>NC_138339.1:61207387-62407387 GCF_046562875.1 Panthera onca | reverse complement strand
CATTTCTATTTGGGGGAACAGGGAGGCAGCTGGTGGGAGATGAGGCTGGACACAAAATCAGGGGCTAAAAAGAGAGTCAAGACTAGGAAAGAGCAGGGGCACCTGGGTGGCTCAGTTGGTTAAGCATCTGACTTTGGCTCAGGTCATGGTCTTGTGGTCTGTGAGTTCGAGCCCTGTGCCAGGCTCTGTGCTGACAGCTCAGAGCCTGGAGCCTGCTTAGGATTCCATGTCTCCCTCTCTCTGTTCCTTCCCTATACACATTTAAAAATTTTTTTTAAAAAGGGCACCTGGGTGGCTTAGTCAGTTGAGCATCCGACTTCGGCTCAGGTCATGATCTCGAGGTTCACGAGTTCGAGCCTCGCATCTGGCTCTGTGCTGACAGCTCAAACCTGGAGTCTGCTTCGGATTCTGTGTCTCCCTCTCTGCCGCTCCCCCAATCACACCCTGTCTCTCTCTCTCTCTCAAAAATAAACAAACATTAAAATTTTTTTTAAAAAAGACTAGGAAAGAGTAGATATAATTCATGGCAGTTGGGATTAAAATTAGGTTTGAGATTTTGGATGCACTTAAAGGGAGATATTTAGCTATCTCAGATCAGCTAATAGCAAAATAACAAAAATACATGTACTTTACATGCATTGTCTCATTTAGACTACAGAACAAGCCAATGAGGTCAGTGGCTATTCTTATCCCATCTTATAGATCAGGAGATAGAGTACAGAGAGGTGGCGTGCCTTGCCAAGGTCACACACTAGGTAAATGGTGGTTGCCAGGGGCTGGGCAAGGAGGAATGGAGAGTTATTGCTTAAAGGGTACAAAGTTTCAATTTGGGAAGATGAAAAAAGTCCTAGAGATGGTTGTTGGTGACGGTTGCACAATGATGTGAATGTACTTAATTTCACAGAACTGTATGCTCACCAAGGGTTAAAATGGTAAATTTTAGGGGTGCCTGGGTGGCTCAGTCGGTTAAGCGGCCGACTTCGGCTCAGGTCATGATCTCGCGGTCCGTGAGTTTGAGCCCCGCGTCGGGCTCTGTGCTGACGGCTCAGAGCCTGGAGCCTGTTTCAGATTCTGTGTCTCCCTCTCTCTCTGCCCCTCCCGTGTTCATGCTCTATCTCTCTCTGTCTCAAAAATAAATGTTAAAAAAAATTTTTTTTAAATGGTAAATTTTATATTGTGTATATTTCACTACAATAAAAAAGAAGAAAATGGATGACAAAGGAAGGGTACGGAAAGATACAGGTATTGCCTCTTCTGCTACGGGCAGGTGAGAGGAAAGTTTGTCTTCCCAGGCCATTCCTGCCACCACAGAAGAGGTGAGCACAGGCGGGCTGAGGACCCAACTTTGCCACTCAGCACACAATTAGGGCCAGGTCTCATCGCCTTTCTGGGAAAACCAAGGAAGCTGGCTGATTCACAGATTTCCTCTAGCGTCTGCGTTCTGTGGTTCTGCCTTATTAGGAAGGCCGGGCTTATTCACAGGATGAGGTAAAAGGAACAGAAAAGCCAGGCCTTCGACATACTGGACATTTCCAAGTAATCCGACTTGCAACTGTGCTTCAGAAGAATGTGCCTTACAGAAATGATATCAGTGAGGGTCCTGGCATGAAACAGATGCCACCCTCAAACAGGGCGACCAGGGGACATTTACTGAAAAGTCCCCTTGCAAAGGTGTGGCAGGACTTGGGGAACCAAAAGGGGACAGGACTGTTAACATGTCTAGTGGAAACAGTGGTCCCAGGAACCCTCAGGGAAAAGGTATGTGGAAGGCCACCTTGGAGGCACAACCCTGCAGGACAAAAGAGAACTCAGGAAATTAATACCTAGACCTCTCTCTTCTTCTGCCCTCAAACTGCTGCCAGGGCTTCCCATTGGCCAAGCCCAAGAGGAAGCTGAGGACAGGGAGCCTGTCCCTGAAATCCTAACAGGCCATCCTCTAGGGCCAGGGCAGGGTGGCAAAACCTGGCAAGGAAGTTGGAGGTGCAAATGGAGGGGTGAATCCAAAATGAATCAGCACCAAACCATCCAGGAACCTGGCCAGGGCTGCCGAGAAGCATCCTCCCCAGGATGACCCTCACCGTCTTTCAAAGGCTGACCTCAGATCTAGGGTGGGAAGGAGCCCTGGGTTCTGTCAGGCCCGGAGGGGAGTTACGCAGTTTGTTGGAAAGAGCCCCCGCTTACTAGTGTGACAGCATTGGCCAGGCTCCCATCCATGCATCGATGTGTACATTCATTCAGACATTTGTTCAGCCAACATCTGAATATGACTCTGAGCCAAGCCAGGGCTAGGAGGCACTGGATGAAGAAATGTGGAACAGCCCCAGCCACCCTTAGCTTGTGAAATATGCCTAGAGCCAGATAGTGATGGGTTCCTTCCACCAGTTCTGTGAGTCCGCAGGCTGTTCTCAGTCACCTCCTCTGTAATACGGGTCAACCATCTTTTCCTCCCGGAGTTGTCTTGAGGATTCAAAGGGAACATTTTGGAAAAGCAGAAAGAAGGTTCTGCATCTGGCAAGGAAGAAGTGTCCCACATTTGGGACTCAATGGCCTCTGTTACCAAGCACCCAACTGCCCCTCACTCGCTGACCACCCTACGCTGTTCTGCCACTCTTGCAATTATATTGTACTTGTATTTGTTGCCATTTTACTCCCTGAATCTCCGAGGCTCGGGTCTGGGTTTAAAACTGCCAACTTTTATACCCTGGCCAGACATTGCCGACAGCTTCACGTGCATCTTCACGCGGGGAGCTCAGCCCTGGTTGGTGGGCACTCGTACCAGGCCCATTTTACAGATGGAGAAACTGAACCCGGAGAGGAGAAGCAACTCGCCCAAGGCCACAGAATAGACAGCGGCAGAGTCGGAATTTGAACCCGGGAGCCAGGCCCTCAGATCCGGCGCTGGACCGCGACTCCCGAGCGAGCGCGTGCGGGAATGAGCCAGCGAGTGACTGGACGGCGGGTGCCCGCCCGTCCCCTCCCCCGGCCGCCGGGGCACGGCGCCGGGACAAAGGCGCGGCGGAGGCCGGACGTGGGCCAGCCGGGTCCGCGCGCCGGGGGCGGGAGCGGGGCCGGGCCCTTTAAGGGGGGCGGGGCGGCGGCGCGGGGGGCGGGCCGGGGGCGGGCCGGGGGCGGGCGGCGGCGGCGGCCGGCCGGGCCCGAGGGCGCGCGGAGCGAAGGGCGGCGGCGGCGGCGGCGGCTCGTGCTCGGCCCGGGCTCCGGAGAGCGCTCGGCACACCGCTCGCAGCCCGCGGCGGCGCGCCCCCCGCACCCGCGCCCCCCGCACCCGCGCTCGGCCCCGCGGAGGACGGCCATGCCGCCGCGGCGCAGCATCGTGGAGGTGAAGGTGCTGGACGTGCAGAAGCGGCGGGTGCCCAACAAGCATTATGTGAGTGCCGCGCGGTCCCCACGCCCCCTCGAGCCCGTGCCCCGCCGGGGGCGACCGAGAGCCCCCCGGCTCTGAAAACTTCCGAACCGTCTGCTCTCTCCCCACCCTCTCCTTCTTTCCCCTCCTCGGCCCTGCTGCTTCGAGCCCGGGTCTCTCCAGCTCCTCCCCCTCCCCCTCCTCTCTTTTGCCCTGTTCTCCTCCCCTCCTTCCCGTTCTCCCGCCTCGCCCCTCCGCCGCTCGTCTCCCCCTTAACTGTCTTCTCCTCGGCCCCCCACTCCGTCCTGCCCATCTGTGGAAAAGTCTGGCCCAGGCAGTGTAGGGGACAGAGAGACAGAAAGAGGGGGAGGGGGAAAGAGAGAGACACAGATAGAAGCTCCTGTTCTCGGGCCGCCCGCCCTGTTCCTCCTTGTCCAGAGGCACTCAGACCCGCAGTGTCTTAGCCACAGGTAGCCCCTCTAGGGACCGCCAAGTTTGGCTCCGTCCTTTTGGAGCAGCCAGCCAGCCTAAGCGATCTCTGAGAATGGATCCTTTGAGTGCCTGCACCGTGAAGAGGTTTAAAAAAAAAAAAAAAAAAAGTCTCTGCCCTTTTTCTCCAGTAACTTCTGTTAAAAAATGTGCGAAAGTTTTCTCCTGGTACCTCCCTCTGTAAAATGAGAATCTTGTTTAGAGCTAGTGAGGACTTGAGAAAATGGGCCAGTAACCTCATTGTGCAGATGGGAAGGCTGAGGCTCCAAGAAGCTGCAGGTTCTAGAACATGGAGCTGCATTCAGGCCTTCCCTGCCTCTGGAACGTGTGCCAGGGCAGGCGGTGACCCCCACATGGGAAATGGATTCTGCAGCAATCTAGGAGCTGAATCTGGGTTCAGGGGCCATGGGATCACCTCAGAGGTTTTGGGTGGAGGTATAATGGGTCTGTGGGGTGTTGGGCCCAGGTGAGGCCTTGGGGAGGCCTCCCTTACTGGAGGGAAGGGGGCTCTGGTGTCTCTGGTGGTGAGAAGGGGGCAGTGGCAGCGCCTAGCTGCAGAGAAGTTAACCAGGAAGGAAAAAAGCAAGAGGGAGGGAAAAAATCCTAACAAAGAAGTGTAGAACAATGAATAGCAAAGGGCGTTGGCTGGCTAAATTCAGCTCCTTGGCCTCCCTGCAAGTCTTCTCTGGATCTGTTTTCTTAAGAGGCTCATTCTTACAGAGCAGATCTATATGCCCTCCGTGAATAGCTTATAAAATCCTGAAAGGAGATAGCCGGAATCCACTCTGCACTCTCCACGAGAAAGGGTGTGCTGTGTGAGTCCGTATTGTTATTGGCTGGGCAGCCAGTTATTCAGCCCTTAGCCAGGCTGTGGGAAGCAATTTCCTGGACCTGTGGCATCCTTAAATAGAGTGAAGTTTCCCTTGATTCCAGAGCTGAGCTAAATTGTCTTTTTTTTCTTCTTCTTCTTTTTTTTTTTTTTTTTTTTGTCAACTGTTTCAAATACTGCCAAATCGTGGTTTCTTGTTTGAGCTTGTTGAGTGTGTAACTGAGTTGCCTTTTTGGTATGAAGACAGTTTTCACCAACATGGCAACAAAAGGAAGTCTAAAATTCTCCATGCTGCCTCCCACCCAATCTGTGAGCTGGCAAAACCAGAATAGATACAGTCACCACGAAGTGGGCATCATCATCCACTAACCCTCTCCTCTCCGCTCCCGGTGCACACCACATGAGGCAGAGGTTCTTGAGCCCATTTGACGGATGAGGAAACTAAGGCTCAGAAAGGTGAGGTCTTCTGCCTGAGGTCACAGTCACAGGCAGAGCAAGGATGTCAATCCACGTCTGTTGGACATCAAAAGGTGGTGTTTCACCTGACCACTACATCACTTTCTAGATCCCATACCTTCATAGTTTCCTGAAGCAAAGTCCCCTTAAGAACCAAGAAGTCTGCCATCATTTGTGATCATCCTGCGGCTTTTCATTCCCTGCTTAGTCGGATCCATATCCGCCAGCTGTTTGAAGGTTCGGCAGCTTTAGGGGGCATCTTGCTTGCTTTTCCATCCCTTTTTTCGGGGTCCTTTGAGACAAATTACAATATGGATTTGGGTTCACATCGTGGCCTCAACTTGATAGCTGTGCGGCTTCTGAGCCTCAGTTTTCTCATCTGTACCTGGGGGGTGATGGTGCCCACTTCCTCGGGGGAGGGACCACGTGACAGCAGGGCTGGCTTGCCATCATTGTTAGAAGCCTGCCTCCCTGCTCCATGGTGTCCATGTCACCCTGATTGGGAGTGTGCCGAGGTCACATGTGGAGGGATTTCACCAAAAACTTGTTTTTCTGCATGTGGGGTTAGTCACTCTTGTGACTCAAGGGGGCCCCCTCCCTTGGATCCAGCCTTTTGGGTTCGTCAGATGACATGGGGCAATGGGTTGAACTGAAGGCTGAGTTATCTACAGGAACAGGGCAGATTTAATGCCATGATGGCAGGGGACCTGAACCCACCAGAAACTGCCAGTGCCTCCCCCTCCTGTTCTCAAAACACACCCACCCCACCACTCTGGAAGAGTGTGGAGGCACCTATTGGCATAGGCCTAGACTCTCATCCCATTTGGTACCCTCCTTTCAGAACCTGGCCCAGCCACCCTGGAGGGAAAGCATGAGAAGGGAAGTTGGACAGTCCTGAGCTCTGCTGTGTGACCTTAGGCTGCTCAGTTTCTCTCTCTGAGCTCCAGCTTCTGTAATCTGCAAGCTGTAAATACTGCTGCTTCCCCCTAGGACCGAATTTCTCACCTCAACCCTGTTGCCACGTTGAGCCAGATCATTCTTGTTGCCAAGGGCTGTCCTGAGCACTGTAGAATGTTTAGAATCCTCTCTGGCTTCTATCCACTAGGTGCCAGTGGCATCCCCCTCCCAAATTGTGACAACCAAAAATGTCCCAGGACATGTCTCCCATGATTCCCCCCAACCCCCTGCCCCAACCATTGTGTTAGAATATACATATCAGTTATGGAGAGTTCCGTTAGCCATGCCCCGTAATTTTCCACCCCCTCCTCCCCATTTGCAGCTACCTTGCCTACCACCTGTTCATCCCTCAGTTGCTTTGGAAGGAACAGGTAACAGGGACTGTAGATGTCATAGAGAAACTGCATCTGAGCTCAGGGCTGGGCCCCCTGTTCCACCTGAAAAGGCAGATCTCCATGATCAGGGTGACATCCTGTCTCTGCCCAGCCCCCGCCTCCTTCGCTTTTGGGCACAGACATCATCAGTGGGCCCAGGGGCAGAGCCACAGGTCAGGAGGTCTGGAGAATGCAGGGGCAGAAGCTCCCGGGGCCTCTGAGAGCCTAACAGTTGGAGAGGGGGTTTTGTTGGTGATAATATTGGTAATAAGGATAGGATTATTTGGAGAGTCTCTCCCGGAGCCACCACCCTCTGTCAGAGGCAGGGAGAGATAAAGGCTTAGAGAGCTGCTCCATTTTTGTGCGGCCACCTTTCCTGCCCCGGAACCCAGGGCTTTCTGAATGAATGGAAAGGGGGCTTTCAAGCGCGATACCCTGGGGAGACCCTTCCCGGCTAGGTTGTCTTCTTTCTGACTTGAGGGGAGGAGGAAGTGCTCCCTGTACGTTTTGCAGGTTTTATTTGGATCACCCCATTTCCTGCACTGGAGCGGGATGTGTAGAAGCCTTAGGTTCAGAAGACAGTGCTGTCTGCAGGAGCTAGGAGATGCTGGCTTGCCTAATCGAGATCTTGAGATGTTAAGAGGAGCAAGATGGTAGTAGTCGTTACAACAGCAGTAATCACAACAGCTGAAATATGATCAGTCGTGGTGGGTCAGGCACTGGATTAAGCTCTCTATATAATTAGTCATCATAACAGTCCTTTAAAATAGGTACTCTTGGGGACGCCAGGATGTCTCCGTTGGTGGAGCATCCGACTCTTCATCTCAGGGTCATGAGTTCAAGCCCCACATTGGGCATGGAGCATATTTAAAAACTAATAATAATACAATAGGTACTTTTTCATTATATTAATCTACTGTTTGAAATATACGAATACAGAAAGTATCTATCCACCATCCAGCTCTGTCAGAACTTCATATCTTGCCATATTTCAGATCTTTAATTTTGTTCGTTGAGAAATAAAACATGGCAGATGCAAAGCCCCTCGTGTACCCTCCCCAGCTCACGCCAACCCCCTCCCCCACCCAAATGAACCAGTGTCCTGCATTTGGTGTTTGATGTTTGTCATTCCCATTCGCTTAAAAAAAAAAAAATAGAACATTCGGTCTATTAGATAGGATTTTTTTTCTCCAGCAGCTTTATTGAGGTATAATTTACATGCCATAAAATTCACTCATTTTAAGCGTATGTTTGCTGATTATTTTAGTAAATTTACAGAGCTGTGAGACCACCACTACAATCCAGTTTTTTAACATTTGCATCAACCCCAAAAAGATCCCTTGGACTGGTCTGCAGTCAGTCCCCTTCCCACCCCAGCCCTTATGCCCCTTTTAATGTTTTTTACCTTTTTAACTGCCCCAAATCTTGCATTGAGTATTTTAAAACTACATAAAAACATCGCCCTTTCAAGATCTATGCTGACACACGTGGCCCCAGTTTCATTTTAACTACTATTTAATATTCCACTTGAGGGGCACCTGGTGGCTCAGCCGGTTAAGCATCCGACTTTGGCTCAGGTCACGATCTCGTGGTTTGTGGGTTCGAGCCCCGCATCGGGCTCTGTGCTGACAGCTGAGAGCCTGGAGCCCGCTTCTGATTCTGCCACTCCCCCTCTCGCGCTCTGTCTCTCTCTGCCTCTCAAAAATAAATAAATGTACTAAAAAATTTTTTTTAATATTCCATTTGAATATACCACTATTTATTCTAGCTCCTGGTGGGGTCTTTTGGGGTGTCCCCAGCAGTTCAGATCTGTGTGGCTGCTTCCTGCACGTGGTGGAGTTGCTGGGTCAAGGGGTTTGTGCACTTTCAGCCTTTACGTTTAGATGCCCCCAGAGCAGTGTCTGTGCATCCCTTTGCTGCGTGTCCTAGCTAACACCCCAAATTGTCAGCCTTTTTAGTTTTTGCCAAGCTGCTGGGTGCAGAATAGTATCCGATGGTTGGTGTGTGTTTGGATTTTTCCCTGCTTGCTGGTAAGGTTGAGCATCTTTTCACACCTTTGTCGGCCATTTGAGTGTCCTCTTCTGTGAATTGCCTGTTTTATCTTTTGCTCCTTTCTCAGTATATCGAGTTATTTGTCTTCTGTTAATTGGTACGATTTATTTATTACAGTCAAGATCCTAATCCTTCAGGTAGTTATTACATTAAGGGTTCCCATTCTCCCCTTGAGATTGGAAGGGAGGGCGTGCACCTAACTAAGGTCACACAGCGAGGAGTGGCAGCATGGGGATTGAGCCAGATATGTACGTGCTCTAGGAGAGGTGGCAACTGTGTGATCCCAGCCCTAAGCCAAGTGATGTCGGGTGTGTCACCTGGCTTCTGGACCCCAGTTTCTCCACCCTGCCCTTCCCCCCATCTCACTGCTCCCTCAGCCTGGATTGATGCAGCTCAGGCGGCCGCCAGCCCTAAACATTCTCACCCCAGGAAGCTCTGGGTTGATTGTGCCCCTGGAGTGATGGGGTGGCAGACCCTGTGCCACCAGTCTTGAAACCTTTCTCCCTTTGCCAGGCCCCTAGAGCCCAGGGGTCACTATTCGGAGCTGCTGATCACGCCCTTCTTAGGTATTACTGGCAATCTCAGCTCAGCCTGTAGGAAGCCTCTGGGTGGTGAGCTTGGTGGTCTGGAACAAATTGTGAATCTGCATTAGCTGCATTCAGTTTCCAGCTACTAGTTACCTGGCACCCCCTTTTTTGCAGAAACATGCAGGACAGGGCAGTGAACTTGAGTGGAAAGAACTTGGGTGTTAGAGATGAACATGGCCTTGGCTGACTCCGCCCCTAGCCTTAGTTTCTGCATCTGTAGAATGAGTACAGTGTCGTCCTCCTAAGACTGTTGTGTGCTGTTTTTGATAACATATGGACTCTATCTACACTCCATGCCTTCTGCCGGGAGAGATAAATGCCAGTGGCTAGCACATTTCTTTCATTATGAAAAGACCAAGGTTTTTTGTTTTTTTTTTTTTAATGTTTGTTTATATTGGGGGACGGGGCGGGGGAGAGACAGAGGGAGACAGGGGATCCGAAGCAGGCTCTGTGCTGACAGCAGACAGCCTGATGTCGGGCTGGAATTCACCAACCACGAGATGACCTAAGCTGGAGTCAGTCACTTAACCAACTGAGCCACCCAGGCACCCCAAGAAGACCTAGCTTTGAGTCCTCTCCAAGCACTTCTGGGTTAGATGAGCTCTCTGAGGGTATGTAAAAAGGGAGCCGGAGTTGTAATAGTCCTTACCTAAAGTGTGGGCAGTTATGAAGATTCACTCGTGTCACACAATATTCAGTCTGATGCATCATGTGTAAGAGGCACTTAATCAATCATAGTAGTCATGAAAAATAATATTGACAGTAATAATGGCCATGATCCAAATCTGTGCCTCTTTCCTACCTGCTGCTGTGAGGCCAGGCTACAGGTTCTCCATGCTCTTTCATTCAAGAGGCATTTCTAGGGTGCCAACCCCAGGCTGGACACCCTACGGCTGCTGGCATAGGCCCTTGAGCAAGGCTGAGCCTTCCTATCTACTCGGTAGGTGGGTTCTTGTCGTGCGCCCTATGTGGGTCACAAAGAAGTAGACATTAAGACCCCTCAGGTCGGCTTTTTTTTTGTTTTTAAATTAATTTATTTATTTTGAGAGAGAGACAGAAAGCAAGAGCAGGGAAGGAGAGAGAGAGAGAGAGAGAGAGAGGGAGAAAGAGAAAGAGAATCCCAATCAGGCTCTGCACTGTCAAACACAGAGCCCCACGCGGGGCTCAAACTCACGAACCGCAAGATCATGACCTGAGTACAAACCAAGAGTCGACACTGCACGGAGTGAGCCACCGAGGCACCCCTAGGTAGGCTTTTGTTTTCAATGGCTGTTGCTTTCTTCTGATTGAAAAATAATGGACCTTATCAGTTGCATTGCCCCATCCTGCTCTGTCTGGCCCACAGATGCAAGGAGCTAGATAGGGCATCTCAGCAGGAGATATCAGCCTGCTGATTATACTCTGGGCTCCTGCAGCTGTCTCAAGATCAAGGCAGGTGGGGCTCTCATATCTTCAGATTATTTACATGTCACTTTAGTTCAGACTTTGAACCTGTGTCATTCCGTGCTTCTGGTGAGCAGAGAAAGTACACCAGAAAGCCTGCGTTCAAGTCCCTGCTCTGCCACCTACCAGCAGTGTGACTTCAGACAAATGTCTTACCCTTTCTGCACCTCAGTAAAATGGGAATAATAACAGTTCCAATATCATAGGGCGGATGTGAGGATTAAACAAGCCTAGCATCTCATAACTATGAGCTTTATTGGGAACATACAAACATAGTATCATTTATGATAGTAAAAAGTTGGTATCCACTTAAACGCCCGTGGCATGCTAGGATATCATCAAGATGGTAAAAATATATTCTGTCTTCTGTCATGGGAATATTAAATAGTAAAAGCTGGTTGCAAAACAACATGCTCAGGCTGATTCCCACCTGATTACGAATGAAGGATGAAAATATGTGTCTGTATAAGCACAGAAATATAGCTGATAAAATGTCACTTTTTTTTTTTTTTTTTTTTTGCTCGTCTGTGCTTTTCTGTTTTCCAAATGTTCTGCAGTGAACACATATTCCTGTTTTTAGTGAAAATAAAAAATACAGCAAATGCTCATTTTAAAAAAGAAGCAGTGCCGGGGCGCCTGGGTGGCTCCGTCGGTTGGGCATCCAACTTCGGCTCAGGTCATGATCTTGCAGCTCGTGAGGTCGAGCCCCACGTCGGGTTCTGTGCTGAGGGCTCAGAGCCTGGAGCCTGCTTCAGAGTCTGTGTCTCCCTCTCTCTCTGCCCCAACCCACTCGCATTCTGTCTCTCTCAAAAATAAATAAACATTAAAAAAAAGGTTTTTTTAAAAGAAGCAGTGCCAAACTGTGGGTGGCTCCAGCCGGGTTCCCACATCCTGCTGCCCCATCCTGTCCCGAAGCAATGGGGTTCTCCCGGCTCCTCAGAGAGCCTGTCCTCCCAAGGTAGGCGCCAGCCTCCAAGACTCTTCCCGCTCTCCTGCTGCAGAGGGAGGTCTCTGGATGTGGCTTTCCAGTGCGAGAGCCCAAGAAATGGAAAGAAATGAGTTTAAAATACCTCGAGGGAAGGCCTGAGCAGACGCTTTTCTAGTTAAAATGCTGTTTGCTCTGCAGGTCCAGGCCCTCCTCCCATATCGCCTGCAGCTCAGGAGGGTTGGAAAGAATTGCAGGCCTGAGTTCTATGGTCTGCACCGAGGTCACAGGGCACAAGAAAGTTCATCCAGATTAGAGAGATGCCCTGCACCCCCCTCCCTGGGTGTTCATTCATTCGCTTTTAGCCCACCCCAAGGCGCATGGGGGTCAGCACGAAGTACAGTTATCACACTGCCAGAAAAGTACCAGGGGACCGCACCATTCGTTGTACTGAACATCTAGGACACTGCTATCCTCATTGCAAATGATGAGTGCTTTTTTCCTGGAGGGAGGGCTGTGGTAGGGAGAATAGTCTTGCTTTGCGTGACTCAGTTTTTTCCTTCCCCTTGGGGATGAAAGCCAGCCGTGGGCCACTGCAGCTGCAAGAAAGGGGGCCATTGGCTGAGGGTCCTCTCAGCCTGGTGGATACAAGCAGTGAGTCATGGGCACCCATCCCTAGCTCAAGGAGAGAAGTCGACGCTTGTTAAGAAGGCCACGTGGCCGGAGGGTTGTGAGTGTGGCTTCTGCCCTCAGAGACTGAGTTCTAGTCTGAATCTGCCATTCACTCACTGTTGGCCTTGAGCCTTCTCCTCTGGGAATGGGTGGCTTTGGTGGCTTTGCAAATTAAGTGAGCTTTTGCGCAGAATGCCTGAGGACAGTACTGCTGGGACAGTTGTCCTTGGAGCTTCCTGGCCTGGGGTAATGCCCAGACACTGGGGCCCTGTGGTTCCTTCCCCAGAGCCCTTGTCAGCAGGGTTAGCCAGACCCTGGCTAGAGCTGGCATTGCTGCCCCCTGCCACGACATGGGAACTGGCTGTAATTGAGTCAGGAGGCTCGGTGTCTCGTAGTGGGCCAGTGGGCAGGGGCTTGTGTGGCTCACTCCTCTGGGACTCTCCCAGGAGCCCACAGGCCCAAGCTTTGTCACACATCCATCGTTCCTCCTCCCCCTTCTCCAAACTGCAGGGTGTTTTCCTCCCATACTTGCTGGCCTGGATGCAAGCCTGCAGGTGGGCAGAGAGCCCAAGCGCAGGGCCCTCTTGAGGTGGTGAAGGGAGGAGGGACTATTGGTGCATCTATTGTGTGCAGGTGGACAGAGCTCTCCTGCCTGCTTCTCTGCAGGCCTATCCCAGGCCATCCTCAGGCATCCTTAGGGTTGCCAGATTTACCAACTTTAACAGGATGACCTGTTAAATTTGAATTTTAGATAAACATGCGATATTTGGGACATACTGACACTACGGAATTAATCATTTTTTATTTGAAATTCAAGTTTTACCAGGCATCCTGTACTTTGTCTGGCCGTTCCACCAGAACCACCACTTTCAAAAAGAAACAACAACCAAGAGACCTTTGCACTTTGTAGTCGACCATGTTTCTTGAGAATTCACTGAACAAATATAAATCCTTACAGGAGCTGGGCACTTTGACATGCAGGGATGATATACAGATAAACAAACCAGGAATTCAGACTTCAAGGAGGTCAGTGTTCTGAGAGAGACAGGTAGACAGGGTGTTTCGGAGCTAGTCTGGAACTTGGGGAGTAGGCACTTGGGTTCTGGGGAAGTTGGACTTGGACGAGGCGGCATGGCAGAGGTGATCCAAGGCCGATCACAGAGCCGGGGAGGGATTCCACAAGTGGAGAAAGGGAGGGGAATTTCAGGCAGAGAACAGGAAGGCGAAGAAATGGAAACCCCAGCATAAAGTGTGTTTGAGAAAAGCAGGAGAGCTTTGAGTGACAGAGATGCAGCGTGCCTGGCAGGTGCAGGCCAGAAGGACCTGGGGGCTCCTGAGTGGGCCAGCAACCACAAAAGAATACAAAGCATGGACGCCACGCTCAAGAAGGCCATGGCCCCAGTATACACGGGCTGGGGGCCAGGGGTCGGCACCAGAGGTGTCCAAAAGGAAGTCACTGGAGTAGTCAGGAAGCTGGTAGTCAGGGCCCCTCCTGCTGGCTGGGTGGTTAGAAAGGCCTTTCACAGGAGAATGGAGGGGGCAGAACACAGATAAAAAGTGGGAGGATCTTGGAGAAAGAAAGCACCTGTCCACAGAAGGGCTGTGTGCAGTGAAGATGAAGTCAGGGTGGGAGGGACGGGAGGGACGGGAGGGAAATATTAGAGGGGACTGTGGGAGTCCAGCTCCAGGAAGAGAGAATCTGATTGGTCAAGCCCAAGATCACCTGGCCGTCCTTTGGCCCAGCAAGGGCCAGATATTGGAATAGATACTCCCCCTAAATTGCAAGCAGTGGGAGAGACAGTCATTGTAGGAGATTCAGGGTACTGTTGCTGAAGAAGGAGCTGGTGGAAACCATTGATGCCGGCCACGTGGGTACTATTATTAGCCCATTTCACAAGTGTGGAAACTGAGGCTTGGAAAGGTGGAATAATTTACCCAGGATTGCACTCAGCTCTATGTGCATCATTGACCACAAATGAGAGTATAGTCTCTCTCCCCAGACATGAAGGGAAACATTGCCTTAAAGCACATAAGGATAATATTTTCTAGTCTGCTTAATTAAGCAGAATTGCATGGACCCCCTGCCCACTGCATTGGCAAAGACAGCTAGAAACCCACACAGTGGCGTCACCATTTCCTCCTCCCCAGCCAAGGTGTGAATCAGCAGCCTTTGGCTTCGGGCCAGCCTTGGCTGCCAGTCCCTTGCACAGATGTGGGTTTATTGTCTGCCCTGGCCAAGCCTGGCCCCAGGCCGGAGAGAGGCTAAGATAGCCAGGCAGCCTTTGTCCCCATGGAGGTCACCGTCTGTTGGGAATGCATCACCACTGCACTGGGGCCCTGATGGGGCATAGCATGGAGCTGTGGTGACAGGGAGGGGTCTGAGGCCTGGGCTGCCTATTCTTCACTGGGACAGAGAGGTTTGCTCTGGAGGGGGAAAGCCAACTGGCAGAGGAATCCTCAACACAGGTAGAATTCAGAGGGTCCTGAACTTGGAAGGGGGAAAGTTCATCTCTATTTCCATTAGCCTCCGGCCATAACTTAGCATTGCCTTTCTTTGTGAACGAAGGCAGCAGCCCTCGGTGATGTTAGTAATACCTGGGACTTTGTCGCCAGAGGTAGTGTCGTATCACTTTATAGTTATTGCATGGATCCCAAAGATCATTCATTTATCGTCTGCTGGTAGTAAGTAGATCATTCACTACTGCTAGATTTCGTTAATAAGGGGGTACCTGTATTCGCCGTTTTGGTTTTTGAAACCCTTTCAATATATATAATTCAGTGTAATCCGTTTTCATTTGAAATCCTTTGTGCTTTATTTTATTAATGCTAGATCATTCTGAGAAGTGGTCCATGGGTTGCGTGAGGTTGCCAACGGGGTCCTAAGCTCAAAAAAAAAAAAAAAAAAAGATGAAAAACTTCTGGGTAGAAGTTTCCAACTTTGGGTTTGGAAGCCAGATGGCATGGGTTCGACCCAGCTCTGCTGGCTCCCGGCTGTGTGAGCTGGAGTAAGCGTCTTAACTTCTCTGTGCCTCACTTTTTTCATCTGTAAAATGAGAATAAGAATGGCACCTACTGTGGGTTGTTTCACATAAAGGGTTTAGAGCAGTACCTGGCTGTGAAAGGGCTGGGTAGTTACCTGTTAGTATTGTCTTAGCATCATCATTATCACCATTACTTTCCAGACAAGCAACGCAGCTGATATGACTCGGGTGGTCTGGAATGATCGCACGTTGAGAAGCATCCTCTAAATGGACTAGCCCGGGATGCACCCCCTGAGATTTAAAGCAGTTTTCCTGGATGATTTATATACTCGGATATTCAGCGGTGTGGTAATTAAAGCAATGTCGAAAATAGCCTAGATGTTTGTCGTTGGAAATGTGATTAGATAAATGATAGATGGCCTTCGGTGGACTATTAAGGGTTCTTTAAACATGGTTTGTTCAAAGAATTTTTAACGAGATGAGGAAATGCTCACCATATAATGCAAGTGAAAAAGACAAATTGTATATACAATGTGATCTTCATTTCTTGAGTACTTCCGAAAAGAGTCTGGGGAAGAAATATGCCCAAAACAGCATTTCTGGTGGTGGAAACACGGACAGTTTTAAGACCTCAGACTTTGCTGTCAGGGCTTGTTCCCAGCTGGATTGCACAAGTGACTTGACCTCCCGAGGCCTTACTTCCTCCACTACAGAATGGAAACAGCGATACAATGCAGCCTCATAGGAAGTACATCTAGGCTGTTAGTCGTTGTGAAGAATTATATTGTTTTATATTGCATTATATTTTTGTGTGTTATCGCACGTTTCCCTGGAGGGGAGAGGACAGTGTAGTATGGCAGAGGTGGGAAGGAGAGAGGGAGAGGAGGGGACCCTGCTTCCCTTGCTCCCCCTTTTCCTGTCTCATGGACTTGTGTATGAACCATGAGAAGCTGGCAGAAAATTCCACACAGGAGCTCGAATTGAGGCTGGGAGGAATATTCTCTGCCAGATGAGCCCAGCAGGATATGGGGACAGGGGTGGCCAAGGATACTCACAGAACTTGACCCTTAGGAATCACTACGGTTTTTGCAGGAAAAAAGGCTCCTTGTCTGTACAAAGCTTGAAACCCACTTCTGTAGCCCCCCCCCCCCCTTTATCTGGTGCAAGAATCCCTCTCTCCTTATGACACCTCTACTAGGTGGCTGTCCTCAGGGTCTGAGAGCTCAGTCCTTCCACATTCTCATCTAGTTGTTTTCTCCTCCATGTCCCCAAGCCCAGTGGGACAAGATAAGGCCAGACTTAGGGGTAGGGGGCAGTTGTTTAGGGAGTATTCTAGATTAGTTGGCCTCTTTCTGCCTGTCACCCAACCAGGGCACCCAGCTTTGATTCTGAGGCTCTCAATGGACAAGCACCATTGCAGTGCCCATATGTTGGGTCCAGTCATCCATTGACGTGTCTTCTCTCCCACTGGGCCTGAGTCCCTCATAGTCCAGGGCCTTACTCAGGACAGGAGCCACGTGTATTCCTTGAAGCCATAACTGCTTGGGCTCTCTCAGTCCCAAGGTCCCATGATTCTAGGGCGATGGCCGTTGACATTGTTCACCTGAGACAATCAGATTCCTCCTGACGACCTCCTTTTGCCACCAGACCAAGCCTTTTGTCATAGCTGTTAAGGCACAGGCTTTGGAGGCAGCCAGACCTGGATGCAAATCCCGGCTGTGTCATTTTCTAGTTGTGCAATTTTGGGTGGGTTACTTAACTTCAGTATCTTCTTCATTTATAAATGGAGGAGTCATCCCAGTACATGACACATAGTAAACACTCAAGAGAAAAGTAACTGTAATTCTTAGTCTATCTGGAAACAGAAGGAATCCTCTAACCCTCTGGGATGCTGTTAGGTTGAACCCTATGAAATTGTCCATTTTTTACCCAAATGGCAGTTTCACTGGGTTCAACCTAATGATATGAATTTGATTTGGGCCTAAGGAACTCACTCTGCTTGCGTGGAAGGAGATTCACTACTATACCAGACATGTTGCAGACATTATCCCATCATATGCATTACAACAACCCTGAGAGACAGGAAATACTTTTATTAGCATCTCTGTTTTACAGACGGGGAAACTGAGGCTCCTCAGTAGCTTGCTTGAGGAAGTGTTTTTAGCAGGATCAGAACCCACGTCTGTCCAACTCAGAGTCCGTGTGGTTGGCATTGTTGCTGTCTTGAGGCTGGGCTGCCTGTCCTGTGTGGTGTCATGGACGAATGCATGGAAGAGCTCCCAGCATTCTCTTGAGCCCCCTGGCCCAGCAGCTGGCAGATGTGGACCAGAGGCTCCCTGAGATGTCACCTGGGGGACCCCACATTTCTGACCCTCAGTTAGACTGTCTCCGCTTCCACAGTATTCTGCTGCAGTGCCTTTGGCCTTGGTTGGAGGACTGGAGGGTGATAAGGACTTGTGTCAGTTATCCTTCCGAACTTTGGGAGTGTTCTTCCCAAGCCCTCCTGTTCACCTGATTCAACACCTAGATCCTGGTGTCTAGACTCTGGATCCAGGCACAGTGTCCCCTCGTCCAGCCCTTGTCCACAGCCCCACTGAGGCAGAGCCAGAGTGGCCACTAGAGGCAGGAGGCCGGACAGGGAGCCCTTGCAGAAACCCAGACTGGTGACTGTGTTGGCCTGAACTAAATGAGGCCATCGGCTTTTCCAGACTCAGTTACCCCATCTATAAAATGGGGAAGACAATAGGTCCTGCCCCATAGGGGAATAAGGATTAACTGGCCTGAGCATGGCCAGTAGTAAGGAAGTGCTCCTTAAATGTGAATCTGTGTGGTTGTTTTGCTGTTTTTCATTAAGAGGGAACCCCTGAGAGACTCTAAGGAGGAAGGAAATCCAGTCAGATGCTGTGTTTTAGAAATATCCCTGTTGAGGTGAGCAGAGGGGCAGGAGGCCCTGGAGGGAGCAGCTGCTGCATCCAAAATGAGGTGGCCCAGGCCTGAGCTGAGGCTGCGTGGTGGAGGAAATAGCCAGCGAGGAGGCAGCATGAGCCAGTGGGGCGGGGAGGACCCAGGATGAGAGCTGGTTGCCAGATTCTTTGCTCTGTCTTCTCTCCTACATCTTTCCAGCCACCCTGGCCCCCATCTCCTCCTCCACTGAACTCCCTCCCAGCTTGGAAGTCCCAAGTCCATGTGACCTTGTTTTAGAAGGTGCCAGACTTCTGGGGTCTTCTGATTTCTGCAGGATCAAGAATAGCCAGGCATCTGCACACATTTCATTGCCTTGGTACCCACTAACTGTAGGTTGGGGGAGAAGTAACAACTATTCTTTATTGAGTAGCTGCCGTGTGCCTGGTGCTGTACTTAGAGCTTTGCATGCGTTGAATCAGCTGATCTTTACTGTCATCCCATGAGGGAGGCACCACTATTACCCCCATTTTACAGATGGAGAAGCAGGCTGAGATAGGACTTGCCCAGGCCCATGCAGCTAGGAAGTCACAGGGTTTGAACCCAGGCTTCGGGTGGGTCTGGCGGGGGTCACACTCTGGAGTTTTCAGACGCACCCCAAATGTACTGTGCAGCCAGGTTTGAGAACCTGTCGGGGACAGTAGGTATGTGGTTGGGGCCGTGCACTGGTTTATGAGCCCATGTAATCTGTACATTAGAGAGCGCCTACTGCTCACAGGCACTCTTTGACTTGGAATATGTGGCCTCATTTACATTTCAAAACAGAGACTTGTTGCCCAAAGTCACCTGGCTGGTAAGTGGTAAAGCAGGATTCGAGGTCGGCTCTGATGTTCTTGGGAGCCAGGGGAAATGAACATACTTACTTATGGTCCCTTTGACTCCTTTTTACCTGGTCTTCTTGGTTAGGAATGGGCATTCTGAAGTGAAATAAATCTGGGTTCACATTCTGTCATCCTCCTTCACCAGCTGCATGGCTTTGGGGCAGTGACCTAACCTCTCTGAATGTTGGTTTTCTCTGCTGTGAAATGGGGTGGATAGTAAATTTCACTCCATAGGGTTTCCTGAGAGCAGAGTGCTGGGGATTTAGTAAGTGGTCATTAGGTGTTGGTCCTCCTTTGGAAAACTCCTACTGATTCCTCGAGATCCAGAGCAGTTGGTTTTTTGGTTTTTGTGGGGTTTTTTTGTTTGTTTGTTTTTCATCTGGAAAGCCTCTCTGAAGTTCTCCCTGCACAATTAGCCCTCATCCCCTCTGTGCCCCCACAGAGTCTATAGAGTGCTTCTAGGGAGCCTGTGGCCTGTGATGTCGTCTCTCTTGAGTACCCACTATGTGCCAGGCACTGTGCCAGACCCTTTAGGTAAGAACTGAGACCCATCTGACCTTGCCTGCCTGACCACGTATCCTGGGCTTTTCCTACCATGTCACGCTGCTGGGGTTTAGATCTTGGCTGTGTCACGTGGTGGCTGTGTGACCTTGGGTAAGCTAGTTGCCCTTTCCGAGTCTCCAGATCCCACGACATAACATAAACGAAGTACTTGGCATAGCCCCCGATCAGCCCAATAAATGTGGCCCGTTTTGATTCTTTTTCATTACTTGGGCAGCTTTATCCCTACTGTCTGTGGGGATATCCCTACATACAGATGTGTTGCACATAGTGGGTGCTCACGTGGGCTTCCCAGTTCTGTCCCGTCAGCCCTGTTAACACAGGACAGGTCCCAACTTGAAATCTCTCAGCTCTGTTTCCTGCAAGGCCCCGGGCTCCTCTGAGGCCTGGCAGCCTTAGAGATCCCCACAAGCCCTAAGTGCCTGCCCTGGAGGCTTTCCTAGAAAGCCAGCCTTCAGGTTGGTTTCAGCAAGCCTGGGCTCCAGCTGCCAGCACCTCTGCTTGCCCTTGGAAAGTTCCCCATGCTGCTCTGGGCCAGATGTGTGCGAGGACGTGTGTTGGCAGCCAGAGGCCCAGGCTGGAGCTGCACACCCGGCCCAGCGAGTGTTTCCATCAGTTCCATGGCTCAGTATAGAAGAATGGAGGTAGCCTGGCCAGCCTGGAAGTGGTTCCTGCTGCCCGCCATCTGGAGAAGACTCTGGCAGTGAGGGAAAGACAGGCTCCAAGGGTGGGCAGCTCCATGTGCAGGCACACAAGGAGGGGACGGTTGACTGGGTTTCGCAGCATGACCTTCCTGACTGTTCCTTTTAACATAGCTTTACCTCGAAAAGATTTGAGTTGGCCCCAGGGGAGACGGACTGTCTGAGCCTCCAGCGCCTCATCTCTATAATGGGGTTAGCAGTGATAGTGCTGGAAGCTACCTAGAGTCGGGCCGTGTGCCAAGCACCTTGCATGCATTAGCTCCTGTAATCCTTAGCCAACCCTAAAAAAGTAGGTACTATTCTCTCCATTTTACAGATGAGAAAATGGAGGCTGGAGCCATGCATGAACTTGCAAAGTCACACAACAGCTTCCAGCTATAGAGCCGAGATTCATACCCGGTACTCTAAGGCCAGTGCCTGCCTGTTTTTTTAATGACATTAAGAAGTGATTGATGTGTGTGTGTGTGTGTGTGTGTGTGTGTGTGAGAGAGAGAGAGAGAGTGTGTGTGAGTGTGTGTGAGTGTTATTTTTAGTTTTTAGTTGTGTGCGGTAAAACTCCCTCTTTTGGTATAGCATCCTGAGTTTTTATGCATGTGCAGGTTCTCATAACTACCACCACAGACAGGATACGGAACAATTCCATCATCCCCGCCAAAGAATTCCCTCAGGCTGGCCTGGTGGGATGGGAATTTGCTCCTGTGGTGTGCTCTTTTTCTCCATCGCCTGTTCCGAGAAGCCTGGGGGGGGGTGAGAGGTGGACTTCTCTTCCCGGGTTGGGCCCCATGCCTGCATTCTCCTCTGTCACAAAGCTGGTTCTGTTTCTAGTTGAGCTGTCCATTCAGCCATTTCAAGAGCATTGTCACTCTCCAGACACAGAGAGCCTTGAGTGAGGTCACCTTGATTTATGACTGCGTGGCCCTGTCTTGGCTTTTTGTCACTTTGCCTGCCTGCCTGCCTGCCTGTCCATCCGTCTGCCTTTCACCAGATGTTTCCCAAGGGCCTAATGTCACCCAGATGGATTTGGGTGGCAAAGCCACGGTGCACCAGATGGATTTGGCCCCTGCCCCCTCAAGCCTCCTGGGGGAGAAGGGGTGACAGTCGTGCAAACAGAACGGCACACCCAGAGGAATGTATACAGAGAGAGGGCAGTCCCAGTGGCTGCGGGAACCCAGAGAATGGGGCCAGACCCAGACGTGGGGTCTTCAAAGGCTTCCTGAGCTGACCCCTGAGAAGTAAAGAGGCACTAGACAGGCAAAGGGAGAGGTGTTCCTGCCAAAGGCCATAGCATGTGCAGGGCCAGGAGGCAAGGGAGAGCCTTGCTGGGAGGAAGCCCCTAAAACCCCATAGCGTGCTGCTGTTGTCTTCCTTGACAAGGCTGAAAGCTCCAGAAGGGCGGGGGCCTCTGCCTCCTCCATAGCCAGAGCTCCAGCTCTTGGAAGGGAGCCTGGTACACAGTGGGCACTCTGTCCGTATTGGCTGAATGCATGAGCGAATGAATGAACTGAAGTGTTTGAAGCAGAGGCAAGAGACACAATTAGATTTTCACTTTAGAGAGAATGCCCCTTTGTCCCATCTCCCAGCCTCGCACTCCTCTGCCCACGGGTGGTCAGAGACCCTCAGCTCCACTGCACATTCACTGCATACCCTATGGACGAGGAGCGGTCGGAACACAGCCCTGAACCAGAGCATCTTATCTGCAGCTAACGCCACAAGCACTTGGATTTGGGCCCCATTCCAAGCATTCACTTAATTGAAAAGATTGGGAAAAAAAAAAAAAAAGAAAAAGAAAACTTGGCAGCCAGCCACCCCCAATGTGTCACTTGCTGTAGAGCCTGAGCTTGGTGATTCCTGACGCCGATGTGGGGACAGGAAAGTTCTGGCCTGGGGCCAGGACACCTGAGGCCTGGCGCTGGGAAGCTAGGAGGAGACAGGACCTCAGAGGCTGAAGGGGCCAGGATCCAATCTGAAGTCACCTGCCCTTCGCAGCTGCGTGACCTCAGGCATGCCACATCACCACTTTGGGCCTGAGTTTCCCTCCCCTGACCTAAGGGGGGGCCCCACCTTCCTGGCAGACATTTCATGAGGATTGCACACTCTGTTCATAAAGCACTTAGCACAGGCCCAGTGTTTAGCAGCACATTTCCCAACATGGTCAATAGTTTTGCCTTGGGCCCCCACTCGCCTTGGTCCTGCCTCACTGTGACACCCTGCGATCACCTCCTGGGTCTCCAGGACATCGTGACATTTGGCAGCGTTTTCCCAGGAATAGACTCAACGTACTTTCTCTGAAAAGATAAATACACGGTCTTCAGCACTTCCGGTGGTGTCGCTGCTCCGGGGTGCTGGGAATCAGACAAACTGCAGGGTGTTGCAATTCCAAAAAGAGGTTGGGAGTGCTGACCTACATAGGCCAGATGTTGGGCAGACAGCTGGGGAGAGCCGACAGATCGGAACCAGAGGGAACTCGTGGTCTCCACGGGGAGCGGCAGAATCATGTTTCCCATTAGTTAAGCCTTCGGAGCCCATCCAACTGCCTCTGCTCTCGCCCTGTCTCCTCCACCCTTTTCTCTTTCTCTCCCTGCCTGCCTCCTACCCCCCTCAGACTGGGCTCCGTGGCCCACCTTAGGCCAGCATATTGCCAGAGACTGGAGCCCGGCCAGTCATTACCAGGCTGTCCCCGGGATCCGCCAACCCAGAAACCCAATGAGTGTGGGAGCTTAATGGAAGAGGGGGTTGCACTAGCCTTTTAAAGCTGGTTTCTTACTTAAACTAGGGTCTGCGTCTCCTGGGCGCCCTTAGACATATCCCCAGGAGCCTCCTCTGCAGGAAGTGGGTTCATCTGGATCTTGAAACTGACACAGCTGCCTGATTTCAGGACTGCACGTGCTTTTGCAGTTAAGGTTGCGGCACAAGACAGCTTCTGTTATTGCTGGCTGAGCACCCGCTGCAGAAACTATGTGACTCTAAGCAGAAGCTGTAGCCCCTCGGTGAGCTGCGTAAGAGACCATTTTTCCTTCCTCCATCTGAAAGGGACTCAGCTGCTCCTCAGATCTGAAGAATGGCATTCTGGAGCAGAGCTCCTGCGTCCTCAGCACCTCCCAAGAGGAGCTCTGAGTCTGGTTCCAACCCTCCTATCTGCCCTCTATGTGACCTGGGCAAGTCGCTTTCCCTCTGTGGCCTCATAACCCCAACTGTAAAATAAGGGATGGTCTGGGGTGCCCGAGTGGCGCATTTGGTTAAGTGTCCAAATCTTGATTTCGGCTCAGGTCAGGATCTCACGGTTCATGGGAGGGATCAAGCCTCACATCAGGCTCTGTGCTATCAGTGCAGATTCTCTCCCTCTGTCTCTGCCCGCCCCTGTTCACATGCACATTCTCGCACTCTCTCTCTCAAAATAAATAAATTAATTTAAAAAATAAAAAAATAAGGGATGGTCTAGAACAGGATTTTCAAGTATTTTGAAGTCTTGGAACCCCCTGCTGTTGGCAGTGAGGACTGTGGGCAGTGGAAGAGGCCAGGCCCTATCAGAACCTTCACTGATGATTGCCTTGTGGACCCACAAGGTCTGGCAGTCGGGCCTGTAGGCTGCTGGGTTACATCCTTCTTCATATATACAAGAGCTAAAGTGGTGCTGCCTAGTGGAAACCAAGGTAGAGAGACCCAGCCACCTCCCCAGGATCCTGGGGCTCCTTACAGGCCAATTTGGCCACTGGCTTAATCACTCCTAAAGTTCTCCAGACCAGTCATTGTGCAGGAGGCCTGAGCCGGGGCAAGAGGATCCTGTATAGAAATTTGGACACTCTCGTGGAAGTGAAAGAGTCCACAGCTGGCAGGTTGCTGCACCTCTTGGCCCATCCGTATCTTCATTTGTAAAATGGAGGGGTTGATCCAGATTAGGGATGCTGAGTATGCAGCACACATCCTACAATCCCCGTGCCCATGGCAGACATTGTTAATGGATCACATAACTCTGTCTTGCTGATGTGCCTTTCTTTTTTTTAATTTTTTTTTTCAACGTTTTTTATTTATTTTTGGGACAGAGAGAGACAGAGCATGAATGGGGGAGGGGCAGAGAGAGAGGGAGACACAGAATCGGAAACAGGCTCCAGGCTCCGAGCCATCAGCCCAGAGCCTGACGCGGGGCTCAAACTCACAGACCGCGAGATCGTGACCTGGCTGAAGTCGGACGCTTAACCGACTGCGCCACCCAGGCGCCCCTGATGTGCCTTTCTTACAGCCTCTGCAGGTAAACAGCCTCAGTCCCTTCCGCACCACTGGTGCCCTCTCTTTAGATATTTTTTTTTTCCATCTCCCAGGTCATTCCAGACTGCCCACCAGCACTGTAGAGCCAGAAGAGGGCTTCCAACTTAAGAAATGTTGTGGGCTCATTGGCCTGTAAACAACGGAACTCCAAACCAAGTGAGAATGGCAGTGGGTTCCACTGAAACAGTACTGCCCTCATTCTCGAGCCTCCTTCTGGCCCCGTCACAGTGTCTGACATATCCACAAACCCCTGTGCTACATATTCTTAATTCAGTATTCTTCAGATTGACTCCATTTTTTTACTTAAATTATTTTTAAAGGTGAGGCTTTCACTGTCTACCATAAATGGAAAACTAGCACTTGCTAGAAATAGAAGGAAACTAAATAAAAAGGAAAAGGAAAAAGCCGTGTGTTCAAGTTGTTCCTGGCTAGTGTTGCCTGCCCTGAGCTGTCCCTTCTTTTCTAAGAAGAGACCAGCAAATGTTGGAGAAAGTGTTAAAAAGCCATTATTGCCAGCCTTCTGAAGGGAGGGGAATGTCAGAGACTAATTTTCCCTCTGTGGGATTCCCTGCAGCTTAGTGCTGAGATCCCGTATCAGCTAGTACCCTCTCATGTGCCCTGAGCTCCTGTGGACCTTGAGACACAGTGATCTTAGGAAAGACCGTCACTTTGGAAAGCCCTTGGACCAGACCCTCCCCACCCCACCAAATCAAAGCTCTGGCCACTCCAATCCAGATCAAAATGTAATCACTTGGCCATGACTCGTGCAGCAGCCCCACCCCTTCTAATAGTATCAGCTGGGACTTTAAGCTGGGTTCTTTGTCAACCCTAAAAACCCCACTGAATATATATGCAAATATGATGTTGGAGGGTGTTCCCCCGGGTCTCAGAGATTTTATGCACAGGGCAGAAACACCTTCTCATGTTTTCGAGAGTTCATATGATGAAAGCAAGCGTCTGAGATCAGAGCACTCCTGAGGCAGGGTGACAGCTGCTTCATATCATGCTGCCCTGGGGCCGTAGTACTGGGGCCTTTCCAAAAGCTGCAGCCATGGCCGGTGGGTCTGCGGGGGATGGGGTGACAGTTAACTAGGCTGCTGGGAGCTACCCAGGCGCTTGGCTTGTTTCAGACCAGCCACTGCTCCTGGAGTGTTTCAGGGGCCTCTAAGCTTTGTTCTGATTTAAATCTTTATTCATGGACAGATTGGCCCCTTGGCTGTTGTCTCTTGGAAATGGGGTCTAAATTCCTGCATGCTTAATGGGGGCCCTCCAGGCACTGGGAGCCCTCACCCCCTTGGACCAGGGCTGGACCTGCCGGGTGAGGTGAGGGCAGAGGGCTTAGGGAGCACACATTGAATACCCTCCCTGGTGTCCCAGCCATAAGCTGAGATTCCAACCAACACGGGTTCCATTTCTGGAGCTTAGAAAAAAAAACAAAAACAAAAAACCCATTTGATCTTACAATGCCATAAGGTTGGATTTTTATCCCCATTTTTCAAAGAACAAAGAGGCTCAAAGAGGCTGAGGACTTAACCCAACTCACGGTAAGGTCAGGACAAAGGCCCCCTCTGCCAACTCCCAAATTCCTCCCACCCCACACTCTCACCTGTGCCATCGGCTGTGCTAGCACCCGGTAGGTGCTCTGTGATGTGGAAGGATATTCCAGAGGGATGGCCCCAGGACTGAGCCAGGGTAGTGAGAGAAGATGCTGTCCTGGGGCGCAAGGCAAGAAAGTGGGCCACAGACCCTTCTGTCTTCCTAGAATAGTGGCATCCTTTTTTCTGATTATAAAAGAAAATCTGAAAAATATGAGAAAACTTCAAGAACAGAATAAAAAAAAGTCCTACATATTCCTGCCAACCCAAGCAAACCATATATATGATATATGTATCTCACTGGCTTATACACATAACACACACACATTTATATGCCCTACAGTCAATCTGCAGTATTTGTAAATTCCATACTTGGGAATTTGCCTACTTGGTAAAATTGATTCGTAATCCAGCATCAAAACGTACCACAGTTTTGTGGTCGCTTGCAGACGGTGGGCATGTGCACAGCAGCAAAAACACACAGTGTGCGTGTTCCCAGCTGAGGTTAGACAGGACGACATTCTGCCCTCTGGTTTCAGCCCTTATACGCTAAACAAGTGTCTTTTTCATAATCTCTTTAGTGCCATTTTTTTTTTGTACTTTTGTTGATTATTTCACCTTTTTTTTTTAATGTTTATTTTTGAGAGACAGAAAGAGAGTGCAAGCGGGGGAGGGGCAGAGAGCGAGGGAGACCCAGAGTCTGAAGTAGGCTCCAGGCTCCGAGCTGTCACCACAGAGCCTGACACAGGACTCGAACCCACAAGCTGTGAGATCATGACCTGAGCTGAAGTCAGACATTTAACCAACTGAGCCACCCAGGCGCCCAGTTATTTCACATTTTAAAATGACCCCATAGTGCTAAAGCGCCGTCTAGCGTTCCTAAGCTCAGAAGGGCTGTGATGTGTCATAGCAGAGAAAATACACGTGTTAGATAAGCTTCATTTAGGCATGAGATATAGTATCACTGGCCCAGAGTTCGGTATTAATGAATTTATAATATACATTAAATAAGGTGTCTTTACACAGAAACAGCCAGGCTATATACTGACTGGTTAATGAAAACGTTGGAACCAGAACCTTCAGGATCCTAATCTTGTAGTTCCCCAGGAGCAGTGGTTCAGTATTTGCTAAATCAGTGTTCACAAAAGACTTTATAGAACATAACTACCGCAAATGATGTATATGCATGCACACACATACGTTTATATACAGTACGTATAACTTTTTCAAGATGGAGATTACATTTTTTTAGCCTGTTCTTTTTACCTAAGATAGTGCCTGAACTTTCTTCTGTACATCATAGAATTCTTTTCGTTGCATAAAAACTCTCTTCCCGCCAAAAGGGGAATTAACTGGAAGGCCCAGGCCCCTGTCGTGCGTCATAGAAGCCATGGGTGGGCAGGCGGGCCCTGGAAGCAGGAACTGAAGCACTGGCAGGAGCCTAGCAGGGCTCTCCCTCTCTCTCCTTTCTGTGCCTTTCCTTCATTTGTCCCTTTCTGCACACTGAGCTCCCTCATAAAGTGTGGAGGTGCTCAGGCTGCAGCCAGCCCCCTGGCTGGAGCTGACATGTGGTCTGATTCTAGATACCTGAGAGAGAGAAGCTGATTGGCCCGCCCTGGATCAGTTGTGGTCAGTTGTGGCCATGAGACCGGCAGGACAGGTGGTGCTTCTCAAGTGGG
Organism: Panthera onca; assembly: GCF_046562875.1. Taxonomy (NCBI): domain Eukaryota; kingdom Metazoa; phylum Chordata; class Mammalia; order Carnivora; family Felidae; genus Panthera; species Panthera onca. The sequence goes on along the minus strand of NC_138339.1, from coordinate 62,379,680 downwards.
GGGTCCAAGAAGGACTCTCAGCATCTACCAGAGGGCTTTTTTTTTTTCTGTCTTCTGAGAGCAGTCTAAGTTGAGAAAAGTAGCTTCTAGAAGCCTCAGAACAGAGTAGTCCTCAGAATCCAGGGGTCCCTGTGGCCAAGGCCACACCCAGCACCATCCATGAGCAGATGGGGTTCTTCATCCTTTGTGAGGTACCTCCTGGCAAGGTCAGACTGACCTAGGACTCCTGGAATAGTCTTCACCCCTTGGTAGAGGAGGAAAGGCCAGGGTGGGTAAAGCCTGGCACCAGGCAGGCTCACAGGTATGTGATGACCCTGCATTTGGGCCAGACACAGAACTCCCCTCCACTGAGGCTGAGGCTCAGGGTGGGGGTAGGAGGTGGCGGGGGCCTTCCCCGCAGACATTCACGGGGAGGGGACAGGGCCCTGACTCATCTGACAGCTAGAAGATGTGTGCCCTGGCTCAGGTGAGCTGGGCCTGTGTTCCCAGGCCACGCAGGGGCCAGTCCTTCTGACCCTCATGGGGCCTGGAGAAGACCGTAGAAGAGGCAGGGCCCTGGAGGGGGTGGAGAGATGGGGGCAGGTGGGCAGGTTGTGAGAGGCGCATCTGTAGAGGCAGTGAGCAGAGACCGGGTCTCCCTCAGCTTTGTGTCCCTGGGTTTAGCTCAGCATGCTGAGGGCAATGGTACCTTCTCTACACCAACCATTTACCGCGTGCAGGCACCATGCTAGGCACTCTGTGTGCACATTCTCGTGTCATCATCACCCCAACTCTGAGGTTGCAACTATTGTGATCCTCATTTCTTCCAGACAGGAAGCTGAGTCACAGAGAGTTCAAACCACTTTCCCAAGACCACGCAGCTAGTTGAGTAGTTGAAAGCAGAGGTGAATCAGGGCCATCTTAACTCCTGAATCCCACAGCCTCCTGGTGGGCTCTCAAAAACAGAAGAACCAGCATGCATCTTCCTGTAGGCCCACAGTCCAGCTGCAGTCCAGCTGCCGGGGTGGAGGCCTGATTCCCTGGTGCAGCAAGGCCATCGGGGTTAGAGGCAACCTGGATCAGAGTCCTCATTTTGAACTGCAGAGCTCGTGACCTCAGGCAGGTCACTGCACTTGTGTGCCTCCGTTGCTGGCTAGGAAAATGTGAGACATGTTATCCTAACCTGTGGGCTCTGGGGAATTTGGGAGACACCACGGCCCAGCCATGTGCCCAACTCTACCCCAAGCACCCTGGTCATGGTATACCCTGCCCCCACAGCCCTCCCCTCCACCAGTCCATCTCTGTACTGACTTAGAGGAAGTGAAGAAACCCAGCACTTCTGGGCCTGGTGGGAACCCGGGCCTGGGGAGTCTGGGCTTTGTAAGTCACACAGGCCTGACTGCTGAGGTTGAATAAGAAGGGGTTTCCATGGTGGCTAATTCCAGTTTAAGGCCTCCTGTGAGGGAGCGGGAGGAAACCCTTGGGGGCCCTCAGACACCAGTGTGGTCATTCCCAGAGGGAAGGAGTCCCGGCTGCTGGGGGAGACTCTCTGCTCCAGGCAGACGGGTCAGTGGGAGGGGTTGTGAAGCAGGGCACGGAGCACAGAGGATAGGCGAGCCTGAGGGACCATCTGAGAGACACGGCTGGACCAGGCTCCCTTCCCACAGACCTCAGGCCTGCCTCGGGCAGGCATTGCCACCTGTGAGAGCTTGACCACCTGGCATCTCCATCTCATTCTCATTTTTTCATGAAGCATAGATTTTCCACTGTGCTCAGAGCTGGGCATACAGCACCCGGGGAACAAGACAGGCATTGTCTCTTCTGTCAAGAAACTTAGAACCTAGTGGGAAAGCAATTGCTAGGTAGCAATTGCAGTAAAGCTTAACTGACATGAGGAAACGGTGATGGGGAAACAGGTACCAAAGGAGACATGTAGCAGGGAGAGCCAACCCAGTATTGGTGGGGAAGGAGCAGTCCGAGAGGGCTTTCCGGAAGAAGTAGCATTTGAACGATGCCCTGTTAGCAGACTTCTAGAATAGCCCACATTCGGAATTTGACTGTTTCCTCATGGTGTCATTTAGCTTGTTCCCCATCCTCTTTTGTTTTCTGTAAATTGGAAATTAGGTCAAGAGGCTTGAGATTCAGGTTAAACATTTGGGCGACAGTACTTGACAGAAGATTTTCTTGATTCCACGTTGCATCACCTCGGGGGCCGCGCGGTGCCTGCTTGCCTCTATTGGTAATGCTGGGTTTGGTCACCTGGCTCCAGTTTGACTGCCAGACCTCCATTGAAACGGACATTTGTCCCCTTGCTGGGAGAGTAATCCGTGGGGTGATCCTTTCACCGTCTGACTACCCTGATCAACAGCCTTTCACCCTGTGGTTCCGCTTCCATCCAGAGTGGCTGTGCCATCTTGCTTTCCCACCAATGTGTGAGAGTTCTGGTGACCACACACTTTTGTCAGCATTTGTTTTCAGTAATTTTTTGTTTGTTTTTGTCAGCAATTTTTATTCTAGCCATTCTGATAGGTACGTGGTGAAATCTCATCATGGTTTCGGCGTGCCTTTCTCTGATGGTTAATGATGTCGAGCATCTTCTCATGTATGTCTTTGCATCCATATATTCTCTGTGGTGAAGGGTCTGTTTAAATCTTTTGTCCATCTTGTGATCACGTTGGTTGTTTCCTTACTGTTGAGTTTTGAGAGTTTAAAAAAAAAAAAACATGCTCTGGATACAAATCCTTTCTTGGATATGCAGTACATGTTTTGAAGGCTGTACCAGGGAGAACATTTCAGTGTCATTTCCAGAGGAACGTGACATGGACTATATAAATCTGCTTTTGTTAAAAATTATTTTTTTAGGGGCACCTGGGTGGCTCAGTCGGTCAAGCGTCTGACTTCGGCTCAGGTCGCAATCTCACGGCTCGTGGGTTCGAGCCCTGCATCGGGCTCTGTGCTGACAGCTCAGACCTAGAGGCCGTTTCAGATTCTGTGCCTCCCTCCCTCTCTGTCCCTGCCCCGCTCACATTCTGTCTCTCTCTCTCTCTCTCTCTCTCTCTCAAGGGTAAATGAACATTAAAAAAACCTTTTTTAATTATTTTTTTAATTGTGATAAAATATATATGACATATCATTTTACCATTTCAACCGTTTTTTGTTTTGTTTTGTTTTTATTTTTTTTAATTTTTCTTTTTTTAACGGTTATTTATTTTAGAGACAGAGAGAGAGCATGAACGGGGCGGGGCAGAGAGAGAGGGAGACACAGAATGGGAAGCAGGCTCCAGGCTCTGAGCCATCAGCCCAGAGCCCAACGCGGGGCTCGAACTCACGGACCGCGAGATCGTGACCTGAGCTGAAGTCGGACGCTTAACCGACTGAGCCGCCCAGGCGCCCCTCAACCGTTTTTAAGTGTCCCGTTCAGTGGCATTAGGTGCATTCGCTTTGTTGTGCAACTGCTACCACCATCCGTCTCCAGACCTTTTATTTTTTCATTAACACTTATATTGTATTTAACACCACTGAACACTAACTCCCCATTTCCCCACCCCATCCCCTGGCGACCCCCACTCTACTTTCTGTTTCTATGAATTTGACTCCTGTAGGGACCTCCTATAAGTGGAATCGTACGGTATTCGTTTTTTTGTGGCTGGCTGATTTCACTTAGCATAATGTCTTCAGGGATCATTCATGTTATTAGCATGTGTCAGAATGCCCTCCCTTTTTAAGGCTGAGTGATATTCCACTGTATGTATACAACACATTTTGTTCCTCATTTGGCTGTTGTGAATACTGCTGCCATGAAGAAGTCAGCTTTTAATTCCTTCAACGGCAGGCCATGGAGCGTTAACTGGATTTGGGATATAATCTAAAAGTCGTTGGGGCGCCTGGGTGGCTCAGTCGGTGAAGCGTCCAACTTCAGCTCAGGTCATGATCTCGTGGTTTGTGAGTTCAAGCCCCATGTCAGGCTCTGTGCTGAGAGCTCAGAGCCTGGAGCCTGTTTCAGATTCTGTGTCTCCCTCTCTCTCTGACCCTCCCCCGTTCATGCTCTGTCTCTCTCTGTCTCAAAAATGAATAAACGTTAAAAAAAAAAAATCTAAAAGTCAAGGTCAGATATGTTAGGATTGCTTTGGTTGCAAGTAATACAAACTATAACAGGCTTACACAAGAAAGGGAAGGTTTTGGCTTGTGTCCATGAAAAGACCGGGACACTGGGTCCAGGGGTTCAAATGATGTCACAGAACTCAGGCCCTCTCTGTCCCTCTTGGCTGCTTGCTTCTGTGTGGCAGGTGCTTCCCACATGGTTCTCCCAGCTAGCTGTCACAGTAGGGAAGAGGGGCTCTTCCCTGATCGTGCCATCAAAAGTCCCAGAATTGAGTCTCATTGGCCTGGCTTGGGTCATGTGCCCATCCCTGAAGAATTGTGGAGGCCAGGGGTAGACAGTAGTTTGGGACACCCACCCATTCTCTGTCACAAAGACCCAGTGGCGGCAGAGGAGTGATCTTCCAAGGGAAATCAGGTGCTGTTACCAAGAGGAGTAGAGGAGAACCAGAGAAGCAGTAATGTGTCGGACAGCTGCTATGCAGGAAAGACTGTTTGCATATGTCCTGTGTGCCAGGCATCGGGCAAAGCCCCATGTACCTTAGTGATTACAGTGAATCCTCAAGGGAAAGTAGAGAGAAGGACACTGCGGCCAGAGAGGTTGGTGCGTGTGAGTCTCACCCAGCAACAGGGCTGGCATTAGAAGCCAGTGAGTACGCCCTTTCACCCCAAACCCTGGGCAAGACCAAAACCCTGCACTGGGGCAATGCTTGTTAAAAATTAGATGTGTGCCTAAAAATGCAGACATTAAATTGTGTTCACAGGTTGGTTCCACTAAGCCAATTAGGCCTGCTGCAGAGTCCTTGTACCATATGTACAGAACTTTAAAAACTATAAACAAGAGATCGAAAATGAATTGTGTAAGCAGAATTTTTTTCCATTTATGGGAATGTTTTTCTTACTGGTTTTCAGAAAACAATGAAACTTTGATGGTCAACCTTTTTTTTCCCCCTTTTTTTTTTAGTTTACTCAACGAGCTTTATTTCGATACTCACTTTATTTTTTTTTTTTAACATTTATTTATTTTCGAGAGACAGAGTGTGAGTGGGGCAGAGACAGAGAGAAAGGGAGACCCAGAATCTGAAGCGGGCTCCAGGCTCTGAGCTGACAACACAGAGCCCGATGCGGTGCTCAAACTCACGGACCGTGAGATCATGGCCTGAGCTGAAGTCGGATGCTTAACTGACTGAGCCACCCAGGCGCCCCTTTTCCCTTGTTTTTTATTTTTATTTATTTATTTTTTTTATTTTTTTATTTTTTTTTTTTTCAACGTTTATTTATTTTTGGGACAGAGAGAGACAGAGCATGAACGGGGGAGGGACAGAGAGAGAGGGAGACACAGAATCGGAAACAGGCTCCAGGCTCTGAGCCATCAGCCCAGAGCCTGACGCGGGGCTCGAACTCACGGACCGTGAGATCGTGACCTGGCTGAAGTCAGACGCTTAACCGACTGCGCCACCCAGGCGCCCCTTCCCTTGTTTTTTAATCCCCATTAGTATTATTCTTCACACATGGTCATCCAGACTTTGCTTAAGCATCCCCCAGTGACAAGACTTTTGGTATGGTATTCTCTGGGCCTCAATTTACCCATCTGGATGTTGGGCCATTGGATTGGCTGTGTCCCTCTCAGTGACAGAAAAGCCTCCTTAGTGGTGTCCCTCCTCCTTGTCAAACCATTTTTCACACAGCAGCCAGAAGGATACATAGGAAAACTTTTTTTGAAACATACGTTCAATCATGTCACACACACACACACCCCACCCTTTGAAACCCCTTAACAGAATAGAAGCCCATCTCCTCCCTGTGACCTGCAAGCCCCTCATAATGCCGCTGGTGCTTGCCTCCCAGCCCCAGCCTCCTTCCTCCCCCGGCTCTGCTTGCCATGACGGCCTTTCTGCACCTCAGACATGTCCTGAACCATCCGGCATCCGCATCCTTATTCATCCTTTTCTTTCTGCCTGGAATACTCTTCTCTCAGTTCTTCTCCCTGCCAGCTCCTTGTCCCTCAGGTCTCCGTTCAAAGCCTGCTTGCCCCAGTGGGTCTTCCCTTCCGGGGACACTCATCCACCCCAGCCTCCCCCATTGTACAATCATACCAGACTTTGGGTCCTTCCTAAGCACTGACTGTAACTTATAATTCATACGTACTTGCTTGTCTGCTGGTCTGTTGCCCATCTTCCCATTTCCCAAGGGCAAGGTCTAGGTCGCTCTTGCTCTTCATTACGTCCCAGCACCCAGAGAGTGCCTAGCACGCAAGAGGTACTTAATAAATGTCATAGAGTGAATGAATGAATGAATGAATGACAAATGGGAGCCATTCAGAATCTCTGTGCCGGAGTCTTGATGAACAGAATGGATGTCTTTTTCATAAAACTGACAACTCTCTGGGTGGCTTTGGAGACAGTTCTTTTTTGTCAGAAAATCACCTTTCCAAGGTGACTCCTAAAGGATGTCTTGACCTGTTCTTTGGCTCCATGAGGTTCCCAGGACCAGGGAGCACCAACAAGGGAGGGGGGTGGGCCCGGATGCCCAAATCTCTGATGTTGAAATAGCCTGTTTTTATGAACAGGGTGGGACAGGCCCTGGGGAATCAGAGTGCAGGGTACTAAAGTTTCTTGAACTTTTCCTTTCTGCCAGGCAAAGAGCTCAGAGCTTTGCCTCTTATAATCATCGTAACAATGTGTGAGATGGGCTTACTGACCCCATTTTACAGTTAAGGAGGCTGTGGCCCCAAGGTTAGGAAATTGTGTGAGTCTAGAGCCCAGGTTTCTTCCTCTCCATCATGCTTCTTTGAAATAAAATCCATGTTGGATTTGGAGAGGTCATTCGTGGTGGACTTAGCTTGGCACTCAAGGGCACTTCCCCACCTTGTCCTGAATTACCTTTCCATTATTCATTTCTTCTACCTGTGAGACCCTGGTGTTCACACTGGTCCCTGGCTCCAGCCCTCCATGGTTTCTCCACCCTGTTCCATTTTGAATGGAAGTTTCCTTGTAAAGTTTCCACATCGTTCAAAGTGCACCGTGATGACTCCAGGCTTCAGAGAGCTCTCTCCTACCTCCCATCCTGCCTCGGTCAGGACTAGATTACCTATGTCAAAAACCCAACTTAAACTGGCTTCAGAAATAATTCGAGAGGGCAGGTTTGGCCCAAGGTTTCTCGGCTCAGTAAACTTGACAGACCAGGAGTAGATTGAGGTTCAAGCAGAACTGGATCTAACGGTTCGACTGTGTTCCCAGGAACCTGCTGATGTTGGCATCCTTGCAGGCAGTAGTGAGATGGCCTGCAACAGCTCCAGATCTACTGCCTAACAGCCTAGCAACTTCAAAGAAAAGACAGCTTGTCTTTTTTAAGGGTTGGAGCAAAAGAGCCGACTCTTGCTGGCTCTGATTGGCCCAGCACAGGTCACATGCTCATTTCTCAACCAATCACCATGGATCATGAATGGCACCCACCTCTGTATCTAAGGCACTGTGCTGGGGTGGGGAAGGAGGTTCCCAGGAGAAAAGTCAAAAAAGCTTTGGTGGGAAGAAAAGGGAATCAGTACTGGGCAAAAAATAACAGGCGTGCACTGCCCACAGGTTATTTTCATTTACGTATGTGTTGTCCCTCCAGCCACTCCTCAGCTCATGGCCTCCATCACCGTCGAGCCCATCGTGTTTATACAGCATTTCCGCCTTCCCAAAGAGCTTTCACATACATCCTTTTTAGTTGTCCAGGTGGTGTGCGGGGCCACGAGGTACTGCCTCTGACCAGCTGCCACCTCAGTTTGCCCAAATTTGTCATCATATATTATTTTCTGCATGTGCCGTGACTTATGACAATGATGGAAACATGGCCCTGTGGTTGCCCCCCCATCGTCGATCGCGTGATATCCTTACACTGTCACCCTGAACAGATGCTGTCAGACCAATTTACCAATGAGGAAACACACCTGGAGGGAGAAAATGACTTGGCCCCAGGCCCCTAATTGGTGGCAGTGGCGTGAGGCTTAGCTTATGAGAAATACCACAGTGCTAAGAGCCACAGGTCTCTGCGACTTCTGACAAAAGGCAAAGTGTTAAGAATGACTGGAAAAATAGCCAGCCCTGTGGCTCTCTGGATTGAGTGGAAAGCAAGAAGTCCCTGCAGTGCTGAAAATAACACTATCTCCCGAGATGAGCAGGGTGTTAATGTTTTCCATTCTTGATTTCACTTAATCCTTTGTATAATTCTCAGAGGTGGGAGTTATACCCATACTGTTGAGGAGGAAGCTGAGGCCCAGAGAAAGCAAGTAACTTCTCCAAAGCCACACAGCATTTCAGCAGCAGAACTTAGATTCAAACCCAGGTCTTTCTGACAGCCCTGTGCTTTACTCCAGAGTCCTGGAGATGGAAGAGCTCCCCGCCCCCACCCCCAACTCTTTCCTTTCATTTAAATCCAAGTTAGTTACCATGTAGTGTAATAATGACTGCAGGAATAGAATGTAGTGATTCATCACTCACCTATCACACCCAGTGCTCGTCCCAACAAGTGTCCTCCTTAATGCCCCTTGTCCCTTTAGCCCATCTTCCCACCCAACACCCTGTCAGCAGTCCTGAGTTTGTTCTCTGTATTTAAGAGCCTCTTATGGTTTGTCTCCCTCCCTGTTTTTATATTACTTAATTTTTTTAACATTTATTTATTTTTGAGAGACAGAGACAGAGCACGAGCAGGGGAGGGGCAGAGAGAGAGGGAGACACAGAATCTGAAGCAGGCTCCAGGCTCCGAGCTGTCAGCACAGAGCCTGACGCGGGGCTGGAACCCACAGACCGTGAGATCATGACCTGAGCCAAAGTCGGACCCTCAACCGACTGAGCCACCCAGGGGCCCCTGTTTTTATATATTATTTTTCCTTCCCTTCCCTTATGTTCATCTGTTTTGTGTCTTAAATTCCACAAATGAGTGAAATCATATGGTATTTGTCTTTTTCTGACTGATTTCACTTAGCATAATACCCTCTAGTTCCATCCATGTAGTTGCAAATGGCAAGATTTCATTCTCTTTGATTGCCGAGTAATACTCCATTGTATATATATACCACATCTTCTTCATCCATTCATCTGCCGATGGACATTTGGGCTCTTTCCATACTTTGTATTGTCAATAGCATTGCTATAAACATTGAAGTGCATGTGCCCCTTTGAATCAGCACTCCTGTATCCTTTGGATAAATGCCTAGTAGTGCAATTGCTGGGTCGTAGGGTAGTTCTATTTTTAATTTTTTGAGGAACCTCCATACTGTTTTCCAGAGTGGCTGCACCAGTTTGCCTTCCCACCAGCAGTGCAAAAGGCTTCCTCTTTCTCCGCATCCTGGTCAACATCTCTTGTTGCCTGAGTTGTTCATTTTAGCCATTCTGACAAGGGTGAGGTGGTATCTCATTGTGGTTTTGATTTGTATTTTCCCTGATGAGGAGTGACACTGAGCATCTTTTCACGTGTCTGTTCGCCATCTGGATGTTGGAAGAGATCCCTTGGTGTTAATGCCTGTCTCTTCTGTCCCTCTCTATAGGTCTATATCATCCGGGTCACGTGGTCCAGTGGCTCCACAGAGGCCATTTACCGGCGCTACAGCAAGTTCTTTGACCTCCAGGTAAGGATTTGGAGTCTCCAGTGGGCTGCAGGGTCGGAAAAGTTTAATTGGACTAACTTTCCATTTTGACTTCAGGGTCTAGATGCTCACCCCACAGCGGACACAGAGTGTTTTTTTTTTTTTTTTCCTAGACTTAAAAATGATGTCCATTGTGCTCCCTTGAGCAGCACAGCTACTGAAGTCAGAAGGATACAGAAATTAACATGGTCCCTATACAAGAATGACACGCAAATCTGTGGAGCATACGTTTGAATATCCCAGGAGAAAAAAACCTTCCTGGCTTCAGGCACAGATTGATCCAGGGTTTTCAATGGTACCACCTCACCCAGCTCCTTCCTCTCATCCTGCATTCCTACTTTCAGTGGTGTTGGCTTTATCCTCAGATCCCACGTGGTTACAAAATGCTCTGGGATTATACTCAGCAGGAAAGAGTGAAAGGTCACTTCCCAGAAGTCCCAGCAAACACAGTGTCCTGCACACCATCCTATCTCTTGACCCCACATGTTCTTTTAGAAGCTTGGGTGATACTAACCACCGACATCTTGGTTGTATGGACCTAATCCATTCCTAAAAATGTTGAATAAAGAATTTTCAGAACCTGTATTTCATTATTTTAAAGGAAGAGGAGATGATAATGTGCTTCTCGCAGGTTTCCCCAGTATCACTAAAACCATCTCAAACGCCTACATAACAAACTGCCAAGAGTCGTTGTGTAATGTCAACCGAGACTCCCGTTACCTAATTATTAAAATGCAGTGAACTCATTAGTGGTGTTCTGTGTTGACAAAATGCAACAAAATTAAACAGTACCATATGTAAATTATATTTTTCTTCTAGTCTACAGCAGACCTAGAAGTGCACAAAGAGACTATATGGTAACGATGCTAAGACTCTAGCTAAAACAGACTTGGCAGGAGCAGCATGGGGGCCAGGAAAGGGCTGAACCCTGGGGGAAAGGAAGGGAAGATGATGCCCAACACCTTTGAATGTGATGAGCTGGAGGCATCGTCCTGTCTGAGAAGGACCAAGATCCACACCCTCTTTGCCAGGTGCAGGGGTGACTTAGGCAGATCCATTATAGCAGATCTTCAGTTCAGAGATTGAAGTTGCTAGACTGACTTTTCACGCACAGAGGGTCTGTGTAGGGACGACCACCTGTATTTTGCTTTCAGAGGCCTCTTGCCTGCCTGACACCTCCAAGAAGGATGAAGGATAAGAGGGGACAGAGAACGGCGACACTCAGGATTGCTGTCCCGGGGATTATGGGAATCCACAGAGCAAAGTGGCCACTGGGCAGCTTAGGCAGGAAGAGAGGAGTGGGGTAGATTTATGGGAGGAGGCAGGTATGTCCCATGGAGCCCCAGAGCAGGAAATGAAGCTGGCCCCACAGGGCCCCAGAACCAGCACCTGATTGGCCCTCAGAGGACCAGCAGCTCCCCAGCCGTCTGTCATTGTGGCCACAGGGTCTCCCATCAAGCCTATTTTGTTTAACTGCTAGCTTCTCTGGACCGGCTTACTCCCCTAGCCCATTGGCCCACATCCCCCAGACAGCACCTCAGTCCCTCACTTTTCCCTGTTGTCAACCCTCTGGAGTTTCTAGGTGCTGAGTCCAGTCTCCAGGAGAGAGAGAATCTGATTGTCCCAAGGGTCCTAAGTGTACCTCCACGCCTGTCAGCTTGGCCAGAGAGGTTGGGGTGTTTGCTCCAGCATCATCTAGAAGAGGAGGTTGGATGAAGACGGGAGTGAGGAGAAGGGCATATGGAAATGTCCATGGCTGCTGTTTTGCAGCCAGCAGGGCAGCATACCCACAGCTTTAGACCTTGACCTCTGGGGTTAGAGAGACTGGGTTTAAGTCTCAGCTTCGTGTTTCAGGTCTCAGCTTGGTGTCACCTCTGTATGCTTCTGAGACTCAGTCTCCCCATCTGCATGTTAAAGAATGAAAGAACTTTCCTCATGCATTCGTGGTGATGGTTAATCGAGCTGCGCCTTGCTCAATAAGCACATTAGCTGCCATTAGCTGTCCCTCAGTTCAGAAGGGACTTGCCCGAGGTGACATCATTTCGGAATGCCTGAGCCAGAGCGTGATCACGAGTGTCCCTGGCCCAAAGCCTGTACTCCCTCCACTCTCCTGTTCTGACTAAACTTTCTTGTTTCTACCAGAACTTAAAAGTGAGGTTTTCTTCCCCACTCAGCATAATTGGCAATAATTGGGGGTTTGGTATAGCATAAATAGCTGCCTCAGACTCCCCTCCCTGTTAGTCCAAAGGCAGTGCTTCAGCCAGCCTTAAAGAGGCCCAGATGGGTGGCTGGAGTGGGAAAGTCATAGAATTCCAGAGGGTCCTGCTGTCCTAGAAACAGCCACCCCCCAAAACCCAGAGGAGGAAGCTGGAAGAGGGCAGGGCGGGATCCCACCAGCCAAAGTCAGCTGTTCCCGAGGAGCAGGCAAGGAGGCCGGCCCGTGTGGGGCCGTGACACCCTAAAGTGAGGTGATTTCATGATCCCACACTCCCCTTCCTCCTGTCTGGTGAGTAGCCTTGGCTTTGTCAAAAGTAACTTGGCACAAAAGAGTATGGAGAGGGCCAAGCTTTCGTGGAGAAACAGCTAGGCCAATGTGGCGTAATGGAAAAAGCAGAGGACTCGGTCAGGAGACTTGGGGCCCAGCCACCTGTGCTATGAGGCCTTGGGCACGCCTCTTAACCCCTTTGTGCCTGATTGTCCTCACCAGTAACAAGGTAATGACAAAAGAAACAGCTGGCATTTCTGGAGCACGGACGGCTAAGCATCTAGATATAATGACTCAGTTAATCCTCATATTAAGTTTATTAAATTACATAGATGAAGAATTCTAGGCTCAGAGAGGTTAAGTCATTTGCACAAGGTCACACAGCTAGTGAATGTCCAAACTTAGATTTGAAACTGGGTGGGCGACACCAGATACCGCACTCTTTGCCACTGTGCCGTCTAGTGCCCCTGTCTCTAGTGGCTACTTCACAAAGTTTATATGGAGTTAAAAGTGATGATGTGTGTCCAGAAGAGGCAGATCCGTAGAGACAGAAAGCAGATTAGTGGTTGCCAGGAGCTGGAGGGAGGGGCAAAAGGGGAGAGGCTGTTATTGGGTACTGGGTATCTTTTGGGGAGTGATGGAAATGTTCTGGAATTAGATGATGGCCCTGGTTGCACGGCCTTGTGAATGTACTAAGCACCACTGAATGGTACGCTTTAAAGGGGCGAATTTTATGGCACACGAAGTATCTCTCAATTGCTTTTTTAAAAAGAGTGATGATGTGTGCGAGCAGTCTCTGGGCTGTCAAGCCCTGAGCAAGTGTCAGCTGTTGGGATTATTGATGGGCGTGGGTTGCTGCTAGGAACTGGCATGAAGATCAGAGGAGGCGACGATGCCAGTTTAATAGAGTGGTTAAGATCCTGGGCCTTGATCCAAATACTGCCACTTACTGGCTGTGAGATCTTGTTTTAGTCAGAACTGTTTTAGTTGCAGATGACAGAAACCTAGTCAAAATGGATTATTCAAAAAGAGCATTGATCAGCAAAATGTAACTGAGATGCCTAAGGGTACTAGGCTGCAGGTGTGGCTGGATCCAGGAGCAAAAATGTCCACGAGGACCTGGCTCTCTCCACTTCTTAGCTTTCTTCATGCCCAAGCAGGATGGTGTGTGATACAGTGGTGGCCACAGCTCCAAGCTGTATCCAACAGGTCAGCTCAGTGGCTTCAGAAAAAGAAGAATACCCCCAACAATTTAAGCAAAAGTCTCATTGGTTCATCTTGGGTCGACGGCTGGGTCAGTCCGGGCCAGCCTAGGGACTGGAGGAGAATGAGTGTAGACTAACCGAGGAGTAGAAATAGTCCCCAGAAGAAATCAGACAGCTGCTTCCAGAAAGGGAGAAATAGCCTGTAGATGACAAAAACCAGTAAATGTTCCTTCTGGTCGGGGCGAGACATTCAGGCAGAGGAAATCCTCTCCAGAGAGGCTGCCTGGAATAGAAAGAAGGAGCATGACTCAGGTTCCTTTGTGGGAAGAGAGACTCACAGTCACCAGCGAGAAGGTCCTGTTTACGACAATTCACCTTCCAATGTGATTTCCTAACCCTCTCACGCTTAGAGGAGCCGGACCCTGATCGTCATGCCTGCCACTACTAGCTGACATCTGGCCACAAGTCTCGTTGACATGAGGGTGCAGGTAACAGAGCCCTGGGCTTGGAATGGGCAGACCTGGTGTCAGGTCCTAGTCCTCTGTCTTCCCAGCTGTGTGGCCTTGGGCAGGCCACTCAGCCTCTCTGAACCTCCCTTTCTGCCCTAGCCTAGGCCCACGTTGGAGAGTCCATCAGAGTGTGACGGAGGGAGCTGGCCTCTGAGCAAGATGCCCACAGGGTTGAGGGCAGTGCCCAGAGAAAATGTATTTGGGTTGAGTGGCACAGTAACAGTATCAGCAATCACGTACTGAAATGGGCCAGGTGCCCATTTTCTACGCCGCCTTGTTTAGTCCTGATTTGCAGGCCCGAAGTCGGTATCGTGCCCATGTCACAGATGGGGAAACTGAAGCTCAGAGAGGCGGAGTCATGTGCCCAGAAACAGCATGGCTAAGATTCAGGCTGCGGCACACTGAGTCTGAAACCTGGGCTCCTAACCACGGAGCCCCCCGGCCTTCCTGAGGCCCAGAATTGCCTTCACCCATGTCTCTTCAGAGTTAGCTTTGCCTCAGAGTTCTGCCTGTAGCTGGCCTTCAAAGACCCATTTGGCCCTCCTTCTAGATGTGGGCGGGGCCTATCCTCAGGGCTACTCCGAGCAGACCACAAGCCCTTCACAAACGGGCCTCAGATGCATGAGGGGGTCCGCTTTATACTGCACCGTGCGACCTTTGCCCTCTGAGTTTTCCCACTGGTTCATTCTATCCCCTGGGCTGGGGTCACGGTCATCCCTGGAGCCAGGCTTCCCTCACAGAAGGCACGGTTAAACACGTGCTGAGCCAGACCCCAGGTGTTCAGAGAGGGACCTCTGTCCCAGCCAGGGAGCCCAGGCAGAGCTTGCTTCCTGGAGGAACAAACATCTGAGCAGGGCCTTGACAAGGAGTAAGGAGTTGACCTGCCCGCAGGACGGGGGGAAGGCTTTCCGCAAAGAGGAAACCACGTGTGCAAAGGTGTAAAGGCGTGAGGAAGCAGGACTTTTAGGGCGCACTGCAGAATTACAATGGTGGGGGACACAGAGCCAGCTGGGTCACTCTGCCCCGCAGGGAGCTCACATGTGTCCCACGTGCAAGAACGCTCCATCTCTGAGGACCCAGAGAGGGCTGTTCCTAGGCACAGGGGCTCTCGCGGGATGCTGCGCCCTGGACGCCGCACATCTCAGAACTGGAGGCAACCTGGAGGCAGCATGTCGATCCGCGCCTTTCTTTCTCACCAGAGAAGGGAACTGAGATCCAGAGACAGGAGAGGCTGTCCCAAGTCACACAGCAAAGTCATTTGTTTCCCACTGTGATTGAGACAGGACTGGCCTGTCCCCCTGCTGAGAGTCTAACTGCCCCCCCCCCCCCCATGCACTTCTGAGCTTTGGGGACTGTCTGCCCAGGAGCCCCCACGCTCCACCCCAGGGGCCAAAGGGAAGGGAGTGTTTTTCTCGTCTCTTCTGGGGGCAAGTACAGGGGTGGCAGAACCCAAGAGCTCTCACTCCCCAGGCGGGCCTTGCCCACCCGGGGGGGCTTCCCAGTGAGATCCTAGCCCACAGCCGGCTGAGGAGCCCGCCACGCATATTTATCCAAATGCTCGGACACACTCCTTTCCACAGACGTTCTCTTCTGAGATCGCAGCGCACCTCCCACGTGTTGGACGCGCTTCATACACTCCTCCTTCCCTTCCGTCTGAAGAGCTCTTGCCACCTCAGTTGTGTGTCGCTAAGAAGACAATACCGTCTTGCCCTTTTCCACACAGTTAGCAAGTCTTTCTTTCTAAACTAGAAAGAAGCGAGACTGTGTTGCTCAGTTGCCTCTGCATCCCAGCCCGGGTCCTGTTGCTCCACCTGGAACATTATAATGTAACTTCCCCTCTCCTGGACAATGGCTGGCCAAACCAGATAGCCACTTTCTTTTACTCATTTGTTCGTTCGTTCGTTCGTTCATCCATTCCCTCTTTGCACAGTTGCTGGCACACACCAGTGGGGAGGTGGCGGGGCAGGCCAACGGGCAGGCAGAGCAGTGAGGAGGTCAGACTGAGGCAATGGACTGAGGGGCAGTAGGGAGAGAGAGATGGATCGGTGGGACGAGAGGCGGGCCCCACGTGGCAGGTCCACCGGGACGCCGGAGCAGGCTAACCTTTGGGCCAGCTCCTCGAGGGGACAGAAGCCCCAAGGACAGCGAGCCGTGTCACACAGGTCCAGGTATGCTGTGTCCTGCTCTGAGGACCACGCGGCCTCTATCCAGCCAGCGACTGCACATGACGGTCCCCATGGGCCGCCCTGGCTCTTCTGGGTTGTGAGGCTTGGTGATACTGAGGGAGGAAAGCCCTTCAAGTCCAGTCTGCCACTAACACAAACCACGTGTGGCCCTCCATGCCAGCTTCCATGCTGTTTTCCTTGGACAGCACGTCTCCTTTCTCTCTACCACAAGCTGATGTCTTGAAAACTGCTGATGGAGGGTTCTCTCATCCCCCTCGGAGGCCTGCAGTGTAGCCACTTGACGTGGCTCCCTCTCCCTCCCTACCCCTCAGACTGACTCACTTTCCTCCTTGGTTTCCAGTCCTCCTCACCCCGAGCACCACTTCCTTTTATTATCTGGGGGGAGGGGCATGGATTTTCTAGTTTCCAAGGAGAGCGGTCCACAGTGGGACTTAGCCTGGCATGTCTCTGGTCCTGCTGCTGCAGACAGCTGGGTCTGGGGGTCCCCACAGAGTGTCTGGAACGTGGCCTGTGGGTGCCAAGGATGACGGTTCTCTGGATAGGAGCGGCTTGTGGCCTGTGAAACTGGACACACTAAGACCAGAAGCAAAACAGCTCCCAAGCCTCCGATCTTCTGTCCTTTCAAATAGCAGTCTTAGACTATAGTTGTCATTGACAGGGTGATAAAGAAAGCGAAATAAACCTGGATACGGCTAAACGAGGAGGATGGATGTTCTAGTCCAGCCCTGCACTGTTCACTATGATGGCAGTAGTCATGTGAAACTATTTAAATTAATAAGAATTAAATTAAATTAAAAGTTCAATTCTTTAGTCTCCAGAGCCTTGTTGCAAGTGCTCAATCTTGGAGCTCAACCTAGGGCTTAGTGGTGACCGTAAAAGGTCTATGCAGATAGAGAACATTTCCATGGTTGCAGAAAGTTCTCTTGGACAACCCAGCTCTGGCTTGTGGGGGGCCTTGGATAGTCTGAGGAGTTTTGCTAAGTTTAAAACACAGCCTTGCAATGGAATGTTCTTCAGCTTTAAAAAGGAGGGAAATTCTGGGGCGCCTGGATGGCTCAGTCGGTTAAGCGTCCAACGATGGCTCAGGTCATGATCTCACAGTTCGTGAGTTTAAGCCTCACGTTGGGCTCTCTGCTGTCAGCCCAGAGCCTGCTTCAGATCCTCTGTCCCCCTCTCTCTCTGCCCCTCCCCTGCTCGTGCACTCGCACATGCATGTGCTCTGTCTCTCAAAAATAAACATTAAAAAAAAAAAAAAAAAAGGAAAGGACACCTGGGTGGCTCGGTCAGTTAAGCATCCGACTGGCTGAGGTCCTGATCTCACGGCTCATGAGTTCGAGCCCTGCATCGGGCTCTGGGCTGACAGCTTGGAGCCTGGAGCCTGCTTCAGATTCTGTCTCCCTCTCTCTCTGTCCCTCTGCCACTTTCTCTCTCTCTCTCTCTCTCTCTCTCTCTCTCTCTCTGTTTCTCTCAGATATAAATAAACATTAAAAAAAAAAAAAAGGGAAGAAATTCTGACACCTGCTACAACACGGATGAACCTTGAGGACATTATGTTGAGAAAAATAAGCCAGACACAAAATACTGTGTGGTTTCATTATATGCAGTACCTAGAATAGGTAGGTTCATATGGATAGAAAGTGGAATGATGGTTGCCAGGGGCTAAGGGAGGAGAATAGGGAGCTGGTGTATAATGGGGGATAGAGTTTTAGTTTGAGAGGATGGAGAAATTCTGGAAATGGATCGTGGTAATGGTTGCACAGCAGTATGAACGTGCTTAAGGCCGCTTAATTGTATGTTTAAAATGGTCGAAATGGTTTATGTTAAGTGTATATAACATAGTTTTTAAAAACACACAGCCTCGAGGTTCCGGGGGTGGCTCAGCCAGTTGGGCGTCGAACTCTTGATTTCGACTCAGGTCGTGATCTCACGATTCATGAGTTTGAGCCCCACATTGGACTCCACGCTGGTGGCACGGAGACTGCTTGGGGTTCTCTCTCTCCCTCTCCCTGCCTCTTCCCTGTTCATGCTGTCTCTCTCTAAATAAGTAAATAAAACTTTAAAAAAATTAAAGAAAAAGAAAATCACAGCCTCACAAACTGCTAATTATTCCCAAAGAACTTTCAGAATAATGTATTCCTTATGAACAGAGTGCAAGGAGGGAGGATCTGTTTGCGAGCACCTGTATGTCCTTAAAGGGCTCACATTCAGCATTCATGTACACAAGGACCCTGACAGGCAGGCTGTGGTCCTTGTTCCCCAGATGATGAATCAGGCTCCCTGGGTGAGGAGTCTGGCCGCTGACACACAGCTGGCATGAGGAAACATCAGGATTTAACCCCAGGGCTGTCTGGTCCCCAGGGGTAATAATAATCTGTGGTTACTCTTTGCAGCATTAAACCCAGGTCTGCTGCCTCAAATTAATAAATAACACTTGGGGGGACACTTCAGCTCTTTGGGCCATGCTTGTCTGGGTTTAAAAAAAAAAAAAAAAAAAAAGCAAGTCAGGACAGAGAATGAGAGAATAGCTTCCTAAGCAGACTGTTGACCATAAGAAACACTGGGGGGAGGCCTCTTCAGCTGGCATGCACATTCGGACAGGGGCTCAGAAGGAAGCCTGAAGAATGGAGAACGGGCATAAGAGGGTGGATGGATTACTGGTGCAGACCCTTTTTTCCCCCCTAAGTTCCTTGTAATGGTGTTTCAGCAGTGTCTTAACAAATATAATTGAGAAGGACAAAAAAAGATGGTGTCGGGCAACACCTATAATCGCTAAAAGACTGCAGCTGGGACTGATGGGTCACCCCGCTTTTCAGAAGAAAACACGTTCACCTGTGCCCAGAATGTTACACTTACTACATCTCGGGCTGAGTTTTCACGTTGGCATGACATTCCAAAGCCACCTCTGAGGGTGATCTTAGGGAAAGAGAATGGGATTTACATTAAGATACTTGAACTGGCCGGACCGCCACTTAGCTGGGCGACCTAAGGCAGCCTTCGCTCTCTGCTCCCCAGTTTCCCCCCTCTGTGACATGGGGAGCATACGTTTATATCACAGAGTTATTGTAAAGGGCAGGTAAAATCATGCATAGGAGAAGTCTTGTTAACTGTAAACTGCCAAGCAAATGTTAGTAGCGGTTACTGATTGTTACTTAATATTAGTGACATGAATAGTATTAAGTAGGGTACTTGGCAAACATGTAAAGCTGTCCTCCACAGTGTTCACTCCGTGAACATTGGTTGCTTTCGTCGGTTTTTATTGAGAGCCTACTTTGTGCTGGCTTCGAAAAACTCCTGGGTTTGAAGCAAGAAGCCTGCCTTTTCCAGAAGGCCCGCCGTGGCCTTGCCAGTTGCTGAACGACATGAACCGAGCATTTCCCCATCACCACACAGCACAGAGTAGGGCCAGAGAGTGGGGGGGGAACCACATATAAAACCATGGCCTCCAGGCAGCCCTTCAGGGTGCTGGCCAACCTGAGGGGGACCCACCTCCCTGGTGCATCCCATAAGACAGCGTGGAGGAGGCGTGAAACCCCAGCCCGTTTCTCAAGCCTGAGGAGCAGTCCGTGTTAGTTGTTATCTTCGCTGCTTCGTAGAGGCGGGGTGTGCGACAGCGGAGAAGCCATGGACTTCCATCTTGGCCCATCCACTTGCTGGCTGCAGGCCTCTGGCAGGTTTCTCCACTCTCTGGGCTTCAGTTTCCTGGCTAATCTTGTCCACCTTGAAGGAGCATTCTGAAGATTTAGTGAGAGCCTGTGTCTAAAGAATCGAGTCTATGCCTGGCACGGACAACCTGCTTCTCTTGCTCTTCCGGCCTCTTCTCCCTCCCCCTGCGCAAGAGCCCTGCTTATTTCTCCAGGGCTAGTCAGAGCTTCTCTCCTTCTATTGGAGGGACATCTTGAAAGCCAGGGTGACTCTCTCCTTAGGGGAAATAATGAGCAGGCTTTTCACGTTCCAGCCATCACTCTGGGACACCCCAGACTCCCTTTCCCTCTGCTTGAATCCTGGGCCCAGATACCAGGAGGATGGTCATACCACCATGACAAAGCCTCTCTATACAACAAGGGTCAGCTCTCCCTCGGGCTGCTTGTCCATCAAAGGTTGTTGGGGGCTCCGGACCCTCAGTGGCAGAGAAGCCAGGGTCTGGAGTGTGGCCGGTCACGTGGCAGAAGGAAGTGGGGGGTAGTGAATCACGCACCGCTCGGAACTCGTCCACCCCAAAGTGACGTGGTCTTTTGTCCCTCACATTTAACTGGCCATGTCCCAGCTCAAGTGCGGGGTGGGAAGTACAAACCTACCATGTGTGCATCTACTGTGAGAAGAACCAGAAATCCGACGACAGCCTTAGTCGCCACCACGACCCGGCCTTAATCCATAAAGTAAGGCTGCAAGTTGGTATCATTACGGCCAATTAGAAGTTGAGGCCCAAGGTATGTCACTTCCCCAAGACCACAGCTGCAGGTCCTTGTGATTTTGTGTATCAAATCCAAAGCGTCGTCCCACTGGTAAAGGTTTTCAGTTCGGGTACTCTGCCCTTGTTCTTTCTCACCCCCACAGCAGCCTACACCTCTCCCTGCAGGTACCGCCTACACCACCCTGTAACGATCCGTTTCCTTTGCAGTCTCTCTCTAGACTGTGCATCTTTCCATCTCTGTACCCCATTCACCTAGCACAGATTCAGGCACAGATGTATCTGTTGAGCCAACCTGGGGAGTCTTAGTGGGACATGGGAGTGTAATGATTCACAGGCATAGACCTAACCAGACTGAGTCGTACTGGTTTGTTACTTAACAAAACCTGCAGTTCTTAGGAAGCAGATTGGCCTGCTGTCAGTGGGATTCTGGTGGCTCTGGGGGTGTTGTTCACATTTCAGGTCCTGTGGCTAGAGAACCCCAAGAAAACTGAGAATGGTCTCTCCCAGCTCTGAGCCTTCACTTATATGGCGGCTGTGGACATAAAGAACTGTTTTCATGGAGAACCTAAGTCCAGTTGACATTGTCTTTCCCATGTGCACATGTCTGGGTTTCTGAAGAGCTGAACAAAGTGAGCCTTTATGTATCAAATCACATATTTCACATAATTCCCTTAAAATGTCAGAGATGCATGTATCATATTAAAGGCTTCCATTTTTGCTATTTTCTCCCCGTTTAGATGCAGATGTTGGACAAATTTCCCATGGAAGGAGGACAGAAGGATCCCAAACAGCGGATCATTCCCTTTCTGCCAGGTAGGTGAGACACATGCTGTCAGAAGGGGCTTCTGGGGGTTCCAGGACCGCCCCCAGATCTCTCAGCTCAGCTTCCTTGGGGCATAATACTAATGACCAGAGTCCCAGTCATTTGTGGAAATTAGTGCCTGAGAATATGGGCTTCGGGGTTGGTTAGATACCACACCATCTACTTAGGCAAGATACTTCACCTCCAGGATCCTCAGTTTTTTCTGTCTCTAAAATGGGAATAATTAGAGCTCATAAAGTTTTTGTAGTGAGTGGCATCTTTATTATGGCTGCAGTATTAATTTGCTATCTCTGTATAACGAATTAATGCCAGTTTAACAGCTTAAAGCCACACTCATTTACTATCTCACAGCTCAGTTGGTCAGAAGGCCAGGCAGTTCTGCTGGGTTCTCTGTTTAGGGTCTCATAAGGCTGAAGTCATCATCTTGGCCAAGCTGGCTCTTAGCTGGAGGATTGAGGAAGAATCCACTTCCAGCCTCATTCAGGTTGTTGGGAGAATTTACTTCCTTGTACCTCTAGAGCTTAAGTACTATTTCCGGTGTGCCTGGGTGGCTCAGTCAGTTGGGCGTCCAACTTCAGCTCAGCTCATGATCTCGCCGTCTGTGAGTTCGAGCCCCACATCAGGCTCTGTGCTGACAGCTCAGAGCCTGGAGCCCGCTTCAGATTCGGTGTCCGCCTCGCTCTCTGCCCCTCCCCCACTCACGCTCTGTCTCTCTCTGTGTCTCAAAAATGAATAAACATTAAAAAAAAATTTTTTTTTAAGAGCTCATACAGTTACAGTATACCTCCCTAGCTAATCCAGCATAATTTCCCTCACTTAAAGTGAATTATGGCATATATTGTAACATGAGCCCAGGAATGAGATCTCATCATATTCACAGGCTCTGGGGACTAGGATGGGACGTCTTTGGGATCCGTTTGAGAAATTCTGCCTGCCTATCTACCATAGCTACCAAGCACCTTCTGAGTGCCCAGCACCACTCTGGGCACTGTGGAGGAGTTAATACAATCATGGCTGGTCCCTGCTGTCAAGACATTAAGTGTTCCTTTCCCCCGCAAAAATTCCCTTACCGAAGGAACAGCATGAAGGCTTCAGCTCAAAAAACGGGGCTACCCGAACCAGAGTTATTGCTTCAAGTAGTAACATTGGATGTCTACTGCAGGCCAGTCACTGGGCTAAGTGCTTTACATTCATTACCACATTTAGTCTTCAGAACAACCCTGTGCCCATTTCACAGATGAGGAAATTGAGGCTCAGAGGAATTATAAGCATTTGCACAAGTAGCAGAGCTGGGGTTAAACACTGGTAGGGCTGGCCCCAAAATTCATGCCTGAAGTTAGAGGGCCCAAGTTCAAATCCCAGTGCCCTGCGGATCCACTCGGTTACCTTCGGTAAATTATTTAAGCACGCACATTATTTCCATTTGCAAATTGGAGATAATAATGATACTTAAATGATAAAGTTGTTATGAGGATTAGCTAAGGGACTGGCACAGAACTAGCAGCAACCAAGCACTTACTATTTTGATGTACAGATAATCAGCAAATTGACAATCGCCCCAAATCACAAATATTTAGCGCTGAGGGCCCTTTCCATCTTTTTCATTTTGCAGACAGGAAGCAGACCCAGAGAGGAGGGGGACTCCCTGGGTCACACAGGAGCCCACTCTCCCCTCCCCCACCCCAGAGTTCTGCAGTCAGCAACACATCGAGTGGGTTCTTCCAGATGTTAGCATCATCGAGTGGGTTCAGAGACAGGGTAGATGTATTTGCCAGGCCCCCATCCACTGGGAGAATCATTTGCCTAAAAAAGCTAATGTTTTTAGTTCTTCCACGGAGAAAGTGTGCAATCACCCTGGAATTTTTGTTTCCTATTGGAGAAAACCCAGTGCACCGACTGCAGCTGCCAAATAGCAGTGCCCCACAGCGTGTGCTTTAAAGTCCAACAGACCCAGTTGTGTGACTTCCAGCAGATGACATCCCCCTGCCCCTGAGCCTCAGTTTCTACATCTATAAAATGGGACCATGACCCCCTTTTACAAGCTTCTTGCCCTTGGATATAGTGGGTTCTCTGTCAAAGTCAGAACCAGGATCCTGGGATATTCCTTTGGAATGTCTTGTTATTGATATTTGAGAGTCATACATAAATGATCAGTCTGAATATTCAAGTTGAACTGGACTCTAAATGTAGGCTTTTCTTCAAGGAAACGAAGGAAAGCAGTAAGTTGTAACTCTTCACTGGATGAAAGGCAAAACCAGCTCTGAAAAAACTTCCCAGGACAGGGAAGAACTTGAACCGACCCTCTCCCAAGCCCCTGAAAGCTTTTGTGGTTACGTAATCTTCCACCCACGAATTTATGAAAATGCTCTTCTCAGAGACTCAGCCCCATTTGCCCTGCTCAGGATACCGACTTGCAGCTTGGAGTGGTCTGGTCGGGCCCCAGGACCCCTAGAGCATTCCTTCCCAGCCCACCCCTTGGCTTTTCCTTGAAGCCAAGGCCAACGGCAGGGATAACGCGGAAGACAGATCCCCTCTCCTCGGGGTCAGTTTTCTGCCAGGACTGCCGCGTCAGCAGAACAAAAGCAAGTCTCATGTTAGCACAAAGGCAGGGGGAGGGGAAAGGAGCCCTGTACAATTTTCCATCCCAGCAAGAGCTGGGGAAGCCAACTTGGCAGAGGATACAGCTTGAAAAATAAGACTTACAGTTTGGCCTTCCACCGCTGTGGAAAACAAAAGCCTGCCCATTCCCACCAAAGGCTGTGCTCTCCGCTGAGCACCCTTTCCACTCCAGGAAAGCTGGCCTGCCGGGGAAGCCTCGGGCTCACCCTCCTTCCCTACAGCTCACACCGAAAGGCATCAGGTGCAGACGAGGGGCCGTTGCCCAGCTGGCATTTCACTCAGAGCCACCGGTCAAGGAGGTACTGACCACGTGCTTCTGCCCCGCAGCCCAGGGCCTGAGCCAGGTTCCAGTTCTGCTGCGGATAGACGATGAGTTAGCCCATTGGAGACAGGTCTTCACAAACTAAGCTGCAGGTTGAGGAAAGAACGTGTGCTCTTAATTGCAGAATATAAGGCCGTATCGTCTAACCCATGTTTTTTTAAGTGATTTACTCTTTTTGTGAGCACCTAGGAAGGGCCAGGCCCTGTGCTGCGTGTGTCATGGAGGGTACTACTAAGGAATAGGGGCTGCTCTCCCATTTTACAGATAAGGAGACTGAGGATCTGAGAGAGAAATGAATTTCCCAAGGCAGCATAGTCAGTAAGAGACCACCTTGGAATTGGCCCAGGGCCTCTCTGACTGCAGAGTCTGTGGCCTCCCTGGCAGGTGCCACTGCTGCCATGGGGCTTCCTGTCCCCAGACATCTACCCAGAGACTCCTATCCCACGGAGGCCACGCAGGGAGAGGAATGGTGCTTTTGTTGTTGTGTCACCCATCCAGGAGACATTGAAGGTGCCTGAGTTCTCCATCCTTCTCTCTCCGCCCCTGCAGGCTGGGCCTCGGGTGAATTCTCTTTGATGGTGGTGCCTCCAGGACCAGCCTGTGCTGTTCCCATGGGCCGGTGCTAGCAGCATGCCCGTTGTGAATTGTTTGAGTCGGGTCACGATCTCCCCAGTAAGAGGCCTGAACAACCCCACTCTCCACCCTTCCTCTGATTTACAGAAAGGGACGTTATATCAAAATGGGACCAAATGTTTTTGCTGTAGGAGATTTCTCTTCACAGGCATGCATTCCTTGTTTTTCCTCAAGGCTCAGGATTCTCCTAGGGGTTCTAAACTGCAAATGGTCCCACCCATGAGGGTGGTAATGTGATTATCACAGTGACTGGGGGTGGAAAGGGGTTGGGAAGGCTGTGCGCTTTCTCTGGATTTGGGCCACGGATGCTAAACATCCTGCAGGGTGGGGAACCCTCCCACACAAGGAAAGACTGCCCCACCCGAAATGTCAGCAGGGTCCCTCCCTGTTGGGAAACACTGACTCAGTGCCAAGAGGGCAGCCCCCTGCGCTGGCCCGCAGAGGGCTCACGTGGAGACTTATCTATCAACTGAATAAGAGCAGGGATGCCAGGTTGTAAACCCTCCCCACTTGGCTGCGTAATTTACTTTTTTATTGTAAAGGACAAGAAAATTTTCTGATTCCAGAAGCAATGCATGTTTATGGTAGGAAATTTGGGGAAAGTCAAAGAAGAAAACAAAAAGGCTCTGTCTTCTACCCCTTGGAGACAAGCACTTTGAATCCTGTGATGCATTTTCTTCTCGATTTTTTCTTTCCTAATAGACATGGTATGTCCGAAGTTTGACTCATGAGCAGAATTAAAACAATCACCATAATACACAAAGGAGATTCCTTGTTATTAAGGAATATGAGGAAGATGTATTTTATCTCACTGTGGGTTGTTGTTTTCTTTCTAATTGGTAGACATTAAGCAAAACAAAACAAACACACACAAAAAAAAAACCACCTCACTATGAGGCTGACCATATCTACCTAATATCCTAATTGTGCCCTTTTGCCCAAGAGCAAGTGGTCAGATAATTTTAAATGTTAGATTAGCCACACGGTCTCTTTGGGTGCAAATCTCCCTTACCAGTTTGCATGAAACATCTCAAAGGCAGTACACTGTCTCCCATCATCATTTCCAGTTCTGTCCTATTACGAAAATTCCTTTGGACCTTTCCTCCTATTCAGTTCCTGCTCACCCAAGTTCATTCTATGCGGTCTCACCAGAGCAATGTTGGCATGCTGATTGATCTCTCCTTACCCTGCCAGGCTCGTGGCCCAAATTCCTCTCCTTGACCTGCCTCCTCAGGCCAGAAGTAAGTGAAGTTCTCCATAGCTGTCCATACTCTGCTGTCTGAAACGCTATGGCCCCCCTGTGTCTTCCTCTTTGACTTCCCCCTGGAGACCTCTTGACACTCTGATAAGCTTGGCAGAGGAGCTTGTCTCCATCCCCCACCTTTTTGGCCCCCCCCTTGGTGTCTTATTTCTGATTTTGCTCACCCCCTCCCTGTGTGACAGGTCCAAAAGGGTAAGGCCGAGCTGTCTTAATGGTCAGTGCATGTACTTGACCACCATCTGCCCATGACTCTCCCCTGTGAGACTCACGGGAACTCACCAATTTGCTTAATTTTTTTTAACATTTATGTCTTTTGGGAGAGAGAGAGCATGCGCATCTACACATGAGCGGGGAGGGGCAGAGCTAGAGAATCCCAAGCAGGCTCTGTGCTGTCAGGGCAGAGCCTGAATTGGGCTCCCTCCCACAAACCATGAGATCATGACCTAAGCCGAAATCAAGATTCAGACCCTTAACCGACTGAGCCACCCAGGAGCCCCTCACCAATTTGCTTTAAACAAACCTCACCCATAACATTTTAGCATCTTGGATATTTCCAGACATCCTCAGCGGCATCGTTTATATACTTGTCTTTGCCTGTGACCTGCCCACATGTCACACTAGAAGCTCTGGATATCACCGAGCAAGTCATCAATTGATTCTCAGTTCGTTTTCAGTGAAATAGGAAGGCTTGGAACTCTTCTGTTAGAGAGAACTGATTGCAAGGAATTTGTCATCTTGAAGGATTTGTCAATTGAAGGATTTGTCATCTTGGCAAGTGAAATCCTCCTTTATACATTCATCAAACGTGAGTGCCATGTGGTGAGGGCACACAATTGACTAAGGCCCAGTCCATCCCTTCTTGTGCAGAGCTCTATGACTAGTAGGAAAGAAGAAGATGTAAATCAACAATGTGATGTGTGCAGTCAGAAAGAGACATGAACTCTTAGTCCGTTTAAAGTGGGTAAAAGTTTCCCACTGGGAGAGTGGGTGACGTTGGATGGGGAAGGTTTTCCAGACAGAGCAAAAGACAGAAAATAATGAAGACTGTGGAGTATTTGGGGAATGTAAGACTAGACTAGGTGTACGAGGAAAGAGGAAGAAAGGAGACTGAGCTGTTAGGTTGGACATATCAGAGTGTCCTCTCTACTGCTCGCTCCATCTGAGAACCCTGGAGTTGGATCATCAGATCTGACCTACCTTCTTCATCTGGCAGGAGCCCCTTCCTTCCACACGATTGGTCCAGCCTCCCTTATCTCACCAAAACTTGCCTAGTCGACCCCAGTCACTCAAGCCCTTGCACTTGATCTGTGAACAAGGCTTTGGAGGACCATGCATGGGGTCATCCAGGCCCTGTGGACATCCAACAGGGGATATTAATGGAAGCCGGGAATTTGGGTACCACTCACACCTAACAGAGGCAGCCACATCCACACCCTCCAGGATTGCTGACAGCTTGTCATTGCTCGCATACAGTGTCATGTGTGCTTTCATTTTCTGCAGGCAAAATTCTCTTCCGAAGAAGCCACATCCGGGATGTTGCTGTCAAACGCCTGATCCCAATTGATGAATACTGTAAGGTCGGTCTAAGAAATGCCAACACTTGCCCTGTGTCTCATGTCTTTCATTGGGTTGTGTTTTGTTTTTTTTTTTCCTTCTTTTCCCTTTCTGGCTACAAAATAGTCATCTGCAGTTCAAAGAAATGTAAAAACAGAAAAACAACCACCCATGATCCCTCAACTCAGAGACAACAATTATTAAGGTTCTTATGTTTCCTTTCTATCTTTTCTCTCTACATGCATGTCTTTATGGTTTTGACACTATCCCACATGTGTTATTTTTGTTGCTTTTTCTTTTTCCTTTAATATTGTAATATAAGAATTTCCCCATGCTATAAAAACATTCTCTTGAACCTCCCGTAACTGGTTGCATGGTATTCTACTGTGTGTGAATGTCCCAGAAGTTATTCAGCCAACCCCTGTTGTTGGACAGTGCAGCTGGCTTCCAATCCCCTGAATGTTCTAAACCACAAGGTACCTGCCTTTTGGTTGTATTTCGTTTGACTGGAGGCTGTGGTTGGGGAAAAAAAGCATGCTTTTCCTCTGTTTAGTTTCCCTTATCTTTAGTATTTATTTCTCTAGCTTCAAATCACTAGAAGCTCTGATTGGAGAGGGTGGGAAGAGCAAGAAATACTATCACAATGGAGCAGCAAATGCTCTCTCTCCCTAGGATCAGGAACAAAGCAAGTACATTTTTCTTGCCACTTCTGTTCTACATTTTGCTGGAGGATCTAGCCAATGTAAGCAGACAAAAAAAGAAATAATAAAAGGCATATGGGTTGGAAAGGAGGAAGTAAAACTGCCTTCCTTCACAAATGACATGATTCTATTGTAGAAAATCTTAAGGGATCCACAAAAAAAAACTTACTAGAACTAATACAAAAGTTTAGTAAGATCACAGGATACAAGATCAATATCAAAAATCAATTGTATTTCTAAGCACTAAGCATGAACAATCCAAAAATGAAATTAAAGAAATAATTCCATTCTCAATAATATCAAAATAAATAAAATACTTAGAAATAAATTTAATAAAAGAATTACAAGGTTTATACATTGAAACTACAAAACACTTGACAGAAATTAAACCAGCTCAAAATTAACAGAGAGACATTCCATACTCATGGATTGGAAGATTCAATAGTGTTAAAATGGCAGTTGTTACTCAGCCATAAAAAAGAATGAAATCTTGCCTTTGCAACCACATGGAAGGAGCTAGAGAGCATATTGCTAAGTGAAATAAGTCAGTCAGAGAAAGACAAATACCATATGATTTCACTCATATGTGGAATTTAAGAAACAAAACAAATGAACAAAGGGGTAAAGAGAGAGAGAGAGAGAGAGGGAGAAATCAAGAAACAGACTCTGAATTATAGAGAACAAATTGGTGGTTACCAGAGGGGTGGGAGGGGGAGGGGATGGGTGAAATTGGTGATGAGGATCAAGGAGGGTACTTATGATGAGCACCGGGTGTTGTATGGAAGTGTTGAGTCACTGTATAACTAACTGGAATTTAAATAAAAACTTTTTAAAAATCTAGGAGGGCAAATTAGAATTTGAGTGTTAGGATGAATGTCTTAATGAGGACAATATATTGTATATTTGTGTGTGTGTATAATATATACACGTGTATGTGTGTGTGTAGAGAAATTGATATGAAAAAGACAAACAACCATATAGGAAAAATGGATGAAAGACAGGACTAGAAATACAAAGAAAAACAAATCCCAGGGCGCCTGGGTGGCTCAGTTGGTGGGAGTCCAACTCTTGGTTTTAGCTCAGGTCATGATCTCACAGTTAGTGAATTTGAGCCCTGCATCAGGCTCTGTGCAGGGCCTGCTTGGGATTCTCTCTCTCTTCCTCTCTCTCTCTCTGCCCCTTCCCCTCTCACGCTGTCTCTGTCAAACTTCCCAATGACCAACAAAACAAAAGATACTACAAATAAAATAAAATAAAATAAAATAAGAAAAGAAAAGAAAATGGCAATTCTCCCCCAGTTGACCTATAGATTGAATATAATCTCTGGCAAAATCCTAGTAAGCTTTTTTAGAGAAATTTACAAGCTGATCCTAAATTGTGTGGAGAAATGCAAGGAACCCCAAATAGCCAAAACAGTTATGAAAAAGAACAAAATTAGAGGCTTCTACTATCCATTTTCAAAACTTCCTACAAAGCTATAGCAATGAAGACAGTGTGGTACTGGCATAAGGATAGGCATGTGGATCAGCGGAACAGAAGTAAGAGGCTAGAAATAAACTTTTGTGAAATTTATAGTCAAATGATTTTCAGCAATGGTGCCAAGAAATTCAGTAGGAAAAGGATAATCTTTTTAACAGTGTGGGATAGTAGGACATCCGTACACCAAATAGAAGAAAAAAATTATGTTGGATCCCTACCTCACACCATGCACAAAAAGCAACTCAAAATGGATCACAGACCTAAACGTAAGAGCTAAAACTATAAAACTTCTAGAAGAAAACATAGGAGAAAATCCTCATGACCGTAGTTTAGGCAGAGAGTTCCTAGCTGTGACACCAAAAGAGAAAAATTGATAAATGGGACTCATTAAACTTCCGAACTCTGTACTTCAAAAAGATCCCATGAAGAAAATGAAAACACACACCACAGATTAGGAGAAAATATTTGTAAATCATATCTCTGACAAGGGACTTGTACTGAGTCTATATGAAGAACTCTTGCAACTCAACAATAAAGATGGCCTGGTTTAAAAATAGGCAAAAGATTTGAATAGAAATTTCACCTAGGAAGCACATAAAACACATAACAAGGTGTTCAGCTTCTTTATTCATTAGGCAATGCAAAATAAAACCATAATGAGATACCCTACGCAGCCCTTGGAATAGCTATAATCAACAAGACAGACAAAACCAAGAGCTGGTAAAGATATGGAGAAATTAGAGCCCTCAATCTGGAGGGTATACATGATGGAAAGCCACTTTGGAAAACAGTTTGGCAGTTTCTTCAAAAAGTGAAATTTAGGGGCGCCTGGGTGGCTCAGTCGGTTAAGCGGCCGACTTCGGCTCAGGTCACGATCTCGCGGTCCGTGAGTTCGAGCCCCGCGTCGGGCTCTGTGCTGACAGCTCGGAGCCTGGAGCCTGTTTCAGATTCTGTGTCTCCCTCTCTCTGACCCTCCCCCATTCATGCTCTGTCTCTCTGTGTCTCAAAAAATAAATAAACGTTAAAAAAAAAAAGTGAAATTTACCGTATAACTACTCTTTGATATCTACTCAAGAGAATTGAAAAACTATGTCCACACAAAGACTCGGATGTACATGTTCTAGCAGTACTAATCCATAATAGCCCAAAATTGGAAGCAATCCAAATGTCCATCGTCAGGCGCATGGATAAAGAAAATGTGGAATAATCATACAATCGACCATTATTCGACAGTAAAATGCAGTGAAAGACCAATAAATGCTGCAACTTGGATGAATCTCAAAAACATGATGCTGAAAAAAGCCAGATGCAAAAGACTACATACTGCATGATTCCATCTACATGAAATGTGCAGAAGAGGCGACTTTACGGAGACAGAAAGCAGATCAGTGGTTTCCTAGGCCTGAAGACAGCATAGGCAGACATGGACTGCAAATTAGGTGGGGGAAATTTTTGAGGTGATGGAAAAGTTCTAAAACTGGATTGTGGTCATGGTTGCACAGTCTATAATTTACTAAATATCATTGAATTGTGCACTTATAATGGGTGGTTCTTATGTACATAAATTATACTTCAATACATCTATAAAAAAATTTAAAGGAGGCAGTGTGGGCATAGATGACCCTTGTCTTGGCAGGAGATGTCATGGAAGGGTAGAAAATCATTCCTGATCACTCCTGTCCTCTCTTTACTGGACATAACCTCGTTTCATCCCTCCAATAACCTTGAGAAGTAGGTTTTACTATTCCCATTGTGTAGATGAGGAAACAGAGGCCCGACAAAGTTACTTACAATGAGAGTATTACAGAGTTTGATGGTTGAACCCTGGCCTTTTAGGCCTTGGCACTCACATACCACATATGGCCTCTCTT
The DNA here is from genome assembly GCF_046562875.1 of Panthera onca. NCBI lineage: Eukaryota > Metazoa > Chordata > Mammalia > Carnivora > Felidae > Panthera > Panthera onca. Next base: position 62,347,915 of record NC_138339.1, on the reverse strand, counting down.
AAGAAAGTAAAAATTCAAGAGATCAAAATATTCAAGCATATATTTCATAGACGTAGATAAACTCAGACTCTTTTTCTCCTAAAGATACCCTTAAAAAAGGATTGGGGAGTGAAGCACAGAGAAGGTCACCCAGGCACAAAGATGCTACTACTGCCTCCCAGCTCTCAGAGGAAAGTTCGGATCATCTGTGCTTTGTGTCTTTTCAAACCTCTAGAGCCTAAAAGTCCTTTGTGCCAGCCTTGCTGGCAAGAACTTTGGACCTCTGGGGTCACCTTGGCCAGCTGGGGATTTCTCAGACCAAATTGTGCTATCCTGCTTCTTCCCCTGCCCACCCACCTCCTCTCCAGAGTCACACTTTCCTCATACCCAGGGGGTCACGAACCTCTAGACATTTGATTTTGAAAAGGAGATTTAATAAAACCCTGAAACGAACAGAGAGCAGCAGCTGCCTGCATCTGGCTGATGCTTGGAATCGTACGGAGATCATGAATTCACTTGGATTAGCCATAGGGAAGAAGCCGCTTATGTTGTATGAGCCACATGGAAGTTACCACCCCCTGCTATTAATGCATCATAAGAAGCAGAGCAGATATTTTGGGGTTTTGGTTGGCCAAAGTCCCTGGCTTAGCTTCAAGGGAACTGCCCTCCTGGAGGGAGATGAAACTATCTATTCACACAGTCTGCAAAATCTTTTACAGACTACATAGACTTATTTAGCATTTGGGTATCTGTTATTGACATTGTTGTGAGCTGACTTAAGCCAATTTAATCTATCACTCTTAGCCTTATTTTAGTAGAAATTGGTAGTCTCCAATAGGGAAACATAGACAAAGGCCGTAGGTATCCCTAGACCTAGTTACCAGCTAGGAAGAAACCTTCTGCTCTGCTAGACCTATTATAAAGTTACAGTACTTAACATAGTATGGTGTTGGCATAAGGAAACAAACCTTTGGAACAAAATAGAGAATCCAGAAACAGACCTGTGTGTATTTGGACATTTTAATACTGGCAAAGGCAGCCTTACAGGTCATTGAGGAAAGGTTGGATTCTTCAGTAAATGGGAATCCTTATGGGGCGCCTGGGTGGCTCAGTCAGTTAGGCAGCTGACTTCAGCTCAGGTCATGATCTTGCGGTCCGTGAGTTCTAGCCCCTCGTCAGGCTCTGTGCTGACAGCTCAGAGCCTGGAGCCTGCTTCATATTCTGTGTCTCCCTCTCTGTGACCCTCCCCTGTACATGCTCTGTCTCTCCCTGTCTCAAAAATAAACATTAAAAAAAAAAATTTAAATGGGAATCCTTATGAGGAAAACAAACAAAAGATAACTAATCCCTGCCTCACACCACACATGTAATCATTTCCAAGGAAATTAAAGACCTAAATGTAAGAGGCAATACTATAAATGGCTTTAGAAGGTAAAAATAGGGGGGGAAACTTCATAATCTCTAGGTATAGAAGGCTTTCTAAAGGCACAAAGTACCAACCATAAAGAGATTGATTTATTTGACTACATTAAATTTAAGAACCTCTGTTCATTGAAGAACACAGTGGAAACATGCCAAATTCTGCCACATATACAAACATTTATTATCATGCACCTCCCTAAACAGCCTCTCAAGTTGTTCTGCAAGCTTACTGGAATGCCAACTGTCTGACACCACTTCACATGAACGTTTCCTCAAAACAAATGGAATGATTATCCCTGTGCCAGGATCAGCTAATCCCACTGGTGATTAGCTGGTGTGACAGTAAAATCCCCTAGAAGAAACAGAACACAGTGGATTCAGAATCCTAGACCCAGTGCACCATTTTGGAGGATGGATGTGTCAGGTTCTTTTTATGCAAGGGTTAGAGTATCTGAGAATATTTCTAGAACATTCTTCATTCCACCAGTAAAGAATTTCATTTCTAACAACTGTTATGCTGATGGATAAAGGCCATGGTGTTGATCAGAGGTGAAGACAACAGAAGCCATGAAGTAGCCTTTTCAGGAGGGAGGGCTTGTGATTAGAGTTTTTTACTTGCTAAAAATGATCATTTCTAGTGAAGATGCTTCAGATTTTCACCATCATTGGAGTGTAGCTTACACACACGTGAGTATGCACAGCCATAATGTAGTGTTTTGTTTTGTTTTGTTTTTTAAAGAGAGAGCACAAGAGGGGGGAGGGGCAGAGGGAGAGAGAAACAGACAGACAGACAGACAGACACAGTCCCAAGCAGGCTCCATGCTCATCATGGAGCCTGACACGGGGCTCAATCCCACGACCCTGGGATCATGACCTGAGCCGAAATCAAGAGTCAGACACTCAACCAACTCTTGATTTTGGCTCAGATCATGATCTCACGGTTGGTGGGTTTGAGCCCCGCACTGGGCTCTGTGCTGACAGCTCTGACTCAGCTTGGGATTCTTTCTCTCTTCTTCTCTCTCTGCCTCTCGTCTGCTCACATGCGTGCATGCTCTCTCCCCCTCTCTCAAAATAAATAAACATTAAAAAACAAGTAAACTGTAGGCATCTAACAGCAGTGCTCACCAGACACCAGCCATTTGAGACCTCTCTTCAAGAGTTTTACTATATGCTACCCCCTGTATTATTATTATTCAAATTAACTCACTTTTTTAACTTCTTAAAAATACACATTTTAGAGGAAATTTTCTAACATGACCATAATATAAAACTGGCATCATTTGCCATAAAAATAAAAGTAAGAGCAATGAAACGACAGCAACAAAGGATATGTCTTTAAATCTAGCCAGCTGCTGCTGCCTGCCTGCCCGGCAAGTTAGAAAAGCCTTTTCTTCCGGGAATTCCAGAGTTTGGGGTCTTATGTTTCAATCTTTAATCCACGTGGAGTGGATTTTTGTGTGTGGTGTGAGATGAGAGTCCAATGTCATTCTTCTGCGTGTGGATATTGTTCTCCCAGCACCACTCGTTGAAGAGACTGTCACTTCCCTCATTGTATGTTCTTGGCGCTTTTGTCAAAAATCAGTTGCCCATATGTGTGGATATATTTCAGGGCTCTTGGCAGTGATTTCATGGATCTGATACCAAAAGCAGAGGCAACAAAAATAAAAATAAACAAGTGGGACTGTATTAAACTAAAAAGCTGCAAAGCAAAGGAAATAATCAACAGAGTGGTAAAAAAAGCAACCTACAGAATGGGAGAAAATATTTGCAAATCAGGTGTCTGTGAAAGGGTCAATCTCCAGAATATATAAAGAACCCATATATCTCAATAGCAAAAAAGCTAATAACCTGATTTTAAAATGGGCTAAGAACTTGAATAGACATTTCTCCAAAGAAGATCTACAAATGACTAACTGTATATATGAAAAACTGCTGAATGTCACTAATCATCAGGGGAATGCAAGTGACAACCACAATGTGATATCACCTCACATCTGTCAGGATGGCTATTATTAAAAAACAAAAAAACAAGTGTTGGTAAGGATATGGAGAAATTGGAACCCTTGCATACTGTTGGTGGGAATGCAAAATGCATCCACTATGAAAAACAGTATGGAGGTTCCTCAAAAAACTTAAAATAGTACTACCATGTGATCCAGCAATCGCACTTCTTTTGGGTATACATCCAAAGAAATTGAAGTCAGGATCTGGGAGAGATATAATCACTCCCATGTTCATTGCAGCACCATTCATGATAGCCAAGATGTGGAAACAACCTAAATGTGGTATATACAATAGAATACTATTCCACCTTTAAAAAGAAAGATATTCTGAATATGTGGCAATGTGGATGAACCTGTGCTAAAGTGAAATAAGCCAGTCACAAAAAGATAAGATACTACATAATTTCACTTACATGAGGTATCTAAAATAGTCAAACTCATAGAATCACAGAGCGAAATGGTGCTAACCAGGGGCTGGAGGGACGGAAAAATGGGGAGTTACTAACCTACGGGCATAAAGTTTCAGGCAAGCGAGATGAATAAGCTGTAGAGATCTACAGCCAACAATACTGTATTGTACACTTAAAATTTCCTATGAGGGTAGATCTCGTGGGGACTGTTCTTATCACCCTAAAATAAAATTGTTGAAATATAAAGAGAGGGTCACCTGAGTGGCTCAGTCAGTTAAGCATCCAACTCTTGATTTGGGCTCAGGTCATTGACCTCACAGTTCTTGAGTTCGAGCTCGCATCAGGCTCCCTGCTGACAGCATGGAGCCTGCTCGGGATTCTCTCTCTCCCCTCACTCAGAATAAGTCAATTTTTAAACATGATAAAAATAAAATGTAAAGAGAAGTGTTCATTCTCTGGGGCACTCTTTTTTTTTTTTTTTTTTTTTAATTTTTTTTTCAACGTTTTTTATTTATTTTTGGGACAGAGAGAGACAGAGCATGAACGGGGGAGGGGCAGAGAGAGAGGGAGACACAGAATCGGAAACAGGCTCCAGGCTCCGAGCCATCAGCCCAGAGCCTGACGCGGGGCTCGAACTCACGGACCGCGAGATCGTGACCTGGCTGAAGTCGGACGCTTAACCGACTGCGCCACCCAGGCGCCCCTCTGGGGCACTCTTTTGAAGCTGAGAAAACTCCCTCACTAGCCAAGCCGCTGTTATTTAAGAGTCCTCTTGCTGGCTCCAAAACCACCTCTGGGAACCACCACCCTATTGTACTTGATACAGTACTGAGAGACAAAGGGTTAACTTAATGTTACCAAGGGGCTGGTGTATGATGGAAGTCTTAAAGTCTTGTAGCACAACCTTCCGACATGGATGTTAGTGATTTCCATTTTACAGATGAGCAAACTGAGGCTCAGAGAGGTGATGGGACATGGCTAGAGCCAGAATGAGGAGCTGGGTCTGTCTGACCTTTCCTCGTCACCCTCAGCAAACAACACTTGTTCTTACCTCTCCTCTCCTCCCTGCATTGACCAGCCACGTTTATCCAAAAGGCCCGGACTCTATCCAGGGAAGAACCGAGTTTTCCTGGAACTATGGTTCTTTGTCTTTACTGACCAAACACAAGATGATTCTGGAGTATTGCTCTGCCCCAGGTCATGTTTTTACTGTTAGTCTGTCCTTCCAGAATGGAAGGGGCAAACATCAAAGCATTCGGGCTGCCTTTTATTAGTAACTTGGCTGTATTTTATGGTTTGGAGGTTTGGCTTTTACTTCCCAGGAATTACTCAAAACCAAAAGAGAACTTGGCATTGTCAGGAAGTTTCCGTGGGCCTTGTTGTCCCTTCCCTCGCTGGTCCTTCTGGAGCCTCTGCTCATTTCAGCAAGGAGCACCCTGGGAAGCCCCTGTAGGCAGAGGCCATGGCCACTTCGGGGCCCACCCTGCTGTCCCCAAACAGGGCCACGTGGCCACATCCAGGCCATTTCCTCGTGTCATTGATCCAGTGAATACTTTCAACCAGGTATGAAGGTCTCCCCAGCACTGTCTAGGCATGAAGAAAGGTGCAGGATGAGCAACTATGTACCCCTGCCCTCTGTAGATTTGGGGTAGAGGAGCTGGTGTCAGCCAGTCCTGGGCTCTCAAGTCCTCCCTACTTCCCCAGAGCTTCCATCTGCTCATCTCTGAAATGGGCCAGCCCTCCCAGGATTACATGGAATGACACAGACAAGCGCGTTTCAGGAGCCATCGAGTGCTGAGCCCACATAAGGGAATGAATGGTGTTATTGCAGTCGGGGGGGAGCCGCAAGATTTCTGCCCACTAAGCAGCCACGGTCCAGCATATAATCAGCTCTTTCATTATGTGGTTCTAACTGTAAGAACTGCAGGGTTTCGGAGGAATGAGAGAGCCACAGGGGTCCCCAAGATGGCAGCTCGTCCCAGGAAGAATGAATACTCTAAACCAGAAGAAGGCGGTCAGGGACCAGAGGCAGGGGAGGGGAGGGCCCACTCTCTCCCTCTTGGGCTGTCTGCCTCCGGCCTGGAAAAGGTCAGTTCCTGGGGATTTGCTACAGAGCAGAAGCTACTTCAAGGCTAATAAAATCAACGAACCACAAATATCAGGCCCCGTATGGTCAACATCTTTCAACCCAGAAGGATAGAGCATGGACGGTAACTGGGGACATCACCCTACTAAAAACATGTCCACCCGCTTCACATGTGTTCTCCCACTTTAGATCCGGGACAGGAGCCTGACTCAAAGGCTGTGCAGGGTCAGCAACCCAAGTGACCATCTTTGGCTGAACGAATAAACAAAATGTGGCATATCCTTCCGGTGGAATGTTACTCAGCCTTGAAAAGGAAGGAAATTCCAGCACATGCTGCCACATGGATGGACCTAGAGGCCATTAGCTAAGTGAAAGCAGCCCGTCACAAAAGGACAAATGTATCATTCCATTTGTATGAGGTACTTAGAGTAGTCAGACTCATACAGACAGAAAGCAGAATGGTTGCCAGGAGCTGGGGAAAGGGGGAATTGTTTAATAGGTACAGGGCTTCAGATTTGCAAAATAGAGTTCTGGGGATGGGTGTTGGTGATGGTTGCACAACACAGTGGATGTACTTAATGCCACTGAACCATATGCTTAAAAATGGTTAAGATGATGGAGCACCTGGCTGGCTCGGTCAATAGAGCATGCACCTCTTGGTCTCAGAGTCATGAGTTCGAGCCCCATGTCAGGCATGGGGCCTACTTTAAAAAAAAATGATGAAAATGGCAAATTTTATGTGTCTTTTACCACAATTAAAACTTTTTAAAAACCAGGGGCGCCAGTGGCTCGGTCAGTTAAGCGTCCCAACTCCTGCTCGGGTTATGATCTTGTGGTCTGTGAGTTCCAGCCCCACATTGGGCTCTGTGCTGACGGCTCGGAGCCTGGAGCCTGCTTCAGATTCTGTGTCTCCCTCTCTCTCTGCCCCTCCCCCACTCACGCTCTGTCTCTCTCTGTCTCTCAAAAATGAATAAAATTTAAAAAAAATTTTTTTTAACTTTTTAAAAACCAGAAAAATAACTCAGAACCCCTCCTGAGACTCCAAGAAGGGTGCCGTTGGAGACCTCCCCTGCATCCGTCTCCCCATTTAGTCCATCACAGCCCTGTAGCAGGGTTGGGGGGGGGTCACTTTGCAGGGGATGAATGGGAGGTGAGTTTATGGAGGCTTGTCATGTAGAAAATACAAGACACGATTTTTCCACGCCCAGCTCACACTCAGCATGGTAAGGGGGTACGGGAGTCCTGCCCACTCCAGAGCATGACTGTGGGCTGGCAGAATGGCCTGTGCTATTCAAATCTGTGCATGGGCCCAGGCGCCCTCCCTGCATAGAAGTTTGTAATAAAATGCGTGCACGAAGCTGCGTTACTGCACACAGATCCGCGTCCTCAGGAGCTGCGCCAGAAGGGGCTTAAATAGATTTGTTAAGCTGAGCTGTTTATTCGTCGTGAAGCCATGTCTTAGTTTCAAATCCCTTCGTGATCAGGATGTACCCTATCCTTCTTGTATTGGACACAGAAACCATGCAGTTCTGGGCACAAAGATCATGTCTGTTGAATCAATGAATGGATACCTATTGGTAGGTAAATTAGCACGACACCTAGTCCCATTTGTGCTTTCTACCCACCCCATATCCAGTCCGCTGGCACACCTCTGAGGGTCCTTTAACTGATGAGCTGGGATGGCAGCTTTCTATGACCCGGGCAGTGGGAGATACCAGATGTTTCAATCCCTCAGTAACCTCGGGAGTTCTTTTCTTTAAAACTTTTTTTGGCGGGGGGGCACCTGGGTGGCTCAGTCAGTTAAGTGTCCGACTTTGGCTCAGGTCATGGTCCATTGGTTTGTGAGTTCGAGCCCCACATCCGGCTCTATGCTGACAGCTCAGAGCCTGGAGCCTGCTTCAGATTCTGTGTTTCCCTCTCTCTGCTCTCCTCTCTTGTTCTCTCTCTCTCTCCCTTTCTCTTTCTCTGTCAGAAATAAACATTAAAAAAAATTAAAAAGTAAAACTTAAAAAAAAAATTTTTTTTTATTTATCTAAGAGAGCGAGTGGGGGAGGGGGGACAGAGGATCCAAAGCGGGCTTTGTGCTGACAGCAGCGAGCCCAATGTGGGGCTCAAACTCATGAACTGTGAGATCATGACCCGAGCCAAAGTCAGATGCTTAATCTACTGGGCCACCCACATGCCCCATAACTTGGGAACTTCTAACCTCTACCCAAATCCTAAAGCTACGCCTTCACTTTAACACTGCAGATCTGTGAGTTAAGACGTCCATGCGGGCGTGTTGGAAACAAGCTAAGCGTTCACCACTAGGCAGCTGGGTCAGTAAAGTAGGATACGTTTGTGCAGTAGACACCCAATATCCAGTAGAGTTGAAGTTGTGTAAGAATGATGACGTGGCATGAAGTCCATAGTTGAGTGTTTTATCTAAATGTGTGCATGTTATTTGTTCAGATACGCCTATAATGCGCGTGCGCACGTGTGTGTGTGCATACAGAGTGCGTGTGTGTGTGCATGCATGTGTGTGTGCGGTCCGCAAACCAGCAGCAGCACCAGAGAAGGTGTCAGACATGCACATTCTCAGGCCCCACCCCACATCTACTGAATCAGAAAATCTGGGGCTGGTCCCCAGCCATCTGTTTTCACACGCCACCCCTCCCGCCCCCCCGCCAAGAGATTCTGATCATACCCAAGTTTGAGAACCCCTGGCTCATTGCGTTCCCGACACCCCTTTCCTTCCCTTGGACTCACTTGTGTCTCTTCTCCAGGCCCTGATCCAGCTGCCCCCCTATATCTCTCAGTGTGACGAGGTGCTGCAGTTCTTTGAGACAAGACCTGAGGACCTGAATCCCCCCAAAGAGTAAGTTGGCGTGTGTACAGCTTCCCAGAGTGTGCCCTCACAGCCGTCCCTGCTGCCAGGCCAGCCCCAAGAAGAACGGGAGTATAGCGAAGTAAAGATTTTCTCTTTATTTGAGAGAGAGAGAGAGAGAGAGAGAGAGAGAGAGAGAGACAACATGCGAGTGGGGCAGAGGAGCAAAAAGAGAGGGAGAGAGAGAATCCCAAGCAGGCTCCGCACTCAGCACAGAGCCTGATGTGGGACTCAATCCCACGACACTGGGATCATGACCTGAGCCAAAATCAAGAGTCGGACTGAGCCACCCAGACGCCGCTAAAGCAAAGTAAAAATTGAGCTGGATCCCATTGATTGAGCCCTGGTGGGGCCTTGCTCCATGTGGCCCTCCCGGGGAAGGAACCCCCTACAGATCCACACTTAACCACGGAACGCATGGAGCATGCTAGAAACAGGAGGCTACGGGCCCTTGAGGCAGGGCCTGTGCAGGAGATTCATCCCAGTGCCTTGCCCACAAGGGTGCATGTGCTCAGGACCGTGAGGGAGATGGACGGGTGAGTGACGAGACCCGCTCAGGGTTATGGGGCCAGGGCCGGGATTTGATCTTGGTCATCCAGGGTCCAGTGCTATCCAAAATGTTCACCACAGCCCCTACAGCAGACAGACGACACTTCCTGGCGCCTGTCCGTGCACAGCCGATAGTCCCCACTGCTTGGGGCATGCGGCAAAGAATTTCCCCACCTGCCTTCTAGCTTTCACATACCAGGAGTTGATGGCACCAGATGCCCTGCCAGTGAGACAGTGATATACACATAGTGCTTTTTGACAAGTTTTATTGTGGGGGAGACCACCATGTGTGTCTGCAGTCGCCATGAGGGGAGGGGAGACCAGCCTACAGGTGCAGGGCCGTCATGGGGTCCTAGGAGCAAGAGACAGCACCTGTCAGGAAGGGCTGAGAAGTGCCAGCCAGGCTCTTTGACCAGAGAGAGAGAGAGAGAGAGAGAGCACGTGCACACACACACATGCACACCAATAGAACATCCACTAAAAATACAAAACATCGCCTGGACTGTACCAAAGAAAGCACAGCTTACCAGCATCCTGCTGGAGGATATGCATCTAGTTCCAAGAGGCTTCCTGGAAAGAAGGAAAAGTTCCCAATTTCTGTTTCCTTTTCCTGCTTGTCCCCTTGAACAAGTGTCTTGACTTCCTTGAGCTTCTGTTTCATCAGCAAGGTGGGCTTGGCTAACCTTGATCGCATCGTGGTTGTGAGGCTTGAACACCACCCTGCCGATAAAGGAGAGTCTGGCACGCGGCAGGTACTTACCTGGTGACGTCTTCCTGTCTTTAAAGCAGGCTTTGAAGGGGAAAGGAAGAGGGTAGGAAGGTAGGAGGGTTGCTGAGGGCCCAGGGGATGGCTCTGGGGCCCCTCAGGCAGTCCCTAGTGGGCCTTGGTTGTTGGCTTAGGGAGGAATGAACAGCAGCAAAGCAGCTGGTCGCTTGGTCAGCCTCCTGAAGCTCGTTCCCGAGTCAGGGCTGAAGGTGGAGACTGGGGGTCGTTCTCAGCAGTCTTGAGGCAGACAGAAGATGGATTCCAAATGGTGCTGTTAAAGGAAGGTTTTGCTTCCGTGCATGGGAAAACTTGGGACCGTGCCAAGCATGTCACACAGAGAGGTAATGTGCCTGCATGAGCCCACACATGCTGCTGCTGCTGGAAACCAAGAGCCCCCTCCTGCCCCCAGCCCCCTGCCCCAGCTGCAGCACCCTTGCCCCTGGCCAGGCCAGGGTTCGGGCAGGAGAGTGGGCCCCAGCCAGGTCTCCTGGGTTCTGATGTTGGCTGAGTTGCTTCGCCTCCCTGGGCCTCCATGTCTCCGTCTGTGAAATGGAGTAACCCTCAAGGATTGTCATGAGGGTTCACTGGGGCAGTCCAGATACAGCGCTCTGACCAGCAGTGTCTCCACAGCAAGTGCCAGGAAGCCTGAGCTACATTATTCCTCCGTAGCTCTCACCACCACCACCCCCAACCCCCCCTGCACGGGTGATGAATTTTAGCCCCACTGAGGTAGTGCCTGGCCAGGGGACATCACGATCGACCTGCGCAGCCCAGCACTGGGGCCTGCCACTCCTCCCAGCTGCACAGGAATGTGGCCTCAGGCTCAGGGGATTGTCTAAGCCCCTCACCCCCTTCCAAGATAACGGTGAAAGCATCATTACACGGTGGTTAAAAGGCCAGACTGTAAAATGAGACTAAATTTGGGCACCTGGGTGGCTCAGTCAGTTAAGCATCTGACCTCAGCTCAGATGTTGATAGATGCATATTCATAATGGACAAAAAGCGGAAACAACCCAAATGCCCATCAGCTGATGAACAGATCGGCAAAGTGTGGTTTTACCCACATGAGGGAATAGCATTCAGCCATCAGATGGTATGAAATACTGACACATGGTACAACATGGATGGCCCTTGGAAACATTCCACCCAAAAGAAGGCCATCACAAAAAGCCTCTTGCTGTATGATCCCATTCATATGAAACGTCCAGAATAGACCAGTCTTTAAAGGCAGCAAGCAAATTAGTGTTTGCCAGCTACTCGGAGGGGTGGGGATAGCAAGTGACCATTATAGGTACAGGGCTTCCCTGTGGAATGATGAATATTTTTTTGGCATTAGGGTGATGATTGCACAACCTTGCGAAGATGCCAAAAACCAGTGGACTCTACACTTTAAAAGAATGAATTTTATGATGTGTGAATGATAGCTCAATTTTTAAAAATTAGGTAAATCTGGGGCACCTGGGTGGCTTGGTTGGTTAAGTGCCTGACTTCGGCTCAGGTCGTGATCTCATGGTTAGTGAGTTCAAGCCCCGTGTCAGGCTCTCTGTTCTCAGCGCGGAGCCTGCTTCCGATCCTCTGTCCACCTCTCTCTCGGCCCCTCGCCTGCTTGCTTGCGTTCTCTCTCTCTCTCTCAAAAATAAATAAACATAAAACAAAAATTACGTAGGTAGAGCTGGCTTCCGCTTGCTACTTACTAGCTGTGTTGCCTTAGGCAAGTTACCTAACCTCTCTGGGCCTCATTTTCCTCATCTATAAAATAGGCATTAAAAGAGTACTTATTCCCAAGGGCTGTTCTGAGTGTTAAGTGAGTGAACTAAACAGTATCTAGCAGGGTACTGGCATATGGTAATAACATTTGGCTAATGTTATTGCCACCACAACATCTGTCTCAACCCAACCACCCTGTCACCTCCCTTTTCTCTTTATAGCATTGGAAACCTTTTTACTACTGGGATAATTTACTTAAAAAGTATGTGTAAACCCTGATTTGTCATACTGTACTTGTGATGCAGCGATGTGTACACATTCTGATGTGGTTGACAAATACAAGGGTTGACAAATACATTACTCACTGTTCGGTGTGAATTCTAGCCCACGGTAGTGTTCTCTCTGTCACCACGAGGGAGATGTGTTTTCTTCGCTGCTATCGAGACTCCTACCCAGTGTTATAGTGTGTTCCCCTCACCACTTAACTGCCAAGAGCTTTCTGCTTCATGTATATGGCTCAGGGCACCCCCAGGAGGTGGGACAGGGCCTCTGCTGTGCCTGACGAGGTGGGCATCAGGCTCAGTGCAACATGGGGGCCTACTCTTGCTTTTATACTGCATGCCCCCACAGCGGCTCCTCCCCAGGGCCCCCTACTCTACAAATAGAGTGGAGATGCTAGTCCCCAGGGCACCGGAGCACTTATCAGGCAAAAGGAGTAAATGAAAAGGAGTTCTTTCTTCTTTGAAGAGTCTGGGTCCCTGGGGCTGACTTGGCTTTTCTTCATTCACTGGAGATGATGTGGAATGGAGAATCTCTGTTTCCTAATGGAATAACTCGTGTCGCTATGTAACAGTACTGACTTGTTATCCTCTCCCACCCCTTTCTTTCCTGTGCAGGGAGCATGTTGGGAAAAAGAAATCTGGTAAGAATATTTTTCCATTTTCTCCTGTTCGTTCAATGGTGAGCATACCCCTACTCTGCACCGATGATTGCCAGTCCCTGGGCACTGCCTGAGGGATACAGCATGGGACTGGGTGGGTGGATGGGTGGATGGATGGGTTGATGCTTGATTGATTGGTTGACACCCCAGCCTGTTTTCCAAAAAAAGTATTGGAGGTTGTTGCATCCTGTGTCAAAAAGTTAGAGTGGATAAGACCTGCTGTCTTTCCCTGAGAATGCCTCAGAGGAATAGGGGAGCCCGATATCTCCTGACCACCTGTAGGGGGTTAAATACCTTTATTCTGCTGTAGACAGAGGAATGTGGTGACTCACAGCTAAGAGCATTCTTCTCAGGTGTTGGAAGGGGTCACAAAAGGAGGGACACTGGGTCTTAAAGAGTGAACGGGAGCTTTCCACAGAGCGAAGGGGCAGTTAGGGCTGCGGGGAGGTGCGCAGGCAGGAGGCACGGGTTTGGGCCCAGCCTCTGGGCTGCTGTTATTGCTGGGCAATAAGAGCCACTCTTTCCACCACCTCTGGCACTCACTCCCTTCTCCCGGGCACCAGTTCCTTTCCTTCCCAGCACCCCTTCCACTCCCTAGAGCAGTGATGGGAAAAGAGAAGGTGGGGATTTAGGTATGCATAGAGGAATGATTGAGTCATCTCAGGCCTGGGGTTGATAACTTTAGACTCACGATAGTCCAACCTTTTCTTCTGCAAACCCAGTATTATCTGCCCCCCCCCCCCCCCCCCCGTATCTGCAGAGTCCCCTACCCATACCACCACACCTGGAGCCAGCATGGTCCTCAGAGCTTCCAGAATTCCAAGTTCTTTTATGTATCTAGGACTCCAGGAAGTTTGAGGGCATTGATAATGCTGTGGGGAGAGAAGGGCCAAGCAGAGATCCCAGAAGTAAAAAAGGATGCCTGCCTCCTCTCGTGGCCCTCCATTTCCTCATCTGTAAAATGGGGGATAATAATAGTAATCCATCTTGGAGGGTTATTGTAGGATTTATAGTAATATGTATAAAGCACTCAGACCAGTGCCTGGCACATTTTAAGTGATACATGTTTGCTGCCGTCTTTATACTGCTGCCATTAATTCAAAGCACATGGATGTCCCTGTCCAGCATCAGTAGAAATTCCAAATTCAGTAGCCCTGGTCCCTTTACTGCCCCCTGGGTACAGGGCCTGTGGTCAACTTTACAGGGCCCAAGCTGTGCTTGCAAGGGAAAGTAGAGAGGAGCTAGGTCTCTGCCTCAAGGTCTCGTGTCTGGAATGAACGCCCGCCTTTCCCCAGCCAGTCTGTTTAGAGCTGCACTTTGCGTTTAATAAGTACTGGCCAGAGCCATGGCATCCTGTTCAAGCTGTGCGTGGCCCTTGGGCTCTGAGGATAATGATACGTTTCTTAGAAAAGAACAGAGAGGAGAAGAGGAACTCTTGGGCTGATGACAAGAGTTTCTGGCTTTGAGCGTGCAGAGACTTTCCTGGAGGGAACGGCTGAAGGAAGAGAGGAAAGAGACAGCTCTAGTTTGCAAAAACCAAAGTGTCCGGTCGGAACAGGCTTGATGAGGGGACTGGTCTGGAAAAGAGAGAAGAAGCTCTAATTTGTGGTGATGACTATTACATCATTCACCTGCAATGATGGAGGGGTGGATTTATTTATAGTTCAGCTGGATGGAAAATAACATTTTTCTTTTCAGACTAAGGACCCTTGCGGAGATGAGCCTTATTTTTTTATCTGACCTTTGAACTCTTCCTCTGTGTTAGAAATGGCCTTCTTGATTGAGTGTGAAAGGGATTTAAGGTCGACAGCCCAAACCCAGAGATTTCTGTGCTGGTACTCTGAATTGGAGAAAGCTCACCTGTCTCCAGAATTTGCCAGCAGACTTTGGCTAATGTGGTCTCAACTTCTGCTCATCTTGCAAGAAAAAAATCCTCCCACCAAAATTTAAGAGGTCATCTGATTATTTAAGGAGCATCTTTCTTCTTGATTTTTCTACCCTTTACTTATTGAAGTATACTCTGATTTACTGGCTCTTCCAGTAAGATTGGCAGTATGGTCAATTTCTGGAAAGAAAATCCCATGTTATCATTGCTCACTATATTTTGCCATAACAAAAAAACTATTGACTGAGTGGCTTAAACGACAGAAGCTTCTTTCTTTCCAAGTATGGAGCCTGGAAGTCTGAGATCAAGGTGCCGGCATTATCAGGTTCTGGCAAGAGCCCTTTTCCTGGCTTCTAGGCTGCTGCCTTCTCTCTGTGTCCTCCCATGGCCGAGAGAGAGCAAGAGCAAGCCCTCTGGTGTCTCTTCTAGTAAGGGCACTAGCCCCATCCTGGGGGCCCCACCCTCATGACCTCATTGAAACCTAATTACCTCCCAAAGGCCCCACCTCCAGATGCCATCCCATGGGAGTTAAAGCTTCAGTATATGAATTTTAGAGGGACAGAATTCAGTCCATGGCAGTTATCTTTAAAATTCAAAACATGGGGCGCCTGGGTGGCTCAGTCAGTTAAGCGTCCGACTTTGGCTCAGGTCATGATCTCGCGGTTCGTGAGTTTGAGCCCCGCGTCGGGCGCTGGGCTGACAGCTCAGAGCCTGGAGCCTGTTTCAGATTCTGTGTCTCCCTCTCTCTCTGACCCTCCCCCGTTCATGCTCTGTCTCTCCCTGTCTCAAAAATAAATAAACATTAAAAAAAAAAATTAAAATTAAAAACATGTCAGGGCACCTGGGTGGCTCGGTCGGTTAAGCATCCACCTTTGGCTCAGGTCATGATCTTGCGGTCCGTGAGTTTGACCCTGACATTGGGCTCTGTGCTGACAGCTCAGAGCCTGGAGCCTGCTTCAGATTCTGTGTCTCCCTCTCTCTCTAGGAAATTCTGTGGTAGATTAGGCACTGTACCTCTTGAGAATATTTTATAGCACTTCCTCAATGTCAAAATCACCCTTCTGCTGTCGAATCTCCTCCTTTATGCTGACCTTTTCCTTCTCTTACTCCTGCTGGACCACAAGAATGACACTGCTTACCTAGGAACACTTTGATTTCAAACTTGTAGCTCCTAGTACTTAGCTACCTGCATCAACTTGAGGTATTGCTATTACTATGCATTATAGAGCTTGGGTGCAATATCACTGTCCGCCGGTAGGTGTCCACCTAAAACCTGAAGCCTAGTGTGGCCTGAAGCCTAGTGTGAGAATTCTGGTAGTCAAACCAATGAGGTTTTCATAAGTTGAGTGCTCTGGGTAAAACAAAGGCAAAAGAACTGCTGGAAAGGCAGCCCCATGCACTTTTTTCTGAACCACTTAATGGCAGGGTACTTCGGTATAAAAGCTGCTGTCATAGAAGAAGAAGAAGGAGATGTAAGACAGAGACGTGGCCCCTGAGCAAGTCTTGGAGGAAGTGCCAGCCCTGAGCCCTGTGCCAGTAACAGATCTGCTCATGGCCAGCCCAGAGTCCTAACCCTTGCTCCCTGACCTCCTCACTTCCTGGATTTGTGTCTTGTTTGCAGTGAGTCCCATGATTTTCTGATTCTGTCACTGCTGTTGGTTCTCTCAAAAACCCTTGGCAGCATGGTTGGGAGAGTTGGTGCAGAAATGAATAGATCACTCCATTGATCAGATTCCTGAAAACTATATGGTACAGGTGTACCACCATCAGTTGTTAAAACTGGGTGGCAACAATTAACTTTTTGGACAGAGCAACCATACTTAACTGGACCCTGACCTAATCGAAGCTCTATCCCTACTTGTAGGCAAGAAGGAACAGTCTTTGGTTGCCCATAAGATGGACAGGTGCCTTCTGTAACTCTCAACACAGGAGGAGGCCTGGCGCCATGCAAAGCAAAGAGTTTCTAGAAGTTTCCCTTCATCATTTGTCGATTCAGTCCACAAATATCCGTTGAGTGTCTGTGCTAAGTGGTGAGTGAACAGGACAGATGCAGTTGTTGATTAAATGTTTACTAAGCACCTACTGTGTACCTGACAGTGCTCTAGGCCCCCAGGGAATGCAAAGGTAAATAAGATGTGGGAAGCCTTCTTACAGTCTGGTAGAACGAATAGGTGGATAAAGAAAATGAAATGTCGTAGGTATGGCAAAGGAAGACATTTTAATTTATTTCTGAGGAAGGAAGTCTGCCAAGGGTGAGTTTTAGAATATTCTTTTTTTTTTTCCTTCAGATGTTCATTGAGCCTAGTAGGTGCCCTTCACATTCTAGGCCAGATGTTGGCAAACTTTTTCTCTGAAGGGCCAGAAAGCAAATATTTTAGGGTTTACAGGCCACATACAGGTTCTGTCAATAATAATAATTTTTCCTCTTCCTCTCCTTCTCCTTTACAACCCTATAAAAATAGAACAACTTTCCAAATTCCCTTTGCACCAAAGCAGACCACGTGGGCCTGTGAGCCTTTAGGCAGGGAGTCCAACACTAAACAAGAGCCTGCATGCATGGGGCTTATGTTCTAGAGTGGGAAAACAGACAGGAAAACTAGTGACTACACAGACTCTGTGTTTTTTTTTTTTAAACTCTATGGCAAAATAAAATAAGGTGAGGCAGTGCAGGTTGGTCAAGAGAAGGTTCCGTTGATGAGATACCACTTGAGCAGGATGCTGAACCATGCAATTTCCTATGCCACATTGGGGAGAGTGGAAAAGAAATGGTCAAAGAGATCAGGCAGGACCCCATAGGCCTTTGGGCTTTTCCTGAGTGAGGCAGAGCCATTGTAGGGTCTTGACCTTTGGGGAACATGATCTTACACATCTTTTGAAAGGATCACTATAGCTGCTGTGTCCAGAGCAAATCGTAGCAGTCAAGTCTGGGGCAAGAGACGAGTTAGGAGGCTAAGAATAGGTGGTTCCCATGTGAATGCAGAGGAGAGGAAAAGGCATCCTGAAAACAGCCTATGATGTTTTCTAGGTACACCTGGGGTGAGGGAGCCAAAAGACACAGCCATAAAGGCCAGCAGAGTCCAGATTGTAGAGAACCTGAGGGCATTGGGGAGCCACAGCAGGTGCTGAGCAGGGAGAGGCATGATCAGAGTAGCATTTTTGAAGCAAGCACTCTGCAATATGGAGGACAGACCAGAGGGGCAGGATAGAGACCAGTTATAAGTGTCGTTTCCCCCCTCCCCCCACCCACCACCACCATCCCAAAGAAGCCTCACTCAGTCCCTGGTGCAGAGGATAGGAGTAAAGTCAGGTGACGAAGCACTAAAAAGGTGCACCCGCATCAAACCTGTGGCTCTGTGACAAAGAATCCCGACCTGCCTCCAGGTGGCAGCAGAGAACCCCCAGGCATGAGTACAGCCGCACTGTGACTCCACCAGCCCCCTGACCTCCTCCCTGGAAGACCCTGGGCACCTGAGCAGTGGGCACAAGTTCCAGCCTGACTGTGAAGTGGATACTTTTCTCGTGTCTTCTCCAGTTCTTTCTCTCAAGTTAAGAAACACAGTTGGCCTGGATACAGCCCACCGGAGGGCCAAATCAGAAGAGTAGCTGCATTCCTGGGATTGTGATCCCCAAGGCAGGCTATATCCTGGGGTAAAAACTCTAGACTCTGGAGTCTCTACCTCTTGCATTCCCTGGGGAAATTGTCCCCAGCTCGCAATGGCCAGGAGCCTCCAGCAAGCCAGAATCTACCTCCATTCACTCACGTGGTAGGATCTTTGTGGGCCCAGTGCCAGGTGGTTCAGGACACCGTCAAGACTTCTGCTGTCCAAAGCTTATTATCTAGTGGGGGCAGCGGGAGGGGCAATAACCAGCTTGCTCGAAGGCGACTGAAAGCCCAGCTGGGCTGGCTGGGGCGGACTGTTGTGCTCAAGGCAATGAGGAAATCAGCCCTGCAGGCCAGCCTCAGGAGAGGTGCTGGAGGAGAGAAGATACCCCTGAGAGACACAAGGAAATAAAACTTGGCCTTACTGGTCCCCGGGGGTGCTCACAGGTGCTCATGGGAACCCACAGGGAAGGAAAGCAAGCGGGCCTCAGACCACACTTCCTTCCCTAGCGTCTTTTCTTTCCTCACCTACCCCCACCACACCCCACCACACTGGGAGCCTTTGAGCCAGGTGGACCTGATTCAAGTCTGGCTTTGTCACCATCCAGCTGTGGGACCCGAGGGAAGTCACTTGATATCTCGGGGCCTCTCTTTTCGTGTCTGTAAAACAAGGTAGTAGCCACCTTCCAGGTGGTTGTGTTGACATAGTTTATGTATGGTGTGCAGCCATACAGTTTACGTGTGATGTGACGGGCATTCGTGTGGGGCTGCTTCCCTCCAGACCTGCTCCTGAACCTTCGGCCTACATCTCCCTCTCTCTCCTCTGCTCTTTCTCTATTCCCGTGCTTTCTCTACCCAGGGTGGCCCTGGGACCCTCCCACTCCTGTTTCCCTCCATCAACCTCAGCTGGGAAGAGGGACTGGCCTCAGTCACAGAGCCAAGAGGCAGTTACGCTTCACCCTGCTACAATGCCCTATTCTGGCTTCCCACATCAAAAATTCAGAGCGCATGGTGCTGACAAAGGGCTTTTGTGCTCTTTCTGGATGCCGGAGGCTGGAGGGCACTGGCGTGCTGGTGAATACTTCACAACCAGCTTTCTGGTCGAAAGCCCTGCTTTGTAGCATTTGCCAATATCCATGGTGTAAATACTCCCACGGTGGCCAATTTCAAGCTACCGGCAAGGCGCCACCCAACAGAGCTGGGAAGAGATGCACAAAACGGGCTCAGGGTGGCCTGGCGCTTACACACCACTCCGTTACTGGGTGTGCTTGGACACAGAGAGGTGGGATTTCTTGGCTATTTCAGTTGTTTATGGAAACAATAGGAGGAAATGCTGTGAATCAGGACTTGCAGAAAACGAAGACCCTGTGGCCAGAAATGTCAGGCTGCCCTCCCACCGCATTCCGTCTGCTGCTCTAAGAGGGCCATTCCCTTCTCTTTGGAGTCTCTGAATGCAGATTTCCCTTTACATCAGCCATAGTCTGCAATATCTTTTCTTTTGTTAGGCAGGTGTGATTTACTGCTTAACCAGAACCACACAACTCCAGAGGGCACCATCCACCGTGTCCTGTGGAAACTGCCTCTCCTGGCGCACCTGTCCACACCCTTCTCTCCCACTGCCACTGCCATGGTCCAAAGCCACCGCCGTCTCCTGCCTGACAGCTGGTCTCCGTCTGGTCTCCTGCTTTCTTTCCGGGCTCCGTGTGGCAGCCAGAATTATCTTTCTAAAGATGTAAATCTGTACTTGCCATTCCTTTCTTCAAGTCCTCTACTGGCTTTCTACTTGAGGGTGAAAAAAATCCAAACTTCTTATCTGCCTGCTCTGGCCCTTGCCTGCCTCTGTGTCTTCATACGGGACCGCTGTCCTCACTCACTGGACTTCAGTCCCCTACCCTCCTCCCAGTTCCTAGAAGGCTCTGGGCCCTTTCCCATCCGAGAGTCTGCCTGCACCGTTCTTTCCCCATCCTCTCATGTCTCCTGTTCATGCCCCTGTCTTAGGGAGGTCTTGTTCACCACCCCATTGAATGTGGCATCCCCTTTCCCAGTCTTGGTCCAGCTTCCTGGTTGTTTCCAGCAATGTAGCTATCAAAAATTAATACTTCTATTATCCTGTATACTTGTCATGATGTATATTTGTTTATGTGCCCCAACTAGGTTAACTTACTTGAGACTGGGAGTCATGTCTGTTTCATTCACTTTAGTACCCCCAGCACCTAATAGAGGGTCTGGAACATCACTGGTGACTTCCTGAATTACGAGATGAGTGATTTTGGATGGGCGGATGGATGGACGGATAAATGGATGGAAGGAAGGATTGGTATGCATGAATGCACTTTCCCATCAGGCTGTCTGCTTCTTCAAGGCAGGTACCATATCTTGACCAACTTTGAATCCCCAGTGCCTTGCACAGTATCTGCATAGAATAGGTATTTGGTAAATTTTGGTGGTTGCACGAGCAAATTATGCAGGAATGAATGGATGAAGTGACCCTCAAGGTAAGTCCTATGATAGCTTCTTTCTCTCTTTGGAATGTTCTCCTGACCCACCCTTCTCCCTTGGCTCTCGCTCCTTCATGTGTGGGCAGTGGCTGCATGTGGGTTTTGTATCCACAGGGGGTGACCTGACCTCAGTGGACCCCATGGTCCTGGAGCAGTATGTGGTGGTGGCAGACTACCAGAAGCAGGAGAGCTCGGAGATCAGCCTCAGCGTGGGGCAGGTGGTGGACATCATCGAGAAGAACGAGTCAGGTAGGGGAACTAAACCATCTCCCTCCCCGCCCTACACTGTCCCCGAGCCCCTAGGACAGGAGATGTTTAGAAACACAGAAACAGCAATCGCTGATCTGAGCCGGGCCGTTTCCACAGATCCAGCTGACAACCTCTTAGAAAGCTGCCTCTGTTTGATCACGGGGCTCAGATATCCCCCTTGGTCACAACTCGCCAGCATCCTGTTGGGTCCGTCGTTACCGATTTATTCTGCGGGTCACATTTCGTGAACGTGTCTTCTGGTTTCAAAGACACTTAGAGACATGGAGTCCAGCATTCCACTGGAACATTGCCTTTGATTACCGTGGGAGTCTTCACGAAGGCTCCGCCAGCTGTGGGCTCTGGTGGGATGGACACGCCACCTGACTCTTCGGCCCACCTGTCATGACAGGGGCCACTGGTCATGTACACTGGCCAGGTCTGGGACGGAATGTGGTATGATCCGACACTTAGCCTGAACTCTGCATCTCACAGCAGTCCAGCTTGCTGCTCCTCTCAGACCATCAATTCTCTCATATGCAAAATATGCAAAATAGAAAACGCTGCTACTTCAAAGAGCTATTTTAAGGATCCAATGAGATAGTGCCTAGAGTGTGCCTGGCACACAAAAGGTACTCAAGGATGTGGGTTTCCCTCCCGGTTGCCTTCCTTAGCCACAGAGTAGCCATCAGCACTATCGAAAGAAAAGGGCAAGGAGTAGGGGGTGAGCAGCTCCTCTCCAGGAAAAAGTGGCATAAACCCACCCGCTTTGTTGTGGCTAAAATGTGACCTTGCCTAATAATATGATTGGCAGGCCCGTCTTTGTGACACCCCATTGGCCAGTTAAGGACCAACAAACGGCCAACAAACAGAGGGAAAGCTGTGTTTGCAGCAGCATCTGAATCATGTTACCACAGTCATGAGATCTGCTTTAGCCAACCAAACTCGTTAATTACTCAATATAGCAACTACCATCCCCGCATCACAGCCAAAGAAACAAGACGCTAAGTGACGTGGTCGCTCACCCCAGATCTCATGACAGGTTACCGAGCTGGAATTCCAAACCAATTCCAGCTGGCCCCAAGGGCACGTGACTTTCTAATTCCTGGGAATGAATATGTGCTTCGCAGGGACGAAGGAAGACAGCCCCCACCCCTCTGGGCAGCCCGCTTGCGGGAAGTCGGGAAGACTCCGCGGCTGGGAGGAGAGTAGAAGCCAGGATGGGGTGTTGAGGTTAAGCCTGGTGTGTCCAGAAGGCGGCAGGGAAAAGGAGGCAGACAGTGAAATCTTCCTGGGGCCAAAAAACTGGCAACATTTATTTTTAGTTGTATTTTACCAGCCAAATAATACTGGACACATTCTTCTTAGAACAACCATAAAGTTAAAATCTGCTTTTTCCACTAGCTTCAACATTAGTCCCTTTCAAAACCCCAAATAGACCCTCTAACGGTTCACTCCAAATCCTTCTTGATAACTGTATACACGTACATATACGTATATGTATATATGTGTCTTTGTGCATGTGTGTATGTGTGTGAACTGTATGTCTACATGTGTGCCCATACATAGATACATAACCATATGCACACACACAACATTTTGTGTGTGTTGATATAACTTTATAGTTTAACCCCAGTGTTATCATTCTGTACCTTTTGATCATTTTGATCTGCAACATACTTTTTAGTCAACATTCAGCTTTTATTCCTTTAACATCTGCCTACTGTTGATCTGCATAAGCCATATTTTTCTCTACTATGAATAGAATATCTGTGCACACTGGTGAGTGTTTCTTTAGGTTAGACAATGAGACATAGAACTATTGGACCGTAGGTACACATATTTTGAATTTTAAGATCCTGCCAAATTGCCTCCAAACTGGTCATGGCAATTTACTCTCCCTCTAGCAACGCATGAGGCATTGGTGCAGAGTTAAGAGCTGAGACTGTGAGGCTAAGATAGCCTAGGAATGAATCCTGGCTCTGCCACTTTCTTTGTGACCTTAGTCAAGTCACTGCCTCTCTCTGAGCCTTGGCTTCCTCATCTGTAGAATGGGGCAGTAATAGTAGGCAGCTCGTAGGGCTGTTGTGAGGATCCCGCCAGTCAGATGTCAAGCACTGCGACGGTCTGGCACACATTACTGTCGTTGTTATATAGTGAGTTTCCTGAACCCCCACACAAATACCGGCAGATACAAGTTCTTAGGAAGACATACGATGTATCTTCTAATTTCTGGTTTTCCACAGACTTATCCACCCCATTCACTCGCGCGCGCGCACACACACACACACACACACACACACACACACACACACACACACACCCCCCCCCCCCCCCCCCCAAAACTTGTATTGCAAAAGGAGTGTCCAGCCGAGTAAAGTAGGTGACTTCCAAGTCAGGGAGGTCAAAAGCAAAGGCCTCCCTGTAAAACCAGAAAGGCTACTCAGTAGGCTGCCCCTTCCTTCTCTTCTTTTGTGAGGTCTCTAGGGCTTGGAGGTATGTGATCTTGGGGAGCAGATCCTGTTTTTCCATTATACTGTGCAGAGCCTGTTGGGCCCTGTGTTAATTTCCGGTTGCCATTACAACGAAGTACCACAAACTTAGTGGCCTCGAACCACGTAAATTATTTATCTTACAGTTCTGTAGGTCCAAATTGGGTCCCACTGGGCTAACATCAAGGCGTTGGCAGGGCTGAGTTCCTGTCTGCAGGTTCTGGATAGGATTTGCTTCTCTGCCTTTTCCAGTCAATTTCTAGAGACCACCCCATCCCTTGGCTCATGGTCCCTCCCCAGTCCTCAGAGCCAGCAGTACTGTGCCTCTCTCATCTTTCCTCCGGAGCCACACCTCCCTGACTCTTCTTCTGCCTCCCCTGTAATGCATGGGGCCCACCCTGATAACCCCAGATAACCCCCTATTTGTAGTTCAGCTGCTTTGCAACCTTGATCCCACCACCTGCAACCTTATTTCCTTAACATAGGCACAGGTTCCCAGGATTAGGACACAGACATCTTTGGCCAGTCACTGTTCTGCCTGCCACAGGGTACAAGCCCTTCTCGAAAGGAGGAGGACCTGAGTCTGGGTGAGAGGCCTCTCAGTTACACTGCAGCCAGGTTTACATTGACACGAGCAAATGCAAACTCAGTGTCTCAGATAAGTCATCAGGGCAGTGGCTTCAGTATCTCTTAGCCCTGGGTGCACATAGCAGCTTTGCCCTGAGCCATGTGAACTTGGAAAAGTGTACTGACTTCTTGGAGCCTCAGTTTCCTCATCTGTGCAATGGGGATGATAATCTGAAGATTATATAAAACAGTGTAAGTAAAAGGGTTAGTGCCTTGCATACCTTAGTGAAGATAGCTACATTCTTTACTCTCACCATTCAGGACGACCTTTCTCTCCCCTGTCCCAGCTCAGAAGTGGGTTTTTTTTTCTTTCTTTCTTTCTTTTTAAGTTTATTTATTTATTTTGAGAGAGACAAAGACAGCGTGAGCAGGGGAAGGGCAGACAGAGAGGGAGACAGAGAATCCCAAGCAGGCTCCACACTGTCAGCGTGGAGCCCAGTGTGGGGCTCAAACTCAAAAAACCATGAGATTATGACCTGAGCCGAAACCAAGAGTCAGACGTTTAACCAACTCAGCCACCCAGGTGCCCCCTTTTTTTTTTTTTTTAATGTTTATTTATTTTTGAGAGAGAGAGAGAGAGAGTGTGTGTGTGTGTGTGTGTGAGAGAGAGAGAGAGAGAGAGAAGGGGGGGCAGGCACAGAGGGAGGGGAACAGAGGATCCAAAGCAGGCTCTGTGCTGCCAGCAGTGAGCCCGATATGGGGCTCAAACTCACAAACTGTGAGATCATGACCTGAGCTGAAGCCCGATGCTTAACCACCCAGGCGCCCCAGAAGTGGTTTTCTTCTTAGGCTATTCTTAGCAGTTAGCAGGCAGCTAACATGGGTAGTTGTGTTCTATGATAAAATGGCAACTTTTTTGCCTTACCCTAAGCATGGACTCATAGTGGCTGAACATATTATTATACTCTGACCCCCAAGCTTCACATCTGACCCAACTAACATCAGTCTGCACTCTCATTTTCCAGGTTGGTGGTTTGTCAGCACGGCTGAAGAGCAAGGCTGGGTCCCTGCAACCTGCCTGGAAGGGCAGGATGGTATGCAGGATGAGTTTTCACTACAGCCTGAAGAAGGTAGGAAGGAGTTGGAGCCTTGCACTTGCCGTGGGGTTGGGACTAACAGCAAGCCCACCCTTAGGGGCCTTTGGGAGCCAACCCAGGTGAGGCTAGCCAGAGCTGGGGACCTAACACTTCCATGGGACCCCCAGGAGGGCCCCAGCCTGATCACCCCAGCACCTCATTATTCCTCACTCGAACCATTCTGATGGCCAAGATGTTGGGCTCCTTCCAGCTCATTCGCAAGACATCTGAAAGTATCTATCAAAGTGTGCTTTCTCAGCGACCAGTCTGGGTGTCAGCATTAGGACTGACCCTCTCCACGCACACTTCCGTTTCCTGGAGAACTTACCCTACAGGTGTCCTGAAGGGTGGTTCCTACAATGCCAAAAATGCTAACGCCCAGCTGACTCTGTTTTCCCCACTAGAAGCATTCCTGAGACTAGAGTAGGAGTCCATCTTAGCTAATAAATCGAAGGGTTTTAGAGTCAGACCTCAATGTGAGTTAGCTGAGTCGGGCCAGCACCTTAACCTCTCTCCACCTCAGCCTCCTCCTCTAAAAATGGAAATGATGATGTCTGTACCGTGAGACTTTTTTTCTTAATTAAAGGAGATTCCACATGCAAAGCATTTGGCAAAGAACCAGAGACAGTAAATAACTAGGAACAGTTATTAAATAACTATGCCTTACCCAGGGGTGACTATTTGGGCTTTTAGCTGACTGTTTGGGGGAAAGCACAAAACCACTTCTTGTGTTTATCAGAAAAGAGGGTGACAAGAAGGGGGATAATTCTGTGCTGAAAGGTTAATAAAAAATGTGTATGTGGGTTTGCATTTAGTTTTATTACAGCCAGCACCCCTCATCGAAAACGTATGTCGTTTTACTGGTGGTTTTGTGGGGCCCCCAAGCTCTGAGGGGCTGGGCCAACTCAAAGAATCCACTCAGATTCAGGGGTTGTGGTGTTCTGCATGAGAGCTGTAGCTCCCTTAGGCAGTTGATGATTGCCATTGTGGGCACCCCGCTGTAAGAGACTGATTGTTAACCCCATCTGATAGATGAGGAGACAGGCTCAGAAAGGTAGAGACACTTGCTTGGGGTCACACAGCTAAAAGGTGGAGAGATACCACATTTTCCTAAGTTTGCACATTTTTCTTCTCCCTTGACACAAGGGCTTCTTTTAGTGCCTCTTTATAAGTCACGCTAGGAATAGAATTATATCTACTGGTGGCCTCTGCACCCGTGTTCAAGGTTAATACTCAGGAAGTTGGTCCTTTTAAGATACCTGGGGCTTGGCGTAGGCTCAGAAATAATTCCTCCCAAACGGGAACGCACACTCAGCGTCCCCTTTGCCTCCAGACACTGGGAGTGCTTTCTTCTCACCTCTGCCTTCTGCCCTTCACCTCTACATGCTGCCTGTCCAGTCTCATGGAGGTACTGGTCTTTGCCCCGGCCTGTGGGCCGCCGCCGGACTCTGGGGGACTTGTATGCCATCAGCTGGCGTCAAGGTGCCTACCTTGGGGTTTTCTTCCCTGTTCAGTGTTTGGAGCTGGGTCCCTGCATCTGCATGCGTCTTCCTGCTCGGGGACTGCCCATGCCTGTTGCATGTGAGAAACAGTGACCTTGCCTGTTCTGCGTGTGTTGGTATGTAGGTTTGGGCAGTATTTCTTGGCCTGGGGCTCTAAAGTTTACCAGGTTGAAAAATAATGCCTGGGGCCTCTATAATGCTGAGCCAGTGACCTGTTTCTTTTAGCAGACACATCACAAGGGGAAGAAACCCACATCAAACTGTCCTAGGCCAAAAGGGAAATGTATCAGCTCGTCACTGAAAAGTCTGGGGAAGGACTAGCTTCAAGCATGGCTGGATCCAGGGGCTTGAAAACATTATGGGGACCTGGGACTTAACTCTCCTCCCCTCTGCTCTACTGTCTACCTTGCCGACACCATTTTCTCATGACAGCAATTCCAGGCACCTTTCAGAGATACCTACCAAAGAAAGTGCTTCTCCTTCAACACAAGTCTTAGGACTGGTTCTGACCGACCCACATGCTATCCCTGAACCAATCACAGTGGCCAGGGGAAGACAGCACTTTGGCCAGGCCAGGGTCCTGCACCCTCCCCGTCCCTCCAAGGCAGTGGTGAGGTCAGCCTTACCCAAACCATGTGGATGGAGGCTGGTAGTGGCGACAGAGGAAGGGCAGATGGACGCTAAGCATGCAGTGTCAGCGGGCACCTGCCATGCAGTCTGCAAGGTTTCCCTCTGTAAGGTTTGTTCGGGATCACTAAGTGTTTCATGGAGCCCAGAGAGCGCCTCCGGGTGCCGGAGAATCTCCCTGTGTAATTCAGGTGAGGGGTGGGCCCCCAGGAGTCCAGGGCCCGTAGGACTGACTGCATTTAGTCTAGGACTGAAGCAGCAACCCTTCCCACCCAACCAGAGAGAACTTCTGTGCATCTACGGGTTTGAATTACCCCCTGCACCCCTCACGGCACCCGCACCCACCCTGCAGCTACCATGAGTGAGGAGAGCAGCTGACTCTGCTGTACGCATGATATCTGCAACTTGAGTCAGCTCAGCCCCCACAGAGCAGGTCAGTGGGCTAGATCAATAAATAAATAAACTCCCTCTGTGTTTTCCACCTCCCTCGACACCAGCTGGGCAGGCCACAGACAGCTTGTGGTGTTTTCCCAAAGAGAAGAGAGTTGGCCCCAACACGCTGGCCATCAACACCAGCCCACAGCTGGCTCGGTCACTCCCTGGGGGCCGGAATGTAAGCTAAATAGGAAAGCCCTTCCGTGTCCTCTTCAGGGTCCCTGGGGACACTCATCTGTTCTGTCTCAGGAGTCCCTGCTGACAGTGTTGAGCACGGGAGCTATTCTCTTGTTCTCCAGAGGGCCCTGCCAGCTTGTGACAGTGAGCAGTCCTCCAAGCAGAGCCTGAGAAATAGTCCCATGGCTTTGAGGGGAAAGAGTGAGGCACCACTGAGAGTGAGGTGGAAGGCACCCCAGTCACATTAACGAAAGTTGAAGCAGGCAGTGATTTCACTGCGCACACGTGTGTGTGCGCGCGTGCGGTCATGTGTGTGCATAAAATTATTATGTGACACGCTTAAAACGAATACAGTGTTAAATGTCAATTATATCTCAATTTAAAAAACAAAATATTAAAAATAAAATTGAAGCTTCAGGTGTGGTTGGATCCAGCAGCTTGAAAATAACTAATGAAAAATGAAGATCAGTTACCCACTAGGTAATGACAATTGCTTTTAAAAATTAAAGGAAGAAAGAAAATTGCTAGCTGTAGCCTCCTTGGTAGGGATTTCAGCCTAAAACCAGCTGTTGCCAAATCCAGCTTACCCCTGAACCCTCTACCAGCAAGAACTGTGGAGGAGCCACAGATGACTTAACCCCCTCTGGCATGAGCTAGGTGGCTCCCACCAGGCCTTTGGGAACTATTCATTTACTAAACGTTGACTACTTTACTGAATAGTTACACAGTATTGCCAGTACCGTGCCCAGTGCTAGAGACAGAGGAGTAACTGAGACAGACACAAGTCCCTACCTTCGTGGTGCTTGTATTCTAGCAGAGAACACAGACACAAAACACAGTCACCAGGTAAATTGTATGGTGTGTTAGAAGGTAATTCCTGGTATGAGGAAAAAAATAAACCTGGGTAAGGGGGATGAGGTTGCCATGAGTTGGAATACTGCATAAAGCAAGGTCAAGGAAAGTAACCTTGAAGCACAGCTTTGACCTTGAGGAAGATGAGGATGACTGCATGACCCTGAGGGATTTCAGAGGGATTGGGACCTGACCTGTGTCCTGTTGCTGCTTGCACAGGGTCATCCAGGCCTAAATGAGGGCCTAGGGGGTCCCCAGAAACTTCTGGAGGAAATCCTTCCTTTCAGTGGGCAAGGACGTCTCATGTATCACGTCTCATGCCCTTGGCCGTCAGCATCCCAGGACTCTCACTGTCTTTGACTTAACCCAGCATCCCTTTGTCCCTGCAGAGGAGAAGTACACAGTCATCTACCCGTACACAGCTCGAGACCAGGATGAAATGAATCTAGAGCGAGGGGCTGTGGTGGAGGTGATCCAGAAAAACCTGGAAGGCTGGTGGAAGATCAGGTACCTGCTGCAACTGAGTGGTCACATGGTCTCTGGCTGCTCAGAGGTCTGTAAGTGATTACGGATGGATGGGATGAGGTTTTGGCCTGAGCCACAAAAGGATGCTTCTCCTCGATGCCGTTTAGACTCCCTCCCTATCCAGATCCTTCTCTAAAAATCCGCAATAGACAAAACCTCCAAATGCCCCAAACCACAGATAGCGGTAACCCTGTTGAGCAAGACTGGTTTCCACCCCCATGTGTTTCTCGTAAGGAGACGCTGCATTGCCCTGTGCGGGTGATTTCCCACTCCAGCCCTGCTCTGACACCAACAGGATGCATAACACCACAGGACCGCAGCTCATCCTAGAGCCAAAAATTGCCCTCATCTCAGAGTTCAGTAGTATAAGCTGGAGGCCAGCTTTCGAACTCTTTATCACAGCTCTTTTGCCTATGTGATGCAGTCAGCACCCTATGAGCGCCAACTCCTCCTGGCCTGCCTGCCACTTCCCCAGTGTTAGTCCTGGGAACCCCTCCTTGGTTACCTTAGTAGGCAGGCAGTGGCAACAAGACATCAGGGCAAAAAAAGAAGTCCTTGGGACCTGGTGTCTATACAGCAATGTGATGCAGGATATTAGGGCCATTCATCGGGGTTCAGCCTGTGGCATTTCATTCATTCACTCAACAAACACACACCAAGAATCTGTACTGGGCCAAGCCCTTTTCTGGGAGTTGGGGAGTCAACAGTGAGAAAGACACGGAGGTTCACACCAGCAGGCACAGCAGGCAGGCTCAGTCCCCCGGCAGGGTGGTGATGCATGGGGACTCTGGAGCACAGAAGAGGAGCTCCTGAGCTCAGGGGGCAGGATGGCTTCCTGGGAGGGGTCTACAGAACTGAGGTTTGAAGCAGGAGTAGTGACAGTGACACCTAACATATCCTGAGTGTATATGGTGTCAGCTACATTACGAATTATCCCAAAACTTAGTGGCTCTGGAATTCAAGGAGTGACTTACTTGGGTCCCTCCTGAGGTTGCGGTAGGATGTCAGCGACGCATGCCATCATCTGAAGGTTCAGCTGAGGCTGGAAAGTGACAAACCAGGATTTAAACCTGTACCTTTCTCACCCCAGAGCCACTCACCTCTACGTGTGCTGCTCTGCTTGTGGCTTTGTGACCTCAGACAGTGAATTGTCTCGTGCCGAGGGCCTGGATTCTAGGTAGCATGACATTTTCCAGTTAGGACAAGATTTGCTCCCTCTCAGAAGATATTTTAAGATTGAAAGGCATCACATCCTGCAGATTTCTGTCTCCTGTAAATTGGCTTCCAGTTATAAAGGACCTTTTTCGTCACTGAAACAGTGCTATTTAGTTCTTGAAGTGATTCTTGACGAGAGATTTGGCCTTGCCATATATCATCTCCAGCCATTCAGGTCTCTTCCACTCTCCCCCAAAGGTGTGGGCATGCATTATGTGGGCCAGAGCAGCGGGGTGCTTGCAAATAGTTGACATCCGGTTCTCAAGGGAAAACTACCCTTGAGTTGTGGTGTTTTCCAAAGTGTACATAGTCCCACCGGGTGATTCCAAGCCTCCCGTGCAACGTCACTAAATGTGGAGTTCGGAAGAGACGAACACAGTTGACGCTCACCAGTTGGTGCAAGCAGGCTCCAGCACCCCTCTGGTCCAATTTGACCCCTCGGCTCATGCTATGAAACTGAGCTCTGTTGTGCAGAGAATTAAGCGATCGCCTTCATTGAATCCCTTTGGAATTCAGTGAGCTGTCCGTCAGGGTCTCGGTCACTCTGCAGTTCAGTGACCACCAGCTGACTCTTAGCAAGTCGTGGAACCAGCTCCTGACCGGCTTGGTTCCCATCTGAATGCATGGTGGTTGTTTTTTTATTTTTTAAGTTTATTTATTTTAAAGATATAGTATGAGTGGGGGAAGCCACAGAGAGAGAGAGAGAGAGAGAGAGAGAGAGAGAGAGAGAGAGAGAGACTCTCAAGCAGGCTCCATGCTGCCAGCACAGAGCCCAGTGTGGGGCTCAAACTCACGAAAACTTGAGACTGTGACCTGAGCCGAAACCAGGAGTCTGCCAATTAACCGCCTGAGCCACCCAGGCGCCCCCTGAATGCATGTTTAATCTACATGTTAACCAGTGTGACTGGAGCCATGCCCTGCCTGTGCCAAGCTTTGTGCCAGAAGCTGGGGCTGCTGGGAAGAGGCAGCAAAACAGGTTAGGAGCAGAGACTAGACTGGTGCCAACTGCCTAGGTCTCAGTCCGTTTCTGCCACCTCCCAGGGTTGGATGCGTGAAGTACGTCAACAGCGGGAAAGTGGGTAGAACAGACTGGCATACAGTAGGTGCCCACTAAGTGGCAGTTATCACTGTTGTCATCTCTGCGATGACTGTGACGGGACAGTGAGTGTAGCAGAGCTTTATGGCTGCTCGCCTTTGCCAGGCCCGTGGGCAGTTTGTCCACTTGTCCTTTTATTTCTTTATTCAACTCCCTGGCACCGAGGCTCTTGCCACACAGAGATCAGTCAGGTGCAGCGTACCCCAGGAGCTCGTGTTCTAGCTGGGGAGACAGAACCGCCACAGCCAAGTGCACTGTGTGTCCCAGGTGCTAGGGTGGTGTTGTGTGCGGGAGACACTGGGTCACCGTGGAGGGAGGGGTTCATTCTCTGTGAGGCTCAGGGAAGGCTTGAGAAAGGAAATGACAGTAAGCAGAGCTGGGGAAGAAAGAACAGGAAGGACAGTGGGAAGGGGCTTTCCCGACACAGAGTTTCCAAGAGCAGAGGCCGCCGGAGTGAACGATGGTGGTGCGTTTGGGAGACTGCAAGCCTCGTGCGGTAGGAGGGGCATGGGGGTTGCTGTTAAGAGATGAGGCTGGGGAGGCAGGCAGAGGGCGGGTTGGAAAGGCCTTGAATGCCGAGCTGAGGTCAGCAAGGGGTGTGCCAGCCTCTGGCCCATCATTCCTGCCGTCTGGGACTTGAAGTGCAGTGCGTGGTAGGAACACGGCTTCTTTCTGTGCGTCTGGCAGAGCAGCCTGTCCAGCGTCCCTCCTCTTCCCAGGTACCAGGGCAAAGAGGGCTGGGCCCCAGCCTCCTACCTAAAGAAGAGCAGTGGGGAGCCCTCACCCCCGAAGCTGGGCCCCGGCTCGTCCGCCCACACCGGCGTTCTCGACCTAGACGGAGTTTCCCGGCAGCAGAGCACGGTGGGCAGGGAGAGAGAGCTGCTCAACAACCAGAGGGACGGCCGGTTTGAAGGCCGCCCGGGGCCTGACAGCGACATCAAGCAGAGTGAGTGACGCCCCACAAAGCTCCGGGGGCTGAGGACCTACTATGTGCCAGGCTCCGTGCTCGGAGCTCCTCACGTGTCCCTCATCCTCACAACAGCCCTGCTGCCTAACATCCTGTAGACAGGAAAACAGTCCCAGAAACCCTGGGGAGCTTGTTCCAGACCATGGTTTTTCCACGATCTTGCGCTGATCGTGATAGCTTCTATCTCTCAAGCCCTACTGTGTACCAGGAATCTTACAATTAGTCTCATTGGCTCCTTGTAACAACCTCAGAGGGACTAAATTAGTTTTGTTTTACAGATTAGGAACCAGAGAGATGAGGTGATTTGTCCAGGGCCACCCAGCTAGTAAATTGTAGGGCCGGGACTTGAACCCAGGCCCACCTGACCCCAACACCTGTGCCCTCTCTTTAGGGCCTCGTTTCTGAGCCAGAAGTTGTTGACCTTGCGTTGAGTTGACTCGAACAACAGTTCTTTATGCATCTTACTTTCCAAAGCCTTCTGTATATATGCTTCCATTGAATGTTCCCAACACACCTGAGAGTATGGGTTCCTTATTGTTGTCTGCAGTGAGCATGGGACTCCACCCCCGGGCACGTGACCCTGCCCCAGTTGTGCAGGGCAGGAGGAAGCCGTCTGCTGGGAAAGTCCCCTGGCCCAGCTAATCTTCTCCAACTGTTTACAGCAGCTCAGCAAACTTGTAAAAGTCAGTGAATTCTTGAAACTCAAGAATTTCTCCATTCTCTGCTCAGCTGATGTCTCAGGAAAAAAAACAAAAAACAAAAAAAAAAACACTGGCATGCCATGGCGGGGGTTCTGGCCAGCCCCTGGCTTTTGTGATTCTAATCTATCATGGCCAAGAGCACAGGATTCCCATTAACGCTGAGCAAATAAGAATCTGAACCCCCATGTCTTTGTTAGGAGATGGGTTCCGATGCTCAAGCAAACTCTCCCTACCCCTGCCTCACACCCCCCCACCCCCAGTAACAGGGGCTCAGATCATTTAGATATTCATTTCTTTCTCACAAAGCTGTCCAGCTCTGCGTCCAGGGCTGCTGGGGCAGCTCTGTGCAGTCAAAGGTCTTATTAGACGCTATCTTGTGTTGCCCTCATCTTGCTGGTCCAGGGTGGTGCCCCACTAGTCCAGCCAGTGAAGAAGGCAGGGGGAAGTGGAGGACTTGACTCAGAAGCTATATGCTCTCCACTCTGTCACGTCCCACTGGCCAGAACTTAGTCACATGGCAATACCTAGCTGCAAGGGAGTCTGGGAAGTGCAGTCTACATAGGCAGCTTAGTGGCTGGCTAAAACTCCATCGCTAACTAATTCTAACAGAAGACAGGGGAGATGGGGATTTAAGAGATTAGTACATCCCAGCTGCCAGACTTGCCCTCCGTGTGGACCTGTGCTGAGCCAGCTCAGGGGATGACACATGTTCCGCCTTGAGCCAGGAGCCTGGACCATTACGCAGTCATCCTCCTGAGCCTGAGACTCAGAGCAAGGGCAGCCCAGTTCCAGAGTAGAAACCCCTGATGTCGTCAGCCCACAATTGTTTGTTCTGTTTACGTGTGGTTTAACATTACACGCCCACCAGGTGCCCCCGGCCTCGTTTGCACCCTTTCCTTTCATCTCTGCCACTGCCCCTGGGTGGCAGGCAGGCATTACCACGCCTGTGTTCCACCGAAGCCTACATCGTGGGCCTGTCTGGAGAGCCTCACGCCGTTCCGGCACACGGGCAGTCCTCATAGTCCCGAGCCAAGTCTGAGCGGCCCCTTCCCAGTCAGGCTGTTTCTTCCCACAAGAAGGGTCACAGCGGCTCACGAATGCCTGCCTGGTGTCCCCCTGAAGAATTCCATCTGCAGAATTCTGCATGTGTGTGCAGTAAGCTCTCGTCTCTTTGTAGGATCGCCCAAGATGAGGCAGAGACCCCCTCCTCGCCGAGATATGACCATAGTAAGTGGACCTTTGCTGCCGGGAAGCCAGGCCCTAATCCGAATCTGGCCCCTCACTCCCACCTTGCCCTTTCCAGAGATGTTCTCTTGCCTCTCCACACAGCTGCCTGGACAAGTGTCGCAGACCAGACGAGTGTTGGTCTGGTCAGAGGGGGAAAGGCTAGGGTCCCCTGGGAGTGATGCAAGTTACCTATGGCTCTGCCACGGTTAGCTCTCAGGATGTGCCCTCTGCTTCCTGAGCCCACTTTGCTTTATTGTAGATCAGTCTTCTCAGAGAAGGTAACTCGAAACCAAAGCTGGGATGAGGCATAAGTATTGTTTGTGGTGCCATTCTGGTATTTTCCTTTCAGACTCTGTTTTTAATTCTTTAGGTACCTTTTCTAACCAATACTTTGAAAATTGAGCCTTCTACCATTTATTGAGCACCAGTTGGGCACCCTGCAGTGTGCTGGGTGCTTCATTACGTGGACCTATTGAATGCTTACAGTGATCCCACCAGGTAGATCCCCATTCTACAGGAGATGAAACTGAGGCTCCAGAAGGGGAAGTGATTTGTCCAAAGGTGCACAGCACGCATAAGCAGTATTTCCAACCCAGATGGGTCTGACCTGCAAGCCCGTGTTCTTTCCACAACCCTCACTGCCTCTTGAATTCAGAGACTGTTGTCCTGCCCCAGATTTTCATGATTGTAGGTAAATGTCCCATGTTTCTCCTCCTCACTCTGAAGCTGATGGTCCAGTGAACCATCTAGGAGACGATCTGCACAGATGGTCCTCTGTGTTTTGTCCCTTAGAATCCAAATGGGTCCACCAGCTCCCCTCGAGGGTGATCGTGTGCCCCCGACCCTTAGCACCTCCCCCCTTCAGCCAATGACAATGGACTTACCCTGGATTTAGCACTGTGTTTGATTGTGCCAGCCTCGAGGTCTTAACCTGCCCAAGCCTCCCGTTCCACCCCAAGTGGAGGAAGAGTATTACACTATTGCTGAGTTCCAGACAACCATCCCTGATGGCATCAGCTTCCAGGCGGGTCTGAAGGTCGAGGTGAGTGGACCTGGTGTCCCTTTGCCTACTTGTGATTCTTGAACCACGGCACCACCTCCTGCTTCTCTCATTTCTCTCCTCACCCTCCCTCCCTCCCTCCCTTCCTCTTTTCCTTCCTCCCCTCTTCCCTCTCTTCCTTCCTCTCTCCCTCCCTCTCTCCCTTCCTCCCTTCCTCCCTTCTCTCCTTTCTTTGTGGCAGCTTTACTGATATATAATTCACACCATACACATCACTGACTTAAAGTATACAATCCAGTGTTTTTTAGTATATTCACAGAATTGTGCAACCACATTCAGTGTTAGAACGTTCTCAACACCCAAAACAGAAAGGCTGTATACATTAGCCGCCACTCCCTGTTTCCCCTCAACTGTTCTCAGCCCCCCTGCCCCCAGCCCTAGGCAGCCACTAATCTGCTTTCTGTTTCTGTTGCTGTGCCTACATGAACATTTCATATAAGTGGAACCATACACTATGTGATCTTTTGTGACTGCCTTGTATTCTGTTTTTATCACCACCTACTTCCCTTCTTGCTTCTCTCTCTCCTTTTCATCCCGCTCCTTTGCTTGTCTGCTCTGTTCCTGCACCAAGGCCAACATAAATCCTCTCTCTCCTTCCATTTCTTTCTCCTTTCCTCGTGTAGTCAGAGCTTGAGGCTGTTTCCCGTATCTCCCGGAGAGCCTGGAAGTAATGCTATAGCAATCAGCTGCCAGGCACTGAGCTCAGCACTTCACACAGTCTCTCTCTTAATCATTTACTCTGGTGAGGCAGGACCATTAACAATCCCCATTTTTCAGATGAGGAAGCTTTGGCTCAGGAAAAAAGGTGCTGTCCAAAGTCACACAGCTGAAAGGTGGCAGAGGCAGGATTTGAACCCATGTCTGTCTCCAGATTTGAGCCAGGACTGTTAACCTCCTATTGTTAGCCATCTGATGGACATTTGGGAACATCGGGAGGGCGGGCACCTTATCTGTTTTTCACTCCTGTGTCCTTACAGCTAGCACAGTGCTTGGCACATGGTAGGTTTGCAAGGAATATCGATTCAGTGAAAATCTGTCTCCCCACTAGCCTCCTGCCTAACACTCAGAAGGCCGGGGAGTATCTTCTTCATTCTTACCCACAGCCCTGGCATTGGGGCTGGTCCATAGTGGGTGCTTTAGAAGTGAACGTTTGGCTGATTGCAGGACATAAGCAGTGGATGGATGACTGTTGAGCCAGTGCACAAGTGTGGTTGCCCTGAGGGTCTTTCATCACTCTCTAAGAGATCTGCAAAGCACCTGCTGGTTCCCTCCCACTCTGACACTTCCTGCCTCTCTCTCTCTTTCCCCTCATGCCCTGGGGCAGCTGCCCAGGCAGCTCAGCAGAAGGTGGCTCCCCAAAGGTGCTGCGTCCTGGGCCTCTCCACCACCGATTCTACCCAGGCATCTCCAGAAAGTCATCCTCAACCAAATGTCTTTCAGCCCATTGAGGGAGGGCTATCTGCAGAGAGCTAAAGTCTCTCCAGCTAATTTTATAAAATGCAAATCCCAATCTAGGTAGACAGACTAAGGGGAAAGCAGAAACACCCACAAAGTTCTAAGAAGACTTCATAGCTGTTCCTCTTGCCTTTTTTTTTTTTTTTTTTTTTTTTTTTTGGCCTTTCTGGCCTTTCCAACTTCATATCTACAGAGAACTCAAGGCATCTTGATTTGTGCTAAAAGATCATTCTATGCCCAGTTCCCCATTTTGCTGCTGTAAAACATATACATCCGATTCGACATGAAACATGTGCCTTCTTCCGAGCATCTTTTCACACCCCAGGCCGTGTCTCCGACCAAAGCCTGTTTCCACAGCTTTTCTGCGAACCCCACTGGTCAAGCTGGCCCTTCTCCAGCTCTCTTACTCTCTCTGCCAGGACTGACCTTGCTTTAACCCAGCTCCTAGCACTCCACCTGCCTTCTCATAGAAGGCACTCGGCCTGGGTGGCTCAGTTGGTTAAACGTCTGACTTCAGCTCAGGTCATGATCTCCAGGTTGATGAGTTCGAGCCCCGCATCAGGCTCTGTGCTGACCATGTGGAGCCTGCTTAGAATTTTCTCTCTCTCCCTCTTTTTCTCTACTTCGCCCCACCTTGTGCTCTCTCTCTCACTCTCTCTCAAAATAAATAAGTAAACAAACAAACAAAAGGCACTGAAGGCCATTTTTTGAACTGAACTTGGCATCTCAAAATCAAATTCATTCTTTAAATCCTCTAGGAAGCCTCCCCTGATTCACATTGGTTTCCCTTCCCTACCCTGTATGGCTTATCTGGGCCCTATGTCTCAGTCTTCAGCTGAGAGCAAGCCCCTCACTTCTGTACATGCTTTCTTGACATGATGAGAAATGAGTGTTGTTCTCTTCTTCTTCAGTGACTGGGTTTTGTAATCCAAGTTGAAAGTTCCCTTCCCTTGGCACTTTGCATAGATCACTCTGTTCCCTTCTCACATCTAGTGCTGCTGGTCATGAGCTACTACCTCCCTAATTCTTATTCTCTCGTTCATAATCTGTCATTTCTCTGATTCTCGCAGGAGCTCATTATCTTTAAAATGCTTGGATTTCACGAAAGTGCGTCTAGGTGTGACTTTCTTTATTTTTACCTGCTTAGCATTGTGGTGACCTTTTTGATCTAGGCCTCGAGATCTTCCTAGAGAGTTCCCCACTTTTACTTTTTTAAACAGTGCCTCCATTCACCGTCTTTATTCTTTCCTCCTGGAACAGTTATTAAACAGCTTTGTGACCTTCTGCCCCTGTTCTCCACGTCTCCTGACTTTTTCTTCACGTTTCTATCTTTGTCCCTTGGTGCTGCCTTCTTGGAGCATTGAGCCTCATCTTTTTTTTTTTTTTTTTTTTTAACGTTTATTTATTTTTGAGAGACAGAGAGAGACAGAGTGCAAGCGGGGGGTGGGGCAGAGAGAGAAGGAGACATAGAATCTGAAGCAGGCTCCAAGCTCTGAGCTGTCAGCACAGAGCCCGATGTGGGGCTCGAACTCATCAACCGTGAGATCATGACCTGAGCCAAAGTCAGTTGCCCAACCAACTGAGCCACCCAGGTGCACCAGCATTGTGCCTCATCTTCTGGTTCATTCATTTGCTGTTTAACAGTTCAGTCTGTTGCTGATTTTATTTCCACAATTATTTTCATTTCTGAGAGTGCAGTAATGATTCTTTTTCCCGGGCGCCTGTTCTTGTTTCAGCAGAGCCTGTTCTTTCGCAAATTTGGTGCCCTTCCATCACACTCTGAGAATATTAAATATGTTGAATTTAAGGTCCTACTGTTATAGTCCATTATCTCTTTTCTCAGCCATATATCCTTTGCAGTGCTGTTGGTTTATTTCCGTTCTTCTCATGGTGTTAGTACTTGCCTTGGGCTGTGCAAGAAGAGGCAGCAGTCAGACGGTCCAGCAGGGGCTTGTACACA
The DNA here is from genome assembly GCF_046562875.1 of Panthera onca. Taxonomy (NCBI): domain Eukaryota; kingdom Metazoa; phylum Chordata; class Mammalia; order Carnivora; family Felidae; genus Panthera; species Panthera onca. The sequence goes on along the minus strand of NC_138339.1, from coordinate 62,308,963 downwards.
AAGTGCTGGTCAGCTCCCACCAGTTCCAGCGCTAGGTTGGGGACTTCCAAGCCAGCCACTGAATAGTGTGGGGTCTCTCTGACCCAAGCTCTCACATTCCCTGTTTCCACTTATGAGCAATCACCTTCTTTACTCTGCCTGCCCTAAAAGAATGGCAAGAAGGGGTGTGAGGAATCAACCAGCCTGGCCGCTTCTGCTCTGGTATCTCAGTTAATCCCCTGTTGCTTGCTCCTGGGAACCCTGTTCCCAGGCTCCGCCACCTTGAAGTCTGGCAGACCTCAGCCCTGCTCCACCTTTGGTGGCAGGTACCCCTGCAGCAGCCCTGGGCCACAGCCTCCCTCTGCTGCCTCTGTCCATCTGTGAGTCCTCACAATTCCTGGTCCGCTAACTTCTCCCCTTCCTCCTTCTGAGCTTGGCTTTGTATTTATTTATTTCCCTGGCTTTTTCGCATCGAGGGGAAGCTGCTATTCACCCTCCTCTCGAAACCAGAAATCCAACTTGCATAGTATAAAGGTTTGGTTTTCTTTTCCTTGGAGTGCTGAAAAATACGATAAAACCACCTTCTCCTTCAAGACAATAAGTTTCCAGCGTTTTGTACACACACACACACACACACACACACACACACACACACCCCGTTGTTCAAGCATGTCGGCAAACAATATTTGCTGACAGGCACCACCACTACCTGGCTCAGAATGTTCTGAAATCAGCCAAGCGCAGCTCAGGATGTCGTGGACCATGCGCCAAAGCTGAGGCCTGACTCTGTGTGCAGCCAGGAGCTCATGGATCCCTGGAGTTTCCTGGGGGTGTTGGGGTGCCTCCCGCCAGTCTCCACCCCCCACTTCAACTAGAACCAGTCCCCTTTTTTATTTCTGGCCTTTATCCTGTCTCTCTTTGCTGAAGCTGATCCATTTTAAAAGCTCACATACCCGACATTCTTTTCCAGAAAACACAGACATAACCCAACCTTGAAACTTAACTGCTCGTTGTTCCATGATGTCAGCGTACGGCTCTGCCAGTGGTGGCCTGGGGGCCTCCGGTGGGAAGGCACTAAAGCTTTTGGCTTACCCAAGTATTCTCATGAGCAGTTCTGTATCCTCTACTTTCTTCCCCACTTTGCTTCCTGGCTCATTTCAATCTCCTCTTAGCCTTTAGATTTCGTTAATGGAGCCACAGTGTTCCAACACGATGCCCAGGATCACCTTACTTGCCTGCCTGGTCTGTGTATGTTCAAAACATGTGCGGCTGCTGCTGCTGCTGCTGCTGCTGATGATGATGATAGAGGCACCTCTCTGTGCCGGGGACCTTACGCCCTTGATAACAGTCTTCACAGAAGTCCCAACGGGTCGATATCTTCAGCCTATTCTACAGATGCACCTGAGACAAAGAGAGGTTAGGTCCACTGCCCAAGGTTGTATTGCTAGTAAGCGGAGCTGGGATTTGAACCCAGGCGTCTCTGGCGTTAAAGCCCAGGCTTTTTTCCTTCCCCTTCATTCTTGTGATTTGGCATTGGCTTTTATTCATGATAGCTCTCGGCCTCCCTCTGGTAAATGAAAACTCCCGTAAGTTGTGATCAAGAACACACATGTTGAGTGCTTCTGCCGTAGGACTTTGCATAGAGCGTAAGCTTAGCAAATCCTCATTGATGTATTTCACCGCGATTATCGTCCTGTTTTCATTTTCTCATGTACACACTTGGAGTGGTTGAACTCATGGGTGTGCTGACAGTGACTTGTATGCCCAGAGTCACCTTTAATTATTACCAGAGCCACTGGGTGTCAGGGAGATGCTGGTCACCCTCACGCAAAGGGCTTGCCTGTATCAGTACCCTTTCTGGGAGACCAGCGGGGCTTGTTAAATATACACTTGTCACACGCATCCTGCCTTGTCAGTGATCTCCACTGTAATTTAATAATAGGAAACATTTACCTTTCGGCATTGACCGAGGGCCACTGTGTGCATTCGCTTATGCAGTGCTCCTGAAAATCCTGTAAGGGGTGTTCTTGTTCTCACCACCGTCCTCCATCTCACGCTGTGGAATCTCAAGCATGCGGCTTGTGCGGGGCCATGCAGGCGATAAAAGGTGGAGCCAGAACTGGAACCCACACCTAGGGCCTCAGAGCCCAGCCTCTGCCTCCTGCGCTAGGCTGGGCGGAGGAGTGCAGCGGCAGGACTGCACCCGTGGCCCTCTCTGCCCCCAGCACTTTCTCACCTCGAATACAGCTCCTCCCCAGGCAGGTCCCCTTTCCCGGCGGCCATGGTCGTGTAGTGATAAAGGCTCCAGCTCTGAAACCCACACACCTGCCTTTGGCTCCCGCCTCCTCCATTAACTTTCCGCAAGACCCTCTGAAAGTCCCTCAGTTGTCCCGAGGCTCAGTTCTGCATCTGTAAAATGGGATGATAATCCCCATCTCACACAGCGGTTGCAAGCATTAATCGGGTCTCCTGTGGAGGGGGCCTGCCAGGGAACTGCAGAGTATTGGTTTGCTCAGTCTGCTGCCACAAAATGTCACAGGCTGGGTGGTTTAAACAACAGAGGTTTATTTCCTCACAGTTTTGGAGGCTGAAAGTCCAAGATCAAAGGGTTAGCAGATTTGGTCTCTCGCTAGGCCTCTCGCCTTGGCTTAGAGACCGCTGTTTTCTTAACTGTGTTCACACGTGGTCGTCCCTCAGTCTGTGTGTTCTCTGTGTCCTAATCTCCTCTTATAAGCACACCACTCATGTTAGATCAAGGCCCAGCCATATGACCTCATTTTAACTTAATTACCTCTTAGAAGGTTCTACCTCCACATGCAGTCACATTCTAAGACATGGGAGCTGGGGCTTCAACCTATGAATTTGGAGAGAGCATACTTCAGCCCATAACATGCAACATACACGCCTTACAGTCAATTCAGCCATATGATACTGAACAAAAAGGAGACAGGAAACATAAGATCTTAAATACCATGGGTGATTCCACCCATGGGTGTCTGTCCCAGAGGGAGAAGGAGAGGAGATAAAAGTTTCTTTTACCTTCATCAGCAGAGGTTCCCCTCTGTCTAAAGATGAGCTGAGTGTGGAATTGGAGCAGACACTGCCGGTCCTGCAGCCCAACCCTCCTGCAGCCGCACACAGGTCCCTGAATATGACAGCCTCCCATCTCCTACACCCCCATTAGGGCAGCACCCAGAGAGGCCAGGGGATTAATACCCCAGGGGGGTGAGGGGGGCAGGGACTAGGAATCAGGAGATAAATGTCCCCACCCCCCAAGTTGGGATGAGTTCTGCATGATCTCAAAGGGTCCTGGCAGATTAAGCCCCCGTGGCCCGAAACAATAACATACTCCTAATTGGCTCTCTTTTCCCACTTTCTCACTTGCACTTCCTGAAATCACCTCTCAGATTAATTACTTATACCCAAGTCCATGTCTCCAGGACTGCTTTGGGGGATATCCAAGATTAGACCAGAATCTACCCCCATGTAAGATGTTTCTGACCCACAGTAAGGTCTCCATAGATGGTCCACTACAGCCGTTGTCTGGGGATCTGCTGAGTGAAAAGTCCTTGCTTCCAGAATCCAGTCACATGTGGGTTCTCCCAGACTGTTCTGGTCCACTGGCCCTCAGACTATCCCTACTAAGTGCTCTCCTGTGTCCTCCCCTCCAGGTGATTGAGAAGAACTTGAGTGGCTGGTGGTACATTCAGATCGAAGATAAGGAAGGGTGGGCCCCAGCCACCTTCATTGACAAGTATAAGAAGACAAGCAATGCCTCAAGACCCAACTTCCTGGCTCCCTTGCCCAACGAGGTGACCCAGCTCCGTCTGGGGGATGCAGCAGCAGCGGAGAACAACACGGGCAGTGAAGCCGTCGGCCCCTCCCGGCCCCTGCCCGACGCGCCACATGGTACCACGGACTCCGGGATGCCGTGGTCCAAAGACTGGAAGGGCGGCAAGGAGGTCCTGAGGAAGGCGTCTTCCGACATGTCCTCGTGCGCAGGCTACGAAGAGATCTCAAGCCCCGACCTGGAAGAGAAGCCCAGCCTCCCTCCCCGGAAAGAATCCATCGTCAAGTCGGAAGGGGAGCTGCAGGAGAGGGGGCGGCAGAGGATGGAACAGCTCCGGGGCTCCTCACCCAAGCCTCCGGGCATGATTTTGCCCATGATTCCAGCCAAGCACACCCCCCCGTCCCGAGACAGCAGGAGACCAGAGCCCAAACCTGACAAAAGCAAGTTGTTCCAGCTGAAAAACGAGATGGGGCTGGAGTGTGGCCACAAGGTCTTGGCCAAGGAAGTGAAGAAGCCCAACCTCCGACCCATCTCCAGACCCAAAGCTGAGCCACCAGAGGAGAAGCCGGAAGTTGTTCCCCAGAATCCCTTCTTGAAGTCCAAACCTCAGGTTAGGCCCAAACCAACTCCTTCCCCCAGGACAGAGCCACCTCAGGGCGAAGACCAAGTAGACATCTGCAACCTCAGGAGCAAGCTGAGGCCTGCCAAGTCCCAAGAGAAACCCCTACTAGACGGAGAGAGCGGCCACCAGGCTGCTGGGGGCCAAGATGCAGCCTTCAGCCGGGGCTTCCTCCCAGGCGACGGGCCTGGCCGCACCCAGGACAGGACGGCCAAACAGGATGGGCTCAGCCCAAAGGAGATGTCCTGCAGAGCCCCTCCGAGGCCAGCCAAGACCGCAGATCCTGTGCCTAAGAGTGTGCCCGCCCCGCTGCAGGAGGCTTCCCCGCAGAGACCCGTGGTCCTGCCCCGCAGACCACCGCCCCCCAAGAAAACCACCTCATCCTCCAGGCCCCTCCCAGAGGTCAGAGGACCACAACGGGAAGCCAACGAAGGCAAGACACCTCCTGCCCCAGGCCGGGCCCTGCTGGTCCCTCCTAAAGCCAAACCTTTCCTTTCCAATTCCTCAGGTGGCCAAGACGACATGAGAGGCAAAGGTGGTCCGGGACCACGGATGGCGGGCAAGATCGGAGAAAACAGGGAGAAAGCCGCAACCCCCTTCCCCAATGCAGATGGCCCGAAGGACTCTTTATATGTGGCTGTGGCCAACTTTGAAGGAGACGAAGATACCAGCAGCTTCCAGGAGGGGACGGTGTTCGAGGTCCGGGAAAAGAACAGCAGTGGCTGGTGGTTCTGCCAGGTCCTGAGCGGGGCCCCTTCCTGGGAAGGGTGGATTCCTTCCAACTATCTCAGAAAGAAGCCGTAGCCACCTCCTTCCCTGTGTGGCGGTCCCGTGCATCCCTGCTGGCTTTACCCACATATTTAATATGCCTCTTAATTTATCAACCTTCATGCAGCTTCAAAGGAAGGAAGGCTCTGGAGTACTGTGGTTTCTTCCCTCCCATCACAGCATTCCCTGGAGGCTCAGAGGGTCAGAGGCCACACCCCCTGCTTCCTCTCCAAGCCAGCATCCCTGCCTTAAGGCCGGTGGCATTGCCACCCTGTGTAGGCCACCTAGCAGCGGGACCGTGACTCTCCGATGCCTCCAAGACCAGAACCCATGATCTGGAAACTGCAGAAAGGGTCTCTCATTGCTGGCACCCCACCCAGTCCGTGATGGCTGGCCCCCAACTTCTCCGTGTTTCTAAAATCCCAGTGACTTTATTTACTCAGTTTCCAAAATGCCTGGTACCAGAAAGAACTCCATCCCCTGGAAGTTGGCTCCATTGCCAATCCCAAGGAGATGTCCTCCTCGAGGCTCGGGGCCCGGGAGCCTCTCAGGTTTGACCAGATGCAGCTGTCCCAGGAGTGGACCTGAAGGTCTGCTGAGCCATTCTGCCTCCCATCTTCTGTCTTGGGACCCTGACTGATCCTGAGGGCATGGTCCCAGCCCCAGCACGCTTCACTTTCCCACAGCAGGGCTTTTTAAATAGGAATCCCCACCCCACCATGGGGCATTTCACTTTGTCTCCATAGAGCCAGAATCTCAAAGTCGGTTTGAAAGGAGCTAATCCCAATCCATGCCCCTTGTGAGTAGCTAGTAGGTGCCAGATTCTGTACTTGGCACTTTACATTCATGTTTCAATCCTCACATCAACCCTCTCTTGTAGTATACCTGTTTTACGGACGAAGAACCTCAGACTCAGTGTGCCCAGGGGCACACGAGCTGGGCAGAAGAAGAACGAGAACTTGAATCGAGCTAGTGTGACTTCGATGCCGGTGCCCTTCCCCCAGTAAGAGGCTAACCAGGCAGGGGAAAGGAAGAAGCTGACAGTGTCAGGAGCAGGTGGCCAAGGGCTTCCTCGTGGTGTGGGCACCAGTAGCTGCTCCCACACCCACCACGCCTCCAACCCATCACAGCTTGCACCGAAGGCTGCCCTACACTGTGGACAGCTACTTCTCGGCAACGTGGGGATGCCCAGGGCTCTGGCGGCTGCCACAGGGCCCTGTTTCCTCCTCCTGTGCTGCTGCCTGCTCTGGGGGATAAAGCTCGTGGAGCCAAGGGAGCTCAGATGGTCTCACGTGCCAGCCTTGAGGGGCCCTGGTGGCTCAGGGGCCAGCAGCTGCATCTCCACAGGCAGATGCCTCCCGGCCCTCTCTGCTGCTGCTTCCTGCTCCTCTCTGGCATTCACAGAGCAATTTTTCTTTCTTTCTTTTTTTCTTTCTTTCTTTCTTTCTTTTCTTTTCTTTTTTTTTTTTTTTTTGCATGCATTCTCCCTCTCTGTCATCTCACTTCCACCCATTTGGACAGATATGCTTCACGGAGGCACAGCTGCATTGCAGAATCAGAATCGGGCCCCGAGGTTTCTGGCTCCAAGCCCAGAGTGCTTGCCTGTGGACCAGGCTGCCTGCGGGGTGAGAGGGCAGAACCCCTCTTCGCCCCACCCTACCCTGCAGAAGAGGATCCAGCTGCAATCTCCAATTCAGTGATCGTCTGCTGTGATGCTTTGTGGACCACAGGGCCAGCTTTCCCAGGGACGCCCACTGGCCCCCTGCAGTGCCAAAGACTTCTGTGCAAACAGCCCTCTTCTGCACTCCGCTGCCCGCACTGCCACGTGGGCTCTGGATGCTTCTACGGGAGAAGGAGTGTCCTGAGTCACAGTAGCATCTTTATTCCTTCCTTCAGTCAGTCCGTGGACCCCGGGCAGGGCCCCGAGGTGCTTCTGGCGGTGCCCGCTTGCCCCCTGGCCCTCTGCCCAGAACCGTGGGGAAGGACAGCAGTCAGGGAGAGGGGGAGCCGGGAGAGGGCCACCCACATCTTTGACATCCCCTCATTTGGAAGGGAGAGAGCCCGTAGCATGGTTTTCAGAGTTTTTGACCCACTTTGGCTTAAACAGCTTTTATGAAGCTGTTATGCAGGATTCGACTACATTTCCAAAGACAGAACTCGGTCTCTTTTTTGCTGATTCACTTCTGCTTCCGTTGACCTTTCCAAGTATTTTGTGAGTGCCTACCACGTGCTAGGCACTGGGTACACCAGGATACGTGTGGCTCCAAGCCCGGCTCTGAGAGCTCTGGCTTTTGTTTGCTGATTCCACTGAAGGGGTTATCTTTGGCTCCGCTCCCTCCTCCCGAAGGTCTGCTGGGTGGGAACAGACTGGTTCCACCTCCCTGTGGGCAGAAGTGTTCCTGCAAATGAAAGAATTTGCTTTTTTGTTATTAGTAGTATTCTGACGTGAACTGAAGGTACTGAAACCACATTGCTCTCTGTTCACCGTTCTTTGCTCAGGACACGTCTAGGGCCTGAGGACTCCTCTCCCGGGCCGGCTCCGTTTGCCACAGTGGTGGGCCCTTCCTCAGGCAACTGGAAGTAGGGGGTCTTGATGGCCCTGTGGCTCTCCCTAGCTGTCCTTGCTCGGGAACTTAGGTTTACAGCATTCAGCCTGGTGGCCACCATTCTGCGAGCAATTGGTGAAGCCTATGCAAAACTCCCCTGAGGTGATGCCCACAGAAAAATGCCCAAGACCACAGTTAAAACTCCCATGCCACGCTCAGGACAGGTCACTGGTGCTTAAACTCCTTCCTTTAACTTAACTCTCACGACAGCCCTGTGAGGGCATAGGATCAGCCCTGAGCGGTGGAGAGAAAGTTGAGGTTCACAGGGTGAAGCCACGTGCCCAGTTTCATTCAAGTTGTGACCGAGTTGAGACTTGCGTCAACGGGTGCCCTCTCCCCAGGTCCCGGGACTTTTCCTCTGCCAATGGCAATGAAATGTGCGTGAAGCAGGTCACCCCCGCTCATAATTTCGGTTTCTCCTCCCCTCACCTCGTGATCACACGTAGCAGTAGGCCACAGGCCAAAGGCAGGCGGAGGTGGGTTTTGTTTTCTCTTCTCACCCCTGCTTCGTTCCTCGTGATGACTGTTTCAGCCTACGTCCTACGACCAAACCACAGCTTACAGTGCCACCAACTCTCTGGAAAATCTGAGTTGTAGGATCACCACTTGGCAGACTAGGCCTTTGCAAAAAATCTCTGCCATTTGGTGGGTTTATGTCACTGTCCCAGGCTGAGACGGGGGAGCTGGGCGCTCGCTTGGACCACTGTTAACGCCCTACCCCGCTGAAAATTGCTGGAGCCCACATGAGCTCCCATTAATCAATCATCTTAAGCCTCCACCACAAGGCCTTCCCATGTAACCAATCTCTTAGGCAAAGTTCTTGGCCTTAAGACATTTCTGAGCCCACCGAGGATCCCCCTACCAGGCGAAACGTAGGAAAACAAACTTGCCACGTGAAAGGGCAGGCGCCATATCTCCCCAGGATCTGGATGGTCCTTAGGCTGAGGGACGCACTGTGTAGTATTGTTACAGCCTGTATCAAGTACAAAGCACTGTGTGGGATCAAGAAGTCACTCCTGCCTTCAAGTAGCTGGTAATTCGACATCATCAGGAACAGGAACATTCGGGGCTTGGCTGCCATCCTTTCATTGTGCCCAAGTCTCTTAAGTGTTGGGTCAGGCTGCTCCCTGGGAGGTCTCGCCCTTCTCTTTGGACTGCGTCAGTGGGTATGGGACAGCCTGAGCCCTGCACTGCAGTCCTATCCCTCCCCCTTAGTTGTCCAGGCTTCTGCTGCAAACCAGCCACACCACACCATAGACCAAAGATTAACTAATGTCAAACTCTGTGGCCTGGAGGAGTGGGAAATTGGCTCACACTGAGGCCTGAGGGTGTAGGATGCCCTCTGTTCGCCCGGAGGAATTGCTCCTCACTTGGCTGAGGTTCTGACATTGAGACGGACCACAGCCGGGGTCCCAGACGGGCCAGTCCCAGCACTGCAGAGCGAAAACCCAGAAGGCTCCGTGGTCTTCACCTGCTCATGGACCACCTGCTGAGGACCCTTTCCCACAGACTTGAACGTCCAGCTTCGTAGGGTAATGTCTGGTTTCTGGTGCTACCCTGCCAAGTTATCCACACCCTCATCACGCTTCAGCATTTCCCTCTTCCTTCCTGTCTGCATCCCTCCTCCAAATTAGGCCTCTCAGTGACTCAACTGCTGTTATCCTTGAAGAGGCCAAACCCAGTGCTACAGCCAGTAGCCTTCACTTCCAGGTCTTCTATAAACGTACAAAAGGAGGTGCCCCCACCAGGCTTGTTACAGCAATAAGCAATTCTAACACAGCTGAGGTGTCCGTATTTTATCCCAGTGCGTGCCTGTCTATGCCTTTGTGCCCATGTAGCTGTTAATAGTGCCCCTTTCACTCGTCCAGGGGAGACGATAAACTATGGTCACCTTAGCGATCCCCACATTTCCTGCTTCCGAGCGCCACCAACAACTAGGCCATCTCTCACATCCCTCCAGGAACGGGGGAGCTCTGACCACCTTGTCCCACCGCCTCCTATCTGCTCACGGAGTGACACTGGAGATCCCTGAATGTCACAGCACTCCTCATACCCTCTTGGCAAACTGACGAATTCTGGTGGTGGTTTTTGTTTCCTTTTAACACACACACACACAAATACACGAGGATATGTAATGTGAGGGGGGGGAGGGTGGTGAACACTTAGCTGTAGCATGTATAGACTATATACCATTAGACTTTTTTTTTTTTTTTTTTTTTTTTTAATAAAAAAGTGCTTGACTGGTTTCAAGCTTCATTGTGAAGATGCAGTGTCTACGAATTTTATTTGGCTAAAGAAGAATTACATAGCTTTGTGCCCTGGCATTTTGGGCTTGAGTTTGGGGAATCAAAGAACAGAGAAGCCTGTGAGCTGTTTGGCCGAGAGGGGGGACTTCTCTGTCAGCCTCCTAGTTCATCTTGATTCTTTGAATCACAATGTCCAGAAATTAAGGGAAAACATCCTTGTGTTCACTGGGTATCTCCCACATATCCTCAGCTCTGTGCCTAAGGGTGGAAAATTTAGCACATCTGAGGTGTCTTGAACCTCTCGCTGGTGTTGCCTACCCATGGGCAAGAGTGTGGGGTGGAGGGGAGGGGCAGCCGTGCTTGGGCTGTGGGGACTGCCCAAGCCATCTGCTCTGGGGAGAGGGAGGGCATTGTCTGATGCGTTATCACCTTCCCAAGGGCACAGGCAAGGCCAAACCTACCCCCAGCCTCCTTGGCCTCAGGTGAATCATTAAACAAAATGACACCACCACCCACCTTCCTAGGGAGAGAAGAAGAGAACCAACAGAGTCCCTGAACAGAAAACATCAAAAGGGGAAATTTACATTTGATATTCACCCTCCCTTGGATGAAAGATTTCAAAGAATGCAATTACCTTCTGGACCTTGCTTAAGGATAATGGTCCTTTGTGTGTTAGTCTCTGTTTCCTTTTAAAAAAAAAAAGAAAATCATGTGCTTCAGCCCCCTCCCCCTCTTAGGAGCATTTTCTCCCAAATCTTCCAAACTAATTGTGGTTGTTCGTAAGAATACAAGTGATAAGGGCATGGGATTCCTGGAGCAGGCATGCAGGGGCACCTGACCCTGATGGGATGGGATTGGACCATGGTCAGGAACCAAACCTGGCTGACTCTCTGGAGGGGGGGGGGGGGGGGGGGGGGCGGTTCTTACCCCATTGCCCTCAGGACTCAGTTGGAACTGGTACATTCGCCATTCCCTTTATACTGTTTAAGAAGTGCCAGGGCAAACATGACCCAGCTTGCACAAAACACCTGCACCCACACACCTGCACACACTCTCCTTCCTCTAAGGGGTCATGGTAAAGCTGTGTGTCTAAGACCCAGGTCATGCGGCCACTCTTCTCTGAATCCAAGGTGTTTAACGTCCATCACTTCTCTAGTTAGTATCCATCTGGTCCAGGTGTGATTCCTCACCATCTTGCAACCCATGCCTCCCAATCACCCCCTGGGCTGCACCCCCTGAAAGTCAGAATCAGCAAGAAACTGCATCCTTTAAAAGTACATTGTGAGGAAATGGTCTGCATGCTCCGCTTTTGAGAAATGGCCAGACTCAGCACATTGCCTGGCGTAGTCTAAGTATTGCAAATGGTGCTTCATACACTATTATTAGCAATGTCACCCTTATTTTTCTGAGCATTTACTATGGTCCAGGCCTGTGGGATATGCTACATACACTTTGATTTCATCCTCAAAATGCTCTAAAAGGTAGATGTCTGCATTTTATATGTGAAGGCATGGGACCAAAGTCTCACATAGCTAATGCGTGGTGACTCGTCCTAAAGCTGACTTTCTCATGCCATACTATGCCCCCTCCCGCATGCTAATCAAAGCACATATCTCATCCTGCTATAACTATTTCCTGGATGCAAAATCTTGTTCAAGGAATGCTTTCTCTTCCCTAAACCTAACTCTGTAATTAAGGGCAAAGGTCTAACTTTTGTTGAGAACACGCTGTTGGCTGGGTACCTTACAGATATTATCTCTTAAGCCTCCGCTACCGTTCTTCTGGGTAGGAATTGCTATGCCTATTTTATGGATGGAAATTAATAGTCTGAGAGATTAAGTGTATCTATGGTCACAGCTAGTAAGAGGATGAACTATCCAATATCTAGCTCCAAAGCCCGTGAATATAATAAACCATCGCAGCTTCCAAATTTGTAATCCCTCCATTCAGCATTTTTCAAAGTGTTTTCCAGAACAAATGTTAATAGATATCCTGAAATAAGACACTGATGGGGAAACTTGAGAAACACTGGGTTAAGTAAAGTTAAATAGTTCCCTTATTACAGGATGTCTCAAAGCCTCATATAATAACATGCAGTGTGAACGGCTGAGAGGGGGTTATTTATAGTGGGTCCCTCAAATGGACTTGACAGTGAAACCATTCACAGGGCATCTAGCAGGAGCTTGGTTTCATGCAATAAACTCTGGAAAATGTCAAAGTTTGCAATTCAACTCTCCCTTGAATTCTGTCTGAACCACCATTCTTAGCTGATTCGTCACCCTGACTCCAGCTGTGACTCTGCCCCGCACCACAACCCAGTCCTCAATGCTGACATTCACAGCATCACCAGTACGAAATACTTCCTTGAATGGGGAGCGGCTCGTGAATGTGGAGGTTTCTTATTGGCTATTGGTCTAACCTGAAGCAATCTGAATGGGCTTCTCCATAGTGAAATTGCCCCATGTAGGAAACTGTTCAGAAAATAGCCTCCAGGAATGCAGTTTGTGTTCTACCTCATAACCAAATTCTCCTTTAGAGATCTTTAAGTTAATAGCAGCATTCAGAGCATTCTAAGTCAAGGTAATAAAGTCTAGGTTCACCTCCTCTTAAGACTCGGGGCCCAGATCCTACAATTCACTATGTCCTCTGGCTTCCTTTTAACTGCATGAAAATTGGCCACACGTGTAGAGTGTAGCTTACAATAGTCATCATCAGTTTTCACTGAGTATAATCAATAAAAAATTTTAGCATGTGTGTGGCATATATTTATATATGTTTTATGAAATGAATATATCATGGACTGTCTTTTAAGGTAGCAAATTCTTCCAATCCAGCCTTGGTATTCCCTTCCACTTAAAGGGAGCTTCACTAGAGGGGCGCCTGGGTGGCTCAGTCAGTTAAGCATCCGGCTTCAGCTCAGATCATGATCTCACTGTTTGTGAGTTCAAGCCCCACACCGGGCTCTGTGCTGACGGCTCAGAGCCTGAGGTCTGCTTCAGATTCCATGTCTCGCTCTCTCTCTGCTCCTCCCCCCCATTCTCTCTCTCTCTCAAAAATAAATACACGTTAAAAATTAAAAAATTAAAAAAAAAAAAAAAAAAAGCTTCACTCAACACTCCAGCTTTCTTTCTCCCTAGACAAGAAGAGGACATTCTCTAGATGATTGATATCTAGGGTAGCAGGAGTTCTGTAGGGCATAGCACACTCCTCCTTCTCTCCTGTGTGGAGTCAGATATCTTCGGGGAGCACCCCTTCCAGCTGGCCCCAGACAGTGGGAGGCTTAGTGGTAAAAGGAGCCCCCACAAAAGAAGACCTGTGCTTTTCCAGGAGCACGTCTAATTCTAGGACCCAGGCATAGGAAACCCATGACTGCTGCCCATTTCACCTAAGCCAGATTCTCCCATGGCTGTCTCAAGAAGAAAACTGACATTTTGTTTTCCAATTCCTGGGTCCTTCTGTCTCCCTCAATTCCAAATTCAGGTGTGGAGAAAGGCAAGTTATATGTTAGGCTCCTTAAAAACCACCTATAGGGGCGCCTTGGGTGGCTCAGTTGGTTCAATACTTGGCTTCCACTCAGGTCACGATCTCACAGTTCATGGGATAGAGCCCCATGTCGGGCTTTGCACTGACCGTATGGAGCCTGCTTGGGATTCTCTGTCTCCCGGTCTCTGTGCCCATCCTCCACTCCCTCCCTCTCTCTGTCAAAGTAAATAAACATTAAATAGTACCCTATTGGCTACTGATGAAGTTAATTTTAGCTGATTTATTATAGCAGTTTTTATATTATAATAAAATACATATGTAAAATTGAAAGTGAAGGATGAGCTAAAAAATATATAATTAAAAGACATATGGAGCACCTGGGTGGCTCAGTCGGTTAGACATCCGACTTCAGCCCAGGTCACGATCTCGAGGTCCGTGAGTTCGAGCCCCGCGTCGGGCTCTGGGCTGATGGCTCAGAGCCTGGAGCCTGCTTCTGATTCTGTGTCTCGCTCTCTCTCTGCCCCTCCCCTGTTCATGCTCTCTCTCTGTCCCAAAAATAAATAAACGTTAAAAAAAAAAATTAAAAGACATAGTTTCTCACTACTGTGAGATAATAAGAGATTTATATTGGTCTCTGCCCCAAGTTCCCACAGAGAGCTCCTAAAACCCTTGTAAATTGCCTGAATGATAAGAGTACAGGGAACATGTTTGTTCTAATAGTTGGTCTTTGATCCCAGGTTCCCGAAACAGGGCTCCTGAAACCCTTGTGATCTCCCAGGTGGGAGGCATAGCTCTGGTTCTAATAAGGTTCTTCTGGGTGAGCTCCTGGATGGCTCCGGAAGGGGAGTGGTCGCCAGAAAGACCAAGCCGTGATTAGAAACTTGGCATTTTCAGCCCATCCCCTTTCTCTTGAGAGAGGAGAGGGGCTGAAAATGGGGTTAATGATCAATGTGCCTACGTGATGAAGACTCCACAGAAATCCCAGTAGTATGGGGCTCAAAGAGCTTCAAAATCGGCAAACACATCCACACCCAGAGGGTAACGCACCCTAATTCCACAAGGACAGAAGCTCCTGCACTCAGGACCCTACCAGACCTCACTATGTAGATCTCTTCCATCTGGCTGTTCATTTATATCCTTCATCATATCCTTTAATAAACTGGTAAATGTAAGTGTTTCCCTGAGTTCTGTGAGCCTCTCTAGTAAATTGATTGAACCTGAGGAGGGGGTCATGGGAACCTCCAGTTTGTAGACAAATCAGACAGAAGTTGTAGGTACCCTGGGGACCTAACACAGTTTGCATTTGAGGTGGGGGTGGGGCAGTCTTGTGGGACTGAACCCTTAACCTGGGGTATCTGATACTGTCTCCAGGGAGGTAGTGTTAAAATCAAGTTAAGTGATAGGACACCCAGCTGATGTTGCAGGGAATTGCTTGGGGCGGGGAACATACATTTGGTGACCAGAAATGTCAGAGGTAAAGTTTTCTGTGTGAGTAGTAAACGACACACACAGGAAGGAAAAACACAGGAGACACAGGCAGAAAACAAGTGTTTCGAATTCAGCGACGCTCCAGTGACTTGTCCCATCCACCTCCTGGGATGTGTGGACCCCACTTTGCAAAAAACACTGACAAAGCAACCATTATGGCCTTTGGGGTTAAACAGACCTGGTTTTGAATTCTGGCTCCGATATACACTTTGTCTTTCTGATACTTAGCATCCTTATCTGTAAAATGGGGACAATAATCTCACACAGTTGTGAAGATTAATGGAAACAATGTATGCCTAGCACATAGCAGGCACTTCTAATAACGCATCATAATTATTGTTTCTAGAAAAAGTAAAAAGAATTAACAGTCTTCAGATATTTTCATCGCCTCGGGACAGGAGTTAGCACTTTTTCTCAAAGAGTTACATAGTAAATATTTCAGGCTTTGGGAGGCAAGAGTCAAAACTAGAATGTTATGCAAGAACTTACATAACTATTTAAAATGTAACCATTTGAACATGTAAAAACCATCCTTTGCTCTGAAAAAATACGCCGCTGGGAAGATTAGGCCCAAGGGCTAGTCTGCTCACCCGTGGCCTAGTCTATATTCATCTTCTATTTTATTACTGTTCTCTAAATGAAAGTTTTCCAAAGTGTGTTTGTGAGAACATCAGCGCCTCACATGATCATGAAAAAGCATCATGTGGTCAAATCCATTTGGCAAACACTTGTGTAAGTATCTTCCAAGCCTCTTTCCTTGGAGATCCGTGTGACGCACTGGCACGTTAACAGCTCTGAGAATCCTGCGGTAAGGAAGCTGTTTACCCTGGTTTAATCCAGAATTTCCAAAATGTATTTGATAATAGAATTCTCTTTTTCATGTAACATCTAAGAATATCCCACAGAATACACTTTGCAGTCAGATGCTCTGCCCCTGAGCTATACCCCCGGCCACCGAATATACTTTGGAAAATTCTGCTGTAGATCCTAGAATGTAACCATTATTCAGCATTCCCCTGCACTAAATTGTATTTGTGCCCGGTAATGCATACATCTGAGGAATCTGACTTGGATCGTGTGTGTTAGTTACTATCTTCAGCAGAGTAACCAGGCCAACTTGGTCTTTAGTTTGAAAGAACTATAGACTTTGCTGACTTTTCTCCCTGTGTTTATTTTAGGACCGTAAGAATGTTCACTTGGAGAATGTTAAGGAAGTCCCTGTTAGAAGGATCAAGACGCCTCTTATAGCCCCTGTGTGCCCTGGGAATTGTGCCCGGTGTGTTCTTGGAGGAGATCTGAGAGCCAGGCCATGTCCTTGCTGCCAGGAACCTGGATGTGCTAAATTACTGTCACTATGGATTCCTTTTATTATGGTGAGTAGCATAGTGTTTATCATGTCTACCATTTTTATTTGTTTTTTTAAAAATTTTTTTTAACGTTTATTTATTTTTGAGACAGAGAGACAGAGCATGAATGGGGGAGGGGCAGAGAGAGAGCGAGACACAGAATCAGAAGCAGGCTCCAGGCTCTGAGCCATCAGCCCAGAGCCCGACGCGGGGCTCGAACTCACGGACCGCGAGATCGTGACCTGAGCTGAAGTCCGACGCTTAATTGACTGAGCCACCCAGGCGCCCCTCATGTCTACCATTTTTAAATGTACATACAGGTCAGTGACATTAAGTACATCACTCTGTTGCATAACACTCACCACCATCCATCTCCAGAACGTTTTCATCTTCCCCAACTGAAGCTCCGTCCCCCTTACCACCAACTCCGATATCCACTTCTCCCCACCCCCTGCTAAGCACCATTCTGCTTTCTGCCTCTGAGTTTGACTCTTCCAGGTACTTCAGGTAAGTGGAATCATACAGTACTTATCCTTCTGTGGCTGGTTTATTTCACTCAACATAATGTCTTCAAAGTTCATCGATATTGTGGCACGTGTCAGAATTTCCTTCCTTTTTTGGGGCGCCTGGGTGGCTCAGTCGGTTAAGCGTCTGACTTCAGCTCAGGTCACAATCTCGCAGTTCGTGAGTTCAAGCCCCACATCGGGCTCTGTGCTGACAGCTGGGAGCCTGGAGCCTGCTTCGGATTCTGTGTCTCCCTCTCTCTTTGCCCTTCCCCGGCTTGTGCTCTCTCAAAAATAAACATTAAAAAAATTATTTTACAGCATTTCCTTCCTTTTTAAGGCCAAATAATATTCCATATTTGTAGCACATTTTGTTTATTCATTCATCCGTCGATGGATGCTTGGATTGCTTCCGTCTTTCAGCTATTGTGAATAATGCTGCAATGCACGTGAGCGTACAAATATCTGGTTCAGTCCCTGCTTTCAATCCTTTTGGGTATATATTCAGCAGTGACACTGCTGGATCCTATGTAATTCTATGTTTGATTTTTTAAGGAACGGACATACTGTTTTCCACAGTGGCTGCACCTTCACCGTGTCCGTTGTTCATTTCTGGACCACATTTTTTAATTGAGATATAAAACAACAGTTTCAGGTGTTTAACGTAATGTTGCCTATTTGTATTATTGTGAAATGATCACCACAATCTACTTAGCATCCATTACCACACATAGTTACAAATTTTTTTTTTTACTTGTGATAAAACCATCTAAGGTCTACTCCTTTGGCAGCTCTGAAATATACAATGCAGTACTATTAACTATAGTCATCACGCTGTACCTTACATCCCCGTGACTTATTTATTTTACAACTGGAAGTGTGTACCTTTTGACCCCCTTCTCTCAACTTGCCCACCCTCTGCTCCCCACCTGTGGTAATTGCCTGTTTTCCGTATCTATGAGTTCTGTTGTTTATTTTAGGTTCCACAGGTAAGTGAGATCACATGGTATTTATCTTCCTCTGTCTGACTTATTTCACTTAGCATAATGCTGTCAGGGTCCATCTATGTTGTCACAAATGGCAAAATGTCCTTCTTTTATATGGTTGAGTAATATTCCACCACATTTATATGCCACATATTCTTTATTCATCTGTTGATGGACACTTAGGTTGCTTCCATGCCTTGGCTGTTGTAAATAATGCTGCAGTGAACTGGGATGAACACGGGTTCAAGCTAGTGTTTTCATTTCCTTTGAATACATACCCGTAAGTGGAACTGCTGGATCATGTAGTAGCTCTATTTTTAACTTTTTTTTAATGTTTATTTCTTTTTGAGACAGAGACAGAGCATGAGTAGGGGTGGGGCAGAGAGAAAGGGAGACACAGAATCCAAAGCAGGCTCTAGACTCTGAGCTGTCAGCACAGAGCATGATGCCGGGCTCGAACCCATAAACCATGAGATCATGACCTGAGCCGAAGTCAAACACTTAACCAACTGAGCCACCCAGGTGCTCCTGAGGAACCACCATACCTTTGTCCATAGTGACTGTACCAATTTAAATTCCCACCACAAGTGTATAAAGATTCCCTTTTCTCCATATCCTTGCTAACACTTGTTACCTCTTGTCTTTTTAAAAACAGCCATTCTAACAGGTATTAAGTGATATTTCATCACGGTTTTGATTTGCATTTCCCTGATGATTAGTGATGTTGAGTACTTTTTCATGTACCTGTTGGCCATCTGTATGTATGTCTTCTTTGAAAAAGTGTCTAACCAGATACTCTGCCCATTTTTCAATCAAATTGTGGTTTTTTGCTATTAAATTGTATGAGGTCTTTACATATTTTGGATCTTAACCCCTTCAGATACATGATTTGCAAATATTTTCTCCCATTTGGTAGGTTGCCTTTTCACTTTGTTGATGGTTTCCTGTGCTGTGTAGAAGCTTTTTAGTTTGATGTAGTTCTACTTGTTTATTTCTGATTTGTTCCCTTCGTTCTTGGTGTCAAATCCAAAAACTCATTGCCAAGACTAATATCATGGAGCTTACCTACCACCTATTTTTTCTTCTAGGAATTTTATAGTTTCAGGTCTTACATTCAAGTCTTTAATCCATTTTGGATTAATTTTGTGTATGGTATAAGATAGTGGTCCTGTTTCATTTTTTGCATGTGGCTGTCCAGCTTTCCCAGCACCATTTATTGAAGAGACTGTGCTTTCCCTATTGTATATTCTTGACTCCTGTGTTGTAAATTAATGGACCATATCTGCGGATCTGTTTCTTGGCTCTCTATTCTGTTCCATTGATCTATGTGTCTGTTTTTGTACCAATACCCTACTGTTTTCATTATTATAGCTTTGTAATATAGTTTGAAAGGGAACATGATGCCTCCGGCTTTGTTCTTCTTTTCTTCTTCTCAAGGTTGCTTTGGCTATTTGGAGCCTCTTGTGGTTCCACACAAATTTTAGGATTGTTTGTTCTGTGTCTGTGGGGGAAACAAAATCCATCAGAATTTTGATAGGGAGTGCACTGAATCGGTAAATTGCTTTGGTTAGTATGGACATGTTAACACTATTAATTCTTCCAGTCCATGAGCACAGTATATCTTCCCGCTGATTTGTGCCTTCTTCAATGTTTTTCATCGGTGTCATAGTGTTCAGGGTACATACAGGTCTTTCATCTCCTTGGTGAAATTTATTTCTAGGCACTTTATTCTTTTTGACGCAGTTGAAAAGGGGAATTTATCTGATAGTTCATTATTAATGTATAGAAACAACAGATTTTGTATATCGATTTTGTATCTTGCAATTTGGCTGAATTCATTTATTAGTTCTGACAGTTTTTGAGTGGTATCTTTAGAGTTTTTCAGACATAATATCATGTCATATGAAAATAGTGACAGTTTTATTCTGCCTTTGCAATTTGGATGTGACATTTTTTTTTCCCTTGCCTAATTCTTCTGGCTAGGACTTCCAATATTGTGTTGAGTAAAACTGGCAAGAGTGGCCATGGGCCACATTTTTGACATGGAGCTTCTTATGTTTAAAAATAATTTTTCAGGGGCACCTGGGTCTTTCTAACCCTCCCCCTAACTGCGCCAACCCCTAGGGACAAGCACACAGGCACTCTCCAGTTGGAGACTCTTTCTGCCACCAGCCTCTCCACTTCCCGTGAACACGCCCCGCACGGAAGAAGGTGTACAGAAGTTCTGTGTGTGTTCTGGAAGGCATTTGGAAAGTGCTGGGATCACCCAATGCTTTACTTGCACTCTGGGGCTGGCTCCCTCAGAGCACAGAGTAGCAGTGTATTAAAAGACACCCAAAGCTGCTCCTGGAATTTCGTTCTTGCCCAAAAATTGGCGATAGGAAAAAAAGTTTGGATTCGAGGTTTAAGCAATTTAACCAGCAAGTTATTTTACACATTTTCATGTTGAAATAAACAAGGATAGGTTATGCAGTAGAATATAAAATTTGCACTTTTAAGATAAAACTGCAGACTTCAAAGAAATGTTGGCTTCGGTGGACTGCTTTGGGCCAGGCCCCAGGCCCCTTGAGGGAACTTGAGTCAGTAAAGTTTGAGAAACTAAGTGATTCATCACTCCTGCCACTGGCAAGTAGGGCAAAACCAATTAGGAGACGCTCTCCTTCCAGGTGTAGTCTTCTAACTGGGTTCATTATCAATCAAAACCAGATGCCCCATAGAGGATGAGCTGTAGAGATTCTCAGAAAAAGGTACTCCCACGATAGTACCCTAAGTGTGGGCAGAGAGAGCTTGTGTGCAAAAGCAAATGCTTCTGAGAAACTCCTGCTTGGTAAAACTTAAAAAACATTTTTTTTAATGTTTATTTATTTTTAAGAGAGACAGAGCATGAGCAGGGGAGGGAGAGAGGGAGACACAGAATCTGAAGCAGGCTCCAGGCTCTGAACCGTCAGCGCGGTGCATGATGTGGGGCTCGAACTTACGAACCGTGAGATCATGACCTGAGCCGAAGTCAGACATTTAACTGACTGAGCCACCCAGTGCTCCCGTGCTTTTTAAAACCCTTAACCCTGGGGCACCTGGGTGGCTCAGTCACTTAAGCGTCCGACTTCAGCTCAGGTCACGATCTCGCGGTCTGTGAGTTCGAGCCCCGCGTTGGGCTCTGGGCCGATGGCTCAGAGCCTGGAGCCTGCTTCCGATTCTGTGTCTCCCTCTCTCTCTGCCCCTCCCCCATTCATGATCTGTCTCTCTCTGTCTCAAAAATAAATAAACGTTAAAAAAAAATTAAAACTCTTAATTCTTCTGGTCACGTGGTGGGGAGCCCTTCCATTAACTTCTGCCTGTATTTAATTACCTTAAGAAAATAGTTTGTAATTTTTCAGCTAAGGGGTACAGGTTTGGGGTAGGGATGGTGGGAGGGGAACTCCTGACTTGCCAAAGGTGTACCTCAAATATTCAGAATCAGGACTAGGGACTCAGACAAGACCAAGGTCGGACACTCAGGTGCTACCACACCCTCCCCTGTCCTTTTGAACCCACACACATACACAAGCTCCATGAACAGGATGAGGGCTCCCACCTCTGTGCTCGTCACTCATCATCGAAAGCTGGATGTTCCAACATCAAATGAAGTATCCCTTCTACGTGGGCTGAAAAGACAGCTGCCCAGTGGTAACTTAACAAGTGGCTCTGGTGAGGGGCGAATGGGTGGCTCAGTAGGTTAAGCATCCAACTTCTGCTTAGGTCATGATCTCATGGTTCATGAGTTTGAGCCCAGCATCAGGCTTTCTGCTGTCAGCGCAGAGCCTGGAGCCTGCTTCAGATCCTACGTCTCCCTCTCTCTCTGCCCCTTCCCCACTCGTGCTTTGTCTCTCTAACTCTCTCAAAAATAAATAAACATTAAAAAAATTTTTTTTAAACAAGTGGCTCTGGGGACAAGAAGGAGAGCAAGCAGCCCCTTGCAAACTGCTTTCTTTCAGCCTACAGGGACAACAATGTCTCCTTCAAAATCTGCTCCTCCCCTCCAATAGTGGGTCGGTGACATCAGCCAAGAACACACCCTGGGGTGTGTGGTCCACTTGCCATTCACATCAGTTAGGAATCCAGTGTGTCCTTGCTGAAGTTCCTTCACATACCTCCTCTCTGACCCCAGCAGTTCCATAACAGAGGGGCTTCCAAGGGGCGAAACTGCCTTGGCACTCGGTAGCTGAGCCTAGATGCTGTGTAGACAGTCCTGAAAGCTCCATGTTCACGCGTGAGAATACAGGAGCAAGCAGCCTACTTCTGGGGCCTTCTCTGGGCCAGACGTGGTGCTGGGAGCTGGAGACAGAGAAATGAACAAGAGAAGGAGTCTAGCCGGAAAGACTGACCTATAAATGACTCCAGGTCAAAAACGTGAAAGGGTAGACACCGCACCGTGGAAGCTGGCAGCTGGCGGCCCCTATGTACATTTTCATGATTGCAAAGTGAAGTTTGACCAGGATGACCCCCATGTAATCACCCTTTTCTGGATCTAAAAATACTCAATGAGGTCCATAGTAGAAATAATTTTGCTTTTAATTGAAAGTCCTTGATCCTCTTTTCATAACAGTACTGAAGTATAGAAAGGTTTTTTTAAACCTTTTATGTGGAAGGAAAGAAAAGGGAGAGTTCTTTGCAGAGAATGTTGCTATAACACCACACCGCACGGTAATCCTGTGTTTATGTGTCCGTCTCCCTCCCCTCTCACCCCCCAGGCTGGGATCCTCTCTGGCAGGGATCTCCTGTTACTTTTCTCTGTCCCTGAGTATATGGTGGAAGAGACGGACAGCCCTCTGTGTCTGCTGTGTGAATCAGCCTCGCCGGTAGAGTGGCGGGAGGGGAAGAAAGAAACGAAATAGTACTCCAGAATGCTTCTGACCAATGTTTTCTTAATGTGAGACATTGGAGCATGGTAATTAATTCGTTTAGACCTGAATTCTTGCCCGTTGAAGATAATAACAGGGTTGGCGTAAGGATTAAATGAGCTAATAGATGTAAAGTGATTAGAACAGTGCTAGTAAATAAACATTCAATTGATGGTAGCTACCGTTATTCCTGTTATAATTCATACAATTACACCTGCGTGCTGCACGCGCACACATACACACACACACACACACACACACACGAATTGTCAAATGCTTGCATAGGGTGGACATTGCGACTATTAGCTGCCCACAATCTATTTTCCTTTCCCCGGGGAAGTATCACCCTCATCTTCCTTTAAGGAACCAACCACTCTTCCCCCTACTCTCAGTTCACGAGATGTGGGTGGGGCGGGCTTCACAGTGCCAAGAACAAGCACGTGACCCAGATGTGGCCAATCAGGAAAGCCCAGTCTCCTGGCTACAACTGGCTCAGTAATGGGCACGTGACCTAAGTTGAGCCAATGAGACTTGACTTTTGCAGAGATTTTTGAGAAGAGGCTTGCTAAGCCGGCCGACTGTAGCCTCTAGTTGCGGGTGACCTGCTTGTCACCTCAAGTGCCGCGCCTACCGGAGAATGACGCCCAAAGCAAAGCGCCAAAAGATGTGGAGAAAAAGTCTGGGTGACGCTGCTTGAGACTCTGGATCTCGCTGTACCTGAAGGTGAATGGATGATTGGATTTTTGTTTTTGTCAGGTCAGTTTGAGTTGTTTCTGTCAATGGTCACCGAAGAGTCCCAATATACATAGTCAGACGGTATGTGGATCTTCAATCACTTTTTTTTGGATGCCTTATTTAGAGCGAGTTTCACCAGTTCAGTTCAACAAATTGGCAGTGTGTGGGGGGCGGGAGAGCAGGGAACATGAATGTGAATAAGACTGCTCCTACGCTCAAGGTCCACATCTAGAAGGGAATACAAACTTTACAGCCATCACGTAATACATGTTGAAATTGAGAGGTGAGGGGGCGCCTGGGTGTCTCAGTCGGTAAAGCGGCCGACTTCGGCTCAGGTCATGATCTCGCGGTCCGTGAGTTCGAGCCCCGCATCAGGCTCTGTGCCGACAGCTCAGAGCCTGGAGCCTGTTTCGGATTCTGTGTCTCCCTCTCTCTCTGCCCCTCCCCTGTTCATGCTTTGTCTCTCTCTGTCTCAAAAATAAATAAATGTTAAAAAAAAAAAAAAAGAAATTGAGAGGTGAGGAATGTGATAGAACAGGAAACAGAGGAAGGTCCGTTCTGCCATAGGACTGTCCGGAATAGAAGGGAGTATGGCCGCTTTACCATAAAACAATTTGCAGGGACACCTGGGTGGCTCAGTCGGTTAAGCGACCGACTCTTGGTGGTTTCTGCTCAGGTCATGATCCCGGGGTGGTAGGCTCGAGCCCCCCATGGGGCTCTGCGCTGACAGCACAGAGCCTGCTTGGGATTGCCTCTCTCTCCCTCTGCCAGCCCCCTCTCTCAAAATAAATTAACTACAAAACAAAAACAAAAAAACACACCAATTTGCAGACATTGAACAGTGTTCTCTTGCCTGGGTTCTGGAAGCCATTCACAGGCTGCCTATTTCAATTAGATTTTCATCACCCACAGCTCGTATATTCCTGTAACGAGTGCTTGATGTTACCAAGTGGAATGAAGTGTGCTTTATGCTGCTCTGAATGTGTGCCCACCTGCCTCAGGATACCTAGAAGTCTCCTTCTGGAAGCAATCCAGATATGAAGAGACGGGGAGGCCTCCGGGGGGGGGGGGGGGAGCCAAACAGAAAACCTACCCCTCATATACCTACGGAAGAAGCATATAACTCAGTTATGCTCCGTCCTCTCCTTGGAGGGTGTGTGGTTTCAGCCAGGGGGCTGTGAGGGAATGGTATTGTGGGCACCACTGCTTGCTTTTGAAAATAGCAAAAGCACCAAGCTCCACCCACCTAAAGCTCTGATACACAAAATGTCTCTTGTATCTTTGCTTGCCCTTCTTACTCCTCACCCGCCCAAGATAGTCTAAGCCCTTTGGCGCACAGGGAAGGTTCTTCTCAAGTGTGCCGGGGATCGCTCCAGGTGCTTGGGAGACCAAGATCAATAAAACCTGTTCCTGCCCTCAAGCAAGAGAAACCCCACTCA
The DNA here is from genome assembly GCF_046562875.1 of Panthera onca. Classification (NCBI taxonomy): domain Eukaryota; kingdom Metazoa; phylum Chordata; class Mammalia; order Carnivora; family Felidae; genus Panthera; species Panthera onca. Next base: position 62,284,095 of record NC_138339.1, on the reverse strand, counting down.
AACAGACTTATAGGGAATAAAATTAAAGTGCATTGACTTCTGGAACTGAGAGTTCCAGGGAGTAAATGTAGGCATCCCTGGATCCAACTCAGATGATTTTCAGGATTTAGTTTTTTTCTTCCCTTCTCAGCTGTACTTCCCTCTATGTTGGCTTTCCCTCTTGGGTTGGCTCTCCCTCGTTGGAAAGTGGCCCCGAGTTTTCCCTTAACGGGGACTCCAAGCAGCTCCAGGTTTACTTCATCCCAAATTCACGGGCAGAAGAAAGGAGATTCTTTCTTCTAAACGGTTGTTTGCAAAAAAGTCCTGGATCTGACTCTGAGCGTCTGTCTCCTAAAGTGATTCATGTGCCCCTCCTAAACCAGTCATGGGTTTGGAATACGCCAAGGGTGTCACAACCACCCTGCAGTAGGGGATGGAATGGGCTCCATGAGAGCCAAACGGACTGAGTCATGAGTGGGAGGAATTGGGTCTTCAAAGGGAATTCAGGGCACCATTACTGGAGGAAGGCTGAGTGGATACTGGGGAGGCACAAACTACACAGACTAAAATCTAATCATTGAGCTGTTACAGTAAGTCCGTGGTCTGGCCATAATACAGTGTTCCATACGGGGTCTGGAAAATGGTCGGCGGGCAAGACTTTGTGGGGTCTCTTCAGCATTTTCCAAGGGACAGAATATTCTGTTTTTCAGGATTTAGTACAGGTATCCAGAGAAAAGAACATCTGCTTATTTGCAGACGAGAGAAAGAAAAGGCATAAGGTAACAGAAACTTCCTCAGGAAGATCCAACTCCATCTGCTCGAATTATTTGCTTAACAAGCCACTTTCTGAACTTGGTCTCTTGAAAGGCCCCACACCTGCCACACTAGGAGAGAGACTCTGGCACAAACAGCCAGTAGTTGTCTTTCCAGACAGAGATGAATAATGTGCCATTCCACTGTGCACATCTATTCGTTGTCATCTCCGAGCTTTCCTCCTTTGGTGAAAAGATAAAAATCAGGTATTTAAACTGAGGAAGCCTCCGCAAGTGGACATGAGGTGTCAGTAAAGCAGACTGAAGCAATCAGTCTCTCTCTTTGCTACTTGTTAGCTGCAACATTGCCCTTTTCAGAGGCAAACTCATAGGAAAAAGCAATATTTTCATCCCTACCAATTAGCATCCTGGCTTGCTATGATTTAACAAGTATTTTTCTAAATAGTAACCACGTATTCCTGTTGGCCACCTGTGGAACGTTAAATTATTTTTGGCTCCGATTTTTCACCCTCCCTGGATCCACTCCTTTTGCCTGGGAGTTTTCAGTCTCTCTCACTAGGGACAGAATGGACTTCTCCACCCCCTGACTTTGGGCTTGGCCATGTGACTTGTCGTGGCTAACGGGATGTTGGCAGATGGATGTGCCCCAAGCAGTGATCTCAGCCTGTATTTGTGCAGTTGGCTGTGCCTTCTTGCACCACTCCCTTAGCCATGAGAATATACTCTGTCTTAGCATATTGTTCCAAGGGCAACGAGAGACACCTGAAGCTGGCCTTGACTGAACCCTCAACCTGAAACAAAATTCAGTCTGGAGAACAAAGATCCCCAACTGATGTGAGAAAGCCCCTGCTGAAGTGAAGACCCATGGGAAGGCATCACTTCTTTAGAAATCATTTCAAACAGGGGCGCCTGGGTGGCTCAGTCGGTTAAGCGTCCGACCTCAGCTCAGGTCATGATCTCATGGTCTGTGAGTTTGAGCCCCGCGTCGGGCTCTGTGCTGACAGCTCAGAGCCTGGAGCCTGCTTCGGGTTCTGTGTCTCCCTCTCTCTCTGCCCCTCCCCTGCTTATGCTCTGTCTCTCTCTGTCTCAAAAATAAAAACATTAAAAAAAAAAAGAAATAATTTCAAACATATAGAATAGTTGTAAGAATAGTCCAAAAACATCTTTATCTGGATATACTAGTTAACATTTTGTCTCATTTGCTCCCCTTTTTTTAAGTTTATTTATTTTTGAGAGAGAGAGAGAGAGAGACAGAAGGCGGGGGGGGGGGGGTGGGAGGACAGAGGATCCGAAGCAGGCTCCATGCTGACAGCAGAGAGCCTGATGTGGGGCTAGAACTCACGAACTGTGAGATCATGAACTGAGCCAAAGTCAGACACTTAATCGACTGAGCCACCCAGGCGTCCCTTGCTCGCCTTCTATGTAAGTTTTTTTCTGAAACATTTGAGAATAAGTTACATATATCATACCTTTTTACCCCTAAATCCGTCTGTGTGTTTTGCTTAAGAATAAGAACCTTCTCTTTTAGAGCCACAGAGCAATTGCAATTGTTAACTGCAGGCAATTTCACATTGATACAATATTTTTACCTACTTTACCATTCATATTCCAATTTTATCTATTGAGCCAGTAATATCCTCTATAGGATCAAGTGTCTTTAATCTGCTGTAATCTGGAACAGTTTCTTAGCTGTTCTTGGACTTTAATAACATTGACGTTGAAAAAAATACAGTGTCTCTCTTCTTTTTATGATAGAATGTCCTCCTTTTGTGTTTGGCTAGTGCTTTCTCATAATTCCATCCAGGCTGTACCTCTCCAGTTAGAATACTACAGAAATGACGGTGTCATTCTCAGGAAATTCCATTTGGAGGCACATGACATCCATTTAATCATTTGGTCAAGGTATCGTGTATTTTTTCCTTCTGCATCATTACTGTTTTTCTGCTTGCAATGAATAAGCAATCTGTGGGGTGATATTTTAAGACAATGCAAATATCCAGCTCTTCATCAAAACTGTCTTCATATATTTAGCATCCATTGATGATTTTTGCCTGACCTAGTCTTTGCTGCTGTCTTAGTTCAGGCTGCTATAACAAAATACCATCAACTATGTGGCTGAAATACTAAACATTTCTTTCTCACAGTTCTAGAGGTTGGAAGTCTGAGATCAGGTGTCGGTGTGGTCAGGTTCCTGGTGAGGGCCCGATGCCTGGTGTGCAGATGGCTGTCTTCTCTTTGTATCCTCAGATAACAGAAACAGACAAAGGGCTACCTCTCTTCCTCCTCTGATAAGGACACTAACCCCACCATGGGGGCTCCTACAGTCCTACTAACAAAGACCATCACATTAGAGTTCCGACATAGGAATTCTGGGAGATCATAAACATTCAGTCCATTGCAACTACTGCACCTGAAAAATGATGAATTTACAGCTCCAGCACTTTCTTCATATTCACCAGTCAGCACTCTGCTGTAAGCAAGTGCCTCTCTTGTGTCTCATCTATTTATCTATGTATTATGTGTATATACTAATGGAGTTCTATTATCTTCAGTGATGTGTAATTCCTTACTGTCCTTATTTTTTGGTGTTCAAATTGTCCTAGATTTGGCCAATGAAACTCCTTCAGGCTGGCTCTTGTGTCCTCGTGACATGTCTCCACCATTCTTTTTTTTTGGCACTTTTTAATTTTATGGCATAACAAGAGCCTCTCTCCTTCAGCTTGGGATATGCCATTTCTGGAAGGAGCCCTGCTTCCTGGTTGTGTGGAATGGTATTAGAGCCCAACATCTGGGTCCAAGACATTCTAATAAGGATTTTGCTTCTAGCTACACACACATACATAATCCTATGCACACAAACATAAAATATACTTATATGCGTACATATATAAACATATATATGTAAACATATGTGACGGTTAATTTTTTGTGTCAGTTTGGCTGGTCACAGGGTGACCAGATTAAACATTATTTCTTGGGTGTCTGTGAGGATATTTCTGGATGAGATTAGCATTTGAAAAAAAAATTTTTTTTAATGTTTATTTTTGAGAGAGAGAGAGACAGAGTGCAAGCACAGAGGGGCAGAGAGAGAGGGAGACAGAATTCGAGGCAGGCTCCAGGCTTTGAGCTGTCAACACACAGCCCAATGGGGGGCTCAAACTCACGAACAGTGAGATCATGACCTGAGCCAAAGTCGGACACTTAATCGACTGAGCCACTCAGGTGCCCCAGACATTTGTCTTTTAACTTTGTTTGTGATGGTTTTGGTTAAGTAAAACTTTTATTTTTATGTAGTCAAATGAATAATTTTTTTAATGATTACATCTGGAATTTTTTAAAGACCTATAAAGTTTATTTATTTATTTGGACAGCGAAAGAGAGAGAGCATGTGCATGGGAGGGACAGAGAGAAAGGGAGAGAGAGGGAATCGAAAGCAGCCTCCACACTGCCAACGCGGAACTCAAAACCACGAACCAGATCATGACTTGAGCCGAAACCAAGAGTCAGATGCTTAATTGACCGAGCCACCCAGGTGCTCCAACATCTGGATTTTAAGATACATCTGGATTTTTTAAAGCTTTTCCCTATATCCAAGTTATAGAAAAATTCATCCTTGTTATCATCCAGTTCTTATCTGGTCACCTGGTTTCATCTTTTATGTTTAAAGCTGTGATCCTTTTGGAATTTCTTGTGATGTGTGGGATTAAGAATGAATATAATTTTGTCACTTTATTCCAACAGTTTTCCACTTAGCCCAACACTAATTAAAAATTCCATCTTTTCCTGGGGCGCCGGGGGTGGCTTAGTCAGCTAAGCGTCCTACTCTTGATTTTGGATCAGGTCATTATCTCACAGTTCGTGAGTTTGAGCCCCGCGTTGGACTCTGCACTGACAGTGTGGAGCCTGCTTGGGATTATCTCTCTCTGTGCCTCCCCTGCTCATGCACTCACAACTCTCTCTCTCTCAAAATAAATTAAAAAAAAATAGTAATAAAACACATATGGAATAATCACATGAATTTTCTTCTTGGATCTATAAATATGTTGAATTATATTAATAAATATCTAACATTGAACCATCCTTGCATTTCTATAATAAACCCCATTTGGTTATGGTTTATTATTTTTTTTAATGTTGCATTTGAGTCTGTTTGCTAATATTTTATTCCAGATTTTTTACATCAGTATAAATGATATTGGTCTGTAATTTTATCTTATGTGGGGTATCTTTATCAGCTTGAAATATCAATGCTAACCTACTTCATATAAAGAATTTAGAAGTTACCTTTATTTTCTCTACTCTGGAACAACTTATAAAATAGTAATGGGACTATTTTCTAAGATTTGGTAGAATTCTCTTGTGAAACTTGAGCTTGGTGTTTTGATGTGTGATAGTTCTTTAATAACATTCTATATTTCTTCCTTGAAATTGATTAAGTTTTTATCTTGGGAGAGTCAATTTTGGCCAACTATATTTTCCTAAGACATTATCCATTTCATTAGGTTTATAAATTTCTTTGCATAGGGCTGTGTATGTAAAGGACTGTTTTATGACTTTCTGGCTTCCTCTGTATTAGTAGCTGCTTTCCTCTTGTCATTTCTTATTCCACGTATCTCTGCTTTCTCCTCTACATACACTTCTAAGTTAAATTAGCTAGTGGCTGGTCTATTTTCTGACTTTATTCAAAAATCCAGAATTTTTATTTTTTTGATCTATTGTTTTCTAGTTCTCTATTCCTTCCTGCTTTTATCTTTGTTATTTTCTTCCTTGTGGTTTCTTCTGTTTTTTTTTTTTTTTTCTAACTTGAATTGGGAATTTAATTAATTTTAATTCAATTCAATTGATTGTTTAATTTTATCAATATGGGTTTTAGGGATATGAATTTTTCTTGGCTATATGAATATTCCTTGGGATATGTGTTTTACGTATATCCCATAGATTCTGATATGCAGCAATTCTGTAACTTCAGTAATTCCCTTATACCCAATCATTGTTAAATATAAGGTTTTTAAGTTTTTAGGTGGAAAATTATGCCAGTTATCAAATTATTGCATCTCATATCCAAATTCACTCTTCATTGCCTGCTCTGTGAAAATGGATATGGGCCCTTTAAATATTGTGCCTTTGTCAGTTGGCACACATTTAGCTTTGACAGTAGAGGGCGCGGGAGAGACAATGCCGAAGGAATTTCCATTTACTCACTCAGTAGGCTTCCTCAGCATGGGTAGCTTCTCCAAGGTTGGGTCCTACAATACACAGGAGCTAACAACACCCAGCAAGCAGCAGCCTCCCCAGGCATAACCCTGTCAAGTGTTACATAGCAAAATGGCTATCATGAGATGCCTCCTATGAACAGTTCCCAGAACCCTATGGGACAAATATCTAGCCATTCCTGGAGTGTAGATTTCCAGCAACTTCACTGGTGTAGCACAACAATAACCTCTCTGCCATTCACAGATCCAGGGCCATGTCCTCTCTAAGAAGGTCTGGCTCTTAATCCTAGAGGGGCCCCTTCCTTAAAACACACTCTCTCAGCCCTAGGGGGCATGGCTGTTTCTTAGTTGGCCATTCTTCTGTTCTTTGGATTTCCTTTCTCCCTTCCATAAAATTGAAATATCTAATACCAGGATTTTTTGCTAGGTATATGTTGCCACAATATTTAACAATAAGCCTACATCTAGCATCACACTTAATGGTGGAGAATGAATGCTTTTTCCCTATGATAAAGAACGAGTAAGGATGCCTGCTCTCACCATTTCCATTCAGTATTGTAATGCCTACATTAGTGAAGCTAGGCAATGAAAGCAAAAAATTGGAAAAGAAGAAGTAAAATTCTCTTTATTCACAGACAACATGATCATCTATTTAGAAAATCCAATGGAATCTCTAAAAGAACTACTAGGACTTGGGGTGCCTGGGTGGCTCAGTCGGTTAGGTGTCTGACTCTTGATTTTGGCTCAGGTTGTGATGTCATGATCTCATGGTTCATGGGATTGAGCCCCACATCAGGCTCCATGCTGACAGCATGGAACCTGCTTGGGATTCTCTTTGCCTCTCTCTCTCTGTCCCTCCCCGCCAAAAAATAAATAAGTAAACTTAGAAAAAGAACTACTAGAAACTAATAAATGACTTAGCAAGTTTGTAGGATGCAATATCAACATACAAAAATCAATTGTACATCTATGTACTATCAACAAACAAGCAGTAATTGAAATTATAAAACCAATACTATTTTCAAAAGCATCTAAAACTGAAGTCCTTAGGGATACATCTGATAAAAAGCGTGCAAGACCTGTGCCCTCAAAAGTACAATGCATTGCTGATAAAAATTAAAGAAGATGTAAATAAAGAGAGATATACCATGTTCATGGGTTGGAAGAGTCAATATTGTTAATATGTCAATCTTCCTCAACTTTATCTATAGATTCTATGTTATCTCAGACAAAACCCAACATGTTTTCTTTTTGGTAGAAATTGAAAAGATGATTCTAAAATTCACATGGAAAGGCAAAGAGCCTAGAAGAGTCAAAACTACTTTGAAAAGAAAGAACAACATTGGAGGATTAATACAGCTTAATATCAGGACTTCTTATAAAGTCCTTCTTATAAAGCATTAGGGGTGGCTAGGTGGCCCAATCAGTTAAGCATCCAACTTCAGCTCAGATCATGATCTCATGGTTTGTGAGTTCGAACCCCATATCAGGCTCTGTGCTAACAGCTTTTAGCTAACAGCTAACAGCTGTTAGCACAGAGCATGCTTGGATCCTCTGTTTCACTCTCTCTGCCCTTTCCTCTCTAGCGTACATGCACTCTCTCTTTCTCTCTGTTTCTCTCAAAAATAAATAAACGTATATAAAAAACAATAAAGTTATAGTAATCAAGATAATATGGTGTTAGCATCAAGAGAGACAAACAGATCCATGAGACAGGGTAGTAAGTTCAGAAATAGACACCCACATGCATGTGGACAACTGTCTTTTTTTTTTTTTTTTTTTTTTTACAAAATGTGAAGGCAGGTGGGTCTTTCAACAAATATTGCTGAATAAATGGATACCTATATTCAAAAACAAAAACAAGGGGCACCTGGGTGGCTCAGTCAGTTAAGCATTCAACTTCAGCTCAGGTCATAATCTTGTGGTCTGTGAGTTCGAGCCCCATGTCAGCCTCTGTGCTGCCAGCTCAGAGCCTGGAGCCTGCTTCGGATTCTGTGGCTCCCTCCCTCTCTGTCTCTCCCCTACTCATGCTCGCTCTCTCAAAAATAAACATTTAAAAATATTAAAAAACAAAAAACTTTGATCCATACTTCATACCATACACAAAAATTCACCCAATGTGGGTAATAGGCCTAAATGTAAATTCCCAAACTCTAAATCTTCAAGAAGAAAACATAGAAGAAAGCCTTTTTGACTTTGGATTAGGCAAAGATTTCTTATATATGACACCAAAAGCATGATCCATAAAAGGATACGTTGATAAACTGGACTTTATAAAAAATTTAAAACTGCTTTTTCACAAGACACTGCTAAGAGAATAAAAAGATCAGGTAAAGACTGGGAGTCAGTAACTGCAAGCCATATATCAGATAAAAGAGTTGTATCCAAAAAATATAAAGAACTCTCAAACCCCATAATACGCAAACAACCCGATTTACAAATGGGCAAAGGATGCGAACTTCCGCTTCACCAAAGAAGATATACAAATGGCAAATAAGCACATAAAAAAATGGTCAACATCATTAGTCATTCGGGAAGTGGAAATTAAAACTACAGTGAGATATCCACTATACATCTATCAGAATGGCTAGTATTAAAAACTGACCCCAAACAAGTGTTGGTAGGGATGTGGAGGAAGTAATGTTTTCATACAATTCTGGTAGGAACGTAAACGGTAAAACCACTTTGGAAAATAGTTTGGCAGTTCCTCCAAACAAACAAAAACCAAAGCCATTCATTCTCCTACTAGACATTTACCGATGAGAAAGGAAGACATGTGCCTATACATGGACGTGTACATGAACGTTCACAGCAACTTGACTTGTAATTGTGAAAACATGGTGTATCCATCCACACGTTCGACAAACTGCCATGTCCATACAATGGAAAACTATTCATTAATTAAAAGGAATAAGCCTTACAATATGGATGAATCTCAAAATAATTATGCTGAGTGAAAGAAGCCATACCAATAAAAGACCCCATGTTGTATATATTCATGTACAGAAATTTTTAGAAAATGCAACGTAATCTGTAGTGACATAAAGCAGATGAGTGGTTGCCTGAGGACTGGTGACTGGGGAGGTGCAGTAGAGAGGGATTAATTACCAAGGGGCATAAGGAAACTTTTTGGAATAACGGACATATTATCTTGATTACAGTGATGGTTTCACAGCTGTATACACATGTCAAACTTATGTACACTTCAAGTGTGTGCATTGTAATGTATTTAGTTATTTAGAAATCATGCTGACTGCTGGCAGAAGAATGTGTTGTAGGATGAGGCAGGAGAAACCACAGCAAGTTCAGTTGAAAAGGTTTTGCAGTAGCCAAGGTGAGAGGAAGTGGTGATGGCAGCAGACACAGAGAAAAAGCAGAGAGATTCAGACTATGTTTAATGGATAGAATAAAGAGACTTGGCAATGGATTGGGTGTGGGAGGGGAAGAAAATGGAGGAATCACTGATAAGTCTTGGGTTTGAGGCTTGAGCAATTGGGTGGATTACGGTGCCATTTGTGGAGGATGAAAAAGACTAAAAAACAGTTTGGCAGCGTGGGGAGAATTGAGTTTCTCAAGGCCATGTGTTCTTGGAATTCCCATCTGTGGTCTGAACTGCATCGGGAAATGCCTGATGTGTGAGTTAAAAATGCTGATTGCTGGACTCCACCTCAGACCAAATCAGCATCTCTGGGAAACTGTGATCTAAAGAATCTCCCCAGGCCACTGAAATCCATACTAAAGTTTGATGGCTACTGGATTTCATTTCTCCCTTCCCCTTTTCCCTTCTTCCCACTTTTTTCTTTCTCACTTGCCAGTTCGCCCTGAAGAATTAGCTTAGAAGGGGTGCCTGGGTGGCTTAGTCAGTTAAAGCATCTGACTCTTGATTTCAGCTCAGGTCATGATCTCATGATCATGAGATCAAGCCCCACATCAGGCTCCACAACGAGTGTTGAGCCTGCTTAAGATTCTCTCTCTCTCCCTCTGCCCCTCTCCCCTGCTTACTCTGTCTCTCTCAAATAAAAAAAAAAAATTTAAAGAAAGTTAACTAAGAAGGCACTGCAAGTGTAACAATTGTAAGCACATAATACCTAACAACAAAGCCCCAAAATTCATGAAGGGAAGACTATTAAATGAACGAATAAATGAGCTCAGCAAGGATGCAGGAGACTTGACCAATATACAAAAATCAATTGTATTTCTATACACTTGTAATGAACAACTTGAAAGGGAAATTAAGACAATAACTCTACTTGTAAACAGCAAAACATGCAATATACAATAGGATGAAAAAGAATAAAATCCTTAGGAATAAATTAAAAAAAATTTTTTTTAATGTTTCATTTATTTTTTGAGAGAGCGAGCATGATTGGGGGAGGGGCAGAGGGAGAGAGAGACAGAATCCAAACCAGGCTCCAGGCTCTGATCTGTCATCACAGAGCCTGACACGGGGCTCAAACCCACAACGTGAGATCATGATCTGAGTTGAAGTCGGATGGTCAACCGACTGAGCCACCCAGGCTCCCCAGGAATAAATTTTTAAAAAGTGCAAGTCTTACACACTGAAAACTACAAAATATCATTGAAAGGAACTTGAGGCATACATAAACAAGTGGAAAGATATCCATGTTCTTAAATTGGAAAGCTTAATATTGTTAAGATGGCAATATTCACCTGATTGATCTATAGATTCAACACATTTCCCATCAAAATTCTTTTTTTCCCCCAGAAATGGACAAGCTGGTAAAATTCATGTGGATATATAAGGGACCCAGAATAGCCAAAACAATATTGAAAGGAGAACAAATTTGGGGGGCTCATACTTCCTAACTTCAATACTTAACTATGAAACTACAGTAATCAAGACAGTGTGGTACTGGCATAAAAATAGACATAAAGACCAATGGAATAGGGGCACCTGGCTGGCTCAGTCAATAGCACATGAAACTCATGATCTCAGGGTCATGAGTTCAAGCCCCACATTGGGCATAGAGCTTACTTAAACAAACAAAAAAACAACCAACAAACAAACCTGACCTTTCAAAAAAAAAAAAAAAAGACCAATAGACTTGAGTCTAGAAATAAACTAAAACATTTATGGTTAACTGATTTTCAACAGGAATGCCAAGACAATCCAATGGGGAAAAGAATAGTCTTTTCTTCTTTTTTTAAAGTTTTCTTCTTTCTTAAGTTTATTTACTCATTTTGAGAGACAGCACGTATGACAAAGGGAGAGGGGCAGAGAAAAAGGAAAAGAGAGAGGGAGGGAGAGAATCCCAACCAGGCTCTTCACTGTCAGTGCAGAGCCCGACTCGGGGCTTGAACTCACAAACTGTGAGATCCTGACCTGAGCAGAAATCAAGAGTCGGACACTCAATTGACTAAGCCACCCGGGTGCTCCAGCATAGTCTTTTCAACAAATTATGGAACACTGGAAATCCACATGTAAAAGAATAAAGTTGGACCCCTACCTCTCATCATACTAAAAAATTAAAACTCTTAGAGGAAAATAAGGTTGGTTTTCATGACTTTGGATTAGACAGTGGTTTTTTAGATATGAGCCCCAAAGCACAAGTAATCAAATAAAAAATTGGAAAAATGAACTTCAAGAAAATTGAAAACTTTCATGCTTCAAAGGACACTATCATGGGACACCTGGATGGCTCAGTTGGTTAAGCACCTGACTCTTGATTTCTGCTCAGGTCATAATCTCATGGTTGTGGGATCAAGCCCCTTATCAGGCTCTGTGCTGACAGCATGGAGCCTGCTTGGGATTCTTTCTCTCCTTCTCTCTCTCGGCCCCTCCCCGCTTGTGAGTGTGCGCCTTCTCTCTCTCTCTTTCTCAGGATAAATAAAAAATAAGCTTTAAAAAATTTTAAAAAAACAAAGGAGACTATCAAGAAAATTATGGAACTATGGGAGAAAATACTTGCAAATCATATATCTGCTAAGGGATTTGTGGTTAGTGTATAGAAAGAACACTTACAATTCAATATGAAAAGACAAATAATACTACTTAAAAATGTGCAAAGGGGGGCGCCTGGGTGGCACAGTCGGTTGGGCGTCTGACTTCAGCTCAGGTCATGATCTCGCGGTCCGTGAGTTCGAGCCCCGCGTCGGGCTCTGGGCTGATGGCTCAGAGCCTGGAGCCTGCTTCCGATTCTGTGTCTCCTTCTCTCTCTGCCCCTCCCCCCTTCATGCTCTGTCTCTCTCTGTCTCAAAAATAAATAAACGTTTAAAAAAAATTTTTTTTAGGGGCGCCTGGGTGGCGCAGTCGGTTAAGCGTCCGACTTCAGCCAGGTCACGATCTCGCGGTCCGTGAGTTCGAGCCCCGCATCAGGCTCTGGGCTGATGGCTCGGAGCCTGGAGCCTGTTTCCGATTCTGTGTCTCCCTCTCTCTCTGCCCCTCCCCCGTTCATGCTCTGTCTCTCTCTGTCCCAAAAATAAAAAAAAAAAAAAAAAAAAAAAAAACATTGAAAAAAAAATTTTTTTTAAATGTGCAAAGGATCTGAGTAAATATTTTTCCAAAAATTGATATACAAATGGTCTATAAGCACATAAAGACATTCAACATTTTTAGTCATCAGGGAAGTGCAAGGCACTTGAGATACATTGAGATCTTATTGAGTCACGGTGAGATACCCTACATATGCAAAACAGCTGTACCATTTCACATTTCCTTATAAATTGCTGGTGGGGGGGAGGCAGACACCTGGGTGACTCAGTCAGTTAAGCGTCCAAATTTGATTTCGGCTCAGTCCATGATCTTACAGTTCATGAGATCCAGCCCCAAGTCAGGCTCCACACTGTCAGAGTCCCACTGCTTGGGGATTCTCTCTCCCCCTCTCTCTGCCCCTGCCCCACTTGCTCTCAAAATAAATAGATAAACACTTAAAAAAATAAAAATAAACTGCTGGTGGGGATACAAAATGGTGCAGACATTTTGGAAAATACTTTGCCAATTCCTCAGAAAGTTAAATGTAGAGTTATCATAGGCCCAAGCAATTCCACTCCTAGCTATATACCCAAAACAACTGAAAACTCACGTCCATTCAGAAACTCATACATGAACGTTCATAACAGCTTTATGCATAATACCCCAAAAATGGAAACCCAAATGCTCATCAACTGATGAATAAACAAAATGTGGTATAGCCACACAATGAAAAATTCATCAGCTATAAACAGGAATGAAGTACTGACACATCATACAACATGGATCAACCTTGAAAACATTATGCTACATGAGAGAAACCAGCCACAAAAGACCACATATGATTCCATTTATATGAAATGTCCAGAATAGGCAAGTCTATAGAGACAAAAAATTGATTAGTGTTGCCTGAGCTGGGGCTGTGAGTCGGGAGGAAATGGGGAGTGACTGCTAATAGGTATGGAGTTTCTTTTTGAGATGATGAAAATGTTCTAAAATTGATTGTAAATATACTAAAAACCCATGAATTGTATACTTTATTTTTATTATCATTTTTAATCAAGGTATAATTGTCAGGGGTACCTGAGTGTCTCAATCGGTTAAGTGTCCAACTTGATTTTGGCTCAGGTCATGGTCTTGCAGTTGTGAGATGGAACCCTCAGTAAGGCTCCAAGCCCAGTACGGAGTCTGCTTAAGATTCTTTCTCCCTTGCTATCTGCCCCTCCCCAACTTCTGTGCCCTCACATGCACGTGCTGTCTTTCCAAAAAAAAAGTGTAATTGTCATATGACATTAGTTTCACGTGTACAACATGAGTCAATATTTGTATATATTGCAAAATGATCACTACAAGAAGTCTAATTAACATCCATCACTATCCATGGTTATAAAATTTTTTTCTTGTGATGAGAACTTTCAAGATTTAATCCCTTAGCAACATGCAATACAGTATTAACTATAGTCACCATGCCGTAAATTATATCTCTGTGACTTATTTATTTCATAACTAGAAGTTTGTGCATTTTTACCCTTTCACTCATTCTTCTGCCACCACTCGCGCCCCCCCCCCCCCCACCTCTGGCAATAACCAATCTGTCTCTGCATTGATGAGCTTGGACTGGCTTTGTTTTCATTGTTGTTTTAAATTCCACATATAAGTGAGATCATAGGTATTTCTCTTTCTCTGACTCATTTCACTTAGCATAATGCCCTCAGGGGCCATCCATGTTGTCACAAATGGCAAGATTTCATTCTTTTTTTGTTAAAGATTAAACAAAATTTTTAATGTTTATTTTTGAGGGGGGGAGGGGCAGAGAGCAAGGGAGACACAGAAACTGAAAAAAAAATTTTTTTAACGTTTATTTGTTTTTTAGAGACAGAAAGACAAGTGCAAGCAGGGGCGGAGAGAGAGGGAGACACAGTATCTGAAGCAGGTTCCAGGCTCCAAGGTATCAGCACAGAGCCTGACATGGGGCTCGAACTCACCAACCACAAGATCATGACCTGAGCCGAAGTCGGATGCTTAACCAACTGAGCCACCCAGGCGCCCCTTTTTTTAAAGATTTTTTTTTTAAGTTTATTTTTGAGAGAGAGAGAGAAAGAGTGCCTGCGTGCAGGAGCCTGGGAGGGGCAGAGAGAAAGGGAGACAGGATCCGAAGAGAGTTCTGCACTGACAGCAGAGAGCCCGATGTGGGGCCAAACCCATCAACTGTGAGATCATGACCTGAGCCGAAGCCAGACACTCAACCAACTGAGCCACTCAGGTACCCCAAGATTTCTTTTTTTTTTTTTATGGCTGGATAATTCCACTGTGTGTGTGTGTGTGTGTGTGTGTGTGTGTGTGTCACATTTTCTTTATCCATTTATCTACTGATGGACACTTGAGTTGTTTCCATGTCTTGGCTATTATAAATAATGCTGCAGTAAACATGGGGGTGCGTACATCTTTTTGAGCTAGTGTTTTATTTTCTTTGGGTAAATACCCAGAAGTGGAATTGTTGGATCTGATGGTAGTTCTATTTTTAATTTTTTGAGGAGCCTCCATACTGTTGTCCATAGTGGCTGTATCCATTTGAATTGTACACCTTAAACTGGTGAAATATAGGGTATATGAAACAGAGCTGAATAAAATGTTATATAAAAAGAGAAGCACACACACACACACATACACATAGACACACAAAGAAGGCACTGTTTCTAAAGAAGGTCTTAAGTGGATTGAGCCATGCAGTAAGTTTAAATAGGTGATGCTAGACATGAAGTAGAGGACAGTTAATAAAGAGCCCCCACAGAGTTTAGAGCATTGTTATTGGCCCAGTTTTACAGGTGGGGAAATTGAGCTATGTAGAAATTTAAGGTCATAGAGCTAGTACAGAATGGAAGCCAGATTCCAACCTAGGAAGTTGATAGCAAAGCTGTGGCCCTTAACTGCCACAGTACTCTGTCTCCTTGAAACTCATGATTCTGCTTTAAGATAAAGGCAAGGAGGGGAACACCCACAACTGAAAATCTCTCAATGGCATGGCTCTCTCTTCCTAGGGCAACTCCTCAGTGCTCATCAGAAACACTCATCATTTGGGTGCCTATTATCCGTTTAATAGACATTGTGGAAGTCTTGGTTTCTGCCATTTCTAAAGCAAAATTCAGGATAAAGCAATCCTTTTGAAGATATTCATCATGCAGCTTCTCTCCTTCAGGGAAGTGATGAAGTGATGTCTGTCTACCAATGTGAATACTCAGCTGGTAATGATCAGATAGAAGGCTTTGTGACACAGTACCTGAATGTCAGAGCAACCTCTGAAAACTCATAAAAACATGATTGTATATAAGCTCTTCTGAATTTTCATGACTACCCAGAACAATACTGATTTGTCAGTATAAATTTAATATAACAGATTTCTATTTCTCACATTTCTGTGCTTTTATGTAAGTATAGGGTTTTGTTTGTCAAGCCCTCATTTTTATCTGATTATCAAATGAATACAAGGACAGAAATCTGTCTTTGCATTTTGGACTATTTCTGTGAGCTAGATACCCATGTGTGGGATAATTCCAAGTCAAAGGGTACGAACATTTTTAAGGTTCTTGATCCTCGTTTCCAAATTAATTTGCAAAAAGATTAAACCAATTTACACTCCCACCAGCAGTGTATGAAAATATATTTAAATGCAAATTCCAAACTGCAGAGTGTCTTTTTCTTAGGTATTTCACTTAAAAAAACAATTTTTTTTTTAATGCTAAGCAAAAGCCGACCCAAGATGTTAAAAAAAGAAAGTCTGATATAAAAATGGAGCAGATAGTTAAAACAGCTTGGGCAGAAATAAGCTTTAAAAAGGCCCAAGCAGGATGATAAAAAATTTTAAGGCATCATAGCAAAACACAATTCTGAAGGGATCATTAACAATTTGGCTTAGATTAGGATAGCGACCGCCAAGAATGTTGGGCGTGGTCCATGTACCAAATTCTGGTTTCGAAAAAGCTGGGTATTTAATTTTTTTTAATACTTCACTTTGTTCTAAAGGCGATGTAAATACCTAAAAGGAGTAGCATTGTGTCTGAATAATCAATCCCGTGGAGATGAAATGAACCCACGCCCTCAGAACTACGGTCAGCGCTTATCTCTCCTACACGGAATGCCTCGCCTCTGTAATCTGAGTCCAGCTTGCAACCACAAAGACCGCTGCTACGTCTAATAATGGGGCACAGTGATTTGGGGGGGGGGGTGTCTCGTGGGAGCGGTGAAGGCAAGGGGAAGCCCAGACTCGGCGTACCAATCCACTGAATTCTACACAAATCCCAAAGGTGCTGGAACCTCAGCCTTCGGCCAAGAACCCCCCACCCACCTTCGCCAGTTATTTGGGAACCAGCCCCGTTTCCGCCTACGAGGCTTCTATTACTTCTCTGTGCCCCCTCTGACTCGCTTCCCAGAGAAAGAGAAAGCTGACGCCCGACGAGCAGCCAGAAACTCGATTTCGCCCCTCTCTACATCTCCTTTCTCACTTTTGTTCCTCCTTTCCTGCTGCCTCTCCCTTCTCTCTCCTTTTCTTCTCTTCTTTCCCCATCCTTCCTCCACGCCTCCTTTCCCGGCCTCTTCCCCGGACGGATCCGCAGTTCGCCTCCGCTCCTCCAGCTCGGAGCTCCCCTCCCCTCTCTTCCCCTCTCCTCCCCACCGCCCCAGCCCTCGGCTCGCGGCCCCTCCCGCAGCCAATCAGCGCGCGGCCTCCCGCGGCCCCGCCCCCGCCGGCCGTTCCGGGCGGGCCCGGTTGAGCCCAGGCCGCGGGTGCGGAGGGCGGCGCCGCGGGGCGGGGGCCGATGGGGCCTGGCGGACTGGCGGCGCCGGCGCGGGGCTCGCCTGGACGCGGGCGTGCGGGGCAGTGAGCGGGCGAGGCGGGCGCTGCGGCCCTCCCGGGATGGGCCGGCCCTGGCCTGGCGGGGCCGAGCCGGAGGCGAGGGCGGCACGCGGGCCAGGCCTGCCGGGCGGGCGGCCCGGGGGCTGAGGTAGAAGTGGGCGCGGAGGAAGGGGCCGAGCCAAGGCGGTGGGTGGAGCGGCGAGGGGGGCGGAGGCTGGGCCGCGGCGGGCGAGCGGAGCGGCGCGCCTGTCCGGGGCTCGGTGGCGGCGGCGGCGGCGGCTCTTGAGGAGGCTGAGGCGGCGGCGGCGGCGGGCCGGACGAGCGCCCGGAGGTGGCGGACGAGGCGCCGGGGGCCCCCATGGGCGGGTGTGTGGGCGCCCAGCACGACTCCTCGGGCAGCCTCAACGAGAACTCGGAGGGCACCGGAGGTAGGTGAGCGCCAGGGGGCAGCCTCGGCCCCCCATTGTTCCCGGCCAGGCCCGGCCACCTGTCCCGGCCCCTGCGGGCCCGCGGGCCGTGCGGCCGGGGCCCCTGAGCCCCTTTGTCATCCCCTCCTCCACGTCACTCCCCGCGCTCCGCTTCCGGCCGCCCCGCCGGCCGCGGGGTCGCCCCTTGCCCTGCCGGCCCCTGAGGAAAGTCCTTCGCCCGCCGGGGATGTAGCCCTCGGCCTCTCGACCCCACCGCCTCGGCTCGGGAAACTCGGACCAGAAACTGCCTTTCTTGGCCACCTCACCCCTTCTCCAGCCCGTTTAATTATTCAGGAACAGGATGGCGGCGCTGGGATTGCAGAAAAGCGAATTGATGGGGGGTTGGGGAGGGGAGCTTAATGCATTCCCTCCGACGGGCCCCGCCACATCTCTCCGCACCCTTCCTCGTTCGGCAGAGTTGGCTGGTCTCAGCTTTCCTGAGTTTCAGATGACAGCTGCCCTGGTTGGTTCCAATTTGGCCATTTAAACCTGCAAGTTTCTGGAGCTTGGCTGGGGAAGTCTCGAGTGGCCACACGCATTATTTTAAGGAGGGGTGGGGAAACCGTCCGCCCGAGGAAAACGTGGCTTCTTGCTACGGCTTGCGGGTGTTGGGCCAGTTTGCTGTCGGGGTGGGCTAGTTGAATTCCTATCCGCCTTACGTAAAGGAAAATATGTAGAGTAAAAGTACAAATGCAGGAGTCCGACTTAGCCCAGTGCTTTAAAAGTTTTCGAACACGGAACGCACTTCTAATTTATTGTAAATAGCAGCTGGCGGAGGAGAGCTTTTTAATTCAATCGGCATTGTAGTATAACAGTGTAACAATACAATTAATTCTACCTTTGCTTAAATGACCTTTGGCTGAGTCCGCTCTATAGCCTGTGTAGAGGGCAGAATGTTGTAGTTAAAGAAGAAACAGCTAGGAATAGCAAAGATGACAGTGCTGGTTCCGTTCCAACCTTCTGTTCGATGTCTCAGAATGTAAGACGTATTTATAAGTTCCTAAACTAAATCGTTTGGGGGGGGGGGGGGGAATGAGAGGGTTTACAACTTTTTCTTTTACTAGCTTTTTGGACCAATTGCTCGCCCTGTCCCCGGAGCTCCATCTGTAAACTGTACACTAACATTTAGCTGATAAAGTTCCTGAATTACATGATATTTTGCCATGCCACTTGATTAAAATCTGTGGGTTTCTTGTATGATTAAATCCTGGACGAATAGTTTGAGGGTTCATTGAAGTGTGTGGTGAAAATAAATTGTCCATGAAAACACTACTTAATAGTGCATTTCAAATCGTAGCGTTGTGTTTTGGTGGCACATTAACAGTGAGATCCCCAGTGAGGACGAAGCGCATGATTTAAAGCAGCCCTGGGTTAAGGTCAAATTGGGGGTCAAAATGATTCTTCCTGCAATTGAAGTGATCATTAGTGGTACCAAAATACACTAGTATGTGCTATAAATAGTGGGTTTTTGTTTGTTTGTTTTAAGATTTTAAATTTGGGATGCCTCAGTGGCTCAGCTGGTTAGGCGTCTGACTCATGGTTTCATCTAGGGTCATGATCTCCGTTTGTGGGATCAAGCCCTGCATTGGGCCCTGCTCCGACAGCGTGGAGCCTGCTTGGAATTCTTTCTCCCCGCTCCCTTTCTGCCCCTACCCTCTTGCACTTTCTCTCTCTCAAAATAAATAAACTTAAAAAAAATTATTTTATTTTATTTTTTTTAAGTAATCTCTGCACCCCATGTGGGGCTCGAATTCACAACCCCGAGATCAAGAGTCACATGCTGTACTGACTGTGCCAGCCAGGCCACCCTGGTAGTGTTTAGTTTCAGTTAAATCTAATTTGTTTTACACTCATTTAAAAATTTTAATAAACGTTTTTCTCTTCTTGGTAATGAATTTGAACCAATTTATTGAACATCTTTTGGTAATGTGACTTAGGACGAGCCAGGCATTATTAGCACGGGCCTTTAAAAGCATGAAGTCTTAGCTTTTGGTAATTTATTACCAGTAGTGTCTAGTTAGATAACCATAGTATTAGTTTCTTTGAGAACTGAGATCTCTGGACCTTAAGCTGCGCTATAACTTTCTAAAGTAAAATTTAGAAAAAAGGAACACCAACCACAAAACCTCTTTTTCTTCTGAAGAGAAAGTATGGGCCTCATGTAAAGAGTGGAAGAAGTAGAGGAAGGGGCTGCGTGGGATAAAAGGATTGGTTTTGGAATTTAATTATAGAAGACTTTGTTCTTCATTATTGTCACAATAGTTAAGAGTTAATTGCGGTTTAAAGGAATTAGCTCAGGTGAGTGTTTTAGGTTAACACATTAAATAGTTTTTACTTATTATAGTAGGTTTTTGTTGAGAAGGGAAAGAGTATTTTTCCTAAGGGTGTTGGCACAGATCCTTTGCTTTTCAAACATAAATTGATGGTTTGTAGTTTTCACCTGGACATTTGTGTTATGAAAAATTCTTTTATCAACATGAAGTAAAATAGTCTTCTGATGCTTTTCATGACAGTTTTACATTCACATTGTTTTCAAGTCTCACCATTTTAGATTGGTTTGACCTTTTTTTTTTTTTTTTAAAGAGTGTGTGAATTGGGGAGGGTAGAGGGAGGGAGAGAGAATCCTAAGTGGACTCCACACTGAGCACTCGATCTCACAACCTTGAGATCATAACCTGAGCTGAAATTAAGAGTCAGACGTTCAACCAACTGAGCCACATAGGTGCCCCTAGATTGGTTTGACTCTTGAATATCAGGTAACCTTAGTAAAAAATGACTGTTTTAAAAACCTTTTTGGCCATTTGAGATACTGTACTTTCTCTTTCCCTCTGGATCTAAGTCACTTGTGCATGCAAGTAATTGCATATAGGAAAAAAACTTGCTTACTAAGGGATGTACTTTGAAGGAATTTGAGAAATTTTTGCAAAAGACTGTAGAATATGGAAATTGCTTAATCCACATTATAAGATTTGTGTTATATGTTATTTTGGAATCATTTGTAGTATCTTCCTCTGGCATATCTTGCCTAGAATTCAGTTTCTGAGTTTCAGCTAGTTTGACCATTTTTTAAAAGCCTAATTTTCATCAAGACAAGTATAGTATATACATTATACAAGATTATTTAGCAATTCACTTCAGGCTTCCATGTTCCTAGAACATTTTTTAGACAGCATGTTCTGTATAGTTGTCTGCCTTAGTATGATGTGACATTGTGATGCTGGGGTTGGAACTCAGGACCTCTAGACAAGGCTTTATGTAGTCCATGGCATTGGCTAAGGAATGAAATCTCATGATTTTTAAAAATAAGTATGTGGGGAAAAAACAGTAAAGTGAAATTAGGTGAAGACAGCCAACTATTATTTTGTTCACCTCTTTAATGAACTTGATGTAGAAAGTGGGTTCTCACTTTCTGGGTGTATTGCATAGTCAGTGATATCCCAAGGGGACTAACCCTCTGTGGTCACAAGTTTCCAGGTTTACAGCAAGATAACTGACTGCTGGCCATTCATTTCTTTATTTCATAATGTCTTGAGAATATCATGGAATTCTTTTGGGTATCCATTTATAGCAGCCTTACAGACACCTACTTGAGTAACAGTGGTTTTTGAATAATAACTACCATTTATCCTGTATTTATTATGTAACAGATGTTGTGCTCAGTGATTTGGTTTTCTCATTTAGTCTTCAATAACTCTGGAAGGTGGATAATATTTCTATTTTATGGATGGATTGAACCTGAGAGAAATTAAGTTGCTTAACATTGCATTGTTTATAATTGGCAGGCAGAACTTGAACTCAGTGCTGTGATAAAAAATGCTAGTTTCTCTTTTTTTCTAGTTTCATTTTTAAATTTGTGACAAAATACATATAAAATTTGCCATTTTAACCATTTTTAAGTGTACAATTTAGTGGCATTAATTACATTCACCATCCCCATGTGTAACCATCCCCCCATAGTTTTAGAAACTATGTATTTCTAATATTTTTCATCTCTTCAAACAGAAACTCTAGATCATTAAGGAGTATTTCTTCTCCACTCTCCCAACCTGTTAACTTCCAAATCTAAGTTTTTTCTCTGTGAATTTACCAAGTCTAGATATTTCACATAAGTAGAATCATACAGTATTTGTCCTTTTCTTTCTGATATATTTCACTTTGCATAATGTCTTCAGGTTAATCCTGTGGTAGCAAGTATCAGTACCTCATCCTTTTTATGGCTCAATAATACTCCATTGTATGTATATACCACATTTTGTTTATCCATTCTTCTACACAGACATTTGGGCTGTGTCCACTTTTTGGCTATTGTGAATAACGTGGCTATGAACTTTGGTGTACAAAGAGCTGTTTGAGTCCCTGTTTTTGGTTCTATACCTAGGTGTGGAGTTGCTAGGTTAAATGGTTTACTTTTTTGAGGAACTGCCAAACTTTACCACAGTGGCTGCATCATTTTTCATTCCTACCAGCAACATACAAGGGTTTCAGTTTCTCCATATCTTCATCAACACTTGTTATTTCCCACTTTTAAAATTAATAGCCCTTGTAGTGGGTATCTCACTGTGGTTTTGGTTTGCATTTCCCTAATGACTAGTGATGTTGAGCATCTTTTAATTAAAGTGCTTCTTGGACATTTGTTTATCTTCTTTGGAGAAATGTCTGTTTAAGTCCTTTGCCTGTTTTTTAATTGGGTTGTTTTGGGGTTTTTTGTTGTTGTGTTGTGGGAGGCCTTTATATATTCTGTATATAAACTCTTATCAGATACATGATTCGAAGATATTTTCTCCCATCTTTTCACTTTTTTTTTGTTTTTAAGATTTTATTTTTAAGTAATCTCTGTACCCAAGGTGGGGCTTGAACTTACAACCTTGAGGTCAAGAATCACATGCTCTACCAACTGAGCTAGCCAGGTGCCCCATCTTTACTCTCTCTTGGTAGTGTCCTTTGATGCATAAAAGTTTTTTCCTTTTTTTTTTTTTTTTTTTTTTTTTTTTTTATTTATTTTTGGGACAGAGAGAGACACAGCATGAACGGGGGAGGGGCAGAGAGAGAGGGAGACACAGAATCGGAAACAGGCTCCAGGCTCCGGGCCATCAGCCCAGAGCCTGACGCGGGGCTCGAACTCACGGACCGCGAGATCGTGACCTGGCTGAAGTCGGACGCTTAACCGACTGCGCCACCCAGGCGCCCCAAAAGTTTTTAACTTTAATGAAGTCAAATTTATTTTTTCTTTTGTTGCCTGGGTTTCTGGTTTTTGTTTTAAATGTATATTTAACTAATCCTTCACTGATGGAGAAAGAATAAATCTTTAACCAGTAATTCATAAGTCTAACTTAACTAACATTTGCTTTCTTAACTATGAATAGAAAACTATTTGAAGTTTATTTTCTGTCTTATGTGGTGAAAAGGTTGATTAGTAGTGAAATGGTTTTTAAAAAGTTGACAAAAGTAATCCATAAACCTACTTCAACTTCTTAATCAAGAGATGATTGTTACATTTTCCGTAGAAGCATTTCACAATCAAAAGGCATTGAAAACCCACAATATGCCCAACATTGGGTTGGTTGCTGTTGTTCCAAAAAAGGAATCATGATCTTATTTCTTGAGTATGTCAGAATCCTTTTTTAGGAAAGCATAATAAAATATGCACACATGAAACAACTGTAAAACACTGGTAAACAGATAAATATACTATAGGATAAACTGCGCAAGTGCTGAGGGAATAAAAGAAAATAGTGATCTGAGCTGCTCAAAGGTGGTCCCGCTACCAGCAGTTTTGCTATAACCTGGGAGTATGTTAGAAGTGCAAAATCTCAGGCCCGCCCCCAGACCTAGTAAATCAGAATCTTCATTGTAACTAGATTCTCAAATGGTTCCTCTGCATACTGAAGTTTGAGAAGCACTGTACAGGATTGCTTACAGTGGGAAGAGATTAGAGCAAGGAACCCATTAGGAAAAAATTGGCATGAATTGGGACTATATTGGATAAAGGGGTATAGAAAAGAAAGTAAAATACAGACAGTCCCTGACTTATGATGGCTCAATTTAGGATTTTTCAATTTTACAATTTTACAGGGGTGCAACGTGATACATACACATTCAGTAGAAACCATACTTGAGAGTTTGAATTTAGTTTTTTTTTTCCATGGCTGATGATAAGTGATATGATACTCTCTCGAGATGCTGGGCAGAGGCAGCAACCTGCAGCTCCCAGTCAGCCACGTGGTCAGGATCATGAGGGTAAGCAACGGATACTCTTACCATTTTGTTTCTCACCTTCAGTATAGTGACAAATTACGTGGTATTAGGCTTTGTGTTAGATGATTTTGCCCAACTGTGGGCTAATGTAAGTGTTCTGAGCACATTTAAGGTAGGCTAGGCTAAACTATGATGTTCTGTAGGTTAGTTGTATTAAATGCATTTTCAATTTATGATGATTTCAATTTACAATAGGTTTATTGGAACGTAACCTCGTCCTAAGTCAGGGAAGATCTGTAAACCTATGTTTGTGAATCTGGGTGACCAGGAATATTGAGGTGGCTTGGCAGGTTTTGGGGAATAAGAAAGCTATCCGGGGCAAGCTATAATTTGCCTTTCAGTATGCCAAGGTTTAGTTGACACAAGAATTTTTAAGTTGGGACATCATGTAGGGTGGTGCAGATGTTTAGATATGGAACTCTTATTCAGGATTAGGAATGTGGATTTTGGAGTCTTTGGGGGAGGTTGACTGAAGGTGTAAAAGTAAATGACTGCTATAAGTAAGTGAAAAGAAGAAGAAAGTACTAAGAACTGAGTCATGAAAATTTCACAGAAGATGGACCTGACCATTCTTACAATTCCAGAAAATAATTTATTTTGTTAACTTCTCATTCTAGTGTGGTGTTTGCAGAAATTCTACCTGTAGTGTGTTACTCACATCCAGACTCAAGGTAGACTTCTTGGGCATCCAGCCCCAGAATATACCAGTAGGCCTTTTGAGGTTGATATACTTCAGACAAACACATTTCTCTACAAAACACTGGTTTCTTTCTTCACCAAGAATATCATTCATATCTCTATCTTATGTATTTTCAATGTTCCATATATTCTACACATCATCTAATTAGTTTGCTGATTGAATTTTCTTATGCTTCTACTCTTAGGACTGGGTCTATAATTAAAAATGAAGTAGAACTGAGCATGAGGAGGGCTGATGATTAGGCTGCCCTTCTCCTTAGTGTAACAGTTGAAGTAAAAATTTTTCCTATTTTCTGGGCTGGTAGCTCTGTGGCTTTATGAGTAGGATGCATAAAATTTTATGCCAGTTGGAGAAAGACATACTACAAAATAGGAGGCATTTACTTGGTATAAAGCAGAGGGTGCTTGATTTTACCAGAATGAGTATAGATAGCTGTGGGGGAAGACCAAAAGGAAAATAGGCAGCAAGAAGGTGTGTGTCGGAAATCCAGGGGAACTCTGGGTAGGAAGGCTGTAGGTATGAGAACAAAATTTAGGTCGGGGACGCTACAGTTGGAAAATACTGAGATGTGGGGAAAGCTGAATCCTCTCTGGAAAGAGATTTAAGCACTCAAGTTTTTATTAAAAATAGACCTGGGATATTATATCCCTGGCTAGTCCAATTTTGTTTTCAGTTTTCTAGCAAATAAAAGGTTGACATTTTTTCCCAGTCAAGATTATCTTGGACTTTATGTTGGAATGGCATTTTTAAAGATTCTTGCTATGGATAGTAAATGGCCTGGGTTTTTTTCATCTCTGATTTTATTTAGGAATCAGTTGCTAGGGGGCGCCTGGGTGGCTCAGTGGGTTAAGTGTCTGACTTGGGCTCACGTCATGATCTCAGTTTGTGGGTTCGAGCTCCACATCGGGCTCTGTGCTGACAGCTCAGAGCCTAGAGCCTGCTTCGATTCTGTGTCTCCCTCTCTCTGCCTCTCGCCTGCTCACACTCTGTCTCTCTCTCTCAAAAATAAACATTAAAAAAAAAATCAGTTGCTAGTGCTATATACTATGGGTAGAATCTTTATGCCATTAGAAATGATAAGAATCTTCATTCTGATTTTTGATGATCCTAGTCTGTAACACCTCTCTTTAAAAAAATTTTTTTTAATGTTTTATTTATTTTTAAGACAGAGAGAGACAGAGCATGAGTGGGGATGGGGCAGAGAGAGAGGGAGACACAGAATCTGAAGTAGGCTCCAGGCTCTGAGCTGTCAGCACAGAGCCTGATGCGGGGCTGGAACTCACGAACTGCGAGATAATGATCTGAGCCGAAGTCAGATGCTCAACCAACTGAGCCACCTGGGTGCCCCTGTAACACCTCTCTTATGGAGAAATTTTAATAGATGGATTTTACTTTTTTTTTTTTTTTAAGATTTTATTTTTTAAGTAATCTGTACACCCAACATGGGGCTTGAACTCACAACCCTTCGATCAAGAGTTGCATGCTTTTCCAACTGAGCCAGCCAGGAGACCCTATTTTTTTGTTTAAACATTTTTGTTTTAGTTTATTATTTATTTTGAGAGAGTGAAAGAGCACAAGCAAATGCAATGGGGGGAGGGGGAGAGAGAGAGAGAGGGAGAGAGAGTGTGAGTGTCTCAAGCAGTCAACATGCTGTCAGCCCACAACCGTGGGATCATGACCTGAGCCGAAATCAAGAGTCGGACGCTCAACTCACTGAGCCATTCAGGCGCCCCTATTTTAAAATCTGATTTTCTTACTGCAAATGCAGAGCTTTGGCAGCACCTGCTAGTGGTACTATACTCAGGTGAGTCTTCTAATAGGAATGATTATTGAGTGTTACTCTCTTGTAGTGAGGAACTTTTGCCATTGTGTTTATGAATTAGTAATCTCTTGTGGCTTTTGACCAAGACACATTCTTCTCTTGTTGCAAGAAAGCATTAGATTGATTTCGTTAAACAACATAATCATATTAATTGGGCATGATGATCAATTTGCTGATTTAGTGATTCTCTCATTTTTCCTTACTGCAGACCACCTGAATGGTTTATCTTCATTTGGTGGACCATTGCACCTGATTCTTCCCGCCGCCCCTCACCATCCCTACCCAGCTTTCTGCTTCTGCTTATCGGGCATACTAGGCTACCAGCAAGCTCCTCATGATTCACTGGTAGTTCAAGGACCATAGGTTGAGACTTTACTAACGCGTATGTACTTAAAGATGCATGTGTGTTGGCCGAGAACAATCAGCATGTATTCGCCTTGCATCAGCCACTTTTGACTTGCAGTCAGCAACAATCAAGTTTGTTTTTGAATATATCCCATATATTGAGCTGAGAGGTTAAATATTGCTGAGTATGCATTGAGTGTTGTAATGCCGTTTTTTGCGTGTTTGCAGTAAAACTTTTAGGCGTTTCCATTATTGCTCTGTTTTCAGAAATGGAATTTCTGTTCAAGTTAGATGTCTAAACAAAAACATCCTAATGTGTGAAAGTCATTTTAAGTGAATATTACTTGAGTGTGAGTGAGGTCTTGATATATCAAGACTTGACTAAATAATGAAGTAGTGACTTTTGGACTTTTCTCATGAAGTCCTCAAAACCCTTCAGATAATTTTTTGCATGTATTATGATTGGCTTATAGGTATGAGCTAGGGCAGGCCTCTTTGCATCAGTTCAGATCATTTCCGTGCTTGTGGACTATGTGACAAGAGTATCAAAGGGGCAGAATAACAGATGGTCCAGATCACTTGGTTATGCTTCATGATAAACTATCACTTTCAACTCAGGGTAAACATCTTATTTTTTTAAACTGGAACTTTTAAAAATAGCCAGCCTCCATTATTTCTAACTGCCAGTGCTTATAGCTAACCATATAAATAAGGCCTGCTCTCTGATATCAAGTAGACTATGGTTGAGTAGAGGAATCATACATTTAATTAGGAAAAGTTTTAAAAACCTCTACAGTGGGGCTCCTGGGTGGCTCAGTCAGTTAAGCATCCGACTTCCCCTCGGGTCATGATCTCACAGCTTGGGAGTTTGAGCCCTGCGTGGGGCTCTGTGCTGACGGCTCAGACCTGGAGCCCACTTTGGATTCTGTGTCTCCCTCTCTCTCTGTCCCTCCCCTGCACATTCTCGGTTTCTCTCTCCTTTATTTTTTTTCCCCCCGCCCCATCTGCCCTTCCCTCTTTTTTCTTTTCTTTTTTTCGTTCTCCTTTAAAAATAAACATTAAAAAAAAATTTTTTAAAGCCTCTACAGCAATGGAAAAAGTATTATGGAAGTTCAGAGAATAGTGGGGAGCAGGGTCAGAAAGCTTCACTGAAGAGGAGATATAAGTAGTTGGTCTTGAAAGAGGAGTAGATGGAGACAAAGTAGAAGGCAGAGGAAATTATTTGTATAGCAATATGAGAAAACCTGGCATTTTGGCGGACTGGCAAGAAGCTTGTGGAGGGGTAGGTGAAATATGAAGTTATTAAGGTATGTTGCCAGATTTTAGGAAGGCACAGTTGCCACAATTAATAGACCAGTTGCGAGACAATATATAGGTGATGGTATTTAAGTGGATTTTTTGTGTGCTAATAATTCCCATTTAATGCTGCATTCTGAGGTTATTTGATACAAAATTCTGATGTAGCAAGGTGTTACAATCTTTAGCATATTTTTATTCTTTTGTAATTTTAATCATATTGTCACATATTAAACATCAGAAATGTGTTTCACTTTTTTGCATGCACATGGGGTGCCTGGCTCACCCACTCAGAATAGCGTGCGGCTCTTGATCTTGAGGTCGTGAGTTCCAGCCCCACGCTGGGTGTAGAGATTATTAATAAATAAACTTAAAAAAAACCACCTTTTTTATATGTACGTGTATGTATATGTTTGTCCCACATCAGTTTTTGTCTATGGTCCTAGGTTTCTGGCACATGGAAAGAGTTTGCACAAAGATTCTGCAGACGTGCCTGAGTTTTAATCTCTTGAAAACGTCTGCATTATCTGTGGTGCTTTGGGCTCTGTTTCTTACATTGTTGAAAGAAGAGAATGGATTAGATCATCTTTGTCAAGATTATATCTTAATTCTTTTTTAAAATATTTTTAATGACAGTTTTCAAGCATATTGAAAAAATTAATATAATAAACATTTGAATATCCGTCACTTAGATTAAACAGTGTGTGTGTGTGTGTGTGTGTATTTGCTTAACTGAGAGTATAGACATCATGACACTTCAACATGTAAATACCATTATCACTCCTAAGAAGATTATTCCCTAAGATCAAGTCCATAATCACAGTCCACCAATTGTCCCAAAATGCCTTTTATAGCTATTTTTTTCAAATTAAGATCTATTCAGCATTGAGACATTGCATTTGTTTTTGTATTTAATTTTTTAAAATCTAGAACAGCTTCTCCCCTTTTCTTCCCTATGACATTGATTTTTTGAAGAGTATTATAGAATGTATCACATTCTGGGTTTGTCTGATTGTCATTTAGTGTATTTCTCTAGCCTCTGTATTTTCTTTAAACTGAAAATTTGGTAGATCTAATACTAACAGAATGTGATTATTTCCTAGGCTATACTGGATCCAAAATCCAAACTTTTCCCAGTTCTTTTCTCCTAACTTCCAACACTGGGATAATCTTTGATTACTGAATAAATCTGAACCTTATTTTCATTTTCCCACCCAGAAACAAGCTTAAGATCTACTGTCAGCCTGCAAGTCTACAGTACCCTATTATTAACTATAGTCACTGTGCTGTACATTATTAGATTCTCAGAGTTTATTCTTTTTATAACTGAAAGTTTGTACCCTTTGTATCTACATTTCTTTCTTTCAGAGTATGAGTGGGGGAGGGCAGAGAGAGAGGGGGAGACAGAATCCGAAGCAGGCTGCAGGCTCTGAGCTGTCAGCACAGAGCCTGATGCAGGGCTCAAATGCGCAAACTGTGAGATCATGACCTGAGCTGAAGTCAGCCATTTAACCGACTGAGGCACCCAGGCTCCCCTCCTTTCTCTCATTTTTATAAAAAGGTTCTATCATGTTTTTTTTTTTTAATTTTTTTTAATGTTTATTTATATCAGAGAGAGAAAGAGAGCACAAGTGGCAGAGGGGCAGAGAGAGATGGAGACACAGAATGTGAAGCAGGCTCCAGGCTGTCAGCACAGAGCCGGACATGGGGCTCAAACTCACAAGCCGTGAGATCATGACCTAAGCTGAGGTCGGATGCTTAACGGACTAAGTAAGCCACCCAGGTGCCCCTATCATGGTTATTTTTCGACATTACTTATCTTCTCGGGATGTAAGCTGCATTGGCCTGCTACAGACTTCATAATACTTGAGGTTTCATAATACCTTAGACTCAGTTAGCTGTTGCATGACATACGTTTTTGACTTTATAGTGGTGTTAGGGAGAAAGTAAAATTCCACTAATAGAAGACTTACTTAATTCTAGAACAAGAGCTCTTTGTTAACTAGAACCATATAGTGTAATGAAAAGTTCCAGTTCCATCTCTGTCTCTCTATATCTAGTATGACCTAAAGTCACTTCCCCATTTCTTGTTTTTTTCTTATCTATAAAATGAGTATGTTTGTTGGATGAGATCAGTATACTCAAACTTTTTTAACAGTTGAATCTCCTTTTTTTAGGTATACCTTACATTGAATACTAAAGTATCAGCCTCAGCATTTCATTTTCTTTTATTTTGATTGTACAGTCACTAAAAAAAATTAGAGTCTCATAAAGTTCTATAGGTTTTTTTTTGAAGTTTGAATCACTATCAACTGTACTCAAAACTTCAACATTATGTCTTCCAGTATTGTGACTTACGTTATCTTTTCATTAAGCATTGTTGAGTTACTTTTTGCCATGAGAGAATATGCTGAGCAGGTATATCTAAACTTGCTGTGACATTTAATGGGGCCCAGACCTGCATAGTACCATATTAGTGTGTTCACTGGTACATTGTTACATGAGTGGACATGTGTGTGTCTGTATTAACGAAAGGCACCGTGCAGAGCTCTTGATTTCCCAATCAATGACCCATTTCAAGAAGTTCCCTAAGTTTCATATGTGCATAGAGAAAGTAAGAGAAGCTTTATTCCAATGTCACCATCATTAGTTTCATGATGAACATGTTTCATGATGGTCTGTATGTTTGAAATTTAACATTTGATGTGTGGGGTCTTGTTATTATGATTCTTAAAAAGTAACATATTTTACATATAATTTGAATCATGTTTGTAGAACTCTGAAGCAACTGTTTTGTTTCCTTGAGTTCTTTGGAACCAGTTTTTAAAATTAGTTGATTAGATCCTAGGAAAAATCTTTAACACATAATTTCAGTCGGTTTTTCTCTATTCTCAGGATAGGCATACTGTTGTGGGCATTGTATTAGATATCTGTGGTTTCATAGAATTACTGAAAAAGTACTATATGAATTAAGTATAAAACTTTAAGAGCAAACAAAAGAAAGGTAACACATTAAAAATAGCGAAGATGGGGGGGCCTGGTTGGCTTAGTCAGTAGAGCATGCAACTCTTGATCTTGGGGTTGTGCGTTTGATCTTGGGGTCATGAGTTCAAATCCCACGTTGGGCATAGAGCTTACTTAAAAAAGAGATAGTGAAGGGAATCAATGCGGTGGTAACTTGTGCCTATATCACTAATTACAGTCTGGTTTTAGATCTGGAAGTTTGTTTACTGCCTGCATTTGACTTGCCTTTGCCAGGAATTAAAAGGGTAGTAACAAGCCCACAGGTGGTCTCTTTCTTCTGGAGCAACTTTTGGCTTCATAATGTACTCTGTAAGTGAAGCTGTTTCATTATTTAAGACATGAACTTTACCTCTCAGCCCATTTGAAGCTTGGCACTATTAGGCCTACTCTTCTCTCTGTCTGACACAGCTTCACTTTTCTCCTTTCTCTCTTGGGTATCAAATATTTCAGCTCTTTGTCTACAATTCAGGCATGCTTGTATTATGTTTAAACTTTGGAGTTTCAGGGGTGTCTGGGTGGATTAGTCGGTTAAGGGTCTGACTGTTGATTTTGGCTCAGGTCATGATCTCATGGATCCGTAGGATCAAGCCCTGTGTCAGGCTCCGTGCTGGCAGTGCAGAGCCTGCTTGGGATTCTCTCTCCCCACTCTGCCCCTCCCCCCCCTTTCAAAATAAATACATAAACATTAAAATAAGAAAACTTTGGAAGTTCAGGCAGGAAGTGCTTAATGGAAATGGGGTTGATAAATGAGATCTTGTGTTTGAAAGATTTGACTGTGGCTTATGAAGGAAGAACCAGAATGAGATGATGCTGAGAGGGACCTAGTAGGTGAGGTCTGATGTCTGTCATATATGTTAGTCAGACTTTGCTTATAAAGAGTGGACTATATTGAGATAAAACAAAAAAGGAATGTCAGTGAAAGAAAGATCTTCGCATCTAGTGAGCAAGGCTTGGATTTTCTTTCCTTTTCAAGGCCTTTGACCTTTTCACTTAGTATTTATTTACATAGTAAATATTTGCTGTGAAATGCTTTTTTATTAAGTTCTTAAAAATAGCCTGGCCCTTCCTCATTTTTTTAATTGCTTTTAGAAATTATTTGTTTACTTGTTTATTTCTTACTTGCCTCACAATATTATA
Organism: Panthera onca; assembly: GCF_046562875.1. Classification (NCBI taxonomy): domain Eukaryota; kingdom Metazoa; phylum Chordata; class Mammalia; order Carnivora; family Felidae; genus Panthera; species Panthera onca. The sequence goes on along the minus strand of NC_138339.1, from coordinate 62,251,805 downwards.
AGCTCTGAAATAATAAATGGATAATTGTGACTGTTTTATCACTTGGAGAATGAAAAGTGTACTACTTGGCTTTAGTTATTTAATTTGATTTTTGGATGAAATTATTTTATTACGAGTTCCTTAGTTGTATGAAAGCCCATTGTCTTATAGAGACTCCTCACCATAATTAACTCTGGGATAAATACTTATTTGCCCAACTGAAGGAGGCAGTGATCTAATTTGCTTGTTAAGGTCTCCCTGCTTATTTTGTGTGTATTTTTGTTATTTTCTCCTGTCATCCTTAGCAAACCTAGTGATGATTTGAATTGCTTTGCATATGAAAAGAGTTAATTATATTTATAGCCCACCCAGCCCAGTAGAATTGTTAGGCTGCCCTTGAGCTGAATTTGTGTTTACATTGAATGTAGCAGAAATCTAGTTTTCACATATAGCCTATAAAGTATTCTATTAACAGGGAATAATAAAGACACTCTTTATGAATTTTCTGAATGTAGGGGTTTTTGTTTGTTCATTCGGTGGGTTTTTTTCAGCAGACATTTTAGGGGATGTTAGAGGAGGGCAAAGTCTGAGGACAAGTTGTAGGATGAAACTGATCTTTGAAGTATTTTACTAAACACAAATTTCACTTTGGGGGTCTAACCCACACTCCTCCATGTAAAAAGTATAAGGAGCTTTGTGTTTGGGAGGAAATTAGTTACACAAATACAATATTATAACGTAGCTCTTTAACGCATGCCTTGTGTTATGAGATATTTAGTAATGCAAATATATTTTGCACTTTTCATCCTGTTTTTACATATCAAAATCTCCCTGTTATTTGCACAGCAAACACATTGAGTATACCAATATGACAAACTGAGCGTACATACTGTTTCAACAGGGCCTACCACAGTGGCTTGTAAGTAACATATACATAAGAAATACTTGTTGAATGAGAGCTTGAAGTAATTCAGAGTAATGGCTTTTCGATTGTTTAAGGTTCACAAGTATAATTAATATGTGAGAAGAGCCATAATTGCAATACATAATCTTTTCCTTTGTTGTAGTTTTCGGTTTAAAAATAAATCTTCACATTTTCTTGATTCTTACAAGGACCCTTTGACTTTAAGGAAAGATGATGTTAATATCGCTGGTTCATAGGGGAGGAAACTGAAGCACAGAGATGTTTCGAATAAGGAATAAAACGAGTATCCCAAACTGTAAGCTCCATTTTCTGTTTTCTAACTCCATATCCTCTCCACAGATGGTGAGGGGTTTGGGTGGACTTTTCTTTCCTTGCTGCAGAAGTGTGTGCGTTTTTCCTTTGGGGCAATAAGCATAGTTGAAGTTAATGGAATGTGTTTCTTAAGGACTCTCATGTTCACTCTTGTATTCAAAATGGAGATGACAGCAGTAAAAAATGAGGTAGATAGTTGCCTTTGATCTTAGTCAATAAATTATCTTGCTTTTCACAAGATAGAAAATTTGAGCTAAGATGTTAGTTATCTAAAACTGGTGAAATGGAAAAAAGTGTTAGTCTTGTTCATCTTTTGTGCCCTTTTACTTGCTTATCTTTTGCACTTTTACCTCTGCCTCCTAACCTAGATTGAATGTTTTCAGCTTAAAACTCAGTTTACTCAGACTTGACCTTGAACTTCGCAGTTGAGCTGTGTGGGGGAACAAGTTTTCTTGAGTTTCTTAAAGTACAAGAAAAGAAGGATTTGTCTAATCTGAAGAAAGCTTAATAAAGTTTTTCTAGGCCTGTCCTCTGAAATTACCCTTAGTATAGAAGTATTAGAAAATCGGTCTCAGATCCTAAAGTAGTGATCACTCCAAGGGGTGAGTTGAAGGAGGTTACATGAAAGTTCTTTCTAATTGGTATATCCAGCAGTTAAAGGATGGGGATTGGAACCCAGAAGTGAATTAGTGTTTGTACTTAAAATGTCAGCATATGAATCATTGGAACTACCTTCTAGTTTTATAGCTGAGAAAAGGAACAGAGACCATCCATCTCCTGAATATGTCTTGCTCTGAAGGAGGAGGTGAAAACTATGTCGGTCCCATAATGTAGTTTCATTATAGTAGCTTGTGCTTTTTCTGGCAGTCCTCAATACATTTCTGCCTTGAACTTCAGTTACCCTGAATATAAGAATTTTAACTTAACGATTAAAAAGACTTTGGACCTTTAATCATTGATGTATTGCCAAAAATTAACACATGGGACCTATTGAACACACCCTTCTGTGAATTTGGCTTTTGCTTCTCTGAGTTTGTGATGGTTGCATCATGTTGTGGGTAGCTGTGTCTTCCTAAATGACTCAGAGTAGTTTATAAAGTCTTATAATTTTGAAGTGAAAAATTGAGATGTGTGCTACTACATATAAATAAGACATAATGAAAAGGAACTTGAGAAACAATAAAATGATACCTAGTACTCTGGAATGAACATTGAATAAGACACTTCAGCCTGTAACAAGAGCTCTGAGAATGGGGAGAGTTGCTTATCTGTTATTGAATGAAATGTAATATACCCTTGGAAGCAAGAAGGAGAGTATCTTTTTGCACTGGATCTGTCATGGGGTTGAAAATAAGTTCTTGGCTTGTATTTTTATTTTCTATATACCAACACTAAATATACTGACTAGAAATTATAATGTAACTGCCTAGGGCAAACAAATGACTGAAAAACATTTAACTTTTTTTTCTGGAACAATTGATCCTTAAGCATTTTAAGAAGGGAATAATAAACAGGGACAGAACTACATTTGAATGGTAAAGGTTGGTTTTTCAGTTTAGAATAAGGATGAATACTAAAAGCCTAAATATGAAAAGTGTGAGAAGTTCCACATTCATTTATTAAAAAAAATTTTTTTAAATGTTTATTCATTTTTGAGATAGAGACAGAGTGTGAGTGGGGGAGGAGCAGAGAGAGACACACACAGAATCTGAAGCAGGCTCCAGGCTCCAAGCTGTCAGCACAGAGCCTGATGCAGGGCCTGAACTCACGAACCGTGAGATCATTCATGACCTGAGCTGAAGTCGGATGCTCAACCGACTGAGTCACCCAGGCACCCCAAACTTCCACCGTTTATTTTATTATTATTTTCTTATTATTTTTTTAATGTTTTTATTTATTTTTGAAGGAGAGAGAGAGAGACAGAGCATGAGCAGGGAAGGAGCAGAGAGACAGGGAGACACAGAATTCAAAACAGGCTCCAGGCTCTAAGCTGTCAGCACAGAGCCTGATGCGGGGCTCGAACTCACAAACTGTGAGATCATGATCTGAGCTGAAGTCGGACGCTTAACCGACTGAGCCACCCAGGCACTCCATTTCCAATATTTATTAAAGAGGGAAGAAAAAGAAGTTCTCAGATGAAACATCAAGGGAGATTAAAGAAAATTAAGATGTAGAGTAAAATTCAGTTTCCATTGAAAAATATTTCTTATTTAATAATAGGTGGTATAAAACACGTTGGCAAGTTATTTTTGTACCGAAGTCTTGAGGGAAAATGTTATATAATTTTAATGAGTTGGAAAGTATTGACTAATGATATCTTTACATTTACTCCTGATATAGTCTAAAAGCTACTTACAACATTACTAAACTAAATCAAACCTGGATCACTTTGCTTTCTAGGTAAGAAAGGAGAGTAATTGAAGCTTTTGCACACATGTGCGCACATGCACACACACATTATATATAATATACATAAAATATATATACACATAGAAAAAATATATATGTATGTACTCTTTTTTGGTATATTTATTCTTATATATAGTCTTTTCATGTTTTACAGGAGGACTTGTTTAGGACTAATTTTTTCTTACTGTATATATTTATGGTTATTTAAAAAACTTTTTAAGGGGCGCCTGGGTGGCGCAGTCGGTTAAGCGTCCGACTTCAGCCAGGTCACGATCTCGCGGTCCGTGAGTTCGAGCCCCGCGTCAGGCTCTGGGCTGATGGCTCGGAGCCTGGAGCCTGTTTCCGATTCTGTGTCTCCCTCTCTCTCTGCCCCTTCCCTGTTCATGCTCTGTCTCTCTCTGTCCCAAAAATAAATAAAAAACGTTGAAAAAAAAAATTAAAAAACAAAAACAAAAAAAAAAAAAACTTTTTAAGAACTCTTTGTGGGGCGCCTGGGTGGCTCAGTCAGTTAAGCGTCTGACTTCAGCTCAGGTCATGATCTCACAGTTTGTGCGTTCGAGCCCCGCATCAGGCTATGTGCTGACAGTTCAGAGCCTGGAGCCTGCTTAGGTTTCTGTGTGTCCCTCTCTCTTTGCCCCTCCCCAACACGCGCACATGCGCGCACTCTCTCTCTCCCTCCCTCTCTAAAATAAACAAACAAAAAAAACCACTCTTTGCAAAAAATTTTTTTAAGTCAAAAAGCGTATTTAAGGGGCTCCTGGGTGGCTGAGTCAGTTAAGCATCTGACTTCGGCTCAGGTCATGGTGTTGTGGTTTGTAATTTCGAGCCCTGCATCAGGCTCTGCACTGACAGTGAGGAGCCTGCTTGGGATATTCTCTCTCTCTCTCTCTCTCTCTCTCTCTCTCTCTGCTCCTCCCCTGCATGTGCACGCTCTCTCAAAATAAAGTTAAAAAAAAAAAAAGTTTATTTAAGAAAAAGTAAATCACATTTATCTTAACACCTAACAAATATTTTGGTGTACATTCTTTCATGCTCAGGTTGTGTGCTGTATGTATAAAAGAGAGGGAGAGTAAGCACAAAAATCAGGTCATATATTCAGAGGAATGTGAAGTGCTTTTTAAAGTCATTGCAGCTATGCTTCTAGAGCAGTTATGACTTCTAGAGTTTGACTTTATGATGTTCTGGGATATAACAGAAATGTCATTGTTAGCTTTTCATTTTGGGAGGGTTTATCAGTATTTTTTCTAAAATTGACCTGACCTCACTGTCTGTTTTGTAGAGTCACCACAATGATGTGAGAGATGCGCATCCCATGACTTAATCTGAGGAAATGCAGTATAAACTAGAGCAAAGGGAATACCCTGCTGTAATTGGGCAAGTTACCCAAGGCGTTTATGTGGGCAGTTTGTGAGAATACAGTATTTCTTAGGACATTACATCCTTCTGAACAGTGCAGTTAAATAAGCTAAAAGTAAAGCTTGGAGTTTTGTAATGGACATAGCTATAGATGCAATTTAAAATAATTAAGTGACATTCAAGATCTATCTCTTCCCATGAGTCTAACCCCAAGACAATACAGTTTCTAGTAGTTTTCCTGTTACTTAGATTGTTTCCATCACCCATCACTTTCTTATAACTTGGTGGAGAGGTAGAGAATTTGATGATTGAGTCCCGGTTCTGCTTTACAGATTTTGTGGCAAAATCTTGGACAAACCAAAATCCCATTATGTTCTGTGGATCTGTTGAACGTACTCTTTGATTCTTACCTGTTCTTAAAATTAAGCGGGCTTTGATTGTACTTAAAACCAAAGGACTTGGCAAATGAATACAATTCAAGTGAAGTGCATTTACCCACATTTTTGCCCAACAATTTCTCAAGCAAAGGAAACTTTTCAGATTGAAAATGGAGACCCCCCCCCCCCCCCCCCCATAGAGTCTGATGGATCACTGGCTGGGAAAAACACACATGCTTTGGGTAATTGGTATGTGCTGTCTGGGAAATAGTGTATAGTTTGGGCACTTAAAATCCATGCCAACTTGCTATGCCATCCTAAGCTCTGGCATCTTTAACCTCATGGAGCCCTGCAACCTTATAGATGGATTGATTATCATGTGGGTTCACTTTGGGAGGGTAGGTGAAAGTCTAGGACCATGTTGAACATTAATCCAGTAACTCTTAAAGCCATGAGGTAGTATAGTCCTAGTGGCTTAACAATATGAACCCTGGAGTCAGTCAATCTGGGGTTGAGTCCCAGCCGTACCATTAGTTTGATGATCTTTGGGAGATTTTTTATTTTTATTAATTTAACAGACATTTAGGTATTTTTTTTTTTTTAATATGCTAGGCAATGTTCTAATTGTGTGTCAGAGAAATACTACTTCATTAAATCTTTATCCAATTAAACTTATTTTACTTTTGTCATCTCCCTTCTCCTCCTCCCCACCTAGGTATTTTACCTTTTAAGTTTGTTTTCTCATTTTAAGATGGAGATTATACTGGAGTTGAACATTCAGTAGGACAGTATATGGATAGCACTCTACACAGTGGCTGGGCCATGGTGATCATTCTCTGTTGACTTACTGTTTCTGAGAAAAGCAGCCTTATGTGGCAAACTGCTACCTTCTGATTGCTACCGTGATGTAACAATCAGAGTGATAGGAGTCATTTCCTGCAGGGTCTTCTAAATGCATACAGGAGCATTCCTGCAAATTCCTGAAGAATTTGAGTTGGTCACGGAAAGTCTCTAAGAGTCTAACTCCATCCAGACACAGTCAGCACCTTTACATTGCCCTGGGTCTTTGGGGCCTGTTGAGATCTAGGTTAATACAATGGTTGCTCTCCCCAATCCAAATCTGTATCCAGGGGATTATCAGAGTCACAGATCTTTTTTGTTTGTTTTACTTTATTTTAAAAATAATCTCAGATTTACAGAAAGTTGCAAAAATGGTAGGAAGAAATTCTGTATACCCTTCATCCAGATCTCCCTAAATGTTATTTTGTTGTTTATAATATTCTTTCTTTGTATATACCTACATGTGTGTAAATACTTTTCTTTTCTTTAATCATATGATTAAGTTGGAGACAGGAAATCTTTTTACCCAAAAATACTTTAGTGTATATTTCCTAAGAGCAAGGACATTCTCTTATTTAACCACAATATAATGATCAAAATCATGACATTAATATTGATATCATGTTAATATTTGCTCTGTAGACTTTATTCAGTTTCACCATTGTCTTCCCTAGTATTCAAAGAAAATCACCCAGTATCATGCATTATGTTTTGGTTGTCATATCTCTTTAGTCTACTTTAACCTGGAGCAGTTTAGGAGACTTTATCTTTCATGACCTTGGTATTTTGAAATGTACATACAGGCCAGTTATGTACATTTCAAATGTACAGTCAGAGTGTTCCATCAATTTGAATTTTCTGATGTTTCCTCATGCTTAGATACCTCATGATTAGGTAATACCACAGAGATTGTGTCCTTCCTAGTGCATGATGTCAGGAGTCACATAATGTCTCTTTTTCCATTATGGGTGATGTCGATTTTGATCCGTTCTGGTGCTAGCCATATTTCTTCACTGTAAAGTTAACTTTTTCCCTGTACAAATAATAATCTAGTAGGGAGAAAAAAAAGTATCTAGTAAGAAGATTGAGTATATGTAAATATTTTGTTTCTTATCAAACAGGTATTAGTTTTAGCATCCATCGATAATTCTTGTCTCAAACAATTATGGTGGTTGTCAAATGGTGATTTTTTTCTAATTTCATCACTTCTTTTAATTATTAAATTTAATGTAAGAAAGAGCCCTCGTCTCCTCCATTCATTTACTTATTGTATTAGTACAGTAATGTACTAATGGTTTTCTATTTTATTCCATGAGGTATAATCTGTTACCATTGTCATTTATTTTGATGCTTAAATGGTACCATATTGGCCAGTGGGAGCTCTTCCAAGCTGGCCTCTTTTCCTTTGACATGGCTTGATTATTTGTTGAGCACTTATTTGTTTTCTAGTATTGTTTGCTAGTATATTTGTTTTCTGGTATAACAAGATGTTTCAGGCTCATTTTGTATTTTTACCTGTCACAGCCCTGTAATCAGCCAGGGATCCCTGGTTCCTTTTAGTGGAGAATGATATTTGGAAGCCAGGATCTAGATTCCAGGTGTATTTGGTTCTATTGGAGTGGCATTGCTTCTAGATTCTCTCAGTGAAAAGAGTTAGGATAGATAATAAATATGTAGATATATAGGTATAGATACAGATATATCCCTAAATATAAGTGACACATATGTGTGTATAACACACATCTCTATCTTTTTATGTATTAAAAACAGTGAGTTCATAATGATATCTAGCATTCCCCTGCCTATATTTACACTTGTATTTCTCTACAGTGAAAAATTTGGCTCTCAGTTTCCACAATATATTTATTTATTTACTCAATCTTAGAATATGTACTTTTGGAATTGCTAATTCATTTTATTGTGAAAAGCAAAACTACCAACTGGAATTGTTTACAGTTCTTTATGTCTTTAGCTTAAGGGTAAAATTACTAACAAAAGAGGTGGCTGGGTGTCTCAATCAGTTAAGCCAAGTAAGCGTCCAACTCTTGATTTTGGCTCATGTCATGATTTCACCCTTTGTGGGATCCAGCTCTGTGTCGGTTCCCTGTTTAGGATTCTCTCCCTCACTCTGCCCCTCCCCCACTCACACTTGGGAGCATGTTCCTCTCTCTCACTCTCTCACAAAATAAACTTTAAAACAAAATTACTAACAAAATTTCTGTCCTCTGAAGTTTAAGTTAGATACACTTTTTTAAGTTTTCTTTTTTTTTTTTTTAAGTTTACTTATTTGTTTTGAAAGAGAGAGAGAATCCCAAGCAGCTTCTGTGCTGTCAGCACAGAGCCTGATGCAGTGCTCGAACTTACGAACTGTGAAATCATGACCTGAGCCGAAATCAAGAGTCACTTAACCAGTTGAGCCATCTTCTTTTTTTTTTGAAAAATTTTTAATATGGGGCTTAAACTCATAACCCTCGAGATCAAGAGTCACATGCAGCTGACTGAGCCAGCCAGGTGCCTCTCTGCTTCTTTTTTTTTCCCCCAGGAAAAAGACAAGAGCCCCAAATAAGGGTCCTTGCCCCGTATTTATTCAGATCAGAAGGCTTGCAAATGTGATAGGCGTGTATAAAGAGATAAACTAGGAACATTAACTTGTGGATGTGAGGGGGAAAAGGGGATTTTAAAGATATACAGTGTTTGGGGTTTGGGTCAATATAAAACAAAATCCAGGCGCCAGGCAGATGGGTAGATGGTTGTTAACAGCAGACAGGAGGCGCCGCACCTGTTTATCTTTGCCAGCCTAGGGGATGAGACAGATAGGGGGAATAACCTCAGGGTTAATATGCCACCTTTTCTTTTGTTAACCGTCTCCACTCTGGGCTGCTTTGCCTGCAGCGCAGTGGTCCAAAGTCCAATTCACCAATTTTACCTAACCTGGCCCCAATCTCCTATGGAAGCAGCTTTCTGCTATGGGGTGCTTTCACCTTGAATATCTAATCTTGTTATTCCTGTGTGCCATTTCTATTTCAGGCCTTTGCCTCTCTCTCTGTTTTTGGGGGCTCAGCAACACCTCCCTATGTTGGGGTGCTTTGCACCTCCCTATTCCTGGCACCTTTGTGCCTCCCTATTCTCGGGGTGTCTTTGCACCCCCCTATTCTTGGAGTGCCAATCTGGTTTACCCAGACTCGGGTGTGAGCGTTATATTGACTTGTATTTCTTTGTGTCTTGTTAACCCATTGGTGTAAACTCAGGGGATTCCTAAGCTTATCCCCCACAGGGGTGCATATATCCTTTAGAAGTAGTTTTTTTTTTTTTTTCTTTTGTATTCTTTGGGTAAGTACCCATTAGTCCAATTGCTGCATCACAAATTAGTTCTATTTTCAATTATCTGAGGAAATTCCATACTGTTTTTCAAAATGGCAGCAGCAATCTGCATTCCCAGCAGAAGTGCATGAGGGTTCCTTTTTCTCCACATCCTTGCCAACATTAGTTTTTTTCTTATTGATTTTAGCCGTTCTGACAGGTGTAAGGTGATATCCCGTGGTAGTTTTGATTTGCATTTCCCTGATCATGAGTGATGTTGAGCATCTTTTCATGTGTCTATTGGCCATCTGAATGTCTTCTTCGTGGAAATGTCTGTTTGTGACTTGGGCCCATTTGTATACTGTATTGTTTTCTGCCTGTTGAGTTGTATAATTTCTTCATATATTTTGGGTACTAACCGTTTATCAGCTATGTCATTTGCAGATATCTTCTCCCATTTAGTAAGTTGCTTTTCAGTTTTGTTGATTGTTTCCATCGCTGAGCAGGAGCAATTTATTTTGATGTAGCCCCAATAGTTTAATTTTGTTTTTATTTCCTCTGCCTCAGGAGACACTCTAGAAAAATGTAGCCATGGCCTAGCATAATAAAAACTTATTCTTTTTTTAAATTTTATTTGTTTTTTATTTTTTTAAAATTTACATCCAAATTAGTTAGCATATAGCACAACAATGATTTCAGGAGTTAGATTGCTTAGTGCCCCTTACCCATTTATCCCACCCCCCTCTCACAACCCCTCCAGTAACCCTCAGTTTGTTCTCCTTATTTATGAGTCTCTTCTGTTTTGTCCCCTCCCTGTTTTTATATCATTTTTGTTTCCCTTCCCATATGTTCATCTGTTTTGTCTCTTAAAGTCCTCATATGAGTGAAGTCAGATGATTTTTGTCTTTCTCTGATTAATTTCACTTAGCATAATACCCTCCAGTTCCATCCACGTAGTTGCAAATGGCAAAATTTCATTCTTTTTGATTGCCGAGTAATACTCCATTGTATATACATATACCACATCTTCTTTATCCACTCATCCATTGATGGACATTTGGGCTCTTTCCATAATTTGGCTATTGTTGATAGTGCTGCTATAAACATGGGGGTGCATGTGTCCCTTCGAAACAGCACACCTGTATCCCATGGATAAATGCCTAGTAGTGCAATTGCTGGGTTGTAGGGTAGTTCTATTTTTAGTTTTTTGAGGAATCTCCATACTGTTTTCCAGAGTAGCTGCACCAGCTGGCATTCCCAACCTCTCTTCTGATAATTTATTTCTGAGAACTTGTCCATTTCATCTAAGTCGTTTAATTTGCTGGTGTACCACATAGTATTCTAGTATTATAATCTTTTCTTATTCCTGTAAATTTAGCCATAATATCTGTACTTTTGTTTCTGATTTTAGTTTAGTTGTGTCTGTTTTATTCTTAGTCAAGCTACAAATTTGACAATTTTGTTGGTCTTTTCAAAGGACTAGTTTTTGGTTTTGTTGAATCTCTCTGTTGTTTCTCTGTTCTGTATTTTATTTACCTCTGCTCTAATCTTTATTATTACCTTGCTTCTGCTAGCTTTGGGTTTATGGTTCCTTAAGGTGTGTAGTTAGGTTATTGACTGAGAGCTTTCTTCTTTTTAAATGTAAACATTTCTAGTTCTGAATTCCCCTGTGAATATTGCTTTTGCTGTATCTTACGAATTTTTATATTTTGTGTTTTTGTTTTCATTCGTCTTTTCTCATTTCCTTGTGATTTCTTAATTGATCCATTGGATATGAGTGTGTTGTTTAATTTCCATATTATATATTTGTGACTTTTCCAGTTGTCTTTTTTATTGGTTTCCACCTTTATTCCATTATGGTCAGAGAATATATGTTGTATGATTTCAGTCTGAAGTTTATTGAGACTGGTTTTCTGGCCTAATTTATCAGTCTGTCCTGGAGAATTTCCATGTGCACTTAAGACAGATATGTATTTTTGCTGTTGTTGGTGAAATGTTCTATATATCAATCTGTTAGGTTTATTTGGTTTATGATATTGTTCAAGTCTTCTGTTTGGCTATTCTATTCGTTATTGAAAATGGAGTATTATAATTTCCAACTATTACTGTAGAACTTTATCCCTTCAATTCTGTCGGTTATTTCCTTAATATATTCTGGGACTCTGTTGTTAAGTACATACATGTTTATAATTGTTATATTTTCCTGATAAATTGACCTGTTTATTATAAAATGTCCTTCTTTGTCTTTAGTAAAAATGTTTGTGTTAAAGTCTGTTTTGTCTGATACAAACCTAGTCATGCCAGCTCTCTTTTGGTGACTCCCTGCGTGGTATATCTTTTTCCATTTTTTGCTTTCAACTTAAATGTGCTTTTCATTCTAAAGTGTATCTTGTGGGTAGCATATAGTTGAATGATGGTTTTTTGGTCCAATTCTGTAAATTTCAACATTTTTTTAAGATTAAAAAAATTTTTTTTAAGTAACCTCCATGCCCAACAAGGGCTAGAACCTGCGGCCCCATGTTCAAGAGTTGCATGCTCTGTGACTGAGCCGGCCAGGCGCTTTTGTAAATTTCAACATTTTGATTAGAATGCTTAATATTTATATTTCATGTTAATACTAGTAAAATAGAATTTATATTTGCCATTTTCTGGGGGGGGTTGCTATATGTTTTATTCCTTTTTTCTTCTGTTCCTCTATTAATGGTTTATTTAGTGTTAAATAGATATTTTTCTAGTGTATCATTTTAATTTCTTTGTCATTTCTTTTGCTATATATTTTTGCATCGTTTTCCTAGTGGTTGCTCTGGAGATTATAATTAACAATTTATAACAATCTAATTGAAAGCAATCTAATTTCAGTAGCACATAAAAACTTGTACAAAGCTCCTTCCCCTCCCTCCTTTGTGCTCTTGTTAACATACAAATTACATCTTTATATAGTAAAACCTTGAATTGCAACTTCCTTGTTCTGCAAGTGTTCCACAAGATGAGCAAACATTTCTAATAAATTTTAACTTGATAAGCGAGCAGTGTCTTGCAATACAAGTAGTACCTGGCACCAAATGTCACATGATGACAAATGAGCCAGTAGTTCTTTTCTCCCCCCCCCCCCCCCGTGTGTGTGTGTGTGGGGGGGGGGATTGGGGGTGATCATCTCTCATGCTTGGTTGCTTGGACTCAGGCCGTGGTGTTTGGCAGAAATCAGTGATTTTCCAGAATGTTGGAAGGTGCCCACAACTGATATTAGTGTAATTTTTGTCACTTCAAAGCACCTATGGACAGTCCTTTGCTTTTCTGTGCAAGAGTAAGCTTAGGAATGCTTTGCCCCATTCTAGATCAGGCTGTCTGCAGATATAGGCCCTTTCCTCTGCTGCATTATTGCCAGTTACATTAAATACAGTATATAACAAGAATTTATTACTACTGTACTGTAGTCAACATCTGTGCGAGTATATATAGTGGTCTGCATGCAGAAAAAGATTCTGTTGAGGTGATAGCAGTGATTCTGTTAGTGATAGTGAGAGTTGTCCTACACAATAACTCTCCTTACTCTTGTTTCCCTCACATCAGCCACAAAGGTTTTCAAAGGTAAGTGCAGGTTAATTTACTTATTTTTCTTTATATTTTGTATCTTCTTTATTATTTTGTATAATATTACAGTATTGTAATCATTTTTTTATGAATATTTTTCCATTGTGGAACAAATCATCTGAGTTTCCATTATTTCTTATGGGGAAATTTGCTTTGATATACAAGCACTTTGGATTACAAGCATGTTTCTGGAATGAATTATGCTTGCAAATCAAGGTTTTATTGTACATTGTATGCTCATGAACACAGATTTATAATTATTGCTTTATACACCTGTCCTTTAGATCAAATAAGAAGAAACAATTTCAAGTGAAAAATCTGTATTTGCTGGGTTTTATACTGAACGGAGTAAATTTGCATATGTAAATTTACCTTTACTGATGTTTTTTTATTTCTAAATGTATATTCACATTACTGTCGAATATCATTTTGTTCCAGCCTTAAGGACTTCCTATAGTTGTTTTTTGTTTTTTTTTTGTTTTTTGGGGTTTTTTTGCAGAGCTAGTCTGCTAGCAACAAAACCTCTCAGCTTTTGTTTATCTGGGCATATTTTACTTTCTCCATAATTTTCAAAAGATACTTTTTGGTGGATATAGAATTCTTGGTTAACACACTCTTCTTTTCATTATTTTGAATATCCATCTCACTGCCTTCTGTCCTCTGTGGCTTCTGATGAGAAATCAGTTGTTAAACTTTTTGAGGATGTCTTGTATGTGAGAGTTCCTTCTTGTTCTTTAAAGATCTTCTCTTTGGGGGCTCCTGGGTGGCTTAGTTGGTTAAGCATCCAACTCTTGTTTTCAGCCCAGGTCATGACCTCACGTTTCCAGAGTTTGAGCCCCATATCAGGCTCTGCACTGACAGTGTAGAGCCTGCTTGGGATTCTCTCTCTCCCCCTCTCTCTGCCACTCCCCCACTCATGCTTCCTCTCTCTGAAAATAAATAAACTTAAAAAAGAAAACAACAGGGGCGCCTGGGTGGCTTAGTCGGTTAAGCCTCTGACTGGCTCAGGTCATGATCTCGTGGTCTGTGAGTTTGAGCCCTGTGTCGGACTCTGTGCTGACAGCTCAGAGCCTGGAGCCTGCTTCGGATCCTGTGTCTCCCTCTCTCTTTGCCCCTCCCCTGCTCATGCTCTGTCTCTCTCTGTCTCAAAAATAAATAAAAACATTAAAAAAAAAAAAAGAAAACAACAATATTTACTACATGTGGAGCACCTGGGAGGCTCAGAGGGAAAAGCATGAGACTCTTGATTTCAGGGTCATGAGTTAGGACCCCACCTTGGGTGTAGAGATTACTTAAATAAAAATAAAATATTTTTAAAAAAGATCTCTGTATTTGGCTTTTGACTGTTTTATTATATGTCTAGGTAGGGATCTCTTGCATATATAGATCAATGTATTTCATCATATATAAGAAGTTTGGGGCCATTATTTTTCCAGTACTTGTTGTACCTTTTTCTCTCTTGTTCTTCTTCCTCTTCTTTGTTTTAATGTTTATTTGAGAGAGAGAGAGAGAGAGAGAGAGAGAGAGAGATAGATAGTGTGCAAGCACAAGAGAGTGGCAGAGAGAGAATCCCAAGCAGGCTCCATGCTGTCAGTGCAGAGCCCCACATGAGGCTTGATCTCACAAACTCCAAGATTGTGACCTGAGGTGAAATCAGGAGTTGGACACTGAAACAGCTGAGCCACCCAGGTGCCCCTTCTGTCTCCTTCTAGTACTCATATTATGTGTATGTGTATTGGTAATCTTGATGGTTACACCCTTGTCAGGATCTCTTGAGATTTTGCTCATTTTCTTTGTGTTTTTTTTTTTTTAAATGTTCCTCAGAGTAGATCAGCTTAAAGGACCTATCTTCATGTTCACTGATTCTTCCGCCTGCTCAAATCTGTTATTAAGTCTCTCCAGTGACTTTTTCATTGTTATTGCTCTTCCTTCCTTCCTTCCTTCCTTCCTTCCTTCCTTCCTTCCTTTTGTTCTTTCTTTCAACTTTTATTTATTTTTGAGAGACAGAGCATGACCAGGAAAGGGGCAGAGAGAGAGGGAAGGGAAACACAGAATCTGAAGCAGGCTGCAGGCTCTGAGCTGTCAGCACAGAGCTTGATGTGGGGCTTGAACCCATGAACTGCAAGATCATGACCTGAGCTGCAGTCGGACGTTTAACTGACTGAGCCACCCAGGTGTCCCTGTTATGGCACTTTCAACTTCATCATTTTAAAAATAATTTCTGTCTCTTGGGGGGTGGAGGAAGCAAAATGGATAAAGGCAAGTGGGAGCTACAGGCTTCCAATTATGGAATGAATAAGTCACAGAAATGCACAGCATAGGGAATACAGTCAATGATATTGTAATAGTGTTGTGTGGTGACAAATGTAGCTAACATTTGTGGTGAGCATAGCATAAGGAATAGAGATGTTGAATCAGTATTGTGCACCTGAAACTAATGTAATATTGTGTGTCAACTATACTCCGAAAAATAATTTCTCTTTATTAAGACTTACTCTCATTCTTCTAGTTCTTTACACATGGTTTCCTTTAGTTCTTTGAACATATTTAAGATAGCTTAAATTCTTTGTCTTGTAAGTCCAACGTCTGGACTTTCTCAGTGACAGTTTCTTTTATCTGCTGCCCCCTCCCCTGTGTGTGGGCCATACATTCTTTGCATGTCTCATAATTTTTTTGGTTGAAAACTGAACATTTAAGATACTACATGACAACCCTTGATTTCAAATTCTCTCTCCCTCAGGGTTTGTTATTATTACTGTTTTTTTGTTTTTTTACTGACTTTACTGAACTAATTCTGTAAAGTTTGTATTCTTTGTTAGGTATGGCCACTGAAGTCTCTGCTTAGTTTAGTGGTGTGCTAATGGTTGTGTACATATTTCCTTAAAAGTGCAGAATCAATAATTGTCCTATTCTTTGCTACATGGCTCTGTGTTCATATTGGGGCTCACATATTGGGGCTCATATTGGTACTGCTGTACCTTAGCCTTTATTTCCTACTTGTACAGAGCCTCAATATCAGTCAGAAATAAGACCTTAGGATATTCTCTTGTCTTTCCTAAACATGTACACAGTCCCTGAATATGCACAGTTCTATACGTGAACAGCCTTTTAGATTCCCAGAAATACGTCAGTTTTTCTGGACATCTCATTCCCCAGCTTTGATTACCTTCTTGCTTGCCCCAAATGTTTCACTGCCTCTTGCAGGTGCAGTGTTAAACAATTTCTGCTTATAGTTTTTGACAAATGCCCCAGGAAAAGGCTGTTCATCCTGGGAGAGCTGTAAGTTAGGTCAAATAAAGATAAGCCCTATGAGTAATATTTCCCAGAGAACTTCCACATAGGCCAAAAACGACTGTTTGTTTGTTTGTTTGTTTGTTTGTTTGGGATTGGGGCTTTTAAAGAGCTCCAACCCCATTCGACCCCTCCTGTGGCTGTGGGGCTGGTGGCTTTTACTGTGGTTGCTGTCTGTTGGTTCTCAAGTCTGCCTTGGAGCTGGGGAGAGGGGAATTGGTCAAGGCATGTTAAAATACCACAATACTCATGGTTTTTACCAAAATTCAGCACTTTTTCTTGAATAAGAAGGAGTAAATCCTCCCTGGATTGTAAGAGGTCTTTGGTTAATTTCCAAATTTCTGAAGTTTATTTTGATAATTTTTGCCAATGTTCTCATTGCATTTATAGAGAAGATTTTCAGAAGTCCTTGGGGCACCTGGGTGGCTCAGTTGGTTAAGTGTCCAACTTTGGCTCAGATCATAATCTCACAGTCTGTGGGTTTGGAGCCCTGTGTTGGGCTCTGTGCTGACAACTCAGAGCCTGGAGCCTTGCTTTGGATTCTGTCTGTCTGTCTCTCTCACTCTCGCACACACACAAAATAAATATTAAAAAAAAAAAAAAAAAGTTCTTACTCTATCTTTTCTGGTGATAGCACTCAATTTTTTTTTAAGCTTATGTATTTATTTATTTTATTTTATTTATTTTTTTTTTTTTAACATTTTTTATTTATTTTTGGGACAGAGAGAGACAGAGCATGAACGGGGGAGGGGCAGAGAGAGATGGAGACACAGAATCGGAAACAGGCTCCAGGCTTTGAGCCATCAGCTCAGAGCCTGACGCGGGGCTCGAACTCACAGACCGCAAGATCGTGACCTGGCTGAAGTCGGACGCTTAACCGACTGCGCCACCCAGGCGCCCCTTATGTATTTATTTTGAGAGAGAGCATGAGCAGAGGAAGAGCAGAGAGAGGGAGAGAGAGGATCCCAAGTAGTCTCCCCACTGACACTGGGCTTGATCCCACAAACTTTGAGATAATAACTTGAGCTGAAATCAAGAGTTGGGACACTCAACCTTCTGAGCCACCCTGGCACCCCATCACTCAATTATTTTGTAAGGAGGTTTGAATAATAACTTAAAATGTCTTTTATATTTGTCCATGTAGTTAACCATTTGTAATGGTTCCCATTCCTTTGTGTGGATTTAGGTTTCCATCTGTTACCATTTTCTTTCTGTCCAAAGTACTTTGTAATATTTGGGTACAGGTATGTAGGTGATAAATTCTTTTAGTCTTTTTTTTTTTTTTTAATGTTTGTTTATATTTGAGAAAGAGAGTGTGAGCAGGAGAGGGGCAGAGAGAGGGGGAGACACAGAATCTGAAGCAAGCTCCAGGCTCTGAGCTGTCAACACAGAGCCTGACGTGGGACTCGAACCCTCAAACCGAGAGATCATGACCTGAGCCAAAGTCGGACACTTAACTGACTGAGCCACCCAGGCACCCCGAGATCTTTCAGTCTTTATATGGCTGATAAGGTCTTTATTTCATCTTTGCATCTGTGTTTATGAGGAATACTTGTTTATAGTTTTTTTTATATTTTATTTTTTGCAATTGTGGCCCCATAAATTGAATTAGGGAGTATTCCTTTCTCTTTTGTTTTATGAAAGTGTGAGTAATTAGTATCATTTCTTTTTTTATTTTATTATTATTTTTTTAATGTTTAATTTTTGAGAGAGAGAGCATGAGCAGGGGAGGTACAGAGAGAGAGAGAGGGAGATAGAGAATCCAAAGCAGGTTCCATGCTGACAGTGCAAAGCCCGATGTGGGGCCAAACCCACAAACATGAGATCATGACCTGAGCCAAAATCAGAGGCTTAACTGACTGAGCCACCAGGAGCTCCATATTATTTCTTCTTTGTGTTGGTAGAATTCAGTAATCCCATCTGGGCCTGGAGTTTCCTTTGTCAGGAAGTTTTTAAAGACAAAATATCTTTAGTACATATGGAGCTAGTCAAGTTATCCCTTTTTTCCTGAGTAAATACACCTTCATTATCCCTTAAATATCTGCTGGATCTCTAACGATACCACCTCTTTCATTCTTATGTTGTAATTTTTGTCACCCCCCCCCCCCCCTTGGTCATTCTGGCTAGAGGTTTATCAATTTATTGATTTTTTTTTTTTTAAGTCCGCTTTTGTCTTCATGATTTTTCTCTTTTTTTCTGTTTTCAATTTCTTTGGTTTCTGCTTTTTATTACTTTCTTTCTCAAGGATAGGCACAGGAACCTGGACATGGGAATATATGAGTGGATTAGGCATATGCCAAAAAGCCATACACATATAAAACTCTGAAACTGGAAGTTTGAGTAGCACAGATTTAGCTTCTGAATTATGTGCTTGGTGTAGTATAAACTTGGAGTTCTCTGATCCTTTATTATAATCAAACATGGGGAACTTAAACAGTTATGTAAACATAACATTGAGTATCAAGAACTGATCAGAACTGAAGTACCTTAAATATTGAATTCAGGTCTTAACTGCTTCTCACCATTTGGGTTTTTACCAAAAAGGTCTTATTGTGAAAATATTCAAGCATGAAAAAATAGTACGATGAATATTTGTGTACTTCTCATGTAAATTTAGTAGTTAACATTTTGCTGTATTTACATTTTTCTCTTTTGTGTATATATGTGTATGTGTTTATACAGTCACACACACTCCCCCTTTTAACAGCTGAATCATTTGAAAGAATTGTCACAACTTTGGGGCACCTGGGTGGCTCAGTTGGTTGAGCATCCAAGTATTGATTTCTGCAGGTCATGATCCTGTGGTCATGGGATGGAGCCCCATGTTGGGCTCTGCACTGAGCATGGAGCCTGCTTGGGATTCTCTCTTCCCTTCTCTCTCTGCCCCTCTCTTCTCTCTCTCTCTCTCTCAAAATAAATAAACTTAAAAAATCCGCTCATCTAGCTTCAGGAAGTTTTTTTTTTTTTTTTTTTTTTTTTAATTATTTTCATTGGAAACATGTTAAATGTAGATAACTTGGGAAGAATTGACGTCTTTATAATGTTAACATCCAAGTATAAGAGATGTCTTCATTTTGTTCAAGTCTAGTCCACTTAGGGGTCTTTCAGGAGTTTAAAAAATGCATCCCGATAGCAGGTGTTGCATTCAAAATATTTTGTCTTTTCTATTACTGTTATAAATGGGACCATTTCTTCCATTATCTCTTCTAGCTGGGTATTTTATGTATATAAGGCTTATATTTTATATCCCATTATCATATTGATTTTTCTTAATTTTAGCACTGATTTTCTTGTATTTTCCAATCATACTGCAATTAGAGATGGTTTTACTTCTTCCCTTCTGGTTATTATGCTTTTGATTGCTTTGTTCTGATTGCGCTAACACTTTCAAAACAATGTTAAATAGTTGTGGAGATGATGGGCATCCTTGACTTATGTGTGCTTCCCCTCCCTTGGATTACCCATAAATTAATAGAAGTAAAAGTCCCTGGATTCCAAAGACTGTAATTCTAGATAAATTCTAGATAAAGCCATTCCCCCCTACCCAGTAGAATCCTCTGAAAATTGCACTTATTACTTTAGAAGGTACAGTGGGCTTCTGTTAAGTGACCATTTTCTTGGTTCCAATTTTATGTAATTTTAGCCTTCCAAATAAAATTGGGGCTTTCGGTGTACGTTCGTGGGATTTAATGTATGCTTTTGTAACATTTTTATTGACTCGCCCATTAAGAAAAGTCCTTTGGCATACTTTGTTCTAAGTTGGCATTCCTTTTGCCTGTTTGTATGCTCAGGCCATTGGTAAGTGGATTTATACTCTGAAAAACAGGCCAGGAAGTCATTATATTTACTTTCCCCCCCCCCTCCCCATCAATAAAGCTAGCTCAGACAACATTAGAAATTATATGTATGTCTTTAAAATTATATCTTATATTGTATCTATAAAATTAACTGCTTAATTTTTATAAACTGTAGGATGGAAGCATGGTCAAAGTTCTTGTTTCTATTTTTTATAAAATAGCATTAAAAATGGTATATTTAACTTACGTAGATAAGTACGTATACATGTGATCTTTAGTGCCTAATCAGCTATAGACGCTGAGTACTTATAAGTTGAAGCTGACAGACCAGAAAACTGCATTAGCTTCTCCTTTATTATAGAATTCCTCTTTGGTGAGCGTGTTATCTCCAAAGAAATGAATTAGGTTGGGGATTTGGTACTGCTCAGTTAACTTTTTCTTTCTCCAGAGATATTCCATTGGTCCTAAAATAAGTCTGTGAAAGATGGATCACTAGAAAAACGACTCAACACATGCTTTATTTTAAATGAAGCTTGTAATTGATTTGGTATGTAAAAGAAAATACATTTCTCAGCCCAAGCGAGACATGGAGTGCTATAATGGAAAGAGAGCTCTGGACTTTGAATCTAGTCATCTGGGTTCTAGTTCTGGCTCTTTTTGATCTTTAGCAAGTTGTTTAACCTCCTTAGGTCTTATTTCCCTTCCTGTCAAATAGTAAGGTTGGCTGGTACCATCTAAGGTCTCTTCCACATCTAGATTCTCAGATATTAGAGAACTTATGGGTATGGTTTTGACAGTTGGCCATGTTGATGCTCTTAGTTTAAGCATTTTAATCCCCATATCCCTATTTTTATTTTGACAGTTGCTTTAGGTAAAGGGAATGTATGTTGTGTGTGTGTGTGTGTGTGTGTTTGTGTAGTGTGTTCTAAATTTACATGAGAATAAAATACGAGTATCCTTTTAGGCTAGCACCATCTGTTGTGGAAGAGTTCTGTAGGATCTATTCTTAACTCTTGGGAGTAACAAAAATTTCCCTTTAGTTTTCATGATCTTCAGACTCAATCTAAATATAGGAACGTTATCCCAATCCTATTCCTTGCTGCTTTCAAGTTTTTAGAATTCTGTTAAACAACATTTTGTCCTTTGATGGTGATCTCTTTAAATATTCAGTCTTTTCCCTTAGGCTGTTGTGTTAGCAAAACTGATGCTCTAGTTTTCAGTCTGTTAAAGCTATTATTACTTGAATCATATCTTGATGTTTACCTTATACATTATGGCTTCTCCTTTATTCATTTGAAGAGTCTCAGTATTAAATCAGGAAACCAAGAGGGAGGAAACCAAAAGAGAGCAACCAAAAGCAGGAAAATAACTATCAACATACTTCATTTTGGAGATCATTGTTTTTTATCAAAATGTCAAAGTGAATTTTGTGCAAAATTCATTCAATTGTGTAAAACTAAACATTTAGGATTATGTTGCTATTTGGATCTGAGAAGCAGACCTTTCTTGGGTTTTCTGCATGTTAGATCTGTTTGTCAGAGTGGGAAGAAGTGTTGGATAGTTACAAGGAAAGATAAGATAAGTAGATGAGTGTGATTAAGAGGCTTCCCCCGGGCGTCTGATTTCTGCTCAGGTCACGATCTCACTGTTCATGGGTTTGAGCCCTGATTCGGGCTCTGTGCTGACAGCTCAGAGCCTGGAGCCTGCTTTGGATTATGTGTCTCTCTCCCTCCCTCTCTCTCTCTCTCTCTCTCTCTCTCTCTCTATCTCTATCTCTCTCAAAATAAACATTAAAAAAAAATTTTTTTTAAAGAGGTTTCTCAGAAGGTGAGTTTTTGGCAAAGTTTTTAAAAGTAACTGTGGATTGATGGGGGAAAGAAGTGTATTTTCTGAAATAATAAAATCAAATTTCCTCATTAATCTTTTGTTGTATGTTAAACCATGGAATAAACTTAGTGTGGTTGATTGCCTGCAATTTAAATCAGAAATTTAGGGAATAAGAACTGTGTCCTGTCTTTAAATTCATTGTTAGAGCATAATACTGTACTTAGTCGCAGATACATGAATGATAATGAGCATCTCTCTCGGGTATCAGGAGTCAGATTGATGTGTGAAACAGGTAAATCTGAAAGTTTCAGAGCATAAGATGTAATCTAATTAAGTATACATAGTTTACATCTTTTCCTTCATAATTGAAAATGGTTGACTTGGTTCAAAAAAAAACATAGCTTCTTAGCTGTGAGACTCATTTCTGTGTTCAGGTATTTTCAGAAATAAAGGTTTATAGTATTGGCTAAAATCATAGCACATTTGATGACCAATTCCTAAAAAAATACTCCGATGAACACATAGGAAGAGCATGACAGTCATAGAACATTTCTTTTCAAAATTAAGGGGGGTACTTGATGTCAAATTCTCAGAATGTCAGGTTCTATTCAGAAGGTATGAAAAGAAAAAAGACTTAGCCTGTGTATTTTTGCAAAAATGTCTTAAGGTTTTTTATTTTATATAGCGGTCCCAAATTTATTTTTACTTAGCAAACACTTATTTGTAGTTTATTATATACTAATGATTTTTATTAGTGCTTTACAGATATTAAAATCCTCATAAAACCCTAAATATTTTCATGTTTTCATAAGAGCATAGTTTAAATGCTAAATTATGCTAAATATTAATTGCTAAATATCCATTTTTTCTCCAGTTTATTTAACAAAGGTAAGTTAGGCAACAAACTGCATTTAGTTTAAAATGATGAAGCTTTTAACCTCATATTTTCTAGTGAAAAATCACTGCTCAATGGTTGCACTAAAATAATATGTTGTAAAGGCTTAAGTATTTTAACAATGGACATTTAATAGAAAGACATTCTTTATTACATATATTTGTGATATGGAGAAAAACAGAGACCTAGACAGAGAAAAGGAGGCTTACTTGATATCACAAGCATTTATTTTGTCTTCCTTGCTTTTACATAAAGCAATTACTTTGGAACTTTACAGCATATAGATTTGAAATGGATTTGGAATGATTATCCTTAAGAAGCATAATGCATCACTTTTTTTTTTTTTTTATGGGAGTTCTTAAAACTTCTCTGTGGAGGGAGGTAAAATCTACCTCATATTTGTAAGGAAGGGGCTTTTCCTTTTTCGAAAGTATTTTCTACCTTTATTGTTTTTCTTTTTGGTCTCTCTGAGGGCCTCTTTAGGTTTCTTGGGTGTAGGTACTGAGATTGTTCAGGTTTTGTTGTTTCTGCCTTTGCTTTGCAATTCTCTCACAATGACAGAATTACAACTAGTTATCTCTCTGATATGTTTAATATATGTGAGGCTAGACAGTTCTCTGGAACTACTCAGGAAGACTCAAAACTTTATTCAAATGGGTATCTTATTTGATTATTGAATAGATAACTTTGAATAATAGATACTAATTTGAATGTTGAATAGATACCTATTCAAATAAGCATTTACCAGGGTGCCTGGGTGGCTCAACCACTGAGTTTCTCTTTTTGTTGTTGTTGTTAGGTTTTATTTATTTATTTTGAGAGAGAGAGCACATGAGCAGGGAGGGACAGAGAGAGGAACCCAAACAGGCTCCATGCTCTCAGCACAGAGTCCAATATGAGGCTTGAACTCATGAACCATGAGATCACAATCAGAGCCCAGCTGAAATAAAGAGTTGGACACTTAACTGACTCAGCCACCCAGGTGCCCAAGCATCTGACTCTTGATCTCAGCTCAGGTCTTGATCTCAGGGTCCTGAGTTCAAGCCCTACTTTGGGCTCCATGCTGGGCATGAAGACTACTTTAAAAAAGGGAGGGGGGGGGGGCGGTATTTACCTATTGTATCCTGCCCTCTACTGTCTGTTCAGTAAACTGAGTGTTGTCCCTAAGTTATTTCTGACTTTAAATTTTTTTTTTTTCAACTTTTTTTTATTTTTATTTTTGGGACAGAGAGAGATAGAGCATGAACGGGGGAGGGGCAGAGAGAGAGGGAGACACAGAATCGGAAACAGGCTCCAGGCTCTGAGCCATCAGCCCAGAGCCTGACGCGGGGCTCGAACCCACGGACCGCGAGATCGTGACCTGGCTGAAGTCGGACGCTTAACCGACTGCGCCACCCAGGCGCCCCAGTTATTTCTGACTTTAAAGGCTAATATAGCAGAAAATAAATTTTGCCTTTCATTTTACCTTTTGGTAGAACCAGTAGATTGCGATTATCTGACATATTGTGAACACCTTTTAGAGAATAATGCTCTGTATACATTTATTATTTGGAAGATGCAAGGGAAAATCTTGAGTATAGATTGTGTTTCTCACATTTGAATTAAACCAGATACACACACCTATAGTGTTACCCTTAGTGGACGTTCAGTAAATACCTGTTAAATGAAGAGACTTGGATTCTATTTCTAGCTTTGCTACTAAATAGACAGTTTTCCTACTCTGCTGTTCATACCCTTTTAGAACTCAACTGGTTGGCATTTTACTAGGATAAGTTACAGAGCCAAAAAGTACAAGGAGTCAAAACACTGAATGTTTTAAGAGAAAACAGCTGGCAGTGACATGATGTGCTGTTCTGAAGGTAGAAGATGAGATCTCATGTTTGCTGCCTTGAGACAAAATGGCCAGTTTGGAGGGAGAGAGCATGGTTTAATCCAAGTGTCAAACCAGACACATTTGGCAGTATTAGTTCTGTCATCAGGAAGATAGTTTGGTATAGGGTATAGAGATTGCCCAGGGACTGGAGTTATGAATAGCTCAAATTTATTTGGCTCTGGGCCAGTAAGGGAGTGGTTAATTTCATGGCCTCTTTAGAACCATTTTGAGAATAATTTATTTTAAATTAGTATTCTTTCTGCTCTTAAATATAGAACATTGAATTTTGATGTACACCCTCTCCTTCCCACCACTGTGTCATTTACTTTCCACCCACTCTTACCCAAGACTCCATCAAGCTTCAGTTTTCTTTTTACTTATTTTTCCATCTGTCAAACTATTTCTTACCTATGGCTCCATATAAGATTAAGAATGGCTCTGTAGGTCAGTGTGAGATCAGTGATCCTAGGCCAGGTAAGTGTCTGGGTGCAAAAAACTTACATCACACTTGTTCTAGCTCTACTACTATGTGACGTTCTCTAAGGAGCTATGATGCCTTTTACAGCAACAGAGGAGTGGACTCTTGCCCTCTTTTTTCTGCTCCTTGTAGTCAGGAGTTTCTCCCTTGGTTCATTATCAAGGATCACCTGTTCAGTCCTATTTTCTCCAAAGAGTGAAGCCCTGATTTCTGACCTTCTCCCTCACTCTTTTCAAAATAGCTCCTGTATAGGTTTCAGAGAAAAGTATTTACACTTTCTTGACTGAAGTGCAGGGGATGCTCCTATGATTAGGTTTCTTCATATGGAGCCGGTGGTTTGACTGTTCTTTGGACACCACAAAGCAGTCTTTCCCTTCTTGGGGATTTCTCAGTTTCTACTTTCTGGCTTCATATGTCCAGAGTCCTGAGAGTCCAACTAATGTTGCTACTTCATTTTTCCTAATATCTTACCTCTCTTTATGTCATCCTTTGACTTTTTAAAATACTGCCGTTATTGTTTGATGAAACCCTTATTGCTATTTTTCTGGGTAATTTTTAAAGTCATCCTGAGGAGAAGGCATAACTGAGTTGAAAAGAATTACTAACTTGTCAATGGACATTTTGGATAGAACCTTCTAATGTCCTCATTTGCTCTTGTAGTTCTAAAATAGGGAAATTTCAGGGGCCCCTGGGTGGCTCAGTCGGTTAGGCATCCAACTTCGGCTCAGGTCGTGTTGTTGCGGTTCACGAGTTTGAGCCCTGTGTCGGGCTGTATGCTGACAGCTCAGAGCCTAGAGCCTGCTTCGGATTCCGTGTCTCCTGTGTCTCCTGTTTGCTCTCTGCCCCTCCCCCACTCATGCTCCGCCTGTCTCTGTCTCTCAAAAATAAATAAAAAACATTAAAAAAATTTTAAATAGGGAGATTTCAGAATGCAAGAATTAACTAGTAGGCGGGGCACCTGGGTGGCTCATTTGGTTATTGATAGCAGCTCAGGTCTTGATCTCATGGTTTCAGGAGTTCAGTCCGTGTCAGGCTCTGCCCTGACTGCTCAGAACCTGCTTGAGATTCTCTCACTCTCTGCCCGTCCCCATTCACGCTCTGTTTTTCTCAAAATAAATGAATAAACTAAAAAAAAAAAAAGAATGACTAGTAGGCAAACTTGTAGCTATAATTTTGATGAGTGAATCAAAGAGGACTGACCAGATCACTTTTAATACATTGTTTATAAATTTTGGTTTTCATATCAGCTTTTTATTTTTCTTCTCAGTCGCTTTAGGTCGTAACCAGCCTTTGAAAAAGGAGAAACCCAAATGGAAAAGTGATTATCCCATGACAGATGGACAACTGCGCAGCAAGAGGGATGAATTTTGGGATACTGCACCAGCTTTTGAAGGCCGTAAAGAGATTTGGGATGCCTTGAAGGCTGCAGCACATGCTTTTGAGAGCAATGATCATGAACTGGCACAAGCAATCATTGATGGTGCAAACATAACATTACCACATGGTAGGTTTGGTGGTCCTCGGGGACAAAGGGGAACATAATCAGCTCCTTTCTAATAACAAGAAACCAAATGGGAAGTGTTCATTTTACTTGCTATGCATGATTCTCCTCCCTGCACACTCCCCCCCCCCCCCCCCCATCAAAGAGGAACATTTGTCTTTGCTTCTTTGTGGATTTACTTTGTGTGTGTGTGTATGTGTATTTTTTTTTTTAGGTAAGCTGTGCCCAACGTAAGGCCTTGAACCCATGACCCTGACATCAAGAGTCACATGGTCCACTGACTGAGCCAGCTAGGTGCCCCAATATATGTATTTTTTAGTATCTAAATATCTTGGGTATGCCTGGGTGGCTTAGTTGGTTGAGCATCCAACTCTATTTTGGCTCAGGTCATGGTCCCGGGGTTGCGGGATCAAGCCCTGCATGGGGCTCTGCACTGAGCACGAAGCCTGCTTGGGATTCTCTCTCCCTCTCTCCCTTTGCCCCACTCCCCCACTTGTGTGCTTTCTCTTGCAAATAAATAAAAATGAAAAAAAGATTTAATGAGATAAAAAATCATGAGATTTTTAATCTCATGAAAGAGAATGCTTAATAACCTGTATTTTCTAACTTACGTCCTCAGAAACTTCCTTGTTCTTCATCAAGGACCCTCCACCCCCTACCCCAATCTTTTAGAGCTTCTACTTTATTCCTTTCCTAGGAGCACTAGAGAAGTAGTCTCACATTTAGATCTCAGAAGCCTTAGAGACTCAGTGGATGCTTCTTTAGTCTTTATGCTTTCTCATCAAGCCTATTTTTAGCAAAATGAAAAAAACTAAACATAGAAGTCACATGTTTTGTAGGACAGTTTTCTATGGTTGCAGGCCTGAGCATTATGAAGAACCTTTTTCTTTTGCTTAGGAATGTGACTCTAGGGACCACCATTAGCTTTGAGTATTTCCAGGAACACATATCTGCTGGACCCATGCACATCCTCTTGCTTGGTCTCTTTGATTAGAAACACTTCAAAATTTTTCATGGTATGCTGAGCTTTAAGTGTTAATTTTATACTGTATTTATAAAATTTTTCTCTTTAGTTTTTCAAATTAATATTTTTCCACGTTAGTCCTGTATATAATCACCTGCATTCTTCTGTATCCTTTTCTGTTCATTTATATCTTCATTGTTTCTTTTTCAATATCTCCCTTTTTGTCTACATTTTCAGAACACTGCTTTTCACTGTTTAATCATCTGCTTTATGTCCTTTGACTCCTTTTCAAATAAAGATATTTTAACTTTAATAAAGATAGTATCCTTCCCAGTTTTCCAAATCTCTGTTAATTTTCTGAACTAACTGTGCTTCCAAGAAACTTATAAAAATACATATTCCAGGGGCACCTGGATGCCTCAGTCTGTTAAGTGTCCGACTTCGGCCCAGGTCATGATCTCACGGTTTGTGAGTTCGAGCCCCACATTGGGCTCTCTGCTGTCACCATAGAGCCTGCTTCGGATCCTCTATCCCCGCCCCCCGCCTCTCTCTCTACCCCTTCCCCACTCATGTGTGCATTCTCTTTCTCTCTCTCTCTCTCTCTCTCTCTCTCTCTCTCTCTCTCTCTCTCTCTCAAAAATAATAAATTTAGGGGTGCCTGGGTGGCTTGGTAGGTTAAGCATCCAACTTCAGCTCAGGTCATGATCTCATGGTTTGTGAGTTCAAGCCCCACATCAGGCTCTGTGCTGGCAGCTCAGAGCCTGGAGCCTACTTCAGATTCTGTGTCTCCCTCTCTCTCTGCCCCACTGCTGCTCACACTCTGTCTCTCTAAAAAATAAACATTAAAAAAAATTTTTTTAATAAATTTAAAAAGAAATTTTAAATACATATTCTATAGGTGTCCTGTTCTTCATTATGAAAGCTTATTAGCATAGGCTTGTGTTAATAACATTTATTGAGCACCTACTATATATAGATCACTTTTTCTGCACAGATGGAAAAATTATCCTTCCTACATTTAAAAAATGTTTAACTGAATGTCATTTCAGTATGACTCTTTAGTCCTGATTTTCATGAATACCCTCTAAATTCTTTACTTCTTATAATAATTGGGGTGGTGGACATTATCTTGCTCTGTTACCTCTTTCAGTTCTATATCTTGTCTTCAGATACTAACATTATGGTCACCTGGGTGGCTCAGTTGGGTAAGCATCTGACTCTTGAACTCAGCTCAGGTCTTAATGTACAGTTTGTGAGTTGAAGTCCTGTGTTGGGCTCTGTGCTGGGCTCTGAAGCCTACTTAAAAAAAAAAAAAAAAAAGCTAGCTTTATATAAAGGAAAGAGTCTTCCTTTATAATTACTTTAATTATAAATTATATATGTAATATACATATGTTTTGTAACATATATACATATATATGTAATATATAAATTATATATGTATAATTAATTACATTCCTTCTGTTTTTAATACTTATAGCCTATATTTTTAGAGCAGTATTTATTTATTGTTTGCATAGGTTTGCAAGTTGGGAGTAGGGGATTGGGGGTGGGAAAGAATAATTGTTTATGTGTGATTGCCTTAATGTAGAATAAGCCTGAGACCCAGAACCTTAGAACTTTGACTTCCCTTACTTTGTACTTATCATAGTTATCTATAGGAATATCTGATTGTGTTCTATAAATTATGGCCTGTTTACAGGTTCATGGAGACAAAGTAGCTCTGTTTTATGTAAGGCAAGTGTCTATGCATTATTTTATTGGATATGGGCTCAGATCTCTTTGCTTATTCTCTGCTTTAGTATGAAGGAATCAAACTGATGTTTGATCTTTCCTTGTTCAAATGTCTAAAATAACTTTCTGGGTATTACTGTCATTGGTACCCTTGACTGAATTTCCTTGTTCATATCTGAAACTTAACAGTGTTTCTTGGGTGGACTTTTGAATTGTGTTCTGTCGTGTGCTCTAACTCACCATTAGTTTATAACTTAGCTATTTAGCTACATGATTTTACCTAGAAGTACTCAGTGGTGTTGCTGAAATTTAAGTGTTCTCATTTGTAAAATATGGATTATAACTACCTACCTCATGGGGTGGTTGTGTTGATTAAATGTGATAACACATATAAATTACTTACCATAGTCCAGAAAACACTTGATAAATAGTAGTGCTAATGGTTGTACTTTTTTTTTTTAATTTTTTAAATTAATTTATTTTTTATAATTTATAACCAAGTTAGCACATGGTACAACAATGATTTCAGGAGTAGATTCATTCGTTAAGCCCCTTACCCATTTAGCCCATTCTCCCTCCAACAACCCCTCCAGCAACTCTCTGTTCTCTATATTTAAGAGTTTCTTATGTTTTGTCCCCCTCCCCATTTTTATATTATATTTGCTTCCCTTCCCTTAAGTTCATCTGTTTTGTATCGTAAAGTCTTCATATGAGTGAAGTCAGATATTTGTCTTTCTCTGACTAATCTCGCTTAGCATAATACCCTCTAGTTCTATCCACATAGTTGCAAATGGCAAGATTTCATTATGATTCCTGAGTAATACTCCATTGTATGTATATACCACGTCTTTATCCATTCATCCATCAATGGATATTTGGGATCTTTCCATACTTTGGCTATTGTTGATAGTGCTGCTATAAACATTGGGGTGTATGTGTCCCTTCAAAATGGCATACCTGTATCCCTTGGAGAAATATTTCGTAGTGCAATTGCTGGGTCATAGGGTAGTTCTACGTTTTAATTTTTTGAGGAACCTCCATACTGTTTTTCAGAGTGGCCGCACCAGTTTGCATTCCTACCAGCAGTGCAAAAGAGATCCTCTTTCTCCGCATCCTAAAACCATCTATTGTTGACTGAGTTGTTAATGTTAGCCATTCTGACAGGTATGAGGTGGTATCTCAGTGTGGTTTTAATTTGTATTTCCCGGATGATGAGTGATGTTGAGCATTTTTTCATGAGCCAGTTGACCATCTGGATGTCTTTGGAGAAGTGTCTATTCATGTGTTTTGCCCATTTCTTCACTGGGTTATTTGTTTTTTGAGTGTTGAGTTTGGTAAGTTCTCTAGAGATTTTGGATACTAACCCTTTATCTGATATGTCGTTTGCAAATATCTTGTCCCATTCCTTCGGTTGCCTTTTAGCTTTGCTGATTGTTTCCTTCGCTTTTTATTTTGATGAGGTCCCAGTAGTTCATTTTTGCTTTGGTTTCTCTTGCCTCTGGAGACGTGTTGAGTAAGAAGTTACTGCAGCCAAGACAAAGAGGTTTTGCCTGCTTTCTCCTCTAGGCTTTTGATGGCTTCCTGTCTTAAGTTTAGGTCTTTCATCCATTTGAGTTTATTTTTGTGTATGGTGTCATAAAGTGGTCTAGGTTCATTCGTCTGCATGTTGCTGTCCAGTTTTCCCAGCACCATTTGCTGAAGAGACTGTCTTTATTCCATTGGATATTCTTTCCTGCTTTATCAAAGATAAGTTGGCCATACGTTTGTGGGTTTCTGGGTTCTCTATTCTGTTCCATTGATGTGAGTGTCTGTTTTTGTACCAGTACCATACTGTCTTGATGATTACAGCTTTGTAATACAGCTTGAAGTCCAGGATTGTGATGCCTCCTGCTTTGGTTTTCTTTTTCAAGATTGCTTTGGCTATTCAGGGTCTTTTCAGGTTCCATACAAATTTTAGGATTGTTTGTTCTAGCTCTGTGAAGAATGCTGGTGTTATTTTGATATAGGTATTGCATTGAATATGTAGATTGCTTTGGGTAGTATTGACATTTTAACAACATTTGTTCTTCCTATCCAGGAGCATGAAATAATACTTTTCCATTTTTTTGTGTCTTCTTCAGTTTCTTTCATAAGCTTTCTATAGTTTTCAGTGTATAGATTTTTCACCTCTTTGGTTAGATTTATTCCTAGGTATTTTATGGTTTGGGTGCAATTGTAAATGGGATCAATTCCTTGGTTTCTCTTTCTATTGCTTCATTATTGGTATATAGGATTGCAACCGGTTTCTGTGCATTGATTTTATATCCTGCAACTTGGCTGAATTCATGGATCAGTTCTAGCAGTTTTTTGGTAGAATCTTTTGGGTTTTCACATAGAGTATCATGTCATCTGCGAAGAGTGAAAGTTTGACCTCCTCCTGGCCGATTTGGATGTCTTTTATTTCTTTGTGTTGTCTGATTGCTGAGGCTAAGACTTCCAATACTGTGTTAAATAACAGTGGCGAGAGTGGGCATCCCTGTCTTATTCCTGACCTTAGGGGGAAAGCTCTCAGTTTTTCCCCATTGAGAATGATAGTAGTGGTGGGTCTTTCATATATGGTCTTTATGATCTCGAGGTATGATCCTACTGTCCCTACTTTCTTGAGGGTTTTTATTAAGAAAGGATGCTATATTTTGTCAAATGCTTTCTCTGCATCTATTGAGAAGATCATGTGGTTCTTGTCCTTTCTTTTATTGATGTTATGAATCACATTGATTGTTTTCCGGATTGAACCAGCCCTGCATCCCACATATAAATCCCATTTGGTAGTGGTAAATAATTTTTTTAATGTATTTTTGGATCCAATTGGCTAGTATCTTGTTGAGGATTTTTGCACCCGTGTTCATTAGGGAAATTGTTCTATAGTTCTCCTTTTTAGTGGGGTCTTTGTCTGGTTTTGGAATCAAGGTAATGCTGGCTTCATAGAAAGAGTTTGGAAATCTTCCTTCCATTTCTATTTCTTGAAACAGCTTCAAGAGAATAGGTGTTAACTCTTCCTTAAATGTTTGGTAGAATTCCCCTGGAAAGCCATCTGGCCCTGAACTCTTGTTTTTTGGGAGATTTTTGATTACTAATTCGATTCCTTTACCAGTTATGGGTCTGTTCAAATTTTCTATTTCTTCCTGTTTCAGTTTTGGTAGTTTATATGTTACTAGGAATTTGTCCATTTCTTCCAGATTGCCCATTTTATTGGCATATAATTGCTCATAATATTCTCTTATTATTGTTTGTATTTCTGTTGTGTTGGTTGTGATCTGTCCTCTTTCATTCTTGATTTTATTTATTTGGGTCCTTTCCTTTTTCTTTTTGATCAAACTGGCTAGGGTTTATCAATTTTGTTAATTCTTTCAAAGAACCAGCTTCTGGTTTCGTTGATTTGTTCTACTGTTTTGGGTCCTTTCCTTTTTCTTTTTGATGAAACTGGCTAGGGGTTTATCAATTTTGTTAATTCTTTCAAAGAACCAGCTTCTGGTTTCGTTGATCTGTTCTGTTGTTTTTTTGGTTTCGATGGCATTGATTTCTGCTCTGATCTTTATTGTTTCCTGTGTTCTGTTGCTTTGGGGTTTTATTTGCTGTTCTTTTTCCAGCTCTTAAGGTGTAAGTTTAGGTTGTGTATCTGTGACCACCTTTCTTCCTTCTTTAGGAAGGTAATGGTTGTATTTCTTGAACTCTGACATTAACAAGTAAATTTGTTGTATTAATTATATACAAATCTTTAATTATAGAGTTTGTTCATTTTTCTGGATATATTATCTACTGATAACGTCTTTTTCTGGCTTTTAGGAGATTGCCCATGGGCATATGCCTAATCGAATTTGGAGGTTGTGTTAACTCAATAGCTACAGGTTTATTAGACACCTAAACATTGAGGACATAGTTTAGTATCATCCCATATCTGGGCCATCCCTATCCCTTTCATCTACATCTGTTAGTATTACCATAAGAGTATCGAACAATACTTAGATATTAGATTGACAATCTGAAGAGATCTTAGGCCCTACACTCCTTTCTAAGATTCTTTCAGTCAGATCTCTCTCCTATCTTGTTTTCATCTCATCCTCTCTGTCTTCTCTTTCCATAATCTTATTATCTCAACCTATTCATATTATCTTCCCAATATAAATATTATAAAAAATTCTTCAACGTTTGAAAACTATACGGAAATGTCTTTGTAAATGTTATTTGTATAGGTCTTGCTATCTTGTCTGTTATTTTAGATTTTGTGTGTACAAAATAAGCAAGGATTATACACTTTTTGGTTTAAATTGTATTTAATGTCAGTGTTATGTGCACAAAAATTATGTATTTCTCAATGGCTTTTGTTCCTATAAAATAACTATCTTCTTTCCTGTGTTGTTTTTGAAAGAAACAACCAAAACACATCCCACCACCCATTGCCTCTACCCCATGTTTCCTCCCTTATTTTCTTATAGTGGTTCCTTGAATGATTCTGTCCTTGTCTCAGTTCCAGTCTGCAGGTCATATTCATTATATTTTTGCCTTGTCCAAGTACAAAATAATTCCGTGCTTCCTAATGATCTCCCTTTATTAATATCAGTGGTGTCTTTAGTTCATTACTCTCAAATGGCAGTAGGGAGAGTTAAGAGGGCAGCTGGTGTCATAACTACCTGGGAATATTATATGTATGCATATATTTTCACTCTGCAAATTGTGACTCAGATTGAGGATGATATGGACATGTATATTGTGGAAAAATCTTCCTAGTGATTCTCGTATCTGGCATCTCTTTTCTATAGCCTTCTATCCTTTAAGAGCTTTATTTATTTATTTTTAATTTTTTTTTTAATGTGTATTTATTCTTGAGAGAGAGAGAGAGAGAGACGGAGCACAAGTGAGGAGAGGCAGAGAGAGGAGACCTAGAATCCCAAGCAGGCTCCACGCTCTGCGGTGTCAGCACAGAACCTAACGCGGGACTCAAACCCACGAGCCACGAAATCATTACCTGAGCCGAAGTTGGATGCTGAACTGACTGAGCCACCCAGGCACCCCAGAGCTTTATTTTTCATGATTTACACAACACTTTTTACCTATGGTCCTAAATTTCTTAAAGAATATCTCCTTTTTCTAACTGATTGCTATTTTGGCATTACCTAAAAATCATAAAAACATTCCTAACACAGTATTTTGCCACTAAAACTAGGTTACAGATTAAATGGCTTACCCAAATTAGCATAAACAGGTTTTTCCTTTTGTTTTTGTTTTTTTAAGGTGTGAGATGCCTGCCGGGCTCAGTTGGTAGAATGTGTGACTCTTGATCTTGGGGTTGTGAGTTCGAGCCCCACATTGGGTGTAGAGATTAATTAAAAATAAAATTATTTATTATTATTATTATGTTTATTTATTTATTTTTGAGAGAGAGAGCACAAGCTGGGGAGGGGCAGAGAGAGAGGGAGTCAGCAAATCTGAATAAAGCAGGCTCCAGGCTCCAACCTGTCAGTGCAGTCCGACATGGGGCTTGAACTCAATGAGCTGTGAGATCATGACCTGAGTCAAAGTCGGACACTTAACCAACTGAGCCACTCAGGCGCCCTTTATTTTATTATTTTTTAAAGTTTATCTATTTAGAGAGAAAGAGAGCAGGGCGTAAGCAGTGGAGAGAGAGAGAGAGAGAGAAAGAGAGGGAGGGAGGAGGAGGAAGAGGAGGAGAGAGAGAGAGAGAGAGAGAGAGAGAGAGAGAATATCCTAAGCAGGCTTGTGCTGTCAGCACAGAGACCAAAGTGGGGCTTGAACCCATGAACCATGAGATCATCACCTGAGCTGAAATCAGGAGTCACTTGCTTAACTGAGCCACCCAGGCACCCAAAAAATAACATATTTTTTAAAAGGTGGTTGTTAATTCTTATTTTTCACAGAATCTGGCTCATAGTTTGTTTCAGAAACAGTATCTGTTTTATAAAGATGAGCATTTAATGCTTTTTAGAATTATTATATAGAAGATTAAAACAATTTTTAAAATTGGCTACTCCCTCTTCCTACCTTCTAATTTTTTAGAAAGGGTTATTTCTTTAGCATCTACAGTTAGTGTGGTTTCCATCTTCCTTCCAATTCAAATGTAAAAGCTCCCCTTTTAACCTTTCTTGTATAAAAGGAGTAGCTGCTCACTGTTATTCAAACATGCACTTTTCTCTTACTTATAGACTTAACTCCAACTTTATTATTCTTGTGACTAAACATTGGCAGGTGTTCAGTTATGCTTTTCAAGGTCCATTTCTTTTGTCCTTTTTCATGCTTAGGGATATGGGAGGTAGAAAAGGGTAATTCTTTAAAAACTTTTTAAAATCACCTTCAAAATACAGGTTGCCCAGAAATTTTTTTTTCCTTTTTCCTGGTCTTATCTCAAAATATATCAAATGTGAATAGATCAAACTATGTATAATGCAATGTAAGTTTTTAAACATCAAGGCACTTATAAGTAGCTTAAATAGAGCATTTCTATGTAGAGGGAGCCAACATGATGAAAAGAACACCTGGACTGAGAATCAAGAGTAATAAAATACTAATAACTCGTGATGGTTTGAACTGATGTTATATAATCCTCATGCCTGTAATAATCACGTACAACAACCCCCGTTTTAAAAGATGAGGAAAATGAAACACAGGTTGTGTCCTTTTTCCAAGTTAGAAGTCATGGAATTGAAATTGGGATTTGAACTCAAGTCCTGGATTTAACAGTAACAAAGCAATTGAATAACACCATCAAGTCATTTCATCTCTGTTTTTTGTTGAGTGACCACACAAGTAATCTTCAGTGTTAATTCCATTTTTAATCTCTCCCACACTATATAGAATACTTTGAAACCAGGGCGCCTGACTGACTCAGTCAGTGGAGCCTGTGACTCTTGATCTTGGGATTGTGGATTCAAGCCCCACATTGGGTGTAGAGATCACTAAAAATCTTTAGAAAAAAACAAAAACAACCCCTCCCCCCCAAACGGTATACTTCTATTAACACTAAAGAGAAACAAGTGGATTCTCTAAGACATGGGTAGGCAGGATGCGTATGTGTAGGCCTTGTTTCTGTTTCCCTTAAGTGAGAGTCCCGTTAAGAAGCAGATCATGGGGTGCCAGAGTGGATCAGTTGGTTTAAGTTGAAGTCAGTTGACTTCAGCTGAGGTCATGATCTCATAGTATGTGAGTTTGAGCTCCACATCAGGCTCTGCAATAGCAGTGCGGAGCCTACTTGGCATTCTTGTTCTCTCCTCTCTTCCTGCCCCTCCCCTGCTCGCGTTTTCTCTCTCTCAAAATAAATAAACTTAAATAAAAAAAGAAGCAGTGCATGAATTCTGGGTTATTTAAAGGTCCCTATAGAGGTGCCTAGGTGGCTCAGTTGATTGTGTCTGACTCTTGATTACAGCTCAGGTCATGGGGTTGAGCCCTATGCTGGGCTCCACGATGAGCATGGAGCCTGCTTGAGATTTGCTCACTCTCTCCCTCTGCCTTTTTTTTTTTTGTAATGTTTATTTTGAGAGACAGACACTGCAAGCAGGGGAGGGACAGAAAGAGAGGGGGACAGAGGAGCTTGAAGCAGGCTCTGTGCTGACAGCAGAGAGCCTGATGTGGGGCTCGAACTCACAAACAGTGAGATCATGACCTGAGCCAAAGTCAGATGCTTAACCAACTGAGCCACCCAGGTGTCCCAGAATTTGTCTTTTAATAAGCTTAATTGATAAATTTGTCATCAACATAAAGCTTAAGAATGAAAGCATGAAGACATTACACATACATGGAGACAGAGGATTTTCTCCAGACTATTGTGTTTAGAAATGAAACAGGAAATTAATATAGGATCTGTTGAATGACTAACCATAAGTTAATAGTATATTAATTAATGATTTCCACTCTATCCTCGAAGAAACAAAAATGATTTGGAGTTATAAAATGTAAACTTGGGGCGCCTGGGTGGCGCAGTCAGTTAAGCGTCTGACTTCGGCCAGGTCACGATCTCGCGGTCCGTGAGTTCGAGCCCCGCGTCGGGCTCTGGGCTGATGGCTCGGAGCCTGTTTCCGATTCTGTGTCTCCCTCTCTCTCTGCTCCTCCCCCGTTCGTGCTCTGTCTCTCTCTGTCCCAAAAAAAAAAAAAAAAAAAAAAAATGTAAACTTATCGGGGCGTTATGGGAGGCTCAGTTGGTTAAGCATCCAACTTGATTTCAGCTCAGGTCATGATCTCACGGTTTGTGGCTCGGAGACTGCTTGGGATTCTGTCTCTCCCTCTCTCTCTGCCCCTCCCCTGCTTGCTCTCTATCTCTCTCAAGATAAATAAAAATAAATTAAAAAAAAAATAAAATGTAAACTTAACCATTCTTCTGTTTCTGTCACCCCCCCCCCTTTTTTTTTCAATTAGAGTGACAAAGGCCTTGAAATAGCAGAGGTAAAAGATTGTCCCTGTGTCAGTAGGCTTCTCTGAAGATCATTGTCCCCTTAAATATGTGACAAAATGTTGCACAAGCTCTTAATCATGGTTTAACTATCAGATGGCTTGAGCAATGTACACAAGCTAAGCCACCTTTCACATGCTTGCTAGAAGACAGAGAGAGAGGGAGAGACAGAATCCCAAGCAGGTTCCATATTAGACTTGGTGCTTCTGAATGCTACCGTCTTAATAGCTAACTTGGTAGCATCTCCTAGTGTTTGACTGCCAGATATAAGCTTAATATAATTCCCAGGAAAGTGTTGTTTGCATGAGAGCTTGACATTAGTTAGTCCTAAAAGACCACTCATATTTGAATGAAGGGTAATTTTGATGGTCCTTTTGACATTGCGATTCAGGTTTGTAGAGGACCCCATGAGGCATAACGCATTGGACTCAAACTCTGTGAAAGTTTGATGCTTTGTGATGCTGCTGTGAGTGAGCTCTCCCCTGTAAATCTGGTTCTGAGATTTAAAACTTGTGTGAGAAGGGAACCAACATTATTGTTTTCAATGGGTTTATTATATGTATTAGGCAATTTTGCATGAGTTTTATTATTTAATCCTTACGACAATTCTGAGATAGATACTACAGTCCTTGGGGAAACAGATTGAATATATCCAAAATTAGTGTCTAAATTAAAATTTGAGTATGATCAACTCCAAAGCTGCTACTCCTTGCATCAGATTCACTACTTCTCCTCCAGTCTTCTGGTCCTCCATTAGACTTGACAGTAGGCTTCCCAAATCATAGGATGAACCTACTGTTTTGTTCCTGTACAGTCTTTCTGTTATTTCCGTGCTCCTATCCAACTTTATTAGGCCTTCCTTTGCCATAAGAAGTCACATTTGTTGAAAAAGTTTGTGCCTTTTGGGTCAGTTAGAAAAGAGAAATCAGGGGAAAAGAAGGAAAGGAAGGAAGAAGGAAGAAAAAAGAAAGAGGAAGGAAGGAAGGAAAGAAAGAAAGAAAAAGAAAGAAAGAAAGAAAGAAAAAGAAAGAAAAGTTCAGAATAAAGACAGTATTTCTACAAGCTTTGGAAGAGACCCCCAATGTGACAAAAGCCTTGTAGTTCCAGGACATTGCCCACTTAATTAATTTTGGGAGGACAGTTTTCTATATCAGATTGTCAGTGTATTTTAAATATTAAAATTTCAACTGTATTGAGGTATATTGAAGTATACTAACAGCACGTATTTTTAAATTTTTTTTAATGTTTATTTTTGAGAGACAGAGAGACAGACAGAGCATGAGCAGGGGAGGGACAGAGAGAGAGGGAGACACAGAATCCGAAGCAGACTCCAGGCTCTGAGCTGTCAGCACAGAGCCCGATGCGGAGCTCGAACTCACAGACTGTAAGATCATGACCTGACCCGAAGTCGGATGCTTAACCAACTAAGCCACCCAGGCGCCCCAAGTGTACAACTTGGCATGTATACACCATGAAACCATCATCACAAGATAACCTTTCGTATCTCCAAAAGTTGCCTAATGTAAAAATTTATTTTTACAAATTTAACAAATTTGTTCATGTAGGGGCACCTGGGTGGCTCAGTCAGTTAAGTGTGTCTGACTTCAGCTTAGGTCATGATCTCACAGTTCGTAAGTTCAAGCCCTGCATCGGGCTCTATGGTGACAGCTCAGAGCCTGGTTTGGATCCTCCATCCTCCTCTCTGTCTGCCTCTCCCCTGCACGCACGCTCTTTCTCTCACTCTCTCTCTGTCTCTCAAACATTAAAAAAATCAAAAAAACAAAAATTTGTTCATGTTGCTATGTGAGTCTCAAGTAGTAAAAACATTAAGACTGACTGCAGTCTTATAGGAGTGAGCATAGAGGGATAAGCAGTGAGGCCTTTGAATGAAAGGCTGAAAAAGGCCTCTTTTTTTTAACCTGAAACATTGCTTGAGAAAGAGTTCTGGCACTTAGTAAAGCTATTCTTATTATTTGGCGTATAATCTAGTTTTAGCTTTTTAATTTTCTTGTGAAGTATTTTGGTGCCTAACTAAAAATAACCATAGAAAACAGTTGACCGAGGAAAAGAGAATATCTGCATAAGTCATCTAGACAGAAGGTAAATAAAAACTTGAGAAAATATGTATGAAATTAGGACACAAGGTGGAGCCTTGGCAGCTTTCTTTCTATCATGGGGAGATTTCAGGGCTTCCTGACCTGGGGAGGTGGTACCCTGGCAGTTGTCTATCCTGGTGGCCATCTGTCCCTCCTAGGACTTGAAGCCTGTGATAGGTTTGTGAGAAGAAGGGAAAAAAGACAGGAGCGTCCTTCCACTGAGACTGCTTGGTGAGCAGTGTAAGCAAGCCTGACCAGAACTTCTTTAGAACTAGTGAATTTGCTAAATGAACCATACCCTCAGGGTCCAGTGGGCAGTGAGTAAAAACCTAGAAATTGCAAATGCAAACATAGCTAAAAGTGATTTTAGAAAGGTAGAAAAATGCCTACATTATTGACATTCAAAGTGGTTA
This sequence comes from Panthera onca, assembly GCF_046562875.1. NCBI lineage: Eukaryota > Metazoa > Chordata > Mammalia > Carnivora > Felidae > Panthera > Panthera onca. Next base: position 62,211,413 of record NC_138339.1, on the reverse strand, counting down.
TTTCCTTCTTGTGTTTAAACGTACAGGCTTTCTTTAAGGAAAACTCTCCATCTTACAACTTTGCCCTGTTGTTCATACATTCCTCACATATGGTAGGTGAGACAGTGACAGTAATAGGTCCATTTTGTCACTACATTTGGTGGCCTCACTCACAGCACTGAAATTTAGTCACCGTTTTCTTTTGCCTCATCTTCCAGTTCCTTCTTGGATCTTATATTGTTCACATCATTGGCAGTTGTGTTGGTGGGCTGCATTTGGACTGTTGGCTTCTTGCTCCTTGTGATTCATGTTTGACTTTTCATCCCTCTAAAAGTTTCCTCTTCATGGGTGGGGCACCTGAGTGGCTCAGTCAGTTGAGCGTTTGACTTCAGCTCAGGTCATGATCTCGAGGTCTATGAGTTCGAGCCCTGTGTTCGGACTCTGTGCTAACAGCTCAGAGCCTGGAGCCTGCTTCGAATTCTGTGTCTCCTTTTCTTTCTGCCCCTCTCCTCCTCACACTCTCTCACTCTCTCTCACTCTCTCTCACTCTCTCTCAAAAAGAAAAAAACATTAAAAAAAATTTTTAATTTTCCTCTGCCTCCCCCCCCCCCCCCCCCGCCATGTCCATTTCTTTCTTCCCATTAGCCATATCACTTGGGAACCCAGCCCTGTAGTTTTATCCCTATGTTACACATTTACTTCTTCAGGAATCAGATTATTTCAGTCTATCACTTATTGTGTCTGACCCTGGACAAGTTCTTTCTCTCTGCTTCAATTTTCTCATTTGTAGAATGAGTGGAATAGACTGGCCATAGAGGGCTATTGTGAGGATTAAATGTTAATGTGTGAGAAGTGCTTAGAGCTAGAGCGAATGTCTGCTTTTATGTTCAAACCTGTACATCTGAGATTATTACTCTACAAGCTGCTCTTAACCCTTTTCCCAGTATGTCTTTTCAGTTACCTGCACATAATTCAGTTGAAGTATCTCACTGAACCTGAAGCAGTTAAGAAACTAAGCAAAAAATCTTGTAACCCTAAATTCTCTGTCACTCTCATTTCCTATTTAGGTGATTCTTTCCTTTTTCTTTTCCATCATCCAGAACCACTCGATAGGTCTGGCCAGTGACCATATTCTCTGAGATCCAATTCTTTCCATTGCTGTAGTCAGGCAGTCATTTCAGCAGGTCCCCCTGATACCAGGCATTGTCTCTTTATACAAATGATAAAATAGCCTTCAGCCTTTTGTTGTTCACTAGCCTAACCCTAGCACCTGGAACATTGCTTGGCATGTAACAGCCACTCAGTATCTGCTGGATGAGTAACTCATGTACTGTATCAGCCACCTCCGGTTACTTCCTACATTACGAAGTCTAAAGTCCCAAATCTTTCTATCAGGTTGCCACTGTTTCCGTCTATCTAGTCATTTCACATCATCGATTCTCTGTTCTACCTTAGCAAAATCACTTGCTATTTCCTGCTTACCTTGTACTAATTCTTGTTTTCTTATTGTTCCTATTTCTTGAGATGCCCTTTCTGTGTCCTGCCCAGAACACACTCTTTCTTCAGAATTTCTCCTCCTTTGCTCTGTTAACTTCAGTCACTCTTCTGTTGTGTGATGTCTCAGCTTTTGTTTGATTTTCAATGTGTCAATTTATACTTAAAATCTCTGGTGGGTTTGCTGTATCTGCTTACCTCAATTAGAAGTTTCTGGGGATCTAGGACAATGTTGGCTCTCTTGTAACCTTTTCTCCCTAGGGTCTTACACTCTTCCACGTGTTTAGTAAATGTACCTGCAACAACTCCGTGCACTGTGAAGATTCTTTTCTAGTAGTCCTTGTGAAGTCCTACAAAGGTTGTGTGTTAGAGATCACTATTAGAGCAGTTTGTCTTTAGTGTAGAGATTTAGGGCTAATAAACAATGGAGGATTGGGAGTGTATTGTTCAAAACTCTGGGCCTACAGAGAAGGCATTCTGCTCTGAGCAGGTAATTCTGGGGTAATATTCAGCTGTGGGCTATATATATTGTCAGCAATGATTGTTTTTAATGATAACTTATGATCCCAGGTATTTGGGGAGAAAATAACCAATAAAACTATAGCTTAAAGTGTAACAAAATCATATCTGACTTCCCCTATTTAGTTATTTAGAACATGTTTGTAACTCAGATTATAATTTGACAAAAGTGAGGAAAAGAGTAAATCAGAAAACTTCATGTTAATGAAGTGCAAGTTACCTTTCCCAAAATATTAAAATATGGAAGCTAAGCGATACGAAGTCTGGATAGCTTATTTCCAGCATCATAGACATGAGTGCTGCCTGAGCTAGAATAAGAAGATATGCCATCTACTGGCATCACTTCCATGGAATTTTTATTCTCACCGATTTAAGTCTGAAAACTGAATTTCTGACTTGTTGGGCTGAAGGGCAGAAGGGAAGACTGCATTCCAGGGGCACCTGGCTGGCTCAGTCAATAAAGCATGCAACTCTTGATCTTAGGACTGTGAATCTGAGCCCCACATTGGGGGTAGAGTGTGCTTTAAAAATAAATAAATAAATAAAATCTCTTCCTTTATGATATTATCTTAAAAAGGTGGGGGAGGGAGAGAAATGAGTGAATGAATTGGCAGAAGATGCCTGAAAGTAGCATTTTGTTTTTTTAATTTTGTTTTTTTAAGTTTATTTATTTACTTTGACCAAACTGACACAAGCAGAGAAGGGGCAGAGAGAAGGAGAGACAGAATCCCAAGCAGGCTCCATGCCATCAGTGCAGAGCCTGATTTGGGACTTGAACCCACAAACCATGAGATCACGACCTGAGCTGAGACCAAGAGTCGGATGCTCAACTGACTGTGCCACCCAAGTGCCCCTGAAATTAGTTTTAAGAAAAAGAGAGAAGGGGCGCCTGGGTGGCCCAGTTGGTTGAGCATCCGACTTTGGCTCAGGTCATGATCTCGCTGTCCGTGAGTGAGTTCAAGCCCCACATCGGACTCTGTACTGACAGCTCGGAGCCTGGAACCTGCTTCGGATTCTGTGTCTCCCTCTCTCTCTGTCCCTCCCCCACTCATGCTCGCTCGCTCTCTCTCTCTCTCTCTCTATCAAAAATAAATAAACGTTTAAAAAAAGAGAGAGAGAAGCCTGCTATCTATGGCGTAGGGGCATTCAGATGTAAAAAGAGCCAAAGTACCTATTTGATTGTATGTTTGTTTTGAGATTGGCATGCACTCCTGTTGTAGCAATGTACAAAAGCTGCTATGACATCTCTAGTCCTTTTCTAAAGAGCTGTCTTTCAGTCTGGACGTGGTTCTGCTTGCCATTTGACTGCTTTTGTTTGCAGGCCTGCTATTTTATATCTGTCATGGCACTGACGACAAAGCAGCACATGCAAACCTGGAAACCACTTTAGAGATTTTCTCCTGCCTCATTTTGCTGAGTGAGAAGCGTATTTCAGGTTAAAGAATATTGCTTAAGGTTGCACAGCTAGTTAATAGCAAGGCTGGGAGTTTCATCTTGGTCTCTAGATTTCGAAGGTAATGATTTGGAATGGTGCTTCTCTAAAAGAATGTTTTTCTAGCAGAACAATTATGTAGATATGCTCTGGTACTTAGGCTGACCATACTGACACCCCCCCCCCCCCCCAGCAATATCAGTGGGATATATATCTGAGGTGTTTCCTTAATAGAGGTGATGGGTCTTTAGTGAACTCTCCATGTTCTCTCTCCTAGTTCTCCTGGTGGCCAGCCCATCTGGAAGACACTAGTAGATTTCTTTGCCTCAGGACTAGGCTATATAAATAGTGAAGTTTGCACAACTGAGTCTACCATTATTTATAAATAGCGTTGGTACTGCTACTGTGCTTGAAGTGTATCCATTTCTGCAATGTCCTAGCATTCACATTAATTAGTGAACAACACAGAGGCTGAATGATATCTTTAAACACAGGGGCACCTGGGTGGCTCAGTCACTTGAGCATCCGACTTCGGCTCAGGTCATGATCTCGCAGTTGGTGAGTTCGAGCCCCGCGTCGGGCTCTGTGCTGACAGCTCAGAGCCTGGAGCCTGCTTCGGATTCCGTGTCTCCCTCTCTCTCTCTGCCCCTCCCCCGCTCATGCTCTGTCTGTCTCTCTCTCTCTCTGTCAAAAATAAACATTAAAAAAAAAAATTTAAACACAGAGGAAAGGGGAGATTCACGTGTGTTATGCTTGGTGACTGAATTCTCACCCGTTTTCATGTAATTTAGAAGACAGAAGCCATGGTGGGCTGGTGACTGTTCCAGTCTCATTTTGGATGCCTTATATTTTCAGCCTATTGATAGTGGCCACAAAGTTCAGTTCATTGACTTACTTGTTCATTAATAAGTATTTCTCAGTGTCCCAACCCCCTTCTCATTAGCCTGTGTGAGTGTTTTGAATATGGTAGATGTTTTTATTTTTTATCCAAATTGACAATCAGCTGACATTAATGTTCCAGTTTGAACAAAGGACGTGATATGAATAACCTTGTAAGAAAACATTCATTATGTATGCTTTCAAGCTTCCCAGGGGAAGTCCTGGTAATTATAATGCAATTTATGCTTTATAAAGAAATCAGCCATTAATACCTCCTTCTAAACCATAAATGATTTTTTTCTCTCCCCTGAGCTATCTGGTTATAAACTTCTTACCCCTTTTGTTCTTCCTTTTCAACCCATAACTTCTCTGTAACAGATTAACTAATTGGGGTTAAATAAAACCCCCCAGTCATTTTTGTGGTGATTGTGCAAATGAGGTTCATCTATAAGCCAGGAGCCAGAGCAGCTGGTAAGCTCATCATCTCCAGTTTGTGGTGTCTTTGACGAAGGACTTTTGGCTAAGTATTTAGGAAGTTGAGGCACTGAGGGAACTGCTCTGGAACACTGTGTTGGGGTGAATTGGGTTTAGAGATCTGTTTTTTGCTTTTTTGGTTGTTGTTAAGGTCGCTGATTTATTTCTTTAAAAGATATCCCAGCACAATTTGAATATCCCCTTAACTTGGTCCAAACACTAATAATATTAGTAAATTTGGATTCTGTGTCTTTTTTTTTTTTTTTTTTTTTTATTTTATTTTATTTTATTTTTTTTTATTTTTTTGGGACAGAGAGAGACAGAGCATGAACGGGGGAGGGGCAGAGAGAGAGGGAGACACAGAATCGGAAACAGGCTCCAGGCTCCGAGCCATCAGCCCAGAGCCCGACGCGGGGCTCGAACTCACGGACCGCGAGATCGTGACCTGGCTGAAGTCGGACGCTTAACCGACTGCGCCACCCAGGCGCCCCTACCTTTTTTTTTTAAGTTTATTTATTTTGAGAGCGAGAAAGCAAGCACCAGTGGAGGAGGGGCAAAGAGAGAGACGGAGAGGGAGAACCCCAAGCAGGTTCCATGCTGTCAGCAAGGAGCTTGATGCAGGGCTCAATCTTACAAATCGTGAGATCATGACCTGAGCTGAAATCAAGAGTTGGATGATTAACCGACTGAGCAACCCAGGCGCCCCTCTTTTCCTTTATCCTCTTTTAATGAAAGTGTGAATTAGGTACGAAATGGCTTAGAAAACATGAGGGTAAGGGGCTAGGGTCCTGGTTAAGATAAGGTTAAGACCAAATAATTGGCCATGGGCCTTCATGATGATCTTTGATGAGCAGCTGGCAGTGATTGGCCTTGTATTTTTTTTCTCCTCTACAGTGGCAAGCTAGCAAGAGGCTTGAGCATTTTGCAGGGTATAAATAAAAATGCATTCATTGAGCTGAAACTCTTACTCATATCTTCTCTTTTTGAAGGTGCACTTACAGAGTGCTATGATGAACTGGGAAACAGATACCAGCTTCCAGTCTATTGCTTGGCACCACCCATCAACATGATCGAGGAAAAGAGCGACATAGAGACTCTGGATATTCCTGAGCCACCACCTAATTCTGGATACGAATGTCAGCTCCGTTTGCGCCTTTCCACAGGCAAAGACCTCAAACTTGTGGTCCGCAGCACAGACACGGTATACCACATGAAGAGGAGGCTACATGCAGCAGAAGGAGTGGAACCGAGTAGTCAGCGATGGTTCTTTTCTGGCAGACCTCTCACCGACAAAATGAAGTTGGAAGAGCTGAAGATCCCAAAGGACTATGTTGTACAGGTTATAATGAGCCAGCCTTTGCAAAACCCAACACCAGTGGAGAACTGATTGGTCCTATTGGCTGGTCCCCAGATCCCTCCCGCCCCTTTTTATTGTTGTTGTCATTTCCTACTCTATGGCGTGAAATTTATTTTCACTGCTCTGAATTCCGTATGAATGGATTTAGTTCTGAGGAATTACCAGTGAAAAATTCCATCTGTGATGGAGACCAACAAAAATAATTAATAAAACACAAAGAGCCAGGCTTTGAGACTCATGTAATTACCGTTTCTAATTTGTAAGGCAGTTAAAAAATAGATAACCATTTATTTTAAAATAGCCAACAACAATGTAATGACTGTATTTAAACAATTTGGACTGTAAATAGAATGTTATGTCCATGAAGAACAGCACCAAGCACCATGTGAATACAGAATCAAAAAAAAAAAAAAAAATAGATTCAAGAAATCATCAATAACAGTTATAAAACTTGAGCTTTTTAAAATGGAAACTGAAAAGAGCAGTATTCAAGGTTCACTTCTATTCTGGTCTTGATTCTTTGCTCAATACTATTTAGCCATAAAGGAGTAGAGACTGGCAAATTGTGTTTTAGTATTGCTTTCCCCATCCCCATATCTTGAGCTCCTTATTTACATTCACACTAAATTTTGGTGCCTTCCAACACATTGGTGGCAGGCACCCTTCTGGAACACTAGGCAATAATTTAGTGCGGTCAGATCTCTGATTTTCAGCTGATACTCACTTGAAAAGTCACTTGTCCATTTGCTGCATAGATATTTTGAAATGTCTCTATGATGAAGCTGTTTTTATATCCAGGCTTAGAAGGTCACTACAATGTAATACCTTCAATTCATCTACCTACTGTGCTTGGGACTTTTCAGCATGTTCCCCCAAATGCACTGGGCCAGGGAATGCAAGGAATCAAGGGCAAGTGTTCCCACTATAAGATAATAAGGTAAATTCTCTCTTCTCCCCCACTCTGCAGGAAGGGTGTAAGTAAAACCCATTGTATCTGTGCCTGGGAGAATTGTGCCTATTTTCAGTCTAAGAGAAAATTTCAACTCCTAATTTACTAGTATGTTTACGGACATCGCTTAAACATCAGCAGTGAGACCAAATGATGAAATATTGCTTTATATGTTAGTGCTTTCCAGTTCACTGTTACCTCTACTTGTGGTGGATGACAATTTTCCTCTCTCATCTTTCCTAGCACAGAGTCCAGTTAAGAACCATCTGCAGATTAGATGAGAAGACAAAAAAATCTGATGAGAGCGCCTGATTCTCTCATACTATGACTGGAATAAAGCTGCCAAGGGTTATATTTAATTTGGAGCCTTTTCGAAGTTCCACAAATGAGAAGGGGGCTATCCCATAATTACTGTAGCCCCGAGCCTCGGTGAGATGGCAAGGTAGAGGCAGGAAGGTGCTTATACTGCTCTCCTTGGAAAATGATCAGACCTCCACACCTATTTGGATGAGAAGCACTATTATTATTAATTTTAATGGCAAAATGAAACTGCTAATTAAATGTAAAGTTTAAAATGGCATTAAATTTCCTATAGCCTGATTAGATATAATATCTGTAATTGTAACTTCTGTTTCTGAGAGCTTTACTTCCCTTTCTTCATGCAATCATCTTAAAGATTGTGGCTACATTTAATATAGGATTGCTAATAATTGAATCTAAATTCAAGAGACGATAGCAGCGTTCATTCCGAAGGAGTATTTTGATATTTGAAGGTAGAGGTTTGAGGGTATTTGACTGTAACGCCCTGTCATCGAAGAGTTTTGTTGTCATTTGTGTGCCACATTGACTAATAGCAACATCTCTCAAAGTCAGACAACTGGAAAAGTGTTCAAACCTATTTTTCTTAAGTTACATTGGGTGATATCATCAATAATCTATGGTTGGTAAGAAGTTTTCTTGTTTGTTTAGAATTTGAGCTCTCAAGAATTTATTTTGTTTTAAAGGAAAATATACTTTGCATAACAATTTTCTGGGCATGTTTAACCTGGATGAGAAAACCATGGTGCTGTTTAATGTAAATAGATTGATATAAGATTGGACCAATACTTGATGTGTACAATTTTAGTATGTAGGGTTTTTGTGCTTTTTTTAAAAAAAAAAAAAAGTTCAATTTTTCTCTTTGTCTTGGCTTTTATTCTGGGTTTTTGTTATTCTCTACAGAAGGGTAATCTGCCTCATTCTAATGAAACCTCTAAGAAAGTTTTTCTTCTTTTGAAAAACCTTACCTCAATAAATAACAAGTTCATTATCACCAGACTTTGGCTCTGCTATGCCAAACCATACATGGTCATTTATAGATATGCTTTATCTTTCACGTTGAAATCTTGGTCTAAAGTAGGCTGTTGTGTTTTTTTCTTTTTTCTTTTTTTCCTCTCTTTTAGAGCTAGGGTGTGAGTAGGGGAGAAGGGCAAAGAGAGAGAATCTTAAGCAGCCTCCATGCTCAGTGTAGAGTAGCAGAGCCTGACACGTGGCTCGTTTCCATGACCCTGGGATTGTGACCTGAGCTGAAATCAAGAGTCAGATACTCAACTGAGCCACCCAGGTGCCCCAGCTGCTGCTGCTGTTTTTTTGTTTTGTTTTTTTGTTTGGTTTGGTTTTTTTGAGTCATAATTCAGAACTCATAATTCCGTTTTCTAAGAACAGTGAACTTTCTTACCCGTTTGCATCAAAGTGGCAGGTTTTGATAATTATTTATTTTATTTTTTAATTTTTTAATGTTTATTTATTTTTGAGAGAGACAGAGCACAACCATGGGAGGAGCAGAGAGAGAGAGGGAGACGCAGAATCTGAAGCAGGCTCCAGGCTCTGAGCTGTCAGCACAGAACCCGACACGGGGCTCAAACCCATGAACCATAAGATCATGACCTGAGCTAAAGTCCTACGCTTAACCAACCAGGCCACCCAGGTGCCCCTAATACCAGGCACCCCAATTAATCTTTTATTCAAAATAGGTGATAAATACACATGGAGGGGAAATCCAAACATACCAAAGTAATCTATCCGTTCCCTAGATATACCAACTCTTACCACTCTTCTGGGTATCTTTAAAGATGCTCTATCACAGCAGTTCCTCAACTTGAGCATGCATCAGAATTACCTAGAAGGCAGGGTGCCTGGGTGGCTCGGTCGGTTGGGCTTCCGACTTCGGCTCAGGTCATGATCTTACGGTCCGTGAGTTTGAGCCCCGCCTCAGGCTCTGTGCTGACAGCTCGGAGCCTGGAGCCTGTTTCAGATTCTGTGTCTCCCTCTCTCTCTGCCCCTCCCCTGCTCATGCTCTGTCTCTCTCTGTCTCAAAAATAAATAAAAACATTAAAAAAAAAAATTTAGAATTACCTAGAAGGCATATTAAAACACACATTGCTGGACTTTTCTCTTGCGAGTTCCACATTAGGTCTGAGTGGGGCCACAGTAATTTGGTTTTCTGAACATTCCCAGGTGCTATTGTTGCTGGTTGAGATTCACACCGTGAGAACCACTGTTCTGGTGTACCTTGAATACATTCACCCACCCCACCCTGTTTTTTCTGTAAATATGCATAAATACATATACTATTCTGCACCTTGATTACGTTTTAAAATGATGAATCTTGGATCTGCATCATCCCTCTTATTTTCTGTCTGGGGTACCAGTTATTTCAGACTAAATTTGGTCAGTTTGGCTATTTGCAATCTTGCTGCTGTAAACCATGCTGCCGTGAAATGTCCTTCTCTATAGTTATGTCTTGGTGTCTATGTATGTCTATAGAATGCACTCCTGAAGAGAGAATTGCTAGATCGAAGAGTCTTTACATTTAGAGAGTAGAAGCACAATTGCCCTCCAAGTAGATCTTACCAGTTTAACACTAGAGCAATATGACTGCTTTTGTTTTCCTATATACCCTAACCAACATTTTGATCTTTGACAATCTAAGTGAAAATCTGTGTCCTGTGGTCCTACTTTGTATATTTTCTTTGAAGTTTAGCATTTTACTCTAGGCCTTTTTTTTTCCCCCTGCAAATTGTCTGTTTGCTCATATTTCTGGTGCATTTTGGTCCTTATCCTCTTGATTTGTAAATATTAAGGAAATTAATCATGTTCTGTCCTGTATTACCATTTGTTTTTGGTTTGGGTAATTTACAATGCACAAATTTGAAGTTTTCCTTGGTTGGATCTATCAGTCTTATGTTTTATGGCTTCTGGGTTTTCTTCTTTACTTCAAAAGGTCTTGGGGCGCCTGGGTGGCTCAGTCGGTTAAGCGTCCGACTTCAGCTCAGGTCACGATCTCACACTCCGTGAGTTCGAGCCCCGCATCAGGCTCTGGGCTAATGGCCCAGAGCCTGGAGCCTGCTTCCGATTCTGTGTTTCCCTCTCTCTCTGCCCCTCCCCCGTTCATGCTGTGTCTCTCTCTGTCTCAAAAATAAATAAAAACGTTAAAAAAAAAAAAGGTCTTACCAACCTGGATTATAAAAGTTTTTGTCTCATATTTTTAATATGTTTTATGGTTTCATTATCTGGAATTATTTTGGTGCAAGGAATATAGTAGCTGCCCAGATTTATTTGTTTCTTTGTTTTTGTAGGTAGCTAGTTAATCCCACTTTTCCTGATACTACTTACTGAATAATTTTCATTGTTCTTTTTCCCATTGATGTGGGAAAAATCACTCTTATTTTATGGCTTTTTAAGTTTGTTAGAGTGTGTATGTGCATGAGCGGGGGGCGGGGTGGCAGAGAGAGAGGGAGGGAGAATCCTAAGCTGGCTCCACACAGTGCAGAACCTGACGCCAGGCTCAATCCCACGAACCATGAAATCATGACCAGAGCTGATATCAAAAGTCAGTTGCTTGGGGTGCCTGGGTAGCTCGGTCATTTAAGCATCTGACTTAAACTCAAGTCATGACCTTGTGGTTTGTGAGTTCAAGCCCCACATTGGGCTCCCCCTCTTGGTGAGGAGCCTACTTCAGATCCTCTGTCTCCTTCTCTCTCTGCCCCTCCCCTGCTCATCCTCTCTCTCTCAAAAATAAATAAACGTTAAAAAAAAAAAAGTCAGTTGCTTAACTGGCCACCCAGGCACCTATTTATTTATTTATTTGCTTGCTTATTTGTTTGTTTATTAATTACAGAGAGAGAACAAGCTGGGCAGGGGCAGAGGGAGAGAGAGAATCTCAAGCAGTCTCCATACCCAATTCAAGAGCCCCACACGACTGAAATCATGACTTGAGCGGGAATCAAGAGTCCGACACTTAACTGACTGAGCCACTCAGGTGCCCCTTTTCACGGTTTTTAAGACTATACTTTTTTAATGGTCTAATTGAACTATATAATTAGCAAATATATCTGTGTCTGCCTCCAACTTTCAAATGTTATGATTTAACATTTTTATTTACAGAAAAGAAAGAAGAGTGTGGCTGATAACCTCCCTTGCAGTAACTGGCCTCCTGTGATTTCTGTTCTCTGGCTCTGTGAAGGGTGTTCATGTAGGTAACCCCATTTTGGCAGGGGTCGGCAGAGTTGATTTGGCCTTTTCTAGTCTCTGTCTTTGGCATGAGGCAAGTGATAATACAAGAGGGCTAAGGACTAGTGGAAGAGAAATGATTTCACTTTGCTTAGCTTCCTCTAAAATTCTTTCCTCTCGTGGCACCTGGATGGCTCAGTTGGTTAAGCGTCTGACTTAGGCTCAGGTGGTGATCTCACGGTTCGTGAGCTTGAGCCCCGCATCGGACTTTCTCCTGTCAGCGTGGAGCCCACTTTGGATTCTCTGTTTCCCTTTCTCTCTGCCCTTTCCCCACTCACACCTTTTCTCAAAAATAAATAAAAATTAAAAATAAGATGATTTCCTCTTTATAGCTGATACAGTTTCTGGAGGAACCCGTCCTGTGGTGCTGGGTTCTAGGGCTGACACTGTAGTCCTCTCCCCAGCCCAGCCTGCCGTTCTCCTGCACTGCAAGTGTGGCCGCTCTGCCCATTGCTTAGGCTCCCTGAACAACACGTGTTTTGCTGACCAAGGAATTCTAATCTAACTATGACATAGAATATAGTGTGTTAACCACCACCCAAAAAATATGTAAATGTACTTGGTCTAACCGGACACAGTGGATTAACTCACTGTGGAAATAAACTTAATTGAAGCATCTACATACACATTTTTATTGTTACTATTTTTTTATTTACTTTTTTACATTTATTTATTTTGAGAGAGAGGGAGAGAAGGAGAATCCCAAGCAGGCTTCGAACTGTCAGTGCAGAGGCCTCCCCGCCCCCGATGCGGGGCTCAAACTCACAAACTGTGAGATCATGACCTGAGCTGAAATCAGGAGTCAGACGCTTAACCGAAGTAGCCACCCAGGTGCCCCATACACAGACATTTTTAAAAACTTTAAGTCCCAGGGGCGCCTGGGTGGCGCAGTCGGCTAAGCGTCCGACTTCAGCCAGGTCACGATCTCGCGGTCCGTGAGTTCAAGCCCTGCGTCAGGCTCTGGGCTGATGGCTCGGAGCCTGGAGCCTGTTTCCGATTCTGTGTCTCCCTCTCTCTCTGCCCCTCCCCCATTCATGCTCTGTCTCTCTCTGTCCCAAAAATAAATTAAAAAAAAAAAAAAAAAAAGTTGAAAAAAAAAAAAACTTTAAGTCCCAGTGTGCCTTGGTGCCTCTGTCGGTTAGTGACTGGCTTCATTTCAGCTTATGGTCTCATAGTTCAGGAGTTCAAGCCCCACATCGGGCTCTGTGCTGACAGCTGAAGCCTGCTTCAGATTCTGTGTCTCCCTCTCTCTCTGCCCTTCCCCCACTTGTGCTTGCTCTCTCTCAGAAATAATAAACATTAAAAAAAAAAAAAAAGTTTAAAAACTTGAAGTCCTGTAATGTAATTGAGAAAAAAAGTTCCAAAGTAGACGTTGACAGATTGTTTTCTTTGTTGTACCCCTAGTCCCCAAAGTGTCACTTTACCCCTGCTATTGAATTTTAGTTTTTACACAGAGTTTCAGTTTGGGCCCATCAGAGCTGAATGCTCAGTTTCCTGATTCCATTCTTAAACTGCCCAATTTATGAAAATGCTCTTAGGATTTCTTAGGGGTGCCTGGGTGGCTCAGTTGGTTAAGTGTAGGACTCTTGATTTCGGCTCAGGTCATGATCTCACAGTCATGTTGGTCTCTGCACGGGGTGTGGAGCCTGCTTGAGATTCTCTCTCTCCCGCTCGGGCTCTCACTCTCTCTCTCTCAAAAGAAATAAATAAACATTTTTTTTTAAGGATTTAAAAAAATCTGATAGTTGGATCATGTACCTTTTATTGTCACCTAATGATATCCAGGGAGGAGGGAAAACTCATTCCTGAAACTTTAGTCATTTGATATTCATTTTAAATTAACTGAAATAAATGAATAAGTTATTTTAAATTTTAGTTTAAAATTTAGTTAAAATTCAAACCAATGAACTTATCTTCAACTTTCCCTTCTCCCTTCCTACCCCCATTCTGAAATCGTTAAAGGTATAGTATCTTCATTGTTTTAGAGACTGTGTCTGTAAAAATCACATATGCCATGGTTCCTTTTTATATATCTCAGGACTGTTGCCCTTGGAAAATAGGAAAGAGAAACCTTTCTAAGACCTCATTATAGTTTCTCCTCCCAGAACTCTGTGTAGATCTTAAGGCTGTCTGGTAGCAAAAGCTATCTAGGATTCCAGAAAAGAGGCAGAAACCTATCCCAAGATAAGCTTATTGGCAAGACCCTTTGAAATGATGATGGATTTCCAGCTGTCATTTTCCAGCTAAATACCAGTCTCTCAGTTCAATACTCTGTGTCTGTGCAGTAGTGTCTAAACTGTTTGCCATAGGGTATTCTCCTTGGGGAATACCTGCAAACTTTTCACCAAATCAGAGGAAGAGAGAAGCATTGTTCTGAGGTGCTTTGTATGTTAAATACAGAGTGTGTTCATGGTAAAGAACTTGATTTGTGTTCTTACAAGTTTGACTTACCAGCCACAATCTTAGATAAGCAGTATTCTTTTCTGTTGCACGTTGAAGGTGATTTCTGATGGTTATTAGGTAATGAAGTCTGGATGCCTTATGGTTGGTTACAATGTATAACTGATCCTTAAGAAATTCCTGGTTTATAGTAAATGAGCTGTATTTCTTTAATTGCCCAACTTGTTCCTCTAAAGTTTATGGTAGAAGGAGAGGTGGTAATTAGCATTGTGCAGAAGGGGATTCAGAGCCAGTGAAATCCTGGCTTGAAATTTAAACAGAATCTGCTAGAACTGAAATCAGTTACTCCAATCATTTGCTCTGAGCACGGGCATCTAACTGACCTTGAATTTGAATCGTGTTCCTACCACTAGCACACTATGTGTTTTGGGGAAAGGTTGTTAATTTCTCTAGGCCTCAATTTCTTCACCTGTAAATTCTGGATAACACCTGATTCACAGGGTTATGAGTATAAATAACTTCATGCGTCTAAAGCACCTGCCTAACCCATAGCAACTACTTACTAAATGGTAATTATCACCATTAATATCACAGTGCAGTCAGGGACGCCTGGGGGCTCAGTCAGTTAAGCGTCCAACTCTTGATTTTGGCTCAGGTCATGGGCTCACAATTCTGTGAGTTTTAGCCCCACTTCAGGCTCTGTCCTGACAGCTGGGAGCCTGTTTGGGATTCTGTTTCCCTCTTTCTGTTCCCTCACCTGCTTGTTCTCTCTCTCTCTCTCTCTCTCTCTCTCTCTGTGTGTGTGTGTGTGTGTCTCTCAAAAATAAGTAAATAAACATTAAATATATATATATATATATATATATATATATATATATATATATATATATCACAGTACATTCAGGTGGGCGGATTCACAAGTCCCATACTAAAATCATTTAAAAATTATTCAAGGCATTACTTATACAAAAAAAATAATTTATACAAGGACATATAATAATTATTTTACCGTAGTAGATTTGTACAGTTGCTTAAGCACCTAACTTAGTAATTTAGGTCCTAGGAAGAACAAGCCCCCTATATCCTTAAAAGTCTTGGGGCCCCTGGGTGGCTCAGTCGGTTAAGCGTCCAACTCGTGATTTCAGCTCAGATCGTCTCAGCATTCGTGAGATTGAGCCCCATGTCGGTCTCTGCGCTGACAGTGCAGAGTCTGCTTGGGATTTTCTCTCTTCCTCCCTCTCTCTCTGCCCTTCCCCTGCTCACTTGCTCTCAAAATAAATAAACTTTTTTTTTTGTTTTTTTTTTTTAAAGAGGAAAAAATGTCTTTCCCTTACAGGTAGAGGCACTTCACCAATTTGAAGTGTCTTGCATCCAGGTGGTTTTAGCTTAAGGATTGAGAGAATTGAAAGGATTCTGAGAGTAATGGACAACTAGTGAACAAACATTGGGAAAGTATCATTGTCTTTCAGCTGCTTAGCTCCAGCCAGTGTTTGTAAGTATTTGGATATACAGGGACCTTAGGAGCAGTGTTGATCTGAAAAGCGGCAACAGAACGAAGACATGTGCACTTCACGTTACATTATTGTGGGGTCAAGAAGTTATTAAAGTATTAACTTCCTGATCGAAGAGCACATATTTGAACCTTTCATGTGTAGAAGTCAATGTAAAGATACCCACTTCGATCTTCTAAATTTATTTTTAGGCATGTTAACAGCTGTAATTACTTACATTCTACTTTCAGATCTATTTGTAAAAGAAGACTGTTTGGAGCTCACGTTAACCTGATGCTGCGTTTTCTTTTTGAGCAGAGCCTTTTTCTCTTTCTTTCTCTTTTTCTCGTTCTCTTTCTCCGCTTTCTGCCTCTCCTGGTATTTGTCCATGGTGAAGATAGTAAACAGCTTAAATTCCTTGTAATTAAGACGCTTTTGTTGGGGGAAAGAAAGAAAAATTATTTCAGGAAGGATTTGATACTTTGTTTCAGATGACTACAGGATTGTAATCATTTCTCATTTAAAAACTTGGAAACTTGAAGAGGCTCAATAATTAGGACATAATTATAGTCTGATTGTCGTCTAGGAGCCAGGAACAGAGAGTGTATTGTAGACTCCAAAGGAGCCATGGGTCACTTTCTTACTTCTGCGTCCAGTCCAGACGCTTCGGGCTGGCATCCAAGGTTCTACATAGTATCATCCATCTTTTTCAACCTTAGCTCCCACTCTCTTCCCTGCCATAGACTCCCTCTTTAAATAGGCAGGATTCAGGGTCTTTACCATACTTGTTTCCTCTTAGGATTTTACTCCTACGTTACCACCAGAGACTTTTTTCCTTTCTACTTAGTTAACTCTATACACTCTTTCCCCAGTGTCACCTCCTGCCATATTAATTTGGTCACTTCTCTGAACTTCTAAACAAAATTTTCGTCTCTAACCTTCTGTAATTTTGCATCTATATGCTATAACACGTATTCGGTCCTCTCTCTTCACGGGCCTATAAATCTTTTCGGTTTTTTTTTTTTCCTGCTCCCAGTGCCATGAAACGCTCAAACAGGATTTCCCCATCTCCCTCCCCACTGTGTCTATCATAGGCAGTAGGACATTGTCTCTGCCTTTAGACAGAGAGGCTTCCCGGGAATCACACTTAGGGAATCTGCGCTTACACGGTCACCTGTGACGTCAAAGTCGTGGTAGAGATCTTTGAGTTCCTGTTTTTTAATATTGAAGAGAAAGTTGTACATGTGGAAGTTTTCTGCACCAATTCTCAGCTCCCCCTCCAGGTCAAGCAGCTCAAAAACAGGCCGGGAGTGGCGGAAGATAAACTGCTCTTCCAAGTGATTCTATAGAGAGAAGAAATACGTAATAAGATGAACAGTGTTGTTGGTGCTACTTTCAAAACTTGGGCTGCATCAAGAGTAGTATATTCACTTATCCATTTCCCAGAGAACTAAAAACAAAAGGCCAAGGGGTGCCTGGGCGACTCCGTCAGTTAAGCGTATGACTCTTAATCTCAGCTCAGGTCTTGATCTCAGGGTCATGAGTTCAAGCCCGCATTGGGCTCAGTGCTGGGTGTGAACCTACTTAAAACACACAAAAAAACCACAAAAGGCAAAATCCTAGGAGCTCAGGGTTGAAAACTTTCTATGGTCAATGTGGCAAGTCCTGCTTCAGCATCTGCATTCAAGGGGAACTTAAGCCACCTGCTGTGATCAATTCTGCTAGACAGAACCCTTGTCACTAGAATGCATTTCGAGTGAAAATCTGCCCATGAGACATCACCATATGTTAAGATGATGAACACAAAAGTTTCCTTCCCAAGGGGGAAGTAGATAAATACACACCGAGAAAGTATATATAAGGTAAGGTGGGAACCCAAAGAAGAACGTGTCTCATTTCCATCTTTCATCCCCTTCAGAAAATTCTCTGAGAGAAGGGATCATTGAGAGAGTGAGGCACTTGGGATTACTGGTGACTCTCTATGAAGGGCAAGGATGGACATGCCAAGGAGGGAAGTGATAGAGTGAGACCTATCTTCCAGAAGAGGGTGCAGGAGGGCTAAAGATGGGCGGGGCAGCCGGCAAGGGAGGCTGGCTAACTTGGGAATTTCTCGGTTATAAATGGACAGTTTAGGAACCAAAGCTAGTTCTCGCCACATTTTGTTCTTCCTGTTTCGAGTGGAAGGAAGGCAAAGTCTGATGCAGTCTTAGTTCACTGCAAGTTCACCTTCAGCAAGATGGCGGCAGCAGCCACGCTCTGCATCCTCTGCCCCAGATCCTGACTTGTTACTCACCTGTTGTGCCAGCAGTATGCAGACCAACATGTAGAACTGGTCAAAACCAATCTCGCCCATAGCATTCCAGTCCAGCATGTTAAACACAATCATGATCTGCCTCCGTTTCCAGTTAGTCACATGATGAAGGAAGTGGTAAAACAGCACATCTGTTAAGGTGGGGAGATGCAGAGATGGATTGTTCTGAAACTGTTCCAAATGCTAAACAAGCGGGAGCCACAGAAACGGTAGCAGCTGTTGGAAGCTTGCCCACCTGGGAATAGTCATGGTAACACTGTTTCTGGCTTTGTCACTGTTCCTTCCACAACGCCTCCAGTCGTGATTGCCCTTGAGCTGTGTGACAAAGCACTGTGCCCAGATTTGTGGGGAAGGAGATCGTAGATTGGGCTTGATTCTCCACCCCGGCTCCTGCGCTCGACTGAGCAGACAGATGTGTGTCCGTAACCAGTAAAGGGCATGGAGTGCTCTTCCTACATGGAAGAGGTTAATTCTCACTGGGAGCCCAGGACACTTTCTTGGAGAAACTGACATTTTGCAAGGGTCTTTCACTTGAGGTCATCAAAATGAGAAATTTAAAAATCATGTTTAGAAAAGTACCGGGGAGCATGGGTAGCCCAGTCAGTTAAGTGTCCGACTTTTGATTTCAGCTCAGGTCATGATCTCAGGGTCGTGGGATTGAGCCCTGCATGGGGCTCCGCACTGAGTGTGGAGCCTGCTTAAGATTCATTCTCTCTCTCCCTCTCTCTCTCTCTCTCTCTCTCCCCCTCTGCCCCTCCCCCGCTCATGCATACACTCTCTCTCAAAAAAAAAAAGTATCAGTATTCCTCATGCTTCTGTAAAGCAAATGGATTTGGCTATGGGGGAAAGAGCAATCACTGAGCACGTTAGGTTCTAGGTGCTTTAAATGCCACATTTCCCTACAGGGAAAGTGGTATGATACTCGTTTAAAATAAGCCTCAGATAGTAACTAGTCTATTTCAGTACTTGTGTAACTGTAATGAGCATACCATTCACTTGAGAATCTTGTAAAAATACAGATTCTGATTCAAGAAATCTGGTGTTGGACTGAGTCTACATTTCTTTCTTTTTTTTTAAGTTTATTTTGAGAGAGAGAGAGAGAGCGTGTACACACGAGTGGGGGAGGGGGAGAGGGAGAGAGAGAATCCAAGCAGGCTCCGAGCTGTCGGTGCAGAGCCTGATGTGAGGCTCGATCTCATAACTGTGAGATCATGACCTGGGCTGAGATCAGGGCCAGACATTTAACCAACTGAACCACCCAGGCGCCCCCTGAGTCTACGTTTCTCGCAAGCTCCCAGGTGATATGGCTGCTGCTGGTCCGCGGACCCTACTTGGAGTGACAGAGCTGGGATTCAGAGTCTGTCTGACTCTGCCTTGCTCTTTCCATAGTGATGCCATATCTGTTGCAGATTAATTAATACATATGTATTCAATCATATACAGAGAAAAAATACTGTAATTTAAAAAAAACAAGGAAGGTTTTTGCCAGAAATTCTACTCACTAATCATCTGTCTCAGGGAGTACAAGATGGAAGAAACCAACATGGTGACACATTTATATAACAGCATGTGGCTTACAGATTGTGTATGCAAATCACCCATGGTAACCAGGAATTTTGAAGTGTAACTTTGTGAATATGTGATATCCCTTTACCCGCTGATTCCAGAAACTATCTCTTGCATAAAATGTGGCTCTAATAAATACATAAAACATGTATGTCGTTTGGAGTCCCAGCTGAAGAGCATAGTGAACCAGTCATCACAATGTCATGATTTTTTAAACAATTTTTTAATAGTTTATTTATTTTGAGAGAGTGCACAGGACAGGGAGAGAGAGAGAATTCCCGGCAGGCTCTGCACCATCAGCATGGAGCCCAATGTGAGGCTCAAACTCACAAATCGCAAGATCATGACCTGAACCAAAACCAAGAGTTGGACGCTTAACTGACTGAGCCACCCAGGTGTCCCCACAGTGTCATGATTTGAGAAGAATCTGATGGTCTCTTGATGTTCCTTCCCCACACCCCACCAGGTACGAACAAGTGGGAATAGCACATTATGTATGTACACAATGTTTTTTGTGTAGTTGCTCCTGGAGAAATGTTTTAGTGTGGGATATAGTAGCTACTTAACAAATACTGTTTTTAAAGCAGTTGGCTCGGGGCGCCTGGGTGGCTTGGTCAGTTAAGCATCCAACTTCAGCTCAGGTCATGTGATCTCATAGTTCAGGAGTTCAAGCCCCGCGCTGGGCTCTGTGCTGACAGCTGGGAGTCTGGAGTCTGCTTTGGATTCTGTGTCTCCTTTCTCTCTCTCTCTCTCTCTGTCTCTTTCTCTCTCTCTCTCTCTCTGTCTCTGTCTCTCTCTCTCTCTCTCTGACCCTCCCTCACGTGTGCTCTCTCAAAAATAAAAAACATTAAAAAAAAAAAAAAGCATCTGGCTCTGGCCCACTCAAGTGTCCAAAGCCTTATGTCACTGCCTCCCTGGAAGGCAAAACTTAAGGCTGTTGCCTTCACTCTATCAGGTCACTATCCAATCCCTTGGTGACCAGAAGACAGGAGTGTGACTTTATCTCTCAGGCACTGCATCATCAGGGAGTGATTTATTTACTAGGGAGATCAGACTTCTCAGCAAATATTCCAGTGAGATTATGAGCGTAGGCTTTGTGATCAGAAAGCCCTGGGTTTCAGTCCCAGCTTTTCTGTTTACAGCAAGGTGCCCTACACTTGCCTTATCTAGGTCGGGGTTAGTGCGGAGATTTGGTGGCATACTATGTGTACATCTGTATGTAAAGAGAAAAACTGAGACATGAAATTATGAGAAAATGAAGGTGTCTTTTAAGCATTTTTTAAAGATTGTGTAAACTCCTAACAAACCTTTACAGAAGAAACACCTTATTCACAAATGGCATTTATTTCCTTCAGGTCACGAGGAATGGTTAGGATACTTTGCTTATATCTGGTCCTTAAGAACAAAACAAAATAAAATAAGCTTAAAGTATTTTAACTGGTCTATTAGTTCATGCATTCAAAGGCAGGGTTGAGATTGTCAATACTTGGTCACAAGTACCAGGAATTAGAAGGGATCCTGCAGATTACTGACTCAAACCTTCCATTTGACAGATGAGAGATCTTGTTAGGGGGTCTTAAGGGTTAATGCCTGAATGGGACTCAGCCCCCAGGAATAATTATAATAATAACAAACACTAAGTTCTTACCATGTGCCAGGCACTGTGCTAAACGTTTTCCATACATTATCTCATTATCTTTTTTTTTTTTTACTAGGAGCCTCATGTATGGATGAGGAAAATGATACTCAAAGAAGGTGATGATACCTTCTCCAAACCACCAAGGAGCGCCAGAATTTCACCCCAGAGCCTGCAACCTTCTCCCCCTCCCGCAACCGCCCCCAGTGTCAAGTCTCAATTGGCAATTTCTCCCTGCTTCACTGAGAGGTAAAATGCATCTCTGTTAATCAGGCCGTTCCCAGCTCCGCAAGTGCCCCTGCACGTTAGTTAAAAACCAGGTGACATCTCAGAGCAGACGTGGCTGAAAGCACTGACCGTTCAAAGTGTTGTTGTGGTGCACGTCGAGAAGGTGAAAATACTCCACCAAGACCTTCACGTTCCTCACGGATAACAGGCAGTATAGCTTGTCCAGATAGAGGTACCACAGAAACGAGCCCTGCTTCAGTTTCATTGTGGCGCTCCGGAGGCCGAAGGCGCGGGCGACCTGGAACAGAGGAGGGTTCTGGAACTAGAATGCTGGCTCGAGAGAGGCTCTGGGAGTAGGTAGAGACATCACAGGAAGCAGTCAGTAAAAAAATTAAAATTGCTTCCTCCCAGTCTTCTGGCCTGGCTGGTAGTATCTGTGGTCTTAAATCTCTCGCTACCTTGGTTTTCCTCTGCCGCCACATCACCAGTTGTAACTGAAAATCACAGACTGTTTAGAAATGAATGCGAGAACACTCTCTGCTTACACTCTGTCTCTCTCTCAAAATAAAGACCCCCACACACACATTTTTTATTTATTTATTTATTTAAAAAAATTTTTTTAATGTTTTTATTTATTTTTGAGACAGAGACAGAACATGAGCAGGGGAGGGGCAGAGAGAGAGGGAGACACAGAATCCGCAGTAGGCTCCAGGCTCCAAGCTGTCAGCACAGAGCCCGACACCGAGGGGCTCAAACTCACGAACTGCGAGATCATGACCTGAGCCGAAGTCAGACGCTCAACCGACTGAGCCACCCAGGCGCCCCCTCCCCTAATTTTTATTTTTATCTTTTAATGTTTTTATTTATTTTTGAGACAGAAAAAATTTTTTTAAAAGAGTCACGTGCTCCACTGACTGAGCCAGCCAGGTGTCCCAAGCCCTGTTTTTTTCTTTCACAAAATTTATAATGGAATTTGAAAATACTGTATATCACAAAGTAAAGAGATTGGTATAAAAACCTACATGCAATCAGCATCCAGCCTCAACAATCACCAACTCAGGGCCCATCTTGTTTCATCTCTATTCCCCCATCCACCACCACCACCAACTGGATTATTTTGAAGCAAATCCCAGACATAACTTCTCATCTGTGAAGATTTGAATATATATTTCAAAAAGAGAGTGACTCTTTTATTTTTAACATAACCACCTATCACTTCTATACCTAAAACCAAACAGCATTCCTTAGTGTCATCAAATATTCACTCGGCATTCAAGTTTTCCTAATTTTCTTTAATTTTTTAAATTTTTCTGTATTTAAAAAATTTTTTAAACAAATCTTAATTCTTTTGAGAGAGAGAGAGAGAGAGAGAGAGAGAATCCCAAGCAGGCTCCATGCTGAGCAGGGAGCCCGACCCAGGGCTTGATCCCACAACCCTGGGATCAGGACTTGAGCTGAAATCAAGAGTTAGACACTCAACCAACTGAATCACCCAGGCGCCCCTTTTTAGATTTTTAATAGATGATTTATTTAAGTCAGGAAGCCAAACAGATCTAAGTATTACTTTAGTATGTTTCTTAATATCTTTAGGCTCCTCTTTTCTTTTTCTTGAAATTTATTTGTTGAAGAATCCAGACTGTTGTGTAGAAGAAAACATTCTGGTTTTTGCAGATTTTCTCTCCAATGTGTTAACACATTCCTCTGTCTCCTGTATTTTCTATAAACTCATGGTTAGGTCTAGCATGAAAGCTGGTTTTAGGGAAAGACCAATAAACACAGATAAACTTTTGGCAAGTGTGATAAAAAGCTTTCTAAAACTGAGAACGAGGAAGGGAACAATTATTGATGTGGAAGAGTTCAAAATACATATAAGAATACTATACACAGCTCTAAAAAGCTAAATTAGGGGCGCCTGGCTGGCTCAGAGGGTGGGGCTTGTGACTCTGGATCTTGGGGTTGTAGGTTTGAAGCCCTATGTTGGGTGTAGAGATTACTTAAAATCTTCAAAAGCTAAAATATCTACATCCAATAAATATACACCGGGAGCCACAAATATGAGTCACGTACATAATGTGAAATTTTCTAGTAGCCACATTTTTTTAGAAAGTAAAAAGAAGTGAAATTAATTTTGATAACATTTAACCCAGTGTGTCTGAAATGTTATTTCAATTTGTAATCAATATACTTTTTAATTAGCTATTTTACAATTCTTTTTTCGAACTCTATTGAGATTCAATTGACATATGACACTGAGTGAAAAAAATTTTTTAATGTTTATTTATTTTAGAGACAGCACGAGTCGGGGAGGGGCAGGAGAGGGAGACAGAGGATCTGAAGCAGGCTTTGCACTGACGGCCGCAAGCCCTATGCGGGGCTCAAACTCACGACTGTGAGATCATGACCTGGGTGGAAGTGCGATGCTCAACCGACTGAGCCACCCAAGCGCCCCAACATTATG
This sequence comes from Panthera onca, assembly GCF_046562875.1. NCBI lineage: Eukaryota > Metazoa > Chordata > Mammalia > Carnivora > Felidae > Panthera > Panthera onca. The sequence goes on along the minus strand of NC_138339.1, from coordinate 62,187,690 downwards.
TGAGTTTAAACTGTACAACATGCGGGGCACCTGGCTGGCTCAGTTAGTAAAACATATGACTTTTTTTTTTAATGTTTATTAATTTTTGAGAAAGAGAGAGAGACAGAGATAGAGCATGAGCAGGAGAAGGGCAGAGAAGGAGACATGGAATCCAAAGCAGGCTCCAGGCTCTGAGCTGTCAGCACAGAGCCCGATGCAGGGCTCAAACCCAGGAGCCATGTGATCATGACCTGAGCTGAAGTTAGATGCTCAACTGACTGAGCCACCCAGGCACCCAGAGTGCATGACTCTTGATTTTGGGGTTGTGAGTTCCAGCCCCACCTTGGGCATAGAGTTTACTTTAAAAAAAAATGGGGGTACAACAGCTTTACTAGTCTTCTGAAGAATCATGAAGAGAGGAAACTCATTTTATGTGTCTAATATTATCTGCATGCCAACACATGGCAAATCAGTATAAGAAAGGAAAGTTACAAATCTCACTAATGAACATAAATGCAATAATTCTAAAGAAAACATCAGCAAACTAAACCCATACACATAAACACTGAGAAAAATAACACCCACAAGTGAATTCTTCCGGCACAGAAAAATAATCCCACGTGGAAACACAGAAATTCAGGAAGGGAACAAGAGCACAAGAAATTGAAAATGAGTGAGTAAATCTAAATGAGTATTTACCGTATACGACACTAAAAATAATGTCATATGAGGACTCTAGCTGCAGGTGCCCTCAGAACTCACCAGGAACTACCAAGGGAAAGATCTGCTGCCGCTGGGAGGAGGGAGAAGAAACCGTGTCATATTTAACCGCATTTTTCCAGCGTTGTAGTCAGAGTGAGTGCTGCTAGCTACTGTAACGACTCTTGGAATATCAGAACTCTTTGCCAATGTCATGATAATTGGTAACATTCAAGACCTGGTGCTCCGTCAGGTCAGCCGAGTTCCTGAGTGACCGTACAAAAAGAGAAAGGACCCTTCGCTTTGCCCAAGGTAAGAGCCAGAGGTCTTTACCTGGGCCCTGGGAGAGAGGGGTTTTGTTCTCCTCTCCCAATAGCATAAAGCTTTTGCTTTGAAGGCAGTTGCTTTTGCACTTCTGGGGAAGTAGTGGAGGCCCTATACTCCTCTCCTGGCAGCCACCATTAAATATTGCAACAACATGAGTGAAAAGAAGCCAGACTTAAAAGAGCACATACTGGGGGCACCTGGGTGGCTCAGAAGGTTAAACGTTCGACTCTTGGTTTCAGCCCAGGTCACGATCTCACGGTTCGTGATATGGAGCCCCTCACGGGGCTCCATGCTGACAGCACGGAGTCTGCTTGGGATTCTCTCTCTCCCTTTCTCTGCCTTCTCTTGCTCATGCACCATCTGTCTCTCTCTCTCAAAATAAACAAATTAATTTTAAAAAGAATATGATTCCACTTAGATGATAAATTAGGAAAGGCAATTCCAATATATGGTGGCAGAAAACATCAGCTGTTGCTGGGGCCAGGAGTGTGAATGGGGATTGCCTGGTGAAGAAGCAGAAGGAATTTTCTCAGATGATGGACAAGTTCTGTACCTTGACTCTGGTGACAGTTACATGGGCATATACATTTGTCAGAACTCCTAGAACTGTGTGCTCACAATGGGTGCATTTTTCTTGAATGTAAATTAAACCTCAATAAAGTTGATTTTTAAAAATTACAAAAATTAGACACAAATAATTCAATCACATCAGTATTAAGCATATTTGCTCAATAGAAGACACTGTTTACGAAGTTAATGGTTGATAAATCAGAGAGATATTTGCAATGTCTAAACCGAATAATAAACTGTCATCAAAAAGTGAGACAAGAGGGGCACCCGGCTACTGGTAGAGCATGCAATTCTTGATCTTGGAGTTGTAAGTTCGAGCTCCATGGCAGGTGTAGAGATTACTTAAAAATAAAATCTTAAGGGCACCTGGGTGGCTCCGTTGGTTAAGCATCCGACTTCGGCTCAGGTCATGAGCTCACAGTCGGTGAGTTCGAGCTGTCAGCACAGAGCCTGCTTCAGATCCTCTATTCCCCTCTCTCTCTTCCCCTCCCCTGCTCATGTTCACTCTGTCTCTCTCTCAAAGATAAATAAACATTTAAAAATTTAAAAAATAAAATAAAATCTTACAAAAAATTCAGGAATAATAGCAGTGAAACTGACAAATCACTTAAGTAGTAATTAGTAAAATATATTGTGCACACACCAAAAATACAGTTCGCAGACCAGGAACACTCAAACCAAAACATGGAATGAGGCTCAGGAGTATATTGTTAAAAAGCAGTTTATATAGTGAGAAAGTAGTGACTATTTCTCACAGTGATTTGTTATTAGAATATTCTTAAATGATAAGGAATTGGTCAGTGGTTACCACCTATCAACCTTGGGAAACAGTTCAACTTTTGCTTGTGATTTCCAGAGGCATATGCAAGAAATGACCCAGGTCAAGTTAGTCTTGCAAAATAAGCTAAATTAAGCTTTGTTTGTATGACTAAAATGGTTTTGTCTGCTGAAGAATTTTCAAGCAAGCATGGTCTCCATTTGTTTTTTATTTTAACATTATCTTGATTTTAAAACCAGATAAAGGCAGCACAAGAAAAGTATAGACCCATTTGACTTGTGAGCATAGATACAAAAATCCTAAATATAAGGTTTGCCAGGCAAAATACTTACTTTCCGGGAATGCAAGAATATTTTAATCAATGAAGTTCACCATGTTTATAGGCTAGGGGAGAAAAATCATATGATTAACTATATGATTGACATATGATAAATGCGTAAAAATATTTGCTAACGTTCTACTTTATAGATGATATAAAAACGATATGCTATGATAAAATTTTTAGCAAATTAGGAATAGCAGGAAGCTTCTTTTTGTGTAAAAATCGTTTGCCACCGTGCTTTCACAAATATCATACCTGGAGGAGACACTTTAAACCCTTTTCCATTAAATGTTGGACCAAGACAAAAATTCCCATCTTCACTGTTACTGTGTAACTAACATATGGCTAGAGCCCCTAGCAAATGCTATAGGAAAGGACAAGAAATAGGAAATGTAAAGACTTGTAGTAGAAGCTGTACAAAGCCCCATGACATCTCTCACCTTAGGGGTGTTTTCTTGTCCCTCAAGCAGGGCATGCTGGAAGTGCTGCCCAAGGGAGCAGCCCTTGGCCAAGGACAGATAGGGCTTGGGGGAAAACTTCCCATTTCCTTGCCTCTTGGGTGAGTTGACTCTGAAGGGTGTTGTGTCTTGAGTTCCAGAATTCCCCAGTGTGATTTAGCCCCAGGTGGCTGCAGTAGTAATCAGCTCCAAAGTGCATCTTTTTTCTTTTCTTTTTTTTTTTTTTATGAGTTCATTTTGAGAGAGAGTGAGGGAGGAGCAGAGAAGAGAGAGAGAGAGAGAGAGAGAGAGAGAGAATCGCAAGCAGGCTCTGTGCTGTTAGCTTGAAGCTCGATGCAGGGCTTGAACTCATGAACTGTGAGACCATGGCCTGAGCTGAAGTTGAGTGCTTAACTGACAGAGCCACCCAGGCGCTCCAAAGTCCATCTTTTACTGGCTTCATGCCTCCCATTTCCTACTGGTGCCTCCTGGCATCACCTCCCAAATAAACTACTTGTACCCAAATCCTGATCCTTCCGTCTGGGGGAATCCGACCTAAGAATGGTGTGAAATGCTTTTTCTATGACTGTTGTGACTGTGATTTTCTTTTTTCCTTTGTCAGTGCAATGTCTTACATTAATAGCTTTTCTGATGTAAGACCGTTCTTGTACTCCTGGATAAACCTTTCTTGGTCATGATGTTTTTATTCACCTCTGGTTTCATCTTGCTAGTAATTTATTTTTCTCTCATTTATTTCATAAGTGAAATTAGCCTATAATTTTCTTTTACTGTCCTTATCTAGTTGTGGTCAATCTTATTTCATAAAATGAGTAGAATTCCTTTTTTTCCTATCTTCTTAAAAAATGTATATGAAGAGACGCCTGGGTGGCTCAGTGGGTGAAGTGTTGGACTTTGGCTCTGGTCATGATCTCACAGTCTGTGAGTTCAAGCCCCGTGCTGGGCTCTGTGCTGACAGCTCAGAGCCTGGAGCCTGCTTTGGATTCTGTGTCTCCATCTCTCTCTGCTTGCACTCTGTCTCTCTCTCTCTTTCTCTCTCTCTCTCAAAAATAAATATAAAAAAAATGTATATAAAGAGAGAAAAACAAAACAAAACAAAACAAAAAGAATACGTATACGGGGAAATTATTTGTAGTGTTACATAACCTGATGTCTTTCGGTAGGTATAGACTTTTGATTCTTTACTTTCTTTATTGGTTATTAGTTTATTTAGGCTTTTAAAAAAAATTTTTTTTTAACGTTTATTTATTTTTGAGACAGAGAGAGACAGAGCATGAACAGGGGAGGGGCAGAGAGAGAGGGAGACACAGAATCCGAAACAGGCTCCAGGCTCTGAGCGGTCAGTGCAGAGCCCGACGCGGGGCTCGAACTCACGGACCACGAGATCATGACCCGAGCTGAAGTCGGATGCTTAACCGACTGAGCCACCCAGGCGCCCCTTTAGGCTTTTGTTTCTTATTCAAATTATGTATAGTTATAGGGCACCCGGGTGACTCAGTCAGTTAAGTGTCCAACTCTTGATTGCCACTCAGGTCCTGATCTCACAGTTTGTGAGACAGAGCCCTGGGTTGGGCCCTGCATGGACAGCTCAGAGTCTGCTTGGGATTCTCTCTCTCCCTCTCTCTCTGCCTCTCCCCTGCACTCTCTTTCTTAAAAATAAACATAGGGGCACCCAGGTGGCTCAGTCGGTTGGGCGGCTGACTTCGGCTCAGGTCATGATCTCTCGGTCCGTGAGTTCGAGCCCCGCGTCGGGCTCTGTGCTGACAGCTCAGAGCCTGAAGCCTGTTTCAGATTCTGGGTCTCCCTCTCTCTGACCCTCCCCTGTTCATGCTCTGTCTCTCCCTGTCTCAAAAATAAATAAAAGCATTAAAAAAAATTAAAAAAAAACATTAAAACAAGAAATTATGTATCTTTATACATCATTTATATATATTATTTATATCATTTCTATTTTCTTGCACATGATTACCAATTTCATGTAGATTACAATTTATTTATGTTGGAGTGCCTGGTTGGCTCAGTCAAGGAGCATGCGACTCCATCTCGAGGTCGTGAGTTTGAGCCCCCTGTTGGGTGAGGAGACCACTTAATTTTTTTTTTAAATTTATTCACATAAATTTGTTTAAAATATCTTGTGATTTAAAAACCTTTACAGTACCCAATATTATATCTCTTTTTTCATTGTCTCCGGTGAATATTTTTCCTCTCTAAAATTTTTTTTTGACTAGTCTACTAGTTACTTCTGAAATGTTGCTCTAGTTTTGTTGAACCTGTTTGATTTCATACAACCTTATTGAAGTACAGTTTACATGTCGTAATATTCACCCATTTCAAGTGTACAATTCAGTGATATTTATTTATTTATTTAATTTATTTTGAGAGAGAGAAAGAGAAAGAGAGAGGGGCAGAGGGAGAGGGAGAGGGAGCGAATCCTAGGCAGGCTCTGTGCTGTCATTGCAGAGCCTGACACGGGGCTTGATCTCAGAAACTGTGAGATCACGACCTGAGCACAAACCAGGAGTCAGACGTTTAACCAACTGAGCCACCCAGGCGCCCCTCAATTCAGTGATTTTTAGAAAATTTACTGAGTTGTGACATCATCACCATAATCTTATTTATTTATTCCTAGAGAGAGAGTGCATGAATGTGGGAGAAGGAGAGTGGGAGAGAGAGAGAGAGAGAGAGAGAGAGAGAGAGGGAGAGAATTTTGAGCAGGCTCCACACTCAGCCTGGAGCCTAACTCCGGGCTTGATCCCATGACCTTCGTATCACGACCTGAGCTGAAGTCGAGTCCGACTCTCAACTGACCCACCCACATGCCCATATACTCCAACTTTAGAATATTTTCATCACCCTAGTAAGGTTCTTCATGTCTATTTACAGTTAATCCCCATTTCATAGCAACATTAATCTATTTTCTGTCTCTGTGAGTTTGCCTTTTCTAGATATCTCATGAAAATAGAACCTTAAAATATGTGGTCTTTTGCCTCTTCCAGACATTTCGCATCAGCGAAATCATATGTGTTCTTTTGGGTTGGGCTTCTTTCACTTAATGTGTTTGGATGAACCTCTCCATTTTTGTTTCTCATTTCATTTCTTTCTGGGGTGATCACAGAGCCAGTCACAGAGCCCTGGGTTGGTGCACCTGGGTTGGTGCAGGCCTGGGGATGAGCTAAGGCTTGGACCTCTCATCCCCTCAGACCTACAGCTTCTGCAAAGTCACAATCTCCACTTCCCAGTGGGAAAGACTTCCCCTTTGTCCCCTCACCCTCTTCGTGGAGTTGGTCAAATGGACTGAAACTGATGAAAGACCCGCCTTTCAGCTTGTTTGGGGAGGTTGAAACATTGGCTTTCTCAGTGAGAATTTTCCTTCTTTTGGTGGCAAAGACCCTCTACAGTTCTAACTGCTCGGGAAGGTGTTGGAACCTTTCAAACCTCTTGGCAACCTTTACTCGGGGAACGTGTTGTGCAGACCACCACCAGCATCCCAGGCTTCTTTAGTTAGTTTTCCAAACTAAGAACTACACTTCATATTTGCACCCTGCTCAAGAAGGGGTGAAAACATCTCAATATTGGCATTCTTTTTTTTTTTTTTTTTAATTTTTTTTTTTAACGTTTATTTATTTTTGAGACAGAGAGAGAGCGTGAACGGGGGAGGGTCAGAGAGAGGGAGACACAGAATCTGAAACAGGCTCCAGGCTCTGAGCTGTCAGCACAGAGCCTGACACGGGGCTTGAACTCACGGACCGTGAGATCATGACCTGAGCCGAAGTCAGCCGCTTAACCGACTGAGCCACCCAGGCGCCCCGTCAATATTGGCATTCTCTGTAGGGGTGGGGATTCCTGGAGAGTGACATTCCCTGAAATGCTATTTGATTATGAGGTAGATTTATAATCCAGTCTTCCTACCCCTCAGCATGCTTTATTTGGAAATGTAATATAAAAAATAAAGTGGCCAGGTTTTTTGTTTTTGTTTTTACCAGCAAAATGGGTTTATACAAGAATATAAGAAAATCTCAATTCAGGACATGCACGCTAAGGCAAAACCATAGGCAAATATAACAGACGAAGGAAAATAACTTTATTTTTTGGAGAAGGAGAAAGTTGTAGAGAATTGTTTGGAAGGAAATCCTATCAGAGAAAAGCAAGAGTTTGGGGTGATAATGGTTTTCCATTGATTGAGTTACCAGGGTAGTCAATTTCTTCCCCAAGATGCAATATGCATCTTTCCCTGTTGGGCCCTGTAATTGATGGTTTTCCTGTTGAATATTCTTCTGTTGGGGTTTGCAATTGACAATTTTTCTGTAATTGACATCAAGTGCTGCCAGATCCCGCTTCTAGCCTCAGGACTCCACTCTAGTGAGGTTTCTTTTTATCAATTTTCACAGACCCACCTTGTAGATTAGATAAAAGTATCACTGTCCCAGTGACAGCGAACAGTAGCTGGTACAGTGGCAGTGGAGCGTGTCAAACAGGCAGGATCAAAGATGATGGTGGTCAAAGCAAACTTCAGTTCTATCTGTAATGAGCTCATTTTTTAAAATTGGGAAATTAGGACCAAGAAAGTTGTTACTTAATATGCATATATACCTTAAGATCCATCATAAAGCATGTGATAACTAAGTTCTTTCCCCCAGCCCTCTAATGCTGACGGGTTTGTGGATCCTGGTCGGGAAGAGCCCCTGGGAAGCAGGAAACGAGCGAGGAAGCCCAGGCCTCCAGGGACTGACGGCGGCCGCAAGGGGCGCAGCATTTCGTGCACTAGGAGGCAGCACCACGCCGAGGAAACCGCACTGGATCCGCCGACGGGATGTGCAGCCTGGGGCTGGTGCCTTTGCCCGCCGGGAGTCCTCACTTGAAAAGTGGGCGCGAGCAGAGCAGGCTTGCGGAATAGTTGCGGGGCAGATTAAGTGATTAATGATGCCTTTCACCTTCTTGGCCTTTGGACAACAAATCAGTGGGCGTTCGCGAAAGCCAATTTGCTTCCCCTCTCGCCCCCACAGACATTTTGAGAGCCACGCGGCGTGGCTGGCCTCGCAGACCCGGGCCGGTCCCGCGGAAGGATGCCCTAAGCTCTGTTAAAGCCCAGCCCTTAGCTCGCGGGCGGGCGGCGCGCAGGGGACTACAGTTTCCAGAGTGCCCTGCGGCGACGGGCGGAGCCGGGGAGCGCCCGCAGCCAATTAAGGGGTCTTCGGGCGTTGCCGGGGAGCGGCAGGTGGAGCCGGGCCGTGGGTGGGCGCGGGGCCAGGTCCCCAGAACGCGTCCCGAGCCCCGGTGGGGGCGCGGCGCGAACTGGGCGGGCAGTCGGGAGGCGGCCCCGGGGACGGGACCGAGCGGGGGCGGGGACCGCGGCCGCCTGCGCGGTTCCGGGTGCTCCCGCCGCGCGCAGCCCGGGGCGCACTTGACCGGGGACGGGCTGCGGGGAAGGGCGGGTCTGGGGAGAACCCCCGAGCGCCGCGGCGTCCTCCAGCCCCTCCTCCTCGCGGCCGCCGGAGCCACAGCCTGAGCCCGAGCGGGAGCCGGCGTCACCTCGCCCCCCGGCTCGCGCGCCCCCAGCCATGGCTTTCGCCAATTTTCGTCGCATCCTGCGCCTGTCTACCTTCGAGAAGAGAAAGTCCCGCGAATATGAGCACGTCCGCCGGGACGTGGACCCCAACGAAGTGTGGGAGATCGTGGGCGAGCTGGGCGACGGCGCCTTCGGAAAGGTTTACAAGGTGAGGGCGCTGGGGATGGGTGGCCCCGAGCGCGTGGACCGGGTCCGGAAGGAAGGGGCGCGGGCCCGGATCAGCCCTGGCCCCGGCTCAGAAGGGCGCAGAGGGGCTGCCGGCCCTGAACTCGGGGTTCCGCGCTTCGGTCCTGGTGACCCTTGTTCTTTGGGGAGACCCTCCCTCAGCCCGGCTGGTCCCTCCGTGCTGGGCGCCCCCTCTGGTCACGGCCGCTGCCCCCAGCTTGTTTCTGAGTACTTCCTGTGCGTCCGGCACCGCGCTCGGCGCCGCAGGGGGAGACAAAGGGGCGCTTATAGGACCTTGGCATCCGAGACGAGGCATCCGCCGTAAAACGGATTCTAGGCATACTTTGTAAGGCCACACAGATGCTGTGAGAATGCCGAGGCGTGGAGACCGAGAAACTTCTGCCGTGTCTGGAAGAGTTGGGATCGGTGGAGCTGGGGACACACTTGAACTTGAGCCAGAGCCAGGAAAGAAGGTGGCCCTAGAGTGAGGTGTTAGGCTTAGAAAGAAGGGGAGGTCAGGGCTCTGTGAATATTAGGCTGCAGGGATTGGATTTGACTGTGTGTGTGAGTCACAGCTGGGGAGCCTTCCAGTTTGCAGTCAGTCACCTTTCCCCTAGAGGAATAAGGGGGCAGAGAGCTTTTGTGGAGGGATGGGTGGGGCAGAGCTGATTAATTCTAGACACGTTTGCAGCAGGTCATTGTCTGGTTCCTGCTCCTGTGAACCAAGTCTGAGTTGCTGAGTTGTATTGGAGACCCAAACACATAGGGCTTGACTCCACCCTTCCCCCCCCCCCCCCCATCTCCTTTCCCTGAAGCTTTACTGAGAGAATCCCCCAGTTGCTGTGTAACTCCAGGAGGGGTCTTCCTTCCTAAGGCACCATCACCGTCCTTGGGGCTCCAGTTAGCTTGTACCCCACTCTGACCCCAGGATTGCCCTTTCAGGAGGCCGGCCCACAGAGGGGGCTTCTCCAGACCCATCTGCTCAGGACTTGCTCTCTGCCCTGCAAGTGGTCTAGAGCGTAGTTACCAAAGTGTAGTCCCTGGCATTAGCATCACCTGGGAGCTTGTTAGAAATGCAGACTTGCAGGTCCCGCCCCAGCCCTGCTCAATTAGAGCCTGCATTTTAACAAGATGCTCAGGTGATTGCTAAGCGCACTGAGTTTGAGAAGCACTGCGCCTAGGGGCAGTTTTGAGGCCATCCAGGTCCGCTGGGTGCCTGTGTTGTTACCTCACCACCTCTCCTCAGAGCCCGCACTTCCTGTTACAGGGTGGAACCCCCACTGGAGCAGAGGTCCTGTGGTTGGAGAAGCAGGCCTCTGTGTCACTCACACCCGTGGCTTTCTGGCTGCCTTGATTTGCTGCCCTTCTCTGCTTGAGGGCTCTGCTGTCTTTGAGGACAGCCAGCACATTCTTAACTTGGCACATCTCTTCTTTACCCTTCTCACAGCTGCGTCTTCCTCCTGGTGGCCCCAGGAAACTGCCCTCAGCCTTGCAGCTCTCTTCCTGGACATGCTGCCTTCTCCAGTGGGAGCCTGCTCTTCCAGATGTGCCCTGACCACCACGGGGGCAGCTGGACCCTTGGTCAGCTTACCACATCCTTTTTGTCCAGAAGATGCAGTTGGTGTTTTTAGCGCACACTGTTGGCTCTCACTGATGTTTCTTGTCTGTTAGGGGCTGGCTTTCAATCGCAGTCTTGTCCCCCTCTCCCAGTGTATCCTAGGTCCATATGGATCATTTTCTTTCAAACCTAAATGCAGAACTTTGCTTTTATACTGGTTAAGATTTCCCCCTTGTCAGTTTCACTTGTCATTTCCGCCTGCTTTAGCCGTGTAAAACTCCCCTGCTACTCTGGAAGTTTCATGCAGAGGAGTGCATCTGATTCACAAGTTGCTTTGTCTCCTGGTATCTCCAGAGTAAGGGGACCCTTTTTAAGTGAATCTAGTTCCCCAAGCTGTGAGCTGCCTCACACCATCTCAGAACCCCTGATTTTCTCATAATTAAGACAAGGGAGAGCTAGACCAAGAGAGCTGTGTGATGGCTGATACTCTTGGACAATTTATTAGGTCACCTGCTTGGGCTTAGGGTGTGACCCGCTGATCTAACCCGACCTCATGTTGTGTGTGGGGATACTGATACTGGGGCCCTGGGAGAAGAAGGGACTAGAACCCAGGGCTCTGAGCTTCAGTTTAACACTTGCCTTAGTTACCAGCTAAGGAAGATCCATCCTGGAATGGGCGATCCCTGTCACCCAGGCTTCCTATTCTGAAGTACTGCTTGCTCGGTCCCTTGATGTTGACGTTGAAGCAGGTATTGCTTTAGGAAAGACTCTAATCAGGGACCATAACTCTTTCCCACTTCATTGTTCCCTGGCGTGGCCGCCATGGCAGCAAAGGCCGGAAGGTCCATCTAGGTTTTATGGCTGGGCCCAGGACTAAACGTTTTGACACAGTGCCTGGGGAACTAGCTGGCTGTGAACTGGGGAAGTAATGGCACCGTCTCATCTTTCTGTCTTAGAAGGAACAGGTTCTCCTGGCTCCCCACGTGGTGAAGACCTTCCCGAGGACTTCCCTGGCCTATGACGCCTTAGAGATCCCAATTTGTCAGATGCGTGTCAGGACAAGACTGATTACAGGTTTCCTGATGAGTCTTGCAGAAGCTCAAAGACTAAACATTAGCAGTCTCAAGATAGGGAGCCCCTTTGCTCCCCTTCTCCCTGATAAACCGCCATTTGGCCTCAGGAGAGAGAGGAGGGTTGGATTAATTTTGGGCAGAGTCAGGGTCGTTCTCACCTAATCCTTGTGGGATACAAATGGATTTCAAAAGAAAATCATTTCTAGCTTATTACTAGGTACAAAGCAAATGTTACCATATATACGTGGTTTCAAAATTCTTATATCATTTCAAAATTCTTTTTTTTTCTTAATTTATTTTTTAAACGTTTATTCAGTTTTGAGAGACAGAGAGATACCATGAGCCGGGGAGGAGCAGACAGAGAGAGGGAGACACAGAATCCGAAGCAGGCTCCAGGCTCTGAGCTGTCAGCACAGAGCCTGATGTGGGGCTCGAACCCATGAACCGTGAGATCATGACCTGAGCTGAAATCGGCTGCCCAGCCAACTGAGCCACCCAGGCGTCCCCATGTCAAAATTCTTCTTAAAAAAATCATCTTTATTCTGAAGACAAGGTAGAAAGGGGAGGGAGTGTTTGATATCCTATTGAGTAGAACGAAGCTGCCTTTAAGTAGGTTGTGGTTGCTGTTATAGCGGCAGGATGGTACTCGTGTGCTGAGCACAGAGTGAGCAAACATCAAGAGTTGGGTTGGGGCTGCCTGGGTGGCTCAGTTGGTTGAGCGGCAGACTCTTGGTTTTGGCTCAGCTCATGATCTCACAGTTTATGGGTTTGTGAGTTCAAGCCTCATGTTGGACTCCCCACTGACAACACCAGAGCCTGCTTGAGATTCTCTCTTTCTCCTTTTCTCTCTGCCCCTCTCCTGTGCATGCTCTCTCTTAAAATAAAAATAAACTTTTCTTTTTTTAATTGTTTATTTTTGAGAGAGAGTGAGAGAGAGAGAGTGAGAGTGTGTGTGTGAGCGGGGGAGGTCCAGAGAGAGGGGGAGACACAGAATCTGAAGCAGGTTCCAGGCTCTGAGCTGTCAGCATAGAGCCTGACACGGGGCTCAAACTCATGAACCTCGAGATTATGACCTGAGCCGAAGTCAGAGGCTCAACTGACCCAGCCACCCAGGCGCCCCTCAAAATAAAAATAAACTTTAAGAGTTGACTTAGCAGTCTGAGATTATTTTTCTGCCTTTTTTTTTTCTTTTTAAAGATTTTAATTTTAAGTAACCTCTACCCCCAATGTGGGACTCAAACTCACAGCCCTGACACCAGGAGTCACATGCTCCACTGACTGAACCAGCCAGGCGCCCCATTTTTCTGCTTCTTAAAAAAAACTATTTTGGTTCTGATCTGATGCTGCTTGTGAGCTGTTAAAAGCCTTATGATTTTGCAAAGAACGTTTTTTTTTTTTCTTTAGGTAAAAAGAAAAACATCATCCTAATAAGTCCAATCCATTGCTGTTGACATTTTGATATATTTCCTTACAGACTTTATCAGGTTTTATGGTGAGAAAAATGTTTTAATTCAGGGTTGGAATCATACAATCATACATACCTACAGTGTTGTATGCTGTCTTTCGTTCCTAAAACATCTTTCTGTATTATTCTAAATGCTTCCTACATACTTTCTGTGATGGCTCAGTACCGCCTTGCTCTTAATCTTACTGGATATTTAACTTTTTTTTTTAATTAAGTGATTTTTAAAAAAACGATTAAATGCTTATTAAGTGCTGTGTGCTGTGTTAAGCACTGTACCTAATATAGTCAGTTCTGCTGTAATGTAAATAACCATTCCTAAAAATTTTGGAGCTGTGCAAAATCAGTAAAGAATGGATGCCTTATAAGACATGCTGCTAAGGGCAGTGCTTAAAAAAATGGAGGCAGGAGCCCATAAAAAAAAAAAAAGGAAGCTAAGAACCCCGTGGTACAGTTGTACACAAGTTTTGCAGATAAGAAATACAAAAAGAGCTGCCGGGTGCTGTGGCCGTGGGTGCGTTAGGGCAGGTGAAGCCGTTGGAGGAGGGTTATCTGAAATCCGGCACTAGGTGGGACCCCAGATGTGGAGGGCTGTGGCCCAGAGGCCGCTGACAGATGTTTGAGGTGCATGCCTGTGTGTTGTGGGCATTTCTTCGCAGCTTGGTTTGGGTGGATGCAGTTTTCCGTGTTCACCTAGTGTTTCTGGCAGACAAAACTGCCCGTGAGCAAATTCACATTTAAGCGTCTTGATGAAATTGTTCCGTAATATATCAGTAGTCTTGGGACAGAGTTGGCGTGTCCAAAGTGAGCATTATGGCTGAGCTGTACGTTGATGATGAGTTTTGCTGGTAAAGTTCTTTTTGTGTTTTAAATCCTTTTTCAGGCTAGACTCCCGGAAGGGCTTTACTGGGTTGAAGGGTATGCCTATTTGAGGATGATTTTTAAAAGAAAATGAGAGAAGTTAGTAGAGGCTTCCTTTTGCCCCTTGCTCTCGCCAAGGGCCAATCCTCGAGTTCTCTGGGGCCTTGGAAAGGCCTGCCCTCCTTGGGGACCTCAGGTGCCCTTGGACCCAGAGAGCCATTGTTAACCCTCACCCTTCAAGTGCCATATCCTGCCCTGCGATTTCAGACGACAAAGCCGACAAAGGGGACGTTTGGTGAGGTGGGAGCCAGCTGTCAGGCCTTCCGCCCCTCCTGGCCAGAGTCATGCTTTCACCTCCTCTCCTGCCCTTAGTTTTAAGGCCCGGTTTCCGCTTCCTCTGGGGCTGCCGAGGGCTTGGCCTGTGCGCCTCCCCTCCTCCTCCTCCGGAAAGAGATCTGCCCCCAGGCAGTAACCTTATTTCCGCTCAGCCTAGTGTTTCTAAATAGAAGTCCATGCTATTGTGAGTGTGTTCCTGGCTCGGTCCTAAACTCAAGTGGCCCTAGCTTCCTGGGGTATTGCCCACCTTGCGGGGTGGGGTGGCGGGGGTGGGGGTGTCTCTTGAGCAGCTGATTTAGCACTGAGACCTTTTCTGGCTGGCTCCAGAGCAGGCCCTGGCGATGTGAGCTAAACAGCTAACCAGATCCCCACCCCCACTTCCATCTGGGTCCCCTGACCTCTGGAGGTTACCCAGACCAGGGGACAACCGCAGGGACTGCCACCCCAAAGCCCCCAGAAAACAGCCCTGTGCCAGCTGCCGCTTAGGGCAGTACAACAGGGTGATTAAGGGAAGAAGTTTGAGGGTCAGCAAGATCTGGGTTTCCACCTGAGCCAGTGACCTCCCACTCTGAGCCTCAGGCTCTTGTCTGTAAATGAAGGTGATAAGTCAGAGGATAGGAGGGCCAAGGTGCTTGTAGCTCCTGATCCCCACCCAGGAAGTGGGCAGGAAAGGAAGATACTTTGTTATTGTTGATGCTCTTGGTATCACAAAGAGAAGGTCCTGGCCAGTTACTGCTGTTTAACTGGGGACCAGGAAGAAATACGTTCGTGTTTGTGGTGACACAGAACCAGCGTGAGTTCGCTCCTTGGTGAGTCACAGGTACAGGTGGAGTTGTCCCGCAAAAACTTGTGGCAAATAAGCACATCACGGGGAATAACTTCCAAAGCCGTGACTCCCAGAGCAAGGGTGAATGGGCTGCTTTTATTTAGGGTTGGGATGAGTAGTTAGAAAGGGGAGCCTCGGCACCAGGTAGAAGCCAGCATAAAGTCAGGCATGTACCTGGAGGAAACATACCGATAAGTATATTCTGTGTCATGTAAATGAGGCTTGTGCTCCTTGGGCGGAGATTTTAGTATTCTAATGAGGGAACGGTAACTGTCAGTCATTCCACAGGTCCTTCCGTGGTCCATCTATGCAGGTGTGGGTTGGGGGTTGAGCTCAAAATGGTCCGAGGGGTCTGGGCCGGCGGAGTTTGTCCTGGCCGTCCTTCTTGCTTGAGGGGTAGTTTCGATTTCCTTCGAGGATGCTGTGTCCATCGCGCCTTTTGCCCGAGTTAAGAGATAGTTGGAAAGAAGAGCCTGAGGAAAAAGGTGGGACAAAGGTCTGTGGGAACAAGCGGGTGAGCAGTACAGGACAGGTCTTGGGGGTCTAGCTGGTGACAGTAGCTTGGCTCTTATGCCAGGGCTCGCCACCTCGGCACTGTCGACATTTTGGGCAGGAATCCTTTGTTGTAGGGGCTGTCCGTGCATTATTGGGTGTTAGCAGCATCCTTCGCTTCCGCTCGTTAGAAGTGCCACCCTCCCCTCGGCCCCCCTAGTTGTGACGGCCTGAAATGTCTCCAGACGTTGCCACATGCTCTCCGGGGGGCAGAATGGCTCTAGTTGGGCACCACTGCCTCATTGGAGTGAACTGGCTCGATTCACTATGGCAAACAGTATTTGTTCGTGTCTGCGGGTCAGGTCCCTGAGTGTAGGATGGGAGACTCAGGCCTTGCAGCCAGGGGGACCAGCGTTCGAATCCTGGCTGTCCCACTTAGCAGCTGTGCGATCTGAGCCTCAGTTTTCTCATGTGTACAGTGGGGCTGAGGCTAGGACTCACCCCCCACGAAGGGCACAGCAGTTGGCTCAGAGGAGGTGCTCCGTGGTGCCAGCAGCCTCCTCTGCTGCTTGGTGGGGGGAGGACACAGGGGGTTCTGCTGGGGAAAGTGGAGAAAGGGGAAGGCTTCCACCAGGCAGGGCAGGTGGGGTGGTGATAGCAAGCTGGAGAGAAGGAAGCCAGGAGAGAGGTCGGAGAGTGAGGCCTGAGGTTGCCAGCCTGCACCCTGATTTGTGTGGCTCCCACGGTGGCTGAACCAAATTTGAAGCGATTGCCAGCATTTTGAAATCATGTGTCACATAAAAGCCCCCCTTCCCTCTGGCTACCACCAATCTGTTCTCTGTATTTATGAGTCTGTTTTTGGTTGCTTTGTTTGCTTTTTTTCCCTAGATTCCACATATAAGTGAAATCATATGGCACTGGTCTTTCTCTGACTTACTTCACTTAGCATTATACCCTCTGGGTCCATCCGTGTTGTCCCAGATGGCAAGATCTCATTTCTTTTTATGGCTGATTAATAGTAACATATAAAGTCTTCTTTATCCATCTATCTACCACTGGACACATGAGTTGCTTCCATATCTTGGCTATTGTAAATAATGCTGCAGCAAACATAGAGGTGCATATGTCTTTTTGAATTCGTGTTTTCACTTTCTTTGGGTAAATACCTGGTAGTAGAAATACTGGATTGTGCGGTATTTCTATTTTTACGTTTTTGAGGAACCTCTGTCCTGTTTTCCACAGTAGCTTCAGCCGTTTGCCTTCCCACCGGCAGTGCATGAGGGTCCCTTTTTCTGCACATCCTCACCAACACTTGTTTCTTGTTTTTGATACTAGTCATTCTGAGTGTGAGGTGGTATCATTGTGGTTTTGATTTGCATTTTCCTGATGATCAGTGACGGTGAGCGTCTTTTCATGTGTCTATTGGCCAGCAATTTTTTGTTTGTTGGTTCTTATTTTTTGATTCACATCCAAGTTAGTTACCATATAGTGCAATGTTGATTTCAGGAGTAGAATCTAGTGATTCATCCCCTACGTAGAACTCCCAGTGCTCGTCCCAATAAGTGTCCTCCTCAATGCCCATCACCCATTTAGCCCATCCCCCCACCCGCAAGCCCTCCAGTAACCCTCAGTTTGTTCTTTGTATTTAGGAGCCTCTTCTGTTTTGTCCCCCTTCCTGTTTTTTTTTTTTTTTTTTTTTAACGTTTATTTATTTTTGAGACACAGAGAGACAGAGCATGAATGGGGGAGGAGCAGAGAGAGAGGGAGACACAGAATCGGAAGCAGGCTCCAGGCTCTGAGCCATCAGCCCAAGAGCCCGACGGGTGGCTCAAACTCACGGACCGCGAGATCGTGACCCGAGCTGAAGTCGGACACTCAACCGACTGAGCCACCCAGGCGCCCCCCCCCTTCCTGTTTTTATGTTATTTTGCTGGTGGCCACCAGCTTAATAGTAAATGATACTTTGGATACATTGGGTTAAATAAAGTATATTTTATTTAACCCAATGTATCCAAAGTATCATTTCAGGATATAATCAATATAGAATAAAAGAGATATTTAATATTCTTATTCCATATTAAGTCTTTACAATTGGTTTGTGTTTTGTGTTTCCAGCACCTCTCAATCTGGGCTAGCCACATTTCAGGGGCTCAGTGGTGACATGTGACTGCTGTTCGGTACAGTGCAGATCTGGCCTCTGACGTTTACCAACACCTTGTGCCTTCCTCCTGGGCCCCTCTACACATTTCTGTTGCCGCCTCAAGTCCAGTGGTCAGTGGGTTTGGGAGCTGGGCATGGCCGGAGGGGCTGGCTAGGGCAGGGCCAGATCAAGAATACTATTTGGGGGCCCAGTCAAGAAGGCCTCGAATGCCAAGCTGAGGAATTTGGTTGTGTTGGTTTTGAGCTCAGCTAATGTCCTGCCTGCCCCGTGTCCAGGGCCTGACCAGATCAGCCTCCCGCAGTGTTAGAGTGGAGCTAGTTTTGGATGGTCACCAGAGGAGGGGAGTTGGGGGATGTCAGAGCCAGGGTTCCTGGCTGCCCAAGGCTGGGGTAGCCATTAATGAGTGAAGGCTGGGACAGAGTGGCCACACCCTGCTGGCTGGAGCAGGTGGGGCTAAGAGGAAAGGCCAGAGCTGTGGTTGGGGCCCAAGTCAGAGCCCAGGGAGAAGCACTGATGGAAGGCATCTAGTCCAAGAATGAGATGTTGTACCATGGGCGGGAGGCATGGAAGATTCTAGAGAGCAAGGGATGGTAGTTAGGAAGAGGCAAGAAGTTAGAGAGGATGAGGTGCGAAGGGAAACTCACATTTGCCCGGGATCAGAGATGGTGTAGGAACTTGGATGAGTTTCTGGAGTTACAGCCTGGCTCGCTGCCTCTTGCGGTGATCCTGAGAGAAGTACTTACCCTCGTGCCTCTGTGTCTTTAGCTGCAAAACGGCACTGGGAGTAGTACTGCTGCAGGGTGGTTGGAGAGTGAAATAACCCAAGTGGTAAACCACTTGGCCCAGGACCTTGGAAAAGCTCAAATACAGGTTAGCCATTGGAATTATTAATTGAGCACTTCCCGTGTGCCAGGCACTGTGGGTTCCAAGGTGAACAAGATAAATGAGTGGGGAGCTGCTCTTCTTATCTGTTCATCGTTGACGCTTCTGCCAACCTCAGGAAGGGCAAGGGTTAGTTAGCATCCTCTCTCCGCACCTGATAAAGCAGAGGCCCAGAGAGGTACCTGGATGGACTTGCTTCGGCTCACACCGCTTCTCCGTGGCAAGGCTGGGACTTGAACCCAGATGTCTCTGGCTAGGAACCTAAGCCTTTTCTACTGTACAATATGGAGGGAAAGACGAGGGGGCTTAGTGCGAGGAGAGATTCCCGGGCCACCTCAGTGTGGTGTCTCCTTGTGGCCTTGGCGTTTCTGTGCCCAGCGACGTGACCCTCCTCCCTAGGCCTGGCTCAACCTTAGCTGGGTCTGGGCCCCGAGATGGGGGCGGTGGCCTCTCACATGCAGAGGAAGTGGTGACTAGTGTAGGCAGGGCTCAGGCTCACAGAGGAAGTGGCGGGGGAAGCTGGGTGCTCCTGGCCTCCTCCTGGGGCTCTGGTGGGTGTGGGCGTGCTGGTGCCACAGCATCCTAAGGTTTTGGGTGCCCCTGAGTGCTGCCAGCAGGGTAGGGAGGCATGTTACTCCGAAGAGCTTCTTCCTCCCTTCCCCTTTCTCCCCACCCCCCTTCTCCCTCCTCCCCTGCACTCACCTTCCTCTTCACTCACTCTTTTCTCTCTTCCCCTTTCTCTCTGCTTTCCCCTTTGCTACACTTTTTTTTTTTTTTTCCTTCCTTTCCCCATAGCTTGCTTATTTTGTTTTCTCACTAACAGGCAATACCAGAACCAGAATTGAGGCCCTGAGACTCCAGAGGATTAACCACTGTGCTAGTGACTAAAGCCTTAACTGTAGCCAGCCTCTGTCCGGTGGGGGAGGAGCCACTGAGAGGAGTTGAAGGAAGGACATCCCTTTTCTGTCTCAGGACCTTTGCACTTGCTGCCCTCTCTGCCTCCCACTCTCTTCCCACTACTCTGTGCAACCAGGGCTCCTTCTCATCCTCTGGGTGTCGATTGACACGTCCCTTCTCAGGCCTGCTCTGACTGCCCCTCCCTGGCCATGGTGCCAGTTCTCTGCTGATTTCTTTCGGAGCTCCAGCCACAGACTGGGTTTCTTTTGCGTGTTGTCTTGTTTATTTTTCTTTCCTCTCTGGAAGATGTAAGGTCCCCGCAGGCAGGGAGTTCTCCATTTTTTTTGTGGCCAACATAGTAGATGCTCATAGCAGATGCTTAGTTAATTTCTCCTGTGTGAATGAACAACGAATGAGTAAATGCTAGCCCTAGCTTCTTCTCTGTAGGCAGGCCCAGCACTGTGCTAATGAGTGTAGGCACAGGGATCCCTGCTGAGCTTTCTCTTAGTTTCCCTGCCTCCTTGCTGTGTGACTTTGGGAAAGTCGCCTCACCTCTCTGAGCCTCAGCATCTTGAGCTGTAAAATGAGGATCAAGATAGCGCTTCCCTTAGAAAACTTAATAGAAGGTGGAGACCTGGCCAGTCCTTACCATCCATAGTGCTCAGAATGGAGGGAGAAGTAAATGCCGTCGTGGTGCTGATGATTATTCCTGCTGGTTGACCAGCACACCTGGCTCCTGAGGGTTGGCAGGCAGAGTCCCTGTAGGCCCCTGGTCCGCCTCCCCTTTCTGGTCATGCAGGAGGCTGCTTCTTATAGGGAAGTTGGTGTTTCGGGTTCCTGGGGGTCAGCCGGAAGCTTCTTGCTCTCCTGCCCAAGAACGTGATAAAGAGGCTCCACCCAGCCTTTGGGAAGTTCGCTCCCTGCCTGCTCCATTCGGTCCAGGGTGGCCGCTCTGGGTGGTGAAAGAGCAACATTCATGCCCCAGAGGGCACGCCTGCCTTTGCCCTCCTTCCTGGAAAGCTCCGGCCTGTTCTGTCTGGGAGCCCAGGCCCAATTCTTGGCCCCTGAGGCTGTTGCCACCATCAAAGCTGGCTTTGTCACCCTGAGGCAATGACCCCATCGGAGCTGGCCTGCTTCCCTGTTTGGCCTGGAGATTCTTTCTACCTTTGTTTTGCCGCTTCGTGGTCTCTGGTCCCCTGGCTCTTATTCAAGCCTCCTCCTCCCTCGAGTGCCCTCCACCCCCACCCCGCTTTGAGGTGACAGGAAACCCACTGCTGCTTCTGTTGGCCAAGGAGGGAGCGGGGGACTGGTGCCTACAGTAATGAGGAACCGGTGCCGGCTCTGTCCGAGGCTCTGCTCTGTCTGTAGACCGTCTGAGGCCGACAAGGTGAACCTCAGAAGGTCTGTGGAGCACCTCCCACCTCCCACGGGAGCCCCGCCTCCGAGGCTCCTACTTGGTGGTGCAGGAGTCCCGGCTCAGCCATTGTCGTCTTTCTGCTGTGTGACTTTAGGCGAGTGACGTTACCCCTCTGAGCCTCGGTGTCCTTTTCTGCAAAATGGGGATAATACCGTTCCTCTCACAAGTGGGATGTAATTCTTGTCCCGCACCATGGAATACCGGCAGGAGGTATTCCCAAATGCTCACGGCAGTTTTTCTGGGAGTATGGGTGTGTGTGTGTGTGTGTGTGTGTGTGTTTTTAACTGAAGTATAATTCACATACATGTGATGTAATGTATAATTAATGTTACTAGTTTCATCTCGTGGTGATTCGACAGGTCTGTGTCTTTACCACCTGCAGTCTTATGAGGCCAGTACCCAAGGACACGCAGCCAGGATACAGCAGGACTGGCCTGCGCCTCGCTTCACATATTTATTACATCTCGTGTCAGCCAGGGCGTGGGGAGGGCTGTCAACCTGCACGACCGTGAGGCATGAAGCGGCCCAGCCATTTGGAGAGCTGTCTGGCATCTCGTGATGGAGTCTCGGGCCCCTGGATGCAGCACCATGTGACGGCGTGGAGTGGCCTGACCATATGTCCGACCCGTCATGGCCTTGCCCTTTAGCGGAGCAGTCTGCAGCTATTGGAGCTGATGCCGTGGCAGAGTGTCCAGTGATCCACAGGGCCGATTGTGACGCCTTGTTAAATGGCATGACCGTCACCGCGTACAATACACGAGCATACTGGTCAGTGAAGTGAAAATGACAAGTCAGTGTGTACAGTTTAACCCCACTTCTATAAGGTATGGGAGAACATATCCGTGGAGAGAGAGAATAGTGAACAAACACTTGTGGGGTGCTCACTTCGGGCCAGCCCTGCCCCGAGTGTCGGTCACATATTAATTAGCTCAGTGAATGCCCACAACAGCCCGCGAGGCAGGAACTGCTTAGCAAAAGGAGGAGAGTGAGGGACAGAGAGGCCACATAAGTCCCCTGGGGTCACACAGCTGGGAAATGTTAGGGTGGGTTCAGCCACAGCAGGCACAGGCAAGAGGTGCTACAAAGTGCTGCAGGCAGTTTTCTCTGGGATTATGGGTGTTTTTCTTTAACTGAAGTATAATTAATGCGCAGTGTTCTATTACGTGGACCATGTAACGATTCAGTAGTTCAGTGTAAAACTCCGTGCTCCCCACGGTCAGCGGTTGCCATCTGTCCCCAAACAACATTATCACGATATCATTGACTACATCCCCTATACTGTAATTTTTATCTCCATGACTCATTTTATAACTGGACGTTTGTACCTCTTAATCCCCTTTATTTCACCATCCCCCACCCACCTCCCCTCTGGCAACAACCAGTTCTCTGTATTTAAGAGTCTGTCTGTTGGTTCATTTGTGTGTTTTTTAGATTCCTTATAAAAGTGAAATCATAAGGTGTTTGTCTTTCCATCTCATTTTGTTTCACTTAGCGTGATACCCTCTAGGTCTGCTCAAGGGATTATGGGTGGTTTGATTGTCTTCTTTGTAATAATACATTTTGAAGACTCTTTTGTTTTTTAATGTTTATTTTTGGGGGGGGAGCAGAGAGAGAGAGAGAGAGAGGGAGAGATTGAGAATCCCAAGCAGGGGCTCGAACTCACAAACTGTGAGATCATGACCTGGGCTGAAAGCAAGAGTTGGATGCTCAACCGACTAAGGCAGCCCTGGAGAAAGGTGCTTCCTTCTTTTCTTCCCTCCTTCCTCTCTGCTCTTGACCCTGGGCCGCCCTCCTGCTGTGACTCAGCACCCATTCCTCTGTGGGCCCTCCGCTGGCTCCAGGGGGCTTGGGAGAGGTGGGAGCAGCGTCTCTACATCACCTTTCTCACCTCCTTTTATCAGCACTAGGTGAGGTTGGATCCCCATCGCTTCTGAAGAGCTGAGATCTGAAGGCTCCCACATCCCTGGCCTAGTTGGACAGCTTGCCCGGGTTTTCTGTCAAGGCCACGGTGCGATATCTTTTAGGCTAATCCTGTTGGGTTTTGGTTTTTTATTTGCTAGCCCAGAAGGATTTGGAGGCTCAGGCGTTCCCTGCTGTGTCAGGATGGCTTGCCAGACGTCTCTTCCCACCCCCCCCACCCCCCCCACCCCCTGGGAGAGAGTATTAAATGGCCGTCTTTGGAAGCCATACCACTCCTCTGCTTTGTGCTTCACAATCTTTGCCATCCTTAAGTGTCACTTGTTCTGAAACTTGGCACTCTCGTTCATCCTGAGCTGAAACTTGGCCCAGCGATTATTGATAGGGAAGTGGTTTCTCTCCACTTGGCAGGACTCAGTAAGTGTGTATATCCTGCTCAGTCAGAGGCTTGGGCTTCCCCAAGGTAGAGAGGAGGCAGCTTTCAAAACCAGAGAACAGCTAGAGATTCAGGAATATAAATACGTTGAGGAGAAAAGAGACTTCTCATCACTTCCTTTCCATCCTTAGGTGGAGGACACATCGTTTCTTTTTTTGCACGGAGATACAAATGCCAATTCAGCCATCCACCCATAACTCAAATATACGTAGTGTGTGCTATGGCTGAACATGGTGGCAGATATATTGGTGAACAAGCTAAACATGCTTTTAGGCTTTTGAAAGTCAAACATACACGGTCCTAAGCGAGGAACGTCACAGCCAGTAGCTAACCCATTAACCCATGGTGGTTTATAAACTTTCTCGTGTGTCTCTGGAATTGTCCACATCTCTGCCGGGAAACTAAAGTCTGGTTCCTTGCCTTCCTGAAGGGCGCTTAGCTGGTAAGTAGTAGAGTCGGGATTTGAACCCAGCTCCTGTGCTTTCTCCATTCCACAGATCATTTGATGGAAATTTGCCCATTTCTAAGTTTGCCAAGATGGGGACATGGGTGGAATGGAGTAGGGTAGGTGCCTGTAGAAAAAACTTTCTTGGCTACAATATTAAGGGAAGGAGAGAGTCTGGTGTTCACAGAAGCCAACAGTGTAGCTGAGGGTGCCTGGGTGGCTCAGTCAAGCATCTGACTCTTGATTTCGGCTCAGGTCACGATCTCAGGGTTTGTGAGTTTGAGCCCCGCATCAGGCTCTGCACTGACAGCACAGTCTGCTTGGGATTTTCTCTCCCTCTCTCTCTGCCCCTCCCCTGCTTGCTCATGCGTGCATATGCACGCGTGCAAGCTCTCTCTCTCTCTCTCTCAAATAAACTTAAAAAAAACAAACAGGCTCTAGTGCCTTTTGGAAAAAAAGATTTGATGATTGTTTACTGTCTAGTCATAACTTTTCATTCCTTTCTTCCTGTCTCACACACACCTGTTCTCCCATCCACCCATTCGTAGTCCTGCTTGCTCACTCTCCTGTCCGTCCATCCTGCCGCACGCCCATCCTTGCATATAGCCCTCTCTCCCTCCCTCTCTTCCACTAACCCATCCACCCACCCTCCTTTTCATGCACCTGTCCATCCAGCTCCCCGTCCACTACCCACCTGCCCATCTGCCTACCCATTCTCTCATCTTCCCATTTACTCACCCTCCCAGACTCCCATCCACTAGATATTCTGTGCCAGGCTCTGTGGGGTGGACTAGAATGAATTAGACATGGGCTTAGCCTTTCAGAGCTCACAACGAAGTCAGAGAATCTTGGAACACCAATGACTGGGGTACCAGGAGGTCTGTGAAGAAAGCCCTAATAAGGTGTGAAATGGTAGTAGGGGAGTTGGGGTTCTGAGAGCACTTCAGGGAACAGGCTGTGGAGTTAGACTTTGTGGGATAAACACACGTATGGGGAAGGCACTCCGGCGGGGGGAAGAAACGCGTGGAAGTAGGAAGCAGGAGGGCACTGGCCATAGCAGGGGGTGCATGTGGAGGAGTACTGGACTCCCAGAAAAGTAGAAGGGGTAAATCACCCGCGCTCCGTGTCCCAGGCCAGGGAGTTTGAGCTTTGCATCAGCAGCAGGGAGCCATTGAAGTTTGCCCCCAACGGGTTTCTGGCTGAAGGGAGTGAAGGAAGAGAAGGGGAAGGAGGATGGGCACACGTAGAAACTGGGTGGGAACCCCTGGAGATACTTTCTCTGGGGGGCTCCTGAAGGGGAAAAGCACTGGGCAGAAGGCTGGGCCTGTGTCAAGTCCTGACCGCACTTCCTAGCCGCATGACCTGGGACAGGGCCTTCATTTTTTCTTAACAGGGGCAGACAGAACAGCTGCCTACCTCGTGGACCTATGCCGGACACTGGTGAGGGGATGCTTATCCCGCCTCAAGAGATCTCAGGAGGTCTTGGCCGGCCTTCTTCCTGAGGCCCACAAGACCCAAGTGTCCGGAAGGCTGGGCTGTGGAACACAGACTCCCCTCCTCGACTGACTCATGCCTGCCAGCCAGGGGTGTTAGTGGAATCTGAACCCAAGGCCACACTGGCTCTGTGTCTGGTGCCCTCAGGCCACCCTGCTTGGATTTATGTTGGGCCCCTTCCCCTGCACATGGCCCGTCCTGCTGTGACCTTGTGGGGCCAGATTTCCTCCCTCCATAATAGAGTGGAAGCCTTTCCCGTGATTGGTAACAGACCTCACCACACAAAGACAAAATGTTTTCGGGCAGGGACACCACAGCTGTGTATCGTAGGACACAGACCAGGCTCCTTCTTGGTTGCAGCGGCCTGACCCATATTTGACACGTGCCTGGCACAGCCATCCAGAATCCAGAGGGCAGGGAAAATAGAAACCTTTAGCCTTGTCTGCTCCGTTCTTTGGCTCTGACCCACATGCCTAGGCTGTTCATCTGACAGGTCAGCTGGGAGCCTTCCTTCACGCCTGCCTTCCGGCCAGGTTGCTAGGAGACCGGACTCCCTAACGATCACCACCTGAGGTTCTACCCACTCTTAGCCCTTGAGACCTTTGTTTCTTCCTGGACAAAGAAATACATGTTTCTGAGGCTGGGTCTGGAACATGGGAGTGAGTTTCAGATGCTCCCTCACCTTTATGAGAAAGTATTTTCTGCCAGGTTCAGCCTTATGTTCAAAGCTGCTTCCTAGAACTTTTTGCAGTGATAGGAACATTGTTTCTCCTGTATTCAGTGTGGCGGGTAGCTGCCATATTGGACAGCGCAGCTCAAGTGGGTTCCTGAGAGGATGAGGGTGACCATGCCTGGATACGTTCAAGACAAGGTCAAGATAAAGTGGTTACTTCTGGGGCACTATCCTCCACTGTCCTTGCTGGGACCCCTGTGGATAATTGTCAGATGCCATTGAGGGAAATTAACTTTTACAAGCCGTGTGTATTCCTTATGCTGTGTTTTCAGGTTCTCCTGATTCGTAGGTGCAACGATCTCCCCAAAGTTCTAGCTTAGCCCCATTTTATTAGCCTGCTTTGTTGACATACTATTATGGCTTAATTATTTTTTCTTATTACTATATTGTTTTTCTATTTATCATCTTAAAGGGTTGCTTAATATCCCACTGAGTTAATTTGACCACTGTCTTACTGTTGAACATTTAGGTTCTTTCTGGCTTTTTTTGCCATTGTTATGGACTATGGTGACCATGCTCCTAGTACATTTCTTTTGTTGTCTTTATTTGAATAATTTCCTGGCCTTACTTTCTTAGGAATGAGGGCTGATTGGCTTAAAAGATATCGTTAAGGATTTTAAAACCTATTGCTGGTTTTTGTCTTTGGAGGATTGGATCTGGGCGCCAGTCGGTTATCCGACTTCGGCTCAGGTCACGATCGTGCAGTTTGTGAGTTCCAGCCCTGCGTCGGGCTTGCTGCTGGCCGCAAGGAGCCCGCTTCAGATCTTCTGTCCCATTCTCTCTCTCTGCCCCTCCCCTGCTCACATTCTCTCAAAAATAAACATTAAAAAAAAAATGAATCTGTATTTTTGTCAGTAATGAGTATACCCATTTTACCACCCTCTTTGTCACCAGTCCTGGAAGTTGTCATTCCTTGTTTTTGTTAATTTAATAATTATAAATCTCTGCCTTTTTGGAGGAGGGTTTTGGGGCGGAAGTATCCCCTGGTTTCTGTTGTCTGTGGCCTGTTAGTAACCGTGTTTTCCACTTGGGGCTTTGTGTCCTGGGTTATCAGTTAGGTCCTCGGAGGGGCCTCAGTGAAGATCACTTTGTAGGTCTCGGTGGCCCTTTTGAAGGTGGCCCTTGTTACACGTGTGGTGTGTGGTGAAGTACCTCCACAGATACCTGTTCTCTGCTGGAATCCCCCCAGAGATGGCAAACCTACTTACTTTTTGGTGGCAGATGACAGAAGTCCAGAAGGGACTGAAAAGTCAAAGGGCAGACCCTGTCTTCAGGAACAGCTGTCTCCAGGTGTCCGCGGACCTCAGCATCCCCTCCTCCGTTTGTGGGCCCTGCTTCCTTTGTCATGGCTTCATCCTCAGGCAGGGTCTCTGGAGGAGTGGCCATGTGGGCTATAAAACCCTCCAGACTTCCATTCTACCCGTTTAGCAACCCCAGAGAAAGAAAGAGCTTCTTTACTGAAAAACTTTACCGAAAACCCCAAAACAAGCCCCAAACCACCCAGGTACAACCCTTTTGGCCTGCCTTGGGTCACTTGTGCAAGTCTGAAGCGCTGGCGGTGACCGAGAGGGCCAGGAATGCGTGGCCGGGCCTGCGCTGAGCACTGGGGCCAGGTGGGCTCAGCCCCCCGTGAATCCCTTGCACCAAGAGGGAGGGGCAGTTGCCAAGGGAAAGGAGAGTTGTGAATCTGCAACTGTCCCAGACTGGACCCAGGTCACTGCATTCACTTTTGTTTCCTCATCTGCAGAGGGCACGGGGGAGTTGGGATTTAGGAGTGGGGGCTAACATTCTGGTCTCTGAGTTCTGTGATATCAGCTCTTTCCCTGGGGGAGGAGGGAGGGACACCGTGATCAGCCCGCAGCTGGGAGGGACGGGGTGGGCTGGGGGTTGTCCCCCTCAGCTGCTGCTTTGTGATGGGACTTTCAGGAAGCCCCTGGCCCCTGAGTGGACCGGACCGGACTGGCCTGGCCTTGCCGGGGCCCCTTGGGTGGGACAGGGCTCCCTGCTGGGAGGGTTGTCCCCACCTCCTCCAGGCTGGGCGCCTGAGCCGCACAAGGGGGAAGATTGTTCCCGCCAAGGTGCCTGGGCCAGTAAACACAAGTGGCCACTGTGTGTCTGTTCTCAAGGGTGTGGGCTGAGGCGTTAGTCACTGCCAGCCAGCAGCGGAGGGCTGGGCGGGGGCTCCCCCACCCTTTGCTGGACCCCAGCTTTGCCTCAGCCAGTGGGAGAGATGGACGTCAGAGGCCACAGACAGCCACTTGTTCTTTATGCGACTCCTTGACTGTCAACTCCCACAGGTGCCCCATCCGCTCGGACCACCCATGGCTTTCTAGGACCTACCCACTCTCACAAGATGCCCTACACATCAGACCATGAAGAGAGCTTGGGCATCATTTCCCCACCCTGCTACTGTACAGGGAGGAAACTGGGGCCCGGACAGGACCTTTGCAGAATTTGACCACTGGTAAAGAGGTCAGGAGCGTGGACACTGAAGCCACGTAGACCTGAATTCAGCTCCCAGCCCTGTTGTTTATCTGCTGTGTGTTCTTGAGCAAGTGGCTTTGCCTCTCTGAGCATGAGTTTTCTTACACATAAAATGAGGCTCTTCATAGTACCTCCCGGGTATAAAAATTAATTGAGGGGATCAAGCAGTGTCCTCTTGTGCCCTCTCTAGGCTCTATTGCTTCAGCCAGTTTCATTTTCATGAAATGTTTATGCTGGAGGCTAGCTTAAAGTGGGGTTTGGGGTTATCTCAGCCATCTCTGCTATTGTTCCGAGGTTGCATCTCATTGGCTGACGTGATCACATTCTTCTCCCTGAGCCATTCATGTTCTGATCGACCAGTATGAGTCACCCACCCACTTCTAGAGTTGGAGGCGGATTCTGCTCCAGTGCATTTTAGGGACTGGGAATGAGGGCGGGTTAGCTCCCCCGAAGAAAAATCAGGTAGGGTGAGTTATGTCATGAGAGGGCCGTGGTTTCTATTACCAGTGCTCCTTCTAGCAGAAACTGTCTTGTTCACTAGAAAAGGACCTCCCCTAGAACATGAGCTCAGTAAATAATGGTTGAATGAAGGAACAGGGAACAAGCTGATTTCTGGCTGCCTAGTGTAGTCAAGAGAACACTGGTCGGGGTGGGTCCTGGTAGCCTTTGAGCCTTAAGTCTGCTAATCTGGGAAATGGGCATGATGGCGACCACCTGCCTTAATGGCATGTGGGTGGATTAAAGTTTGGTATTTTTAGTACTTAGCTGCCAAGCATGTTATCAGTTGTGGTCTATAGTCGTTTATCTTCAGCGATGGCAGGAGGAGCAGGGAACGCTGGGTGCCCCCCCAGGGAGGGCTGGTTGGGAAGAGACTTGGAGTTTAGGCTCTTTGAGCAAGGTGGGCCTGCATTTGGATCTGCTTCCACTCCCCCGCTTGCTGTGTGACCTGAGGCAAGTCACCATGCCTCTCTCAATCTCTGTTTTCTCATCTGTAAGTTGGGGTTACTAATACTTATCTCCAAGGGCTGGATGGAGGATGAAATGAGAGATGCCATTTAAGGCCCGTCCTGGCACACGGTGAGCGCACAGGCAGTGTTAGCTGTTTTTATCATCAGCCATTATTACGTCTTCTGGCACGGAGGTGAGTAGATTGCTGCCTCAACCAGACTTGTAAAGAATTTAATTTTGGCGAAGTCACTTTATGCACCACGACTGCTGCCAGCTAACCCCTTTCTGGCAGGCTCTGGTCTCTGTAATCTGAGCGAGGTGCTGGGCAGCGGGTGTTCCTCGGTGTTGACCCTGGCACCCGGCTGGAGGCCCAGCCCTGTGGTCAATGCTGCCTTTCAGGGTGACGGGCAAGGCAGGTTTTGTGCGCTCACGGAAAACGGTCCCTGCCTGGGCCTCCCTCACTTCTGGGAGAAAATACTGGTAAGGAAACCCAGGAAGAGGTGCCATGCAGCCTCCTTGACCATCTCTCAGGAGTGCAGGGTGAGTGACTGAGGGAGTGGCTTTTGCCCCGCTCAGTTCTCCCCTGTGCTGCTCTGGCTGGGGGCTGGGAGAGCATGGTCAAGGTGGTTGCCCCACCTCTGGCCACCCCGCTGAGCTTTCCGACCTTCCTTCTGGTAAAGGAGCAGAGCGGGCCTTACCTCCTCTTCTGGATCTGGAGAGGAGGGGGAGCGAGAGTGGTGTACAGTGTGAAAGGGTGCTTCGATGGTCCTCTTGCGGGCACTTAAAAATCAGCCTTACTGGAAATGAAAGGGCAGGTACACAATCAGGTGTGAGAGAGGGAGTGAGTGAGCACCAGAGCACAAGCGCCCAATGGCCGAAATCGTGTTTCTCAGGTGTTCTCAACAAGCTTTCACGACTGAGTTTATAGGAGCGGCCCCCACTCAGGTGGGGCGAGTGAGCAGGTGGGTTTAGCACAAGGACTGACACTGGGTTATGGCCCCCTGGGAAATTCTGTCTCCCCGCCCCTTCCCCCACACACTGGCTCCTGGGCCTCATGAGGAAGGGACCGTGTGGAGGAAGGGTGTCCCTGCCGAAGTGCAGACCTGGGAGCAGGTGTCCCGACCAGCCCTGTCACCTCACCTGTGTTGGGGACTCTACTAAGTCTCCTTGTCTGTGCATGAGATAGTAAGAGCACCAGCATTGGGGGGTGCTTGAAGAGATAAATGAGTTAGCACATGTTGGAGTGTAGACTAGTGACCTTGATCAATGGGAGACCATTGTCATCACTGCGTGGGGCCCTGGGGATTTTGCAGCTCTGTTAACAGAAACAGTTACACGGAGAATAAATTTGCAAATGAGCTCAAAAATTGCCCATTAGCATCACTCCCTTCCACAAGGTTCCCTAGTGGGGTTTGCCGCCCCCTCGCAGTTACCCCACCCTCCATGAGCATGCCCTCTAGTCACTGGCAGTAGAGGGGTGGGTCTCTGGCTGGACCTTGAGGCCACGGAGTAGGCCACTCTGTCTCTGCTGGGAGGGTGCCCTGTGCGGGGCTGGCCTGGGAGCTCTCTCGTAGGTGTCTGTGGGCGTCTGGTCTTAGGGCTTCTGAGTTCTGGAGACGATAGGAGACCTTGTACAGCAGTGGAAAGTGTACAGGGTCTTGGAAGTTAGAGGACCCAGGTTCAAATTCTGGTGCCACTATCCTAGTTCCAGCCATGTCCCCTCTCTAAGCCTCTAGAATGGGGACACTGAGGTGCTGGGTACTGCGGTGTCATGTGAGGTGATGCTAAATGCTCATTGTCATCCTTGGGGGTGCTAGGCATGCAGGAGCATCTGGGCCATCAATCACCAAGTCATGGGGCTGGTCAGAGTTGTCCTAGGAGGTGAGGGTGTTGTGTGATACTGTCCTCAGGAAGCCACCACAGTGGAGACCACCAGGGCTGCTCATGGAGTCCAGAAGAGCTGGTTTCCCGTGTGCTTCCCCACAGATGGCTATTCAAGGGCTCCAGACGAGTGGCCCGCTTCCTGGGCCCGTGTTGTTGGAAAGTGTGCTCTCTTTTTTTTTTTTTTTAATTTTTTTTTTAACTTTTTTTTTTTTTAATTTATTTTTGAGACAGGGAGAGACAGAGCATGAACAGGGGAGGGTCAGAGAGAGGGAGACACAGAATCTGAAACAGCCATCAGGCTCTGAGCTGTCAGCACAGAGCCCGACGCGGGGCTCGAACTCACGGACCGCGAGATCATGACCTGAGCCGAAGTCGGCCGCTTAACCGACTGACCCACCCAGGCGCCCCAAGTGTGCTCTCTTAAAACACCCGAGCCCATGCAGCACAGTGGGTGAATGCTCCCAGCGGCCCTTGAGGGTCACGGGGCCACTTGAGGGTGTGTGGGTTCTGTTCCCTTTTCCTGGATACCAGCTCCCCGTGGGTGCGGTAGCTTGCACTGTTTGCCTGGTTCTTTCTCTCTTGCTCTCAGTTCTTAAAATTGCGGTAAAATATGTATAACCTAAAACTGACCATTTTTAGCCCTAAGTGCACAATTCATTGGCATTACGTACGTTCACAGTGTTGTACAACCTTCCCCCACCTTGTCCGTTTCCAGAACCTCTTCGTCATCCCAAACAGAAACTCGGTGCCCGTTTAACACTAACTCTCCATTTGCCCTGGTGGCCTCGATTATACGTCCTGTCTCTGAATTTCACTCGTGTAGGTATCTCACATAAGTGGGATCATACGATATTTGTTCTTTTGTGACTTGGCTTTTTTCATCGAGCATGAAGTTCGTCCTGTTCTAGCATGCACCAGAATTTCCTTCCTTTTTCTATCCAGCGAGGCTTTCATTCAGGATAGGAGAAATACAGTTTCCCAGACAAAAGAAAAAAAGAAAGAAAGAAAAGAAGGATTTCCTTCCTTTTTAAGGCCAAATAACATTCCACTGAGTGTATATTCCACTTTTTTGTTTGTCCATTCATCTGCTGATGGACATGTGGCTCATTTGCACCTTTTGACGTCAGTGGGTAGTGCTGCTGTGAACGTGGGTGGACAGATACCTGCTCGGATCCCTGCTGTGAGTTCTTTTGTATCTCTCCCCAGGAGTGGAACTGCCGGGCCACGGTGGTTCTGTGTTTAACCTTTTGAGAAACCCCCAAACTGTTTTCCATGGTAGGTGCACCATTTTACCTTCCCACAAGCAATGCGCAGAGGTTCCAGTGTTTCCACAGTCTCACCAACGCTACTCTTCTTCCTTTCTTTTTCTTTTAGATTTGATTTTTAAGTAGTCTCTATACCTCATGTGGGGCTCGAACTCACAACCCTGAGATCAAGAGTCGCATGCTCTACCGACTGAGGCAGCCAGGTACCCCTATTTTTCGTTTTTCAGAAAATTAGAGGGGCACCTGGGTAGCTCAGTTGGTTGAGTGTCTGACTCTTGATTTAGGCTCCGGTCGTAATCTCAGGGTCATGGGGTCGAGCCCTGCTTTGGGCTCCGCACTGAGCATGGAGCCTGCTTGGGGTTCATTCTCTCTCCCTCTCCCCCTCCCCCTCCCCCTCCCCCTCCCCCTCCCCCTCCCCCTCCCCCTCCCCCTCCCCCTCCCCCTCCCCCTCCCCCTCATGCTCTCTGTCTCTCTCTCAGAAAAAAAAAATTTTTAGTTATCCTTGTAGGTGTGAAATTCCCTCCCTCTTTTTCATCAAATAAACCGTTGTTATACCGGGGAGATGCATCTGGGAAGCACTTGCACTGCACTTGGTGGGGACTTAAAACCTCTTTTCATTTTACTTTTAACGTGTGGGAAATATGCAAATACACATATGAAATGTGCCTGTTAATGTTTTAAACAACACGCAGAGAGTGAAGGTGCCCTTTAATTCTCCCCATTTTAGGCACCTTCCTAGCCTGCTGTCAGGCAGCATGTTTCCAGAGTTTTCCATGCATTTATGCAGTTTTCCATTAAATTTTTTTAAGTGTATTTATTTATTTATTTATTTATTTAGAGAGAGACCGCACAAGCGGGAGAGGGGCAGAGAGAGAGAGAGAGGGAGAGAATCCCAAGCAGGCTCCACACCATCAGCACAGAGCCCTATGTAGGGCTTGAACCCACGAACTGTGAGATCGTGACCTGAGCCGAAACCAAGAGTCAGATGCTTAACCGACTGAGCCACCCAGGGGCCCCACTTTTCCACTGTTATAGAAAAAGTGTCCTACCACTTGATTGTTCAGTGACTTATATCTCTTACTGAACACAACTTAGCAATCTTTCCCTGTTGGTGTTTGTAGGGATACGCGATTCTTGTGTTTTTATTTATCGCATAGTGTGGGTATGTTGTATTTTAAACAACGTTAGCATGAATCGCCGAACACTGGTTTTCACGCAGGCCTGTCCGAGCGGCTTCCAGGGCTCGGTTTCCTGCCGGATGTGCCTCGTTGACCTTCTTTGCCTCCGCTTCACAGGCCAAGAACAAGGAGACCGGTGCCTTGGCTGCCGCCAAGGTAATTGAGACCAAGAGTGAGGAGGAGCTTGAGGACTACACAGTGGAGATCGACATCCTCGCCACCTGCGACCACCCCTACATCGTGAAGCTCCTGGGAGCCTACTACTATGACGGGAAGCTGTGGGTAAGGGCCGCCTGCCTGCCCCCTCCTGGTCCTTGTGGCCCGGTAGGCCGGAGCTAGCCAGGTTCACAGGTGCTCTGCTCTTTCTTAGTGTCTGCTTTGAGGGCCGGGGCCCGGGTGAGCAGAAGGTGAAGTAGGGCGGCTCCAGATCCCCTCTCCTTCCCTTTCTACAGAGCCTCCCCACTTTTGGGGATGGGGGCAGTGGTTTGAGCAGGAAGGAATTCTTTTTGGACGGGAGAGGGGCAGAGAGAGAGAGACAGACAGACAGAATCCCAAGTAGCCTCCATGCCCAGAGTAGAGCCTGACGCAGGGCTCGATCCCATGACCCTGAAGTCATGCCATGAGCCAAAGTTGAGAGTTGGACGCTTAGCCGAGTAAGCCACCCAGGCGCCCCACGGAATTCTAAGGCTCTGCCACTTACGAGTTAGAGAATCCTAGGCAAGCTCTTAACTTCTCTGTGCCTCAGTTTTCCCAAGTGTAAGATGGGAGTAATAATAGTACCTGGCTCATTTGGTTATTACAGGGATCAAATAAATTAACTCATGATCGGTGTTTACAAGTGTACCTTGTACAGCTCTTGCAGGTGCAAGAGCCTGGTGACTGTCGACTGACCGACTGTTCATATATGTTATATCATTTGCAATAGCGGTGTCATTACCGTGGCTGCTGTGTGGGGATTCTCTGCAATGGCAGCATCAGAGGAGGGGACCCCTTAACACCCCTCATTCTCCGCCCAGGAGCCTCATGGCAGGATGTGCGTAGTGCGGGCACAGCTTCAAGCCCCGCCTTCCAAACCCAGCCTCACTCCCTAGCCTCTCTAGAGAAATTTTGCAGGCTCCCTGCTTTTTATAGGACATGTCTGTCCTGCAGAATGCTTGTCCCATGGACACTCTTCTGGGATGAATGCCTCTCAGTTTATGAAACCCGGACTCCCTAGAACATACGTGTCTCTTCAAACTATTTTTCAGCAAGCGTTTTATAATGTAGAGCAACGTGTTAATGTTCCCAAAACTCCGTTCAACAAAATCACGTGCAGGAAAAGTCTCCCATGAATTCTAGATGCAATTGGAAGACTGTCAGAATCACACATAGATGTTTTGCAAAGACATCTCAGGGGTTGGCAGGGCCGGGCACCTGCAGAGGTGCTGGAGCTGAGAGAGCTGGCCCAGGTCCTTGTTGCTGCGCACAGCAAGGTTAATGATGATTTAGTGGTTACGAGGGGGATGTTCTCAGTGTTCAGCCTCCTATCGTGATAGGTTATTATGTATAGAGAGAGTTACTATGTTTTAGTTATATTTTAGGAAATTAATGGAGAGTTTGGAGTTGATGTGCTTTTTAATTTGTCCCATTTAAAATAAAGGGAAATAGAGGCGCCTACGTGGCTCAGTCAATTGGGCATCTGACTTTGGCTCAGGTCATGATCTCGCCATTCCCGAGATCGAGCCCCACAGCGGGCTCTTTGCTGACAGCTCAGAGCCTGGAGCCTGCTTCGGATTCTGTGTCTCCCTCTCTCTCTCTTCTGCCCTTCCCCCACTCACGCGCCGTCTCTTTCAAAAATAAATGTTAAAAAAAAGTAATAAAATAAAATGAGGGGAAATAGACCCTAGGTTTTTTCTTTCTGTACAAGATACCTGATTTTAGGAACAGACTACTGATGCTTGATGGGGAAATCTGTGTTTCATTTGAGAAAAGGATCCTGCTGTTTAAGAAAAACCAAAGGAGAGTTTAGGGAAACCACTGTCGGAGTTTATCCCTGTCATTTCACAGAAGTGAAGGAAGCCAGTGTCTGAGGGGAGTGAGAATGTGGCCCCCTGGCCCTGCCCAGAGCTCTGTCCACTGAAACGCGTCCCCTTCCAATCCTGGATGGAAGCCAACTTTCGTTTGCCTCTCTGAAAGTCTCTTTGGGGAGCCCCCTGGATGTCACTGGGGGGATGAAACCACCACCACTGACTGCTAGATGCAGATTCCAAAGCTTTTCTTCATCCCCTGTCTCCAGGCACCTTGGGAGGTGAGCGGGGTGGGGTCACAGGTCCAGAGAGGGCGGGGCCTCTTGCTCATGGCCACGTACCTGAACCTGCTTGTTTCTTCTGTCCTGTTCATGGAGCTGCTTCTCAGAAAGTTCTTTCTTTTAAGAAATTAAACAAATACTGTATCTATGATCCCTGGAGAAAAGGCTACAGAAAAACAAAAGAAAAAAAATGATTAAAACCATTCAAAATTTTGTACCAGAGATGACTGCTGATAAATGTAGAATATATTTTTCTAGGTTTCTAATATATATACACATACGTACCCATGCCCACAGGTTTTTTTAAAAAAAAAAAATTGGTATCATACTTATTACTTTGCCTTTTACTCTTTTTATTTAAGGTCTATTAAGAACAACTTTTCATGTCAGTGGGGGGACACCGCATCTTCATATTTGGTTTTTCTGTAGAATTCCATCTCCTGGCTGTGCCATTCTCTATTGTTGGGCATTTAGGTTGCCTTTTTTTTTTTTTTTTTTTCTGTTATAAACAACTTTGTGATGGACCTCTTTGACTTTTAAAAAAAAAAAAAATTTTTTTAACGTTTATTTATTTTTGAGACAGAGAGAGACAGAGCATGAACAGGGGAGGGGCAGAGAGAGAGGGAGACACAGAATCGGAAGCAGGCTCCAGGCTCCGAGCCATCAGCCCAGAGCCCGATGCAGGGCTCGAACTCATGGACCGTGAGATCGTGACCTGAGCTAAAGTCGGACGCTTAACCAACTGAGCCACCCAGGCGCCCCCTCTTTGACTTTTTGTATGCTTGTCTGTGCCTCTTTAGGAGAATTTTTAAGCTTTTTTTTAATGTTTTATTTTTGAGAGAGAAAAACAGAGCGCAAGTGGGGAGGGTCAGAGGGAGAGAGAGAGAGACAGACAGACAGACAGACAGGGACAGGGAGACACAGAATCCCAAGCAGCCTCCAGGCTCTGAGCTCTCAGCACAGAGCCTGACATGGGGCTTGAACTCACAGGCTGTGAGATCGTGACCTGAGCTGAAGTCGGACGCTTAACCAACTGAGCCACCCAGGCGCCCCTCTAATAGCTATATTTAAAAAAGAAAGAAACAGATGAAGTTAATTTAAATAATATCATTTATTTAAGCTGGTATATCAAAAATATTATTTTGACATGGAATCAATAGAAAAATTATGAATGAGACATTTCACTTTATTTTTCTTTCTAAGGCTTCAAATCCAGTGTGTGTTTTACACTTACAGCACGTCTCAATTCAGGAGCTACATTTTCATCAGAAATCTATATTTAGATGTCATAAAATTTACTGTTGACAAAGTAGATTCAGTGTTGTCTCCACATTCTTAAACGTTTCCTAGTAACAGAATTGAGTGTCAGATTTTAAATTTAAATTGATTACAAGTGAGTAAAGTTCTACATTAGCTGCATTTCAAGTGCTTGATAGCCACGTGTGGTTAGCGGTACTGGGTTGGACACTGTCGACAGTGCAACTCTGGAGGTAGACCCAGGGCCCAAAAATGAGGGAGTGCAGGAAACGCTGGCTGCCCTCATGACTTTCCTTGGGTTTAAATTTTTTTTTTTAACGTTTTATTTATTTTTGAGACAGAGAGAGACAGAGCATGAATGGGGGAGGGGCAGAGAGAGAGGGAGACACAGAATCGGAAGCAGGCTCCAGGCTCTGAGCCATCAGCCCAGAGCCCGACGCGGGGCTCGAACTCACGGACCGCGAGATCGTGACCTGAGCTGAAGTTGGACGCTTAACCGACTGAGCCACCCAGGCGCCCCTTTCCTTGGGTTTATAACGGCCCCTCCTCACCAGCATCCCTCCGGTCCCCAACCCCTGCCTTGAGCCAGATTTTGGCCTCTGGCAAAGTCTTTCAAGGGTTGGGTGTGTTTTCCTATACCTATAGGAAGTGGGAGAATGGGACGATGGGAAATTTGTAACAGTCACCTCCCGAGGAGAGCAGCCCCGGTGTGTACCGTCTGCCATTTTCTGTGGTATGAACATTCCCGCTTTGGTTAATTTCAGGCTACAAACACCATGTCGCTAACAGAGTTGGAAAGAGGTTTGCAGTGGTATTCCATGATAAAGTATTTCTGCCGCACAGATTTAGTAGATGTAAATAATCTCAAGCGCACAGGTGATAGTAGAATGTGGTACAGTCATTAGGGAAAGGATAGGTCTTGAGTGTTTATAATCTTTGTTTTCAACGTAAGTCCAAAAATTGTAACGTTATATAACTTCATTTTTAATAGTGGTTGTGTTTAACAGCTGGCTGACGACAATTCCTGAAAATTGCACAATCCGTTTCCCAAGCCAGTGAATGCTTGCTCTGGCATACCACTGGAGCCAGACCAGAGGAGTGTTGACTAAGCCACGGGACACTGCCGCCGGGTGTCACACAGCCATCCACTCATTTGAAAGATGAGACAACTGCAGGCCGGACAGGGTCCGGGATTTACCTGAGGTACACAGCAAGTTAGTCACAAGGCCAGACATACGGAAGTCTTCAAAGACCAGGGATGAGAGAACCTACTCGTGTGACACTGCTCTATGGAAAGCCCTTCCACGGCTCCCCAGAATATATTCCAAATCCATTACCCGGTACACAGGCTGTGGTCTCCCATCAGCGGATGCTTTCCCAGACCTATTCTAAGCCCCTTGCAGGCGACACCCCCAGACCTTTGCTCATCTGGTACCCTCTTCCAGGCGTGCCCTTCCCATCGTCATCTGTGGTCAACGAGAGCATCACTGCCTCCATGAGGCATTTTCACTTCTTCCCTGTACCTCTAGGTGGAATGTATCTCTTCTTCCTCTCCTCTCCGCTCCATTTCTTTTCTCTCCTTTTACCAGGCATGTTTTAGTACAGTTACCAGTCTTGGTGTTGCCTCCGGGAGACTGGGTCCTACCTTCATTCTGGTCCAGCACAAGGGAGGGAGTGGAGGTCCAGGCCGGTCCCCTCAAGACAGCTGAGGTGGGGGTCCGATTCTTGATTTCGGTTCAGGTCATGATCTCATGGTTCATGAGATCGAGCCCTGTGCTGTCAGTGTGGAGCCTGCTTGGGATTTCCTGTCTCCCATTCTCTCCCTTTCCCTGCCTTCTCTCTCTCTCTCTCTCTCTCTCTCTCTCTCTCTCAAAAATAAATAAATAAACATTAAAAAAAAAAAAAAAAGACAGCTGAGGTGCTTGGGGCCAGCCCTGCCCTGGGGGAGTGAAGTCCCACAAAGCCCATGTCCTAAGGTTGACTTTGGGCTTTGTTTTCTAGCTAGTGATAGCTGGTAGGGAGGAGGGAAGGAATCTGCATTCCTCTAAAGCTTTTCCTTGTGTTGAGTGGAAGAGAGGTGAAGGTGGCTGGAATCCTGCTTTTGCACCTGGTGAGCATTTTGAAGCCCCTTCTGATCAGTTCCTGAGCACAGATCTTGCTTGGCCTTTTTGATGGACACAAACCCTGAGTTTTGATGTGTTACCTGTTCACCCCAGGACCTCCAGCCTTGGCCTCTACGAGCATGGGTGATGCTGGGGCAGTTAAGCCTGCAGTCCTGGAGGACTGCCGCATTCTCCATTTAGTCATTTAACCAAGTCTCTGTCGGGTTCCTTCCTTGTGCTGAGCCATGTCCCGGGCCCTTTGGATACAGAAAGTGATGCAGGCAGGTTGGGTCCGAGGACCCAGAGGGAGTCCCACAGGACTTAGCCAAGAGGGTCCTTGGCTTGGTGCAGGATGGAAATCAAATTCAAGCCAGCAGGAGGTGAGGCCTAAGGATGGGGCAAGCCACCTTCATTGTGTAGTCTGGGAAGCCTCGAGGTGATAGCTGAGAAGGAGCCAGTGGAGGGAGGACTGAGGTTACATCAAGTGGGAGTATGTTCACTGCGTTTAAAGACAGCGAGGGGCAGTGCCTGGGTTGGGTGGGAGGAGATGTGGGTCAGGAAGGTAGGAGTTGCGATCTTATTGTAGGTGACGGGAAACCCCTGGGGTGTTTCAAGCAGGGCAGTGCCTGCCCTCTTCTTCAGCCGGTCTGAGTCCCTTTGTACCTCCTCCGTGCTGGTCACATGCATTTGCTCCCTTCCCGGCCCTGTGGTGTAGGAGCCAGGTCCGGTCCTGTCTCTTGGTGCCAGTGTGGATCTTAGCTAACCTTCGAGTCTCCATCTGTTCAGCACAGATGGAGAGGATGATCACAAAGCTTATCCTGTTGTAAGGATGAAGTGAGGCCTGCAGGTCAGGTGTGGGCAGCAGTGCCTGGCACAGAGTGTGTGCTTAGTTAATGCCCTTGTCCCTCTCTCCCCTCTCCTCCCAACCCTTTTGGCCCCATTCCCCGGATGCCTCCTACCCCTAGTTTCCTGCAGCTCCCTCTCTCCTGGCTTTTCTGCCTTTTGCCTGGTGAACGTTCTTGAGGCTTCGCTGTGATTTTGTCCTCCCAGAACAATAAGAAAGGTAACGTTAGGGTTCGAGGACGACACCGACAGAGGGAGGAAAGGCCTTTCATGTGCACACAGCAGGCCCTGCCACCCTGGCCTGCCCTGGAGACTCAGCACAGGTCAAGTTCAGAAGTCCCTGTGTCCCCAGGTTTCACCTGGTCAGAAGGTTTTGCAGTGAGTTTATTGGCCCAGCAATGTCCTTGCTGAGTATCAAATAGAGCAGTGACTCTTCTGCTTGCACGGGAGGTCTGTACCATCATGGAGTCTTCCTGGGTTTTCTCTGGGTGTGAACAGACTGTTCTCAGTGCTGAATATCTATGGTATTTATAGGGTATTCTCGATAGGGCTGCTGCTTCCACAGCTCATCTGTTCGGCTACTGCCATAATCGTTAACCTTCTATTTATTTTGAGGGAGAGAGAGAGCATGAGCATGAGTGAGGGAGGGCCAGAGACACAGATTTCCAAGTAGCACAGAGCCCGACTTGGGGCTTGAACTCACAAACCATGAGATCATGACCTGAGCTGAAATCAAGAGTCAGATGCTTAACTGTGACTGAGCCACCCAGGTGCCCCTCACCCTTTTTTTTTTTTTTAAGCTTATTTAATTTCAAAGAGAGAGTGGGGGAGGAGCAGAGAGAGGAGAGAGAGAGAGAGAGAGAGAGAGAGAGAGAATCCCAAGCAGGTTCTGTGCTGTCAGTGTGGAGCCCAAGGTGGGTCTCGAACTTAAAGTGACGCACTTTCTAGAAATTAAATACATGTATTTAAAAAGAAACTTTCAGGGGCGCCTGGGTGGCTCAGTCAATTAAGCGTCCGACTTCGGCTCAGGTCATGATCTCACAGTTCGTGAGTTCAAGCTCCACATCGGGCTCTGGGCTGACAGCTCAGAGCCTGGAGCCTCTTTTGGATTCTGTGTCTCCCTCTCTCCCCGCTCTTCCCCTGCTCGTGGTCTGTCTCTCTCTCCTTCAAAAATAAATAAAAACATTTTTAAAAAATTAAAAAAAAAATAAAAATAAACTTTCATCTTACTACCCTACATGGGAAACTAGGACCCACTTGTCATAAACAGAAATAAAAGAAAATAAACCAATTGTGTTGAATTTTAACCCGATCCCTTTGCCTGCCAAAGCCTCAGCCTGGGTACTGCACTTCCTGTTAAAAGGAAGTTGTCACAATGGGCCTGTTCAGCACATTAGTACTCACTTCCCACTCGTAAGGTGGCCCCCAGAGTAGCCCCATGGACTCTGGTCTATACTGCGGTTTGGGTCATTCTGTGTGCGTGTGTGTGTGTGTGTGCGTGCGTGTGTGTAGTTTTCCTGTACATTGTAGAATGTTTAGCAATGTCCCTGCCTCTACCCAGTAGATTCTAATAGAACCTCCCGCCTCCTGGCTCAGTTTGACAACCAAAATGTCTCCAGATATTGCCAAATGTCCCGTGGTGCGGGGGTGGGAGGCAAAATGCCCCCCCCCCCCCCCCCCCCCCCCTTGAGAGCTACAGGTCTTTGCCATTCAGTCTTTTGCTGTTGGGGTGGAAGGGTATCTACCATGCCAGACAGGCCATGAGCCAGGGCCCCTCACCTGCATGTGAAGCCTTGGAGAAAATTGAAGACTGATGACCTCAGGCCGGATTGGGCCTGTGGATGCTTTTTGTTTGGCATGCGAGATGCTTTTAGAAATTTGCTGCTAGCATTTTGTCAGAACATTCTGGAGATGTGGTTGTATAGGCTACCTTTCTGCGTGGTGGCGATTGCCTGGGGCCCCCACAGACAGGGATGTGCTCTCCGGTTAGCCTCAGACCTCACTGCTCCCTGACGCATTCCCGATACTGAGGTCTGTTTGTCATTGGGGGGGTACTGCTGTAACTTCAAGTAGAATTGAGAGGAAACATTTCTCATCTCGCATCTCTGTCAAAACTGAGGAAAGTAAGGACAAACAAGAAGATTGTGTTCCTAGAAAAATGTTGAGAGCATATGTATATCTTTTTATATATGCAGCCTCGTTTGCCCCTTAAGTCACCAGACCTGGTGAGCTCTGAAGTCAGGACTTCTGGCCTAGGGAGTCCAAAAATAGGCTTGTGGGGGATCTGTGAACTTCCTGAACACGTATGCCAACTTTGTGTGTGTGTGTATGTGTGTGTGTGTGTGTGTGTGTGTGTGTGTGTGTGTAGTATCCAGAAGGAATGACTAGGGGCTTTTCAGAGAGTGACTTCTTGTCTGAAAGTAAACATTCTGCAGAGAGGAAGTACAGGTCGCAGGGTCACAGAGCAGGGTGTGGGTGGGAGGGGCCCACTGTCCACACATGTTCGTATGACCACATTTCATCGGCCAAGGTTTCTGTGGCTTGTCGCCTTGGGCTAGGAGGCCAGCTGTTGGTTGCTGACAGAGATTGCATATCTGGCCTTAAACAAGCCAGAGCTATAAAGAGAAGGTGATGTTAGAAAGTACTTAGCAGCTCTGTGTACGTCTAGAAAGTCGCTGGGTGTGGCAGGAGTGCTGGGCTGGTATCAGGAGACCTGAGATCTCCCCAGATCTGAGACCAACTTGCTGTGTGACCATAGCCAAGCACTGTCCCCTTCTCTGTGCCTCTGCTCCCTGGCCCACAGTGCCAGGGGCTTGGAAGGGTTGCTCCCAAGGAGGTCTTTTTCACCTAAGTCAGCTCATTTTGTCCTGACCCATGGTTCCCTGAAATCTTGAATTCTGGATTTGTGGGCATCAGTGTTGTGGGCCAGGACCCCTTTCCACGGGCTCTAGGGTCCTGGCCCCCCTGGAGCAGCCTGGCATTCACTAACCTCTTCTTTCCCTCTGGGTGGGGTCTGTGCGGCACCCACTTGTCTCACACACACACACACACACACACACACACACACGCACGCAGTAGTACCTGAAAGTCTGCACAGGCTTCTCAGTCCTTTGAGGCAGATGTGTTATTACTTTCTTGCCATTCCCCTTGTACAGCTAGAGTGCCCTGAAACTTGGGGAGGGAAAGCAGCGGGGGGAGGCTTGTAGCTTCTTGGAGTAGAGGATGAATCAGGCAGGGGGGACGAGAAGAAAGAGTCAGCAAAATACCTGCCCTTTGCTGGGCTCTTTCATGATTATCTCACCGGATTGTCCCAAATCCATGGGATACAGATGCTGTTACCTCCATTTTACAGATGGGAAGACAGGGTCAGAGAGAGAGAGAGAGAGAGAGAGAGACTTGTCTTGACTCAGCCAGTTTCCAGCCCAGATCAGCTAGGCTTCAAAACAGTGCCCCTCCTGGTGCCAGCCCTGGGTACCACTGGGAACAGTTCAAAGGATACAGTGTGTGACACCCCCCCCCCCCTGCTGTCCACCCGAGGAGCCCCTTGTCCAACAGAACATGTTTGGCAGTGTCTGGTGGGAAAGAGCCTGTGGCCAGGCTTCTACCTCGGGCTCAGTAGACCCCCCTGGTGCTGCTGGGGTCCCCTGGCTGGGAGCAGGTGGGGTCATGCAGACGTGCATGGACAGGCTGGAGTAACCTGGGGCCACCTGGAATCTTGCTGTTGGGATGGCCAGGCTGGGCTCTGTGTATCACAGTCTCAGGAGCAAGGGTGACTCTGTAGTCCGGCGATTTGCCCACCACATTCTCAAGCATGTCCACGTGGGTTTTGTTTGCTCTCTGACCCTGTCGGGCAGCTGTCATCCCCTCCTTGGTCCTCCTCACAGTCCTTCAGTCCACTACACATGGGCCTTGGAGTCACCCAGACCTGGGCTACAGTCCGCCCCCTGTGCTGCCGTGTGACCCTAGACGTATCTCTTCATGCTTCGGAGGCTCAGTTTCCTCATCTGGACGTTGACGGTGATGACACTGACTTCACAGCCCTTTGTCCGGGGTCAGAAACCCATCATGTCCCAGCTGGCGGATAGTAGGAGCTCAGTGTCAGGCACTTAGCTAACGGGTCTAGGTGGGCAGATAGATGTGTCAACCAGGCCCACAGGCTGCATCGAGGTCAGGCCTTTTCAGTTTTTTGAAATAGCGTGAACCTTCATAAATTGACATCTTTCACACCAGAATCCAGGCACCTGGCTTGGCTTGAAGGGTCAGCAGCTCTGGCCACACGGGCCCATATTTCTGCATGGCCCCTGTGAGCTGGCTGAGTATAGCTGCCCCATAGTTGGGCACCTGCCCTCCTGCCTGCCGCTGCCCCTGCCCAGGCAGCATTTATGCTCTGCCGGGCCCCGAGGGGACAAATGATTCTGGTCCTGGGTGGGAAGTGGGGAAACAGGCATATGGGGGGCTGTGGGGCTCTCTTCTGTGTGGATTGCTGCCTTCCTGGTAGTATCCCTACTGGGCTCTGTCAGAGCGCTTCCGGCTTGCGTTGTCACTGAGGGGACCTTTAACCCCTACAGCTGTCACACGGTCTGTGAGTCCCTGTCGTGGTCACTCCTGTCTGTGTCTGCTGTTCCACATCTACAGCCTCACGTGTCGGGACCGAGACCTCCCTGGAGCAGACGGGGCGGCCACACTTCATTCATGTACTCATTCAGTCATTCATTCATTCACTCATTCATTCACTCACTCACTGGCTTGTGGCTTCCTCCCTCCCTTCCTTCACC
Organism: Panthera onca; assembly: GCF_046562875.1. Classification (NCBI taxonomy): domain Eukaryota; kingdom Metazoa; phylum Chordata; class Mammalia; order Carnivora; family Felidae; genus Panthera; species Panthera onca. The sequence continues at coordinate 62,142,816 of NC_138339.1, read as the reverse complement.
AACAAATGTTCACGGAGCACCAGCTGTGTGCCGGGCACTGTTTCTGGTGAGGGCACGGACACAAAGCCCTGCCTTCAGGGAAACTCCACTCTGGGGGTGGCTTGGGGAGGGGACAATAGACAAAATGAGCATGGACCACGCATCGGATGTCAGGTGATGGTGTGTGCTGTGAACAGATGGGCGCTTGGACTTGCCTGGGACACCCAGTGTTTTTCCCTAGCTCCCTGCTGCTCTGGAATAACTGCTCCTTCGCCCTCTCGTGGGGCACGCGCTGGTGGGGCACACGCTCCCCAAGTGCATACAGCTGGTGTCACGGACAGTTAGTGCACTTGCCGAACGCGCCCTAGGCCTTCCTCACGTCACCCTGTTTGATCACTACCCGGGAGGCAGGTCCTACAGTTCCCCCCACTTGACAGATGAGCAAACCAGGCTCGGAGCTCTGGACGTGCCCCCGGGGTTGTTCTGTTAGTGTCAGAGCCCAAACTAGAACCCAGCTGTGTGTGACTCCAGTCCTGAAATCCCGTGTTCACCTTAGTTTACGCGGGAGTATTGGTTCCTTGGAGGCTTGTGTCCCTCAGGCAACGAGTCAGGGAAGGCCAGCGGTTGTCTTAGGTAGTAAGACCCGAATGCCCACCCTGCACCACTTTCCTGGCTCTGCCTGTTGTACCTTATCCCCTCACCGCCCCGACCCCTTTGTTTCAAATCCTGCTTGTCCCTTAAGGACCATCTCAGATGCCACAGTGTTTAACAAATTTAGTTGAAAATGGGGTCTCCTACCAGGCAGGCGTTTCCTATGACCCTACTCACTCCAGGTCTCATGGATTTGGGAGGCCAACTCCTGACTCCCCCCTTCTAGTCACTTCCCCCAGGGCAGGGCTATGGCTCTGCCTCGTTCCTCTCTATCTGCAGGAACCCCGGGCGCAGCTGGCTTTAGGGAATGGTGGCCGGGCCGACAGATGGTCAGAGGGATCAGAAATGTCTTTGCAGACACACTAGAGCCTGTGTCTCTCCCCAGGGGCTGGAGGTCCAGTTTGCATCTGTCCCGGAGCCTGGTTCCAACCCTGAACTTGGCCTTTCCTGAGTGGTGTATGAGGAGGGCGGTGGTGATGTTGGTGGCCATCATAATGATGACAGTGGCTCTCGTTTGTCACGTTCTGGCTAGGTGCCAGGCACTGTTTGTTAATTTTACACCTCTGGTCTCATTTAATCTCCCAAGATTGCTTCAGGGCAGGAATGTGTTGCCTCATTTTACAGATGAGCAAATGGAGGCTCTGAGAATGAAGGCCTGTAGTCCTCCTGTAGCGGCCTGCGGACTCAGGCTCAGGGACTCTGATCCTGAAGCCAACGCTGCTGACCTCTGGGCCAGATGGTGCCAGGAGTTAGGAATTCCCGGATTCGAATCCCCTCCATAGCACCCCACAGCTGCGTGCACTTGGGCCAGCACATGAGGATGTGGAACCACCTCCGTCTCCTCATCTGGTGATCCCACCCTAGGGATTGTGGCAGAGGGGCCATAGAATGTGCTAGACGGGCTTGGAAGCTCGCCAGTCTTCACTCCTCCCCTTTGCCTTGGCAGAATTGCACCTCTATCCCCAGGAACCCCAAGGTCATCCCCTGTGCTCTAGTTCACATGGGCTCAAGGGGAGCCCGAATTCCTTCCCTTGGCTTTCTGTGAATGTGGCGGGTGGGGCTAGGGGCGGAGGAAGGAGGCACTGCGTTCCAGGGAGGCCTTATGGGTGTGGGCTGCCCCACTCAATGGACACATTGTTTGGCCCAGAGCTCAGAGGTGCTGAGGTTCTGGGGCTCCACCTACAGGGACAGGCGGCCCAGAAGCTGGAGGAGACATTTTTGTGTTGACTGTTTAGTTTTTTCGTGGCTGCCCCACGGACCTCTTTCCACAGGCCTCTGTTGAGTAACCATCTGTGCTGATGGGGTGTCCCCCTGCCCAGGGCACGGTGCCTCTCAGAGCAGGGAGGCCTGGATGACTGTAGTACCTATCTCCACTTCCCTGGGAAGAAACAGCCCAGAGGGACAAAGGGCTTGCTCGAGGCTATAGGCCTCAGCTCTGTCTTAGAGTCAGACAGACCTGGGTTTGTGTCCTGGTTCTGTCCCTTATGTGCTGAGTGGCTTTGGGGAAGCCCTTTCCCCACCAAACCTCAGTTTCCCCGTCTGTGTACTAGGGATAAGTATTACTGCTCCCAGTAGAGGAGTGCTTAGCACAGTGCCTGTATGCATTAGGTGCTCACTAATGGCAGCCCTCATCTCTACTGTCTTGGGTGGCCGAATGGCGGGGGTGGGGCTGGCTTCTGTCTGGCTTTCTTTGCAGAATCTGGCTGTCAGCAGCGTTAGTCACCCTTTGGCTGTTCTGCCTGATCTTTGGGCATCTTAATGCCACTGAAATGTTTCACTGATATTTATTCATTCATTCACGGATCCCTTGACACATGATCTGTGTATACAACCTAGCACGTGACTCATCTATGATCACGTGCTAGGTTCAGGCTCTGCTAATGGATGATATGAATGGACTTTTATAAGTACAGACTACTATTTATTTAATGACAAAGTGACTTTAGTCACTCCCCTTGAACTCTGAAAGGTCAGTGTTGCACATAACCTTAGAGCTGTTAGAAGCTTCATTTTCCAGATGTGGCAGCTGAGGATCAAAGCAGGAAAGGGGTTATGATAGCTCCATGAAGGACAGTGGCAGATCGGGGACTGTGTCCAGACCTCCCGGATGGACAGATATATGGCTTCGTTAATTTTAGTCCCAGGAATGTTGCCAACGTTTATTTATTGACTGCCTTTTGTGTAGTTGGTGCCCCTGTTGGCTACAGGGGAGGCCAGAGAGGTGAGGGGACCCAGGCCCAGAGCAGAGTGTTGACGTCTCCTCTCTGACTTGAGCGTGCCTCACTTGTCTCTCTGGGACTGCCAGGCTGTGGCAGTACGGGCCGGATCCTGCTGGTTGGCCCTGCTGCCTGTGGGCTGTAAAAGTTAATTTCTAAACCCTGTGGGTGGTCCATGCTTGCTCTTATTGGGGCCGGGACATCCTAGCTCCCTTATCTCTGGGTGAGCAAGCTAACTTGGTATGTGTGAGCTGACCAGTGGGGCCCAGGGAGAGCTGAGCAAGGAGAGAGAGGGGCCCTTTCTCCGACCCACCCAGAGGCTGTGACTCAACGCTTTTCGCGGCTTCCCCCTTGAGGCTTGAGGAAGGAGGGGTGGGGTGGGGTCACCAGATCTCTTCCACCAGGGAGATGAACAGAGCCGATTGTCACCCAGACAGGGTCCCAGTTCAGGTCCTGGCTGTGCCACTACTTACTTCATACATTCACGGTCTTGAGAGATGTGCTGTGTGTCCTCCTTGGCTGGGGAGGGACCAGCTATGCCATCACAGATGCTTACCCGTCCCTTTCCTGCATGGATTGTCATGGCCTCTTGTGCAGCCTCCCTCTCTTTCTCTGTGAATGGAATTAAGCCCAACCAGAAATCTTCTGTGGGTTTATTTCTTATTCTGGTTTTAGTTTGCTTTTATCAAAAAAGAAAAGAAAAAAAAACCTTTGGGCGCCTGGGTAGCTCAGTGGGTTAAGTGTCCGACTTCAGCTCAGGTCATGATCTCACAGTTCGTGAGTTCAAGCCCTGCGTGGGGCTCTGTGCTGATAGTTTGGGGCCTGGAGCCTGCTTTGGAGTCTGTGTCTCCTTTGCTCTCTGCCTCTGCCCTGCTCGTGCCCTGTCTGTCTCTCTCTCTCAAAAGTAAATAAACATTTAAAATATTTAAAAAGAAAAAAAAAACCCCTTAATCACAGACTAATCTTTCTGAGCCTCAGTTTCCCCATATGTAAAACGGGAATAAAATATCACTAACTGCTAATAACAATTGGTAACATTTATTGAGCATTTACTTACTGTGTGCTAGATAATGTTTTAAGTGCCCGGCATACATTATCTTATTTAATCCTCACAATAAGCCCCATGAGGTATAGGTATTTTTTAGGATGCCTACCTCGATTAGTGAGTGGAAGATAATCTGTGCAAAGGACTTGGCATAGGGCCTGGCACAGAGTAAGCTCTTGATTCCAATTAAATGTCATGGATGGGGAAACTGAGGCTGACCCCAGGTCACAGACCTGGCAACCACTCACCTCTCTAGGAGGTTGAGGGCACGGAGTGAGACATAGGTAAAACAGCTGCGTTCGTGGGGGTTTCTTTGTGTGTGTTACTTAGAAAGGCGGAAATCACCTTGGTATTGATGTTTAGCCCCGAAAGGTGGATCTGGTAGAGAGGAGAGATTTTTAATTCTGGCCCTATCAGCCTTATGGACTATTGAGTCGATCCTTTGCACCGCTCCAAAGAAGGTTGCACGGTAGCCGTTCCCAGGCCGGAAAAGGGAGACGTTACTTCTTTAATTGAGCTGTGCAGGTGCGGTGCTGGGTACACGACCGCCCCGACACCCTGCCAGGTGGGCTCATCACCCAGACACGTAGATTGGTTTTCTGAATGAAACTCCAGGTGCACGAGGACTGTTTCTCACTGCTATAATCCCAGGGGCTAAAATAGCATAGGTACAGGGTAGGTGCCTGAGAAATCCGTGGATGAATGAATCAACGAATGAATGAGTGACTGGAGAGGTGACCTGACCTGCCAAGATCACGTAACAAGGCCGTGACCCCTGTGCTGTGCTGTGCTGTGACAGCTGCTTAATCTAAACTGATGGGGAGGTAAACACAGGTTTCCAGTTTCCTTTGGCCTCCAGCCAGAGAAGAAGCCGGCAGCTATGGGCTCTCCCCCATCCGGCATCCCCAGCTGTGTGTATGGGCTGGCGTCTCCAGGGAAACAAAGCTCGAGAGTGCTGAGGAGGGAGACCAGTCGCGGTGAGGGCACTCTGACAAGAGGGCCTGGAAAAAGCGAGCGCCTCCCTTAGCAGAATGTGCGACCTGTGTCCAGGCTCAGGCAGCCCCGCCTTCTTAATGCAGGGCAGCTGCTGTGAGCAGCCCGGCTCCCATTGGCCAGGGTTCAGATCCCACCTCTGCTTGTGCCAGCTGTGGGTTCCAGGGTAGGGCAGGAGGGGAATGCCTACCTTACAGGTTGAGGTGAAACCTTAAAATAAAGGTACTCATGTATCAAGGGGCTGCCTGGGGGGGCTCAGTCAGCTGAGCATCTGACTTCGGCTCGGGTCATGATCTTGCGGTTTGTGAGTTTGAACCCCGCGTCAGACTGGCTGCTGTCAGTGCAGAGCCCGCTTCGGATCCTCTGTCTCCCTGTCTCTTCCCCTCCCCTGCTTGTGTTCTCTCTCTCAAAAATAAATAAACGTTAAAAAAAAAAAAAAAAGAAAGATATTCAGGTACCAGTAGGGAAGATGTCTGATGCATTGTAGGCCCTCCCCACTGGTTGGGGAAGTTGAGCCCAGGGAATGGAATAGGCGCTCTTTAGTCAAGCACCTGGGTCATGTCCTGGCCTCACCTCTTATTAGTTGGGGACCTTGACAAGTTACTGAATCTCTCTATGCTTCAGTTTTCTCATCTGGAATCAGGGATGACGGACCACCGCCTGAGCACCAAATCTGGCCTGCCCCCCGTGTTCGTAGATGAAGGTTTGTGGGCACACAGCTGTGCCCATTTGTTCAGGTACCATCTCTGGCTACAAGAGTGATTTGCATGCGACAGACACCTTATGGCTGCAGACCTGAAAGCATTTACTATCTGGCCCTTCGCAGAACAAGTTTGGCAGCCCTTGATCTATAGAATGGGAATACAGAACCGTGTGAGGATTAAATGAGAGACTGTGAATAAAGGGCCAGAGAGGGCCTGGGACGGGGCTTGGCACACGGTGTCAACAGCCTTCTGATCCGGAGAGCGCTTGGGTCACATTTTGAGAGCCGTGCAGTGTATTGCTCTGGAAGCCTGCCCTCACCTGCTCCATACCCCACCCCTCCCTCCCCCTAGTCCCTTGTAACCACCAATCTCTGTTTCTATGGATTTGCCTGTTCTGGATGTTGTACGTAAATGGAATCCTATCATACGTGGTCTTTTGCCATCTGACTTCTTTCACTCGGTATGAAGTTTTCAAGGTGCATCCACACTGCAGGATGGTGTCAGTGCCTCATTCCTTTTCATGACCAAGTAATATTCCACTGGATAAAGCTAATGCCACATTTTGTTTCTGCATTCATTAGCTGATAGACATTTATTTCCGCTTTTTGCCTGTCGTGAATCATGCTTCTGTGAACATTTGTATACAAGCTTTGGTGTGGATTTGTGTGTGTTTTTTTTAATTGGGGCAAAACACACATAAACAACATCGGCCATTTTAATTGTTTTTAAGTGCACAGGCCATTGGCATCAAGTACTTCCTCAGTGTTGTGCAGCCGTCAACCACCATCATGTCCGGAAATTTTTCATCTTCCCGAACTGAAACTGGGTCCCGTTAAGCACTAACTTCCCATTCTCCTCCCCCCACCACCCACTGACAATCCTCTTAATACTTTCTGTTTCTATGAATTTGACTAGTAGAGGTACCCCACGTAAGGGAGCTCATATTTGTGCTATTGCAGTTGGCGTTTCACTTAGCATATTGTCTTTGAGGTTCACCCGTGCCATAACTTGTGTTAGACTTTGCTTTTTTGGAATTTTTATAATTTTATTTTATTTTTTTTATATATATTTTTTAACGTTTATTTATTTTTGAGACAGAGAGAGACAGAGCATGAACGGGGGAGGGTCAGAGAGAGGGAGACACAGAATCTGAAACAGGCTCCAGGCTCTGAGCTGTCAGCACAGAGCCCGACGCGGGGCTCGAACTCACGGACCGTGAGATCATGACCTGAGCCGAAGTCGGCGGCTTAACCGACTGAGCCACCCAGGCGCCCCTATAATTTTATTTTTAACATCTATTTGTTTTTGGGAGAGATTGCACAAGCAGGGGAGGGGCAGGGAGAGAGGGAGACAGAGCAGCTGAAATGAGCTCTGCGCTGACAGCAGAGAGACTCATGCGGGGCTTAAACTTGTGAACTGTAAGATCGTGACCGGAGGTGAAGTTGGATGCTTAACCGACAGAGTCTCCCAGGCGCCTTGAGTGAATTTTTTTTAAGTCTATTTATTTGTTTTGAGAGAGATCGGCAGAGCACAAGCTGGGGAAGGGTGGAGAGAGAGAATCCCAAGCAGGCTCTGTGCTTGAACTCACAAACGGTGAGTTTTATATACCACATATGTAAGAGTTTATTTCTGGGCTGCCTTTCACTGATGTATATGTCAGCCTTTCTTCAGTACCAAAGTGTTTTGATTACTCTAGCTTTGTAGCACGTTTTTTTTTTTTTTATTATTATTTATTATTTATTTTTGAGAGAGACAGAGCGTGAGCAGGGGAGGGGCAGGGAGAGAGGGAGACACAGAATCCGTAGCAGCTCCAGGCTCTGAGCTGTCAGCACAGAGCCTGACATGGGGCTCGAACTCATGAACCGCGAGATCATGACTTGAGCTGAAGTCGGAAGCCCAACCGACTGAGCCACCCAGGCACCCCTGTAGCAAGTTTTAAATTAAGAAGTGTGAGATTTCTAACTTTCTTCTTTTTTAAGAACGATTGTCTTGGCTATTTGGGGTCCTTTGATATTCCATATGAATTTCACAATGGATTTTTTAATTTTTGTAAAAGATGCCATCAGGATTTGATAGGGACTCTGTAGATGGGGTAACATTGACATCTTAACAATATGGAGTCTTTCAATCCACGAACATGGGATGTCTTTCTATTTACTTGTCCGTCTTTAACTTCTTTTAGCAATGTTTTATACTTTTCAGGGTACAGATATTTTGCCTTCTTGGGTTTTTTTTTTTTTTTTTTTCTCTTCCTAGGTATTCCTGAGTTATTTTCTTCTTTTTGATGCTATTATAAATGGAATTGTTTCCTTAATTTCCTTTTTGGGTTATTCATTGTCAGAGTATAGAATCTCAACTGATTTTTGTGTGTTGCTTTATGTCCTGCAACTTTGCTAAAAATTGCTTATTGGTTGTAACAGTTTTCTGGGTGTTTATAATCTTTAGGGCTTTCTACATGTTGGGTCATGTCATCTGCAGAGATAATTTTACCCCTCCTTTGCAATTTGCTGGCCTCTTATTTTTCTTACTTAATTATGCTGGCTAGGACTTCCAGTATTGTGTTGAATGGAAGTGAAGAAAGTGGGCATCCTTGTCTTGTTCCTAATCCTAGACAAGAAGCTTTCAGTCTTTCACCATTCGAGTATAAAGCTCACTATGGGTTTTCATATATGGCCTTTGATATGTTGAGGTGGTTTTATCCTATTCCTAGTTTGTTGGTGGTTTTCCTGGGAAAGAGTGTTGAATTTTGTTAGATGTTTTTTCCTGCATCGACTGAAGTGATGGTGTTTTTTCCCTCCTTCATTCCATTAATGTGGTCAATTCCATTGACTGATCTTTGTATGTTAAACCATCCTTGCTTCCAGGAGTAAATCCCACTGGGCCATGGTGTATAATCCTCTTAATATGTTGCTGAATTTGATTTGCTAGTATTTTGTTGAGGATTTTTGCATCAGTATTCATCAGGAATATTGATCTGTAGTTTTATTTTCTTGCAGTGTTTGCCTGGCTTTGATATTAGGGTCATGCTGACCTCATAGGATGAGTTAGGTAGTGTCCGTTAAGATTTTCCATTTTTTCATGATTCAGTCTAGGTAGGTTGTCTGCTTCCAGGAATTTGTCTAGGTTTTCCAGTTTGTTGGCATATACGTGTTCATGGTACTCTCTTACGATCTTTTTTATTTCTGTAAAATCAGTAATAATGTCCCCACTCTGATTTCTCATATTAGTAATTTGAGTCCTTTTTTTTTTTTCTTAGTCAATCTGGCTAATGGACATATGTTTTTAAGCAGTGGACATGTGGTGATACACACACACACACACACACACACACACACACACACACCTTGGAGTGGAATTGCTGGATCATATGGTAATGCTATGTTTAACGTTTTGAGGAATTGCCACACTGTTTTCTAAAGTGCCTGCGAAATTTTACATTCCCACCATCATTGTACGAGGGTTTCAGTTTGTCAGTATCCTTGCCAACACTTATTATTGTGCATCTTTTTGATTCTAGGCATCCTAGCCTCTATGAAGTGGTATTTTATTGTAGTTTTGACTGACATTTCCCTAAAGACCAATGACGGTCAGCACCTTTTCATATGTGTATTTGGCCATATGTTTCCCTTTTTTGGGAGAAACATTTATTCAAATCCTTTGTCCATCTTTTTAAGTTTATTTATTTATTTTGAGAGAGACAGAGAGAGAGAGATTGTGAGTGTGCATGTGTGAGTGGTGGGGTGGGGGAGAGAGAGCATCCCAAGCAGGCTCCACACTGTCAGCACAGAGCCCAACACAAGGCTGGATCCCATGATCTCTGGGATCATGACCTGAGCCGAGATCAAGGAGTTGGACGCTCAACCCACTGAGCCACCCAGGCGCCCCCTTTGTCCATTTTTAAATTGGGTTATTTGTCCTTTAAAATTTTTTTTAAGTTTATTTATTTTGAGAGCTAGAGAGAGTGAGGGAGGGACGGAAAGAGAGAAAATCCCAAGCAGGCTCCACACTGCCCATGCAGAACCCGACGCAAGGTTTGAACCCCAAACCGTGAGATCATGACCAGAGCTGAAGTCAGACGCTTAACTGACAGAGCCACCCAGGTGCCCCATATTTGTCCTTTTATTGTTGAGTTGTAAGAGTTCTTTTTTAAAAATTTTTTTTTTTAACGTTTATTTATTTTTGAGACAGAGAGAGACACAGCATGAACGGGGGAGGGGCAGAGAGAGAGGGAGACACAGAATCGGAAGCAAGCTCCAGGCTCTGAGTCATCAAGCAGAGCCCGACGCGGGGCTCGAACTCACGGACCGCGAGATCGTGACCTTAACCGACCGAGCCACCCAGGCGCCCCAAGAGTTCTTTATATAATCTGAACACTAGTCTTTTATCAAAATATATGATTTTCGGGGCGCCTGGGTGGCTCGGTCGGTTAAGTGTCCGACTTCGGCTCAGGTCATGATCTCACGGTCCGTGGGTTCGAGCCCCGCGTCAGGCTCTGTGCTGACAGCTCAGAGCCTGGAGCCTGTTTCAGATTCTGTGTCTCCCTCTCACTGTGACCCTCCCCCGTTCATGCTCTATCTCTCTCTGTCTCAAAAATAAATAAACGTGGGGCGCCTGGGTGGCTTGGTCGGTTAAGCGTCTGACTTCGGCCCAGGTCATGATCTCACGGTCCGTGAGTTCGAGCCCCGCGTCGGGCTCTGTGCTGACAGCTCGGAGCCTGGAGCCTGCTTCCGGTTCTGTGTTTCCCTCTCTCTCTGACCCTCCCCCATTCATGCTCTGTCTCTCTCTGTCTCAAAAATAAATAAACGTTAAAAAAAATTTAAAAAAAAAAAAAATAAATAAATAAATAAACGTTAAAAAATTAAAAAAAAATATATATGATTTTCACGGTTTCCCCCATTCTGTGGGTCGTCTTTTCACTTTCCTGATCATGCCCTTGGATGTGCAAAAGCTTTTATTGTTGATGAAGTCCATTGTGTTTGGTTTTTCTTTTGTTGCTTGTGATTTTGGTGTCATTTCCAAACACCTTATCTTTGCTAATCCCTGTCTCCTTGACATGCGTTCAAAGGTCCTCAAAGCATGGCACTATAAAGAGGATAAAAGAAATCATAATTCTTCCAGTTTGCTCCTAAGATTTCTCTACTACCATCTTGCACTATGTGTTTGCTAGAGGGAGGAGAGGTGTGGCCCCAAGGTCCAGGCTTCTTGGTCTTTTGCAAATTCCTGTAGAGCAGTGGTTCTCAAAGGATGGTCAGGGGACTGGGGGCAGCAACCCTCAGGCATTTGTTGGAAATGCAGATTCTTGGACCCACCACAGCCCTACTGAATCAGAAACTCTGGGTTAGGGCCCAGTGACCTTGTTTTTAATAACTTCTCCAGGTGATTCTGTTGCACGCTAAAGTTTAAAGACTACTGGCATAGTGTTTTTAGCTGGTACAACCTAGAGATTACTGGGGAAATCTTATTTGCCCCATGAGGTGGCATCCTTGTCCTCCTCTCTCACTGTTCTAATTCATCCTCATCATCTCTTGCCAAATGTGAGATCAGATGCTTTTGGTAACAAGTAACAGAGAATTTCAAACTAGCCTAAACAACAAAAGAAATTAATGCATATTTTATTTGAAAAGTCTGGAGGAAGGTCAGGTTTGAGGGGGATTTTGAGCAGGACTTAGATTCTCTTTGTCCTCCTCTTTGTAATAGGTTTGTCTTCACATTGGCTTCCCTCATGGTTGCAAGATGGCTGCCTGCAACCATCAGGGCTTTGTGTTTCCTTATGGCTCCAGAGGAGATATCATGGTTTCCCACACCATCAAGCAGAGCTCAGGGCTTGGTTGTGATTAGACCAGCCCTGAATCAGCCCACAGGGCAAGAGGCAGAGAATTTCCCTGATTGGCTTAGGCCTCCTCTCCCCACTGGGGATGAGATGAGTCCCACCCAGTTTTCATGGCTGTTTCACAAAGGGGAAGGAAAGAATGCTCTCTGTGCAGGGGGAAGACATCCATGATGCCCTGGGCACTGGGACCCATAAAATGGCCTTTTTACTATTTGCGCCAGCCAAATCCACTGTTCCTCTGCTTTCCTACCCTGTAGAGATACCATATCCAGAGGGATCCTCTAAAGCAGAAACTGTCTATAACACCCCTTATTAAAACCCTCTGGTGCCTTTCTCCAGACATACATACACAGCTCTCAGGGTAAAGTTCATACTTTGAGATGTTTGAATTCTATGTCCAGTTGGCCTTTGTGGCCCGCTCTCTTCTCACCCTTTTGAACCCCTTGGAACATTCCTCCCTTCTCCCCTTCCTACTCTTCCTTGCTGTTCTGCCTCTGCAGTTGCTGTATTTTACCTGGAATGTCTTTGTCCTTCTTCATTTGGTAAAATTGCCCTTCAAAACCCAGCTCTTCTCTGGGAAGCCCTCCATAGTTACAGGCTTCTAGGTAACACAGTCACCATGTGCCTGTACTGGCCTCTGCCTTGGGGCAGGGATGTGTCCGGTTCCTCCTGGTTCCCTGGTCCCCAGGCTTGTTATAGACTAGGAGCTCAGATAGTGTTTGTTGATTAAATACTACATTTATGGCCCTGCTGCGCCTAGCAATGTGGAGCCCTTGGTAGAGTTGTCGATGGATTAAACTGATCACAAACCTCACTTCTCCTGGTCCTGAGAAATCCTAGAGCCACAAGTGGCTTGCTGCTCTCGAGGGAGTGTGAAGGATGAGCCTCTGATGGGTTCAAGTTGTTGGTCCTTGGTACTTAGAGCTGGATTTGGGGCTTGGTAAGGGCTTAGAGGCCTTCAGTTCTGCACCGCAGAATCCTTGATCCTAAGGAGCCTTCTTTCACACCGTGGACACAGGCCTGCTGGAGCTTTAATTGTGGACAGCCACAGATAACTTCCTCCTCCTTCAGAGGAATCGATGCATCTACAGCCAGGGGTTATTTTAGGCCTGTTCTTCCCACTAAAAACAAAGTATTTCTAATATTTTTATACATGTTTGTTGAATAAAATTTGGAAAATATTTAAGTATAGACCACCTGTAATCCTTCCCTGAGCATTGATGTATGTACCTCCATTCTATCTTCTAAGCATGCATATTTAGTAACTTTGAAAGGTATTAAGATGATTATTTTATTTTTGCTCTGTTATTTTTATTAATTGAGATTATTTTGTTAATTAAACCCCACGCATTTCAGTAGAAGTCCCCTACAGCCCTGCCAGTGACAAGGTGAAAGGTAGAACGTTAAGACACATGGAATGGAACCTAGTAAGAACTATCATGAAAGGGACTTTTTTTCTTTCCCCCATCCCATCAGGGCACTAAGATGTGAAATTTTTATTTATTTATTTATTAAAAAAATTTTTTTTTTAATGTTTATTTATTTTTGAGACAGAGAGAGGCAGAGCTTGAGCAGGGGAGGGGCAGAGAGAGAGGGAGACAGAATCCCAAGCAGGCTCCAGGCTCTGAGCTGTCGGCACAGAGCCCAACGTGGGGCTCAAACCCATGAACCGTGAGATCATGACTTGAGCCAAAGTCAGACGCTTAACCAACTGAGCTACCCAGGCTCCCTAAGATGTGAAATTTTTAAAACCAATTGGGGGTAAAAACACTTTCAAAAAAAAAAAAGAAAAAAAAAGAAAAAAGAAGAAAAACCAAACCCTATTTTGCCACATGTGAGGGTATAGTCAGGTAGTATTTACACAGAGGTTAATGGAATATCACTCTAACACATGTGTGATTAATACCAAGGAGCGTTGTCGTTGTTTCTTCAGACTTCTGCAGGATGATTATCTTTTTTTTTTTTTTTTTTTTTTTAATTTTTTTTTTTTTTTATTTATTTTTGGGACAGAGAGAGACATAGCATGAACGGGGAGGGGCAGAGAGAGAGGGAGACACAGAATCGGAAACAGGCTCCAGGCTCCGAGCCATCAGCCCAGAGCCTGACGCGGGGCTCGAACTCACGGACCGCGAGATCGTGACCTGGCTGAAGTCGGACGCTTAACCGACTGCGCCACCCAGGCGCCCCAGGATGATTATCTTTTAAAAACATTTCATTGGGGTCCATATACAAATTGTGGAATGTTGCGGGTTTAATCTTGGTATAGAACCAAAAAAGTCGGTACATTTTTTTCCCGGGAATAGAACCAAAGCTAAGCTCAGAACTTTCCAGCAGCTAGAGCAATCAATCAATCAATCAGTGAATTTTAAAAAATTACAAAAGGGAAGTGCATGGGGTCACGGAGCTCTTGAATTGCAGAAGAGGAAGCAAACCGGATCAGCGGAATGGTCAAGCTTTCCTAGTGCCGGGCTCTGGAGAGGATGGGGGGTCTTGTGTAAGGGGATTGTGTAAGGGACAAGTTCACTGACAGATGCAGGAACTGCCTGGGTTTGGCCACTTCTCATACTGACTGTTGATAATAACAGAGGGTGTGCTGATAGACTTAGTTCTAGGAAGGCACAGATTTGTAGGGAGCCTGAATAAGGTGGTGTAAGGGTGATACTTGCTCGCGGGTTTTGTTTGCTAGAGGTTCAACGAGAGCATGTTAATCGGTGTGGCTTTGCTACTGGGCTTTTGTGTTGAGAATCTCCTTTAACTGCCTTGACTTTGGAGGTGGAGGTGATTAGTGCCATTTTATAGATGAAATTGAGGCTCGGGGAGATGAAGTGACTTACTCAAGGTCACATAGCCAGTTAAGCTGCACCATCAGTACCGGAACTCAAGTTCACCACCTTTCAACTGCACCCTTAGAGAAGGGGGCAGTGCCTGAGCCTGTCCTGCCAGCACTGTGTGGGAGGCTGGGCCTGTTGTTTTGTTTTGTTTTAAATTTTTTTTTTTTTTTAGCGTTTACTTATTTTTTAAATTTTTTTTTTTTTTCAACATTTTTTTATTTATTTTTGGGACAGAGAGAGACAGAGCATGAACGGGGGAGGGTCAGAGAGAGAGGGAGACACAGAATCGGAAACAGGCTCCAGGCTCCGAGCCATCAGCCCAGAGCCTGACGCGGGGCTCGAACTCACGGACCGTGAGATCGTGACCTGGCTGAAGTCGGACGCTTAACCGACTGCGCCACCCAGGCGCCCCGTAGCGTTTACTTATTTTTGAGACAGAGAGAGACAGAGCATGAACGGGGGAGGGTCAGAGAGAGAGGGAGACACAGAATCTGAAACAGGCTCTAGGCTCTGAGCTGTCAGCACAGAGCCCGACGCGGGGCTCGAACTCACGGACCGCAAGATCATGACCTGAGCCAAAGTCGGCCGCCTAGCCGCCTAACCGACTGAGCCATGGGCCTGTTGTTTTGTAAACACCACCTCATCCAATCCTTAGGGTAGCTCTGGGTGGTCCTTAGTATTACCCAAGCCACACAGATAGTAAGGGGTGCAGAGGCAGAGCTGCGGCTCCTAACCTGGGTTTGGTGGGGGGACTTCAGGGTGTGCAAAAATTCAGTAGAATTGCATGCAGGCCCCTGCTCCTGTTTGCATTTTTCTGAATGAGAGGAGAGGATACCTTTCATGGAGTCTCAAGAGAAAAAAAATCCCAGACCTTTGAGCTCAAGGAAGGAGCCATAGTAACAGTTCATACTGACTGAGCCCCAGCCCGGTGCCTGCCACCCGGCAAGGCCTGGTGACCTGTCATTCCTGCGGAGGTCGGGTGAGCAGCACCTGGGCTGCTCAGATAGTAAGCGGTTTTGCACGATGACAAGGTTTGCTTCTTGTGGCTGGGCTTTTCCTAGCAATTAGTAGGATTTTTTGTCCTTCTGTGGAGCTGAGAATTATTAAAAGCCAGAACGGTCTGCTGCTGTGCAAGAGGTCAGTGCCTGTGTCCAGGCCACCTTTGTTCCCTGGCCCCAGGGAACAAGTCTGGTTGGGGAGCGGTTGGTGAAATGAAGCAGTGAATGAAGGAACGAGTGGAAGAAAGAAGTAGCTCTTTCTCACTGTTCTGGGTTGCAAGACATTAATTCATCTCTGATGGCCGTTATTCAGGGTCACTGTAGTGTTGGAAGTCCTGGGGCAGTGCGGGCCAAGCACCATCGGAGTGACCCTAGGGGTCTCAGAGGCCATGTCCTTCCTCCCTGGCGGGAGGTAGTGTGCAAGCTGGCGCTGTCCCCTTACAAGGCTCTCTCCCCCAGCATGGAGCCTCCCACAGCATGGAGCAGGGCCTCCTCCATGGCTGCTCAGGGCCAAGCTAGGAGGGCCAGCACTGTCTTGCTACCCCCAGCATCTGGGACCTCTGGCCCCCTGCCTGCTCTGGTTTCTTGCATCCAGGTGTGGCTTGTCCCCCGAAAATATAGCCCAGTCGGGGGGGCCCAGTTAAGTGCAGTGGCATCAACAAGCCCCATCTTCCAGCTGAGAAAATGTGCTCTGTTGAAGTGACCTGCCCATGGCTGCAGTTAGTGAACGGCGGGCCTGGGACCTGGGTCCAGCCACGGATCACCGCACCCTTACATTTACATGGCCAGGAAGCCTCTGGAAGGTCTGCCACAAGCTGGAGACTCATGGAAACAGTGAGGCCACTCCTCCCTCCTCTGACTGGAGAGCTGCTCTGGCCCAGAGGATTATGGCGGAGGTTTTCTTTCCCCTGGGGGGGGGTGGGCGATGACTGGCCCCAGGGCACGGCGCCTGCCTCTGCCCAGCTAGGTTGGAGGGACTTTACGACACTCTGGGCCAGGAGCTGGAAGCGGTGAGGAGATTCCGGGAATGGCTGCTCGAGTTTGTGATGCTTCCCCCTTCCCCACCTACCTGTATCTGTAATTTCAGAGAAAAACAGCATCTTTGCACATGTGATAGGAGCCCAGTGTGGGTGAGAAAGAACAAAGATGGGAGGGCTAGAGAGGGAGGGCCTGGGTCAGCATCAGTGGCAATCTGCACGCTAGTTGTCCTTCTCCAGCCCCTGCGCTGAGCTGGGAGCCAGCCCTCGAAGGCCTGGGTCTGGTTGTTCTCCTGGGCCCTGTCCCTGCTGGGTGTATGATGAACCAATGAATGCATGCATGCAAGAATGACTTGGGGCGTTAGAAAACCTTTCTGGTGCAGGACCTGCCACTTAAGAATCTGTGGCTTCACTCAGTCCCATCCCCTTCCTGGGCCTGGCTTTCTACACCTGGGCTGGTCTTCAAGGCCCTGATGTTCTGATGTTGCAAGCCAGCGAGGGCCCTGGCCTCTGAGAGATGGAGAGACGTGCGAGATAGGTGCCAGGATTCCATGAGGACTTGGCCGGCTTGTATGTGGGCGATGGTGTCCTTTGAGCTTCCTGGCTGTGGGGCCTAGGAAGTAGAGCAGCTGGCAGGTGGGGACAAGGGAGGAGGGCAGGCTGGAGGAGAAGGGAGGGTGCAGGCGTGGGGCACAAGGCCATTGGCTACCGTTGTGGGTTTCCATGGCAACTTCCCCCCCCCCCCTGAAAAATGAACTGGCCAGGGACCCCTCTGGGTTTCAGAGCCTCCTGTGAGGGTTGGGGTCAGATCAGAGGGGGTGGTGCAGACTGGACAGGCCCCGGGGCAGGATGAGGAGAGGCCAGGGAGCGGGGGCAGTGGGTGCCGGCTGATCCTGCTGGGGCTGGGTCCCGAGGTGCTCCCCATCCCGTGGGCTGTGCACCCCTGCTCACTCTTACTTTACCTGTGTTTTCTGCAGATCATGATCGAGTTCTGTCCTGGGGGAGCTGTGGATGCCATCATGCTGGGTGAGTGTCCCTTGACCCGGTGCAGTGGTGCTGGGGTGGGCTTGAGGGCTCTAGTCCAGGACTGGTGTTCCACACTCCCCTGCCCCAGCAGTTCATGTGGCCTGTTTGAGTACTTTTATGCTCTATCCCCTTTTGGGAAAGGGGTTGGGTTCTTGGAGGGAATGCAGGGTGCTCATTAGAAAACCAACACTTCCTATTCAAAAAGGCATGTGTCCTTGAGCTGGTCACTCATCCCCTCCAGCCTTGTTGGCCGTAAGATGGGTGAGGCCTTCTTTTGCCTCACCCCACAGCACCCTGAGGAGGTGAAAATGAGACACCTAAGGGAGATTTTTTGAAGAGTGGGAATTCTGGGGCACCTGGGTGGCTCAGCCTGGTAAGCCTCCAACTTCGGCTCAGTTCATGATCTCGCGGTTCATGGGTTCGAGCCCCACATCGGGCTCTGTGCTGACAGCTCGGAGCCTGAAGCCTGCTGCGGATTCTGTGTCTCCCTCTCTCTCTGCCCCTCCCCCGCTTGTGCGCTCTCTCTCTCTCTCTCTCTCTCTCTCTCTCTCTCTCAAAGATAAATAAATATTAAAAAAATTTTTACAGAGGGGCACCTTGGTAGCTCAGTCCGTTGCACATCTGACTTCCTGACCAGATTGACACTTAGAGGGGTTAAGGAGCTGTCCCAGAGTCCCACAGCAGGGCTGAGACAGGAGCCTGGCTCTTGCTGGCTTGGTGGGCAGTGAGTGAGGAGAGGCTGAGGGTCTGGGGCCCCAGAGCATTGATAGGCAGGCCTAGGATTTTGCGGTGGCTCAGGAGAGGGGAGGTTTTCAGTACAGTGTAGCACTATTCAGCCACTCTCTTATTATGAGGAAGGTATTTCCCCCCTGAGTTTATCTCAGGAATGTTGAATTTGTGGCGGCCCTTTCTGGAAATACAGAAATGCTGGCCTTCCTTGCAGAGCCCCTTACCACACTCCCAGAGTTGTCAGATGGGTAAATGATGGATGTGAGTACGTATGATGCAGACTTAGGGTGTTCTTCTCTCAGCAGAGACTGCCTTTGGAGATTTTCATCGTTCTGGGTAGAATTTAACAAAATAAAAATGGTGGTCTTGTAGGAGTTGAGACTCTCTAGGTTATAAGGCAATCAGAGGACTCTTTAAATTGGTTTAGGGGGAAAAAAGGTGGGAGATATGGGAGGGAGAATTTATTGGCACAAATAACTAAAAAGTTCAAGGGTGGCCAGCTTCAGGCACAGGTTGATCTAGGAGTTTTTGTTTTGTTTTGTTTTGTTTTGTTTTGTTTTGTTTTCAAGTTCTCATAAAAACATGGTTTCCTACTCCAACTCTTGGCCCCACTTTATTCTGTGTTGGTCCCATTCTCATAACTGGCTTTCTGTTTGTGGTGACAAGGTGGCTGTAGGAGCACCAGCAATCATATCTGTATTCCGAACAGCAAGATAGAAGAAGGGAGGGTAGGACAACTCCACAAACACAGTTTCCACTTTTTTAAGGAGACATTACAGAAGCCCCATATGATACTTGCATTTACATCTCATTGGCCAGAACATAATAGCACACAGCTAGAAGGGAGGCTGGGAAATGTGGTCTTCTAACTGGTGGCCATGTGTTCAGATACTAACAAAGAAGGAGGGGAATGGGAGCCATCTACCAGCTCCTGCTACTCCAGGTATGCAGCTTAGCTTATGTGGGGGGAGAATGTCAGAGATGGAAAAGACATTTACACATACCTTACACTTACTGGGTCCTTGACCTCATTCATAGCTGGGGCAGGACCCCAGGCTGTGGCTTGGCCTGCAGGCAGACTCACTCTCTGGCTGCTCTCTCAGTTCTCCTGCTCCAGTCCCAGGTGGTTTTCTTCTTGTTGGTGGCAGCAGTTAAAGGAGCATTGCCGTTGCCATCAGCATCCCAAGTGGGTTTTGTTTTTTTTTTTTGTTTTTTTTTTTTTGAGAGAGTGAGCAGGGGAGGGGCAGAAGGAGAGGGAAAGAGAGAATCTTTTTTTTTGGTTTTTAATGTTTGTTTATTTTTGAGAGAGAGTGAGACAGTGTGAGTTGGGGAGGGGCAGAGAGAGAGGGAGATACTGAATCCGAAGCAGGCTCCAGGCTCTGAGCTGTCAGCACAGAGCTGAACGTGGGACTCAAACTCATGAACCGTGAGATCATGACCTGAGTCGAAGTTGGATGCTCAATGACTGAGCCACCCAGGTGCCCCTAATGTTTGTTTATTTTTGAGAGAGAGAGGGAGAATTAGAGCATGTGTGTGGGAGGGGCAGAGAGAGAGGGAGGGAGGGAATCCCAAGCAGGCTTTGTGTTAATAGCAGAGAACCCAATGTGGGGCTCAAACCCGTGAACTGTGAGATCATGACCTAAGCCAAAGTCAGATGCTGAACCGGCTGAGTCACCCAGGCGCCTCACCATCAGCATTCTAGAAATTAGGGTGAGAGAAGAGAAGGTGGGATGGGGAGAGCTGACCAGGTGAGAACTGGTTGCAGCTGTGTGACGAGGGGTGGGCTCTCCCACAGACGCTGACCCTGCTTAGAGGCACTTTCTGTCCTCGGCATCTCCCCATCGCCCTGCAGAGTTGCATAGAGTGACGAGCCTGGACTTGGGGTCCAAGGGACCTGAGGTCTGTTTCTAGGTTCCTCTGTGGGGTAGCTGTGGGGTGCTGGGCTGGCCCCTTTGCGAGATGGGGGGAATATGCAGAGCGTGTCACTGTATGGCCAGGCTGGTTACTTAACACCCAGTGTTTGCTCTGATCCAGTTGGCCTTGCCTTGCTGGCTCTTCAACGTTTGGCTCTCAGCCCTCCTGCGGAGGAGAGGGGGTGGAGTGGGACTAGCTGTGGTTTCAAACAGACGTAGGACTCATCTGCAGTGTTGCAGATTTTTTTAATCTGAAGAAAATATTCATGTATTGCTGTGTAATCAAAAATTAATCTCAAGAATTTATCATACTGTATGATTCCAATTATATGACGTTCTAAAAAAGGCGAGACTGGGGACAGAAATCAAAGTAATGATAGCTCATGGGCTGGAGACGTGGGGCTGAAATGTTGATCACACACAGGTTCGGGGGAGTGATTGAAACATTCTGCATCTAATTCGTGGTGGTGGTCACGTGACTATATACGTTTGCCAAAACTCATAGAATTGTACACCTAAACAAAAATGAATTTTACCCTTGATAAATTTTATCTAAATAAGGCATATCTACCTGGTCGGGTCATTGTGAAGATTAACTGAAAGAATGCATCCAAGTCCCTAACACCGGGACCCATATGTTGGTAAAACCTCAGAAAATGATGACTGTGAGATCTCCACCATCATCATCATCATCATCATCATCATCATCATCATCATCACTTGTTCTGATTTCATTTATGTAAATAAATCAGGCACAAGAGGTCACAGTTTGACCTTTAAAAAAAACCGCCACAGATAATCCAGCATAATCTCAGGACCAGCCTAACAGTAATCGCCTTTTATTGGCCGTCCTTTGTGCTGAGAAGTGAACGTGCTTTATCGCTGGGGCCCTGCCTACGTCCATTCTCATCATCCCATTTTACGGATTGGGAGATGAAGGCACAGATGGATGGAGCGCCTTTGAGAAACCACATAGCTAACAAGGGGCAGCACCTGGGTTCAGGCTCAGTCTGCGTGGTCCTGGTGTTCCCCCAGGCTCTAGCCCTGTCCGTGGATGGCAGGACATGGGAGTTAAGGCTGAGGCCACAGGGAGGGATAGTGGTTGTGGATCCCGGAGAAGGACCCCTGGTCTGGGGCCAGGCTTCCCAGGGCATTGCAGCTGGCTCTGGCATGTTTTTTTGTTTTTGTTTTTTTTTTTTTACCAAGCCTGTGGGATCTGTCCTGGAGGATTTCTGGCCAGGCGCGGCCAGGGAAAACAGATGGGAGAGGACTGCCTTGATTGGAGGGAGGCCTGGGAGCGGTGCCCTGGCCGGCCAGCCCTGGAACCTGCAGCCGGAGGACCCAGCAGGCAGGGCAGTGGGAGCTCCCTGCAGCACAGGTGGCCTGGTGGCAACAAGAACTAGATAATCCCGCTGGCCAGTGGGGCAGTGAGCACAGGACGTTGACCTTGAATCTTCTCACGCCCTTCCCCCGCTACACCCACTCTGTCCCACTTTCTGTCGTTCCCACCTCCCTGACCCGTTGAGTCGAGAATGCTTCCTCTTCGAAGCCTTGGCCGCCTTCTTGTCCCCCTGCACCGCCACGATGGCCCGCCGCCGAGCCCTCTGCAAGCTCCTCACTCACCCCACGAGGGAGACTTTTTTAAATGCAAAAATCAGATGGTCTCTGCCTTGCTTCGAGCCTCTCCTGGACTGCCCGTTGCATTTCGAATAAAGTGCAACCCTCATAGATGGCCTGCAGGGTCCTGCAAAATCAGGCCCTTCTGACCTCTGACCTTCCCCTCATCCTTCCCCTTTAGTCAATAAGGGTCCTTTGCATGTGCTCTGCTCCCCACCTGCTCAGAGAAGGGCCCTGCCATCTCTAAAAAGCAGACACAGGGTTGTACATTGTGTGTGTGTGTGTGTGTGTGTGTGTGTGTGTGTGTGTGTGTGTGTTTGTCTCCCTGACTAGCGCACAAGAGGCTCTTGATGACGGCCTTCCCACTAGCCCTTCACCTTCCAGCACCTTTGCTCCTCCAACACCACCGCCAGCCAGCGGACGTTTCTTTAACGCCAGCTCGTGTCAGCCTCCAGGCCTCTGCTTCTGCTGCTTCCTTGACCTGGAATGCCCTGGCCTCGCCTTTTCGCCTCTCGAACACCTGTTCTCTGTACAAGACAGCTTGAATGTGTCCCCTTTCTCCTGAGGAGCCTCCTAATTCCCAGGCAGAAGGGGTTGCTGCCCATCCTGTCCGCCCCCAACCCTCATCCAAATCCCACTCTGTTCCAAGCATTGCTCACCGTTGCCACGTGCCTCTCCGTGTCCCTGCACCAGGCATGGAGCCTGACATGGTGTAAGTGTCACTCACTGTCTGCTTGCAGAATGGATCTTTGCCTCTTGATAGGAACCTGAGTTCTAAAGCCAGACTGGCTGGCTTGAATCTAAGATCGGTGAATTTCTTCCTTTGTGACCGTGAGCAAGTATGTTGACCTTTCTGAGCCTTGGCTTCTTCCTCTGTAAAATGAGGTAGTAATTGTGCCTGCTCCATAGTGTTACTCTGAGGACAAAACAGGTAACATGTGGAGTGTTTAGAAATGAACTCGGTACGTGGTCAAGTGCTCAGTAATGGCGGGGGCTTTTGTATTTCTTGTACCTGGCATGAACTTGACATTCAGCTGCCTGTAGTGGGCACTGCATTGACAATGGTTCCCCTGTCTGTTTCCAGAGCTGGACAGAGGCCTCACCGAGCCCCAGATTCAGGTGGTTTGCCGCCAGATGCTGGAAGCCCTCAACTTTCTGCACGGCAAGAGGATCATCCACCGGGATCTGAAAGCTGGCAATGTGCTGATGACCCTCGAGGGAGACATCAGGCTGGGTACGGTGTGTCTGTGGATGAGGACAGGAAGGCAGAGCCCCACGGTGCCCGCCTGGGGGTTGTCAGCCTGGCCTCTGTGGGCAGGAGGGAGTGCGTGTGGGATCCTCACTCCCACGGCGGCCCGAGATGTCGCTGGTCTTTCCGCCACCTGCCCCGGGCCACAGGATGGTTCCCACTGGCTCGGTCTCACCCACTGGTTCTTAACTGAGGGTGATTTTTGTCCCCCAGGAACATTTGGTTGTCACAACTAGGGTCAAGGGAGACCCCTGGCATCTGGGGCTCACCATCCTCCAGTGCCCAGGACAGCCCCTCGCCAGGGGTCTGCCCATGAGGCTGGTGGTGTCCTGTGGGAGGTGTTGGTCTGACCCTTTTGCTCCTGCTTCTAATCTAGAGAATTTGAGTGAGAGTGGCGGACAGAGGGACGAGTCCGCCTCCGTTCGCAGGTAGAAAATAGGACGTCAGGCGTATATGTCGAAACAAACCTTTTTTTGTTTTTGTCTCTTCTCTCCTTGGGTTTTTTTTTTTTTTTTTTTTCAGATTGTGGTAGAATGCATGTGACATAAAATTGATCACCTTAACTTTGAAGTGTAGTTTTTAAGTGTCCAGGTCAATGGCATGAAGTACGTTCACGTTGTCGTGCAGCCATCACGACCATCTGTCTCCAGGAACTTTCCGTCATCCCAGACTGAAACACAGTCCCCATTAAACACTAACCCCCACCCCCAGGCCCTGTTCACCTCCATTCTACATTTTGTCTACGATTTTGACTGTTCTAGGGACCTCCCATAAGTGCAATCATTTGTGCTTTCGTTTCTGGCTTGTTTCACTCAGCATAATGTCCTTGAGGTTCATCCGTGTTGTAGCAGGTGTCAGAATTTCTTTGTTTTTAATACTTTTTTTTTTTTAACCAAAATAACACAGGCACACCTCATCTGCTACCACCACCTTCTTTCCCCATCCATTTCCACCAATGACACCGAACTCTTGTCCTATTTACTCCTGCATTGATCAATAATATGCTTATAATGCTATTTCGTTTTTTAAAAAATGTTCGTTTGTTTATTTATTTATTTATTTTGAGAGAGAGAGTGTAAACACGAGAGGGAAGGGGCAGAGGGGGAGAGAGAGAATCCCAGGCAGGCTCCGTGCTGCTGGCACAGAGCCTGACGTGGGGCTCAATCTCACCACCGTGAGCTCACCACCCAAGCCGAAATCAAAGTCCGACGCACTTAATCGACTGAGCCACCCAGGCGCCCCTGTAATGCTGTTTCTTAACTAATGGCTTTTATTGTTTGATGGAAAATCATACATGTTTATTATCCAAAACTTACACAGTACAGGAACGTTGGGAGGGGAGAGCCTGGAAGTCCCTCCAATCTCATTCTCCAGAAGTTGGCACTGGTTGTCCTCCCAGATCACGTGTGCATTCGTTTCTGCCAGTGGAAGGGTGTCCAGACAGAGAGATGTTTTGTCTGTCAGTGACAGAGAGACAGTTTGACTTCATTCCACTCTTTTCTAGTAACACCTTCCTGGTGGCTAAATCATTCATTCGTCTGCACCTCTCCCCCTCCCTCGACCGTGTCCTTCCAGCATAGGAACGTCACTATTGTACTTTCTCTAGTGGTAACCTGCGTAGCTGGAAGGAACAATTTGCATCACGGCCACAAGAAACTGCACCAGCGTTGAGTCCCTGTGATGGAGAACTGCAGGGATCATCATGAGGGTTGGAACAGAAATGGTGCAGTGCAATCATCTAGTACATCTTCTGCCACAGGAGAGCAGCTCCCAGCATCCTTGCTTTGAGGGCTCTGAAGCTCAGAGGGTGGGGACCTGCCCTGGGTCAGAGAGCTAGTAAGGACAGAGCCAGGGCTGACCCCAGGGCCCGCTGGCTTGCTTCCCAGGGCTCACCCAGATCACCGCGCTCCCCTCCATGAGCACTTCGATCCTTAGGGTGGGGCTGGGCCTTACAAAATGGATGCAGTTCTAGTGGGTTCTCAGACTTCGTGCATTTTAGTCCTCTGGAGGGCTCCCCACACTCAGATTGCTGGGTGTTACGCCAGCGTTTCTGTCTTGGGTGGGGCCCAAGAACTTTCCTTCCTTCATTCCTTCCTTCCTCCCTTCCTCCCTCCCTCCCTCCTTCCTTCCTCCCTCCTTCCCTCCTTCCCTCCTTCCCTCTCTCTCCCTTTCTTTCTTTCTTTCTTTCTTTCTTTCTTTCTTTCTTTCTATTCCTTCCTCCCTCCCTCCTTCCCTCCTTTTTCCTCCCTCCCTCCCTCCTTTCCTCTCTCTCCCTTCCTTTCTTTCTTTCTTTCTTTCTTTCTTTCTTTCTTTCTTTCTTTCTTTCTATTCCTTCCTCCCTCCCTCCTTCCCTCCTTTTTCCTCCCTCCCTCCCTCCTTTCCTCTCTCTCCCTTCCTTCCTTTCTTTCTTTCTTTCTTTTCCTTCCTCCCTCCCTCCCTCCTTCCCTCCTTCCCTCCTTCCTTCCTTTTTTAAAGTTTATTCATTTATTTTGAGAGAGAGAGAGAGCACAAATGGGAGAGGAGCAGAGAGAAGGAGAGAGAGAATCCCAAGCAGGCTCCACACGGTGAGCACAGAGCCTGACGCAGAGCTCAAACCCACAAACCGTGAGATCCTGACCTGAGCCGAAATCAGGAGTCGGAAGTTTAGCCAACTGAGTTTCTCAGGGGCCCCAGAACTTGCATTTCTAATAAGCTCCCACGTGCAGCAGTAGTAATGGGACCACTGTGATAACCACTACTTTTGACCCTCGCTATCCAAAGTATGGTTGGTGGTAGCAGCAGCCTGACCTGGCAGCTTGTTAGAAATGCTCTGTTGTCCAGAGGGTAGGGTTGGTTCTGTCTTGAAACCAGCAGTATGAAGAAGTTTCTCAGACCAGGCGTGAGCAGGGAGGGTCACACTCTGTGCTATGTCCTGGTACCTTCCGGGGGTCAGCTCACATCCCTGTGGCTCTTCTTCCTCCGTATTCCTTCTTTTACCTGGAATGGTTAAGAGCATGCACTCTAGTCAGAGAGTCCTGAGTTCAAATCCCAAGTCTGCCTCTAGGTCTGTGACCTTGGTAAAGCCACCTAACCTCGCTGCTTTTCCATTTCTGCATCTGTAAAATGCGAATGATAATAAAACATCTGTTGGAAGGTTGTGATACCAGTTACAAGCAGGTGTATGTGTAACAAGCTCTCCGTAAAGGCCAGCTGTCATTACTGTTGTTTCCTTAAGTGTCTGCTGTGTGCCAGGGCCTGTGCTGGGCTCTGGGAACTGGAAGGGAGTGAGATTCTGGTCTCCTTCCTGCTCCTGCAGAGTTCCCAGGCAGTGGGGAGACACTTGAGAGCATCAGGGCTGGAGTGGGGAGTCTATGGCGGGGGGGGGGAGGGGGGCGGGGGCTCGGTTCTTCCACCTGAGCCTGGAGGTGTGGGTTTAGAAGAGGCTTTGGTAGGAAGATAGTTTGAGCTGAGTTGTGAAAGGCGGATAGGTATTTACCAGGTAAACCAGGTTGGGCAGGGCAAGCCAGGAAGAGGGAGCCTAGCAGGCAGGGGCATAGAAGTAAAGAACAGCAGAATATTTTGGGGGGACTTATAATAAAAATAATACACATTGGGGCACCTGGTTGGCACAATCAGTTAAGCATCTGACTTCGGCTCAGGTCATGATCTCATGGTTCGTGAGTTCGAGCCCCATGTCAGGGCTCTCTGCTGTCAGCACAGAGCCCGCTTCAGATCCTGTCCCCCCACCCCCATCTCTCTGCCTCTCTCCCCATGCTCTCTGAAAAATAAAAAATAAACATTAAAAAAAGATAATGCACACTTAACTGGGTTTATGAAGCACCCGCTAGATGCTGGCCATCAGAGGAGGCACTTTCTAGATGAGTCATTTAATCTGCACTCCAGGGGGTACTGGGCAGGAGTGTGGGGAGGAGAGGGACTGTACCCAACATAGATGAGGACACTGAGTTCAGACCGTGAGGGAAGAGAAGTAGCAGGGTTGGGACTCGGGTCTTTCTGACTTCACAGCTGCCAGTGGTTGGGCTCATTCAGGGGTGGAGCGTGGGCGGTCAGGGAGGGGCCAGGTTGGGGAGTGCCTTTGCCTTCAGGCTCAGGGAGTATGTGGTGGGGGGGGGGGGGGCAGAAGAGAGCCTCTTGTGCTCCGAGGGATTCAAGGGAAACCTTCAGCTCCATCCTTCAAGAACTTCTCACTTGGAGGAGGCAGCACACAGCAAACCTGGGTCAGGACCAGCCAGTCAGAGCAGAGAGGCCCTGGTGGGGGCAGGGAGGGAGGGAGGGTCCCAGCAGCCTTGGGCTGAGGTGTCCCCATGGGGTTCCCATCTCCCGTTGCCATCTCCCCCTACACACCCCCTAAATCTGGAGGGCACTGAACCGACATGCCGAGCGGACTCCAGAATCTCACTCAGAGCCTAGCAGAGGGCCGGATGGAAGCAGACGGGTGCATCAGGTTTCCAAATGACTTGGCATATGCAGTTGAGAACACCAGGAAGCCAATGAAAAAGGCAAAAAGTGCAGGGAGAGTTGAGTGTGAGTATTTACACGATTTCACGGAGCCCTGGGAGCCGTGATGTGCACGCCTGCCGGGGCCTGTTGTTCTGTTTTGGAAAATTCTCCATCCCCCTTGGGCCTGGAATCTGCAGCCTGGCGGAGCAGCGGAGGAGGCCTGGGAGACATAGTGGCAGCTCGACTGACTCTTGCTGGCTTCTTGAGACTGCCTCGGGCCCTGAGGCCCCCTCTCCCCCATGTCCTTATATAACTCAGGGATGCATAAGACAGTTGCTTAGCAGATCTCTCTCCCAAGCAAGGGCCACACCCAGGCTTCTCAGTGGAGTGGGAATAGAGTGAAAAGCAGCAGGGAGAGCTGAGCAGAGCGTGGGCTCTAGACAGACAGGCACGGTTCAAGTCCTGGCTCTGCCACCTCGAGCTGGAGAACCGTACGTAACTATCCAAACCTCAGTTCTTCGATCTGTGCAATGGGTGTAACAGTAGATCGCCTCTCAGGGTTAGTTGGGACCAGTCGGGTGAAGTATACAAAGTACTGTCACAGGGAGGCTCAGGGTTATGTCCTTCTCTGCTGCTAGACACTTTGCCTTCTTCCTTGTTCATACCAGACTTCCCTGAGGCTCATTTGGTCATTGCCAAGTAAGGCACGAGCTCCTGCTCTGAGTGGGGGGAAGCGATTTCGGATGACCCGTGGGAACCCATAGGCGCAGAGAGAGAGAGAGGAAGCACGCCTGCTGCCCAGAGACCATTGGGATATTTGGTGGGGGGTGGACGCTGCGGTCTGAAGAACCGTGTTCTGGCCCCGGATCTGCCATGTCACCTTGGGTGACCTTGGGTGAGTCACCTCACCCTTTTGGGCATCAGTTTCTCAAAGTCAGGGGTGTGGTAACAGTTCCCATCTCACAGGATTCGTATGACAGTGTAGTGAGGCCGTGCACACAGAGCGTGGATCTGCAGGTGGGGCGCCTGGCTGGCTCAGGAGGTTGAGTGTCCGACACTTGATTTCAGCTCAGGTCATGATCTCGCGGGTTCGTGGGTTCAAGCCCCGTGTCGGGCTCCGCGCTGACAGTGTGGAGCCTGCTTGGGGTTCTGTCTCTCTCTCTCCCTGTCTCTCTTTTCCCCGCCCCCTCGCCCCCCCTCAAAAATAAACATTTTTTTTTTAATTTTTTTTTTTGACGTTTTTATTTATTTTTGAGACAGAGACAGAGCATGAATGGGGGAGGGGCAGAGAGAGAGGGAGACACAGAATTGGAAGCAGGCTCCAGGCTCTGAGCCATCAGCCCAGAGCCCGATGCGGGGCTCGAACTCACAGACTGTGAGATCGTGACCTGAGCCGAAGTCGGATGCTTAACCGACTGAGCCACCCAGGCGCCCCAAAAATAAACATTTTTTAAAAAGCATCTACACACAGAGGGGCCAGCAAACGTTAGGTTTCCTTCTTGGGCCTAGGGACATTTCAGAGACGCTGCTATGAGAGACAGTGTTCCCTCTTCTCCGAAGAGTCTGTGTTCCTCTCCCCAGTGGTGCATCTCTGAAGATGGGAGGAGAATTTTACTCTTGGAGTCTCTCACATTCTAAGCAGGAGTCCAGACTGGCCTAAAAGTCAAAATGCTCAGCCCAGAACCTGGGTACCAGTCAGTAGTAGTTTCTATAGCATTGTCGTCACTTTACCACGTTATGATTACTGCAGGATCCCTAATTCCCAAAGTCCCCTTGATGCATAGGAGGCCAGGCAAGTGGGCCTGGCAGGAACCCATTACCTGCTCCTCACCCCCACCTTGACCCCCAACCCAGAATTCCTGCTTGCTGCAGCCAGCGGGCTGGTGACCTGGTTCTTTCACTATGACTATCATGTACCGAGCCGGTGTTTGATGTGTAGTAATTCATTCAGTCCTTAAAGACCACTGCTGACATTTTACAGAGGAGATGGAGATACCTGGCGTCTAAAGAGGTTAACTTAACCCCAGATCGTACAGCCAGTAAGAGGCACAACTGGGGTTCAGACCAGCGCATCTGGCTTCAGAGCCCACGTGCTTAACCATTACCTTGTTGTAGCAACAAATGATGAGAACCGTTCTCCTGTGATCGAAGGCAGACAGGAGAATGTGCCTCCGTGTTGGGGAAGAGATCAGCTGGGCATCCAGGGCAGTTGAACCCTGGAACACAAACGCTCCTGAGACTCTCTCTGGTCTGCCTTTCTGTGCGCGTTGGTTAGGCTCTGACCAGCCCCCTCCACAAAGCATCTGGCTAGGGCTATAGTTTTCATTTTCCCAGCATCATCTTCTGAAGGTTGATCATCGGAACCTCACCATTTCAGGTCTCCGGTTAATAATCCCAGTGAGGGGTGTGTGGGTGGCTCAGTGAGCTAAGCGTCTGACTTTGGCTCAGTTGTGATCTCAGGGTTCACGAGTTCGAGTCCTGCGTCGGGCTCTGTGCTGACAGCTCAGAGCCTGGAGCCTGCTTTGGACTCTGTGTCTCCCTTTCTCTCTGCCCCTCCTCTGGTCACATTCTGTTTCTTTCTCTCCCAAAAATAAATATTAAAAAAAAAAAAATCCTAGTGAAGGATTCTGATCGGCCTACGTTGGTGTGGGCATAGACCCTCTGGATCAATCGACAAGGTCCAGTAAGGAGGGCTTCTCTGAGAAGCAAGAGGGGTCAGGTAGCAATATGGAAATATTAACCCACCCCATTCCCTCGTCCTCTCCATGGAAGAGTGTGGTTGGGGTGGGTTGGATGGTTTTCCAGAAGGAAAGTAGATTTGCACTGACCAGAAAACCAACTTGTTGTCCACCATAGACTGGCACAGCCTGTTGGAAGCGAGAACAGAGTTCTGAATGTGTAATTGAGGTTGAGGGAGAAAATACCAGAAAAAGACAGGGTTATGTAGGGGAGGAGAGAGAGAGTCAGTGAAGGCAGAGGGGCTGGGAGGCTGAAGGTGGACCGGAATGAATGGGAAAACAAAGGCTTCTATGGTGGTCACGTGTATCTAATAAACAAAAGAAAATAAACATGGAAACAGAAAAATAGAGCAGTTCGGTCAGCCTCACATTTGGCTACCTAATATGATGCCTGTTTCCTAGATGAGGAAACTGAGGCTCAGAAATATGAAGCAGTTTGTCTCAGATCACAGAATCTTCTCGCTTTCCTGCCAGGTGCTGTCTCCGTGACACTTCTGGAGAGGCAGACCGTGCTGCTAATTCAGAGAAGTCACTTGGGTGCCGTGGTGGGGCCTCCCTGTTAATGAGCTGGTGCTGTAATCCTGAGGAGGAAGGCCCGTGGGATTCCAGGGCTGGCGGCAAAGCCTTTGTTTTCTCCTGTCCCCGGCTCACTTTCAGCGGGTCCCTCACCCTCTCTAGGTTTCGTTTCCCTGTCGGCACCATGAGGACCCTGGCTGGGGTTTGTCCACGGGACCACTGCTGGCATTTTAGATGAGACCATTTTTACCTTAGGAGGTTCTCCCCCGTGAAATGGCAGGAACACTCGCCTTCATGTGACAGCCAGACCACCCCAACCCACTTTCAAACATCCTGGAACACACAGCACCCCATGGTTGAGAACCACCTAGAAGGTTCTCAGACCTAAATCCTGGGGTAAGCCCTGACCATGCTGGCCTACAGACTCACTGGCCTGGGGTAGAGGGTCCAGGAGGGAAGGCGGTTTGCCTTTAACTGGCCTGACATTATCTGGGAAAAGGCTCCTCTTACCTTGGATTCTTTTGGTCATCTTCAGTTAAGGGGACAGATGAGAGTTTCTGTTACATATCTCCATACAGTCTAAGTTCACGGCTCTGTGTGTGTGTGTGTGTGTGTGTGTGTGTGTAATATATAACTTCTTACATTGTGTGATTTTTTTTTTTGTTTATAAAAGTAATATGTGGGGTTTATGTATAGGAAGATAGGTACAATGATACTCATTGCAACAATATTTGTAACAGCAAGAAATGAGAAATGATCCAGCTTATTCCTGTAGAGTTATGGTACTATCCTACAATGAAGTCTTCTTCAGCTACTGAAAATTGTAGGAAATGTGTAATCTCTTGTAAAAATGTATGTACACACCGTGAAGGGACAAAACACAAGCTGCAAGATAGTAGGCTTCATCTGATTTTATTTTTCAAAAGTATTTTTATTTACACATATACTTCTTATTTATGTAAATAAACGTGGAGCTGTGTGCAGCAAACACTTAAAGTGTTTATCTCTGCCAGGATTATGGAGACTTTCGAATCTGTAAATGTTTGGATTTTTGATAAGCAGCATTGCTTTGGTCATAAGAAAAACATATTTATAAACGAGTATATAGATTGATACAGTCTGGACAGTCTAGAATTCCAGACAGTCTGGAATAAGACCCACAAAGAAGGACGTGAAAGTTATTCCTGATGTTGCCACAATGCACCACCCTAGTCTTCCTTTCCGTATTTTTTCTGCGCACAGAATGGTAGGACCTGGTAGTGGTAAAGAGCACAGACTTCAGGATGCTTGCGTGGCCCAGTCGGTTAAGCATCCGACTTCAGCTCAGGTCATGATCTCACGGTTCGTGGGTTCGAGCCCCGCATCAGGCTCTGTGCTGCCAGCTCGGAGCCCGGAGCCTGCTTTGGATTCTGTGTCTCCCTCTCCCTGCCCCTTCCCCACTTGCACTCTGTCTCTCTCTCTCAAAAATAAACATTAAAAAAAAAAAAAAAAAAAGCACAGACTTAGCATATGTCTGTCCTTAGAGCTGGGTAACCATCTGCAAGCTCCTCAGTTTTCTCATCTGTAGAGAAGGGGGATAATAATTTTCCCTGCTCCGAGGGTCCTGGCTATAAATGATCTGCACAGGGATATATATATATGCACATGATATGCAAAATGATTTGCAGAGGAAGATGTAAGTGATGTGCAGAAGTCTGCACAGCTGTGCACCTGGTAAGTTCTCAGTAAATATTAGTGTTTGTTACGACTGTTGGGCGTGTGCAGCGTGTCAGGTTTTTGCTAATCCCTGCAGTCAGTGTGCCCTCCGTCCAGGGTGCGCAGCTCACCCCCGGCAAGTGTGAAGTTCTCTCACCACATCCTGGCTCCCACTGGGTTTTACTCAAAAACCAAAAACAAGAACCCACAAACCTAAAAGACGTTTGCTACGTGCATGTCAGCTTTTTAAGCCAGAAAAGCGGTGTCCTCTTTATCAGAAACATTTTAAAGAATAAAAGCATCTAAAGTTAAAAAATGTAAGACCCGGGGCACCTGGGTGGCTCAGTTGGTTAAGGGATCCAACTCTTGATTTCATCTCAGGTCATGGTCTCACGAACTGTAACAATGCAGAGCCTGCTTGGGATTCTTTATCTCCCTCGCTTTCTCTGCTCCTCCTCGGCTTGGGAGCACATGCATTCTCTGTCTCTTTCTCTCAAAATAAATAAATAAACGTTAAAAAAATGTTTAAAAGAAAAATGTAAGACCCCCTTGTGTGCTCTCCCCAAATCCTGCTTCTGGGGAGGTGGTTACCATTAGGTTTGATGTATAACCTCACAGACCCTGTTCTGTGTTTGTGGGTGTATGTGTGCACACAGTACGCGTATGTCTTTTAAAATACAACTGGAATTCTGTACATTGTATCGTATGCATCAATCACCATCATGTTCAGGGCAACATGTTATGGATGAAGTCCCAAGTTAGTACATACAAATGCAATCTCCTTTTTTTTTTTTTTTTTTTTTTTTGATATATGTATTTTTTTAAGTGGGGGAGAGGGGCGAGGGGGGGAAGAGACACTATCAAGCAGGCTCTACACTCAGCGTGGAGCCCCATGTGGGGCTCGATCTCATGACCCTGGGTTGGTGACCTGAGCCGAAACCACAAGTTGGACGCTTGACTCAGCCACCCAGGTGCCCCTGCAACCTCTAGTTCACGGCTGGGCCTCACCACAGTTTTTCTAACTCCTTTGCCAGCTAGGCTTTGGCAACAACTGGGTGCTTTCCAACTTCTTACTCTTTCCAATAATGCTTCTGTAAGCTTCCATATATATTATAAACATGATTTGGGGGAATCTATTTCTAGAAAGAGAATCGCTGTGTCAAATATATTTCTTTCTTTTTTTTTTGCTTCTGTAAGCTTCCATATATATTATAAACATGATTTGGGGGAATCTATTTCTAGAAAGAGAATCGCTGTGTCAAATATATTTCTTAATTTTTTTTTTTTAAAGACACATTTATTCAGCGTCATGATCAGACTATTACATTTAGCAATCAATAGCATGGGTGCAAAAAAAGAAAATCTACATTAAAACCCTTTGTTGGAATGCTTTACACTTTCCACAGAACAGAAACTAAAATAACCTGTTATACAATTAGTCACAAATACAGTCCTCGAGTTTTTTGCCCATACACATGAGTATTGTCTAAAACATGTCTTCTTTGTAGCAGCTAGGCCCTGCCACATTCTTTCTTTTTTTTAAACAATCTCTTTGGAGAAGCAACAAATATATTTCTTAAAACCCAGTTTTAGTTATTTATTTGTTCGTTTGTTTTAGAGATTGAGAGAGCGAGCGAGCAGGGGAATGGGGCAGAGGAAGAGAGAGAGAACCTTAAGCAGGCTCCACCCTTAGCACAGAGCCTAATGCGGGGCTCGATGCCGCGACCCCGAGATCATGACCTGAGCCGAAATCAAGAGTTGGACACTTAACTGACTGAGCCACCCAGGTGCCCCAAACCAGTTATTTTTTCCCAAACATAAGAGGCGGTCTAGCAAAGTCCGTCCGTTCATTGATTCAGCTGTGCTTCCTGTGCCAGCTGTGCCCGCAGTGCAGCTCTGGATACAGCAGAAATGACCTCTTTCCTTATGGAGATGATAACTTATGAAACAGGCCCCACCTTCCTACCTGCTGCCCTTGCTTCTGATCCTTGTGAAACGGGAGAAGGACAGAGGAGTGTTTTCATTAGAGGAGACTGCATGGGGAAAAGCCCCTTTGAGCTGTTGGAGGCAGCCCCCCACCTGGCAGGGGACACCTCCTGTAAACACCATTCAGGCAGCCTGAAGTCCCAGGGCTGCCGGGAGGGGCCGCCCCACCCTCCTGGGTGGGCCCCGTCTTGGGGGGCAGACGTGGGGCAGAAGGGGAAGTAGCCGCCATCCAAGAGGCTGGCTGGCTCATGCCTAAGGGAGGGCCTTGGAGACCAGCTGTGTGTCCTTGCGAAACTGTGGTGATTTCTGCTTTTCCTCTTTCTTCTCAGGCGGTGAATGGAGACCCTGGTCGGGGAGTGGCTCCTCCCTCCCTCCAGGGAGCCTCATGCTGGGTCTGAGAGGCAGTCACTGTTGTTCCCAAAAGATTTCCTAGGAAATCTGTGCTGGCCATTGTTGGTGTTTGCAGGGGCCCCGTAGGGAGGAGGTCAGGCAGGCCCCCCCCACCGTTCTTACCCAGGAGCCCGGAGAGGTGGCGACTTGTCCTGGCCTCCCAGGTAGTCCTCAGCAGAGCCAGGTTCTCCTGTGGGTTTCCTGGTTTTGAACCTCACTCTGCCACAGCCGTTGGTCCCTCCGGGCCTGTCATCAGCAGACGGAGCACCTGCCATCTACTTAGCCTTGACCGGGCTCAGAGACCAGCTTTCCTGACCATTCCCAGGACCCTCGGCCAGGCTCCAGCCTAAGATTCTTGAGTCTGCTGGCTCACGTGCCCCATGGACAGGGCATTTACACAGCGCTGGGCTTGGAGCTGAGTGCCTCGTGTGTGTCATTGAATCCTCGTGGCAACCCTACAGAGTAGTTCTACGGAATCACCACCCCTGTATCACAGACAGGGAAACTGAGGGTCAGAGGTGTACTAACTGTCCTGACCCCTGCCTGTCTCCTGCCTTATCTGCTGCCACCTCCTCTCCCTCTAGCCACTCTGCCTTGCCCCTTCCAGGCCCTTCAGCCCATTTGTCATCCCTGTCTGTAAATCTCTTCCCCCAGATCTTGACCTCCTGTCTAAAAGAACCGCCCGTCCGCCTCTCACGTGCCGTGGGGCTTGTGGAGGGCCTGTTTTTACTGCTAGAGTAACAAGCCACACTAGGGTGGAGATTTTGGTTCACTCCTGCACCTAGAACATAACAGATGTTCAATTAATATGTGTTGAATGAATGGATGCCTGGCACATAATAGATGTTCAGTTAATATTCACTCCTTCCTTCCCTGTTTGTGCTCTCTCCCGCTCACTGTCTCTCTCTCCCTCTCCCTCTCTCTCCCTCTCACTTCTCTGACCGTAGACTGCCTATCCCATCTTTCCACCCTTTACACAGTTAGGAATATGTACTTAACTGGTGTTTGTCCGGTTGTCCTCTCCTTCCACCACTAAACTTTGAGCTGCCGAGGGCAAGGACTTAGTTTGCTCCTGGCTGATGTCTGCCTCCAGATGGCACCCTGATGAATAGGTGAATGAACCAATGAAAAAGAAGAGCCCAGGGGCACCTGGGTGGCTCAGTCGGTTAAGCGTCTGACTTCAGCTCAGGTCATGATCTCGCAGTTCGTGAGTTCGAGCCCTGTGTTGGGCTCTGTGCTGACAGCCCAGAGCCTGGAACTTGCTTCCGATTCTGTGTCTGCCTCTCTCTCTGCCCCTCCCCTGCTCATGCTCTGTCTCTCTCTCTCAACAATAAATAAATGTTAAAAAAAAAAAAAAAAAAAAGAAGAGCTGAGACTGGAACCAGCTCTCTGGTATTCAGGCCTATGCTCTTAGCATTATGCTCCCTCCTGGTTTGAAATTGTGGGTCTGATTTCAGGCTCTCCAGGACAGCAGTTGTTATGTGACTGTGGTTCGGGCCAGCTCATTTCAAGACCTAGACAGGCTTCTGGGGCGGCTGGCAGTTGTAACAGCTTTGCAACTTGTCTTGCTTTGAATTAAGCAGCAGCAGTCTGCTCAAGGTGTTGCTTTCCTCTTGAATTTATTTTTTAATCAAGATGAAACTTACCTGTTTTTTCTGTCATACAAAAGTTTATGTTAACTTACTAGTTGGAATGCTTTAAAAAAAGGTTTTTTTTAAGATTTTATTTTATTAAAAAAATTTTGTTTAATTTTTATTTTTGAGAGAGAGGGAGAGAGAGAGCGTGCACACGTGCAGAGTGCAAGCGGGGAGGGGCAGAGAGAGAGAGAGAGAGAGAGAGAGAGAGAGACATAGAATCCGAAGCAGGCTCCAGGTTCTGAACTGTCAGCACAGAGCCTGACGTGGGGCTCAAACCCACCAACCGTGAGATCATGACCTGTGCCGAAGTTGGATGCTTAAACCGACTGAGCCACCCAGGCGCCCCCGAAAAGATTTTATTTTTATGTAGTCCCTGTACCCCACATGGGGCTTGAACTCCCAACCCCGAGATCAAGAGTCACATGCTCCAACTGAGCATTTGGCATTGGACTCTTCTCTTAGTATTGGGCTTGTGAAGGAAGACTGGCTGGTGCTGTTGGATGGCTTAAAGATACATTTAATTTTTGTTAGTCTGAAAGTCTTGTATGTTCATCATGGGAAACCTGAAGAATTCAGAAAAGTAGAAGAAACCTAGCCTGGTCTCATGATCCACACACAACCATTTTAGCCAGTTGGCGTATTTCCTCCAAGTCAGTTCATGTATATTTTGCCCTCTTTTTGTGGGGGAAGGGAGCATCGTGCCGACCACACACTGTTCACCTGTGCGTCCTCCCCTTTCCTGCTGCACCTTCCAAGTCTATAAATACAATATCTTAATATGGTGTTAAATATTGACATATTTAAATACATGTTAAGTAATATCAAATGTTAAATACATACTAAACATTTAATATTGATATGTATTCGTACGTGTAATTCAGTGTTAAAATACTGAATAAAAATACTTCAAAACTAATTTTAATGCCTATAAAATACTCCGTCATAGGCCAGTACATCACACTTTACTTTTCTTTTTTTCTTTTTTGA
This sequence comes from Panthera onca, assembly GCF_046562875.1. NCBI lineage: Eukaryota > Metazoa > Chordata > Mammalia > Carnivora > Felidae > Panthera > Panthera onca. The sequence goes on along the minus strand of NC_138339.1, from coordinate 62,105,669 downwards.
GAGAGAGAGAGAGAGCAGAGGAGGGACAGAGGCAGAGGGAGAGAGAGTCTTAAGCAGGGTCCACAGCGCTGTCGGCACAGAGCTTGATGCAGGGCTCTGTTTCATGAACGTGAAATCATGACCTGAGCTGAAATCAAGAGTCGATGCTTAACTGACTGAGCCACCCAGATGCCCCATCACACTTTCCTTAATCTGCTCAGTTGTTTACCCTTTTACCTTATCTTTCTTACCTCTCTCTCAATTTCTTAGTTTCTCTCTCAATTTCTTTGTGTGTGTGTGTGTGTGTGTGTGTGTGTGTGTGTGTGTGTGTGTGTGTGTTTGATATGCCATCATAAGCCCTTTTGGGAGAAGACAATATAGTATATGAGAAGTTTTATTTTCTTTATTTCTTACATAAGAAGTTTTAAAGTCACTCCCTCAGCTTTGTGCAGAGACAGTATCATAGCCAGTGAGCTTTATCCAAGGCACAATTATTTCTGGCTAAAATCACTCTCTGAAAGCTAAATAATTATGATTCTTTTTAATTTGTCACTATTACAATAGCACTTGGATGAACATCGTTCATAATTTTTTTATATTTGAGATTTCATTAGGGTAAATATCTAGGTTTGGGATTACTGCATCAGAAGAGTGTATAGATATTTTAAAGGTTCTTGCAATTTATTGCCCCACTACTTTGCTGAAAGGCTCTTCAATTTATACCGTTATTAGCAAGAAGGAAATTGCATGTCTCAATATATCCTTCCAGCAGTAGATATATTTTTAATGATCAAAAATTTGCTAGATGGGAAATGGCATCTGTTAATTGACTTGGAACGTCTGTCTCTTGAGTTCACACCCCAGCACTGTGGGTGGAGGAATGTCCATCAAATACTGTATCTGATTTTTGTCTTGCAGCTGACTTTGGTGTGTCTGCCAAGAATCTGAAAACTCTGCAGAAACGAGATTCCTTCATAGGAACGCCTTACTGGTGAGTTGTGCAGTTTCTGGAAAGGGAATGGTAGACTGGAGGCTCAACCTCAGACTCCCCAAGGTGACCTCTGGCCGCGTCAAGGGCTCCTGAGTCAGCCTGCTGGGTCTGAGCCTGGTCTCCACCACTCACGAGTGCTGTGACCTTGGCCAAGTTGCTTAGCTTCCTTGTCCCTCCGTTTCCTCCTCTATGAAATCAGGGATAGAACAGCACCTACTTCACAGGTTGCTGAGAGGATGAAATGCGATGATGTGTATAGAAAATACTCCATTAGGGACACCTCAACGGGAACCCCTAGAAAATGGTTTAATTCTTTTTTTTTTAAGTTTATTTCTTTTGAGAGAGAGAAAGCGCATGTGCGAGTGGGGGAGTGGCAGAGAGAGAGGAGAGAGAGAATTCCAAGCAGGCTCCGCGTGCTGTCAGCACAAAGCTCGATGTGGGGCTCGAACCCATGAACTGTGAGATCATGACCTGAGTTGAAATCAAGAGTGGGGTGCTTAACTGAGTGAGCCACCCAGATGCCCTGAAAATGGTTTACTTCTTAATTAATTCAACAAGTACAGGTTGAATGTGAGGCCCTGGGCTGGGACTGTGACGATGACAAGTTCAATTCCTACCCTCCCATGAAGTTTCTCTGGACTTCTCTAGGCCATTGTGTTTCCTTCTTTCCCCAAACTATTACTTAAAAAAAAAAAAAAAAAAAAAAAAAAAAAAAAACCAAACGAAACAAAAAACCTCTCTCAGTTTCACACCTAACTGCTTTCTGTTTTTCATGTGCATTACTTCTCATTGTGGAGTTAGGCTCCTTTCTTGCTTGCTTATTACTCACCCTTTCTTTCTTTCTCTCTGCCCTTTCATTCCTCTTTCTCCTGTTCTCTCCCATCCGTTCTGTCTGTGCTGGTGTATTCTCTCCACACCCCCCACCTTGTGCCCCCAGTTTTTTCTGGGCACCTTCCCCTCTGCCTCTACCCACCCCTTCCCCAGGACTCTGTGTTCTGGATTGTTGCTGCCATCTTGTGGTAGGCTTCGGGAACTGCAGCGGGACATGGCGTTGGAGCTCCTTGAAGGCATCTTACTGAGTGAAGACCGTCGTAAGGAAGACAGTGGGATGGACAGCAATGCAAATCGTGATTCAGGAGTGCTGCCAGCTCTCTGACACTAGCTTGTGGTGGTCCTGACCCCCGAGTCTCTGAGAAGGGCCTATGAGGGCCAGGTTCTTAGCCCTGTGTTATCCCTTGGTTGGTTCAGGATGGCCCCCGAGGTGGTGATGTGTGAGACCATGAAGGACACCCCGTATGACTACAAAGCTGACATCTGGTCCCTGGGCATCACTCTGATTGAGATGGCCCAGATCGAGCCCCCGCACCATGAGCTCAACCCCATGCGGGTCCTGCTCAAGATTGCCAAGTCGGATCCCCCCACTCTGCTCACGCCTTCTAAGTGGTAAGGAGCAAGGCCTGTCTGCCTGAGGGTGTTTGCTGCATGGCCAGCAGGCCTGGGTCACAGGGCAGGTAGGATTGGGTGGGTGGAGTGCCCAGAGTGGGGGAGCAGTCGGGGCCTGGAGGTCTCTGGGCCTTTCTGAGCTACCCGGGCCCTCCATGTGCTCTGGACATGGGTTGTCCATCAAAGCAGACTGGGTGATCCCATAAGCCGGATCCCGCTGTGGGAGTCAGTGCCTAAATGAGCCCCAGCAGCCACATGGCACGACCCTGGGCTGGGAACTGAGGCTCGGGCATAAGTCCCTGTACTTGTGTGTATTACCGTGTGGCCTTGGGCAAGTCCCTGCTCTCTGATTTCCACATCCTATCCGTACGGTGATGTTCACAATGAAAAGGTCATCATGAAAACCCCGTAGCCTTCACTGCTTTAGCTCATGAAGGCGCCTTTGTCTTTGAGGGCTGTGTTTGGGAAGCACACAACTCCCAGGAGAGTAGAGTGTGCGACGGGGAGAATTTTCTCAGTTTCTGCCCTCCTTGGAGCTGACTGCTGCCACCGGTGGGCGCCCCCCACCCCCGCTCCCCCAGGTCTGTGGAGTTCCGAGACTTCCTGAAGGTGGCGCTAGATAAGAACCCAGAGACCCGGCCCAATGCTGCGCAGCTTCTGGAGGTAAGCGGTGCCCCTCTCCCGGGGGTGGCGGCCTGGCCCCTCTGCCCTGCCCTTGCTTTGGAGGCAGGAGATGGCCTGGAAGCTGGGTGTGTTTCTCCTCAGCTGGGGTGACCACAGGAGCAACCATTTATTCATCAGCTGATTCTCGCTGGGCGCCTCCTGAGTGCCTGCTCTTGTCCTGGGAGGGCTGTCGTGTGGAGGCTCCCCCAGAACCTGTCCTCAAACAGCTTATGTTCTACTGGGGGAGACAGGCCGCAGACAGCGGGTAGGTCCACATGAAGGGGGGGGAGAAAAATAAAACAGCTCAGGAAGAGGGGGGCCTGGGAGGGTTTGCTCCCCGATAAAAGGAGGGCATGGAGGGGCTCTGTGTAAACAGACACCCAGAGTGGGGGAGGGGACTAGGTAAGTGGTCCTGGGGAGTGGAGGCAAAGGCCTGGCCTGTGAGCATGGCTGGGAAGGGCTAGGAGGCCAAGGCACCGAGCCAGGGGTGAGGGCAGAGATCAGAGAGGCGTGTGGTCTGTCCACCTGAAGTTTGGATGGTTTGCCGAGAGGGTACCCGTACCGCCACGGCGTGCTCACTACTCTGATGCTTTGCAGCAGGACACAGACCCCAGAAGGAAGGCAGGTGCTCAGCGTGAACCATACCGTCTGTGCAAACAGTTTAGGCAGAGCGAGCCACTCCTGTCCCTTCACGGTGGACCCCTCCCCAAACCCAAGTTTCCAGCGGCTTGCTAAGGGCCGGTGGCGGAAGCAGGCCCTTCAAAGGGGGGCAGGCAGGCTGCCGCGCTCGCTCTTTTCTGCACGAAGGGCCGTGTCGCACAGGGTCACACGGGGTCCAGGACTTGAGCTTTACCCTGTGTGCAGCGGGGCGCCCCTGAGGATTTGGACTGGGGAGACGGCGTCTGACTTATACTTACAAGGGCCCCTCTGGCTGCCATGTGAGGAACCTCCGGCCTTAGCATGGGGAAGGTGACGGTGGTTTCCTAGAAGCTTTTCAAAATATTGGGGGCAGCTGGGAGCTGCTCTTTGCCTGGGCTAGTGCCTTGTGTTTTGACAGTGGCACATGTCACCTGCCCAGCCATCCTCAGGTGGGCCAGTTGCTGTCCCCATGCCATCAACGCTGATGGGGGATGGAGAGACAGTGGCCTGGGTGCTGGGGAGGGGCCGCTCCTCCACACCCTGCCCCCTCTGGTTCTTCCGCGTGTGTGACCCAGCCTCTGATGTGTGCTGGGGGGGAGGGACCAAGAGGCCACACCAAGCACCGAGGCTTTGTTCACGATCGGCCACTCTCCCTGCGTACCTGCCGTGTGCCAGACGCTGGGCCCCCGGTCGACATGCTGGGCTACAGCGCATCCCTCTGGGGTGTGCAGCACAGCGATTAAGTGTGTGGACTGTGGTTGTAAGGTCCTGGGTTCAAATCCCAGCTCTGCCACTTACTGGCGGTAAGACCCTAGGAAATTGGCTTCACTTATCTGTGACCCTGTTCATGCTCTGAAATGGGGTAAGAGCAGTGTCCCCCTTAACAAGGTAGCTGTGAGGGTTAAGTATGAAGATACGGTCAAGTGCTTAGCTAAGGGCCAGCTCGCTGAGTGATGCATTGAATTCCAATGCCTGGAGTATCCTGAGGCCTCATTTTCTGGGTATTGTGTGCTGGTTGGTGGGGAAGCCAGAGGTGGGGGGGGGGGGCGGGGGCATTGCCGTTGGGGCCGATTGTTTCCTGTAAGCAGAGCCTCCTGGCCTGGTAACATCCGGCCTCTAGGACAGTCAGGACATTCCACGGAGAAGAGACCAGGGAGAAGAGACCAGCTGTCCTCCGTTCCCACATGGCAGCCCTAAAGCCTCAGCCTGAGCCAGGAATTTTTACTCCATAGTTGGAAAAAATGTCCTGCCAGGGGATCTTCAGCGTGAGACAGAAAGGGTTGCAGAAGAAAGGAGAGATCCCTTGAGATCAATAAAACCTGGCTTAGGCCGCCGTCAGCCTTTTCCGCGTGCCGCTTTATCTCTGGGTGTGGGAGGGTAGACCGTGACTTGCTGAGGTCACCCGGCTTTGAGTGACAGGTAGACCTCAGGTCTTGGCTTCCCAGTGCCCCCCCTGCAGAGCCGCTCATGCCCCTTGTATCTGCCTGCTTCTGGGAGGTTCCTCCCGGCCCCTCAGCCTCCCCACCCCGACCCCCTGTTCTGCCTTGAGCTCACGTTGGTTTCCGATTCACTTGCTTGCTTGCACAGAGATTCTTGGGGACCATGTCCCGTGGTGATTAGTAACCCAGGCTCTGACCACCCGGCACGTGAGTGGCGCTCGTTCTGTGCCTCAGTTTCCTCGTCTGTGAGATGTGGATAGCGCTTACTTAACAGAATCGTGTGAGTGAATGATATTCTTTACGTACTGTTTTTAGCATCGTGGCTGGCACGTCAGGTGCTCAGTGTATACTCGTTGAGTTTGTTGTCGCTCTCGTCAGCAGCATCAGTGACGTTTACGTTGTCGGACGCGGTGGTGGACTCCGGCCTCAGTGCTCGCCCCTGGGGACCCGGCCGCAGTGGCCACAGCCGATGCTCATCCTCACCCCTGCCAGCGCTTGGCTTCCGGGTCCCCACACCTTCTTGCCCGTCACTCCTCCTCCATGCCCTTCACCGGCTCCTCTTCCCTGTGACTGCTCACCGTGGAAGCGCATCAGGGCCTCGTCCCCCGCCTCCACTCACCTCGAAGATCCCACCCCAGTTACAGCGACGGCCATGTTTTCCCCTGTAGCCCACGCAGCCCCACCTGCCCCACATCTGCGCCCAGCCGTTTACGCTCCACTGCCACGCGGACGTCCACACCCGCGTGCCCTCTGCTTCCACCAGTGGCCGTCCTGTCTCAGTCCGTGGCAACCCGTCCCCTCAGCCGTCAGGCCCCAGACCGTGCAAGCATCCTTCATACCTTTCTTTCTTGCATGCTCCATGTCCGTTCAGTCAGGAAGTCTGTGGTCCCTGCCTTCAAAACATGTCCAGAATCCGATCACTTCTCACGTCTTCCATTGCAGCCACGGGTCTGAGCTGCCATCAGTGTCTCTCGCTTGGATGATTGCTTCCTCACTGGTCTCTCTGCCCTCCTTCAGTCTGTTCTCAGCGCAGCAGCCAGAGGGAAACCTCCCGTCCCTCCCTCGTTGGCTCCGCCTCTCGCTCAGGCTATCACCCAGAGTCTCGGTGTCCTGCAGGGACCTGCATGATCTACCCACCCCATCTTGACCCCTTAGACCTTATGCCTTCTTCTGGCCCCCTCACTCATTGCCACCCACTCTGGCCTTCTTGCTGTATTTCAGACACTCCAGGCATACAACTACCTCAGGGCCTTTGCACAGCTCTTCACACTGCCTGTGATGTGTTTTCCTGACACTTCCAGGGATGACTCTCCTTTTTAAGGTATTGTCTCAGATGCTGGCTTCTCAGTGAGGCTTCCACCAACTATCCTATTTCAGACTGCAAACCTGCCACCCCACCCCCCACATATTCCTAATTCTCCTTTCCCTACCCTACTTTTGATTTTTTTCCATGGCTTACTTGTTTATTAAGTGTATTGTTAATCTCCCTGACCAGCATGTCAGCTCTCTGAGGTCAGCAGTCTCTTTTGTTCACTGGTCTGTCCCAAGCATCCAGGACAGTGTCTGATATATGGAGGGCCCTCAGCAAGTATTCATTAAGTATAGTTACTTATTTTTACTTAACAAACTGTTGTGTAACCCTTTGTCCATGCCAGGTACTATTCTAAATGTTTAGCAAATGTTAACCAATTTAATCCTTGTGACAACCCTATGAAGTAGGAACTGTTCAGATTTCCATCAAACAGATGATAAAACTGAAGCACAGAGAGGTTAGGTAGCTGGCACAAGGTCACACAGCTTATAAAAGACAGAGCTGGGATATTGATCCTGGTTGTCTCCTTCCAAAGCCTGTTCTCTTGACCACTCTGGTAAGCCTCCTCTCCGAATGAACAAAGGAGAGAAGGAAGGAACGAAGAGAGCAAGAACGAGAGAAAAGGTTAGCCGGGGGTGAATTGAACAGATGCTGACAACTGAAACCTGGAAAGGGGTATCTGGTGTTGTCAAAAGCCAGCCTCAGTGTGTAGGACCCCTGGCAGGTGGTTTCTCAGTACACAGAGGAAAGCTAGGCTCCTGCTCTTGGAAAGAATGTCTGTGTAGGTGGCGGGAGGGCTCCTGGCCAGGGAGAAGGTGCCGGTTGGTCAGCTGTGTGGCATCGTGGGGCACCCTGCAGAAATGGCACTGAACAGCTGTGCCTCTTCCCCAAGGAGCAGACGGCCGAGCTCCCCTCCGATGTGGGCCTCCTGCAGGGGTGCCTGAGCACCTTTCCGGTGACCCGTGTACCCGGACTGGCCTGTCCCCATGCTGGCACACACCGTGCTTCCCGCCTGGGAAGGCCCCAGCCCTCCTTGCAGGGCTTCTGTCTCTCTGCTGGGCCTCGACAGTTTGGGGTTGGGTGTTGTCCTTTTTAGACACATCCCTGGAGGTAGCCGAGCTGAGGCAGTGCAGGAGGTTGTCTCTGCTTCTTCTCTGCCAGGGCTGTTTACACAGCAGTGTTCTGGGCCTCATCAGCCACTGGAGGGTCTGCCCTGTCAGCCCCACTTGCCTGGGGATTCCAGGGTTGGCATCCAGGGCAACTGCCCAGCTCACCCGCACCTCTGTCAGAGGGCTTTCTTCCCCATGGCTTCCGCCTCTGCTTCCTAAGGACCCTGGGGTGCTCGTGGGAGGCAGTGGGGCAGATTGTCCTGCCTCAAGAAAGACTCCTGGCCATGCTGAAAAGCCACTGATTTGATCAGTATGTAATGTGCCCTGATGAAAACCTGGTATTTCCAGAAGCCTGTGCCTGCATTCTTTGCCTCTGCCACATCTGCTTCAGCAACTGCAGGGAAGTGTCCTGTGGCTTCCTGCTCAAATTCATGCGTGGGGTTGTGCAGTGTGAGGCTCGGGAACCTTTGGGAACTGATTCTCACCCTCCGTCCCGAAAGCTGTGCCCTGTGGGGATGCAGGAGGGAATAGGGTTGGCTGGGGGTGCAAACTGAGCCATGAAGGCTTCTCCAGCTATGCTGCTGCTGGTGGTGACGGTGGTCGTGGTGGTGACAGTGGCAGCGATGGTGGCGGCAAATGGTGTTGGAGGCGATAACAACGATGTGGATGATAGCTGCCATACTTGGAGCACTTCCTGTAATGCTTCGCACAACCATACTGTTGTTCCCAGTATACAGATGAGCACGCTGAGGCTTAGAGAGGTTAAGTGACTTGCCCAAGGTGGTGGTGGAAGCAGGATTTCATCCCAGGCACCCTGGCTGCAGAATGTAAAGCCAGTACTCTAACCACTACACTCTCCTTCCTCGCATGATTAGTAAGCCCTTTTGGAACCACACTCAAGACCTTTTGGAACCACACAGCAGCCAGACTGCTCCCTTTAAGGGGTGAGTGTTAATACCACTGCTCTGCTGTGCCCTCCAGCAGCTTCCGAGAAGAAAGTCTCAGTTTCTCACTACGGCTGGGGGGACCCTGCATGCACCACCCTGCCCTTCCTCCTCTGGCCCCTCCTCTCTCCTCTCCCCAAAGCCCTGCCTCCTCGGACTTCTAGCCAGCCATGCCTCCAGCACACAAGCTCAGTCCTGCCCCAGGGCCCTCGCGCTCTGCTGCTCCCCCTGCCTGGAATTCTCCGTGCCCAGATCTTTCCCTGGCCAGCCCCTTCACCTCCCTCAGGTCTCAGCTCAAATATCACCTCCTCTTGGAGGCCCCGCTGACCGCTGACCGCAGACTAAGTAGCCTCCACTGCCCAGCCCAGGCCCATGCAGTTCCAGCCTCTTGCTGTCCCATTACCTGATCTGACGTGATCCTGTTTGTGGGTTGGCCATGCGTCTGTTGTCTCTCCCCCTCAGCTGCAAGCCCGTAGGGGCAAGGACCTTGCCTATCCTGTTGTTGAGCCTTATCTCAGATCTCAGCACGTGGCACAGCATGTGGCTGTGGCAGGAATCAGATAGTCAATGGGAGCATGGGAGAGAAAGGAAAGAGATGAAATACTTAAAATCTTTACTAGTTTGGACTAGAGAAAGCCCAGCTGGTATAGGGCTCTTTAAAAGGAGTGAGGTTTGGTGCTTTTCACATGTGCAGAGTTAGGTGACCAAGTGGAATGGGGTGGTGCCTCATGAGCCTCCACAAATGAACGGTTGTAAACGAACAAGCAGATAAAAATGATTTGTAATGGACCTATCAGTTGTGAATGTGTTTACAGGGCGCTAGAAAATTTATTCTTCATCATTTACATACTTTCCTGCAATCTCTTTGACGCTGTTCCTCCGCTGATAAATTTTCTGACCGTAAAGGTGGCAGATGTCATCAGAGCCTTCCTCTACATTTCAAATGAGCAAACTCCAATTTAATGACTGCCCCCCTCTCCCCATACACACTCCTGGTGCTGGGGGTTGGGCGCCCAAGGACAGATTTCTACCAGGGAGATGCTTGTGCTGATGTAACATCTGCTGAGGCCTTGAAAACTTTGGTGTTTTGCAAGGTGTGTGAAAGAGCCTTCTTTCTTTCCCCTTCCTTCCTTCCTTCCTTCCTTCCTTCCTTCCCTCTCCCTTCCTTCCTCTCTTTCTCTTTCTCTCTCCCTTCCTCTCTTTCTCTCTCACCCTCTCTATTCCTTCCTTCCTTCCTTCCTTCCTTCCTTCCTTCCTTCCTTCCTTCCTTCGAGTGAGCCAGAGAGAGGGGGCAGAAAGAGACGGGGAGAGAGAGAGAGAATTCCAAGCAGGCTCTGCACTGACACAGGGCCTGAATTTGCAAACCATAAGATCATCACCTGAGCCAAAACCAAGAGTCAGATGCTTAACTGACTGATCCACCCAGGGGCCCAGAGCCTTCCTTTTTTAAAGATGCAATGTTTCTGTAAATGCCTAGGAATAGAACATATACAGCTTTGCCTTAAGAATTTGCAAACACGTGCTCGCTCCGGCAGCACATGTACTAAAACTGGAGCGGTACAGAGATCACCACGGCCCCTGCGCAAGAATGACGCAGAGATCAGCACGGCTCCGTGCAAGGATGACATGCAAATTCGTGAAGCTTCCGTATTTAAAAAAAAAAATAATAAACTGCTGTCGATCTCAAAAAAAAAAAAAGAAAGAAAAGAAAAGAAAAAAGAATTTGCAAACACATGGGGCGCCTGTTTGGGCTAAAACACTTCCTTGTACATTATTTCGTTTAACCCTTACGACCTCCCTGTAGGTTTGGCATTATTATCTCCACTTTGGAGATGAGCCTGCAACTCAGGGAGGGAAAGTGACTTGCCCAGTGTCACATAGCCGGTGAGTGGCAGAGCCACTCTCTTCCACCCACCCTCTTCCACCACCCACAGGACTTTGTGAGCTGCCCCTGGCCCACCTGTACCAAGTGTATGTTCACATTTCTCTCAGAGATGCCGTTGGCCTTCTCTGCCTGGGAGATCGTCTCCCCTCCGCCTCTGCCTCCTCCTCCTGTACCCTCCAGCCCAAAGTAGTTCTAATCCAGGTGTGTCTTAACCCCTCAGCATCCCTTCGTCAGCAGTGTCACCAGTAACAAGGCTCTGCGGGAGCTGGTGGCTGAGGCCAAGGCCGAAGTGATGGAGGAGATCGAAGATGGCCGCGAGGAGGGGGAAGAGGAGGACTCCATTGATGCCGCGTCTGTAAGGCCTGGAAGAACGGGCGCTGGGGAAGGATGGGATCCCAGCAGGCCTTGGCTGGTATAAGAGGGAACGTGCTGGGGTGCAGGAAGGATTCCTGTTCTCCCACAGCTTAGAGGCTACAGGCTCCCGTATCGCCGGTTACGTGAGTCAGCTCACGGGCCGGGGTGAGGCAGCAGAGTGTATTGGCCAGAGTCTGTAAGTTTTCAGGAAAGAGCAGTAATCTGGATTTTCACTTGGGAGCTTCCAGTTTTCAAAAGTTGGTAGCTGAGTCATTACTTCCCAGCCTTTTTCCTGTTGTGGCTCACATACAAAATGAAAATGTTTTAGCACACCGTGGGGTAAATGCAGATAAAGGCTGCACGTGACCGGAGGCAACAAGCCGAGGGGCTCCGGGTACCCCAGACAGACCCTGTTTGGCTTCTCACGTGCCCAGGGGACCCATGTCTTGGCACATTTGCAACCCATCTGCAGCTTCAGCACTTGGCTGAATTTAAGTTTAAATTAAAGCTAATTTAAAATTTTAAAAACATCTGAGCCAAGCAAAACATGTCCATGGGCTGGATTCTGTCCTGAGCTGCCGCTTACATCCCTGGTCTAAGCTGTTTGGGAAGGGCCTCTTCCAAGAGGGAAACTTGAGGTGCAGGTGGTGTTGTGGACCGAGTGAGGCAGGGGCTGGCCTTGTCTAGAGGGAATGGGCAGTACGGTGCTGTCTGGAGGTTAACGGGATCCTGGGAGGAGCCAGAGGCTGGTGTGAATCCTTACTAGGGTGAAGAAGGGAAGACCGAGGAGGACGAGCAGAACCAGCACAGTAGCCACAGCCTTTTACTGAGCCCTTGCTGCGTGCTGGGCACTCTGCAACTCTGATAGGAGGACCAGGGCTCCATTTAATAGATAGGAAGACTGAGGTCCGAGCAATGAAGTGGCTGGTTGAGCTGATAGGAGGCACAGCCAGGTGTAGGAGAACCATGGTGGGAGAGGGAGGTGGTGGGTCTGGGGCCTGGCTCCAGGAGGTGGCAGCAGGCAGCGAGGTTGGGGAGGGAAGCAGCAAGCGGGTTCTCTGCAGGTAGGAGGCTGCTCCTTGTCATGAGGGCGGTGGGGCTAATGAGGGTTTCAGGCAAGGACATTGGTGTGGGGATGATAGGATCAGATCTGAATTTCTGAACCATCACCCTAGGGGTGTTGAATAGGAGGTGGATTAGAGTTGCTTCTGGAAGCTTCCATATCCAAGGTTAAAAACCAGCGGCCACTGGGACCCAAGGGAGTGCTAATGGTGTGATTCCATTAATATCTAAAACCCAGCAAACTCGCTTGTAACACTTAGAGATCAATGTCAGGACAACTATTATGTTAAGGGGAGGGACAGACATGGAAGGGGGGTTTCTCTGGTGGGCAGTGTTCCATTCCTGATGTGGAAGGCGGCTAAGTGGGTGCTCACTTTATTCATTCATCAGACATTTATGTTTTGTTCACAGAACTGGGTGTTGTATTTCACAATAGCAACATTTCCAGTACTTTCCACCCTTCTCCCCAAAGAAAAAGCTCTAAAGAAAAAACAAAACAAAACTTTAAAAACTCAGTGGCCGATAGGCTGAGTCCAGCCCCTGGATAGTTTGGGTTTAGTTTTTACGCAGCTAAAAAAACAAAAAACAAAAAACTGGAATTAGCTGCCGTCGGAAAGTCAGAAGGTGTCAGGTAAAAATCCAGATTCCAGCTTGTTTTAAAACAGTTGGAAGGTCTGTCCACAGGGGAGCCATTTCTCTTATATTGTCACAATTAGCTGCAGCAGAGTAGCCACTGGCACCTTTAGACAGGGCATCAGCTGTCCAGCTGGCCACAGTTGCCTCCAGTCCTAGGAGGAGAAGCAGGCACCAAACTAACTCACAATAAGTAGTAATTTTATTGTTGGTTGGCCGGTAGGGAGTGGTGAGGACTGTGGCTCACTGGAGAGGGATACCTCCTCTGCTTCCTGGGTCCTGGCCTACTTGACCTCGTGGGTGTCTGCCTCTCCAGCCCTACTGCATCTTGGACTCTGGCCTGGGACATGACATCGCATGGCCTTGACTTATTTTTTTTTTCTTCCCTAGCCTCTGGGGAACCATTCTCGAGACTCTTCTGAGGTGAGTCAGCTGAGTCTCAATACCGACAAGCTTCTCAAAGAATCATCTTTCACCTCACTGCCGCCCAGCCAGCCCCAGGACAACGTGAACGGGCCCAGCCAGCCCTCTGGGGACAGATCCCCCCAAAGCGCCAGCCCCCCGGACGTGGCTCCTGGAGACAAGAATGGCCTGGCAGTGCCAGCACCTCTCCGGAAGTCCCGGCCAGTGTCCATGGATGCCAGAATTCAGGTTTCCGGGGAAAAGCAAGTCGCTGACCAGGGCGGGGACCTCAGTCCGGCAGCCAACAGGTCCCAAAAAGCCAACCAGAGCCGTCCCAACAGCAGCGCCCTGGAGACCTTGGTTGCCGAGAAGCTGGCCAACGGCAGCCTGGAGCTCCCCACCCAGGCAGCTCCGGGCCCTTCCAAGAGGGACTCGGACTGTGGCAGCCTGTCCACCAACCAGAGCGTGGACTACAGCACCTCCCTCTCAGCCGACCTGTCCCTAAACAGAGAAACAGGCTCTCTGTCCGTCAAGGTAATGCCACCTCTTGTACCGCAGTTTGAGGGCTGTGCTGCTGCCCGGGCTTGGTTTTTGAAAGCGTTTAGCTGGTGGCTGCCTTCCATCTTAAGTGGTTCGTGACGATGGCTTTTCTTGAAAGATCTTTGAGCTCCAGCTCATAGTTTAATCTCCAGAATATCTGGGTTCAGTCTGGGATTTAGTCATGCCAGGCGGTTGGTTCGATTTGTGTAGCCATTTCAGTTGGGTTCGGTTAAAGGCCCGGGTGAAATTCGGGAGAGAAGTCTAGGAATGAAGTTCTCTTATTTTGGGGTCCGCCGTGTGGTGCAGCTGCTGACTGGGAGATTCGGTTATAGGCAGTGGGCTCAAGGCGCTCTGTGGGGTCAGTCGCCTTTCTGGACGTGGGTAACATCGTGGATGGCAGCAGCCACTGTGCTTAAGGCCTCAGCATGGAGGCCAACACTGTGAAGCGCTTTAAAGAAAACGGAGGTTCCATTTCTCAATGTACAGATGAGCAAACAGATGCTTAGGTGGGAAGTGGAGGGCTGGTGAGACCCACGGACTTTGTGCTCTGAACCCCACATGCCGTTCTGCTTTCCCAGTGCAAGGCTGGCCGCCTCCCCAGGGTGAGCTGACCCCTCCCCTGCCTGCTCTGATACATGTCAGGGTGTTCTTGAACTCACTGTTGGCCACTTGACTAAGGCCACACTGAGGATCTCCCCGAAGCAAGGCTGATTTTAGGGAAGATACTGTATCATTTGGTTTTTTTCTCCCATTGTTTACTTGGCGGAAACCACACAGTAGAGACTCAAAAATATTTGCTAAATGAAAGGAAGTGAAAGAAGGAAAAGCAGCTGGCCAGCCCAACAATTAGCCTCAGGACCAGAAAGATAGCATGGTTCTAACACGTCACCAGGACAGGCACAGACATACACGGCTCTTCTACACACATAGCATCAGGGCCCATCATCTTCCTTCAGACAGATGTCCTGTCTCTTCTCTAGTTAAAAAAAAAAAAACAACACTAAGAAAAAACAACAACAAAAAAAGGCCAGAGCAGGGTCTCCCCTGCTTGTTCTCAAGGGTGTTGAGAATATTCCTTTGCTGGCTGACTGGCAGTGAGCCGGGGAACGCGGCTGTGCTGATAAAAGTCCATGGGCTGCATCAGCACACCTTGGTGAGATGAAGGGCTTGTTACCTCGGGGGCAGGAGGCCCTGTGATCAGGGTTTCAGGGTGAGGGCCGCAGCCCCAGGCCACCTTTCTTCCCAGCCGCTCTCCATTTCTCACCGCTAGTCTTGGTTGGGCCCTAGGACATGTGACTGGGTACTGTAGGAAGATGAGAGTCAGGTGTGGCTGATGGGAACAGGTGGAAGCTTTGGGGTGGGGGTGGGGGGAGCTGAGCCCTCAGGGAGTAAGGACCGTCCGCTGGTCCTGGCTGAGCAGGAGTGGGGGTTCAGCGCACGCTTTGAGGGTGCAGAGACCTATGGCAGGGTGCCACCCTGGCCTGCCCTCCTTTTTCTGGCTAGAAGGCCCTTGGAAGCCAGTGGAGGTCAGAGGGGGAGATGCCATGATGACTCCAGCCGCAGGCCCGTAGGCTCTCAGTTGAATCAGGACACCTCCAGGAGTCCCAGCAGCGTTTTGTGAGTGCTTGCGTCTGAAATGTGTGGTTATTCACAGGAAAAGGTCATGAGTAATTTCATGGGGGCTCGGATGGGCGTGGCCTCCTGTGGAGTTCAGGTCAGCTCAGGTTTGGCTTCCAAAACAGTTATGAACTTCAGTTTGCCAGGCTGTTTGGATTTTGGCACTTTGGGTAAAAGATTGTGGTCTACGGTAATAACTGTGAGCTATAAATACCAATGTACTGCCCAGTTGCCATGAGCTGGGCTCAGTTCTGTGTCCCCCACGCATTCTCTCAATGTATCTTTGTAACCATCTTGGGCGAGGCAAGTACTGCTGTTCTCTTCCTCTGACAAGTTGAGGAAGCTGAGGCTTGGACAGGACAAGGGACTTGTTCAGAGTCACAGAGCCAGTAGGTGGTAGAGGGAAGATTGGAACCCTGACCATCCTGGTGCCATGTCCTGTATGTGAGTGTGCTGGCAGCCAGGTGTGGGGCCAGCAAGTAGTATCCGAAGGCCAAGATCAGGGGGATCGGGGCGGGGGGGGGGGCAGTAAGCCCAGACACTCAGGACCCCAAGTTGAGAAGCTTGAGGCAAAAGGGGGATGATGGACAGCTATGTCGTACCTGGACGTCGAGGCTGTGGGGCCAAGAAGGCTCTGTGCCACACTCCTGTGTCACCCACAGACTCCTAGCTGATCCTGAGCTTTACCTAATGATTTTACCCTGCCCAGGATTCAAGACTGCACAACAAAACCCTCAAGAGGACACGCAAGTTTGTGGTGGATGGTGTAGAGGTGAGCATCACCACCTCCAAGATCATCAGCGAGGATGAGAAGAAGGATGAAGAGATGCGATTTCTCAGGCAAGCCTGGGAAGGGCCAGTGATGGCTGTAACAGAGTGGGGGTATGGTGAGAGGGAAGGGTGTAGGTTCCTGTGGTTAGGGAGCTACGTACAGCTCTGAAGTAAGGGATCAGGACATAAAAGGAAACTGGTTTTGCTCCTGTGCTTCCCAATCCACTCAACCATCCATCTGCCCACCCACCTATCCATTCATTCACTCACCTGCCCATACATTTACCTGTTCACCCACTCATCTACCCACCACCCATCCACCCACCCACACATATCCATCCACCACTTATCTACCCACCATCCACCACCTATCCATCCACTTACCCATCCATCTACCTGTCTATCCACCCGCTCATCTGCCCACCATCCATCCATCCTCCCACCCACCCATCCGCCTACCCATCCATCCATCTGCTCACCTATCCATTCATCCACTCACTCACCCATCTACTCACCCACCTACCCACCCACCTTTCCATCCATCTACCCATCTACCCATCCATCTACCCATCTACCCATCCATATACTCATTTACCCATCCCTCCACTCATCTACCCACCCATCCATCAGTCCACCTACCCATGTAGTTACCCACCCACCAGGGTGGGGTATATGGTGGTGACCCAGATAGCTGAGGCTGTTGCCATTGTAGAACTTGGACCTAATGGGCCAACACAGGATACACAAGATAATCCCCAGTAGTGGTACATGCCGTGAGGGAAGTAGTGGGTGATAGGACAGTAAGCCCTGGGCTGGCGGAGGCTTCTCTGTATGTGGGAAACAACCTGAGTGGAGTGGCTGGGGGAGCACAGAGGGGCCTGCGAGGCTAAGGCCCAAGCAGTGACTGTTGGGGCTTATTTAGGGAGCTGAGATGACAGGGCTGGAGTGTGGAATGTGAGGGCAGAGGTCACGTGGGCCTGTGGGCCAGGGTGGAGGAGTGTTGATTCTGTCCCAGGCACAGCCAGAATGAAACAGCTGGAGAGTAACTGGCTCTCCTGTCCCTTTTGAAAGATGGCTCTGGCTGCTGTATGAGTGTGGGCTGTAGAGGGGCAAGGTGGACTTAGGGTGACAGGGAGACCCCGTCCAGGACAGTTGGGTTGTAGGCTTGGGCTGGGGCAGTGACCGAGAAGAGGGAAGAAGTGGTCAGTTCAACATGCATTTTGGAGGCAACAGCACTGAGACTGGTGAGGCGGGGAGAGTGTGAGGCACAGCTGTCTGCTGTGAACCATTTCTGCACTTTGGAGGTGCTCAGGCCCCCTAACAGCCTTCCATGGGGAGACCCTATTCCCCCCATTTTGTAAATGACAAAACAGTGTTTTTTGGCAGGTAAGTACTTGCCCCGGTTCACTCAGGTGCGAAGGTAGAGCTGAGATTCTAACTAGACCCATGTGAAGATTCTACCGGGCTTCCACTGGACTGGAAGCTTCCTGGGGCTGCCAGGGAGAGGCTTAGCTCCCCCTGGAGCTCCCTTGGGGCCAGGCCTTTGCAGGGTAAATTCATGATTAGTTTGGAAAACATTTCTAGAATGTCAGACACATTGATACTTATAAAAAGCACAAGCATTCCAAAGCCAAATGGAAGCGGTTTTGTATGCTCTGGGGTACTTCCCCCTCTAGGGACCACAGAGATGAAATGCTGCCTTTTCATTAGTGGTGTTTCTGCATGAATACACATACATGTGTACACACACACACACACACACACACACAGAGTCGTCCTCATCATGTGGGCTGGGGAAGCTCAGGCAGGGGGTGGGAGGATGGTTGCTTTTGGAGGATGACACCACCTTCCATTTTCACAGTCACCTGGGAGGCAACCTGTCTCCTAAGTGTCAGACCTCACTGGCTGAGTTTCCTTTCCATCATCTCCGGTTTGGGCTTCTGGGTTGACATTCTAGATCCACCATACCCCATCTAGAATGGATGCCCTCTGGCCCTGGCCGGCTGTGTGCTGCTCAGGTTTGAAAGGTGAGCCTTCGCAGAGGTTGAGAAGCTTTTCTTATTTGCCTGTCATGGTCCAGAGGGCTGAGTGTTCCCAATATCGAATACCACCCCCCCCCCCCCAAGCCTTGCTCTGCAGGGGTGCGGAAGGCTCTCGTTGTTTCCTGGCTGGCAGTCCCCGCCTCCTTCCCCTCCCCTCTTGTCCCTGTAATACCTGGATTCGAGGATTTCCAGAGGATTGGGTCACACACAGGCTTTTGAACCATGTGATCAGAT
This sequence comes from Panthera onca, assembly GCF_046562875.1. Classification (NCBI taxonomy): domain Eukaryota; kingdom Metazoa; phylum Chordata; class Mammalia; order Carnivora; family Felidae; genus Panthera; species Panthera onca. The sequence goes on along the minus strand of NC_138339.1, from coordinate 62,087,610 downwards.
ATTCACTCTCCCAGTTTGAGGCTTCTAGGTCAGAGTTTTTCCTGTTTTTCCCTAAGATTGCCAGTGCCAATGCCCGCCTTCTTAAGAATCAGCCTGTCTCTTGTCCTGCCTTCCCTTGTGAGAACTCAGGTGGGGCAGGGAGGTAATGTTAGAACCTGGCTGCCCACCTTCTTTTGTATGCCTTTGCTCTTTGGTCAGGTGTTCTCTGAGTCAGTTTCTCTGGAGTCAGGATTTCTATTTCTTCATTAACACTCTCAACCCTATCACTGCCCCAAGAGCAGAGGCTCCGATGGAAGCTTCCTTATGTGGCTGTTTTGCCTCTTCTTTCTCATGCTCACTCCAGCAGCTCCCACTTAGTTTGTTAGTAACAAACTTACCACGTTTTACCTCTTAGTTACCATGTTGGCATTATCTGCGGTAGACATTATCTGCACATTTTACAGATGACGGAACAGGGGCCTAGAGTTTGAGTGACTGACTGAAGGCGCCCAGCAGAAAGTCAGCAGAGCTATGATTCAAACAAGGTCCCTCCTGAGGGGCCACCAGGGAGTCCTGATTCATAGTCAGGAGGTCCAAGTTCCTTCTGCATCATTTTCTTTTTTCTTTTATTATTTTTTAAATGTTTATTTATTTTTGAGAGAGAGACAGACCACAAGTGGGAGAGGGCAGAGACAGAGGGAGACACAGAATCTAAAGCAGGATCCAGGCTCTGAGCTGTCAGCACAGAGCCTGACGCAGGGCTCGAACCCACAAACTGTGAGATCATGACCTGAGCCGAAGTCAGAAGCTTAACTGACTGAGCCACTCAGGAGCCCCATCATTTTCTTTTCTGATAACATAAATGATATATACCAGTCTTTAATGGATTTGTCCAGAAACACAATTAACGCTTTGAAGTTTATCCTGCAATTATTTTTTTCTGTGAATAAACACATGTACACATCACCAATAATGTGATATAAAATTAAGGTCTATTATGTGATTTAGGTCAGGTTTTTATTGTATTATATTTTGAATAGGTAATATCATGGTTCAAAATTCAAAAAAAACAACAAAAAAGGAGAGGGGTAAACTGTGAAAAATCTCCCTCCCTTTTCTGCCAGCAACCAGTTCCCCTATCTGTGTTAATATTTTATGTAAAACTTGATTTTTTTTATGGTTGTATATACAAAATTAACATCATATGGATACCAGATGCATGCATTTTAATTTATTTAATTAGACATAGATAATGGACATTTAAGTCATTTCAAATTTTGTGCTATTCTAAATAATTTTGTTATGGATATCCTTATTCAGTTGTGCTGTGCATCTATAAATATTTCTTTAGAATTAATATCTAGAAATGGAAATACTATGTTAAAAGGCATGAACTTATTACCAAACTGTCTGCCAGAAATGTACCAATTTATACTTATGAGCAGGTTGTGAAAGTATCAACTTCCCCTATAGTCTAGCCTTTTTAATGAAAACAGAATTTTTAATTTGCATTTCATATCCATATTAGGTAAATTTAAATTTTTTTGTTTTTGTTTTTTGGTTCATGTCTACTTATGTTTTGTGTCCCTTTTTAAATTAAAAAACATTTTTTTAAATGTCTATCCATTTTTGAGAGGGGAGGGTGGGGGGAGGGACAGAGAGAGAGAGAGAGAGAGAGAGGAGACCAGAATCCAAAGCAGGCTCCAGGCTCCGAGCTGTCAGCACAGAGCCTGACGCAGGGCTCAAACCCACGAACCACGAGATCATGACCTGAGCCAAAGTTGGGTGTTCAACCGATTGAGCCACCCAGGCGCCCCTTGTGTGCCTTTTTAAAAGTAGGCTGCTCCTGTTTTTCTTATTGATTTGTAAGGACTCTTTATATGTTAAGATTATTAATGTTCTGTCTGTCAATAAATGTCAAATTAAGCCTGAGTTCTAGTCCTGCCTCTGCCCCCAGACTTCTGTGATGCCGTTCCACACTCCAGCCTTCAGTGTCTCTGGCTATGAATTATGTGCCCTCTGAGGCGGGCCACTTTCTGACTGACATGTCCGCATCCTTTAACCCTTCAGGCGCCAGGAGCTCCGAGAGCTTCGGCTGCTCCAGAAAGAAGAACACCGGAACCAGACCCAGCTGAGCAGCAAGCATGAGCTGCAGCTGGAGCAGATGCATAAGCGTTTTGAACAAGAAATCAACGTGAGTGTGAGGACAGATGGGTCCCTGGAGGGCTTCTTGCCTCCATGTTTTCTTTAGGGGCAGGAGAGAGCCCGGTTCCTTTGGTTTCTTGGTCTCCTGGGCCACTGACTCATAAACACAGGATCTCATGAAGGTCACAGAGCTCCTCTGAGTCACAGAGGAGGACCTCTAGAGGGAGACCGACCTTTGCCGAGCACCACGCAAGAACTCTGCAAGGCAGATGGTCTGGCCTCCCTTTTGTACAGAGGCAGCAGAGACTCCGGTTAAATGACTCGCCCCGGGTCGTACGGCAGAGAGGTGCAGAGCTGGGATTCGGGCCCCGGTCTGAAGATAAACTCTGGGCTCTCCCCATCTTGCATCCCATCTTCCTCCCAGGTATAAAGAGGCTTTGCTCAGTTTCTCCTTCTGCTCCTTCCAGGCCAAGAAGAAGTTCTTTGACACGGAGCTGGAGAACCTGGAACGCCAGCAGAAGCAGCAGGTGGAGAAGATGGAGCAGGACCATGCCGTGCGCCGCCGGGAGGAGGCCAGGCGGATCCGCCTGGAGCAGGATCGGGACTATGCCAAGTTCCAGGAGCAGCTCAAACTGATGAAGAAGGAGGTGAATATGTGCCGGGCGGAGGCCAGGGGCTCTAGGACGCAAGTGATCGAAACCCCAGCTCAGTCCCGCTTCAGCAACAGAGGAGAGGAGATTCTGGGGAGCTCATGTATCTGAAAAGCTCACGTCCATGTGTCGGGATTCATGTACTCCAGCTGCGTCACAAGGAGCTACTTCTCTGTCATTTGGGCTCTCCTTTCCTGTGTTGACTTGGCTCCCAGGCAGCTTCCTGTATGTAGTCCCAGCTCAGCAACCCCAGCTGAAAGAGAGTAGGGGAGGAGGAAGGGCTGGCAGCCCAGGGGGATCTGAGATGCTTTCACCAGAGCAGGGGAACAGGTGCCGGGTGGCAAACACAATATGTCTTCTGTGCCCTGCCCTCTCTTCTCCCAAAACAACAGTCCCCTAGTTGGGACCCATGTGGCTCTTCTCTTTTCTCTCCCAGCTGAAGAGGTGGGGGGGGGGGCGGTAGGTGACAAAGAGGTAGATGGTCCCGAGACAAGGGGAGGGAGGTGAGTCTCCTAGCCTGCCCTGGGGAAGGGCATCTGGGTCCCAAATAACAGCTCACACCTCCCTCTGTGGAGCCTGGGACATACTTACTAGGCCATTCCCAGTCTTCAGACAAACAGCTTCTAAGGGTGGTCCGTGGTGCTGCAGGCTTCAGAGCCCAGCTCCCAGACTGCAGTCTATGGGGGTGACATTTGTATCCAAGGGGCCTCAGGCAGCTGCGGGGGCTGGGCTGGAGCTGGAGCACAAAACTTAAGCGGGGGTGCCAAAAACCTTGGTAATCAAGACAAATAATATTGTAGCGTAGTGTTTTAACATCAAAATTATTCCAGAAAAGTCATGGTGAACAGACTGTTGGCTATTTAAAGTCAGGATTCAACAGGGCCAGGTTTAGGGTAAGGCGGTGAGAATGAGTCCTACAAGTATAGGGTGGATCCTGTCTGTATTTACAATTTTGATATTATGTTCGTGGCGTGAATTTTGATTTTTAAATTTTTATTTATTTTTTAAAAAATCTTTATTTTTGAGAGAGAGTGAGAGCACATGCGCACACAGGGGAGAGACGATCCGAAGCCAGCTCTGCGTTGACAGTAGATAGCCCGATGCAGGGCTTGAACTCATGAACCGTGAGATCATGATCTGAGCCAAAGTCAGATATTTAACTAACTGAGCCACCCAGGAGCCCCTGAATTTTGATTTTTTTTTTTAAATGTAGTTTTATCTTCATTACTGAGATTTTTGGTATTCCTTTTTATGCCCGCAGTGAGTGCCTCACTGGCCTTACCCTGGTCCTGGCTCTCTTCTGGGGTACAGTGCTGACACTAAGCATACCCCCCAGCTCCAGGGCAAGTGCAGGGAGCACAGTCTTGGGAGTCAGGTCTGGTTCTGAGTCGTGGCTCTGGATCACTAACTATTGAGCTTTGGGCAAGTGATCTCCTATCAAAATGAGAGCTATTCAGCACCTGTTTTATTGACTGTCTACATGTATGGCCCTGTGCTAGGTGCTGGGGGTACTGAGCAGAATAGATAGGGACTCTACCCTCAAGAAGCTGTTAATTGCCATGGAATCCAGAAGTTTTTGGCCATTTCTGATATTCATTAAAAATTTTATTTTTGAGAGGGAGAGAGAGAACACAAGGGGGGAGGGAGGGGCAGAGGGGGGTGGAGAGAGAGAGAGAGAGAGAGCGAGCGAGCGAATGCTAAGTAGGCTCCATGCTCAGTATGGAGTCCAACATGGTGCTTGATCCCATGACCCTGGGATCATGACCTAAGCCAAAACCAAGAGTCAGACGCTTAACCAACTGAGCCATCCAGGCGCCCCTGCTGTGCATTTTCCATTCCAGTCTCTTTCTCCCCAAAACACAAATATTAGACCTTTGGTATTTTCCTGTAAGTCCCTAAACCCTTAGTTTTCATAATTTTTATTAGCCTTCAAATTCACGGGCTCTTCTGCCGCCTCCACTCCTCCCTGGGTCCATCCAGTGCTTTCTGTGTTTACTGTTAGATGCTGTATTGTTTGGTCCTAAGCTTTCTAATTGTCTCTGTTTTAGAGTTTGTATTTCTCTGTGGCAACATTCTCCCTCTCCATTAATCTCAAATATGTTTACCTTTACCTGACAGAGTGTGGTTATAATAGCTGCTTTATAGTTTTTGTCTGATAATTCCAGCGTCTGTGCCATCTTGGAATTGGTATGTGATGATTTTTTTTTCTTTGCAAATGGGTCACATTTCCTGATTCTTTGTACGTAGAGTAATTTTGGATCGTATCATTGACATTTTGAATGTTCTAGTCTGTGGACTCTGGGTCCTGTTACAGTCTGGAGAGTGTTGACATTTTTGTTTTAGCAGGCAGTTGATCTTGTTAGGTTCAGACCACAGGTTCTGTCCTGTCTTCTGTGGGTGGTGGCTCTGATCGTAGTAGAGTTTTCAAAGCCCCTGCTGTACTGCTTTGGGTCTGTCTTGCTCCTGCTCGGCACGGGTGAACTTGAGACATGCGTGGGGTCACGCACAGAATTAGGGTTTCCCTCCTGCTGTCTTCTCTCTGGGATTCTTCCCACACTCTCTGACCCGCACAGGCCCCTCTTCCTGGTTCTCTGGCCAGAAACATGAAGTTTCTTACAGAGTCTTAGTTACCTTTCCCATTGCACTGCTGTGCAGGTCTGAGAGTGGTGCAAAGCCAGGACAGCAAAAGGGGAGGAAAAAAAAAAAAAAAAAAAAACTAGGAAACTCGCTCCTGTGCTGGCCCCTCCTACAAGTTTTGACTCTTCTGATAGTCATCTGCTTTTGTTTACTTTCCAGAGTCCTCAGGTAGTTGTTTTTTGTATTTTATCCAGGGTTTTTCATTGTGATCGGCAGGACAGGGAGGCTGTTTTGGCTTACGCTGACCATGCCAGAAGAACTCCCCTGGAATGTTCTTTTGATCAGGACAGTATTTTTCCACCAGCTGCTCCTAAGAGCCTTCCATCAGTGAGTTTGGAGTGGTGTTTCAGGCACCTGTAGAGGTGTGGGTTCCTCAGAACTGTCTGAGGAACTCTGGGTGCCTTGGAGAGAAATGTCATGAATCTCTTCTCCCTCTTCTGTTATAAAAGACAGAAACTGGGGGCACCTGGCTGGCTCATTCAGTAGAGTGTGCAGCTCTTGATCTCAGGGTTGTGAGATAGAACCCCACATTTGGTGTAGAGATTACTTACCAAAAACAAAACAAAACAAAAAAAAAAGAAACCCATTTCCAGCTGGCTTGAGAACACTTACTGGCCCTGATCGGGAGGGCAGAAGTATCACCAGGAACCCTTCTTTTTCATGTTTTGGCATTGCTTCCCTGCATCCATCTTTGTCTCTGGCGGGCCCTTCCAGGGTGGCCCACCATGGCCTACACCCTAGTTTAGCAACCCCGGAGGACAGAGATCTGCTTTCCTCGATAGTTCCAGCACACATCCTAAAGCTCTCACTGGCCCAGCAAGGTGTCTGAACCAATCCCTGAGGCCAGGGCATGGAACATGTTGACCGACAGCCTGCATCATATGTGTGCCTGGCCTAGAGCCAGATGGAGGTGGCCGGGGCGGGGTGGGGGGGGCGGTAATCAGCACCACCTGAACTTCAGGAACGGAGATGTCACCCTTGAGGGGTGAGAAATATCTTAGATCATTATAAGGGTTTAACAGATTGACAGTTTGTGGGATTAATATTTCTTGGGGGTGGGTGATTAGGAAGAAAATGTCTACAGAGGTTTCTGGGGGCACAGTATGAAGAAAGGTTGACAAAGTCTGCCCTCAAGGAAGGGGAGGTGATGCTCTCAGAAGGCCGCAGGATGTCAAGCAGCAAAAGCAGGACCTCTTCGCTCTGGGGGAGTCTGAAACCCAAGCCAGCAGCAGACAGGAGTAGGCCAGAGAGGACTACCTGTCAGGGGCTTGGTGGAGAGTGGGGTGGGGGGCCAGTGTCTAGAAAGCTGCGCCTCGCCTTTGGCCTCCCTGGCCCAGGAGTTCTGGTGTTGTAGTCTTTCTTCTAGGAAGTGTGAGGAGGGACGCTGACCCAGCCGCTGTCTTCTGTTTCTGGTACAGGTGAAGAACGAGGTGGAGAGGCTTCCGAGGCAGCAGCGGAAGGAGAGCATGAAGCAGAAAATGGAGGAGCACGCACAGAAGAAGCAGCTTCTCGTGAGTCCTTGCCCTCAGTCAGCGAGTCCCAGGTTGGAAGACCCGAGTGATGACCAGGTTCCTCCTCTGTCTCAAGTCCAGCCTATTTTGTTGGCACCTCCCTCATGCAGACTTCCTTGATTGCTCTGGCTCCAGGTAGAAGTGAGCTCCCTGTCTCTGGACACCCCAGCCCTTTACATCCGTGTCTTAGGATTGTTTGTAGGCCATGTCTCCTTGAATAACCCAGTACATCCACCTGCCCACTTGGCACCTTTTAGAATCTTAAGACAAACCCACGACCTCCCAGACCTGGTCCTGTTCTTGTATTCTGGGGGGGCACTGTCCTTCATCCTGCTGTCAGGCCAGAAACGTTGTTATTTCTGACTGTTCCTTTCCTTCCAACCCTTTATCACCTCCTGAAGCATGGATTTTGTTTTTTTGTTTTTAAGCTCCAAACTGTCTCTGGATCTGCTAACTTTGTCAATATCTCTGTGACTTCATAGCGATTGTCATCTTTTGCCTGGACTACTGCAGTAGCCTCCCAGCTAGTCTCCCTGCTTCCTCTCTTGCTCTCCTGCAATTTTCTCTCCCACCAGCCAGTGTAATCAACATGAACTCCAGATCTCATCATGTCACCCTCCCCCTATAGCCTTGTGTCCTGAAAACCTTCAGGGGCTCCCACTTTGTGTATAAGATAAGACCAGCCTCCTCATGTGCTTACAAGGCCCTGTCTGTCTGGCCCCTGCTAGCCTCTCCCCGCTCCACTCGATCCTCCCAGCCCCAGCCTCACTGGCCTTCTCCTTAGCCCTTGTCGGACCATGTGCTTGTTTTTCTCCCACTGGGGTGTCTGTACATTTTGCTGCCTCTGCCCCCAAATGTATAGAAAATTAGAGTCTACACTTAAAATGCTTTTGTATATTACCCAGTTTAGCATTCATGGCTTATCAGGGTAGGTGCTATTTGTTTTTCCCTTTACAGAGAAAGAAAGCAAGGCTTAGAGAGGTGACTTTGTAGAGTTAATGGTATGGGGCAAGGCTTGAAACTCAGTCTGACTCCAGACTTCATGTTCTCTCCAGGACACCATCATACTTTCCTACAACCTGTCCTTTGGTGCTGTGATCAGAAAAAAAAATGCAGGGCTGGGGAGGGTGGGGGAGATAGGCCCCGACCCCACACAGGGAGAGCATATTGGACCTTTAAGGGGGCCATTCTCGCAAGGGCATCAAGAGCCTCAAAAATGTACACATTATTGGCCTGGGTTTTTTTGCTTCTAGAGACTAATCCTAAGGATTAATCATCACAGAAGTTCACAAATATTTAGCTACCAGAGTATGAAGACATACTCCCATCTAAAATAGAGACAACTTGGGGCACCCGGGGGGGCTCTGTCAGTTAAGCATCCAACTCTTGATTTTGGCTCAGGTCACGATCTCACAATTCATGAGTTTGAGCACCACATCAGGGTCTGTGTGGCCAGCACAGAGCCTAATTGGGATTCCTCTCTCACTCTCTTCTCTGCCTCTTCCTCTCTCTCTCTCTCTCTCTCTCTCTCTGCAAATAAATACATAAACATAAAAAAAAAAAAATAGAGACAACTTGGAAACAAATGATTAGGTATTGGGTGAATAAGGTTAGGGTATACCTACCTGTGCCATGGAATGTTTTCAGCCATCAAAACTCATTTGATAGAAGATTACATTATCACTAAAGGTATTTTTAATTTTTAAAAATTATACTAAGATAAGGCATAACGAATTTAGCACCTTAACCGTTTTTAAGCATACAGTTCAGTAGTATTAGGTACATTCACACTGTTGTGCAAACCATCACCACTGTCCGTGTCCAGAACAGTTTATCTTGCAAAACTGAAACTCTACCCATTAGATAATAACACCCCATGCCCTTCCCCCAGTCCCTGGCAACCACTATTCTACTCTCTGCCTCCACAAATCTGACTTCCTGTAAGTGGGATCATATGGTATTTGTCCTTTTGTGTCTGATTTACTTGACATGTCTTTGAGATTCATCCATGTTGTGGCATATGTGGGAATTTTCAGGGCGGAGTAAGATTCCATTGTGCATATATGCCACATTTTGTTTATCCACTCCTCTGTCTGTAGGCACTTGAGTGTTTTCATCCCGTGGCTGTTGTGAATAATGCTGTTATGAACATGGGTGTACAAATCTCTAAGTCCTTTTAAATAATTTGTGAAATACAGATGCAAACATGTTTGTATAGATACACCAAAACCAGCTGCTGCTCCTGGGTGATAGGATTAGTGGGGATTTCTAGTTTCTGCTTACGTGTTCCCTAAAATTTTTAAATTTTAATTTTTTAAATCTGACTATGGAAAATTAAAAACATAGGCAGAAATAGGTATATTAGGAACCCCCACATACCTGTCACCTGTTACCTGGTCTCAGTAATTAGGAGCTCATGTCTACTCACTCCCCCACCCTTCAGGGTTATTTCGAATCACATCCCACGTATCATATCCTTTCACCTGTCAGTGTCTTAGTATGCATCTGTAAAAGAACCCACAATACTATAAAGTCACCTAAGAATTTAAATATTTATCGGTAACTGCTTCATGACATCCCATTTGCAGTTGAGTCATTAGTTACATTTCCATTTGTCTCATGAATGTTTTTTTTTTTTAATCTGTTGTTTGAATCAGGGTCCATATGAAGCGCATATGCCACAGTTGGTGGACGTGTCTCTAAGTCTCAGGTTTCCCCTGCATATGTTTTCTTTGCCGATCACGACGACTCCTCTGTAGTAAAAGTAGACGTTGAGGTGCCGGAACCGGTGCTAAAGGTCTGTCCTCCTCTCTCCCGCCCAGGACCGGGACTTCCTGGCCAAGCAGAAGGAGGACCTGGAACTGGCGATGAAGAAGATCACTGCGGACAACAGGCGGGAGATCTGTGACAAGGAGCGCGAGTGTCTCACCAGGAAGCAGGAACTCCTTCGAGGTGGCTGCCAGAGAGTGGGCTGTGCTAGGAACTGCTAGGTTCTTCTCCATCCTAAAACCGAACAGCATCCTTCAGGGCAACACATGGGGAAAGCCTCCACTGCAGTCAGGACTGAGGCACAGAGCCGACATTATTTGACCTCTTTCCTGAGGTTGAGGAAGGAAGAAAGCCAGCAAGCCACGTAGAGTGGGTAGAAACTACAGGGTGGTGGGGAAAGTATCGTGCCCCTTATGACGTCCATCACATGTGGAGTGACGGCTGTGCCAGGCTGTGTGCCAGTTTTCATGGCTCTCTCTCCTTGCATCTTCACCTTAACCTGACAAGTCGTCTTTGTAGACGAGGAAACAAAGGCTTGCCGGAGCCACTGTGCTTGGGCCGGGGTTGCTCGGCTAATGCGTGGTAGAATGAGCCTTGAACGTGGATCTCCTCTTGAAGCCGAGTTCCTGACTGCTCTGGTGTGCTGGTGCTCTGACGGGTTTGTGGGCTGGCAAGTCCTTCGAGCCCAAGACCTTCCAGAGACACTAGTGCGGGCCACTCCCGGAGGGAGGAGGGCAGAGGAACTCTAGGGTACAGAGAGAGGGCTTCTGTATCTGGATGGGGTCACTAGAGGGGAGGTTCTGGGGTAGAGTTCTGAAGGGCAGCAGGGCTTAGGGTCTTTCTTTAGCCCCTTAGGTTTATCTTCTCTATGCCTAGCGGATGTTGGGTGCAGTTTTGTGTGGCGTGCCAAGCAGGTGGGCTCTGAATGGCCAAAATTCTGCTGTTTGAGCTACACTTGAAACAGTTGGATGGGAGAAGTTCAGAGTTTGGCACCCGTGGGCTTCTGAGAGTCGACAGTCCAGCCTGCGGTAAAGATGTAAACAACATAGGGCCGGTGTACAGGTGCCGTCTCTGGCTTACTTACACAGCAGGTGCTGCGGCCAGGGCTGTGATGGCCGGTGCAGGCAAGCCTTGTAAACCCCTCAGTACTTGGTGTGGGGCAGCAAAACGGGGTCCTTGATGTTCTGACATTCTGAAGAGCCACCGCGGTTTCAGGAAAGCCCTCATTTTCTTTTTTGGTCCCATGATGCCAGTAGGAACCACCCTCCTTGTGGGACAGCGCTTCCGACTTTGATAGGAAGCCAAATCACTGTTCTGATGTACTGTGTGGGTAGTTACCAGTTTTCATAGATCAGGAACGCAATGAAATGAAATGAACATTCGTGTGGGTTGAGCACCACCCGCTCCGTGTCTTACAGGGCATGAAGTCTTCATCTGACGCCAGCTCCGTGCCTGTGGCTGAGCAGAAGGTCAATTAATAGACTTCCAGTGATAAAATGCCGGATGCTGTGTCTTAATAATAATGTATACATAAGGGATGTACAGTGGCCAAGGAGGGTCTCGTCCATTCTTCAAAGGAGTAAATAGTGACAGGAGGCTGTTCCTGTCTTCTTCATGGGGTTTCGTGAGCCCTTCCCACTGGCCCATTAGGAAGGCAGCAGTGCACTGTGAGCTGAACATAATGGTCTCCCAAGACCATTTCTGCCTCCATGGAATGGTTGCACACGTTTGGTAGAGGTGGAAGTGGAGGCCTGGAGAGGATTTGTTACCCGTCCCAAACCCCAGTGAAAGATCTGGGTTCTAGTCTCAGTCTCTGGTTTCTCTGGTTCCTGGCTCCATTCGCTTCCCAGTGTACCAGGCTCCTGGGAGCTAACATCTGATGCAGGAGAGGGCAGGGCAGCGCTCAGTGGCACTCTAGCCATTAGCATCTCACCAGGCCTCATGTCGTCCACAGACCGGGAGGCAGCCCTGTGGGAAATGGAGGAGCATCACCTACAGGAGAGGCACCAGCTGGTGAAGCAGCAGCTCAAAGACCAGTACTTCCTCCAGAGGCATGAGCTGGTGCGCAAGCACGAGAAGGTGAGGTCCCAACTTGGGCGGGGCATGGGGCTGCCACCAGAAGCTCTGGGAGGGCCAAGTGGGGCACCACTTGGGTACCATCTGTGCTCCCAAGAGGAGGCAGGCGTTGGTCATGATAAGGCCCTGGGAGGTTCTGTGAGATGTCCTTCCTCCAATGAAAGGGCCAGGAATGGGGGAAGCCCTGCAGGGAAGCAGATGGCAGCTCCCTCACTCACTTAGACACCTTAGTGGGTGCCTTTCACTTTTTTCCTCTTCTCCGTGACCTTTCCATTTTCCCCTAATCTCTCTCTTTTGCGTGCATTCCCTCGGAATACTTTTAAGTCTCAACTTAATCACCACCTCTGCCAGGAAGCCTTCCTTACCTCCCTCAGACCAGGCAAGGGCCCCTGCTCTGTGTGGCCAGAGCACTCTTACTTCTATGTAATTGTCTTGATTTGGTCCCCTTAGTGGGAGCAGGGACAAACTGAGATCTGGATGCACAATTAGTGGATAATTACAATTCCTAATCTAAATGCAATGATGGACAAACAGCTTTGGGCTGTGGCAGCTCTGAATAAGGGTGCTCAACCTGGCTTGGAAGTCAGGGGAGGCTCCCTGGAGGAGGTGATACCCATGCCAAGTTTTGAAATACAAATAGGTGTTAGGTGAAGGAAAAATTTATCATGACTTTTAAAAGTATGAATTGACATCTGCCATCAGTAGTGTACGTCTTGCTTTGAGGTATTAGCTTTAATGACATGCCAACCATCGATTAGATGCGAAGGTATTTAGAAGGTAAAAATCCAAAGCGTTACTAACAAAAAGTAACATTTTCTGTTCTCACTTAAAAAATTAACAGTAGAGGTAAAATGATGCCAGACTTGCTCTGCTGAGCATTCAGGGCCACGTGTGTCCTGGGCTCCCGAGCGGAGGGTGGCAGCCTTTGGCCTCTGATCACACCCCCGGCCCAGAGCACACCTGACCTCAGCCCCGGCTGGCTGTGCCCCCAGGAGCGGGAGCAAATGCAACGCTACAACCAGCGCATGGTGGAGCAGCTGAAGGTGCGGCAGCAGCAGGAGAAAGCACGGCTGCCCAAGATTCAGAGGAGCGAGGGCAAGACGCGCATGGCCATGTACAAGAAGAGCCTCCACATCAATGGCGCGGGCAGCGCCTCTGAGCAGCGCGAGAAGATCAAGCAGGTGGGGGCTCTGTGCGTGTACCGCAGTGGGGACAGATGCCGGTTTGGTGGGGCCGAAATACAGGCTGCAGTACGGGGTCTTGGAAGGGGGGTGTCGGTCACAGCCTGGAAGCCTCACAAGCCCCACGGCGAATGTCCCTCCGGCGGACAGAGGGGGAGGCTTGGTGTTGCTTTCTCATGCACGGTTCCCTTTCACACTGTGGTGCTTCGATCCTGCGGCTTCCTCTGCTGGTAAGCCCCTTCTTCTCATCCACCAAGACCCCACTTGCGTATCACCCATTCGTCTTGGGGACGTGGCGCTGGTGGCCCTGGGCTCCCGTGATTCCTGTGTGGTAATGCACGTTGTCTTAGCACGTGGCACAGCACAACATTGTGTCCCCACCAGCCTGGGTCTCCGCTCAGGAAGAGAGCATGGCCTGAATGGTGTAGGGCACTCTGACGGGGCTTTCTGGAATGGGGTAGGGGTGGGGCCCCCCCAGACTCCCCCCGACCCCCCCCTCACCACCAGCCAGGCCTGTGACCCTCTGAGGCACCCACCCTCCCTCTGTTCCAGTTCTCCCAGCAAGAGGAGAAAAGGCAGAAGTCGGAGCGGCTACAGCAGCAGCAAAAACATGAGAACCAGATGCGGGACATGGTGGCACAGTGTGACAGCAACATGAGCGAGCTGCAGCAGCTGCAGGTACAGGCCTCCCCGCCCCCCTTCTCGCATCGCCTCTGTTCCCGGGACCACAGACTCTACGGTAGGGAAGGACTCTCGTCAGACAAGCCCGGGCTAAAACGGTTCAATCCTGCCGTGTCATGCTGGCCAGATCCATCATCTTCCAAGCCATAGTTCCTGCATCCGTCAAATGGGGATGGGGTGGGGGTGAGCATTACTGTTTGGTAGGACTGAGCTGAAAGTGCCGCGCCTGGGGCCTGGCAGTGGCCTGTGCTGGGCTTCTGGTTCATCACTGTGTCTTGGGACAAGGTGTCCAAGTTACTCCAATACCAAAACCGGACATTACAAGTAAGGAAGATGGCAAACAACGCCTCAACGAGATATTATTAGCAAATCGACTTCAACAATGTATAGAAAGAATTATACACCATGACCAAGTAGGCTCAACATTCAAAAATCAGTGCAATCCGCAACATAACAGGCTAAAGAAAAATCACATGATCACAGCAACAGACGCAGAAAAAGCATTTGACAAAACCCAGCACTCATTCACAACACTCTCAGTAAAAACAGGAGTAGAGAGGAACTTCCCTAACTTGATAAAACCTACAGCTGATATCATCCTTAACGGTGAGAAGCGCAAAGCTTTCCCACTGAGATCAGGGAAGGCTGTCTTAGGTGTTGCCAGCCTCTTGGTGACCCCCTTCCCTCGGGAGATCCTGGCCTCTTCCAGTTTCCTGACTCCTGAGCTTGTCCCTGCCTGAAGGGCGCCACCCCAGGAGCCGGTACTTGGAGCCTCCTTGCAGCCGAGCAAGGCATTGTCATGCCTGAGGGATGGGCAGACTCAAACCCCTGTGACTTCAGGAAATTGCTCAGGCTTTTGCACCCATTTGGCAATTTCTGGAGACGCAAGGAGGCGTGGAGGAAACGTGACAGGCATTGAAGCCTGTCAGGTAGGGACTCTGTCATTTGTCACTGTAAATTTTAGCCAACTCCCTCAGCTTCTGCATCTGCTCACGGGGTGACTGGGAGGATTAACTGAGAGAACCCACAGAAAGTGCCAGGAGCCCAGCTTCTGGCAGGTCAAAGGTATTCCGTGCTGTAGTATTATTTCTAACTAAACAGATTTCTAAACTCTCGGGAGCCTTGAGTTGAAATCCAAAATGAAAATCCCCCCAAGGTGTCCCACTCTTCCAACCCCAAACGATTGAGGTATCTGGAGGGAGACCCTTTCCTCTTGCTTTATAAATGCCTTATAAACCACAAGATTGATTCTCTGTGAGGATCAACAGGGACTTATCACTTCTGCCTTGCGAGAAATTCCAGGTAAATTTTGTGAGGCGGATGACTTACCTCAGAGAATAATAAAGTTGGGAGTGTCTCTGTCAGGTCCATGTCCTCATCTTTACACAAATCTCTCCTGAGGAAATGATACATAATACAGAAAATTACATATATAATTTATATAAATATTTATACATACAGATTATCTGAGCTCTGACTGCCATAACAAAATACCAGTCTGGCGGCTTAAACAACAGTTTCGTTTCTCGTAATTTTGGAACCTGGAAATCTAAAATCAGGTTGTCGTTGTGGTTGGGTTCTGGCTCGCGCAGAGCCCTCTTCAGATCCTCTGTCCCCTTCCCTTTCTGCCCCATTCATGCTCTCTCTCAAAAATGAATAAACATTAAAAAAGAAATAAATGTAATTATCTCCTAAAGGTCCCACCTCCAAATACCACCACATTGGGGGTTAGGGCTTCAACATATGAACCTTGGGGAGACACAATTCAGTCCATAGCACAAATGGTTAATACAATGCTATTTAACATAGTGAAAATTAAAAGCAACCTAAGTGACCAAAAATGGAGGAATATTTAAGTAGATTTGATGAATCTATGCTGTGGGATACTCTGTAGGCATTAAAATTTTCATTAAAAACAATGAAAAATGTTAATTCTTTAGAAGTTAATTAATGTTTACATTATAATGTTAAGGGTGGTGGGAAAGCAGGTTTCAGAATTGTATATAGAGGGTGAGCTAAACAACATTTAGGACAGAGGCTGCCAGAAAATCACATTTTTGCAGTGGCTGCCTCTAGTGGTGGGATTAGGACACATTTTTATTTATTATTAATAGTTTTACTGTTTTGTTAAAATGACATATATGTTCATGTTGAAAAATTCAAACAATGCAAAATAGCACAAAGAAGCAAAGTGCAAATTACTGCAGATCCCACTACACAATAAGAACTATTAACATGAATATTCTGAAATGTTCCTCCGAGCATCTCTTGGTATGTATTTATATGCATAGAGTTTCCTATAAATTACAACCAAAGAGAAGAAATAATAATAATTCTGGTGCCGTCACTGGCTACAGCATGAGGTATGTTTCAGCCTTCTGCACCTCTGCCTTCTAAGTTTTCTTACCTGTTCTGCCTGGAATTTGTTCCAGAATGAAAAGTGTCACCTCCTGGTAGAACATGAAACCCAGAAGCTGAAGGCCCTAGATGAGAGCCATAATCAGAACCTGAAGGAATGGCGGGACAAGCTTCGGCCACGCAAAAAGGTAACCACGTCTGGGCTCGTGGGCTCAATAGTAGGCTTTTCTCCATGTTGAGCCACAGGCGTCTGCCTAGGATGTGAATATAGATAAGATACAGATTTACTTTAGGAAGTTGGTTCATATGATTGTGGAGGGCTAGTAAGTCTGAAGTCTGCAGGGCAGGTTGTAGGCTGGAGATCCAGGAAAGAGTTGATGTTGCAGTTTTGAGGCCCACCCGTGTTAGGGAGGGTAATCTGCTTTACTCAAAGTCTACTGAGTTAAATTTTAATCACATCTAAAAATTCCTTCACAGTGACATCTTGATGGGTGTTTGACCAAACAACTGGGTACCGTGTCTTGCCAGGTTGACACATAAAATTAACCATCACAGGGCCTCAGTGTGGTCATTTGTAAAGTGGAGATGTGAATATTGTACCGTGTGATGCAAAAAAGTCATCAGCCTGTAGTACAGACCAAGGACATACTCATTTCCTTCCGCCCCTAAGCTCTCTGAGGAGAGAGCTGCCTTAATTACCCTTGATCACATGTCTTGAAACCCTGAGGTTTGTTCTGCCATCATACATCAGCTCTGCTCGCTTTCACTGTGGTCTGGACAAGAGGCAGCTGCCCACCTCAGCTAAGTAATGGCCTTGGAAGTCCTTGAATTGAGGCTTCCCTAACCTGTGCTAATGGAGCTTTATGGCTGGCAGCTGGCCAGGGTCCTGGACCTTCCTGGCAGCGGGCCCATGTTCGTCATTTTCTGTAATCATGGCCTGTTGGGCCTTTTGATACTCGACACTCAAATCAATAATGCTCCTGCTGACATCGGTTGACTCTGGTATCAGGAAACAAACGTTCACCTGGTTCTCTTACCTGGTGGTTCTATACCCTTGGCACATCCTGAGAGTTTGAAGATGAATGGTCACGTTGCCTCTAGCAACTGCCTCCTATTTCAGGGGCACCTGGGTTTGGGGGAGGTACTGTGGTGTATGTCTGGGGAGCTGGCATTGGATTTTGCCTCTGGGGGCTGCTGTTTCGCAGAGTTCTTTGTAGAATTGTCTGTCATTAGCTACCTGGGTTACTCCTGGAACACTTAACCAGAGGTGATAGAAATGTTCTTTCACACTCGTGTTACAGTCAGTAATCTTGAGCTATACAGGGGAAGAGAGATGACTGTACACTGTGGAATATTTTTAGAAAACTTCAGACTTACTTCTTTCAAGTAAGTATAGAATATCTGGTAGCATCCATAAAGTGTTGCTTGGGTCACGACTGACACAGAATGTGGCCTCAGACCAGTCCTCCCTCCGCAACCTTTGCTTTTTAGGACTGTAAAATGTAGATAGAACATTTCTTCCCTTAAAGCATGTGTTAGTAAACTATTGTCCATGGGCAAATCTGGCCTACCATCTGTATTTGTAAATAAAATTTTATTGGAACACAGCCATGCTCATTCATTTACACATTGTCAGTGGCCGAGTTTGAAGTACAACGGCAGTTTGAGTAGTTGTGACAGAGACTTCACAGCCTGCAAAGCTGAAAATATTTATAATCTGGCCCTTTACAGAAAAAAGATTAGACTCCTGCCTTAGGTTATATACATGAATATATATGGTAGGTAGAAGAGAGTAGTGCTTAAGAGCACAGGTTTTGGATGAAGTCCTGGCTCCCCTATTACTAGCTATGAAACGCGGGGCAAGTTACTAAAGCTCTCTGTTCAAAAAGTGGTAGCCGTTATAATTAAATTGTTATTCTTTAGCAGAGGTCACAGACTGATTATCCATGGGCTGAAATTGGCGTACAGGCATTAGGTTTGGCCAACATATAGAAATTTCAAAATTTTTTGGAAGTTGCCAACCTTTAAGTACAGGCATACTTTGTTTTATGGCGCTTCACAGATAATTGCATTTTTTTTCTCCCAAGTTTGTGGCAGCCCATGGTGAGTAAATCTACCAGTGTCCTTTTTCCAACAGCATTTGCTCACTCCATGTCTCTGTGTGTCTCTTTTGATAATTCTTGCAATATTTTAAACCTTTTCATTTTGTTATGGTAATCTGTGATCAGTGATCTTTGATGTTACTGTCATAATTGTTTTGTGACCACAAAAGATGGTGAACTGACATCAGGCACAGCAACATTTTCCTAGCTATGTCTTCTAAGGCAAGGGAAGCAAAAGCAAAAATAAACTATTGAGGCTACTCCAAACTCCACAAAGTTTTTTGCATAACGAATGAAGGAAACTGTCAACAAGATGAAAAGGCAACCTACTGAATGGGAAAAAAATGTTTGCAAATGATGTATCCAATAGGGGGTTGATATCCAAAATACATAAGGAACTTAATACCAATAATCTGATTAAAAATGGACAGTTTTCCAAAGACCTATATTTGACCAACCATACATGAAGAGATGCTCAACATCACCAATCCTCAGGGAGCTACAAATCAAAACCACAGATATTACCTTATACCTATCAGAAGGGCTAGGTATCAAAAAGAGCAGAAATTAACAAGTGTTGGCAGGGATGCAGAGGAAAAAGAACTTTTGTGCACTGTTGGTGGGAATGTAAATCTGTGCAGCCACTATGGGAAACAGTATGGAGGGTCCTTAAAAAATTAAAAACAGAGGGGCGCCTGGGTGGCTCAGTCGATTGAGCGTCTGACTTTGACTCAGGTCATGATCTCGCGGTTCGTGGGTTCCAGCCCCATGTCAGGCTCTGTGCTGACAGCTCGGAGCCTGCTTCCAATCCTGTGTCTCCCTCTCTCTGCCCCTCCCCACTCATGCTCTGTTTCTCTCTCTGTCAAAAATAAATAAACTTTAAAATATATACATATTTTAAAAAATTAGAAATACCATATGATCCAGTAATTCCACTACTGGATATTTGGAAAACAAAACAAAAACTTTAATTTGAAAAGCTATATGCACTCCTGTTTACTGCAGCATTATATATAATGGCCAAGATAGGGAAGTAACCCAAGTGTCCATCACTAGATAGATGACTGCATATATAACACATACACACACACAATGGAGTATTAGTCCTAAAACAAGATTTTGCCATTTTGGACAACATGGATGGATCTAGAGGGTATTATGCTAAGTGAAATAAGCCAGACACAGAAAGACAAGTGCCATATGTTTCATTTATATGTGGAATCTAAACAAAGCAAACAAAAAGCAGGAACAAAACCCATGAATACAGAGAACTGATAGGAGGGGATGGGATAAAAATTACAGCGTTGGGAATATAGTCAACGGTAACAGCATTATATGGTGACAGATGGCAGCTACCCTTGTGAGCCCAGCATGGTGTACAGAGTTGTCACATCACTATGTTGTACACCTCACACTAATGTAACGTTGTGTGTCAACTATACTTCAACAGAAACAATAAAAATGCATTTTATGGGGAAAAAAGAAAGATGGTGAACTGTTGTGTATTCTGACTATTCCACTGACTGACCATTCCTCCGGCTCTCTTCCTTTCTGCTCAGGCCTCATTCCATGAGACACGGTATTAGTGAAATTAATGAGGCCAGTGAATAACCCTACAGTGGCCTCGAAGTGGTCAAGTGAGAGGAAGGGTTGCATGTCTCTCGCTTTAAATCAAAAGCTAGACATGATCAAGCTTAGTGAGGAAGGCACGCTGAGACTTGAGATACTGTCCTTTCCCACCAGGTACAGTCGAGTTGTGAATGCAAAGGAGAATTTTTTAATTAAAAGTACTACTTCAATGGATACGTGAATGATAAGAAAGCTAAACAGCCTTACTGCTGAAAGGGAGAAGATTTTTATCATCTAGGTAGAAGATCAAACCAGCCACGAATTCCCTTAAGCTAGGCCTAATCCAGAGCAAGGCCCTAACCTGTCTTCGGTGCTATGAAGGCTGAGGTGAGAAAGCTGCAGAATAAAAGTCTGAAGCTAGTAGAGGTTGGTTCATGAGGCTTAACGAAAGACGCCGTTTCCAGAACGTGAAAGTGCAAGGTGAAGCAGCTAGTGTTGACGTAGAAGCTGCAGCACGTTATCCAGGAGATGCAGCGAAGGGAATTCGTGAAGTTGGCTACACTAGACAACAGATTTTCAATATAGATGAAACAGCCTTATGTCAGGAGAAGACTTTAGAGCTGGAGAGGAACAGTCCATGCTGGGCTTCAGAGCTTCAAAGGACAGGCTGATTCTCTCTTGTCAGGGGCTAGTGCGGCTATTGACTTTAAGTGGAAGCCAGTGCTCATTTGCCATTCTGAAAATCATAGGGCCTTTTAGAATTATGCTCTATCCTGCCTGTGTTGTATAAATGGAACGGCAAAGCCTCGATGATAGCACATCTGTTTACGACATGGTTTACTGAGTATTTCAAACCCGCTGTTGATATCTTCTCATTGGCAGTGTGCCTGGTCACCCAACAGCTCTGATGGAGATGTACAACAAGATTATTATTTTTTTAAAAAAGATGAATGTTGTTTTCATGCTTGGTAACACAATATCTATTCTGCAGCCCGTGGTCAAGGAGTAGTTTTGACTTTCCAGTGTCATTATTTAAGAAATACAATTTCGTGAGGCTATAGCTGCCATAGGTAGTGATTCCTCTCATGGATCTGGGCAAAGTTAGCTAAAAACCTTCTGGAAAGGATTCACCATTCTAGATGCCATTCAGTACATTCGTGATTCATGGAAGAGGTCAAAATATCAACATGAACAGGGCTTTGGAGGAAGTGGGTGACTTTGAGGGGTTCAGGACTTCAGTGGAGACAGTAACTGTGATGTGGTGGAAATGGCAAGAGAGAAGTGGAGCCTGAAGACGTGGTGGGCTTGCTATCGTCTCGGGATAAAACTTGAACAGAGGAGGAACTGCTGATGATGGATGAGCAAAGAAAACGGTTTCTGGAGGTGACATCTACTCCTGGTGAAGACTGCTGAAATGCCAGGGAAGGATTTAGAATATCTCATGAAGTTAGTTGATAAGGCAGAGGCAGGGTTTGAGAGGACTGACTCAAGTTTTGGAAGAAGTTCTACTGTGGGTAAAATGCTGTCAAACAGCATCACAGGCTACAGAGAAATTGTGAAAGGAAGGGTCCATCAATGTGGCAAACTTCATCATTGTCTTATTTTAAGGAATTGTATGTGAACTATACCTCAGTAGTAAAAATTAAGAAATAACTACATTTACCCTGGTGAGCACAGCATAATGTACAAAACTGTCGTCACTATGTTGCACACCCAAAACATAACATTACATGTCAATAATAAAAAAATTGCCACAGCCACACCGTCAGCAGTCACCTCGTTCAGTCAGCAGCCATCAACACTGAGGCAAGACACTCCACGAGCAAAAACGTGATGAACTGCTGAAAGCTCAGATGACGTTTAGCACTTTTTAGCAATAAAGTATGTGCTAATTATGGTACATACATTTTTTTTAGACACGGCTATTGCACACTCAGACCACAGTGTACTATAAACATAACTTTTTATAAACAACTTTCATATGCATTAGGAAATCAGAAAATTCATTCGTGTATCATGATACTTACTTTATTGCAGTAGTCTCGTACCAAACCCACAGTATCTCCGAGGGAATGCCTGTGTAAGGGAATTTTTCATAAGAATCTGGGTTTCCAGTTTCTTTTGTGAATCCAGGAGCTCTGGCCACACTGGGCTCATTGTACCACGTGACAGACATCAGCTGGAGCTGAAAAGAAACCGCCGTCTTCAGACACAGTGTGTGCTCTTCACCTCACCGCAGTCCTCCTCACTCCCTATTGCCTCACACCCAGCTCTCTTTCTTCATTCAGTTCATCTGGCTGGCTCCCATAGGCACTGGATTTCGTAACATGTTACAAGAGCTCACAGTATCACTTTTATCTTGCTTATATATAATGTTTGCTTACCACAAACACTTTTAACACTAATATATCCGGGGGCACCTGAGTGGCTCAGTCAGTTAAACGTCCAACTTCATCTCGGGCCATGATCTCATGGCTCGTGAGTTTGAGCCCCATATTGGGCTCTCTGCTGTCAGCACAGAGCCTGCTTCAGATCCTCTGTCCCCACCTCTCTCTCCACCCCCCCTCCCCTGCTGCTTCTCTCTCTCTCTCTCAAAATAAAAATTAAAAAATGTATTTATTTTTTTTAAGATTAAAAAAATGTTTAACGTTTATTCATATTTTAAGAGACAGAGCAGAGCATAAGTGGGGGAGGGGCAGAGAGAGAGGGAGACACAGAATCTGAAACAGGCTCCAGGCTCTGAGCTGTCAGCACAGAGCCTGACGCGGGGCTCAAACTCACAGACCGTGAGATCATGACCTGAGCTGAAGTCGGATGCTCAACCCACTGAGCCACCCAGGCGCCCCTAAAAAACATAATTAAAAAAATGCTAATACATCTGGCAAAGGAGAACTTCAACCAAGACACTAGACACTTGCTCTGAGTTACCAAATGGGCTTTTACAACACAGAGAACCCGTCGTACTGCAGGTTTTCAGAATCACAGTGTCAGGGGATGGTGGGAAGGCACATGATTTTTGAAGACAACTCCCTAGGTGATTTCTGTGGGGCAGTATCCTCATTAGGAACACAATGTACTTGGACATTCTGGCCCTGTCCTCCCACCTGCCCCCAATCACCCACTGTTAAATATGTCCATTTTCTACCTTGGGTCTTTCTCCATTCGATTGTTTTCCTGCCAGGAGACTGGCATCTACCGCCCCGCCGCCCCCCCCCCCCCCACCCCATTGAGATGGCATTTCACCAAACCGTGGCCCTTGATCCACAACAAAATCCTGCATGGTTGTGACAGAAGGAAGCTAGAGGTGGTACCTGTCTTCTGGGTGATGCACTCTGGGAAAGGAAAGATGGAAGACCGAGTTACCCATGCAGCAAAGGCTTGTTGGGAGGGAAGGGAAATTTCCAGAGGAGGCCACTTTGGTCGGGGTCCTGTGTTTGGGAGATCCATGCCAATGGCATCTGACTGCGCCCTCTCTCTGTCCTAGGCTCTGGAAGAAGATCTGAACCAGAAGAAGCGAGAGCAGGAGATGTTCTTCAAACTGAATGAGGAGACAGAATGCCTGAACCCTACCACCCCAAACAAGGCCACCAAGTTCTTCCCCTATAGCTCTGTGGATGCTTCTTAACAGCCACCTGGGGCTGTGGCTGGCAGGTTGGCGGGCCTCCAAGGCCCTCCCATTCTCTGTGAACAAGTAACTCAGGACCCCCCCCCCCCCCCCGCTTCCCTCTTGCTTCCAGGCCAACTCGCATCTAGCCCCTTGCCTTGTGCTACCCCAGCTATGCCCAACAGACCCACCCCAGTGTTCCTTAATTCTCGCTCACTCATGGAGGGCGAGGTTTTATTATGTGTTGCCTGATCCTAATGTATGTCCCCTCTGAGCCCCACATCCCTTCAAGGTGTCAGTGATTTGGGCTGCTAGTGGGGTCACGGCCCGGGAGGAATGGTGTTCTGCAGCCTTGAGGCCCTCCTGCTTGCCAAAACGTCAGTTTTGCTATCTGTGGGCACAAAGCGCTACCATCAGTCACCATGAGTTTGTCCATATTGTGATTCTTGGTGTGGTGTCAGACAAGAACACGGCTCCTAACAGCCATTTCAGTTCCTAGCGAAGCCCGTCCTGCTGCCAGCTGCTCAGGGGCTGCCCTCATTCTTCCAGTAGCCCCCAATTTGCTTCCCTCTTGAGACAAGGCTGTGTCTACAATAGTGGGCTGGAGGAGAGCCTGAATCATTCATTCTGCTGGCCTTGGGTGTTTCTTGCCATCTTGTGTCCCTCTGCCTGTACACACATACGTACACAAGGCTTGGTCCCGTGGCATTACCCAGGCTTGCCTCTGCTCTGGGCCTCTTGTGCCAGGTGGGTTGAAACATACTCATTGCCTGAGCCTGTGCCACTGAGCATGTTTAGGTGGAGCCAATGGTTTGAAGGGTGCTGGGTACTGGCACAAGATGGTATATAGGCTGAACTGCCGGTCTGTGATTCCCTTTGGCGCCTACACTGGATGCTGTGTTCAGGGATAAATTCCTCACCACACAAGACTTTCACAGCCTAGGCTGTTCCCGTCTCATCCTTGCCCATCCTGTCTGCAGGCTGTTTCCCTCTGCCCCTCCTAGCAGGAGTCTGGCCTCATACTTGAGACAGAGGCTGGTAGTCGCTGGGATTTCTGTTCAGGAAGAAAAAACATCAGGGAGAAATGCAATGCTTCCTGCCCCCAGCAACAGAGCAGATGCAAAGCTGCTTCTTCTCAGATGGAATCCTGGGCCTTCGGGTTATTCAGCTGGCCACCCACAGATTCTGATCCCACAGGCTGCAGGATGTAGATAAAAAGTAATGCTCAAACAGGCATTCAGTTTATCTACAAAGAAAGCTTTTTTCACTTTGATTTCTAACTTGAAACAAATATAAACAAATGGCTTCTATAGGACGATAACCTGCTTTAAATAAACAAAACAGAAAACTGAAGGCGAGTTTGAGGAATCATGGATGACGTATTAAGTCTGGGTACTGTTTTGTCATGATGGAGTGGCTGACATCCCAGGAGGACTTTTTCCTTCTTCACTCCTACACGTTAAGGTTTGACACTTTGTCCTACAGCAATTCTCTGCAAGTTTCTTGGCACTGGTTGTAACTGGATCTTGGAGAGGGAGGGTTGCCATTCAGTAAGAAGGGACTTAGGGTTCCCAAGGCTTACATATGCAGTGAAGATGCTCTGCGGGCTGTGGGAACGCAGTGGTCCTCTTAAGTTGGTGAACATTTGAGCTTGCCTGCTTCAGTATTTGACCCAGATGCAGCAGTTTTCTGGTCTCACACAGATGAGACCAGTGAAACAATTGTCCCCTTTTATTCTTTTTGGTGCACAGGTGCCGGGAAAATGTGACCTAGCAGCAGTGTAATTACAGAACACTGTCCGAGTTCCACCAGCAAATGGTCAGGCAGGGCTGATTTGGGTTTTGTTTACACTATTGCCTGGGGTGTGAGAAGGGGCATTTACATGAAATGACGGTTTCGTGGTTCAGACGAAAGTCTTTGATCATTCCCCTATCTGGCTTCTCATTCACATTTGAATCTTATTCAAGAGTTGCTGCTTTCCTGTTCAGTGCTGCCCAAGTCCTGATGGCTCCCCTGTCCTTTCTGGATGGGGGCCGGTTGGATCCTCCAGCCTCATGATTGAGCCAACACGCATGCCCACCAGTGAGAAGGCCCACGCAGTATTCCGCATGCCCCGTGCTGATGTTTCCTCGGGAAGGGACAGATGGAACTGTTTCTTGTTTTCAGTCCGTTTTTGGCAGAGTAAATATAACTAACTTATATTTTCCCTTTATAAAGGATAGAAGTTATTTTTATGTAGTTTCAAAACTTTATACAAAACTTTTGTAAAATGTTCTCTACAAAGTTTAACTGCAAGAATGTAAATATGCTTCTAATAAAATAGCAAAAGGAGAGAAACCCTATTTGCATTTGTGCTTGTTCTCTCGGGTGGGGTGGAAACAGCACGGCAGACTTAGCCACGTTTGCCAGGCAAGAAAGGGTTTACCATCTTCTCCGTGCACTGGTGCTTTCCAGGTCACACGGCCAGTCAGACCTTGGGGTGGGTTTCTGTTTTGAAAGGAGTTATATTGGGTGTGTGTTCTCTACAGACATTGAACGACATTCGCATTCAACAATAAACATTTGGCCCCCAGGAGTTTCCAAATACTAACTTACTGAATCCTTTTAACAACCTGTGAGGAAGACATTGTCATTCCCATTTTATAGAGGAGTAAATAGATATGAAGCCAGGTAAGGTCAGGCTGAACTTCACCACACTGGTAAATGATGCCTATGAAATTCAAATTAGACCTTCTGAGGTGCTGTCTCCACCACACCTCCTCTCCCACTCTCAGCTGCCCATTACACTAAGAGTCATGCACTTAACTATCAGCTGCTGTATTTAAAAGCATTTTTCTCCCATGTTTCTAAAACCCCATTCAGGGGTTCTTAACCTGGGGTCTAAAGACCTCCCCTATCACCAGCAAGGGGTCCGAGGGTAGAATTCAGGGTGTCTTTGTTCCTGGATGGGAAAAGATTTGGTTTTTAGTTTGATTAAGCTCTAACTGAAATTCAGTATTTCCTTTCTGTATGGATGCAGGCAACCAGCTCTGTTAGGACAAGTGTGTCAGCAATAGAATTCAGAGATTTCATCTCATGTTACTGCTGTGCAAACACCTCCAAATTTTGTTCATCGCTTTGAAATAACAGTAGTTATTGGACTAATTGTAAGCTCCTGTTATTTAAGATTGAGATATTCAGGGGCGCCTGGGTGGCTCAGTTGGTTAGGCATCCAACTCTTGATTTTGGCTCAGATCATGATCTTACAGTTCATGAGATCAAGCCCCAGGTGGAGCCTGGTTGGGATCCTCTCTCTCCCTCTCTCTGTCCCTCCCCCGCTCAAAATAAACATTAAGAAAAACTGAGGTGTGCATATTACATTACATACACAGATCACATCTATAAGTCAATATATATATATATATTTTTTTCTAATATTTTGGTACCTATATTTCATTATGATAGGTTTCACTTGTAATCTATGTGCTTTACATTGTGCATCTGAAAGTATTCTCAGAAGGGATTGCATTCTTGGTGGAATGCCTTCAAATTAAGGACCTCTACTGTGTCTGCAGCCCTGAGCTGACACTGTCCTAGAAACCTGCTGACCAGCAGGTGGTGGTCCACTCTCAGGGTGTCTCATACGTCTGTGACTTGGTGTGTTGGGGCAAGGGGTGCAGTGCAAGCAAACAGCAGCTGGCATGCCTCCCATTAAGGGACAGAAAAATGACTGGGGTTCCCAGGAAAAAGGATTCATGAGACTGATGAAGAAGATAATGCATCAAAGGATACATGGAACTTGAGAAATGAGATCGTTCCACATTAACTGAGCCCTCTTATGCACTAAGTGCTTGAGGTGCTGAAATGAGTAAGACATTGACATGGTCTTCAAAATACTTGTCCTGCTGAGGAAACAGATCTGGAGAAAGAGTGTCAGTTCAGGCTGATGGAGCCTTGGAGAATGAGGAAAGAGCTCTCAGAGATGGTGATGCAGAATCTGGGAGGACTAGTTACTATGTGCCAGAACACATTCAGGGACTGGGTTGTGAAGTGGTTTATGAGCCATGAGGCTGGAGAGAACACGGCCAGACCCATGTACCTGGGCTCAAGCTGACCCTTACCATCCCAAGGGCAGTAAGAAATCTGGGAAAGAGTTTACTCAGGGGAAGTACAGTTGAAATCATGACTGCAGCAACTCAAGAGACCAGCCGAGGACAGAGATTAACATTGATGCTGGTGGGAATGATGGCCCACAAAGGCTGGAGGCTTTAGGAAGGAAAGGACAGAAGGTAGACCCCATAAGGGCAGGGAGTAAGACTCTAGCTGATCCCTAAACACCTAGAACCCAGCATGTTGCCACACTGAGTTACTCCGTCTGGGCTCCTTGTGCCACAAAGGATCTGAAAAGGGAGCAGCGGTGGCCTGGGGGCTGTAGACTGGATGTATATCAACCTAGTATGGTACCAGAGATGTTCACTAGGTCTGACTAACCAATGTGTTGCCAGTTAAAAACAAAACTGAGAGAACATCCACTTCCAGTGATGGCAGACTAGGTAACTCAAACCAGTCCTCTAAAGCTGAGGACAATTAGAAAAGCTGGACGAAAATATTCAACACGTCTACTTGAAGGTGCAAGAAAACTACAAGATAGTGAAGACTTACAAAGCCCAGATTGAAACAAGGACAGAACGGGGCGCCTGGGTGGCTCAGTCGGTTGAGTGTCCGGCTTTGGCTCAGGTCATGATCTCACAGTTCATGGGTTTGAGCCCCACATCGGGCTCTGTGCTGACAGTTCGGAGCCTGGATCCTGCTTCGGATTCTGTGTCTCCCTCTCTCTCTGCCCTTCCCCCATTCACACGCTGTCTCTGTGTCTCTCAAAAATGAATAAACGTTAAAAAACTTAAAAAAAAAAAAAAAAAAAAAGAAACAAAACAAGGACAGAAGGCCAGAGAGATGATTCTGGTGCTTTACCCTGAGAACATTTGCTGATCCTAGAGAGGGTATAAATGTGAACCTGACCAGAGTGCCAGGATTTCTGCAAGGAGAATTTGTACATGTAGTCAGTGCACTAGTTGCATCCTGTGTCCCAGTTTTTTTGGGCTGCTACTCTCAGGATGCCTCTTGATTGCCTGGATCTGGGGGCTGAAGTGGGGGGAGGTTGTGTTCCAGGGTCCCATGGGACTATAACAACTGGAGACAGTTCACGGCAGGCTATCACTCCCAGAATACTACTGCACAGACAGTAAATTAAAACACACCCCTAGTTTTTCTGTGAAAGAGGTTCAAATGGTTGTTCTGGAGCTGTGGCCTGAGGGGCAGGCTTTAGGTTTAGCACACATCTAGAGGCCTATGGAGGTGCCTATGTAGGCTGGGGGAATACCACCTTTGTGCTCTCCCTCTGCCTTGCTCCAGCTCTCTAGTATCTCCCAGAAACGAACATATACACTTCTCTGGAGCCCTGATTTTTGCTAATGTCATCCACGGAACACCTCCAGATCACCTTGTCTGGTGGCCAGCAGGGTTCATGCTTGTGGTCTCACAGTACTGTATATATTTGCGTACTCAAAAGCTGCTACCTGAAGGTCTGGCTTCCAATCAGCCTGAATCTAGACGCTGAGATCCCCTACTTTAGGATGGACAGAGCTTGGTACACCCTCAACAAAGAGAGCTTTACATTAAAAATAAAATAGGCTGCATGGAAAATCATAAAGGTTCAAGAGCTAGACAAGGCTGAACAATAATATTCATCTCTTATACAAGGCCACTCCTTCAAGACTAGAAGAGGTGGTTGTTTCACTTAATACATAGAAACAAACACAGAGTCAAGCAAAATCAGGAAATAGGAATATGTTCTAAACAAAAGAAAAAGATAAAACCTTAGAAAAGAAGTCTTAATGAAATGTGTAAGTAATTTGCTTGATGAAGAGTTCAAAGTAATGGTCATAAAGATGTTCACCCAATTTGGGAAAAGAAGGATGCTCACGCAACTTGGAAGAAGAATGGATGAGCACAGTGAGAACTTTAACAAATGGATAGAAAATATAAGAAAGTACCAAATAAGCCTCAGAGCTGAAGAATACAATAACTGAACTGAAAAATACACTAGAGGGATTCAACAGCAGACTAGATGAAGCAGAAGATCAGTGAACTCAAACACAGGGCAGTGGAACTCCCCAATCAGAGCAGCAAAAATAAAAAAAAAAAATTGAAGAGTGAAGACAGCTTAAGGGATTTACAGGACAACATCAAGTGGACTAACATTTGCATTATAGAGGTTGCAGGAAGAGAAGAAAGGGGCAGAAATTTTAGTTGAAGGAAGTAAGGCTGAAAACTTCCCTAAGCTGGAGAAAGAAATGAACACCCAGATCCAAGAAACCCAGAGAATTCCAAAGAGATAAACTCAAAAGACCCCACACCAAGACATATTATAATTAAAATGTCAAAAGTTTGGGGCGCCTGGGTGGCTCAGTCGGTTGAGCGTCCGACTTCGGCTCAGGTCATGATCTCACGGTCCGTGGGTCCGTGGGTTCGAGCCCCGCGTCGGGCTCTGGGCTGATGGCCCAGAGCCTGCGGCCTGCTTCCGATTCTGTATCTCCCTCTCTCTCTGCCCCTCCCCCGTTCATGCTCTGTCTCTGTCTCAAAAATAAATAAAAAAGTTAAAAAAAATAAAAAATAAAAAAATAAAATGTCAAAAGTTTAAGCAAGGAGAGAAATCTTAAGAGCAGCAAGAAGAAAACCAACTTGTTATGTACAAAGGAACCTCCATTAGACTCTCAGCAGATTTTTCAGCAGAACCATTGCAGGCCAGAAGGAGTGGCATGATACATTCAAAGTGCAGAAAGAAAAAAACCTTCCAACCAAGAATACTCTATTTGGCAGAGTTATCATTCAGAATTGAAGCAGAGAGAGTTTTCCAGGTGAGCAAGGCTAAAGGAATTCATTATCATTAACCTGACCTTAGAAGAAATGCTAAATGTACTTTATACACTGAAAAGAAAGGGTGCCAATTAGTAACAAGAAACCATATGAAAGAATAAATCTTACCAGAAAGGTAAATATACAGTAAAGGTAGTGGATCAATCATTTATAAAGTTAGTATGAAGTTTAAAGAAAAGCAGTAAAATACTACAATAATTAGTCAAGTAATACACAAGATAAGTATAAAATTGTGACAACAAAAACATAAAACAGGCTAGGGGAGAGTAAAAACATAAAGCTTTAAAATGGATTCAAATTTAAGGTGTTATCAACTTAAAATAGAGTGTTATGAATATAGGTTGTTGTATATAAGCCTCCTGGTAACCACAAAGCAAATACCTATAGTAGACACAATAAAGATCATGAGTAAGGAACCTGAGCATACCACTAAAGAAAGTCATCAAGCCACCAAGGAAGAGAGCAAGAGAAGAAAGGAAGAGACAGAAACTACAAAACAACTAGAAAACAATGAACAAAATAACAATAGTTACATACCTATCAATAACTACTTTAAATGTAAAAGGACTAAATTCTTTAATCAAAAGACAGAGTGGCTGAATGGAAAAAAAAAAAAAAAATAAAACCCAACTACATGATGTCTACAAGAGACTCACTTCACATGTAAAGGACACACACAGACTAAAAGTAAAGGGATGAAAAAAGATGTTCCACACAAATGTAAACCAAAATAAAGTTGGGGTAGCTATAATTATATTTAAAAAATCCCACTTTGGGGTGCCTGGGTGGCTCAGTTGGTTGAGCATCTGACTTTGGATCAGGTCATGATCTTGCGGTTCATGAGTTCGAGTCCCACGTTGGGCTCTGTGCTGACAGCTCAGAGCCTGGAGCCTGCTTCAGATTCTGTGTCTCCCTCTCTTTGCCTGTCCCCACTTGTTCTCTGTCTCTGTCTCTCTCTCAAAAATAAATAAACATTAAAAAAATTAAAAAATAAAACCTACTTTAAACCAAAAACATAATAAGAAACAAGGGCACATTATATAATGATAAAGGACTCAATTCAATAAAAATATATAACTTTTTTTTTTTTTCAACGTTTATTTTATTTTTGGGACAGAGAGAGACAGAGCATGAACGGGGGAGGGACAGAGAGAGAGGGAGACACAGAATCGGAAACAGGCTCCAGGCTCCGAGCCATCAGCCCAGAGCCCGACGCGGGGCTCGAACTCACGGACCGTGAGATCGTGACCTGGCTGAAGTCGGACGCTTAACCGACTGCGCCACCCAGGCGCCCCAAAAATATATAACTTTTTAAAATATTTATAGACCCAACACAGGAGCACCTAAACATATAAAGGAAATATTAACACACCTAAAGGGAGAAATAGCAACACAATAATAGTAAGGGGTGTTAATATACCACTTACATCAATAGATAGATCATCCGGAGAGAAACTCAATAAGGATAAATCAGCCTTAAATAACATGTTAAACCATACAGATTTAACAGATACATATGGAACATTCCATCCAAAAGCAACAGAATAACATACATGGAATGTTCTACAGAATAGATCATAGTTTAGTCCACAAAACAAGCCAATAAATTAAGGATATTGAAATCATATCAAGCATCTTTTCCAACCACAATTGAATGGAACTAGAAATCAATTACAAGGAGAAAACTGGAAGGGTGCCTGGGTGGCTTAGTCAGTTAAGCATCTGACTTTGGCTCAGGTCATGATCTTGCAGTCCATGACTTCAAGCCCCACATCAGGCTCTAGGCTAACAGCCTGGAGCCTGCTTTATATTCTGTGTCTCCCTCTGTCTCTGCTCCTCCTTTGTTCGTGCTCTCTCGCTCTCTCTCTTTCTCTCAAAATAATAAACATTAAAAAAAAAACCCTGGAAAATTCACAACTATGTGGAGATTAAATCACATGCTACTGAACAACCAATGAGTCAAGAGAAATAACAAAAATTTGTTGAGACTAAATAAAATGGAAATACAATATCCCCAAATTTATGAGATACAATAGAAGTAGTTCTTTTTTAAAAAAAAATTTTTTTTAACATTTTATTTATTTTTGAGACAGAGAGAGACAGAGCATGAACGGGGGAGGGGCAGAGAGAGAGGGAGACACAGAATCGGAAGCAGGCTCCAGGCTCTGAGCCATCAGCGCAGAGCCTGACGCGGGGCTCGAACTCACGGACCGCGAGATCGTGACCTGAGCCAAAGTCGGACGCTCAACCGACTGAGCCACCCAGGCGCCCCTAATGGAAGTAGTTCTAAGAGGGAAGTTTATACTGATAAAGGCCTATATCAAGAAACAAGAAATATTTCAAATAAATGTTTGAACTTGACACCTCAAGGAACTAGAAAAAGAACAAAATCCAAAGTTAGTAGAAGGTAGGATATAACGAAGATCAGAGTACAAATAAATGAAATAGAAACTAAAAAGAAGGGGGAGGGGGTGCCTGGATGGCTCAGTCATTTGAATTTCTGACTCTTGGTTTCTGCCCAGGTCATGATCTCACAGTTTTGTGGGTTCAAGACCTGTGTCTGGCTCTGTGCCAGCAGTGCAGAGTCTGCTTAGGATTCTCTCTTTCTCCTACTCTGTCTGCCCCTCCCCTGCTCATGCTGTCTCTCACAAAATAAATAAAACTTAAAAAAAAAAAAAAAACTAAGAAGACAATAGAAAAGATAAATGAAACTAACAACTGGTTCTTTGGAAAGATTAAAATGGCACACCATTAACTAGACTTAGTCTCACCAAGAAAAAGACAAGGGTTCAAATGAAATCGGAAATGAAAAAGGAGACATTACTGATACCACAGTAATACGAACACCAACAAATTGGACAAGCTGGTAGAAAAGAAAAAATTCCTAGAAACACACAGCCTTAGAGGACCGGATCACGAAGAAATAGAAAATCTGAATATACCAATTGCTAGTAAGGTGAGTGATTAGTAATCAAAAACCTCCAAACAACAACAATAAGAACAGCAAAACAAAACAAAACCAAAAAACCTCCCAAGAAATAAAAGTCCAGGACCAGATGGTTTCACTGGTGAATTCTACCATCCTAAGAGTTCATACCAATCCTTCTCAAACTCTTCTGAAAAACTCAAGAGGAAAGAAGACTTCCAAACTCATGTTATGAGGCCAGTATGACCCTAATACCCAAACCAGACAAAGATTCCACAATAAAAGAAAATTACAGGCCAGTATCATTGATGAACATAGATGCAAAAATCCACAACAAAACATTAGCAAACCAAATTCAACAATACATGAAAAGGATCATATGCCATGATCAAGTGGGATACGTACTAGGGATGCAAGGATGGTGCAACATCCACAAATCAATCATGATACACAACATTAACAAAGCCAAGGATAAAAATCATATGATTATCTGAATAGATGTGGAAGAAACGTTTGACAAAATTCAACATCCATTCATGATAAAAAAAAGTCTTGACAAAGTGGGCTTGAGGGGACATACCTCAACATAGAAAGGTCATAATATGACAAGCTCACAGCTAATATCACACTTAACAGTGCTTTTAAGATCAGGAATAAGACAAGGACGCCCATTCTTGCCAGTTTTTTTCAACACAATACTGGAAGTCCTAGCCAGAGCAATTAGGCAAGGAAAAAAAAAGCATCTAAACTGGAAAGCAAGAAGAAAATGACCACTATTTGGAAATGACATGATACTGAATGTAGAAAACCCTAAAGATGCCATACACACACACACACACACACACACACACACACACACACACACACACACACACAAAGTGCCTGTTAGACCTAATAAATTAAGGTAAGTTCCAGAATATAAAGTATGCAAAAAAGCTTCTACACATTAATAACAGACTATCAGAAAGAGAAATTAAGAACACAAGTCCATTTACAATTGTATGGGGGCGCCTGGGTGGCTCAGTCGGTTAAGCGTCTGACTTCAGCTCAGGTCATGATCTCGCAGTTTGTGAGTTCGAGCCCCGCGTCGGGCTCTGTGCTGACAGCTCAGAGCCTGGAGCCTGCTTCAGATTCTGTGTTTCCCTCTCTCTGCCCCTCCCCCACTCGTGTTGTTTCTCTCTCACTCAAATAAGTATTAAAATTAAAAAAAAATTGTATGAAAAAGAATAAAATACCTAGGAATAAATTTAACCAAGGAGATAAAACACCCATACACTGAAATCTATGAGATACTGATGAAAGAAAATGAAGAGGACACAATTAAGTGGAAAGATATTCCATGCTCATGGCTTAGAATATTGTTAAAATGTCCATACTACCTAAAGCAATCTACAGATTTAATATAATCCCTATCAAAATTCTAACATCATTTTTTACAGATATAGAACCAACAACCCTAAAATTTGTATGTAACCATAGAAGACCTTGAATAACAACAGCAATCTTGAGAAAAAAAGAACAAAGCCAGAGGCATCACAATCCTTGACTTCTAACTATATTACAGGGCTAAAATAATCAAAACAGTATGGTGT
The DNA here is from genome assembly GCF_046562875.1 of Panthera onca. Lineage (NCBI taxonomy): Eukaryota > Metazoa > Chordata > Mammalia > Carnivora > Felidae > Panthera > Panthera onca. The sequence goes on along the minus strand of NC_138339.1, from coordinate 62,052,915 downwards.
TGGCATAAAAACAGCCACAAAGATCAATGGAACAGAACAGAGAGCCCACATGTATGGTCAATTAAGTTATGACAAAGGACCCAAGAATATAAAATGGGCAGGACAGTCTCTTCAGTAAATGCTGCTGGGGAAACTGAATAGCCACAAGGATAAAAATGAAAAGTAGATGACTATCGGGGCGCCTGGGTGGCTCAATCAGTTAAGCATCTGACTTCACCTCAGGTCATGATCTCATGCCTCGTGAGTTTGAGCCCCATATCAGGCTCTGTGCTGACAGCTCAGAGCCTGGAGTCTGCTTCAGATTCTGTGCCTCCCTCTCAGTCTGCCCCTCCCCTGCTCACACTCTTTCTCTCTCTCTCCCTCAAAAATAAATAAACATTAAAATATTTAAAAAAAGAAAACTAGGTAACTATTTTACATTATATATAAAACTAACTCAAAATGGGTAAAAAAGGCTTGAATGTAAGACATGAAACCATTAAACTCCTAGAGGAAAACAGGCAGTCAGTTCCTTAACATTGGTCTTCGTGAGGATTTTTTTGGATCTGACACCAAAAGCAAAGGTAACAAAAGTAAAAAAATAAAAAGTAAACAAGCAGAACTATATCAAACTGAAAACCTTTTGCAAATCATATATAATAAGGGCCTAAAAATCCAAAATTTATTAAAAAAACTCATACAACTCAATAGCAAGAGTCAATCTGATTAAAAAGTGGGCAGAGGACCTTAATAGACATTTTTTCTTTTTTCAAGTTTATTTATTTTTGAGAGAGAGTGAGCAAACAGGGGACAGGCAGAGAGAGAGGGAGAGACAGAATCCCAAGCAGGCTCCACATTGTCAGTGCAGAGCCCGATGCAGAGCTCGATCTCATGAACAGTGAGATCATGACCTGAGCCAAAATCAAGAGTCAGGTGCCTAACCGACTGAGCCACACAGGTGCCCCAGACATTTTTTTCAAAGACAGATGGCCAAAAAGTATATGAAAGTATGATCAACATCACTAATCATCAGGGAAATGCAAATCAAAACCATGATGAGATACCACCTCACACCTGTTAGAATGGCTATCATCAAAAGACAAGAAACAGCATGTGTTGATGAGGATGAGGAGAAAAAGGAACCATCACGCACTCTTTGTGGGAATGTAAATTGATGCAGCCACTGTGGAGAACAGTATGGAGGTTCTTCTAAAAATTAAAAATATCATTACCATATGATCCAGCAATTCTACTATGGGTATTTATCCAAGGAAATGAAAACACTAACTTAAAAAGATATGCACTACCATGTTCACTGCAGCATTATTTATAATAATCAATATACGGAAACAACCTGTGTCTATCAATGAATGAATGGATAAAGAATCTGTGGCGTGTGTACACACACGATGAAATACTATTCATTCATAGAAAAGAATAAAATCTTGCTATTTGCAACAAAAGAGATGGACTTTGAGGTCTCTGCATAGATACAGAGATAGATTGGTGGTTGCCAGTGGTGGGGATGAGGGTTTATAGGTGAAATGGGTGAAGGTGGTCAAAAGATACAAACTTCCCATCATAAAATAAGTAAGTCATGGGGATATAATGTACAGCATGAAGACTATAGTTAATAATACTGTATTGCGTATATGAAAGTTGCAAAAGGAGAGGGGCGCCTGGATGGCTCAGTTGGTTAAGCATCCAACTCTTGATTTTGGCTCAGGTCATGGTCTCACATTTCTTGAGTTCGAGCCCTGTGTCGGACTCTGCACTGACAGTGAAGATTCTATCACTCTCTCTCTCTACCCCTCCCCTGCTTGCTTTCACCCTCTCTCTCAAAATAAATAAACTAAGAAAAAAAAAAGTTGCAAAGGGAGTAGCTCTTAAGAGTCCTTATGACAAGAGATAATTTTTTTCTAACTCTTGTGAAAATCAAATACAAATAAAGACCAGACTTGAAAATTCTCTGGGTAGACAAAACCAGTTGAGTCATACAGGCAAAGCTTAACTTACTAGCTTATTTTTTAAGGCAAGTGAGGCTAACTTGACCGGGGACACTTCTTCTTGCCTATGCCTCTGAAAATGATAAATGAAACTTAAATTGATCCCAAAACTGATATGAGGTAACCACTAACTGATTCCCTTTCATTTAAGAAAATTCAAATACTGTAACCAGTCACTGCCTATATGCCACATAAACTGGTTTATAACGATATACTTGTGAGCCTCATTCTATGTTTTGGTTTGAGAGCCCCTGGCTTGCACACTGCCTTTTTAGTGTAAGCACAATTAATTTTTACTAATAGTACTTTGGGGAGTCATTGGTTTTATGTCTGTTTTTTTTCCCCCCTGAACTTTTGACACAGTACACTGGGCTCACTGATTTCTCACTGACCCTGGAGTTTCAGGGTACATCTCTCTCTCTCTTTTTTAAAAAAAATGTTTATTTATTTTTGAAGGAGAGAGAGAGAGAGAGAGAGAGAGTGAGCAGGGGAGGGGCAGAGAGAGTGGGAGACACAGAATCCCAAGCAGGCTCCAGGCTGTGAGCTGTCAGCACAGATCCTGATGCGGGACTTGAACTCACTAGGTGTGAGATCATGACCTGAGCTGAAGTCAGACACTTAACTGACTGAGCCACTCGGGCACCCCCAGGGTACATTTCTCTTGATTTGAGCTCCAGTATCTTTGTTCTGGGCTCTCCAACTTCATTGTCACATATGTTTTCTGTTTTTGTTTGTTGAAGCTTCTTGGTAAGTCACCCTCTGTACGTAAGGGAAAAAAAAACAACCATGATTCTCTGGATTTTAGGTCATGGTAGGATTACTAAGGCTCCCATACATTATTTGGGTTAGGGAAACTAAAGGCAAAGATGGGGTCTACCTGGTCTAAAACTCTTTCTGTACGTCCTGTAAAGACTCCTCCCTCTTGTATGTATAACCACTATGGATGACGATCTTGTGTATTTTTGGAAAATGTGTGAACTTTCAGATAATTTGGAATTGTAGTGACCCACTTGGAGGTCATTTCACTTAGATAAATCCAGCTTAAAGAGCACCCTTGAAAAGAGATGACCAAAACTCTCACAGATAATGGAATGCATGCTTTGGTACATAGAAGCTTCTAAAAGATAAGATGACTCCAAAAATAGCTTCTGCGAAAGAATCTTTATAGCATGCAAATAAAAAACATTTAGTAAAAACTATGGCCATCTAACCAGGCAACCTTAACTTAGTCCCTCTGCCAAACACAATTTGGATCTAAACTATTGAGTTTTGAATTATTGTACCTGAGACATAATAAAAATTTTAAGATGAAAACATAAGATCTATGTGTGTGTCTGTATGTTTATGTCTATCTAGTATGTATATTATGTATATTATATATATGTGGTATTCTAAAAATAGTTCTATTTAGGGGAGCCTGGTGGCTCAGTCGGTTAAGCATCTGACTCTTGATTTTGGCTCAGATCATGATCTCACGTTTCACGGGATCAAGCCCCACGTCAGGCTCTGCGCTGACAGCATAGAGCCTGCTTGGGATTCTCTATCTCCTTTCTCTGCCCCTCCCCCCCATTAATAAATAAACACTTTAAAAAAAAGTCTTAAAAAAAAGAGTTATATTTAATTGGCTAAAAGCAAAAGAAACACTTGTATAAATTAAGTATTCCTAAAACTTTCAGAAATACATAATCTAACCCAAATGTTTTCCAAGTTCACATGATATGGGATAATTTTTTTTTTTTAAGATTTTTTTTTTAAGTAATCTCTACAACCAATGTGGGGCTCAAACTCACAACCCCAAGATCAAGAGTAGCACGCTCCACTAACTGAGCCAGCCAGAGGTCCCTGGGATAATTTCTGATAAACAGAAAGTAGTTTAAGTTTGTTGGTTTAGTAAATACAGGCATGTATTCAGAATTGTCAACATAAATTAATGCAAACATACAACTTTTTCTACCTGGGTTTACTAGCTCATGCTATATTTATGTTGCAAATTTTATCAACAAGAAAAATAACTTAAAATGATGATTAACTGTTTCATGTCTAAGCATAATTGTTAAAAACAAATAATTTAAATAAATTTAAATAAGATAAAAGTTTACATTAAGTTAAACTATATAATGAATATTCATTGAGTATATGTCATTCTCAAATAAGATAATATACTGAGACATGGATTGCTTAACATGCTTATCTAGTTTTGGCATTTTAATTTTTTTAATGTTTATTTTTATTATTATTATTTTTTTAATTTTTTAATGTTTATTTTTGAGAGACAGGGAGAGACAGAGCATGAGCAGGGGAGGGGCAGAGAGAGAGGGAGACACGGAATCAGAAGCAGGCTCCAGGCTCTGAGCTGTCAGCACAGAGCCCAACGTGGGGCTTGAACCCACAAACTGAGATCATGACCTGAGCCGAAGTTGGATGCTCAACTGACTGAGCCACCCAGGCACTCCAATGTTTATTTATTTTTGAGAGAGAGAGAGAGAGAGAGAGAGAGAGTGAGACCAGGGGAGGCAGAGAGAGAGGGGGAACAGAGGATCCAAAGTGGGCTCTGGGCTCACAGCAGAGAGTCCGATGTAGGTCATGAGCTCATGAACCGTAAGATACTGACCTGAGCCAAAGTCAGATGCTCAACCGACTGAGCCATCCAGGTGCCCTTGCATTTTAATTTTTACAGAGACAAAAGATATTTGGGTATATTAATAAATGTCTTTGCCACATTGAAAAATTGTACTACAAGGGACTCTTGGGTTGCTCAGTCAGCTAGGCATCCGACTCTTGGTTTTGGCTTGGATCATGATCTCGCAGCTTTGTGGGTTTGAGCCTTTCATCAGGTTCTGTGCTGGCAGCCTGCTTGGGATTCTCTCTCTTCCCCTCTCTGCCCCTCCCCTACTCATGCTGTCTCTGTCTCTCTCAAAATAAATAACTTAAAAAAAAAAAAAGAAGGGAAAAATTGTACTATGGAAAACATGTCTCTAAAAATTGTGTTTTTATAACTGCATTTATAAGTTTGCTGATCTATGGGATGCTAATATATGAAAGACAGTTCACAATTGTCTGTGCCATAGTTTTCACCGGAAGGTAAGGATTACTAATATTAAAATTTATAATCAATATGTAAAAAAAAATCTATTTATTAGAGACAGTAAAAGTTAAAGAGATCCAATTTTGTGTACAAAATGTGGGAAGAAAATCAGGTGTGTTTATGTGCAGAATATGCAAAGAAGATAGGATGTTTTTTCATTATGGAAAAAGAGAGTATTGTTGTCTGAACTAAAATGGTTGTTCCAGAATAAGAAAGTAAAAAGAATGGGACAGAGCCTAAATGGATATAGAAAGTTGCAGAAGGTTTGTGGAAAAGAAATTTTATGTCATGAGGTCAAAGCTGAGTAAAACTGAATAGATTTACCATAAGGGTTTTTAAAAATAAGCTTTAATATATAGTGTATTTATATAAAACTGTAATTTGATTTTCTTTCATATGCTAAAAGGACAAAGTTTTCTTAGATTATTGGTCTGCTCTTTTTTTATAAAAATGTTTTTAATGTTTATTTATTTTTGAGAGAGAGAGAGCCAAAGTGTGAGCAGGGGTGGAGCAGAGAGAGAGGGACACACAGGATCGGAAGCAAGCTCCAGGCTCTGAGCTGTCGGCACAGAGCCTGACATGGGCTTGAACTCACAGACCATGAAATCATGACCTGAGCCAAAATCTGATGCTTAACTGACTGAGCCACCCAGGAGCCCTTGGTCTGCTCTTGACAGGATTATGAAAGGGTTTCCTTGACTTTTAAGTAATTTGCTTAGAAAACAAAGATTCTATGTTTTATCAAAATAATTTCCTGTGGTTTATATTGTCTTTATCATGCTTTTGATTACTTTAAAAAACCCTGAGTCTTCGCCATTAAAAGAGATAAGTTTTTTTTACGAATATACAACTTTCTGTATTTGTCTTTGAAATCTTTTGTCACTTTGAATGGACATTAAGTACAGTTTCACAGTGAAACTGTTATCCTATTTGATCAAGTGTTTTAAATCTTTTGGGGTGCCTGGGTGGCTCAGTCAGTTGAGCATCTTACTTGGGCTCAGGTCGTGATCTTGCAGTTCATGAGTTTGAGCCCCACGTCGGGCTCTGTGCTGACAGCTCAGAGCCTGGAGCCTGCTTCAGATTCTGTGTCTCCCTCTCTCTCTGCCTCTCACCTGCTTGCGCTCTCTCTCTCTCAAAAATAAACATTAAAAAAAAAATTTAAATCTTTTGACACTTTTTAAAAAAATTCTAATTTTTTTGTTTTTGAGAGAGAGAGCATGAGTGAGGAGGGAGGGCCAGAGAGGAGGACAGAGGATCTAACGTGGGCTCTGCTGACCGCAGACAGCCGGATGTGGGGCTGGAACTCATGAATCATCAGATCATGACCTGAGCCGAAGTTGGACGCTTAACTGACTGAGCCACCCAGGTGCCCCTTTTGACATTTTTAAGGAACTTCACCAAATCATTTTTTGTTTTTTTAAAGATTTTATTTTTGAGGTGCCTGGGTGGCTCAGTTGGCTAAACGTTTGGCACTTGATTTCAGCTCAGGTTATGATCTCACAGTTTGTGGGTTCAAGCTCCGTGTTGGGCTCTGTGCTGACAATGAGGGCCTGCTTAGGACTGTCTCTCTCTCCCTCCCTCTCTGCCCTTCCCTTGCTCATGCTCTCCCTCTAATAAATAAATAAATAAAACTTAAAAAAAAAAAAAAAAGAAAAAGACTTTTATTTTGAAGTAATCTCTACACTCAGTGTGGGGCTTGAACTCACAACCCCAAGATCCAGAGTCTCATGCTCCACCAACTGAGCCAGCCAGATGCTCCTCACCAAATCAAATTCTCTTTTTTAATTTGAACTAATTTTGGGACTTTCCCGAGGAACCTTTAAAAAAATCTCAAAAGATTTGCGCTCTTTCCGCATAAAAGAGAAATATTAATTTATTTAGGCTTAGTTGATATATTAAGCTGCATGGGAAACATTGCCAAATAAGAAGTTTGCTTAATCTCCTTAGCGAGCCCCGCATTGGGCTCTGTGCTGACAGCTCAAAGCCTGGAGCCTGCTTCCGATTCTGTGTCTCCTTCTCTCTCTGCCCCTCCCCTACTCATGATCTGTCTGTCTCTCTCTCTCTCTCAAAAATAAACATTAAAATAAATTTAAAAAAATAAAGTACTATATATCACAAAAATAACAATTTGCTTTTCAATTGCATCTTTTTTTTTTTTTTTGGTGAACTCTTACCAGATCTTTAACCGAAGCTATTTTTAAGTCTCTTCATTCACAGTCATTTATTGTTTTACTCTTTTTCTCTGGAAGCACTTACAATCAACTACAGGCAAAAATGCTTCATCTTCAAAAAGATTCATGGAAAAGACCCTGACAACTACTCTATAATACAGGTTTCTGATAACATTAAATACTACCACTGACCTAGGTAAGAATTTCTAAACATCTAATGGAAAGGTGATTGATTCACAAAGCTGCTAACCCAAGATGAAGCAAAACAAAATTACAGGTCTCTGAATAAACTGATGAAGATGATTATAAATACAAATTAAAAATGTGAATCAAAAGTACAATGAGGTATCACCTCACCCCTGTCAGAATGGCTAAAACAAAAAACACAAGAAGGGGGCACCTGACTGGCTCACTGGGTAGAGCATGTGACTCTTTTTTTTCTTAATTTTTTTTTTTTTTAATGTTTATTTATTTTTGAGAGAGAGAGAGAGACAGAGCGTGAGTGGTGGAGGAGCAGAGAGAGAGAGGGAGACACAGAAACAGAAGCTGGCTCCAGGCTCTAAGCTGTCAGCACAGAGCCCGATGAAGGGCTTGAACTCACAAACTGCGAGATCATGACCTGAGCTGAAGTCAGATGCTTAATCGACTGAGTCACCCAGGTGCCCCTGTGACTCTTGATCTCAGGGTCGTGAGTTTGAGCTCCAAGTTGGATGTAGAAATTACTTAAATGATTAAATAAATAAAAACTAAACAAACAAAACCCCCCAAAAGAAACCAGTGTTGGTGAGGATATGGAGAAAAAGGAACCCTCTTGGACTAATGGTGGGAATGCAAACTGGTGAAGCCACTGTGGAAAACAGTATGGAGGTTCCTCAAAAAGTTAAAAATAGAACTATTCTATGGTTCAGAAATTGCACCATTGGGTATCTACCCCCAAAGTACAAAAACACGAATTCAAAGATACGTGCACCCTTATGTTTATAGCACCATTATTTACAATACCAAATTATGGAAGCAGCCCAAGTTATATCGATAGATGATGGATAGGGGCGCCTGAGTGGCTCAGTCAGTTAAGCATCCGACTTTGGCTCAGGTCATGATCTCACAGTTCATGAGTTCGAGCCCCATGTCGGGCTCTGTGCTGACTGCTCAGAGCCTGGAGTCTGCTTCAGATTCTGTGCCTCCCTCTCACTCTGCCCCTCCCCAACTCTTTCTCTCTTTCACTCTCTCTCAAAAATAAACATTAAAAAAATAGATGAATAAAGAAGTGGTATATATACAATGGAATATTATTTGGCTAAAAAAAGGATGAAATCTTGCCACTTGCAATGACATGGATAGAGCTAGAGAGTATAATGCTAAGCAAAATAAATCAGACAAAGCCAAATACCGTATGATTTCACTCATATGTGGAATTTAAGAAACAAAACCAGTGAGGGGCTCCTGGGTGGCTAATCGTCTGACTCTTGATCTCAGCTTAGGTCTTGATCTCAGGGTCATGAGTTTAAGCCCAGGACTGGGCTCCCTGCTGGGCGTGAAGCCTACTTAAAAAACAAATAAACGTGGGGCACCTGGGTGGCTCAGTCGGTTGAGCGTCCGACTTCAGCTCAGGTCACGATCTCGCGGTCTGTGAGTTCGAGCCCCGCGTCGGGCTCTGGGCTGATGGCTCAGAGCCTGGAGCCTGCTTCCGATTCTGTGTCTCCCTCTCTCTGACCCTCCCCCATTCATGCTCTGTCTCTCTCTGTCTCAAAAATAAATAAACTTAAAAAAAAAAAACAAATAAACAAACAAAAGAACACCAGAAATGAGCAAAGGAAAGAAAGCACAGAGACAAACCAAGAAACAGACTCTCTTTTTCTTTTAGGTAAGCTCTATGCCCAACATGGGGCTTGAACTCATGACCCCAAGATCAAGAGTCTTATGGTCTACTGACTAAGCCAGCCAGATGTCCCTTAAGAAACAGACTCTTCACTATAGAGAACTGATGGTTATCAGAGGGGAAGTGGATGGGGGAGTTGGTGAAATAGGTGATGGGGATTGAGGAGGGCACTTGTGATGAGCACTGGGTGGCTTTTTTTTTTTTTTTTTGAGAGAGAGCGAGCGAGAGCGAGAGAGAGCATGCGCGTGAGCATGCACAAGTGGGGGAAGGGCAGAGGGGGAGAGAGAGAATTTTAAGCAGGCTCCATGACCAGTGAGCAGCCAGACTCAGCACTGGATCCCATGACCATGAGATCATGACCTGAGCCAAAATCAAGAGTCAGAGGCTCAACTGACTGAGCCACCCAGGCACCCTAGAAATTGTTCAATCACTATATTGTACCCCTGAAACTAATATAACACTATAATTTTTAATGACTTCATTAAAACATTGATGGTTAATGTTTTGTTTTCCAGATTTAAAGGATCCCCTTTTCTCTTCTAAGCGATTTACATCTTACAGCAAATTGTTAGAGTATACGTTTGTAAACAAAAGTTGAAACATTACCTTTTCCTCCCTACCTGATCCCTCCAGAATTCAGAAACTCCTATTAAATATTCTTTAAGTTTATTTATTTGTTTTGAGAGAGAGGGGAAGAGCAAGCATGCACATGTGTGTGGTGGGGGGAGGGGCAGAGAGAGAAGGAAAGAGAAAGAATCTCAAGCAGGCTCTGCACTGATCTGTCAGTGTGGACCCAGATGCCGGGCTCGAACTCGAGAACTGTGAGATCATGACCTGAGTTGAAATCAAAAGTTGGGCACTTAACTGACTGCGCCACCCAGGTTATTACATATTCTCATTTTTCAAGACAATGTATGTATTTAAATAAGTTCTATAAGAGTCTGTTCTCCTTATAACAGGACACAATTAGACAAATCCTTAACTTGGCTCTTAGCCTAAAGAGACTTTAAAGTTCTGGGATTCCTTACTATCAGGAAATTTTAAAGAACTAAGGTTGACTTTAAGAAGCCTATGAAACCCCTTGGATATTGCCAAAAGTTTGACAAGAACATCTTATTTGAGAATATGCATAGAATCACTATTCTTACTACACTTATGTAAATAATCCAAGTTTAATAAGATTAGATTTAATTTTTACAAATTAGTTTCACTGTATGTGAAATTTATCTTTGATAAAAATGGTATAAGTATAAACAAATTATATTTGAATAGAAAACTGTAGTGTACCCATTATCAGATTCTAGTCCTGTTAACTGTCGAAGGTTTTGTTATCTACTTGACTTCAGAGAAATCACAATAGATCTTCATGTCTGCTGCTGTATAGGCCACCACTTAAGAAAATTCAACACCTGATGACATCATCAAAGACAGTCAAACTGCAAACCAGGAAAATCCATGTGCCTGCAACTGTCATCCTCATTTTACCATATAAAAATGCTTCAAACTCAAATCTAGAAATTTTCTCAACTGGCTGTGCTCTAAACTCAAAAAAAAAATTTATAATTTGCTTGAGCTACTACCTTTTGTTTTTATTTCCATCTAAATGCCTCCTATTAGATTACCTGATTGCTCATATCACAGAGGCCTACTTAACATGGAAGCTCATTTGTAAAACTGCCTCCTGTACAGTATCACATCCTCATGTTCATGCTGTCCTAAATAATCAGAAGGATATGCGATTGCTAATACGTCTGTTGTGCTTATGTAAGATAACTTCCAAAAAAAAAAAAAAAGTAGATTGAATTAGAAAAGTAAAACCTGAATCTGATCAGAACCCATTTAAGTCGATTAGTTGGTTAAATCTTGGCTTCGGGGAAGCTCGGCTCTGGGTAATTTTTCAATCCTTGTTTATTGTTCTCCTTAGAGTTATCAATCATATTAATCTCTCTAGTGTATTATAGCCTCTCAAGGGCTTTAAATGCTTTTGGGTAGCCATTCATACATCAAAATATATCCATCAGGATTAGATAATTCAAGAAACTCAATGATCTGACCTCCCATATATATATGATGATCTGACTGCTGGCGACAGTGACTAAATGACCCTCCATCCTGAGGACTCAACTACTAGAAACTATAAATGTGTGATTCCTCAGCCTGGCTGCATCAATAGTGGTAACCAGGAGTAACATACTAGTTGGCTATACTCAGCTTGCTAGGAGAATGACCAAAAAGTAATTGTTAAAATCAAACACAAATTGGGGCACCTGGGTGGCTTAGTCGGTTGAGCGTCCCACTTTGGCTCAAGTCATGATCTCATGGCTCATGAGTTCAAGCCCCGTGTCAGGCTCTGTGCTGACAGCTCGGAGCCTGGAGCCTGGAGCCTGCTTTGGATTCTGTGTCTCCCTCTCTTTCTGCCTCTCCCCTGCTCATGCTCTGTCTCTCTCTCTCTCTCTCTCAAAAATAAACATTCAAAATAAATAAATAAATAAAATCAAACACAAATGGAGACCAGAACTTGCATGGGAGCTTATTTTGCACAGCAAGTGAGGGACCCTTCTTGCTCATGCCTCTGAAAATCATAAGTGAAACTTAAATTGTTCCCCAAAATTGATATGAGGTAACCACTAATTTCCTTTTATTTAAGAAAATTCTAATATTGGGCACCAGGGTGGCTTAGTCGGTTAAGCGTCTGACTTCAGCTCAGGTTATGATCTCATGGTTCATGAGTCTGAGTTCCCCGTTGGGCTCTGTGCTGACAGCTCGGAGCCTGGAGCCTGCTTTGGATTCTGTGTCTCCCTCTCTCTCTGTCCCTCCCCCACTTGCACTCTGCCTCTAAGATAAACATTAAAAAAATAAATAAAAAGAAAATTCTAATAACCAATCACCATGAAGAATAAACACTATCTGTATTCTACATAAGTTAATTTATAACAATAAACTTCTGAGCCTCATTCCATGTTTTGAGTGCTCCTAGCTTGCAAACTGTCTTTTTGGTATGTGCACAATAAGCTTTTCCAATGATTACTTCAGTGATTCATTGGTTTTACTTCTGTATTTTTCCTGAACTTTCAACACTATGTATGGTGATGAATGTTAACTAGACTTATTGTGATCATTTCACAATATACAAAAATATTAAATCATTATGTTGTACATCTCAAACTAATACGTTAAGGTCAATTATACCTCACTTACCAAAAAAATGTAGAACTGAGCATCTAACAACCTCCCAAGGCTAAGGGCATGAAGATTAGTGCCCAGGACCTGATCTAGGCAGAGTGGAGGGAACCCAAGTGAAAGCAATCCCTTTGTAGGAAACTCAAAGGGGTATACACCCATGAATAAGCATAAAGCTGATATTGACAAACCTCATAGGGTTTGTAGTTCTCCTTCAAATAATCAAAACCTCTGAACTTGGCCTGGGGTAATTCAGAATTGCCAGTTCTCACAAGCACCTAGCAGAAGCAAAGGTGAATCTTCACTAGAGGAGACACCATTCTAGGTTTGTACAATTTCTGCAAACAATTTTATAAATAAAACATTTAGCACTCAATTATAAAATAACTAGGCACACAAGGAAAATTTTATCAATGAAACCAACAGAAACAATGGACACTAGAAACAGACCAATGGACAGACCAGATACTGGAGTAATCTAACTCCAAGTACAAAACCACCCTGCTTACTATGTTTGAGGAGATAAAGAACACAATTTGAAAAATTTCAGCAGAGAAATGAAAACAAAAGTTTAAAAAGGAAACAAGTATTCTAAAATGAAGTAGTGATGATGGTTGCATAATCCTGAATATACTAAAAAGTCCCACTTTTTGTACACTTTAAAAGAGTGCATTTTACGGTATGCGAGAAACATTTCAAGAAAGCTGTTATTAAAAAAAAGGGGGGCGGGTGCCTGGGTGGCTCAATCGGTTAAGTGTCTGACTTCGGTGTGGGTCATGATCTCAGGGTTCATGAATTTGAGCCCCACATTGGACTTTGTGCTGACACTGCAGAGCCTGCTTGGGATTCTCCCTCTCTGCCCCACCCCCACTCGTGCTTTCTCTCTCTCTCTCTCTCAAAATAAATAAATAAACTTAAAAAAAAAACAAAGAAACAAGTAAAAAGTCTAGATGTAAAACAAAAATAAATGAAGTAAAATAGTGTATAGGCACAAGAATAGACGCTGTCAGAGGACTGCATCAACTGTTATTAGTCCACAGCTCTGTCTTTTCTACCTCTGTGTATCTTATCACTTTGACTGGGATGATAAAGTTTTGAAAAAGTGTGCAAAACATTTCTTTACCAGTTCCATGAGAGCATGGACACACTGAAAATCTCATGAAACAGAGCCAACAAGATGGGTTGACTTCCCTCAGGACATCAAAAAAACCCAGGAGGGACAAAGCTGAATCAGAATCTCTTAGTTCTTTGAACCCGGGTGTAGTCAGAGAACAGGCCAGTTAGGAAGGGAAGTTGAGAAGCTGAAATACCAAGACATAGTGAAGAATCAGAGGCCAAATGCATGCTGGAGTTAGAAAGGAGCTGAAACTCAGGGATGGTTCCTGGATTTCTGGCTTTGCTAAGTAGGTAGAGGTATCCCTTACTGAGTTAGAAAAGATTGGCACAACACAACAGTGGGTGTGGTTGAAGACAGAGAATCAGAAGTTCAATTTTAAAGAGCTCTTTTTGTTTTTTTAAAGGCTTAATTGTGAATGTATCAAATTTGAGATGAGTATGGGACAACCAAAGAGGGATGTCACCTGTCTATATACATCTGGAGCCCAGGAAACACCTGGGATGGAAATATAAATTTGAGAAGGCATGAAGTGGGTATTTGAGAAAAACAAAGAAGATACAGGCATGACCAAAGGGATATATAGACATTACGAAAAGGAATTTGGATTTTATCCTGAAGGCCACATGCTACATCAGCTTTATACTGAAGACAGGTAACTAGCTGCAGTGGTAAGGAACATACTGCATTAAGGGATGGGGGGGGGGGGTTAATAATTAGGGCCTTTACGGTAATCCAGGTAAGAGATGGGAATTCTCATATACAGTTTCTTTTTTAGAAGTTTATTATTAAAAAATTTTTTTTAATGTTTATTTTTGAGAGAGAGACACACACACAGAGCATGAACAGGGGAGGGGCAGAGAGAGAGGGAGACACAGAATCTGAAGCAGGCTCCAGGCTCCAAGCTGTCAGCACAGAGCTTGATGCAGGGCTTGAACTCACGAACTGTGACATCATGACCTGAGCTGAAGTCAGATGCTTAATAACTGACTGAGCCACCCAGGCACCCCTATTTATTTATTTTTGAGAGAGAAAAGGAGAGTGCATGAGTGTGTGCGCGAGTGCAGGGTGGGTGGGCAGAGAGAGGGAGACAGAGAATCTGAAGCGTCTTTGTGCTGAGATCCCAGGAACCATGAGACCATGACCTGAATCAAAGTCAGATGCTTGACTGAGCCACCCAGATGCCCCTCATAGTTTTATATTCTGACTTTTTTTACTTCTAACATGAGCATTTAGGGGTGCCTGGGCGGCTCTGTTGGTTAAGCGTCCGGCTCTTGATTTTGGCTCAGGTCGTGATCTCATGGTTCGTGTTTTGGGCCTGGAGTCAAGCTCTTCACTGATGGTGTGGAGCCTACTTGGGCTTCTCTCTCTCGGCCTCTCCCCTCCTTGCAAGCACGTGTGTATGCTCTCTCTAAAAATAAATAAGTTAACATTAAAAAAAACAACAGTGCACCTGGGTGGCCCAGTCAGTTGAATGTCTGACTCTTGGTTTTGGCTCATGTCGTGCTATCATGGTTCACGAGATGAAGCCCCGCAACCGGCTCTGTGCTGACAGTGTGGAGCTTGCTTGGGATTCATTTTCTCTCTCTCTGTCTCTCTCTCTCTGCCCCTCTCTTGCACATGCTCATGCGCTTTCTCTCAAAATAAACACACGTTAAAAAAAAAAAAAAACACTTTAAAACAAAAAAACATGAGCATTTAACAATGTCACTAAAAGCTCTCTGGAAACATAGTTTTAAATGACTAAATGATCTACCCACCTGTGAATGCACATAATCTAATCTATTTAACCACAATAGGTTACAATACAGTTAGGCATTTTGGTTATTTTCAGTTGTTTATTGGTAAGCTTATTCACTTATTATGTACCTATCCTCTCTGCTAGGTAAAAATCTTTTCCCCCTGCCTCAGTGATAAAATCTCTGGCAAATCTCATAGGTTTTCCAAAATTATTTGATTACTTCTAGCTACCAAGTTTTACTTTCTCATTTGGTTTATAACTTTTTCTCATTCAGCTGAAGTTTGAACTAGACTTAGAAGCTTGTAGTAAAAAGACAGGCATGGCTGGGATGACAATCACCGACTGCACCATTTGATCCCCACATTTCTTGTTACTGTGCAGTCAGGCAGGGCTTTGTGACTTGTGCTGCCCAGTGACATGTGACTGTCGCACTTGTGCTAAAGCACACCGAAAAGCCCATGCAAGCATAGTTCTCCCATGAAGAAAACCGGGGGAGCTGTGTGTTCAAGATGGGGCAGAGTAAGACGGTGGCCCTTCTAACAACTTAAGTCCCTAGTGACCATGGGGAGCACAGTCCTCTCTGCCAATTCATGTAGGGCATGAAGCATACGCAAAACATAAACTTTATTGTATCAGCTGCTGAGATTTTGGGGCTACTTGTTACCCCAGTATAACAGAGCCTATCCCAGTATAGTGCACTTCACCGTTTCTACCACTTTGCTCTCTTCCTCTTCTTTCCCACTTAGGGCATCTGATTCCTCCAGGGTTGGAGAAGTAATTAAGGAGTCAGGGAGGGAAGGAAAGGTAACAGGTATGTAATGGATACATCTGCTGCTCCACCCAAGTCCCCTTTATAATGTTTGCTAACCTCCACCTCCCTACCTGCCCCCCAGCTTTTGTGTCTTTTGCTTCTCACCATCCACACCTGAGACTCTCTTCAAAGGCCTGCTCCAGGGCTACTGGAGCCACTGTGTCTATATAGGCACAGAGTCAGAAGAGCCTGGGAACTTACATCCACCCACCAAAAGGTGGATCACAGCCAGTGATTGCCTGGAGTATGAAAGTAGGAGTACAGAAGCCCAGGTTCCTTGTAACAAGTCAGGGCAAACTCTGAGGCATAATTTATATTCCAAAGTTCCATTGTGGAATCAGGCTGAAGGCCCCCTCCATGGGACTTTGTTTGAAGTCTCACCCTTGCTTTGCTTTTCCCCCCCTCTCCTATCCCACTTCTTCTAGTCATTTTCCAGTTTTTCCTGGGAGCATTTCTTTAATAGATTCCTTGCTGCCAAATTCCCACTTCATAGTCTACTTCTGAGGAAATCTACCGAAAACGTTTGAAACTGGTATTGGTCCTAGGACACAGACTTTAAGGATGGGATTTTGGAATCTGATCACTTGCTGGCCGCATGGCAATAAGGACATTCTTACTGATGGAAATGCATGTTGTCAGCACCTGGGATGCTGTAGCACTGCCATTACTCACATATGTACCTTTGTTCAACTAGAACCAGATATAGCTGACAGGAGTTATGGGAGCTTGTGCAATCCAGAGGAAACAATCATTTAAAGGGCTATGAAATTAGTTTATTGTTGCTGGATGCTATTGATGCATGGAAGAGAGAAAATGACAGGCTCAATACAGATAGTTACTAATTTAAGGCAAGAAATGAAAGTCAAGGGGCCTCTTTTGAGTAGCTTTTTAAAAAGACTGCTATTTACTTGTCTGGAAGGTAAATTACGTTGAAGCCCAGGCATAAGACTGTATTCTAAAAAAAGAACTTTAGCAACAGCTAACTTTGCATCCTCAGTAAGTCTCCCATACTGAAGTCAGGACTTTGATGGGGAATGAGTGGGACCCTGAAACTTGGGGTGATGATATTTGGGAAGATGCACTTGAGAACACAAAACTTTTAGATCCCTTTGAACATGCGGGCATGCAAAAGTGCCCAGAATCACGTTCTTTTGCCAGTGGACAAAAGTAGGACACTCCCTGCAGAGACCTCAACTGAGGCAGATGTCCTGCACAATACCTCCCTTCTTCAATAATATGCCCCATCGCGTCTGGGACACTAGGCCAATAACTAAGGTTAAGTCTCAGCATGACCGATCTGGGGAAGAGCTGGCCCTGCTAAGGGTGGAAAAGAATTACTCATGAAAGAAGCTACAGGACCAGACTATTATGTATCAGTGAGAACCAAGAGTACTTCTTATAAGTGCACCTTGAGGATGCTGAAGCAGGGTTTGGGGTTGTGGGATGGAATACCAGTCTGGTTAAAGGAGTGTTTGTTGATATGGGGATCTCTTCCAGGACTTAATGTTTAATACCCTGACAAGGGTCCTTGGAACTGACTCTAATAGTGGGACAGTACTTCAATACTTGGTAAAAATGATGCCCACATTAAATGAGGTACTATGCTGGAACTACCACGACAGAGTGCTGAGGAGGGGATTAAAAGTTTCAAAACTAGAGGCGCCTATCAGTTAAGCATCTGACTTAATTTCAGCTCAGGTCAGGATCTCACAGTTTGTGGGATCGAGCCCTGTGTTGGACTCTGTGCTGACAAGAGTGGAACCTGCTTGAGAGTCTCGCTCTCCCTCTCTCTCTGCCCCTCCCCTATACTCATGCTGTCTCTCTCTCTGTCTCTCTCAAAAAAAAAAAAAAAAAAAAAAAAAAAAAAAAAAAAAAAAAGTTCCAAAGCTAAAGCACATCAAAGACCCATCATTAGAGAGGAGGGGTTCTTTTTTTTTTTTTTTCAACGTTTTTTTCTTATTTTTTATTTTTGGGACAGAGAGAGACAGAGCATGAATGGGGGAGGGGCAGAGAGAGAGGGAGACACAGAATTGGAAACAGGCTCCAGGCTCCGAGCCATCAGCTCAGAGCCTGACGCGGGGCTCGAACTCACGGACCGCGAGATCGTGACCTGGCTGAAGTCGGACGCTTAACCGACTGCGCCACCCAGGCGCCCCTAGAGAGGAGGGGTTCTGGAGGCCAGACAATATATGCAGTCCTGACCCAGGTCTTTTTTACAGTGGGTCCAAATCTTCACAGATACACCTAGTGACCATTTCCTTTGTACCCCAATGCACAATCAGGTTGCATACGCTCAGTGTCTGGGAGAGCCCTTGCATTACTTCCTTGATCTACGTAATAAGGACTATTATAGTAGGAAAGGCCAAATGAAAGCTCCTGAACTACAATCCACTCCAAGTCTGGTTGAGACACTGATTCACAAACAGCAAACAATACTGCCTCTTGGGTGGAATGATGTGCTAACACTAAAAACGTGAAGGATTCAAGGGTAGTAGTCCCTCATTATATTCCATTTTAATTTACCAGTCTGGTCCATACGAAAACCACAGACAACAGTGGAGTACTGCCAACTTAACTGAGTGGTAGTCTCACTGCAACTGCTCTGTATGATGTAGGATCTATACTAGAACGAAGCAACTTAGCCTCTCATATAGCATGTAGCTACTGATCTAACGAACGTATTTCAATATCCATCAGAAAGGAAGCTGAGAGACAATTTGCACTTACGTAGGATGGTCAACAGCATACATTCACAGTCTTGCCTCAGGGCTCTTCTGTTACCTCTACTGTTCTCTGTCAAAACACAGCCCAGTGGACCCTGATTTTCTGGATCTTCCATGGAATATTACATTGGTCTATTATATGGATACATATTAACTGGACTTGATGAGCAAGACGTGGCAACTACTCTAAGTGTCTGGTAAGACCATGTACTCCAGAGGTTGGGAGATAAATATCTTGCTATGCTAGGGTGGTTCTGAAGTGCTCAGTGATTCGGGGCATGTCACACCAGGACATTCCCATTAGAGTATAGGAATTATTATTGCACCTTGAAACTCCTAATACTTAGTAAGAAGCATCATGTTTGGCAGGCTTCTTTTGGCTTTAGAGAAAGTATATTGTGCATTTGAAAAAATAGCTCTGAACAATTTACTGGGTGACTTAATAGTCTTCCAGTTCTGAGCCCCACTAATGCCTCAACTTTAGCTGATACCTATGGCTTCACTGGAAGAGGCTGTCTACAATGAACTGATGGAGAAGGAAAAAACATGGGTATACTGTGCTATTCCTGAGCAATGAGTAAATCTGATGTTTCCACAGGTAACTCTAGACCAAATGCAAGACAAAACCAAAAATACAACAACAACAACAACAACAACAACAACAACCTGAAGACACTAGAGAGTAAATAAAGGCAAGTATATACTGGAAGGGGGTTGACACTTGAAAGAAGAGAATAGCATGAGGTGTTTCCATTTTTGTGGCCTTTAGCCTCAGGGTACAGGGCAGTTGGTGCTGTTTAAGGCAGCAAAAAGTCTCAAAGAAAATTCTCAGTCTCTCTGCTTTAAAAATGAAAGAACAAACTTCAGGACAACTGTGCTGCTATAAAGTGAGGAGGGGTATCCCAGAAAGCAGAGAGAGAGACAAGAAGCTCCAGATTGTGTGTATAAACAATGCCTAAACTCTAGTTCATTCCTGAACTATGCACACACAGGACCAACTGCAAGCAGCCCAGCTTAAAAATAAAAGAAATGAACTGAGATTTGAGCTCATGCCCAGGAGACAGACTTTACAGTTTGAAAACCACCAAGTTAACTGCCTGCTTAGAAACAACAATGAAAACAAAACCACTCTTCAGAGAAATACAACAGAATCCAGTTTCTACAGCATGACCTTCAGAACACCCAGGATACTGTACAAAATTACTTTATGAAGAAACAGGAAAATGAAACCTTCTCTCCAGAGAGAAGATAGCCCATGGAACCAATTTTGAGAAGACTCAGATGTTGAAATTTAGACGAGGATTTTAAAGAGTTTATTATAACTACACTCAGTGGTATCAAGGAAAATTGATTTGCAATAAATGAAAAGGAGATCATAGCAGAAAAACAGAAGCTATATATGTTAAAAAAAAAAAAAAAAAAAGATAAAGGGGAGCCTGGGTGGCTCAGCTGGTTAATTGTCTGACTTCAGCTCAGGTCATGATCTCATGATTCGGGGATTCAAGCCCCATGTTGGGCTCTGTGCTAACAGCTCAGAGCCCAGAACCTGCTTAGGATTCTGTGTGTGTGTCTCTCTCTGTCCCTCCTCTACTCACGCTGTCTCTCTCTCAAAATAAATAAAGAAACATTAAATATATATATGTATATAAATTCTAGAATTGAAAAAAACAATATCCAAAACAAAAAATTCACTAGATAGGATTACCAGCACAGTGGAGGTGATAAAGAGTTAGTAAAAGAAATTACTCAATCTACAGAAGAGAGAAAAAAATGGGTAAAAAAAATGAACAGAGACTCAGTGACCTATAGGATAATATCAAGAAGGAGGAGGTAGAGACAGCACAGAAAAATATTTGTAGAAATGACTGGCATTGCCCCAAATCTAGTGAAAGACAAAAATTGATAAATTCATGGTCAGCAGATCTTAAGTAGGAAAAATATGAAGAAACCCATACTCAGGGACATCATAATGAAACTGCTGAAACCAAAAATAAAAAGGAAATCTTGGGGTGCCTGGGTGACTCAGTTGGTTGAGCATCCAACTTCGGCTCAGGTCATGATCTCACGGTTTGTGAGTTTGAGCCCCATGTTGGGCTCTGTGCTGACAGCTCAGGGCCTGAAGCCTGCTTCAGATTCTGTGTCTCCCTCTCTCTCTCTCTGCTCCTCCCCTGCTCACACTCTGTCTCTCTCTCAAAAATAAAGATTAAAAAAAATAATTAAAAAAAAAAAAAAAGGAAATCTTGAAAGCACCAAAGAAAAATGGCAAATTACATACTGGAGAACAACTTGAATTGACTACTGACTTAGAATGGAGGCGAGAAGACAGATGGAGAGGGTTGAATTGTGGTCCTCCAAAAGATGTATCTGTTCCAGTCCAAGGTGACGATGTATGAGGATCCTGAACTCACTTCCTTCCATAGACTCACTGAACCTATGAGTACAGATGGAACAATTTCCTCTGATAAACAAAAACAAAACAAAACAAAAAACACCCAAACCAGCTGAATGATGCTTACACATTGGGTGCAACAGAAAAAACTCACATAAAAGATAGAAGAAAGTGAGAGACAATCTCCCCATGAAGCCTACCGTTAGTGTGGTGGCTCATAATCAGAAGGGAACGCAAAACCCCAAGCTTTTCACTGAGGAGTGAATGGTTTGAATTCCACCTCTTATACCCCAACTTTTAAGACATGCACCTGAGAGATGAGTCCCCAAACATCTATCTTTAAAAGCTAATGGGGGAGTGCCTGGGTGGCTCAGTCGGTTGAGCATCTGACTCTTGGTTTTGGCTCAGGTCATGATGATGTAGTTTTGTGAGTTTGAGGCCCTGCACTGTCAGTGCAGAGCCTGCTTGGGATTCTCTCTCTGCCCCTTCCCCACTTGCACTGTCTCTGTCTCTGAATACATACATACATACATACATAAATGCTAACGGGGCTTGAGTCCATGAGAACCACAAGGCTATAAAGAACTGAGGAACAACTCTTAAAGGGACATGTGCACAGACTCACCCAACCTCAAAGACCAGTGCAGAGGTAATCAACTGAAAAGCTCCCAGGGCTTTCTGTGAGAGACTTATTTGCTTATCTTAAAGCATTAGCCTAATGTGACACACATCCAGGAGTCTACTAAAATACTGCCCCAAGATGGAGGCCAGTAGGCACCATTCTTATGCTCTCTGCCTTGCTTGAGTGCACAGGTATCTCCTGGAAGGGGGCTTTGGACCCTCATTTGGCACCCTGATTTTTGCACCTGTTGCCCAGGGGACACCCCTAGGTTGCTTGGCCCTGGTAGTCAATGGGACTTACACTTGTGGGTCCCACAGGTCTGTAACAAATAAAAAAAGAGCTCCTGGAGTGCTTGGCTGGCTCAGGAGGTAGAGGTTTGTGACTCCTGATCTCAGGGTTGTGAGTTTGAGCTCCACATTGGGTATAGAGTCTACTAAAAACAACAACAACAAAAAAATAGTTCTTAACCAGCTACCACCTCAAGGACATGGTAAAGAGGCAACAGACTAAGACGTCCAATCTCTCAGTGAAAGAGGCCTATTATCTTATGTTTAGAGCTATGCCTGAGGGGCAGGCTTCTAATTACACACACACACCTAAGAGCTGACTGTCATCCTCTCCAGAGACATTGGAGGGCAGGTGCTGTCTTCATGCTTTCCTCTGCCACTCTCTAGAGGTCAATGTCTCCCAGAAGGGAGCTCGTACATGCATCTGGTGCCCTGGTTATTATGCCCAGTGCCTGCTTTTTGAGGCTACTGCCCAATGCCCCTTGATCCCTTGGATCTGGTGGGCAGAAGGGCTTGTGTTCCTTGGGTCCCATGTGTCTGCAACAATCAGAGATAGTTCTTGGATGTCTACTATCCCCAGGGCACAGTGCAGACAGCAGAATGAAACATACCCCCAGTCTCTGTGAACAAGACCT
Source organism: Panthera onca (assembly GCF_046562875.1). Classification (NCBI taxonomy): domain Eukaryota; kingdom Metazoa; phylum Chordata; class Mammalia; order Carnivora; family Felidae; genus Panthera; species Panthera onca. Next base: position 62,030,293 of record NC_138339.1, on the reverse strand, counting down.
ATTTGCTTGTCCTGGAGTTTCAGACTGAGAGACAGGCTTCAGGTTCGGCACACATGTAGGGCCCACTGAGGTACTCTCCAGGGATGGAGGCCAGTGGACACTATCTCGGCACTCTGCCTCTGCTTTGTTATAGGTTGCCAGTATCGCCCAGAAAAGAGCTGTACACTCACCTAGAAGCCTGAGTCTTGCAGCTGCTGCTCAGGGGGCATCTCTAGATCATATGGCTCTGTGGCCAGTGAAGCTTATGCTTGCAGTCCTATAGGACTATAATTATTTGCATACTTTAAAAGCTGCTGCCCATGAGTCTCACTTTCAATCAGTCTGAATCTAGGTGTTAACAGATATTGACACTGACAAGCTACTCTCAGCTACCGAGAGCCACTAAAAATAAAGTAGGTTGCTTGGACAATCATAAAGGTTTGAGAAACAACCAAGAGCTAGGGCAAGGTTAAATAATAAGCTTAATCTACATGAGGCCCTTCCTGAAGACTGGGAGATGTGGCTGTTTTATGTAATACATACAAACCAACACAGAATCAAGAAAAATAAAGGCATAGAGATGAATATATTCCAAAACAAACAAACAAAAAAGGTAAAACTTCAAAAAATGATGTTCATGAAACAGAGTTAAGTGCTTTACCTGACAAAGAGTTGAAAATAATGGTCATAAAGATGCTCATCAATCTCAGGAGAAGAATGGATGAACAAAGTAAGAATCTCAATAAAGAGAAAATTTAAGAAGGTACCCAAAAGGAAGTCACAGAGCTGAAGAATACAATAACTGAAATGAAAAATACAATAGAAAGGGTCAAAAACAGACTAGCTGAAGCAGAAGAGAGGATCAGTGAACTGGAAGATCGGGTCCTGGAACTCATTCAACCAGAGCAGCAAAAATGAAAAAAAGAGAAAAAGTAAAGATAGCCCAACACACCCACATTTAGGTGTTTCAGAAGCAGAAGAGAAAAGGAGGCAGAACATTTATTTAAAGAAATAATGGCAGAAAACTTCCCTAATCTGGAGAATGAAACAGACATCAAGATCAAGAAAACCCAAAGAGTTCCAAAGAAGATGAACCCAAAGGGACCCATATCAAGACCCATTATAAGTATCAAAAGTTAGAGGTGTCTGGGTGGTTCAGTCATTTGAGCATCTGACTCTTGATTTTGGCTCAGGTTATGGTCCCAGAGTCATGGTATCAAGCCCCACGTTGGGCTCTGTGCTGAGCATGGAGCCTGCTTGGGATTCATTCTCTCTCTCTTTCTCTCTCTCTCCCTCTCCCTCCCTTTGCCCCTCTCCTCAGCTCATGCTTGCACTCGGTCTCTCTCTCTCTCTCAAGTAAATAAAATGAAAAAAAAAGTAAAAGTAAAAACTCCCATAAAATGTATAAACAAAAAAAATAAAATAAAAGAAATACATCAAAAAATTTAAAGCTTAATGTATCATTTTGTCTTGTAAGGTTTGTAATGTATGTAGATGTAACACGTAAGACATTTATGGTATAAAAGATGGGAAGGGATAAATGGATCCATATATAGTTCCAAGTTTTCTATATTTTAGGTGAAGTGTTAAAATATTAACTCTATGTAGGCTGTAAAAAGTTAAAGAGGTATATTGCAATCCTTAGAGCAACCACTAAAAAACTAAGGAAGGGTTATAGCTAAAAAAAGTCAATAGATCAGGACGTGGTACTATTGGGTTGAGTGGAATGTTTTAAGTAGGATGTGGCAGAGGATGATAAAGATTGTTCTAAGGAAGGGAAACAAAAGGATCGGTAATAAAATTGCTTGTGGCAAAGGAGATTAGAGTGGACGTTATAGTAGGAGGAATAGTGGTCCTCCACCAATATTTCTACCCAGAATGTCAGCATGTGACCTTATTTGGAATAAGCGTTTTTGTAGATGCAATTAAGGATCTTAAGATCATCATGGGTTAAGGTGGGCCAATAATGGGTTCCTTATAAGATACAGACATAGAAGAGAAACACAGAGAGAGAGAAAAAGGCCTTGTGAGCACCAGGACAGAACTGGAGTGGTGATGCCACAAGACGAGGAACACAAGGAAGCACCAGATGCTTGAAGAGGTAAGAACAGCAAAAGAGTGAAGGTGAACCCTTTCCTTACATTATACACAAAAGTGAACTCAAAGTGGACCAAAGACTTAAAAATAAGAGCTAAAAGTATAAAATTCTTAGAAGAAAACAGGAAAAAGCTTCATGACGTTGGATTTGGCAAAGATTTCTGGGATATGACACCAAAAGCACAGTCAACAACAACAAAAAATCAAATACATCAAAATTTATCTTTTATGCATCGAGGAAAACTATCAACAGAATAAAAAGGGAATGGAAGAAAGTATTTGCAAATCATATACCTTTTAAGAAATTAGTATCCAGAATGTGTAACAAATTCCTATAACACAACAACAAAAAGCCAAAAAAACAAGTGGATTCAAAAATGGGTAAAGGACTTGACTAGACATTCCCCCAAAGAAGATAAACAAATAGCCAACAAGTATACGAAAAGATGCTCAACATCTTCCATTATAAGGGAAATGCAAATTGAAATCACAATGACATAACACCTCACACATGTTATGATGGCTCTTATCAAAAACAAAACAAAACAAACAATAACAAAACAAAAAAGAAAAAAACCCAGAAAATAGCAGGTGTTGGCAAGGATGTGGAGAAATGAGAACACTTGGGCGTTTGCTGGTGGGAATGTAAAATGGTACAGCTGCTGTGGAAAACAGTACCACAGTTCCTCAAAAAAATTAAAAATAAAATTGCCATGTGATCCAGAAATTCCACTTCTGAGTCTATACCCAAAGGAATTGAAAGCAGGGACTTGATGACATATTTGTACAGCCATGTGCATAGCTACATTATTCACGACAGCCAGAAAGTGGAAGCAGCCCAAGTGTCAATCAGTAGAGGCATAGATAAACAAAATGTGGCATATACACACAATAGAATGTTATTCGGCCTTAAAAAAGGAGGATTTCTAACACATGTTATGACATAGGTGAACCTTACAGATACTATGCTAAGGGGAATGAGCCAGTTGCAAAAGAACAAATGCTAGATGATTCCATTTCATGAGGCACCTTGAGTAGTCAAATTCATGGGGCTAGAAAGTAGAATGGTGTCTGGGGGGAGGTGGAATGGGGGGCTATTGTTTAATGGGTATGTAGTCTGGGAAAACGTTACGAAGTTCAGAGATGGACAGTGGTGACAGCTGCACAACAACATGGATGCACTTGATGCCACTGACCTGTACACTTAAAAATGTGTCAAATGATAAATTTAAGTTATGCATATTTTACCATAATTAAAACATGGAAGAAAAAGAAAAGACGAGGAAAGGAAGGAATCTTTTTTAGAGACTTTGAGGGAGTATGGTCCTGCCCATACCTTAATTTCAGACTTCTGGCCTCTGCAACTGTGAAAGCATAAATTTCTGTTGTTCAAAGCCATCAAGTTTGTGGCAATTTGTTGTGAAAGCCACGGGAAGCTAATATTGATACACTGAGACTACAGAAGGCAAATAAGACAGAAATGGAAACAGAAGACGCCATGCAATACATCATTATGATGAAGAGCTAGAACAGGACTTTGTACAACTCCCCTAGGAGTGAGGCTGGGAACTGCAGACCATGCATGCTCCCTTTGTGGCACTAGCTCAGTGAGCCCTTGTGCTACCAGGTCAGTGAAAGCCCCCCATCCCCTGCCACAAAGGCATCCCCCAATGCCCCTGCCCCATTGAATAGTCAATGACAGCACTCCCAGCTTGGTAAAAGTATCCATGGCCTCAGACCTCTCAGGGATGAAGATCTAGGACACCTTTAAAGGCAAGCCACCTAGAACAGAAGTGTTACCGTCAAGGGTGATGGGCACCTAGAACATGTACAGAAAAACATGGGTTCAAACTACATGGATCCACTTAAATTATATGCAGGTTTTTTTTCTGAAACAGCATAGTACTATAAATGTATTTTCTCTTCCTTATGATTTTCCTAACGTTATCTTTTCTCTAGCTTACTGTATTTTAAGAATATAGCATATAATACGTATAATATGCAAAATACTATTGACTGTTTATGTTTTTGGTAAGGCTTCTAGTCAATAGTAGGCTGTAATTTAAGTTTTCGGGGAGTCTAAAGTTATATGTGGGTTTTCAAGTGCACAGGGGGTTGGCACTCCTAACCGCCAAATTGCTCAAGGATCAAATGTACTGTTTTTCAAGGATGGCCCTCCTATTGCTGCTGCTTTGCCCAAAGCATAGAGAGCCAGAAGTGCCTGGAAGCTGACTGACTGATCCAGGATTAGGAAAGCTCAGGCTCAAGTTAGGACCAACCCTGGGGAGTCACTTATATCCCGGAGCATCATGCAGGATCAGCCTGAGGCCCAAACCCTACTTTACTGAACTCTGCCTCAGAGTGCCTCAGAGCCCTTTCTTGGTTCCCCATTCCGTAACAGGTTTCTCCCAGAAGTACTTTTTTTTTTTTTTTGTAATTTTTTAATTGTTCTTTATTTTTTTGTGAGAAAGAGACAGAGAACAAGCTGGGGAGGGGTAGGGAGAGAGGGAAACACAGAATCCGAAACAGGCTCCAGGCTCTGAGCTGTCAGCCTAGAGCCTGGCATGGGGCTCAAACTCATGAACCCCGAGATCATGACCTGAGCCAAAGTTGGATGCTTAACCAACTGAGCCACCCAGGTGTCCTCCTGGGAGTACTTCTTCATAAAGCCCTTGTCCAGTATCATCTCAGGATACTTCTTGAGGACTATCCTGGGGAGCCCAACCTGAGGCAAGGGAGAAAACACCTTGACTTGCCCAGTTACAATCTGGCACCTGTATCTCCTAAATATTTCATGTCAAAGGCTGGTATCTTTTCTCAAGGGGCACTTTTTGGGGTTCCTGTTATTCCCAGATAAGAGTTACCTCCTCTGGCTAGATGCCCCAAAACTTCCTCCCCTCTTAATCTCTTCCTTATGTTGCACCCCTCATAGGGTACAACTGTAGGAATCACCTTCCCCCTCCAGATGGCTCTCTTGGTCAGCATCCATTTCTTTTTTCTTTTTTTTTAAAGTTTATTTTTATTTTGAGAGATAGAGAGTGAGCGGGGAAGGGGCAGAGAGAGAGAGAGAGAGAGAGAGAGAGAGAGAGAATCTCAAGCAGGCTCTGTGCTGTCAGCACAGAGCCCAATATGGGGCTCGAAATCATGAACTGTGAGATCATGACCTGAGCCGAAATCAGGAGTCAAGGCGCTTAACTGACTGAGCCACCCAGGCACTCCAGTCAGCAACCGTCTTAAGACAATCTTTTTGTGGAATCCCTGGCTCGCCCCCACAAGCATGCATGTTTGCCCCTCAGAATTTTGGAAGTGCAGGCCTTTCCAGAAACGGGTATTTTCTCTCTGTGAAAAGAGGGCTGCCACTCAGCCTTTGGACTGCCCACATATTCACTTTTGCAGACAAGAATGAGGACCCAGTGCCCATGTTTCCGAACTCTAGGGGACACACTTCTGTATCTGAGTGGTCCCTGAAGGCCCCCTGCAGTGCACTTGGGCAGTACTAGGAGGGAAGAATTCTATAAATGCTTTTCTGTCTTAGCTGATCAGTCTCCAAATCTCTCCAGTACACCCTCAAAGTAGGGGGATGGGCTGATTAAGCTGGCAGAACTGGTTTTTGGACAACCTCCTTCATAGGCCTTCCAAACTTCATCTAAGACTCTGCATTAAAATGGCACCTATTATTTTCAGGTTTGAGGCCACAGCTGAAACTCCAGACTGAAAGCGTCTCATTTTCACATCTTGTTACATAGATAAGGCTCCTTGTGCATACACTTTCCTTCAAGTTTGGTAATTCTGAGCCGCTACTGGTTACAAAGCTCCTCCAGCAGAGAGGAAAAAAAAAAAAAAAAAAAAAAGGGAGAAGCAGGCATACAACACTCCCATTCAGGTGGGAGGGAAGAGAATAAGACCATCAACAGGAGACGCACCTGAATACACAAGCAAAAAACTCATTGGGATTAATGCTGGAAACCTCAGTCTTATAACTTCTGTGTTCTAGCAGCTAGAATCTGGTTCATTAGGAAATCCCTACATAACTTCATTCCTCTTTACCTGTTCTCTGCCAGCTGGTTTCCTCAGAACTTAGGATACTCCTTGGGATAAATTTCTTAATCCTTGGAACCCTCCAAGTTGCTCAGGGCCTATAGAAGGGCCTGGGGTAGGCTCTGGCAAAAAAAGTTCACACTAAATTGCTGAATAATGCACTGCCCTACCTCTCATTGCCCCTCATTTTGGACTCTGCTTGCAAGCACCCACCTCATCCTCTCCAAGATGGGAGAACTGCCAGAAAGAGGGACCTGCAAACATGAAGACATGAAGTTATGAGGGTTGATGGCCTGTTCTGGGAAAAATGAGGAGCCAGAACAGGAAGTGGAGGAAAGCATAGTGAGAAATGAATTTGGAAGGGTGTATTGGAGTTACACTGGGAAGAGCCTTCCGTGCTACGTGCCTGCCATGTTGCTACTCAGGAGTGAGGAGTGGGACACACAGACTGCCTACCTGGTTTTAACCGGTATGTCCGTGGCTATTATTGAGGGGAAATATTTTCTAAATCCAACTCTCTCACATCTACATCAAAGACTTCTTGGCACATGTATAGTCTTGTTCAAGATCCTAGACTTGAGTCTGGCACTCAGGAAGCCAAGACCCTTTCTGCATTCACCAAAATGATCTAGAGCATCGTTGACTTTTTTTTCCTCTTGTAAAGTTTGAAACATTATAGAATTACTCATTTCTTAAAATATCTAAATTTTTTCAGCATAAATTTAAAGAGTCGAGAAGAATATGGTTTTCAGTGTATTGTAAATATTGACATTTAAAAACAAAGCTGTTCTGTTACTCTTCTCAGTGAAATTTAAATATATAGTAATTTCATACCATAATCCTTTTAAAATATACATGAACAAGCTGTTTTTCAATAGGTGGAAATTTTATATCCTTTTTTTTTTTGTTCCTTGAATTCTTATCTCCATTCCATTCCCCTCCCCCACCCCCCCGCCCCCAAGTTTTATGCTTGAAAGTCTTAATGCTCACCTTATCCTACGTCTCTTCTGTATGTTATAGTTTTCATTTTTGGTGATTACAGGCTTGGAATGTTGGTAAAAAAAAAAAAAAAAAAGCTTTCTGCATTTATATTATCATTGTAGGGTCACCTGGGTGGCTGAGTCAGTTAAGTCCCTGACTCTTGGTTTTGGCTCAGGTCATGATCTCATGACTCGTGAGAGTGAGCCCCACATCGGGCTCTGCACTGCTGGTGTGGAGCCTGCTTGGGATTCTCTCTCTACCTCTCTCTCTGCCCCTTCCTGCTTGTGCTCGCACATGCGCGCACTCTCTCTCTAAATAAATAAACTTAAAAAATAATCATTGTAATTGTTATTAAATGCAAGTGGTCAAACAGTACATTAACATTTTGAAAAAAAAATTTTTTTTTTAACGTTTATTTATTTTTGAGACAGAGAGAGACAGAGCATGAACGGGGGAGGGTCACAGAGAGAGGGAGACACAGGATCTGAAGCAGGCTCCAGGCTCTGAGCTGTCAGCACAGAGCCCGACGCGGGGCTCGAACCCACGGACCGTGAGATCATGACCTGAGCCGAAGTTGGACGCTCAACCGACCGAGCCACCGAGGCGCCCCAGTACGTTAACATTTTGATAAACAACAATTAAACATAATTTTATTAGAACTACTTCTTTAAATCAACCAATAATTTAAATAGTTTGCATATCCATGCATGAATATTACTCACTGCTAGAATGAGAGGATTCAGCATCAAATTTTTGTTTGTTTAGTTTATTTTTATTTACTTTGAGAGAGAGACAGTGTGTGAGCAGGGAGGGGCAGAGAGAGAGGGGGAGAGAGAATCCCAAGCAGGCTCTGGGCTTTTACTATGGAGCCCAACGCAGGGCATGATCTCATGATTCATGAGATGATGACCTGAACTGAAATCAAAAGTCAGATGCTTAACCTACTGAACCAGCCAGGTACTACTCAAATTTATTTTTAGGTCAAATTTTTATAGATGTTAGTACTTAAGAGGCTTGTTTATGTAAAAATGAAAATTGTCTTATAGCAATGTTATGCAACTTCTTTGGATTCCTTCAAAGTTATTGTGTCAAATATTACATAGTGACCAGTCAGCACAATCATTATTTTTGTTTTTATTTTTGAGAGAAAGAGAGTATGAGTCGGGGAGGGACAAAGAGAGGAGGACAGAGGATCTGAGGATCCAAAGTGGGCTCTATGCTGATGGCAGCGAGCACAATATGGGGCTCAGACTCAAGAACTGCGAGATCACCACTTGAGCCAAAGTCAGATGCTTAACTGAGCCACCCGAGGACCCCACAAAATTTTAAATTATCATTAAAATTTAATTCAACCATCAATTTTGTTGAGTGCAAAGTTTTGGAAATCATCTTAGTAAAAGCATTTTTTATACAGTCACTAGAGAAATTCACCGTCTCAATTTCTGGAAAGCATACCTAAAAGTCTTTATCAAGATTTACAAAATAATTATTAATTATACCTGCATAGCAGAGACAGTCCTATGTACTCACCATCTACTTTATTTCCTTTTTTCTAGGTGTGCAGGGAGAGTACATTGTTTAGCCTCTCTTGCAGCTTCTTAGGGCCATATGATTAGGTGCTGACCAATAAACAGTGAGCAAGAATGATGTGCTTCTGAGATAAGGCAGTTACAGCTGGTGACCCTCTCCTCTGTCCTCTCTCTCCCAACAATATGGGAGACCATGAATTCTAGATGGTGTAACTGTAAGATAGAAGGCTAGCTGACCTCTTTGGACTGTGAATGAACAAAAAATGTGTGTTAAGGCATTATGTTCCCAGGGTGTGGAAACTTAGTAAGATTTCTGCTTGGTGAGGCTGAGTGGCATTTCCCTGAATTTTGTCCCACTGTGTTTCTGATTAGCATGGGCCACAAGGTAGTTCCTGTGGGGGATTTGAAGAGTAGAAGTGAAACTGAAGTAATTTTGTAGCCCATACACATTGTCATCGGTCTGCTCGCTTACGTCCTTGGTGTGAAGAGTGTCTGGGTCCACTGTCACTCCATGTTCCCTTACAGCCTTCTTTAGATTCTCTGAGTCTGGGGTCACAATTGTGCGGTCAGCTATGTGACGAAGGGCTCCAGCCTCTGCAGGACAGCTACACCACCAAGGTCAGAGGAAATAAGAACTTACAGGCTTCAGTCTATCCTCATGGGGCTCCAGTTTGGCTTAGGCTTGCTCTCCCCCATTTTATATCCTCCTTCCCTTCCTGACTGCCTGCCCCATGGACTTTAGATCCAGTGTTGAATGTGAAGACAATGGGCTTACAGAGACTGCTTAATTAGATTTAACAATTATATAAGGTCAACTCCTTGTAAAAAAAAAATCCCTTAACCCACTGAGTGATTCTGCTTCTCTGACTGACTGGACTGATATAGAGGGATAATTTGCTACTGTGGCATCGTCTATTCTATTCTAATACAACCTTTCTTTACTCTTTCACTTGAAGGTATCTTATATAACCTGATAAGTTTAAAAAGGGTTGAGAAAGCACAAATATTAATTTCCATACATGTCTGTCAATAATTGGTGAAATGTTTCTATTTACGTGCTTTAAATGTATTTTCCTAAAAATTGTGAAACTAAAGATATAACTCATCTAAAATCTATTATTGACAAAGCCAGTCTACACTACCAAACCAGTCAGCCAAAAAGACTGTCAGATAAAGTCTAGCTTTGTTTTTCAGTTCAAAAAAATGTGCTAATATGTATGTTTATGATAACTACCTTGTTTTTAATTCTATAGATAGATGGATAAGGCATGGAGCCTAGTCATACGGATAAACAGGCTGCTGCTATCTTCAAAAAAATTTTTTTAATGTTTACTTATTTTTGAGAGAGAAACAGAGAGACAGACAGACAGAGTGTGAGTGGGAGAGGGGCAGAGAGAGAGGGAGACACAGAATCTGAAACAGGCTCCAGGCTCTGAGCTGTTAGCACAGAGCCAGACGCAGGGCTCGAACCACAAACTGTGAGATCATGACCTGAGCCGAAGTCAGACACTTAACTGAGCCACCCAGGCGGCCCGGTGGCTGCTATCTTTACTACTTCTTACTGCTGTTCTCTTTCCTAGAGTTTCACAAGATTTTCTCTTAAGAGAACTGCATTCTTTGGGCCACCTGAGTGTCTCAGTAGGTTCAACTTCCAACTCTTGGTTTCAGTCTCCTGGTTTGTGGGATTGAGCCCCAGGCTGTACTCTGTGCCTACATCACAGGGTCTGCTTGGGATTCTCTCCCCTTCTCTCTGCCTCTCCCCCATGCATGCTTTCTCTCTCTCTCTCTCACTCAATAAATAAATAAATAAACAAACTTAAAAAAAACTCTCCAGATTAAACAAACAAACAAACAAACAAAAAGAACTGCATTCTTTGACTTTAGTTGCAAATGAGTTAAGTCAAAATTTCAGTGCAGGGTGCATGGCGCTCAGTCGGTAGAGCATGTGACTCTTCATCTTGGGATCATGAGTTTGAGCCCCACGCTGGATGAAGAGATTACATAAAAAAAAAATAAAAAAATAAAAATAAATAAAAATATTTGAAAAAGGGAAGGGCATGTGATTCGCTCAGTTGGTGGAGCATGTGACTCTGATCTTGGGGTTGTGAGTTTGAGCCCCATGTTGGGCATAGAGTTTACTTAATAAAAAAAAATAATAAACTTAAAAAAATTTCAGTGCAGCATCCCTCTCTATAGTAATGTATCTGAATCAAAAAAACCCATCACAGGTGAAAATATACCATTTTAAAATGCCACTCTTGGTCTTCAAAGGTATTCATAAGAAAGGGAAAGACATAAAACCCTCCCAAGGGTTTATGGTGCCTTGATTAAAAGAGAACTCACGAGAGTCCAATACTTTGAATTAGCATGCATACCCTCTCTCTTTTACATCTCTATTAGTTATCTATTGCTGTGTAACAAATTAACTCAAAATGTAGCAGCTTAAAATAAACATTATTGAGGTACCTGGGTGGCTCAGTAGGTTAAATGTCTGACTCCTGATTTCTGCTCAGGTCATGATCTCCTAGTTTGTAAGTTTAAGCCCTGTGTCAGGCTCTGTGCTAACAGCACAGTTTGGAATTCTCTGTCTCCCTCTCTCTCTCTTCCTCTCTCCTGCTCATGCGCTCTCCCTCTCTCTCTCTCTCAAAAATGCAAAAGAATGAAACTGGACCATTTTCTTACACCATACACAAAAATAAACTCAAAATGGATTAAAGACCTAGATGTGAGACCCGAAGCCATAAAACTTCTAGAAGAAAATATAGGCAGTAGTTTCTTTGACATCAGCCTTAACAACGTTTGTCTAGATATGCCCCCTCAGGCAAATGAAACAAAAGTAAAAATGCAATATTAGGACTACACTAAAATAAAAAGCTTTTGTATAGCAAAACGAAATGAAAAGGTAACCTACTGAATAGAAGATATTTGTGAATGATGTATCCAATAAGGGGTTAACATCCAAAATATAGAAATAACTTAAGCAACTCAACACCAAAAATGTTCGATTAAAAAATGGGCAGATGACCTGAACATTTTATCCACAAAGACATACAGATGGCCAACAGACCCATGAAAAGACGCTCAACATCATTAATCATCAGGGAAATGCAAGTCAAAACCACAATGAGATATCATCTTACGAGACCAGGGCTCTAACCCCTGAGCTACGGAGCATCACAATGAGATCTCATCTTAACACCTGTCAGAATGACTAGTATCAAAAAGAAGAAATGACAAGTGTTGCTGAGTATGTGGAGAAAAAGGAACCCTTGTTCACTGTTAATGGGAATGTAAATTGGTGCAGCCAGTGTGGAAAACGGTATTAAGGTTCCTCAAAAAATTAAAAATAGAAATATCATATGATCTAGTACTCCACTATTGGGCATTTACCCAAGGAAAATGAAAAATACTAACCTGAAAAGATACACACACCCCAATGTTACTGTAGCATTTACAAAGCCAAAATATGGAAGCAACCTACAAGTCCATTGATTGAGGAATGTTAAAAGAAGACGTGGTATGCATACACAGTGGGATATTATTCAGCCACAAAAAAAGAGTGAGATCTTGCGATTTGGGACAGATGGATGGACCTAGAGGGTATTGTGCTAAGTGAAAGAAGTCAGAGAAAAAAACCAAGTACCAGATGATTTCACTTATACGTGGAATCTAAAAACAAAAGAAACAAAAAGCAGAAAAAACTAGTAACTAGGAACAGGGCATCAAGTACTAAGGGGCAAAGACAACTCTAAATAGAGAAACAGCAGTCATAAGGAGCAACCATTACCTTTAGGGCTGATGCAGAGTACCTGAGGAAGAAACTTGGAGGAGCCTTCCACCCTCACAGCTAGGCTGAGATTCAGACCTTACTGGCGAGACGGTTAATTATGACCCATTGGATGGTGACATTTGCTGAAGTGCTCCAGGTTAGGGCTGGCGAGCAGGAAACTGCCCACTGAGGCTGTCACTGAGTTCACTGGGAAGCCACCCTATGAATGTCCCAGCCACCCGTGTATATGTGTTGGGGGGCTGGTTTGGATATGGTTCTGCAAACCATTTGCTGCTGTATACCACAAAAGCAAGAAGGAAAATAAAGTATATTGGAATTAGGAAGAGAAGATCCTCCATCTGCTTGTGTTCCTCTAGGAACGTTGTGCCAGCAGGCAGAGGAGAGGGGAAACATTCAGAGGGTCCCACTCTTGTTTTTCAAAGTATGTAAAAGAAGTTGGAACTGAGAGGCTATTAATTGATAACTGTGGGTTATATTACATATACTGCACGCGTACCATACTGTCTTTGTACAATCTAAACAATTTTGAATTCTGAATACGTTTCAGACCTTAGGGTTTTGGTTAAGGGATTGTGGACCTGACCACTTTGTTGTTAGCAGGTCTTGTAAACCCCAAAGCAGAGCTATCTGAAAAACTGAAATATGCCTCAAGGCCTTCTGCCTTTATTGATGACCAAATGTAATCACCAGCTGGCTTCAAGCCTGAAGCAATAAAAATACCTGAGAACCTGAGTTCTTGTTTGACTAAAGTGGTAAGCCTTGGCTCAGCTTGTCTCTCGTATAGCTGGGGTAAGGCTTCTATCAATATAAGACTTTTTAAATTCCTTGAGCTCCTGGAATTTGACCCAATAGTATTTTTTTCCTCTTACAGTAGAATATGGTTTTAATAAAAAGATAGAAACCTTGAGTTATCTCCATTATAGTTCTAACGCCAAGGGCTGCAAACTCAAATATCTCTATGGGTTAGGCGTGCAATTTAAATGAGCGGAGCCTGCAGACAGAAGACAACAGGGGGCAATGGTGACAGTGGAAATCTGTAGAGCACATGCTTCCTATAAAGAAGTTAGTTGCTACTTAACCATTGCATATTGTTGCCATGTATATCCAATATAGTCAGATTCTCTAATATTTCAAGATAAGATGGAAATTCAGACTTTGTGAAAATGTCAAATTTTAAAACGATAAATATGGTGTAGGATAAACATACATATTGGGGAATACAGCTTGTGACTCCTACCCTCACCCTATGTGCCAGGTCCTGTGGCAAATACTGGGAACTCAGAGGTCTTGGTTGGGTGTTACACTGGTAGTCCCAGTGAACCATGATTGCTTGTGAACAGGCTTGCATAATCCCTTTCCACATTCACTCTGGGTTTGGCTCTATGACTCGCTTTGGCCAACGGGACATTAGCAAGCGTGGTGCAACCAAAAGCTTGATAATCATTTGCTCACTGGGGCTCATCTTCTTGGAAGCCAGTCACCATGCAGAAATTTGAATGATAAGACACCAGGTGGAGAAGACATGCCTGAGAGGATGAGAAGCTATTTTGATGAGCTCCCAGCTGATTGCAGTCTCTATGAGTAACCTCAGCTTATACCATGTGGGCCCAGCTGAGTCCAGTTGACCCACAGAATTGTAAAAATAAACCACCGTTTTTAAAGTTACTAAGTCTTGGGCGTGGTTTATTATGATACAAAAAGGTAAGTGAAACAGAGGTCATTTATCCTAACTCCTGTTTTACTAATGAATGTCCCAATGCCTAGACAGGGGACGGGTTCTAGTTAAATTCAGACAGCAAGTTAGTGGCAGTAACTTTCCAATTCTGTGCTCTCTTTTCCTACTGCTTTTAATTCCTTTGGTGGAAAGCACCAAAGGACTGTGAAACTTCAAACTCTACCAGTGTGGAACTTACACTGTGCCCTGCATGCATACAAATTACTGTAATAACTTGATCCTTAGAAATAGAAAGATTTCTAGGTCATCAAGCCCCCTCACTTTACAGGTACAGAGAATGCAAAACACTAGAGAAAGAGAAAAGCAGCTTCTGATATTTAGTTGTAATGCTACTAGATGATAGCTAGCCCTCTTAGGTAGACCTTGTGCTCTCCTGTTGAACATAGTTTGGCAGAATGTAAACATCAGATGAGGCCATTCTCTGACCATGGATAGATCAAGACAAAGACAAGACCGCTCCTTAGTTACATTTGAAATCAGATAAAACACGAACATTGTCCAAACCACAAAAAATGACCAAACATCCGTCATCTTGGCTAATGAGGGGTTTCTGCTTCTTTACCAATTACAGCTGCAACCTCAATCTAGTGTTCCCGTGTTCTAGGAACAACTGAGATGCCCCATCATAGAATTACCCCCATTTCCTGACAGCATCTGATCCAGAGTAAAGCCCCACTTCCTTACACCCTCTCCCAAATCACCTAACAACTCTCACTTAAGATTTTTCATGGTGGGTATTCTCCTTCATTGCAACCAGTAATTAGCCCAACTTGTTCAATCAGCGTGTCCCTAGTGGTCTTTGGTTAGTGACCACTGACAGACCTGACAAAGTTCACACAGAGATGAAGGCAGAATTCACTAGGAGTCTCCAGCTGTGGTCCTTCTTAGCGCCCACTCTTTTGGTTAATGTCTGTTTTCCCACCACTAGAATTAAACTCCATGATAACCGAATCCTTCTCTGTAACGTTCGGAGCTGATTTCCAGTGCCTAGACTGGTACCCGGCAGAGGCTGGAAGTTTAAAAAATAAGTACTTTCTGAACGAATGACAAAGAGGGGCCCAATATGCACAGGTTCCCTTTCATTTCTCTGCTCTTCCCAGTTCGTGGTGCGTACAGACAGCACCAATTGTTCATCTCCATAAACCCACTTTCCCCAATTAAATTTCCAAACCTCTCACTCCTGGGATGCCCATACTCTCAGAGCCTCCTCCCTTGCCTGAGCTTCTTTCGCTGGCTGGCACCCTCCCACACCTGGGCGCCAGGGCTTCTTAACGCACCTAGAACCCACCTGTCTCCAACATCTGTCCCTATCACCAGCGACTCGCTCACCAGCCTCCCCGCTACCTAGGCGTCTTGTGGACACTGCGGCGTCGAGTGCGCATGTGCGGAAATCGGTCCACACGCAAAATTTCTGACGAGTGAAGAGTTACCTCGGAGTTTCCGTCCCGGTCCGAAGCTCCTGGGGCTGCCAGGAAGTCAGGAGAAACTAGCCGGAAGGAGAATCCGCGCGAGGGCTTTCTGGGACATGTAGTTGTGGCGCTCCTGAGGCCCTGTTTTGAAGGAGCCCTTCATTCTTTAGGTTTGCACGTGCCACTTTCAAAGTCCAGTGCTACTTGCGGCTCAGAATTCAGCTTCGGGGTGCCAAGAGAGATAGCCTGGTGTTGGCTTCTCGTTCCCACAACGCTCTGCGGGCTCCCCGGCGCCTGCTGGGAGCTGTAGTCCTCGATCGGCGTACTGCGTTCGCCGAGGGGGAGGGCGGAGCTGCCGGCGGCCCGGGCGGGCTGGCAGCTAGAGTGGGTACGATAGCCGCCTCCGCCTCTGCCGCCTCCGCCGTCGCCTCCTCCGCCCGGGCCGTTCGCTGCTGCGCGGGGAGAGCGAGGCGGGGCCGCCGGGGCCGCCATGGAGCCCGACTCGGTGATTGAGGACAAGACCATCGAGCTCATGGTGAGTGCGGCCCGCTGGACCGTTCTTCCGTCCGACCGGCCCCGGGCGGGCCTGCCCACCTCAGCGTCCGGCGCGAGGCCGGCTCCGGCCCTTCCCCGCCGCCGCGGCCCCGACCTGGGCCCCCCGCCTTCCCTGGCCTCGGGGCCGGCGCGGTTCCTCCAGATCCCTCGAGATCTCAGGCCGGACCTGGCCCGGCCCCCTCCATGCTTCTCGGTTCTCATTCCTTCCTCTGTCCTATATCCGGGCCCGTCTCTCGAAGGACCCTCGTTCGCTTCTGCTGTGGCCTTAGCGCACACTCGGTCTAACATCTCATTCTCCTTCTCTTAGAAGGGGATTTTTTTCTCTATTTCTCCGGCCCAGGCCTGCACCGCTCTTGCTAGCCCCACTCAGGCCGAGTGAGATGGTGGTGGGAGGGGGGTTAGGAGGAGATGGGTCAGGGCCTCGGTCTCCGCGTCCTAGTAGGGGTCTCAGCACCCTCTCCCCAGCGTAGGGCTGTGTGGATGCCGGGATAGGCCCTACAGGGGTGGAGGTGGGAGCTGCGGGGTTTGTAGATGTGACGTATAAGGGGCCTCTTTCCCGGGCCCCTGTGGTGTCCGGCTTCTCGGACAAAGGGTTTCCTACTCCGCGATGAGGGATGTTTGCATAGCAAGGCCCCAGGTACTCCGGATTCCATCTCCCAGGAAAGGGAAACTGTAACTTCATGTTTTTCAGCGCTGCTTTGGGAAAATTGGGGAGGAGCGGGGTAGGGTTGTCCTCATCACTGCCGCCAGTTCTTTCTTATTAAAAAAAAAAAAAAAAAAAGAGAGAGAGAGAATCCTAGGCCCCTGGGGAAGCGATCACTCTTCTGTTACTAGCCATTGGTAGCCATGCCGGACTCCCTGGCCCTACAGACACCCCAACCGCTTTCCGCCTTAGGACTTGGAGCCAGAAGGGGTTTTTGGAGACAGGACTGTGAGAGAGTGGTTACCAGAAGCGAAGAATTTGCTGCTTGGTGGATGGATTGGTGGAAGAAAAGAAACATGGCAGCTATTACCTGCCAATTTGAACATTGGGGGAATCAAACTGGGCTTTGGAGAGTTGGGAGGAGGAAGTCTTCAGGGTTTCTTTCCTGTGGAAACCTTGACAGTTTCTTTGTATCTCTCCTAACACAGTAACCACCTCAACCCCAGGGTTGAGAGGGAAGATGAAAGAATCTACTTAACCCAGCACAATGTTTTCCTAGCCAGATTTTCTCCAGTGTGAAAATGTTTATTGAGTCAGTGATTCCACTGGGTAGGGTCGGTGACATCAGAGCCACTTCCCCCATTTAATGCTATAAATAATAAATGGTGACACTGAAAGTCTGTTGGATAGCTGCATGGTTTCTGTGGATGATGGTATCTGGGGAGTTGAGCTGCATGTTTTAAAAATGGAAGTACAGTAGCGTAAATACACAACTTAATATTTGCTGTCCTTTGCATAATTCACAGAACTAGACCTCTCCAGTATTCTTTAAAGCTAGAAGGAAAAAAAAAAAAAAAAAAGCTTTGGTTGTTCCTGCTTTGGGCTCGTGTGCACACGTGTGCTTGCTTTTTCAAGGATGTTGTCACTTGTGAGTTTTTCTTTGATTTTCATGTAGTAAGTAATTTTTCCTTTTTCAGTATAATTTATCAAACTATCGTAGTCAAGCCTTTGTATTCTGAAAATTTTGTAGTGGGTTATTTTGGTAAATATCTTCATTGGGATTCCACGTATAGTACATCCGTGTTCTTATGGACGTACAATACAAGCACTTAAACTGGAGGAGTACTTCATATGGAAAAATTGTAACTTGGTGCCTCTTTGAAATTGGCTGTTCTGTGCTCCTTCCATTTTCATTCATTTAAAAAATGACTAAAATGTCTTTATTTTCAAAAGACTTAGAAGAAATACTGCATAATTCATTTAGTATTTTTGAGTGTATGGTAAAAAACAAAAAACAAAAAACTCTGCCCTAAATTTGTTGGTTCCCCATGCTCATAACTTAAAGTTTTGATTATACATGATTGTACTTGTCTGTGATCTGAAAAGGTATTTCAGCCTTTCAAGGACGCTATATACTGGAATTCTCAGAAAATTTAACAAAGAGAGCAATTTTGAAATGGCTTTTCATATACGGATTTTGATATTCTCTCAAAGGGATACCAGTTAAGACTCTTAGGCAACCCTTTTCATAAACATGTATGTATTTATTTTAGCGTAGTGGATAGTGCAGGTATTTAACAACTGATTTAGTAAATCCAGGATTGGATGTAGGAATGATAATGCCTTAAAATCTAATTGCATGTGGCTCTCTGTATTCGCTGCATTTTAATTACAGTTTCCAGAACTAGGTTAAAAATACTTTTTACGTTGGTTCTAAAATAACATGATTGAAAGAAAGGAATGGGTTAAACTGATGGTATGTTAAGAGCCTAAAGCATGAAATATTTTTAGATTTTTATGAGTCAGCTTCAATACTCAAATATTTGTGATTGTGCTGCCTGTACCAGTTTGGTACTTAATGGTTAACAGGATAACTTTCATTTGATATTCCAGAGAGTGCTATATTAAAGACAGGAAACAGACTTTTGGGGTATCTCCAGTTTCTTAATCTTCATCCTTCCACTTCTTTTGATTTTGATTCTTTTTCTTTTTTCCCTTGTGTTTTTGTTTTTCTTTTTAGTTCGCTAGGAAATAAAGCTGGTGATAGCCCAATAATTAAATCTCCAAAATATAACCTCCCTTTGTGACTCCTATCTCTGCCTAAGGCTGGGTCCACAAAGAATGCTTCTCCAAGTGACCTACCGCATAGGGTTCAGTCTTTAATATAGACTATAAACTCTTGATTGAGACGACTGAATTTATAATTGCTGATGGTAAATAATTTAACCACCAAATGACTTTCATGGCCTTATATTGGACTATAGTACTTAACTTAGTTTGTGGGACTTTGTTTCTGACTTTGGTAATATGAGTTTTATTATTAATGAGGTAGAGAAGTAATAATCCAGTTGGAAGTATGTCTATGTCTAGTGCGGTGGATATCACTGGAAAGAATGAAAACTGCATTATGTATCACATGATGTTTTTTAATGCTTGAGTTAGGAGTAGGAGTTGATGTTCAGGCACTCATTGCTAGAAAGCGCTCACAGAGCTGCTGATTGGAAGAGAAAGATGGTAAGTTTTCTCTATTAGAAGATAGCAGAAGCTGATGTTAAAGTTTTAGGAAAGGTAACCCTTGCTTTCTCTATGGGTGTGAGCGTGTGCCCACCCATCACCCCCAAGCACAAATTATACTCTTATTAGCTGTTGGATGGTCCCCCTCTTTGGTAAGTGACCTTAAGTGACTCATTTTCTTTTTGTGTTGTCTCTAAGTGGCTATATTACTTGTTGAATGTAGTAAAATACATTGGACCTAAGAAGGTAAGATATCAATGCTATTTTTTAGAGCTGTTGAAGTATAGGCAGGCTACAAGGCTAAGGAGATGAAAGAAACTAAGTAAAGTTATGGGAAATTTTTCTTTTTTTTCTTTTTGGATTGTCCCCCTCCTTCCTGTCATTGGTTCTCTAAGTGGAGTAAGTGGGATTGTTTTTTAGTGACTGCTTTAAGAAATTGGATCTTAGTTTGTCACTATCACTTACCCTCATTTACCTCTAACCATGTGTTGATTTACCAAATGCCGATTAAATAGACAAAGGTTTAATTAAGTAGGGTCCGAATGGAATAAACCACATACGTATACCTACTTATAGACTCATTTACCTGCCTCAAGACACTGTGGCTCAAATATATCAATTTTTTGCTCCTGATTTTTGAGCAAGTTAGCTGCCCCTTCAGAAGTGACAAGGACAAATATGATCCTGTGCGCACATCTTGGTACTCCTGGCTCCTGACTGTTCTAACCTGAAAACAGAGAGCTGGCATAGGAAGGTCACTAGGCCATTACATGGGTTCACAGAACAGCACTTAAGGCCACTTGACCCTTGAACGACGTGGGTTTGAACTGTGCAGGTCCATTTATAATAATTTTTTGTTTTTTTACAGTACTGTAAATGTATTTTCTCTTTTTATGATTGTCTTACTATCTTCTTTAGCTTACTTTATGTAAGAATACAATAGGTGATACATATGAAATACAAAGTATGTGTGAACCACCTGTTTATTTTCTTGGTAAGGCTTCCAGTCAAAAGAAGGTTATTAGTAGTTAAGTTTACTATAAGTCAAAAGTTATATGTGGATTTTCTGTTACATGCGGGTCAGTGCCCCTAATCTCCCATGTTGTTCAAGGGTCAACTATATATCCTCTGTTTGATTCTATGATCCTCTGAATTTTGTACTCTCAGGTTCCTGGGTTCCACCTGGTGGTATTTCACTTTAAGGGAAAGAAAGCATTTCAAGTCCTAGTAATTTCAGTTACAGATTCCCTTCTAGCTTTTCTTCCCACATTATCCCTCACTTATTCTATATTTCAGCCAGACGGTAGACCAGGGTTCTTCAGATTCTGCTCACATTATTATTATTATTATTTTTTTTTTTTTTTTTTTTCTTTTTTCCCCCCATGCATTGAAGGCTACCGATACTAACCGGCGGGACCTAATAGTTGGCTCTCTGGCCAAACTGGCTTCAATCAGATCTCAGCAATTCTCTCTTCCGCCTATACTGAGAAAAGTCCTGTCTCCTCAAAACACAATTTAGGTGCCACCTCTTTTGATGTCAGTTTACGTTATGGTGGCAGATACTATTTTGTTTTTATAGCATTGCCTACCCGATGTTCACTGTTAAATGAAATGGATGAATTCTGGCACTTTGTGTTTATCTTGTGGCACGTAGCATTTTCCAGGCTTGTATCAGAGTTTCCTGTTTGTGTCTCCTATTAAATGATAAACTCCTCGCAGTGCCTTCTTACAGTACACGTTCAGTAAACGTTGAGTTGAATTTTCCTGTTGTTTATATGCATTATTGCTGTCTGTCTGGTAATTCTCACCTGTATCAGTAATTCTCTTAATGTATTCCTAACTCATATGGGACTTAATCATACCCTCCTGTATATCGTAAAAGCTTGTGATTATGTCTAAATTTCCCTTCCAGAGGCTGTATTGTCTTTTGAATCCTTCACAATGCTTAGGACTTGGGTGTGTAATAGGTACATTGATTGAAATTAATGTGAGGTATTTCTTTTTTCATGCTGTGAAATCTTTTTAAGGTTTTCTTTTGATAACTTTTAAGACAAAGGCGTAGATGAATAGAGGAATAAGACTGGTAAGGCAGAAGAGGAGAGTGATGTGTGGCACACACACATCTATAGACCATTGTTTACTGTTTATACAGACATCCTATAAAACCATTATTTACAGACTTTTACACCCAACAGATAGATTTACATACATCCCAGAGAGTGGTTGATAGCAAAGTATTGAGGAAACCCAGTTCCTTTTATACGTGTTGATGTGAACTTGCCAAACAGTAAATTCTGAGGAAGCGTGATTTATCAGCAAGGGCATGGACTTTAGAGGGAAGCACCCAAGTTTTATCCTAGCTTTGTCACCTGCTGGCTGTGTGACCTTAAGAAAGTTAACCTTTCTGTGCTATGATTTCATTATCGGTAAAAACAAGAAAATGTAGGTTTTGCTCTGAGTTGTTGGGAGGATGATGGGAGAAATGTGTGTGAAAGGACCTTGCGGAAGCTTATCTCAGCAACTGCTTGCCGTGCTAACTTCCACCAGTACAGGGACCGGGTTTTGTAAAGCACAGTCAAGGCAGATGGTGGGAAGAAAGTTTTATTTTCCCCCCTTAGTTGTGCATGTATTTATTTGTGAAGTTTTACAGAGGCCTGACATTGAGTTGCTTTAATTATATGTTTCATGAGGTATCTCTTTAGAAGAAATCATGAAATCGTACAGAATCAGTATTATTTTAGAAATTTGGGAAGTGGAAGGAGTGTTACAATTATTAAGAACTGTCAGTTAGACTTAATGGCCTGTACTCGAACTACAGAGAGAACCCACCCGACCCTGCTTTAGGTATCCTGGTAGAAAGAGACTGGTGATTCGTTTCTATTAACATTGAGCATTGTGATTTACGTTTGATCAGTTTAATTTTGATGAGGAAATTAGGATTTTTGAGTTCTTATTCTGGTTTAAGCAAAGCTGATGATTTTGACCTTTAACAGAATAAGCAGTGAGTATTATACAAGATTTCCTCCTGAGTTGTATTGTTGTTCATTGAATTAGTTGACAAAGGGGGAAAAAACCTGTTGGTCAAGAATGTGCTTGTTAGCTTCAGTTAAGTTTCTGCTGATCACAATTGCCTAACAGGAAGTTTGTCTTTGTAGGCAAATGAGAGACGAACCAGGAGGACCTGACAGTCCAGTAGGGTATTTCTAACCTGGCTTATTATTGTTTTAACAAAATTCAAAGATTGCAGAGTTCTGTGATGTCAGCAGGAAGCATTTTTAGGAAATTCCCTCTCAGGGTTAGTCAACAATGAAGAACTTCACAGAATGGAAAGCTGTGAAGTAGAAACAGTGGGACATTAACTTGTAAAATGAAGGGAAAAAAAAGTCTGTGAGTAGAGAGATTGATAAATATAATAAGTGTAATGAATATGGGAAGCCATTCTAATAGCTTGTCTCTGATTCACAGAAGAAAATTTAAGTGAGAGCTCTACTGTTGAGAAAAAGGAACTTGAGTCATTTTTAATTTTTATTTTTTTTTAAGAGTTAAATTGAGAACCCTTAACCAGTTTTGGGAACTAATAATAAAATACATTTTGGTTCTGTGAAATGATTGCTTGGGAGACTCAAAGAGAAAGGGACAGAGAACAGGAAGAATTCAGTCTTTACACTTTTGGTCTGGCTTCTATTAATCTTTGTATCTCTAGCATTAGGGCCGCCACGAATTAGGCATTCAGTAAATATTTATTTGAAGGGAAGACCAGAAAATTAACACAGTAATACAGGAAAAAGCTTGATGACTCAGGAGGTTCAGAAATGAGTCCATTAGTCAGATTGTGGTTGTGTTTTGCTATCATTGCTCAGCATTTTGGTTATAGCACCGAGTTACACTTTGAAAAGCAGAGTATATTCTTTTTAGCAGTTAGCTGCTAGCTAACTCGCTGCTTCTATCAGAATAGGGTTTTCAGTTTATTCTTAGGCTTATTCTAATATCACTTAACGGGAGAAGCTTGAGCACTCATTCTTTGCTTGAGATTTTACATAAGTGATCTCTCTTTTAAGTTGTGGGTATTAGGATACTTTCCTAAGATTGCTACGTTATGGTGAGGCTAATCATAGACTTGTATTTCAGTCACTCCCGTTGCTTTGCTTACAATGTGATAAATCAGAACATCTTCAGTGATTGCCTATGGACTATTTATTGACAAATCTTGGAATTTTAAAATTTCTTGGTTTCAGTTGGATTTGAGATTCTTTGTCACAGACAGTCTTTGCTGCTAAACACAAAGACTTGGCAACATTATGTGTTTTATTATAAATATTGTGAGCCTCAAAATTGCATGCCTTTGTTAAAGAAATGCTTTTTTAAGTGGTAAAATATGGAGCGTTTGCCCTTTCAGGATGGCTTAACTGGTTCAGTTGTGTTTTAGTTTGGCTAGGCTGAAATATTTACTCTTCTGTATTTTTGTACTTCTCTATTCTGACGTTAACTCCGGACCTTTGAGAGTAAAGCTTGGTTTCTTCTGCCCCAGGAATCATGGCCTTTCTGATCCTTAGACGTGGCAGGCCACAGTGCTCTGTGGAAAGGGGATGGTCTCTACCAATTAGTAGATGTGGGACTTTGGGCAAGTTATTTCTTCTCTCTTTTTTTTTTTTTTTTTTTTTTGAGAATTAAATATGAGTAAGAAATGTAAAGGTCCTGACCCATTAGTAACCCTAAAGGTAGGTATTATAATTACTGCAGGAACATTTTGGCTGTAGGTTTTTAAGGAAGTAGAAAATTTATATGTAACTAACAGTCTTTTGACTGATTTTTAAAATTTTTATCTATGTTATTCTGTAAAATGGCTTTTTCTCTCTCCCTTATAATTTGTTTGTATATTTGCAGTCTGATGGAGAAGTTGGTATGGTAGTAAAAGAATGTTGATACAATGTTGACTCGGCTTATATATTTAAAGGTGTTATTTAGTAAATTGTTTATTAGTGTTTTTTAAATTATTTTCCTTAGTTTACCCAATGACTGGTCATTGTAGAGGGTTGGTCTTTATTGAGTCAGAAGTTCACTCTTAAAATTATGCCATGTGTTTTTAAAATGTCGTGTATTTCAGGTGAGGTTTGAAGATTTGGGTAATGTGTAGATTTGATGTCTTATAGGTAGCAAACCAAAAGATTTCTTGTTAGGTGCCTAAATATCTTTTTTGGGAGGTATTTGAGCCTTCCTATATCATTAATTTTTTTGTAATGCTGGAGGAGCTGTCTTAGAAAATGGGTAAGGAAGTTCATCGTAGCTGAATGGTCTGGGACAATTTATGTGGATAACGGAGTAAGTTTTTAGCTGCTCTCATTGGAAATCACGTATTTATCATGAGTAAAAATTAATATTAGGGAATGTTTCCTTCTCTACCATGTAGAATTTCTTATCCTTTTGTCGGCACAGAGGTGAAGAATGCTGCTACAGAACTTTTATACCAAATAGCTGACTCAGGGGTTGTGACTTTTCTGTGCCTCAGATCCACCACTCCGATGACCCTTCCTTCCATTTCTTGGTGGCTGTCCTTTGCCGCTGGTGCCATGGTGGGTGTACGGATTGCTTTCTGTCTTTCAACAGTTACCGAAGTGCATGTTTGGGATTTTATTGAAGAAAGCTGGATACAGTAAACGGAAAGAATCTTGGAAGCTGCTTGACTGCTGTCTTTTCTCAGACTAGTCTGAAAGGGAATACCCCCATTCATTCTGGATTGGTGGATCTGAAGTACAAAATATTTTCCAGGTAAGCAATTACCCTGTATTGTTTTGTTGTATGGACCTCAACTCACTGAAAGAAACTTAAAAAACAGAATTTCTCTACTTTTTTCCATTGGTAGAGACAGGAAGGATGTTAGATGTTTAGATACAGTGTTCGTGTCTGGGGTGGATTAGTGAAGGTGCATGTGGCAGAATTGCTGGTGGACGCTTGGTTTTAGTGTGAGAAGGGCAGTTATTTTCATTGTAGGCCCAGATGGTTTATAGTTATAATCTAACAGGGAATACGGAAAACAAGGGAAATTTGGGGAATAGCTTATAAAATACGGAAAACAAATGGTAATTTCGAGGTATTCTCTCATGATTTATACCTGATACCTGGTCAGAATAGTTTTTGTAGTTACTATGTAAAGCAGTGGTGTTTCATTCTTAGCACTCTTGGAGGGTCTTCTCAGGAAGATTTACTACCTGTAGCACCTGTTTCTTGAGCATCTGCTGCGTACCAGGCACTGTTGGAGGCTCTTTACACACATTTCTGATTCAGTTGGCACATGCTTTTACCTTACATTTTACAGATAGTGAGATGAAGCTCATAAGCATTAAGTTCAAGTTGCCCAGGGTCATAGAGCTAGTAAATGGCAAAGCCAGGCTTTAGGCTTGAGTCTTTATGCTTCCAAAGTTCTGGCTCTTTCCATGTGACTACATTTGCTGAAATTTATACTTCAACTTCTGGATTTTCAAATTGTCCATCTGCAAGAGCAAGGTGTGGTTTTCTATGATGGGTTTCCACTCAGAAAATACCTGGCTGGTCATTGTTTGGTGTGGCATTTTAATTATATCTGGTGCTTTTTCTGCTTGATGAAGAAATTAGAAGATCTTCGGTCAGTTCGTCAAGCGAACGTACAGGTAACTTAGGGAGTATGAGAGAGGCAGTGCCTTTAAATGTCAAAACATGGTTTATACAGGGAAGTATCATTTGGTCTAGTGAACTCGAACCTGTATCTTCTCAGTTCCTCTTTAGTTTTTACTGGTTATTTAAATAGCTCAGTAGCTTATTACATGGACTTCTTTTGACCTGTAGTTTGTCAGCCTTACAAATAAGACATTGTTGGGTAACTCTCTTAAAAACGTGCCTTTTTTGGGTATCTAATATTCCCTACAGAATCCATTTCTTTTAATCTTAAAAAAGAATATCTTTTTATCATAGATGGATACTCTTGCATTGTGATCCTTGTTTTAGTTTAATTCCTTTATATTTGCTAATGTTTCTTCTAAGTGAGCATTTTACACGCTTGTCATCTGAAGAGCTATGAGGGTGGTGTGGTGGGAACAGTAAAAATACTAGCAGTTAACACGTACTGG
The DNA here is from genome assembly GCF_046562875.1 of Panthera onca. NCBI lineage: Eukaryota > Metazoa > Chordata > Mammalia > Carnivora > Felidae > Panthera > Panthera onca. Next base: position 62,003,923 of record NC_138339.1, on the reverse strand, counting down.
ACACTTACTCTGTATTGAGCACAATTATAAGCACTTCATTTGTTTTTTAATGTTTTTATTTTTTAGAGAGAGCGAGTGAGCGAGCGAGCAGGGGAGGGGCAGAGAGAGAGGGAGACACAGAATCTGAAACAGGCTCCAGGCTCTGAGCTGTCAGTACAGAGCCTGACGCGGGGCTCGAACTCGCAGACCGTGAGATTATGGCCTGAGTCGAAGTCAGACTCTTAACCGACTGAGCCACCCAGCACCCCTATAAGCACTTTATGTGTATAAACTTTGTATGTTTATAGTAACCCAGGGAGGTAGGTGCCATTGTTTCTTTACTGATGAGGAAACTGAAGGATAGAATAATTAAATAATGTGTCCAAGATTACACGTCTAGTAAAAGACAAAGATGAGGTATGAATTCAGGGAGTCTGGCTTCAGAGAATGTGCTTCTAACATCTGTGCTATACCGCCTGTAGTACTAGTGTCCTCCTGTGATAAAAAGAGGGGTGGAAATCCTGAGGGCTAAAACTGAAATCAGTGCAGAGGAAAAGGAAAATTGTTGTTGAATATCAACCTCTTACCTTTGGTATAGAAAACAGTCTAGATCTCAGTTCTGTGGTAGCCATCCAGTACTGTCAGGCTGTTTCCCAAGATGACTCATGGTAGGGTTTATTGGAGGTTATCTTCCAGAATAGTCTGTCCGGTAGAACTTTCTGTGATAACGAAAATGTTCACTGCCTGTGCCGTTCAGTATGGTAGTCGCTAATCACATGTGGTTATTTTGAAATGTGGCTCTGTAACTGAGGACCTGAATTTTAAATTTTATTTAATTTAAATTTACATTTAAATAACCACCAGTGCATTTTTAGAACTTACCTTAATCCTAGGTCTGGTCATTTGTTTAAACCCCTTAGAAATTTGATCTGGTCACAGGCTCAGAGCAACTCCTTATTCCAGGTCAGGGCACATTAACCAGCTATGCAAGACTGATGTATAAAACCAGAATTCCAGTTTATTAACGATATGTGCATTTTGGTATGATTAATATAAACTTTTTGAATTTTTTTTTATTTTTGAGAGAGAGAGGGAGAGAGAGAAGGGGGGGAGGGGCAGAGAGAGACAGACACACAGAATCCGAAGCAGGCTCCAGGCTCTGAGCTGTCAGCACAGAGATCGACACAGCGCTTGAACCCACCAACTGTGAGATTGTGACCTGAGTCGAAGTCAGACGCTTAACTGACTGAGCCGCCCAGGCACCCCAATATAAACTTTTTTGATATGTAATTTGCTTATTGGTTCCTAATTAGTATACCAGTTTAATTTTTTCAAATAAGAAACAAAAGTTAGAGGGACCCGAAGGTTCAAACCTAGTGACTGGCATATTGTATTTATGTGTGTAGACTTTACCTATCAGGTTCAATCATAGTCGGGTGGCTTAGTTGGCATGAACTCAACCAGAGAAGTGAGATATTTGCTGGACAGGGACTGAGGCCACCTCGGTCCCACCCTACGTCAGGGATGGGTGGTTTTTCCCTGTGGCAGAACCTCTTTGTTTGCTTTTATTTCCCAAATCCTTTTCTCATTAAGGCACATGTTTTTAGACTAGTTAGTATATTCAACTTGAATGCATTCTTGACTTTATAGGTCTCGGAAGCCCTTTGTTTTCCTTCAGGTGCCTTTATCACTGCTATGATCCATTTTGTGTTCATTTTTTACTCTAAGAAAGCAGTTGGATGTTTTTGCTTCTGTGTAGCCTCTTTTTACCAAAACAGATTTATTAGCTTATTTAATTTGGTCATATAGTGTGGGGTAGAGTAAGAACATACTCATAAGAAATAAATTAGGTAGTACATTCTCTTTGCATTGTATCATGTTATTAAAAGAGCTTGTTTTTAGCTTACTTTATCGTTACTTTGGGACTTGTTCCTTCTGCTCTTAAAGTACCAAATTTGTATTTTAGGAAGTTAACCTTTCAGGTGTGTGCAAGGTGGGTTGAAGAGACAGAAGGCACGGAGACCAGTTAGTTCACGTGAACAATGGGGAGGGCAAACCAAAGCAGCGACAGTGGGTGTGAGGAAGGTGGGGAGGACTTAAAAGATGTAGGTGATAGGATCTACAGAACTTGGGGACTAGTTAAAGGAGTAGGTGATAGGTGAGTACAGTATGAATTTTAGGTTTTTGCCTTGGGCACCAGATGGATGTTTACTGTCTTTTCCAAGATAGAGAGTACTAGAAGAGCAGACAGGAAGTGGGAGTGGGGGAGGGAAAAAGAATGAGTTCCAATTTATAAGGAATTTGAGTTTCCTATCAGTGAATCCTCCAAGAAAAGTGTCTAGTGGGAATATGAACATCAGAGAGAGCAGGGAGAGAGAGAATGGGTTGGGAATTTTTATTTTGTTTCAGTGGTAGCTCACTTTACTCAGAGTTCTGTTTCTCAGAGTGTAGATCTAGAAATCTACATTATCAGTGTATGGGAATGTTAACATAAAGGAATGGGCTATAACTCAGTTCAAATGACCTTGATACTGATCAAGAGGTATTACCACTCTCCTTTTTTTCTGAACCTGAGTATTCCGATTTAGATGCAAAGGAGTTTGCAAATTAAGTTCCATGCATCTGGTGACAAAAATTAGGGGGAAATAGCCTAAACAGTGAAGGTTCTGGATCAAGTGTGACATGGGAAATGAAAATTTGCTCTTCTCTCAGCCTGTCTCAATTCCTGACTGCTTCTCATCTAGCTGTGATGAGTGTGATTATGGTTTTTTAACGACACATTTTTAACATCACAGCATGAGGTCTAAGGACAAGCTAGCTGTTTTGGATCCTAGTCAGTTGAAGAAAAGGTGAACTATTCAAGTGGAGTGAAAATTAGCTGTGTTGGAATTATTGAGATGGTGTATCAGTCTAGTGGGCATATATTTAAGGGATTTGTTAGGCAAATGTTTACTCTATGTTGTTTTCACCTTATTCACTAATTCCCAGGTGAGCTGTAGCTCCATGATTTTGGTAATGAAAACATGGAGATTGGAAGAGTTCATTATAGCTACAGTGAATCAGTACTTACTAAAAAGATTTTTTGAATACATTATATATGTCTATGCTACAAAATTGATTGATAAGGTACAAAAAGGAGTGGACAGTTAAAAAAAAAAGTCTGCAACTTTTTTTCCCTCTGGCTCCAGCTATTCAACCATATTTTTGCATAGGTTTCATATACGTGTGTGTGCTGTACATAATTCTTCTGAATCTTGAATTTTTTTAATATAAAACATGACACGGTCATTTTTCATATCAACTCCCGAAGAGCTCTCAAATTTTTTGAAGAGATAATTTAGAAGATGCATACTGATTTATTGTAGGTGCTATAATTTGTGAAACCAGTCTGGACTGATATTCATATAGATTATTTCCAGTCTTTTGCTGTTACACATAATGCTGTAAAGAATAATTTAGTGTGTATGTCATTTCATGTATGGAGAAGTAGATCTTCAGGACAGATTCCTAGGAGTAAGCATCACTAGATACACACTTTTAAAAATCCCATAGACATTGCCAAATTGCCCTCCAGTTATACTGCAACAGTACCTACTCTCACAGGTTTTGCTTGAGAATATTCTTTTTTCCTGACACTCTTAATGGTGTTATGTGGATTTCAAGCTGATTACTTTTTAAACTGTTCTTTTCTTTTTCCCTCCCATAACTTTTTATTATGAAAAATTTCATATATATACATGGGGGAAAAAAACAATACAACAAACACCTGTATAGTCTTAACACCTAGACTCAACAGTTGTTAACATTTTGCCGTATTTGGATCATTTCTCTGCTCTCTGCCTCAGTCCCCCCCTTTCCTCTCCTTCCCCTCTTCCCTCCCCTTGTCTCCCTCTCGTCCTTTCTCCTTCTCTGTCTCTCACCTTCTCCTGTCCTCCCCCAAAATACGTATCCTTTGTGGTGGTTAAAAATTTGACAGTGAGTTGCAAACATGATATTTCATTCTCTAAACATTCCAGCACCTGTCTCCTCTAAGAGTAAGAATAGTCTCTTTCTCTAAAACCACATAAGCACACAGCCATGTACAAGGTATATATCTATCTCTCTATATATAATCTATATACATATGTAACCACACATTATAATAGTCATATATTTCATACATTTATAAAACCACAATACTATTTTTATGTCTAAGAAAATGAAAATAACTCCATAATGTAATATCAAATATTCAGTTAGATTTTCCTAATTGTCCCAAGAATGTCTTTTCTGGCATGCCCCCCCCCCCCCCTTTTGTTTTAATGCCAAGACACCCTTTGTATTTGATTGTTCTATCTCTTTAATTTCTTTTCATTTAGAACATTCCCTCTACCTTTTCCCCTCCTCTTCCGGCATTGTTTTTGAAGAGTTCAGCTCAGTTGTCCTGTAGGATGTGCAACATTCTTCATTTGTTTATTTCCTTATGGTATCATTTAACTAGTTTCTGCAGGTACTATGTTTCCTGTAAACTGGAAGTTAGGTGAGAGGCTTGATTGCAACCAGGTTAAACATTTTGACAAGAATGTTTCATCATAGGTGAAGTGTACTTTGCATTGAGTCATGTTGGGAGGCACTTGATGACAGGTTATCCCATTATGAGCTATGCTAAATTTGATCCCTTGGCTGAGGTGGCAATAGCCAGATCTCTCCTTTTTAAAGGTACAATTTTATCCTCTGCTATTAGAAAGGAATTTACGGGACGGTATTTTGGCACCTTGTAAATACCCTGTTCTGTTACAACATTTCACCCAGTGGTTTCAGCATCCTGATCCTAGAATCAGTTGTTATAATGAGAGTTACAAAATTGTGGTTTTCTATCATTCTGTCTACATTTATTAGCTGTCATTCACAGAGGCCATCCCTGTTTCTTCTCCTTTCTTTTGTGTAGCATCATACTCTCATGGACTTTTTATTTAGTGTGTTAACAATCAGAGTCTTTATTGGTGCTCAAATTGTCCCAGATTGGCTAATGAGAGCCCCTTCAAGGTAGTTCCTGCTTCTTTTTAATATGATCCTATCTTTGTTTCTTGACTCTTTACTTTCCCTGCATTTCAGACACCAGCCATTTCTCCAAGAAGCTCTGATTCCTTTTAGTGGGGAATGGTATTTAGAAGCCCAAACCATTGTTGTTGGGTCGTGTCATTGCTTCTAGACCTTTTCAACAGAGCTAAAGAGCATATTTAAAAAGAACCATGAGATCATGTTCTGATTCAAATTTAGTATTAACAGGGATGTTTTTCTAAACCCGTTAGCCTTTTGATTTTTCAGCATTGTAAGGGACCATATTGATGTGTAATGGCCATCAAGTTGATATACAAATTGTTATGGAAATAGGCAGATAAATAACTTCATTCATTACTGAGCATGTACTCAAACAGGTACTGTTTGATTATTTGGGGAATACAGAACAGAATCAGATATGTACCTTGTTTCCAGAAGCTTGCAGTCTTTAGCATAAAAAAGTATAGTATAGGGTGAAGACTGGTAGGGATTGTGAGAGGTAGACACACAGTGTTTTACAGTTACTCTTTGAGGCCTGAGTGGAAATTAGATGTGATTGTGGGTGTATTGGGGCAGGGGATGGCTTTCATAGCAAAGATAAACAAATGAACGATGGCTGGCAGGCAATGGTGTGTATTGCCTATAGGGCGGGACAAGTAAGTAGTTCTGTGAATGTTGGAGTATAACTTGGGTGGTAGGATTGAGGGCAGATAAATTTGTAAAAATAGATTGTAACCAAATCTTGGACTTTCTCCTTTAGGCCATACGTTACAAACTAGTAGCCTGTGGATTGAGCTCCACAGATTTACTTGGTCTGCATAGATTTAAAAAATTGAGACATTCCTTGTCAACACTGATTTCTGGTTTTGTCTGAAAATTGGAGCTGGAGAGTGGCTGCTTTTTAGAGTCAGGGCTTGTGCTTTCCTGGTTCCTGTGTCCCCTGTAAGTTTGTCTTTATCTATTTGGCCCTTACAAACTTCTGATCTTGTGATCCTGCAGGATTGGAGGAGGGGTGTGAGGGTGGTGGATGTGATTTGAGAGGAGAGGTGACTGAAAGCTTGAGCAAGACCTGTGCTTTAGAAAGATCACAGTCGGTTTGGAGGATGTTTTGGAGGAGCGAGACAAATACGTAGACTATTGGAATATTCCAGGGAAATACAAGATAGTAACAGATGGTGCAAAGGGGATAAGATGAGACATTTTTAAATGTAGAATGGTTAGATTGTATTGATAGATGAGAGTATGTGTGTGTATGTATTGACGAGAATGTAAATCAAGCTCTATTAAAACATGATGTCCTGTTTTTAAAAAGCTTTGCATTCATAAATTGATTTCTGGAAGTTAACCACATGTTTTCATTATCTATTGGTTAATTTTGGAAGATAGTGGTAATAGTTCCATGCATTGTTGTCACTGTGTAAAGTTTAGTTTTGTAATAGGCCAATAGCATCTTTCATCAAAAAATCTAACTCTGACCCAGCTTTATCAGAAAGTTGTGGATGAAGTGAATATTTATGATCTTATCATTTTCCTTATAATTATGGAGCTAAATATTCAGGCAAAAATATTAATAATGCTATATACTTATTTTTAAAGAGCTGCCTGCTTGTAATTCATTTTCCCCATAGTGTCTCTCAGAAGTTAATCCAAAGGATAATGAGTTGACATGGAACTGTCTGGTACACTTAAAATCACACCTGTGTTAAAACCATGTATGTGGTTACGTATTTTGGGCATCTTCCCTGTCTGGGTGGGGCATGACTTGATCCAGTTCCATTGTCAATGCCATTACTCCAGGTATTTAATAGCATCACCAGCTTAGGCAGTCTGAGGGAGATAGACATGCAGAGCATGTAAGTGACAAGACTGGGAGTGAGAGTGACTCACAGTGACAGAAGCTATACCAGGATTCTGTGTCATAAGCTTTGGCTTCAAGGGGTGAACAAAGATTGGTTTAAAGGGCATTTGAAAATACATTTTTGTTATAACTTACATATAGTATAGAACACAAAGCAGCTGAAAAAAAAACCACAAGTCAGCTGAATGAATTTTTGCATATGTATATACAGCACACTGTGTAATCACTACCCAAATCAAGATATAGAATATTTCCAGAGCCTCTTGAGGGCTTCCTCATGTTTATGCCTCACCCAGTCCAGACCTCCCAAAGGTCTGTTCTGGTCTTCTTCACTGTAAGCTAGTCATGGCTGTTTTTGGATTTTATACAAATGGAATCATACAGTTTATAGTCTCGTGTTTTTTTTCCCCTGCTTGTTACTATGTCTGTGAAATTCACCCATTTTGTTGTAACAGGTTCCTCCCGCCCTGCCCCGTGCATTATTCCATTGTATATATAGTCCATGGTTTGTTTATTTTATTGTTGATGAATTAGTTGGATTGTTTCCAAAATTTGGCTGCTATTATGAATAGCACTCGTAAGGTGGACATAAGCACTTGGTTCTTTCGGTTATAAAAAACCTAGAGTGGAATTACTGGGTCATAGGATAGGCATATCTTCATATGTAGATACTGCTAAACAGCTTTTCAAGTGCTCGTGCCGACTTACACCCCCACCTCTAATGTGGGGAGTTCCAGTCATCGCTCGGTTTTGCTAGTCCTTTTAATTTTAACTATTCGGATGAATGTGTAGTGGTATCTATGACTATAAGCTATTGAGGTATAGTTTACATGCAGTAAAATGCACTCAGTTTAAGTGTACTCTTTGAGTTTTTAGAGCTATATACGCTCATGACCACTACTGTGATCAAGATGTAGAACATTTCTACCCCCTTGCCATCAAAAAAAACCCCCCAAACTTCCCTCACTCCCTTTGCAGTTCCCTCACACCTGTCCTTGGCCTCAAGTAGCCTGCTTTCTATAACTGTAAATTAGTTGTGCCTGTTTCAGGTGGACGTGTGTAGCATGTGTAGCATGCATATACTGCAGGTACTCTTGTCTTTAGCTTATTTTGCCCAGTGTAATATTTTTGAGATTCATTCCTATGGAGTTAGTTTTTCATTCCTTTTCTTTGCTTAGCACTGTTACGTTACACAAGTACACAACAGTTTTGTTTATCTGTGCTCCTGCTGAAGAATATTTGGGTTGTTTCCACTGTTTGTTGTGAATAAAGCTTGTGTGAACATTTGTGTTCCAATTTTTGTTGGGACATTTCTCTTGGGTATACCTAGGAGTGGAATTGCTGGAAAGTGTAGATGTATGTTTAGCTTTTCCCAAAATCGTTGTACATCCTTACGGTTTTCCCTACAATATATGAGAGTTCCAGTTGCTCTACAGCCTTAGCAGCACTTGGCATTGTCAGATGATTTTAGCCATTCTGACACATGTGAAGTAGTATCTCCTTGTGGTTATAATTTACATTTCTTAAGGACTAATGATGTTGAGCATTTTTACATGTGCCTGTTGGCCATTTAGATATCCTCTCTAGAGAAGCGCTTTTTCAAATCCTTTGACCCTTTTAAAAAATGGAGTTATCTCTTTCTTATTGATTTGTGGGAATTCTTCACAGTAGCCAGGAAACAAAATTCTTTGTCAGATACACATATTGCAGACATCTGTTCTGTGGCTTGCTTTTTCAGTGTCTTAATGTTGTCTTTTGATGGACAGAAGAAAAGTCTTAATACTTACAAAATCTAATTACTCAAGTTTTTCTTTTGTTGTTACCGGGTTTTGTGTCCTGTTTAAGAAACTTTGCCTACAGTCTTAAAAATATTCTAGCATCTTTACGGTTTTACTATATTAAAATAACTTTTTTTTTATGGTTGAACTAGGAATCAAGATTCATTTTTCCCCCATATGGTTATCCAGTTAGCTCAGTGCCATTATTTACACATACATTAAAAAACTATTGAAAAACTGTTGAACACAAGAACATATGAACATATAAGAAGCTTTTGTTTTTACAGAATTAACCATCTTTACAATAGAGCAGTTAAAAGAAAAATAATGTAAAATAAGAAACAAAAAGAAAAAATTCCTGGTAACTGTTAACATTTAGTATTTACCTTCCTTCGTGTACATACTTTTTCTTTTATGTACCTTTCATATGTTTTTCACATGTAAAATTGTTTTGCAAACTGCTTTTAAAATTCAGCAATACTTGTGGCATCTTTCTGAGCCATTTTATATTTCTTTATAATATTTTGAAGGTGTGCCTTATGTGTATGAATGTGGAAATAGCTAACTAGTTAAACTCTTCCTTTGTTAGACATTTAAATTATTTCTAATTTATAACAACTTAAAGCTGGCTTGTTCCTTCTTATAGTCTAATTTTTGAATACATCCATGAGTATTATCTTGAGTATTAATTTCTAAGAGGTGGAATTGATGGGTCAAATACACATTTTTAAGAACCTGGTTATTTTGTATGGCCAAAAGTTTTATCCATTTTCTGTTACTTATATGGACATTAATATTCTTTATATTTTCTCTATAAAATTGCTGTTTTCTCCACGTTCATGCCATTTTCAAGTGTTAGTAATTAAAAAATAATACCAATTTGGTTAAGGAATTAAGTGATTTCTGTAAGTACTAGTGTTACTGGGTATGTTATGATGCTTGTCGCTATTTATGTTTCTTTTGTGAAGAAAGGGAAATGTGTAGAATAGCTGTAGTTGTACTCTTGTTGATTTAAATCCAGGTGCCTTGGGGAATTTGGCGGAAGGAAGTCACCAGGGTAGGGAACTTCTGAGTTTGTTGTGGCTGGGACAGTGTTGCCTTTTTGTGATCAAAATGGCCATTTTTGGTAGAAGCCAGCTGCAGAAATATTTGCTTTACTCAGTGACCTGTCTGTGGCGAGCTTAAGCTGGTCCCTGCTCTGGCCAGACCCTGGCTTCAGATGCTCTTTGTGAAGCTCTTTGGGATCACTCACTGCCTCAAGGACACTCCTTCCTACTAGCCTGCTTTGAGCTAGGAGGCGAGGTTCTGCTGGGAATTTCATGTACTTTTTAGGTAGGCTTCTGTTTATTTACATTCAGTGAACCCTACTTCCACTCCTGGTTTTTGTTTTTTTTTTTTTATTGTATTTTATAGAAATTTCTTGAAATGTTTTATATATGTGCAGGGCATCCTAGCCAGGTTTCCAGTGCCAATGTAGACTCTTTTATTTTGACATTGCTTTGATGATTTCAGTTGCACCAATCAGAAATCCCAACCTTGACACCTTTGTTTCCCTCCTAAGTCTTGTCTGGTTTTGTTCTTTTTCATTCTAGCTTTCTGTACTTAGTTACAGTGATTCCCCCACCCCTTTCTCTAGTGTCTTGACCCAACAAGTTCTTTATTGGGGAAACTTCACCCTTTCCTCCTTTCTTGCATAATTAACCTCTGCGTGTCCTTCAGAGCTGATTTCAAGCATCAGTTCTTTAGGGGTTGTGTCTGGGTCGCCTAGGTACCCCTACAGGTTGGATTCCCTTGTCACATTCTTAGCACTCACTTCTTTTCCTTCGCTGCTGTTAACATAATTGTACTTGATAAATGTATTGCACAATCCCCCACTAGACAGCTCCTTTGTTAGAAAGTACTCTTCATGGGGACAAGGATCATGTCTGTCATGCCATATTCAGCTCATAGAATATTTCCAGCATACAGTGCATAACCTATAGCTGCCCAGTTGAATGAGGGAATAAATTTGGGAGGGCAAATGAGAATTACCACGTTGTATCAGAAGTTTATATTCACTTTAAAAATGAATGTATTTGTTCCTTACATGCTTGGTGTTTCCAGTTTCAGTATCATCTCTTAATTTTATTTTTTATTTTTTATTTATTTTTTTTTTAATTTATTTTTGGGACAGAGAGAGACAGAGCATGAACGGGGGAGGGGCAGAGAGAGAGGGAGACACAGAATCGGAAACAGGCTCCAGGCTCCGAGCCATCAGCCCAGAGCCTGACGCGGGGCTCGAACTCACGGACCGTGAGATCGTGACCTGGCTGAAGTCGGACGCTTAACCGACTGCGCCACCCAGGCGCCCCAGTATCATCTCTTAATTTTAAATGACTTGATCCTGAACTCCTTTCAGGGGTCAAAAAGCATCCCTTCTTTCCCTCTGCCTCTAAACCAGATTTCTAAATCTGTCATTGACTTCTAATCTCTCCAGATTATTTTGCTAATACTTAAACTGTCATTCTGAAGGATTTGTCAACTGTTGTAACTGCTGATTCTTTCCTCCTCCCCTTTCCGTGTGTGTGTGTGTGTGTGTGTGTGTGTGTGTGTCTGTCTGTGTAATAGGATCACTATTCCTGGGAGTTGGTTCCTTAGGTCAAGTAAATTGGGTAAATTCCTCATATAATCTCCTCTTGGAAATTCATTTAATAGTTGTCATTTTAATAATTTGTTTCCCAACATTTCCCAAACTTTCTGACCCCAGAATGCTTTTCCTCTATTGTGGTTTAAAACCGATGCAATCTAAGAGCTATTCTTGACTGTCATTTTTGTCATTTCATCCCAACTTCTTGTATTCAAGAGTTCTCTATCTTCTTGTCAAAGTAATGAGGGAGGGAGCTAGCACTTGTTAAATGCCAGATTTACATCTGTTATTCCTTTTAACCTTCTATAACTTTGAGTGAAAGGTAGGCTTATTTTCTGCATTTTAGCATGTGAGGAAACTGAGACTGGAGAAGAGAGGTTGTTTTTTGTTTTTGTTTTTTGCTGAAGGCCACATAATGGGTTTTATCTATATCTGTTTATCTGCCGTGTCTACAAAGCATTGTGTTCTTTCTCTTGTGTAGAGAAAAACACTCTTCTGCTGATTTGAGAAACTGCACCTCCAGCTATCACTTAAGTTCCGTTTGAGGAGTGTTAGCCTCAGGAGCCGCAGGGCCTCTAGGCTCTTGGTGGGCAGCAGCATTGGTGCTTGAAGAGATGGAGAAGAGAAGGCTGAGAAAAGCCTGGACTCCTCCTGCCTTTGTAAGCCCTCATGCTTTCTTCTCTCCCTCATTCCTTGCTTACCTCATTCTCTTCAGTTCCAGGCTTTCCTACTGCATGTGACTTCTTCGTTGGAATTTTAGGTTGGCTTTTATCAGTAACATAGGAGCTAATATTTATTGGGTGCCTGCTTTGGATGTAGCAGGCTGTCCTCTCTAGCCCTCTAAATAGCCGACTCACTTAAAGTCACATAGTGTTGAACCTGGGATCTTAACCCACCTCTGTTTTTGTTTTTGTTTTTGTTTTTGTTTAGCCTCAGTAAATTTTTTCATAGGGAAAACCTACCTAAGCAATTAAAATCTATGAAATCATGGGTTTGATGTTCTAGTTATTTTTTATAATATATATTGAAGTCTATGGCTATTAAACATTAAAACATCATTTACGTACCACTGAAAATCACCTTGAATATTCATCCTTGGGAAATGTTCCTGTAATCCACCCTTTTAACTTTTTCTCTTTATCTGTTTATTCATGAATGCTTCAGTATGTATCTGTAAAAGAGGAGGACTTTAAAAACAAAGCAAAAGATTGTTAAAAACACACACAGAGCACACAATTCCATTATTATACCTAAAACATTACCAATATTCCTTGCTATCAAATAGTCTGTTTATATTTGCCTACTTGTCTCAGAAATAATTTTTGAATTAATAAACTTAATTTTTTAGAATAATTTTAGATTTACAGAAAAATTGAGCAGACAGTACAGAATTTCATGTATTTTCCTTCCCCTTGCAGTTTTCCCCACTGTTAACATCTTACATCAGTGTGGTACACTTGTTAAAATTAATGAACTAATATTGATGTTTTATTATTAACTACAGTCCATAGTTTATGCAAGTATCCTTAGCTTTTTTTTTTTTTTTTTTTTTTAACCTCACGTCCTTTTTTTGCTCCAGGATCCCATCCAGGATGCTATCTTAACATTCAGTGGTCATGTGTCCTCAGGCTCTTCTTGGCTGTGTCAGTTTCTCAGATTTTGTTCTTGATGATGTTGACAGTTCTGAGGAATTTTGGTCAGGTATATTGTATTGCCCTCTATTGAATTATCTTGTTTTTCTCATAAATGGTTTTTTAATAATTGTTTTTTTCAGTTTAGGGGCCAGACTTGGTTTACACCTTGCATATAGTTAATAGCCTCTTAAATCTTTTTAATCTATAAAAATTGCCTCTCCCATTTTTTTTTCTTGTGTATTTATTAAAGAACTGGGTTGGTCATTTGTTGTGTGTAACTTTAAAAATTCTGGATTTTGCTGATTATATCCTCTTTAGGTCTACATATTCTCTTCTTGGTATTTCTTGCAAATTGGTAGTTAAATCCAGAGGTTTGTTGGATTCAGGTTCAGTGTATTCGGTATTAGTTAAAAAACAAAAGACAACACAACCCGTGCTTGCTCTCCTGTGCCATGGCGCTTTCTTATTTTTGTGATATTCTCTGTTCTTTCCAAGTAGCTGAGTTTTGAAGAAACCTAAGACTCTTATGCATGTACATTTTTCTGAGTTAAAAATTGTATAATTAAAAAAAAATTGCATCATTTATTGATGGTAGGTAGTGCAGCAGTATGGTGGCAGGCGTGTCTACATGTAGTTGTCAATTTTGCCAAGGACGATGATGACACAATTTATGGTATTGACCATCAGTATTAGAGTATTATTCCTGTAGGTTTTTATTTTTAACCTTCTCCTTTTCCCAATTCAGATATGTAATGACTTTTGCTACTGTTAGTATATCCTTAAACTTTATTTTAAAAAAAAGAATTTGAATGATTACAATGACACATACATTGTAGGAACATAAAAACAAAATAAGTGGGAAAATGAAGATGAAAGGAAAAATAAATGTAGGAAAATAAGATGAAGGAAGGAGTAAAGTTATGTAAAAATGCACAGAATAAGATCAGTTGTCATAGGAGGGGCACAGATTAGGCTCTGCTTGTCGATAGTGTTCTTTGTAGCAGTTTGCAGGAATTTTGTATTTTTAGATGACAAATATATTACTTTCCCCAGGGTTATTTATTTATTTGGTGTTTGTACTCAGTAATGCCAGTCTCATTGCTTATTTGGAATGAAGTGCCTGCTAAGATGTGGGTCAGGTTTCTCAGTGTTTGGTTTCAGAGCTCATTAGAAAATCAGGACTCAGTTTTTTCTGTTGTGCCTTCTTTGTACAGTTTTCTTACAGTTTTGATTCGTTTATCCTGTTATATAGGTTTTTTGTTCTTTAGTCTCTGTCGTAGAACATGAATGAGATATTCTTGGGACATTTAGTTTTGAAAACCTTTGTTTATTAGTAGAATAAAGTGTGACTTCATAGGAAAGAAAATAAGAATTTAAGAATGTTTCACCAGCAGAATATGGTGTCTTTATAACTTTGGCCATATCAAATATCTTTTTTGAGTTTTGCCTGTTGTATTCACACTAAATAGTTCAGGTTTCTTCCGTTTTTTCCAGTTAAAGTGGCCGAAAATCCTACTTAAAGCTGGCTTAAGCCAAAACACAGAATTTGTAGTACGAAAAATGTAGAGGTAGTTATGGATTCAGGTTTTTTCCTCAGACGCAAAGTGATACCTCCTGGTGACCCATCTCCACACTCTCCCTTGTGGTAGCATGAGGAGGGCATCAGCACCTCCAGCTCTCATCGTCTCATGTTCAAGCTCAGTGGGAAAAGAGATGTCTTTTCTTGTGGCTTCCATAGAGGTCCTGGGATTCGAAGCAGAACATGTGCCCACCTCTGAATTCATCGTTGTGATTAGGAGATATGGGCAGAAAACAAAGTGTCACCATCAGCCTCTTAAAATTATAGCACATTCTTCTCTGGCCCCTGAGTCAGGTTCTTGCCCTGCATGTAAACTTTCTGGACTTTCCATGTTAATTATTTGATAACAAATATTTATGGAGTTCCTACTATGAACAGGCACTATAAGGACTTAAAAATATTACATTGTAAAGTTTTTAATGTTTATTTATTTTTGAGAGAGAGAGTGGGGGGGGGAGGGGCAAAGTTGGAGGGGGACAGAGGATCCAAAGTGTGCTCTGTGCTGATGGCAGAGCCTGATGTGGGACTCGAACTCATGAACTATGAGATCATGACCTGAGTCAAAAGTCCCATGCTTAACCGACTGAGCAACTCTGGTGCCCCCAAAATATCACATTGTAAATTGGTAAATTGCCTTTCCAGTTGCTTGTAGAATTCTCTATTTTTATGTTATTATGGAAATATAACAGTTATTTTGGAAATAAACTATAATTTTTATTTTTGTCTTTATTTGAAGATTTTATTTTTGTAAATGTTTATTTTTGAGAGGGAGCGAGTGGGGAGGGGCAGAGACAGAGAGAGAGAGGAAGACAGAGAATCCCAAGTAGGTTCCAAGCTGTCAGTGCAGAGCCCTATGCAGGGCTTGAACTCACAAACTGTGAGATCATGACCTGAGCTGAAATCAAGAGTTGGATGCTCAGCTGATTTGAGCCACCCAGGTGCCACTTAAAGATTTTATTTTTAAGTAATCTCTACATCCAACATGAGGCTTGAACTTACAACCCTGAGATCAAGAGTTGCATGCTCTACCGACTGAGCCAGCCAGACACTCCTGGAAATGAAGTATACTTTTTAAAAGAAAATTGATGACTTTAAGATTTTCCTCTGGTTTATAGACCAGTTTTTGGCTTAGGAATTTGATTATTTTCAACATCAGAGTAATATCACCCTTTGAGCCTTTTTTCATTTACATCCCAATCTTGGTAGCTGTTTCTGTTGTTTCTTTGTAGAATTTTAACTCACCAGTTAAAAGAAATGTGGCTTGTGGATTTTTTTTTCCCTCTTAAATGCAGCAGGAAATGTTCCTTTGAGATTTGTTTTCTGATCTTCCTCTCAATTCTGTATTCTCTCAGAGTTAATGAAAAATTTATTATGATGGCGACATCTGTGTTCTGTGCTTTGTAGAACATCTTGGCTGATTGCGTATAGCTGAGTCATTCATAAAGTTATTAAAACAGTGGAGTTGAACAAAGAAGTCCAGTATCTCTTAAACTTATATTTGGGCTTTCCATCTTGACTTCATTACTTTGTGTGAGGACTCCCAGAGTGCTACCGTCTACCCATGTTCATATGTACTCCTGCAAAAAGAGTCTGAAACGTACAGGTTGACCTTACTGGAGCATGTGTTCAGCAGTAATTATCTGCTGTTGAGACTAGGTGCTTTCAAGAGGATGTGCACCAAAAGCACAATGTGAGAGATTTAGAGGACTTAGGCTAGAAAAGCATTTTAAGAAGACGGACAGAATGCTCTGTAGAGTCCCTTTCAGCTCCAGAATATAATGAAATCTCTGGCTTCAAGCAGCGAGAACTCTCCTTACCCAGTTGCCTGCAGGAAACAGACAGTGTGAAGGGAATCAAAGACATCCTTGCTGTGCAGCAAGCAGCAGGAATCCTTCACTAAGGCAGCCCTAGCCCCTGGCTGAAAGACAGATTCATTTGTTCGCAGGGCCCAGTGGATTGTGAGGCACATAACTTCATTCTTATTTGAAACCAAGGTCAGCCTAGGATATGAGGACAATGGACTACATGAGAAACTAGAGCAAGTGTAAAGTTTGCTATAAGTGTAATTAAGGGATGATAAAATGTGACCCTTTATAGGTTAGCTTTGACAACTCTTTGTGCTCTTCCTAGCTAAAGAAGCAAAATTTTGATTGCCATTGTTTTCTTTTTTTTTAAGTTTTTAAATTTATTTTGAGAGAGAGTGGGAGTGTGCAAGAGGGAAAAGGGGGGGGGGAGAGGGAGGGAGAGAGAGAGAGAGAGAAGAGGAGAGGAGAGGAGAGGAGAGGAGAGGAGAGGAGAGGAGAGAAGAGAAGAGAATATTCCAAGCTGGCTCTGTGCTGTCAGGGCAGAGCCCAACTCGGGCTCAATCCCATGACCCTGGGACCATGGCCTGAGCTGAGATCCAAAGTCAAACGCTTAACCAATTGAGCCATTCAGGCGCCCCAATTACCATTGTTTTCTAAGTCAGTCAATACACAGTTGATTGTGTTTGTGTATGTATAAAATTTTAAACACTGAGACTCTACTAACTTGGCTGGTTAGGTCTCTGAAAGTAAGTATACATTTGAGAAATCAGCAGTGTTTAGAAAATATTAGAGGGCTTGTTTAAAGGGTGTAAGGTCTGAATTGAAAAGATTTCTTTGTAGGACCGACTTTCATTCTATAGATGCTTTTTCAGAGTTAATAATGAAACAGGAAGCATATTAGATGGTGAAAGCTTTGAAAGTCTTTGGAAGGTTTTTTTTTTTTTTTTTTTTTTTGTATTTTGGTGTTTTTAAAATACCATTAGTTAGTAGGGTTTAAGTTTTAATACTCTTAAAAGCTGTGAAACTGCATTTCTTTAAAATATTTTATACTTCTTTAGGAATTTAGCTGTCTTCTTTAGTGAACTGGGAAAGAGTATAGCTTTATTTCCAGAAATAATTTTAATACCAGAATATTTAGTTTTGAGAATTCTTGTGTCTATTGAGGCAGTTAGTGTACTGGTATGCTCAGTAAGCCTTTTTGAATAAATAATCAGTTTAAAATGAAAAAGTTCCAATATGATTGTGGTATGGTCTGACTGTAATTGAGTCAGACCCATTGAGAGTAGATATAAGTCACATCATCTTCCTGAAAATGATATCTCTTCCTAGAAAAAAATGAGAATATCCATTATATCAGGGAAAAAAGTTTTCCCTTTCTGTATGTTCTAATGGTCTTTTAGAAACATGGTGAACTTTGCACTCTCATAAAAATAGGTCAAGGATTTTGATTCAGTATGTCATATAGCAATCAGACCTTGTTGTGCAGACATGTTCACAAGTTCTCTGATTAAAGTTTTTTTGGCTTGTGAGAGTTGATAGGACTAGGAAGGGTTGCAGCCAACCCCTGTGTTTGGAATGGGAAGTTGGATTAACTCAGAGTGGGGTTTGGTGCTCTGGTGTAGATAACGAAATCAGGTGTCCCGCAGGTCTCAGATGATGTCGAAAACATGAGGTGAGGTTTTAGGTCTCTTACCCGGAAGTCCTCTCAGATGTTATGGAGTATGGGTTGTCGGATATATGGAGGTGGCAGCGTTAGAAGACAAAACACCTGTACTTAAGAGTTTTTTTGTTTTTTTTTTTTTTTTTTTTTTTTTGCTGAGTTCCCTTAGTTAGCTGTCTAGAAGCCTCAGGCATTGAAATGAATTTAGGTTAGTGTCTTTGTTATCTCAGAGTGCAGCTAAATTCTGAGACCTAGCTTAACCCTACCTGTTCTCCACCTTCATTGAAGGGTAATAGGCCAGAATCAGGGGGACAGGTTGCGATGACCAGTTCCGTAAGTAACAGTGGGGAAGTGCCAGTTCCTGTGTTTGGAGGTGGCCTGGAAGAGAGGATTGAGAAACCGGAGTACTGTGTTGCCAATTGTCTGTCAACTGCATCTGAAAATCTATAGTGGACCAAAAAAAAAAGAAAGAAAGAGAAAGTAAAGTAAACATCATCTGTATTTACTTCTGGATATTTTATATATATTTTATGTTTTATTAAGTAAAAATGGGATCATTACGAAAGTCCTGATTTGTAGCCTTTATTCACTTCATATTTCTTGAACTTTTTCAGTGTATTTTAACTTTCCATATATTGTAAACTTCCTTCTGGGTCAATAAATATACTCCTACAACAGGATTTTTATTTGGTGGACACATAATATTCTGTCTTCTGGATGGTCTGTAGTTCATATAACCAATCTCTATTGTTGGGCATTTTTTCCTTTGCTGTAATGACAGTGATGTGATGAACATATTCTTAGCTGTATTTTTGGACATGGCTTTATTTTTGTCCATAATTTAATTTTCCACACTTGAAATTGCTGAGACAATGATGTACCTGTTTTTCAAGTATTGAGTATGTATTGATAAGTTGCACAGGAGAGGTTGTATAGATGGGTAACAAGAAGATAAAATTTGCAAGTAGATTAGAGGAAATTGCTGCTCCAGGGAGTTTAATGGCAAGCAAAGGAAATGAGAGGCAGTATATTTTAGGGAAGAAAGCAGGGATTTTGGAGTCAGATAGAATTGCAAATCTGCACTTTTGACCTCTCGCCAATTATTTGCTGTGTCTTGTCTTCAGTTTCTTCCTCTTTATTTTTTTTTACTTTTTATGTTTATTTTTTGAGAGAGAGAGACAGAGTGTGAGTAGGAGAGAGGCAGAGAGAGAGACACACACAGAATTCGAAGTAGGCTCCAGGCTCTGAACTGCCAGCACAGAGCCTGACTCGGGGCTTGAATTCATGAGCCGTGAGACCGTGACTGAGCCACCCACGCGCCCCAGTTTCTTCCTCTTCAAAGCTAAGGTACCTGTCTGGCCAGAGGTGGTATGAGAGTTAATGAGATCACAGTACAGTGTGTGGCACATAGTAGGCACTTTGAAAATATGAATGTGCATCCCCCTCCCACTTTATCCTTTTTTGGTAAATTTTCATTTACATTTATCATTTTCATTGAAAATGAAGTTAAGCTTGTAGTTTGGTGGTCTCCCCTAGTCCTGAATAAGCTTCCTTATTGGACCACAGATGCTAACTGACAAAGGCTCAGATGTACTTAATCTTACTGTTTAATTCTCTCCTGTCTCAGGATTTGTGGATCTTGGATAAACCGCATTGGGATTGGGTTCATACTGATCCGACCTGGAGCTTGCTGGGGGAGACTGTTCCTTCTTGGCAGCTGAATCTGATACTGGGCCTAGTACAACTGAGGACCCTTGTGGCTCTGCCGGAAGTAGATGACTTTGTTACATCCTGTTCTCTGTCATGCTGCTTAGAACAGAGATTTTGCTCCCCCCATTCATATATCTAATCCTCCTTTCCAGCTTCTGTGAGAGCTCTGAAAAACCTGGGGACATTTTTGAATGCTGGGTGGTAGTTAAGTGGACAAGGATGCCTTTTTACCTATGGAGTCACTCATGAATAAGGTGCTAGCATTTTGAGGTGTACTGCTATTTCTGAGGGTCACTAGGTAAAAAATATTTTTCTACCATTCCAGCATCTTAACACAACTGTAAACTACAGTTGTTAAAAATGGACTTAACTCATTCTTGGGGAAAGAATTTGTTTTTATTTAAGTTGTCAAATTACTGTTTATAATGTATAACAACTTACAATTAAACAAAATAAAACATCACTTAAAACTATGCAATGTAGTGTTAAACTGTTATCATAAGTACTCGATGTTCATTGGAGAAAAATCAGAAAATATGAATGAATAAAAATTCAAAAAGAAAAATTACCTTCATCTGTCTACCAAAGATAAATCTGCAAAGATCTATTTTAATTTTATTAGCTGCAAGTTCTGGTCTCTCATTTTAGATAATCATTCAAGATGAGATCATTTCCTGGACATTAAAATATTTGTTTTTAAAATTATTGTAGGGTTTAAGGAAAGTCTGGGCTCTGGCTTTGAGTCCTGATTTCACTGCTGTTTGTTTAAATTTGAAGCTCTAAAACTTGCAGATAGTATCAGGTTTCCTCACCCTTCTTTTTTTTTTCTTCCTCCTTCCACTGTGGCCTCTTCCTCATAACCTTTTCTTCTTTTCACATATATCCCAGCCTGAAGATGCTCTGTGGTATATTGTTTATAAATACGGAGTTCTACCATACAGTTGTTAACAATTAAAGCAGTAACTTTCTTAGTTATGTCATATAGTTTATACCATCAAATTCTGCTATAATAAAATATCATTATAAGGAAAAGAAAGTCTTTCACACATGGAGGCATTGGACTAGTATTCAGTTCTTCAAAGGGCTTTGATGAATGCCTTTAAATCGTGAGTTAACTTTTATTCTACAACCTGATTACTGAATTATGGTTCTTGGTTTTAAAAGTAATACAATTTTTGGTGGGAGTTCGCTCTTGTAGTTTGCTGTCAAACATTTTAACAGTAGAAGCCTAGGTTTTGAATCTTAGGAGATGCTTTTAAAAGCTTTCTGTGGTTCTGTTTTCATTACAGCTGCTGCTTCTTGAAAAGCAGTAGTCTGAGAATTCGGACACAATAAGGATAGTTCCTAATTTGGATGACTTTTAATACTTGCTTTATTTGCTTTGAGGTAAGGACAGCCTCCAACTGAAAGAATGGATACTCTGTAGCTTTCACATCCATGTTTAGAGAGAGAGTTAGGTAATCTCCTTGAGCCTGCCTGTTGTATGATTCTTCAGGACCAAATCCCCACTCCTGGATAGAGATTCCCAGTGGAGAGTGTCATGGCCAAATGGTAACCATAAAATGGAGCTTTTATTTCACTTCTGTTATTTGGTAGCCCTCATTTCATTACCATGGCACTCTCTGTTTTATATCCTGTCCTATCAGTAGGGCATAGTGGAAATTTTATTAGGAAAAAAAGAACCTAGACTGGGTTATGAAAATTGACTGTAGGCATGTACTTCCAAAGGTAAGTGCTGGCCCTTGTATCCACTCTTTGCAGCCTGGCTGGAAGAACTTTGTATTGGTTGTAAAATAAAAACGAGAGACTGTCTTGTAGGTTCTTCAAGAGACTTCTGTTTCTAACTTCTCTTCAACATGCTTCTCTCCAGCTACCAGGAGTCGTTCCTCTCTGCTTAAAACGATTTAACAGTTGTCTCCTCATTGACTCTAGCAGTGTTTTGAACTCTAAAGTTTTTGATGTCTCACTTGAAGGCATTAAAAAATCAAAACGCTCTTATTTCACAATATCTATAAAAACATACATGGTTTTTGTACCATTGACTTCCTCTCTTTATCTCTTTATTTGGGTTACTATTGAGCAGAATTCTTTTTTCTCCATTCTTGCATGTGGCAGATGCTTCCCACATGTTCCTGAAAACATAGATCTTTCTCTCATGCTGGCTTGAGTTGGCTTGGCTTTGGCTTGATATTCTGCTTTGTCCCCACCTTTGAGTCTAAGAACCTTACCCCCACCCTTGCCAGTATGTTGCATGTTGTGCTTCTATCCCTTTGACAGATGTGTTTGAAACAGTATGTATGCCGAGTTGCTGGAAAAAAAAAAACTTGCACATGTTGATAAAGAATTGGACCGCACACTTGGGGAGTTTTGGTTGTTTACTGGTGAGTTATACAGCACACAGTATGAGAGCTGTTGTCCTACAGGATGAAGTCCAAGTTTGATAGAAGGGTTTATGAAAGACCTCTGTGATTTGGCCTTTCCGCTTTCCCCATCTCGTACTGAAATACTTCAGTAATGCTAAATTAATTGCAGATCTTTGAGTAGGATGTGCCATTTCTTAGCTCTTTGGCTCTGCTTATGCTATTTATTCTGCCTGGAATGTCTTTCTTTCTCTTTTTACCCTGGCTGCCTCCTACTCATCCTTTATGGCTTAGTTTAGGCATCCTTCTCCTTTGGGCGGGTTAAATCTATTTGTGTGTGTGTGTGTGTGTGTGTGTGTGTGTGTGTTACACTGCACATTCTCAAAATTCCCTCCTTTGAACTCCCGGACAAGAGAGAATTTCTTAATTGCTTTTCTGTCTGCAGATATAAGTTGTTTGTTGAACAAAATAGTATTTAAGCTACTCTATTGGTTATCCCAAGCATGATGATAGGAGTTAGATGAGGCTGGTAATGATTCTGTGGGAGGTGGTTTAAAGAAAAAAAATTAGAGGATTTATAGAAAACCCCTAAATATATATTTATAAAAATGTAGAAAATAAGGCATACATCTGAATCAGAGTGACATTAGAGAGACCATTGACATAAAATACCTCTTTGGGTAGCTTTCAAAAGAATTGCCTCTTTGAGAAGGAATCAGGGCAGGATATTCAAAACAATCCCATCTAGAAACAGACCAAAGTTAGCTTTTGTGAGTTCTCCTTCAAGCCAGCCAATTAGAAGACAAGGTGCCTGCAGCTACTTTTTCCTTTTGATTTGTGGTTCCTATGGCAATAGGAAGAGAGACTAGGACATTTCTCTCCTACCTCTTTTAATAACTTTTTGCTTTTGAAAAATGCCAAAAGCTGTTATTCTTCTTGTCTTTACTTACTTACAGTATTTCTCACCATGATGGCCCTGATTTTTAAAAAATTTTTTTTGATGATTATTTATTTTTGAGAGAGAGAGTGCGTGCGCGTGCATGTGAAGGGGGAGGGGCAGAGAGAGAGAGAGGGAGACACAGTCTGAAGCAGGCTCCAGGCTCAGAGCTGTCAGCACAGAGCCCAATGCGGGGCTTGAACTCACGAACTGTGAGATCATGACTTGAGCTGAAGTTGGACGCTTAACCGATTGAGCCACCCAGGCGCCCTTGATTTTGGTTTTTGATTATACAGTGGATATGACAAAATTAATAAACATTCTCTGTTCCCTTGACTACTGCTATTTTCTTTGGCTATAGAACTGCAAATATAATCAATCTAATTGAGTATTTGCTGTTAATATTAGAACACTTTGTGAATCATTTCTTATTCTTTATGGATAATCCTAAATTAGTGTACTAGTCATTGCAAATAGCTAAATGTGAAATTAGAGCAAACATTTCTTGGGGGTTTTCTACCCCTAAAAAGCCTCTGTTAAGTGTTCCCATTGTGACCCAGTGGGTTTCTCTTGAGCTTGAGGCTAAAGTCTCAAGAGGAAAGAAGCTTAGTTTGTATTGCTGTTGGCTTAATAAGTAGGTCAATAAGCATTTGTTAAAATCGGTAAATACCCACAGTGTTAGGGTAACTTCTTGAGATATATTTTAATAATCAGATAGTGTTCCTTAAGTTTATAGAGAAACCAATAATCTTAAAAAAAAAAAAAAGACAATAGTCTATACATTTTGAATATAGCTCACAGGAAGAAATCTTTATTCTGTTGAAGAATGATAGATAATAGTTATTCCGTAATAGTCAACATAGGTTTCTATCCACGTCCCTAAATTTTAGATTGGAATCTTCAAGAATCAGTTACTCCTGTGGTCCTAGCTGCATTTTAATGCTCTTAGGTTGATAAATGTGGAACTTTTAGTTTTATCCATTGTTTTCAAATTATGTCAATGTCTTTTTGGTCACTACACTTAAGAGGAACCTTGTTTAGACTAGCAGGTACATCCTTATTAAAAATGGGTGTATTTTCTAGAGTGGCATTTTCTGTTGAGTAAAGACTTTTTCAGCACTGTGGTTGGTCTCTTAGCTTCAAGGTAATTAAGAGTGAAAATAAAGCAGTTCTAATACCTTTAATAAATACTGGCATTACTCTCTGTATCCCACAATGTCCTTCATAGATGTTATAAAGGTAAATTCTTGGAAATTAGATCTTGAAAGTGTCCTTATATTTCCCTGAATGTACAATTTCAATATCAAACTTTTAAAAACAGTACTAAATGGTTAATATTTTGAAGTTAACTTCTCAGGAAATTTTCTTTACATTGTTTTCCATACATTTTTTAAGTATTAGGTCATTTGACGGTTTCCTAACCTTGGGAAGATCATTATTTTTCTTTTTGGGCTTTAGTTTCTTCTAAAATTATGGGTGGAAGTATGGACTAAATTGTCTTCCAGTTCTTTGTGATTCTTTGGTTTATTAAATGTGAAATGTGTCTCCTTCCCCCCCCCCCCCCCACACACACACCTTTTTTTAAGTTTTGGATCCCAAGGCATTAGCAGAATCTGATCAGGGTATAGTATTCTTAGGCCTTCATAGTTTTACTCTTTGAGTCAAATACATATTAAACCTTGCGAGCTCTGGAACCTATTTTTTGTGGAATAAATGAAAATTGGTTTGCTGGTGAGCTTTGGTGAGCTTTGGTGTTAATTTGGTATCAATTGCTGAATCCAAGTGTAATCCTTAAACTGTATACTCAGATCTAAGTGATTCTGTGATTTGGTTAAAGATTCCAAAAAGGAAACTTAAATTGAACTATGGGGATATTGAGTTTATTTAATTTAAATAATTGATGTAAGCAGTGTGTACAAATGTATTGTGTCTGGGTCTTTTCTCTGCCCATCTACTTCTGATGCATGCTGATGTAAGTATTCTTTTAATAAGCATTTACTAGATATCTCTGAATAGTTTTAGTGGAAGGAAAATGAGTTTGCTTAGAGTCAGGCAGGATTAACTTCTAGTCCTAATTTTGCCACCAGTTAGCCCTTGTTTTCTTGTGTTAGCTTTTATTTTTAATGTTTATTTTTGAGAGAGAGAGAGAGAGCGAGCAAGCAAGTGAGCAGGGGAGGGGCAGAGAGAGAAACAGGCCCCAGGCTCTGAGCTGTCAGCACAGAGCCTGACGTGGGGCTCGAATTCAGGAACCTTGATATCACCACCTGAGCCAAAGTCCGAGGCTTAACCGACTGAGCCATCCAGACGCCCCATAGCCCTTGTTTTCTTGTACCTTGAACAAGTTGCTATTTCAGTAAATTAAGTGCTCCTTTGCTGATCCTCAGATTCCTCATCTGTAAAATGGAATAATACCTCCCTTAAAAGAGTAAAACTCTTGTAAGGGTTTACTATGTCAGCTGTTTAGTGTATGAGAAGGACTTGATAAATGGCAGCTATTTTTATTATACAAATATTTATTCAGCATCTTTTGTGGCACTCTGCAAAAGGGTTGGGGTAACAAAATGTGTGCCTGTAGTATCAGTAATAGATTTCTGTATTGTCTCTGGTAAACTTTGGAGTTGAGGCACATGTTGGAAATGTATGGCATTTTTGTTGTTACCAAAAAGCTGCTCAAGTTTTTATTCTGTTTGGTTCCTCTGGTGTTGTATTCTTTAAATGCCTTTTCTAAATAATCTCAATACTCTAGCTAAATTGTAGGTGAGATGTAGCTAGTTAGTGGCAGATGCTGGATAGGAGCCCAGGTCTATTTGGTTTCAAGCATAGCTGACTTTGTTTATAATATAATTGGGGTGACCACAGAATTTGTCTCCTAAACCAGAACACTTCTGAGAATGAAAGTTATTCTGGGACAACAAGTGTAAACCTGGACTGTCCAAGGAAAATGAGGATGTCTGACCATCCTAATTATAGCTAGGGTAAACAAGTTTATGATGTTGAGTCTAAGACTTCTGGAGTATTTTGGTTGAATCCAAACACCCACCTTCAGTTAAAAAAAAATTTTTTTTTTTTTTGCATGGTTGTTGTTTTTGCCACAGTGAATTCATTGACCTTAGATCTGCCAAAAAAGTACTTATTGAATACAGTATATAATCTAATGGCTTAAAAATACTAGCCACAATGCCTATATTTATTTTTATATTTCCCTTTTTTCTTAATTCCCTTAAAACCAGCAAGTTTTTGAAAGAGAATGGGAATGGGTAAATGAAACAAACCTTTAAATTCTTACTTGTCAAATGAACTTTGTAAACAAAGTCTAAAATCAATATCATCATATTCCAAAGTTTTTTCTTTGGAGGGCAGAGGTGTGGGTGTCACTGAAAATCAGATGTGTTTTTAATCAGCTCTTTTATTGCCTGTGTCTATCAATCTATCACTCATCTTTCTTATTCCTTTTGCCTTATGTCTGTAGATGTCCTGTGATTTTTATTTAGGGAAGTGCAAAACTGTATCTACATGATAAAAATTTAGGTGATTTTACAATAGAAGCATCATAGTCTTGTAGAATTCATGTGGGTTTAATAGCAGACAAACGAAGATTTGAAATTCTGGCTTTCCACTCCTTTGCTGTGTGTCCTTGTGCAAATGATTTAACCTCTGAGCCTCAGTTTCTTTACTGTGGTGTGGGAATTAGAAAACACGTTTAAAGTCCCAGGCACATAGTAAGTGATGGTAATGATGGGAGTTATAATTCTATGACGCAGACTAGAAACCGTTACTTTTATGAAGTTATAGTCACAATCTCACCCCTAATCTTGTGCGCTCAACTTTCACAGTTCCCTCTAGTGGGTTTCCATTTAAACATTCTCTCTCTCCCTCTTGATTCTGTTCACTGTGTCCTGAGGAATTCGCGGTTGGCAGCAGAAACCTCCTTTCTGTAGGACAGAAAGTGGGCCCTCTCCCAGGGTTTCAGTAAGTTGTCTAGGACCACCACCCCTGACCTCCAAACTGCCACGGGTGCATCCCCTGCCCGACTAACATTCAAGTTGCCTGTGTGAAGGAGTGATTTGTTGCGGCCTCTAACTGCTTCTTCTCTTCCTTCCTTTTTGTCATCCTGCAGTGTTCTGTGCCAAGGTCTTTGTGGCTAGGCTGCGCCAACCTGGTAGAGAGCATGTGCGCACTGAGTTGCCTGCAGAGCATGCCCAGTGTCAGATGTCTCCAGGTGCCTCTCTTCTTTCTTGTTGTAAATGTGTTTTTTACGTATGCCATGAACATTTGTTGAAACTTGCAGTAGTGTGTTTAATCCAATGTTAAGTCTGCTAAATGTTCTGTGTAACCCTCTGCTTTTCTCCAGCCTGGGTGCCCCCCATGAAGGAGTTTAGTACCAAGAGGGGCCCTTCTGAGAAAATGGGTCTTTGGCTGGGCCCTGTTCTACTCCTCTTTTTCTGCTCCTGCTTTTTATTCTCCCCTCCTCCCTACCTTGAAGTTCTGATTCTTATGTTTAATAGTTGTGCATGTGCCCACAAAACCCTGATAATTTCCATTTGGCTACTTTTAACAGTTCTTTGTTGAGTTGGGAGGGTTTCATAATTCAAGTGCTGATTTTTCTATTTTGAAACTCATCTTTTGGCATGCTTTCACTCCCTCCTTCAAAAAAGGAGTGGGGAGGGAATCCCTAATTGTATAAAACCTCAAATTGAAGTTCATTGAAGGTCACAGCTTTATGCTGCCAATAACTGTCGGTTTGGGCCACCTCCCAAAGGCCAGATCTGACACCTGTCCTCAGGGTCCACCCAGGTTTCCAGGCCGAGGCTGGCAGAGAATTCCACAGATAAAAGTAAAACTTTTTTGGGGGTGGGGAGGGTTGCTCAGGAAAAAAACTGTCAGCAGCAGTGTGGCCGGATTGCACTCTTGCACTCGTTGGGATGGAATCTTAGGGAGCCAAGGCAGAAAACGTTGTGGCTTTATTGGGGAAACTCTGTTTAGAGGAAACATGTATTTAATTAAGTATGGTTTCAGTAGCAATATTTAGTTTTCATCACTGCATATTCCACACAGTTTATTATATCTTTAAAAAGCATTATGAAATTCCTGGTATCCTGTGGAGACTGCCCTGTTTTTGGAAAACACTGTAAAATCAGGAAATGAGTTAGAGGGATATTATCGATGGCATGGATGACTTTACTGTTCTCAAGGTTATCTTTCTATTCATGTTTACAGTCTCTAAATGGAGCGGGGAAGCAAGGAGGGAGGAGAACTTCTTTCACATTGGGATTGTGTATTTTATTTACTTACTAGCAAACATTCTGAGTAGCATTAGTGTGGTTATTGATTCAGATTGCTTTCTTTAGAAAACTCTACTGGAACCTCATTAACACAATTAACTAGAGAGTAAGTTCAGTGTAAGATCCAGTTGTTATAGGGGTGTGCATAAAAAGGCAATACAACTCTTCAGGGTCCAGGGATCGGATGTTTCAGTGAGGCTCCAGCGTGGTGTGTATTTACCTTTGGAAAAGCAGCTTCCCTGCATGCAATGTAGCTTTAACAAAAATGTTCTTGAAATAGCAGACATTGTCGCATGTACTCTCCTTGGTGCTAAATAATGGATATTTGCCTTGTAGTAACAGTGTCTCTGTTTTTCTGAAAATGCTTACTTGAATGTTAAAGTTAATTTTTGGTGGAGTGATTGAGTTGTTTTCCAGAAATATAAGTAGGGGAAGAATTGTTGTGCAGATTGAAGTGCAAATTCTTTTTATTGAATTCGGTTAAAAGTAATTGACCAATGGGAAGCATTATTCAATATATTTTAGTAACATTATTTTGAGATCTCTGGAGGTGGGGCGAGTAGGAGGAAATACTGGTTCTTACCTTGTTGAAAATGGAAACACTAATGTGTTCAAAGTTCTGTGACTTATCTCTCCCAATGAAAATCATTTAAGAGAAAAAAATGTAAACTTGCCTTGACTGGATCTTGAAATAAGGTGAAGTATTGAATGATATTCACTGAAATGTGAATGGAGCAAATATTGTCTTTAGAGATATATAGGGAATTTTGTTTATTTAGGTTTTTATTTTCTTAAGTATATAATTGAGAATCTGCAGCACAGTAAAGTGAAATACATACTCCGCTGATTGGAATTTGCAAATAATTACTCTCTTCCATTTGTGAATGGAAAGTAAGCATGTATCCATGAACATGGAAGATTTCTTTCCTGTCTAGTCACTGGTTTTACCTATTACTATTTAACACCTGTGTTCCTGCTCTCTACCTACAGTCTCCAAACAGTGCTACAATTTAGTTGACTTAATTTGGGTTTGGGTTTCAAAGAATGCCTTTTGGCTTATATGCTACATCTTTGGTTTATCACAAAGATGAGTCTTGCTTGACTTGGCACATCTCTCAGCTCACCCATTTTAAGAAGGCCTCAGAAGGGAAGAAACAGGTTATCTGAAGAGCCTAGTTGACTAGGCTCTGGAGTTGCATGACAGGGTCCCCCTTAAAATTACCACACCAGACCCATTGCCAGATGGAGCTTTAGCCAATTAGACTGTGTGGCTGAATTAGCATACCTTTTGAAAAGCAGAAATAAAGATAGTAGTTATCTTTGGCATTATACAGTCCCTCTGGTTTCTGCCATTTGTGAGAAAAGGGATAGCAAAGACTGAAAAAGTGAAAATCACTCATTTACCTCAATAAGCTGTTTAAAAAATAAAGATCATTTTCCATCAACTGTACTTGGTGCTTCACATATATTAACTTCGTGATAACCTGGTGAGGTAGGTGTAATTATCCCCATTTTTCAGATGTGGAAAACTGAGTTTCAGAGGTGTTATGGGTGACTGGACCTAAGTTAATACTACATAGCTGTGAAATGGCGGAGTTGGCATTTGAACCCCAGATTTGCCTGATTCCAAAGTTGTTTTTCTTTCCTCGGTGCTTGAATGCTACTATTTCTAGAGTTTCCCATCTTAGTTTTGTTTGTGAAAACTTTACTAGTGAGCTATCTGGTGTGTGGCTTGTTTCGTCATTATTTATTTGAAAATCAGAAAGGGAAAACCTGCCAGATATCTGTAGGTGAAAAAAATTGCATTTCTATTGCCAGAATGAGCCCTCCTGAATCTTAAAGCTAGTGAGGTTCCTGAATGGCTTTTCTGTGAGAATATTTACTAAGCATTTGCTATGTGCCTTGGCCTATACTGCTGCTGGACACATAAAGATGAATACAGACTTGTTCCCTATTCTCATGGGGTGCCCTGTAGTAAGCAGACCCATGAATGAAAATCCAGACTGAACTACAAATAAAGTCCGAGAGAGAGAGAGAGGGAGAAAGTGTGTGTCTAATAAAACTATGAAGTTAGCCAAAAAAAAAAAAAAAAAAAAGCGAACCGGTTTAAACTAGGACTAACTCTCAGCATTTTTTTAAAGAACAGTTGGACTGGAATATCTGGATGTCTGTGAACAAGCTGAACTGAATCAATATCTCAGTTGGTTCAGGTATCCAGATTGAACCAGTTGATCGTTACATCAGATAATCAAGCGTTCAGACCGTGTAGAGTATTTGCTAAGATCCCAAGACTAATGGGGCACAGGAGTAATAATACTAGTGTTAATAACAGTGTGTATCATTTATTTTCCACCTCCTTTTTATGTGTCAGGCTCTAGGCACTAGGTTGTTTCATGTAATCCTTATGCACAAGTTCTCTGTGGTGGCTTTTTGGTATATGCAGTTATTGAACTGAACTGACTTGCTTAAGGTTGCACATTTATTTAAGTGACAGAACTGGGCTATGAATGTAGGTCTGGATAGCTGCAAAGCCAGTGCTCTAGTCACCATTCTGTAGTGATATTAACTTGGCAACTGCCATTTGTTTAAGAACAAATTCTTTATTTCCAGTATCAAAAGTTGAAAGCTAACGCACCTAGAATGTAGTGGTTCCATGTAGTGGACGGGCAGATTTTCTTGGGAATGCCATTTGTGAGCTGTCAGCTGGGGAGAGTGTTAGTGCTAAGCCTTCCTCAAGGGTAGGACTGATGATTTGGATCGACAGCAGGGATCATGTGAATCAAGTTGTAGTGCTTCCTTCCAAGCTCTAGTGTGGGTAGTGCTGGACAATCAGTACAACCTCTTGACAGCTACCTTTCTTGTTTCTTTTCTTTAAGTATGGATAGTGAGCCACAGTGGGTTAAGAACACTACAGGTGGAACTTACAGCTGCCAGCAAAAGAGGATATTTTTTTAGATATGAGCTGTAGCTTGGTAGAAAGAATCCTGGCTCTGGAGCAGACAAACCTCAGTTCTAGTCTTCTGCCTGCTACTCAGTAGCTCTGTGACACTAGGCAAGTGACTTAAATTAGCTGAATCTCAGTTTCCTCATCCTTAAAAGTGCAGATGTATCTACGTACAGGATTTTGTGAAGTAGAGGAAGCTACCTCTTAGTAATTGCTTGTTGTTGAGGGGATGAAAATCCCTATCTTTCATTGCTTCTTCCTGGTTCCCTATTCAAGAAGAGCGAATTCCAGTCTAAGTCTTAGATTCCATTCTGGGGCAAGTAAGAATAAGATAAAGGCACATGATATGGCCCCTTCTGTCAGGTGTTCTCCTTTTGTTCAGGACTGTTTGTCAGACATGGCTGTTCCAACTCACTGTCTTTGTCTCATTTCTAATGAGCATTGGGATTTTATCATTTCTTGTTGATTATCTTGTTGCACTCTGAGGCCACTGTGAAGGCTTTGAGTAACCTTTTGGATTATTTAATGGAAGAGTCTTTTATATTTTATGAACGTTAAAAAAAACACCTTATTTCTCTTTATAAGAAAATTTACAAAATACTCTTATTAAAAAAAAAAAAAATCCATTGGTAAACTCACCACCCAGAGAGAACATTTGTTGCTGTTTTAGGGTCTTCCTTCTGCCTGTTAGGCAAGGAGGAACCATCAAGCTGTGCAGGCTGTTATTATGGTGATGATAATGATTATAAGAGTGGTGTTTTAAATGTCCCATGGAAGCCCAGAGTTTGACTTTGGAGTCACTAGAGGGATAAAGGAGGGCCTAGCACACTGCTTCCTCCTACTTGTGCCTCACCCAGAATAGCTCTGGATTTATCTGTATTATATAGCAGGGCTCTTAGTAAGATTTTATGTGAAGATTTTGCTGTAGGAATTCCCAAACATACAGAACAATAAAGAGAACTATTCAATTCAACCCTTGAATAATTTTCAAAATCGTGCTATTCTTGGTTCAACTTTCTTCTTCTTCAACTTTGTCTTTTTCTGGGGCATTTTAAAGCAAATCTAAGATGGTCTAAGAGATAAAAAAGTTTGACAAATCACTGTTTCATATCAGCATTTAAAAAATTAGAAAAATGGTTCATAGACTTGAAAATAATAGGATTGATACTGAAAGTTATAAAAGGTGTATAAAATTTCCTTTGACCCCAGATCTCACTTCCCAAAGGATCACTTATCTGTTTCCCAGTATCCTTTTAGACAAAAGCTTAAAAAAAAATACAAATGGAACCATACTATATGTACTGTTTTTCAATTAAGAACTTGTTAAAATGTTTATGTATTTTGAGAGAGAGAGAGAGAGGAACAGAGAGAGAGGAGAGAGACAATCCCAAGTAGGCTTTGCACCGTCAGTGTGGAGTCTGATGTGGGGCTCAATTCCATGAACCATGAGATCATGACCTGGGACGAAACCAAGAGTCAGTCCCTGAACTGACTGAACTACCCAGGGGCCCCAATTAGTAACTTTTTCAATTAATAATATATGTTGAGCATTCTTCCCTATCAGTATATAAAACCATATAACATCTTCTTTTTTATAGCTGCAATAATGTTCCATCATATCATTTATAATTGAAAACAAAATTTGGCCAATTCCCTACTGAAGGAACTTTAGACTTCAGTTTTTTTGTATCATAGCACTTTAGTAATTTTATTGAACATATATCTTAGACTTAAGTGATTATGTCTATAGAAGGAACTCCTAGAAGTACAATTGCTTGATCAAAGAATATCAGTGTTTTATTGTTAATTCAATTATCTGTATATAGAAAAGTTTAATAATATCTCCCTTCCAATATCCCCCAAATGCCACACCTAGATGTTTACAGTTTGTTGTCTGCCACTGTGTATTTGTTTTGTTTTGTTGTTGTTGTTGTTGTCATTCATCTGAGGATATGTAGCACTATAATTAAGGGGTTTAGGGAAAGTGGGCTCACACTGTACCTTCGTTAACTTCCTTTATTTACTTAACATTGTATTACAGACATGTCCCCAGATTTATGAAGTCTAAATAACTTTTTCACCAGTGGTACTTTTATCATTCACAGATTTGGTAGGGTTGGGGAGAAAGGAGAGTATAGTTTTTTTATTCTTTTTTGAGTTAGAACACATGTATAGCAAAGTGCAGAAAACTTAAGTGGTTTATCACAAAGTAGGCAGTGCTTTATTTTGAAAGGTATGGCTAAACTTTTTTTTTAATTAAAAAAATTTTTTTTAATGTTTATTCATTTTTGAGAGAGAGAGAGAGAGAGAGAGAGAGAGAGAGGCAGAGAGAAAGAGAGAAAGAAAACAAGCAGGGGAGGGGCAGAGAGAGAGGGATGCACAGAATCCGAAGCAGGCTCCAGACTCTGAGCTGTCAGCACAGAACCCGACGTGGGGCTCAAACCCACGAACTGTGAGATCATGTCCTGAGCCAAAGTCAGACGCTTAACCGACTGAACCACCCAGGTGCCCCATATGGCTAAATTGTTTTAATGAAGGTTGGACCATTTTATAGTCCAGTCATTGCCATAAACTATGGATATCATCACAAAAATGTTTAAGCTTTACTTTTAAATTTTTATTTAAAGTAACTTATTATTGTTTAAAATTAAACCAGTAATAGAAAGTGGCAAATAGTAACATGAACTTTCTGCTGTCATTTAAAATCACTGCATAAAGGGCTCCTGGGTGGCTCACCCGGTTAAGTGTCTTGACTCTTCACTTTTGCTCAGGTCATCATCTCACGGTTCATGGATTCAAGCGCCATGTCAGGCTCTGTGCTGACCGACTCCCTGCTTGGGAGTCAGTCTCTCTCTCTCTCTATCTCTCTCTTTCTCTCTTTCTCTCTTTCTCTCTTTCTCTCTCTCTCTCTCTCTCTCCCTCTCTCCCCCCCCCGCCCTTTCTCTGCCCCTCCCCTGCTCTCTCTCAAAATAAACTTAAAAAAAGTTAAAAAATTAAATCCCTGCATAATATTCCATTTAATATTATTGGTTTGAAAAGTCTATCCCATCTGCATCAAGACTGCCTCTAGTTTTTAAGACATTTGAAGTAATGTTGAATAGAACCTCATTGTAGCTAACTTTTTGTATATTTTTGTAATAATCTCCTAGGTAAGAGTGTATACTTGAAAATACTTTAGGTGGCTAAATTGTACTTTTGAGAGGCTGGGTCAAATTATACTCCTAAAAGGAGTGGATGAGAAGAGAGATTCCCTTTTCAGATGCCCTAGATGACATTGGATATTTTAATTTTGTATTTCTTCGCTATTTTGATGGATTAATATGTTAATATGTTGTAGTAATGTACATTTATTTGCTTGTTAGTGAGATGGAATATATGTAAATGCATATTTATTTATTGGACATCTCTGTTTCTTGTTTTGTGAGTTGTCTCTTCATACCTTTCCTCCATTTTTTCTATTGATGGTTTTATTTTTTAAAAATCTGATTTGTAGGAATTCTTTTTATGTGTTAGAGTAACTCATTTATTGCATATTTTCCCTAGTTTGACATCTGCCTGTCAGTTTTGTTCATAATGCTTTTTA
Organism: Panthera onca; assembly: GCF_046562875.1. Lineage (NCBI taxonomy): Eukaryota > Metazoa > Chordata > Mammalia > Carnivora > Felidae > Panthera > Panthera onca. The sequence goes on along the minus strand of NC_138339.1, from coordinate 61,969,148 downwards.
CTTTGAAGAAAATTTCGAAAGGAAGTTTTCCTTTTTATGTAGTCATACTTATTCCTGTCCGTTACTGTTCCTCCAGTGATTTATGGCTTTCTGTTCTACATTTAAATCTTTGAGTTGCTGTGTAATTTATTTTGGTATATGCTGTAAATTAGGGATCCACATTCTTTCTAAATGGCCAGTCTGTTTTCCATATGCAGTTTACTGATCTCGCTTTTTCCCATTGATTTGAAATCATATGCTCATGTTTCACTTCCTTGTATCCCATGATGCTCACTCACAGAAGTCTCTTTCAAGCTTTTGTTGTTTTTTCCTTCCCTAAGTATCATCATCGGTTATCAACCTCTGTGGTCCTTGTGCTATATCATGCCATCCTTTACATATTAATGCTAGTTTCAGTATTTTGTTAATGATGATAGGCTTTGAAAGTCCACTGCCAAACAGAAAGATTTCATTCTAACATTTTTCTAGAAGAGTGATTTTTCTCTATTCTTACTATGAATTGAAATTTTTGGTTGGTTGTTTCTCATCATTTCCATGTCATATTTTCGGAAAACAGTGAGGGTGACTTGATGATCTAAGACTTGGAAGCATCAGAAGAGCAGCAAGTAAATTCATATTTGGGAGAAAGTTGTCACATCACAATGCTTCACATGTAGTACTAGCACTAAAGAAACCACATTTCCTGTGGAGGAGAGCCTCTGCTATGGGAAAATTAAAGCTACATCTAATAATTTAATTTGTGGTTTCTAAAACAGAGTGCATGATGATAAGGCTTAACAGTATAGTTTTGAGGATAGGGAAGTGAGCAGATGAGACTCAGACCACATTAGAAAATGTCTTTTTACTTGTTTCAATAAAAATGATATCTTAAAGCCTCATGCAACAGACATTTGTTACGTTGCTTGTAAAAATGCTGTTTTTATGTATTTCTATTGATTTATATTCAACTTTTGCAAAAATTTTAGAGAAGAGAAAACAAAATAAACCATTTACCATAATCCCACTTCATTTTGTGTCCAACCTTTGTTTTTTCTTCTTGGCTCTCTCTTTCTTTCTGTAATTTTATACACACACACACACACACACACACACGTACTTATTGTTTCTTTGTTTATGTATAGGCCCGTACTTTATATACTGAATTATAACCTGATTTTTATCAGTATGGCTCATATTAGTATATTTAGGTCTCTATTTAAAAAATTTTTTTAAATGTTTATTTTTGAGAGAGAGAACAAATGCAAGCGGGGGAGGGGCAGAGAGAGAGGGGGACAGAGGATCTGAAGCTGGCTCTGCATTGACAGCAGAGAGCCCGATATGGGGCTCAAACTCATGAATCGTGAGATCACCACCTGAGCCAAAGTCTGACACTTAACCGACTGAGCCACCCAGGCACCCCTTAGGTCTCTATTTTTAATAACTGAGTTTCATTCAGTGGGCATACAATAATTTAATCAGTCTCTTGTTGACGGGCATTAACGTCACTAAATTTTAGTGTCTATTTGTGATTAATTCTTAAGTTACATTATTCATTGGAAAAATTTTGAGTCAAAGGATATGACCTTTCTTAGGGTTTTAAACTTTCGACCAAACTTCCACAAAAAAGATTATTCTAATTTACATTACAGTAGCCTCCCCCATTATCTTTGGGGGATACTTTCTAAGACTCCCAAGTGGATGTGTGAAACTGCAGATAGTATCAAACCTTGTGTATATATGCTAGGTTTTTTCCTATACATATATACCTATGATAAAGTTTAATTTATAAATTAGGCACAATAAGAGATTAGTGACAAAAACTCATAATAAAATAGAACAATTATAACAATATACTATAATAAAAGTTATGTGGATGTGGTCTCTCAGAATATCTTATTGTACTGTACTTACCCTTCTTATGATGATATCAGATGGTAGAATGCCTACCTGATGAGATGAAGTGAGGTGAATGATGTAAGCATTGTGACGTAGTGCTAGGCTACCATTGACCTTCTGATAGTATGTCAGAGGAGGATCATCTGCCTTCACACTGCAGTTGACTGCGGGTGACTCAAACCACAGAAAGCAAAACTGTGGATAAGGGGGCACTGTTGTCTTCTCAGCAGTGTTGGAATATAATAGAAATAACATGCCCAGTGTAGAAAACTGGAAAGCACAAAGACCAAATTAAAACTCACTCTTTTTTTTTTTTGTTTGTTTTGTTTTTTTGTTTGTTTTAAAAATCACTCACTTGATTTTCTTCAAGCAACAAATATTTATGATGTTCCTGTTGTGTGCCAGGAATTCATGTAGGGGATGGGTATACAGGAGTGCATCAAATAGACAAAAAGCCACTTTGTCTTGGAACCTAAATTTTAGTGGGGAAAGCAAGAAAATGAGTAAAGCACATAATATGTTAGATAGTAATAAGTGCTATGGAGAAGAGGGGAGATTGGGCACTTCAGGATTTGGGGCTTTTATTCTGTATGAGATGGGAAGCCATTAGAGAATTTTGACCAGAGGAGTAATTTATCTCACTAACATGTTAACAGGATCTTTGGCTGCTGTGTAGATGATAGAATGAAAAGAGGAAGCAGGGAGACCAATTCTGACTTTGGCTAGTGTATTAGGCTTCTTCAGAGAAGCAGAACCAATAGTAGATAGATGGATAAGTAGGTAGATAGGAACGTAGGTGGGTAAATAGATATTTTAGACCTTTGGCTTTAGACGTTTGTGGGGCAGGCCCAGCAGGCTGGAAACCCAGGCAAGATTTCTCTGTTGCAGTCTTGAGACAGAATCTTTGCGTTAAGGCCTTCAACTTATTGGATGAAGCCCATCTCATTGTAGAAGGTAATATGCGTTGCTCAAATTATCTCAATTATAAATGTAAATCACATTCACAAAATACCTTCACAGCATCATCTAGATTAGTGCTTGAGCAAACAACTGGCTACCATAGCATGGCCATTTTGACATATAAAATCAATCATTACAACTGGTGACTGAGAAGAGCCTAAACTTTGGGAGTTAGGGACACAGAATGGAAACAGGCAGTTCATGACCGAGTGAAGAAAGAAAAGGTGAGTGTGACATTGTAAAAATGATAACAACCTTGTCAAGCCAGTGTCGTTTATATCACCAATGTCTAACAAGCATTTAGTCAGAGGTGATTTGGGCTTTGGAGTCCCTGATATGATTGGAAGATAAAAACATATGTGTCTGTTTGTAGTAATGGTATGCTTGCAATAACGAGTCTTCAGGAAAAATCATTCAGTATATATATATCCTGAATGAATATATATATAGCATTCATGTGGTGGAAGAACCATAATGTGGAGGGAACTCACAGTGAATGAATACTTATACCTGTTACATTACTAGACTCTTTCCCATACATTATTTTTCTTAATCCCCTGAACAACTTTATAAACCAGGTACTAGTATGTCTCTTTTATACATGGGGAAATTGAGATTCAGAGAGAGGGAGACAGACAGACAGACATGGAGCTTACGGCTCGATTAAGGGCACACACGTGCTACGTGGCAAAGTGAAGGGTTTAAACCTAGTCTGTCTAGTTCAGTATACCTTACTGCCTCTTAAAAATAGAAGCTATTTTCATAGGGATGATTATTTGGTTTTTTATATTGTAAATAGAGTTTTCTAAATCTTGGGACAATTACGCAATAGGAATGCTATTTATGTTATTAAGCGAGTAGCTTACGTGATCAAATATCTCTTCTTTAGAGGCCTTCTCTGACCATCCAATCTAAAATAACTTCCCCCTTTCACTCTGTTCCTTTACTCTGCTTTATTTTTAATTCATAGCACTTAGCACTGCCTGAAATTATATTCCATGTTTGTTTTTTTCCTCATATCTGTTGTCTTTCTCCCCCACCAGCATGTAAGTTCCACAAGAAAAAGAGTTGTGTCTTGTTCATTGCATGGTAAATATGCCCGTTTCTAGAATAGTTCCCAAATAGGCATAATAAACTGGAATGTGAAGGAATGGCTGTCTTTAAGTTTTGTTCGGATTATATGGTATAGTGGTATTTGCTGTCCTAGCTAGAACTGCTTTGAACTTTGTTCTCTGAATTCTTTGAATCCAAGTGTTCATGTGAGTTGAAAGAGTATCTTGAGTAAAAATTGATTTTGCTTTGAAGACTAGCTTGTATTTTTGCTTTGCTTTAAAAATACTCTTTTCTGATTATAAAAGTAATGCATGCATATTGTAGAACGTTGGGATAAGAATGGAAAGGAAATTGAGAAATAATCCTCAATTTAGGGGGTATAATTTTTACTATTTTGGCATATTTTTTCTTAGTATTTAATCTACGGGTGTGTTTTATGTAGTTGAGAATTTTTATATGTGTATATAATTTCATATGCTTATTTTACTTTATATGCCTTGTACATTTATTCAGGATGATTGTGTAAATGTTTTCCTATTAAAAATTTCTCATGGCATACTTTGAAATTTCCATGTAAATGTATTTCATGAACATCCCACGATTTGTAATTTTTCTGGGTGCTTAGAATCTTCATTTTTAACTATAAAAAACCTAAGCACCATCTTTGTACATAAATCTTTGCTTTCATTTTGAAATCCTTAGGATATATTTTCAGGAGATATACTAGGTATGTTTTGTTAAATTGTTTTCCAAAGAATTTGTATCTTGTTGTACCCAGACTAGGATTAAACATTTTTATTTCGAAAAAGTTTAACAAGCCTGTTCAGTAGTATACTCTAAATTCACAAACCTCCTTGCAAATGGCACCTCTCCTCTCTGAGCAATTTGAGTATATGCTGAGTCAGCTAAGGCATGGCCTACTAAAAGAAGATATAATACTACTGGATATGCTTGGCCAAGGAAAAGAACTCCAGAGACATTTTCAGAAACATAGCAACTGTGCCAGCCTGTTCCTTCCAATTACTGAATTGCCTGGGTGCTATGATGGAGTTCAAAATCGAGATCATTCAGTTAGAATGAGGTTATTCAGAAAATACTTAAGAAATCTTAGAATCATTCGTAAATCCTGTCCATATTTACTGACTACCTACTATGTGCCATGCATCAGATACCACGCCATGGCATGGTAATACAAAGAACCAACTACCAATTTTTGTAGATAGATTGCACAAAAATACTCCTTACCCTAATAGAAGGAAGGTTCTTTCTACCCTGTCCTCCTTTAGAAAACTAGGAATCAGTTACTGGAGTCCTTGTAAGATCTCTTCTTATAGGATGCTTCCTAGTTGTTTAATTTGGAGTAAAAGGCAAATGTTAAATCATCCACCTTTAAGACAACAGGAAATGAAAAATTAAGGATTACAGTACTGGTAGCAGAAGACACTATTACCTAATTAATTTCAAAGAAAAAGATTTTGCCAAAGGAAACATTGCCCCAGGGGATCTGGTAGAGTTCACAGGGAAGGGATAGACGGATGAACCCCTCATTGCTGATTTAGTAGTGAATGGCTTGGGGAAGACCTGAACCTATAGTGTCCTCAGTACTAGTTTGAGATGTTTACTAAGATCATTTGGCAGTAGTGGTGAAAAAGAGCACAAAAGATTTCAGCACATTTTTTTCCTATGGATATGATCTGACAATTTGAAGTGTTACTAATTAATGCAAACCAACTGTTGAAAGATTGCGTTTTATTTATTTTGAGACAGTCTCAAGCTTAATTGTAAGTACAATGCAAAGAACTTTTTGTTTTCCAAACTATTTGAAAGTAAAGCTGAATGAGTGTTTTGTCATGCTCTAATGTTTGTGTATATTTCTTACAAAGGAGGTGGTCCTACATAATTTTAATATGAGAATCAAATTAGTAAAACAACCTTGATACATGACTGCCATTGAGTCTTCAGTCTCTAAGTTTCATCAAAGGTTCAGTAACTTTTTTTGTTTTGTTTTTTTAATTTTATAGCACAGATATCCAGTTCAGAATGACGTGAAGTTGTCATACTTAATTTCTTTCAATTTTGAACGGTTTCTCAGTCTTTGATGGACTTTTCTTGACCTTGACACTTTTGAGGATTACAGATAATTTATTTTGTAGTAGGTCTGTCAATTTGGGTTTGTCTGCTTCCTTATGAATAGATTTAGGTTACATATCTTTGAAAGGAATAACACAAAAGTGGTGCTGTGTTCTTCTCACTGCATCTGATTATCAGGTGGTGTAGGATTTTGGTTTGCCTCACTACTAATGGTGATCACCTTGATTACCCAAGTAAGGTAGTGTCTAGCAACTTTCTTCGCTGTAAAGTTATCCTTTTTCCCTTTGTAATTAAATATTTTGTGGAGAGGTATTTTGAAACTGTATAAATATCCTCTTTTCATTAGAATGTCAGTTTATTCATTTACTGTATTAGTATAGATTTGTGGTTCCTATTTATTCAGTAGTTATAATGTTGGTATAAACACAAGAAGGTATTTATTTTGATGGTCAGTGTTCGAAGTTTGGCTAGTGGATGGATGCCCTTTCACCTTGCCTCCTGTATCCTTTTGATCCGTCCTCATAATTCTTTAAACACTTCTTACTTTCTGCTGCAACAAAAATGTTCCAGGCTCATTTTATATTCTCCCATACTCAGCTCTGGGTTGAGTCAATTCTCCAAGGAGTGTTGGTGACTTTTAGTGAAGAATGGCAGTTAAATCTTGGTGGTAGGTGTGTTTAGTGCTACTGGGATTGCTTCTAGTCATTGCTTCTAGGCCTTTTCGGCCAATCATGTTAGGTAACACACGTATAATTTTGTCTTTCAATGTAAAAAAAAAAAAAAATTCCCTCCTTTTCTGTGTATTAAATCCATGAGTTCACAATATCTCCAAATCTAGTCTAATCTCATAATTTCATTCTAGCCTTTTGTAAGGTCATGCTTTTTGTTTTTATAACTCCCTTCTCTGACGGTGAGAAACTTGGCTTCTGTCTTCCACAATATATTTATTCAATTCTAGAATGTATATTAAGTCATTTTAGGATTGCTCACTTACATCACTGAAAATAAATGTACTCATCAATTCTGAATATTTCTTTGTAATTAAAAAATAAGTCTTTTGCTTGTGGCTGTATAGTCAGTCTTAACTACTGAGTTCAAGAGTCACTTGATATAGTTTTCCCCCCACCATTAAGTGTGATTATATTATTCATTTGAGATATTTTTAGTTTTATTTCTTTCTGCTGATACTCCATCTCTCCCAGTCCTTGATGATTGCATTTTTATTTGAGTATATAAAGCATTTAACTTACCTAGTTCTAAGAATCAAAACAACACAAGAAGGTATAGTCATCGTTTTTGTCCTGTTCTCATTTTTCCATTGTTTCCACTGGGTAACCAATTTCATTGGTTTCTTCTGGTTTATTCTTACTCTTCTGGTTTCTTAGCACACTAATGAACAGGTACACATACGTTTATTATTTCTGCTTATTTCTTCCACAAAAGGTGGTACATAGATACCTTTTTTCACTTTGCTTTTTTCACTCAAAAATGTATCTTGAAAGTTACTCTTTTTGATCTGTTCAGGCCTTCTTTATTCTTGCTAAAGGTTGCATAATCCCTTTGTGTTGATGTGCCATAGTTTATTCAGCCAGTATCTTATATATGAGCATGTAGGTTGTTTCCAGTTTTTTTTCAAACTATAAACAATGCTCCAATGAATAACCTTGTCTTATTTTCATAACGTTATTTAATTACAGTGTATCTTCAGGGAAAATTCTTAAAAGTGGGATTGCTGAAACAAAATGTAAACCATAGGTGTAATTTTGTTAAATATTGCCAAATTCTCCCAAGGGTTGTACACATTTGCTTTCCCACCAGACATAGGAGAGTGCCTCTTTCCTTACTGTTTCACTGACAGAATGTGTGGTCATACTTCTAAATATTTGCCAGTGTTAGGTGAGCAATGTGTAACTTTGATTTGCATCTCTTATAATTATGAGCAAGTCTGAACATCTTTTTTTTTTAAGGGTCATTTTTGTATCTTTTAAAAAGTGCTCGTGTCTTATCCCCATTTCCTATTAGGAGTTTGGTAACTTTTTATCCCTCAGTCCAAAAGAAATTTTTAGGCATGTAAGTCCTTTCATTTGTGACATATGTGCAAATATTTTTTTCCCAGTCTTTTCATTTTCTTGTTGATTTTATAGTGTTTTAAAAAAATATTGCTATGCAGGGGGCACCTGAGTGGCTCAGTTTGTTAAGCATCTGACTGTTGATTTTGGCTCAGGTCATGATCTCACCATTGGTGAGCTTGAGCCCCATGTCGGGCTCTGCTCTGACATTGTGGAGCCTGCTTGGGATTCTCTTTCCCTCTCTCTCTGTCCCATCCCCAAATAAATAAACTTAAAGAAAGAAAGAAAGAAAGAAAGAAAGAAAGAAAGAAAGAAAGAAAGAAAGGAAGGAAAAGAAAAGAAAGAAGAAAAAAAACTGCTATGCAAAAGTTAAAAATTTTTATTGGTGAGATTTTCCTATTTTTTCTTTCATTGCATTTGGATTTTGACTCCTAGCTAATTAAATAACCTTACCCTGCACCCAGATTTTAAAGAAATTCACAAATGTCTTTTCCAGTACTTAGGGTCTCACTCTTTAAGTTTAAATTTCTGATCTATTTGGAATCTATTCAAAGATTTGTATGATTTGTTAAGTATGGATCTAATTTTATCTTTTTCCAAATGGTTAACAAGTTATCCCAACACTTCTTGTTAAAAAGATCTGGGAATATAAGGTTTGGAAAACACAAACTCGAAAAGATTATCTGCACTCGCGTGTTCATAGTAGCATTATTTACAGTAGCCAAGACATGGAACCGACCTAATTGTTCATTCATGGATGAATGCATAAAGAAATTGTGTTATATATATTCAATGGAATATTACTCAGTTATAAAAAATGAGGAAATCCTACCATTTGTGACATACCTTGAATAGACCTTAAGTCAGACAAAGATAAATACTGTATTATTTCCCTTCTATGAGAATCTTAAAAAGCAAACAAACAGAAGCCCCCAAACTCAACAGAGAAAGAGATCAGACTTGTGGTTACCAAGGCGGGATATGGGTGGTGGGAGAATTGGAGGAAGGTGGTCAAAAGGTACCAACCAACATCAGTAGGGATGTAATGTGCAACATGATAACCATAGTGAACGCTGCTGTACAATATATAGGAATATTGTTAAGAGAGTAAATTTTAAGAGTCCTCATCACAAGGAAAAAAATAATTTCCCCTGTATTCTTCTATTTTTTCTTTTTACTGTAAATATATGGATGTTAGTTGTTGTGGTAATCATTTTACAATATATGTAAATCAAACCATCTTGCTGTATGCCTTAAACTTAAAATTGATGTTTGTTAATTATTTCTCAATAACTCTCAGAAATGCCAAAAAAACCCCAAAAAACAAAAAAACCCTTTATCATTGGGGTTTAACATTTCCCCAGTGATTGGTAATACGTAACATGCTATCTTTAGCAGCGCATATAATAAGGTTATTTATGTTTAAAATATGTGTGGTTTAATCTGTGGGACTAAATTACAGGCAATATGTAATGTTTAACGAAACTTGTCTGTAAAGCCTGTTGGTGGGTCCAGGCTTTGTTCCAAATGTCTGTACAGAATAAATAAAGAATAAAAAAATAAGTTCCCCAGTGATTTGAGATGCCACTTTTATCGTATACTAAATGTCCATTATGTACTTGGGTCTATTTCTGGATATTCTATTCTGTTAGACCAGGATTTGGCACACTATTGCCTGCTGGCCAAACTCAGCCTTGTTTTTGTAAATAACAGTGTTTTGGAACACAGCCACAGTCACTCATTTACATATTGTATATGGCTGCTTTTATGCTACAACAGAAGAGTTGAGTAGTTGTGACAGAGATGGTGAGTCTTGCAAAGTTTAAAATATTTACCCTTGACCCTTTACAGAAAAAAAACTTGCTGACCCTCCACTGAAGTAATTATGTATTCCTTTGCCATAGAAGTTCCTTATTTTTAATTAGAATGGCTTATAGTAGTGTATTTTAATGTCTGTTAGGGCTGATTCCACTCCCCCCCACCCCACCCCACCCCACCCCACCCCACCCCACCCCACCCCGTCCCTTGTAGCTTTTCTTTTCCCATGTTTTTTTCCCTGAGTATTCTAACAACTTTGTTTTCATATGAACTTGAGTATCAACTTGCTTGTTTCCACAAGAAACTTTTTTGTAATTGTTGGGCATGTGTTAAACGTATAAATTAGGGTAAACTGCATTCTTTATAGTGTTGAGTTGTCTTATCTAAGAACAAGTTATGAAGACAAGAATAGAGAAACTTACCAAAGAACTAGTCCACAAAAATGCATCAGACCAACATGGCTTCACGGGGGGAATTCTACTAAACCTTCAAAGGACATACAGACCAGAAGCTTCATAAGTTTTGTAGCATTGGTTTTGAAGGGAAATGCTTAAATTATTTTTATAGAAATCATTTTTAGTTTTATTGTCTTTTGATCAGTGACTATTACTTGATTTTTCTCCTTTTATGGAAGTTACTATTTCTTTGTGATCTAAATGTGATCAATTTTCATGAAATTTTCATGTGTGCTTGAACAGTAGGTTTAGTCTCTATTAAGAGTGTAAAGTTTAGGGCCACCTGGGTGGCTCAGTGGGTTAAGCATCTGACTTCAGCTCAGGTCATTATCTTGTGGTTCATGAGTTCACACCCTGCATTGGGCTCTGTGCTGACAGCTCAGAGCCTGGAGCCTGCTTCGGATTCTGTGTCTCCCTCTCTCTCTGCCCCTTCCCTGCTCATACTCTGTCTCTCTCTCTCTCTCAAAAATAAATAACACATTAAAAATAAAGAGGTGAAATTAATTTTAAAAAAGAGTGTAAAGTTACTGTCTCTGAGATCTGCCTGCTTTCTTGGTTACATTTACTCTTTTTTTTATTAAAAATTTTTTTTTAATGTTTACTTATTTTTGAAGGAGAGAGAGACAGAGCATGAGTGGGGGAAGAGCAGAGAGAGAGGGAGACAGAATCTGAAGCAGGCGCCAGGCTCTGAGCTGTCAGCACAGAGCCCCACCCGGGGCTTGAACCTGCAGACCAGGAGATCATGACCTGAGCTGAAGTCAGCCGCTTAACTGACTGAGCCACCCAGGTGCCCCTCTTCTTCCAATTTTTAAGTTGCATTATTTTGACTTTGCCAGAATGAATGGCATATTCTTCTACCCTTCTCCCTTTCTTTTATTCATAGGTCCATAATTAGTTGTTTTAAATGTCTACCATTAATCTTTTTGCTAAAGTTTTCTGAGTCATCTCTTGGTTTCTGAAGAAGGGCTCATGGGTACAGAATTCTCTGACCTATTTACCTGTTTAAAACTCCTTTTCTATTGCCTTTGGATAGAACATCTTTGCTCCACACTTTCTTTTCTTTTCTTTTTCTTTTTTTTTTTTTTTTTTTTTTTAACGTTTATTTATTTTTGAGACAGAGAGAGACAGAGCATGAATGGGGGAGGGTCAGAGAAAGGGAGACACAGAATCCGACACAGGCTCCAGGCTCTGAGCTGTCAGCACAGAGCCCGACGCGGGGCTCGAACTCACGGACCGTGAGATCATGACCTGAGCCGAAGTCGGCCGCTTAACCGACTGTGCCCCTCCACACTTTATTTTCTACAGTGTTTTGAAAATGCTTCTCCACTGATGCCTTGCTTGACACATTGTTTTTAAGACATTTGATGCTAGTCTAGTGCTCTCTCTCTTGTAAGTTTTTTTTTTTTCCCCCCAATGAAAATTATTTTGGACTAGAGATTGTGAGAAGTTTTCTCTTTCTCTTTAAAATCTAATAATTTTCATTAGCTATCCACTAGAGTTTAATGCTGTGAACCAATTTTCTGTAGTACCTGGACACGTTTTTAACATGCAGTTTAGGTTTCTTTTTATTTCTGATACGTTTTCTTGAATTATAGTATTTTTAAAACGGCTTTATTGGGGTATAATTCACATATCGTACAATATACCCATTTGAAGTATACAATTCATTGATATTTAGTATAGTTACAGAGTTGTGCAAGCATTAACCACAATCAATTTAGAACATTTTCATCACCCCAAAAGGAAACCCTTTTAGCTGTCACTCTCTATTCTTCTTCACTCACTGAACCCTAGAACTTTATCTTGAAAAACTTGGATCATAGTTTTAAATGTTATTTTGGTTTCATTTTGTGTGTGTATATGTGTGTATAAACTCCAGTTATACTTGAGCTGGATTTTTTTTTGTCTTCCATTATTTCAACTAATTTTTGTCCCATTTTGCTTCTTTCTTTTTCTCATTTCCATTCTCTTAGGTTATTTTCCTGCTTTTCTTCAATGATTCTTACTATGTTTTTCATTTGAATTTATCACTTTGTGGCATTATAATTTACTTTTATTTGTTATAGGCTTGTTTTTCTTTTCTAAGTCATGTTTCACTTCTTTCTGCTTTTGGTGCATTTCTATTCTTGTTTTGAACTTCTGACTTAACACATGTAAAAAATAACATCAAAAACTTTTTTGAGCATATGTAACTCAGTTTGGAGTAACTCTTTTCAATCAGATTCCGTAAGAGCAGTTAAGGCATGCATGGTATATTATAAATTCACTTTTCTCATACATAACTAGAATGATAGTTACCTATATAACTGTCCTTAGGAAAATTAAGAAGATAGTTACTGATATTAGGGCTTAATTATCTTGTTGAACCCCAGTTAAGAAAGGCTGATTTCTGGTATTTTAGTTTTCTTCTTCTGTCCCCCTTCTCTCTTTCCTTCTTTTATGTGTAGGTGTTTTTCTGTTTTGGTATTGATGAAGGTTGCTTATGTCACTACATTTTTTTGGGACAGGACTGGCAGTTTGAAGTTAAATTCACAAAATTTTAGTGTAAGAACATCCTTTGCCAGTGTAACAAAGTATAGTTTCTTTATTGGATGATCTTTTTTTGCAGGAGCCGGGATTGATAGGGAGTAGGAGATACAGTGGGGGCAAGCTTTGTATCCTTTGAATGGTTTTTAAAAATTCTTTAATGTTGCAGGATCTTAAAATCCCTCCCCTGGCATTTCTTTTTCCTCTACTCATATAGTTTCTAAAAGATGCCTAGGCTTTTCTCTTCTTTTAAAAAAAATAGACTTTCTTAGTGCGGTTTTAGGTTCATAGCAAAATTGAGTGGAAAGTATAGAGGGTTCTCATACATTTCTGCCCTCACACATGTACAACCTCTCATGACAGTGATACTTTTACTACGATATGAATCTACATCATCACCCACAGTTCATAGTTCACATAGTTCACTCTTGGTGAACCCTGTTGATCACTTGATGGGTTTCAACAAATGTATAATGATACATATTCACCATTATAGTACCGTATGTAATTGTTTCACTGCCTTAAAGATCTTCCTTTGCCTGTTCATCCCTCCTTTCCTCTAACCCCTGCCAGCCACTAATCTTTTTACTGTTTTCATGGTTTTACCTTTTCCAGAATGTCATATAGTTGGAATCATACAGTATGTAACCTTTTCACAGTGGCTTCTTTCACTTAGTAATGTGCATTTAATGTTCCTTTGTGTTTTTTTCATGGCTTGATAACTTATTTCTGTTTAGTGCTGAATAATATTCCATTCTTGGATGTACATAGTTTATCCATTCACCTACTGAAGGACCTCTTGATTGCTTCCAAGTTTTGGCAGTTATGAATAGAGTGGCTATAAAAATCTGTATGCAGGCTTTTGTATGGACATAAGTGTTTACATCCTTTGGGTAAATAACTGTGGGGTGCATTTGTGTGATCATATGGTAAAAGTATGTTTAGTTTTGAAACTGTCCATCTGTCTTCCAAAGTGGCCGTACCATTTTGCATTCCCACCAGCAGTGAATGAGGACTGTTGCTCTGCATCTTCAGCAGCATTTAGTGTTTTCATGTTTTAGATTTTGGACATTCCAATAGGTGTATGGTAGTATCTCCTCATTTTAATTTGCAGTTTCCTGTTGACATACGATGTTGAACATCTTTTCATTTGCTTACTGCCATTTGTATATCTTCTCTGGTGAGGTTTCTGTTCATGTCCTTTGCCCATTTTAAAAATTGGATTGTTTATTCTCTTTATTTTTTTTGAGTTCTTTATATATTTTGACTAACAGTTCTTTATCAGATGTGTCTTTTGCAAATATTTTCTCCCAGTCTGTGGCTTTTCTTTTCATTCTCTTGACAGTGTCTTTCACAGAGCAGAAGTTTTCACTTTTAATGAAGTCCAGCTTATCAGCTATTTCTTCCATGGATTATGCTTTTGGTGTTATATCTTAAAAGTCATCACCATACCCAAGATCACCTAGATTTTCTCTTACATTATTCCAGTCCTGTTCATTGAGAAGTCTGTCTTTGCTCCTCTGTATTGTCATTAGTCCTTTGTCAAATATCAGCCGACTATCTTGGTCTGTTTCTGGACTCTGTGTTTCATTGATTTATTTGTCAGTTCTTTTACCAATACCACACTGTCTTGATTGCTGCTGTCGCTTATAATAATCCTTGAAGTTGGAAAGTACCAGTCTTCTAGCTTATTCTTCTCCTTTAATATTTTGTTGGCTGTTCTAGATCTTTTACCTCTTCATGTAAACTTTTAAAATTTGTTGATATCCATAAAATAACTTGTTGAGATTTTGATTGGGATTGCATTGAATCTTTAGATCGAATAGAGAAGAGTTGACATCTCGACAGTGTTGAGTCTTCCTATCCATGAACATGGAATATCTATCCAATTATATAGTTCTTTGATACCTTTCACCAGAGTTTTATAGTTTTTCTCATATAGATCTTATACATATTTTGTTAAATTTAGACCTAAATATTTAATTTTTGGAGATCCTAAAATAGTAATGTATTCTTCTGAAATCAGGTGAGATTGGGTGCGTTCAGGATGGTATGGCTGTAGACAAAGGTAATGTATTCTTAATTTTAAATACCACTGTTGGTAGGGGCGCCTGGGTGGCTCAGTCGGTTAAGCGTCCGACTTCAGCTCAGGTCACGATCTCACGGTCCGCGAGTTCGAGCCCCGTGTCGGGCTCTGGGCTGATGGCTCAGAGCCTGGAGCCTGCTTCCGATTCTGTGTCTCCCTCTCTCTCTGCCCCTCCCCCCTTCATGCTGTGTCTCTCTCTGTCTCAAAAATAAATAAACGTTAAAAAAAAAAAATACCACTGTTGGTGTACCTGAATGCAAATGACTTTTATGTATTAACCTTGCATTCTCCAACCTTGTTACAATTGTGTGTTCATTTCAGGAGGTTTTTTTTTTTTTTTCTTTTTTTGTTAGGTTTTATGTGTTTGGTTTTTTGTTTACATAGATGATCATGTCATCTGTGAGCAAAGACAGTTGCATTTCTTTTTTCCTCAATATGTATACCTTTTTTTTCTTTTTTGGTGTCTTATTGTATTAACTACCTCCTTGAAAAATAGTGTTGAGAGGGGACATCCTTGAATTGTTCTTGATCTTAACATTGAAAACTTCAAGTATTTTAAGTATGATGTTATGTTTACTTTTTTTGTAGATTTTTTTTTTAAATCAAATTAAGGAGCTTCCTTCTATTCATCTTTCCTTTTGCACTCTTTTTTTAAAAAAGAGCCTCCCCTTGATGACTCCTTTTTTGCATCTCTGATACTTTTTTTTAAGTTGCTTATCTATAATCAACTCTGATACATTAGGACTCGTTCTCATTTTTTTCATACTTAATGTGGTTTTATGTCCATCTTCGGTCTGTTGCTTGTTTCTCTCTTTTTGTCTTTTGTGCATTTTATCCTGGTCTACTCTTGCTCTCTAGGAAGGCTTATGGCAGGAGAATATAGGTGTCCCAGAATTTATTTACTTTTCTTCTTATGTTTTGTTCCTTCTGGTTATGCTGAGGGCTTGAGTTTTATGCAGCTTTATTCGTCCTTTTTATTCTTTGTATCCTGTGACTTTGCTACCATCACATATTAGTTTGACTTGTTTTGTAGGTTTCCTAGGATTTTCTGTGTAGACAGTCATGCTGTCTGGTTCCTTCCTGACATTTATTTTGCCTTTTTCTTGCCTTATTGTACTGGCTATGATTAGTGAAATTTGTATAGAATGGACATTCTACTTTTGTTCTTGAGGATGGGGGAAAGTTTTCCATTTGACCATTAAGTGTGTTAGCTATAGGGGTGTGTGTGTGTGTGTGTGCGCTCACATACACATATACATCTATATATTCTTTATCACATTGAGTAAGTTACCTGAGAGTTTTTATTTTTTTAAAAATGTTTGTTTATTGGGGTGCCTGGGTGGCTCAGTCGGTTAAGTGTCTGACTTTGGCTCAGGTCACGATCTTGCGGTTCATGAGTTTGAGCCCTGTGTCAGGCTCTGTGCTGACAGCCCTAGAGCTGCTTCGGATTCTGTGTCTCCCTCTCTCTCTCTGCCCCTCCCCTGTTCATGCTCTGTCTCTGTCTCTCAAAAATAAATAATTTTTAAAAAGCGTTAAAAAATGTTTATTTTTGAGAGAGTGCAAGTAGGGGAGGGGCAGAGAGAGGGGGGACAGAGGATCCAAAGCACTCTTTGCATTGATAGCAGGGAGCCTGATGTGGGGCTCGAACTCATTAAACACGAGATCATAACCTGAGCTGAAGTCAGATGTTCAACTGACTGAGCCACCCCGGTGCCCCACACCTAAGGGTTTTTAATCATGAGAGGGTTTTGAATTTTGTTATATGCCCTAAATACATGTATTGAAATCATTGTATAACTTACTGCCTTACTGTGTATTACATTGATTTTTTGACTCTTCAGCCAGTCTTTAATTCTGGGAAAGCCCCAACTGATGATGATGTATTATCCTTTTTATGTAATTTTGTATTTGATTTGCCAATATTTTGTTGAGGGTTTTTACACCTTCCTGCCTGAAGGTAATTGGTCAGTTTTCTATTTTGATAATGTCTTTTCTCAGGTTTTAACATTAGGATTATTCTAATACAGTGACTCATTCTCTCTGTTTTTAAAAAGAATGTGAAAGATTGCTGTTATTTCTTGTCTAAATGTTTGATAGTATTTACCAAGCAAATCATTTAGGCCTTGAATTTGCTTTGTGGGAAAGTTTTTGTTTTTGTGTAGCACTTAAAGTTTTTAAAAAGTTAACTTTTTTGAGGTATACTTTATACATAATAAAATTTTCCAATTTTAAGTGTGTAGTTTATGTAGGTTTGACAAATGAACACATATAACATTCACAGCAATCATATTTATCCATTTTTTTTTTTTTTCTTGTGATGTGTTTGAGAGACTTCGGTATCAAGGTAGTGTTGGCCTCAGAATGCGAATTGGGTATGTTCTTGCCTCATTTACTTTCTAGAAGTTTTTGTAGAATTAGTATTACTTCTTTTGTAAATACTAAATAAAATTCACCAGTGAAGACAATTCCTTTAACAGGTATGGGGCTGCTGAGGTTATCTATTTCTCTTGTTGGTATCCATGTGTCTTTTAAGGAATTTGTCTCTTCCATCTGAGTTGTAGAATATATTAGTGTAAAATTATAATATTTCCTTATTTTCCTTTAATGTCTATAGGATCTGTATTCATGGTCCCACTTTTTATCCTGAGATTGGAAATTTGTTTCTTATCTATTTTATTTTCCTTATCAGCTTGACTAGAGGTTTATCACTTCTATTAATTGTTTCAAAGATACAGCTTTTGGTTTCATTGATTTTTCATTATTGTTTTTCTGTTTCATATTATATTAATTTTGGATCTCATCCTTACTATTTCCTTCCTGCTGCTTATTTTAGGTTTCATTTGCTAATTTTCTAGTTTTTTAAAGGGGAAGCTTAGATTGTTGCTTTGAAGACCATGTCCTTTTCTAATGCATTTAATGTTGTAAGTTTCTCTCTAACCACCATTTTAGTTATATCCCACAGTATTTAATATGTTGAATTTTTACTTTCATTCAGTTCACAATATTTTCTAATTTTCTTTGTGATATCTTTTAGTGATATATTAATTTCCAAACCTTTTGGGATTTTCTGTTACATTAATTTTGGATTAATTCTTTGTCATTCTGGAGCATACTTTGTATAAATTCAGCCCTTTAAAATTTATTGAAACCTGTTTTATGGCCCAGAGTAACATTTATCTTGGTGAATGTTGTGTACTTGGAAAGAATGTGTTCTCTTGTTGGGTAGAGTGTTCTATAAATGTCAACTAGGTTAAGTTGGCTGATAGTGTTTTTCATGTCCTCCATATCTTTACTCTTTTCTGTCTGCTTGTTCTATGTATAACTAAGAGAGGAGTGTTGAAGTGTCCAAATATAAATTTGGATTTGTCTATTTCTCCTTGGAGTTGTGTCATTGTTTTTTCCTCCAGATGTATCTCAAATCTTTGTTAGAAAAGGGCATATATATTTTGGATTGTTATATTCTTTTGATAAGTTGATCCTTTCATCAATATGAAATACCTCACTTGATCCCTGATAACATTCCTTGTTCTGAGATCTGTTTTGCCTATTATTAATATTAATTTACTTTGACTTTTGGATTTCCTTTGATAAGTAATTCACGGTGTATACCTTTTTCTGTCCTTTTAAGCAGTGTGTCTTTATGTTTAAAGTGGGTTTCTTTTAGAGGGCATACAGTTATCCAGTTTCATAATCTCTGCTTTTTAATTGGAGTGTTTTGACTACTTATATTTAATTAATTATTGGTATGTTTGGTTTTATTTAAAAAGTTTTTTTAATGCTTATTTATTTATTTTGAGAGAGAGAGAGTGCATGTGCGCAGGGAGAGGGGTGGGGAGGGGCAGAGAGAGAGCGGGAGAGAGAGGGAGAGAATCCCAAACAGGCTCTGTGCTGTCAGCACAGAGCCTGACGTGGGGCTCCATCTCACAAACCATAAGATCATGACTTAAATTTTGGACGCTTAACTGACTGAGCCATCCAGGTGTTCGTCAGGTTTCTTTTAAAATGGTTAATGTTAGAAGCAAAAAAGTAAAAATGTCTTTCTGGTTTATATTTTTGAGCAATGTTATCCTGTAGGTGCTTTGCACGTGTTATTTCTCTTCCTGCAATGTAGGCAGTGTTCTCCCTGCCCTAGAAAAGAGGAAACTGAATCCGAGAGAGAAGTCAAGTAACTAACAGGAAGTCAAGACAGTTCGTCATTGTCAGAGCCCAGAGTTTGCAGTGGGGGCATTGTGTCTGTAAAGGCCTGCTCTTTACTCTTCAGCTGACTGACTCCCTCTGTGGTACCATGACTCAGTGTCCTTTGGCCATTCTTCTACTACTTTGAAAGCACCTTCTTTTTCTGGCTTCCTTCCTCTACTGAATATGAAACATTTTACAGGTTTTACTTTAGTAGTTCTCTTCCAAGTGTTAAGCACCAGGAAGCATTAAGAGCACATTCTGCTGCTCCCCAGTTGCTTTCTCAGACTCTGGCAGACTTTTATCTATCCATCCTTTTGTTGGACCTTTTTAAGCAGTCAAATAATTAATGAGGTGTTCTTCTTTTATGTAGGTAAATGAATACTTTAGGGGTAATAAAGATGACTGCCTTTCTGAAACTAGATTTTGTTTCTTACTGCTTTTTGTGAGGGCCAGAAATTGTGTTGCATGCCCCCCCCCCCCCCCCCAATTTGAATCCTTGCTCTTTGTAGACAGTTTGGAAACTATGGGAAAGGAGTAAGCAGAAACAAAATTACCACTTTTGTCATTACAATTCATAGGAAGATTGTAATAATTATAGCCAAGACTCATATCAACAGATACTTATTATACTTCTGTACTTAAGTAGTGTGCCAGGAATTATCGGAAGTGGAAGGAATACAGAATGAATAACTCAGCCAAGCTTTTTCTGCCCTTTGGAGGTTAAATTTGACTAAGGGAGCCCTTATAAGTGCCAGGATTCTCTTTTAAATTTTGTCACTCCCTCTGTGGGGGAGGCCTGTTTCAACCTCAGTTTTCTGGATGAGGAAGTGGGCACAGAGAGGTCAGGTGACATGCAGGAGGATCCTGCCTCAACTTTCAGTAACTAGTTTCTGTTTCCTTAGACTAGAGCATATGTATCTGGGGTCTTGGCATGGATTTTTACTTTTGAAAGTTTAATGTTAAAAATCACCATTCCTTACTGTTAAAAAGAGATGTCTTTAAGCAAATAGAAAGCAAAATATACAGAGATAACATTGTTAGCATTTTAACACACCTTTTCTAGACACTGCTCTAAATAAATCAATAATTAAGTTTTATCCATGAAGATGGAGTCCTACAGATGTATTCTGACCCCCCCCCCATTTTATTTTTCATTTAAAATTTACCTTAGACCTTTTTTCATGTCACTGTTCTTCCAAGAAGTAGTTTTCCCATAACTTTAGACAGGTGAGTACTATCTTCACAGTTTTGGACATATCTGTATACTGTGTGTCCTTTTATCTACTTCACATATTTAAAAAATCTGCTCTCTTTTAAAAAATCAGAAAAGGAGACCGTATTGTTGTATGACTGGAAAATCATGGCACTTGTTGAGACCCATATAAAATTCTAGCCACATACCGTTTGCTACAGTAAACTGAATAGGAAGCTAGGTCTTTTTGTTAAAAACAGATAATTGAAAGTATTAAACAGTGTAAAAAATATCTTTTGATATAGTTAGAAGAATCGAAAGACAACTGAAAAGGTGGTAGGTAACTTTCGCAGTATGGGATTCATTGTACTCCAATACCTTAATTAGGGGTTTTCAGTGTTTTTAAGTATTTTCATAGTGAGAAATAAAACTTGTATTTAGACCCCGCCCAGATTTACATTTAGACTTAGTACATGTAATCATATGTGCACACACACATATTTATGTATATGTTTTATATATGTTTGTGTGTGTAACATAACATACATTCCTAAAGTCACCCCAATGTATACTGTATTCCACTGTGACACATAAGACAGCATAGATTGTAAGATATGCCATTTTCTGTAACATTCAGAAAAAAATGCTACCAGTTTTAAGATGCCATTGATGGTTAAGAAATATCTCAATTTCAGAGATATTAAAATGTGAAAAAATATGTGTTAGAATTGATGAAATAAGAGATGTGTTGTGTGTTCTGTTCCTTTCTTTCTTTTTTCTTTCTTTCTTTCTTTCTTTCTTTCTTTCTTTCTTTCTTTCTTTCTTTCATGCTGGGTGTCCATTAAGTTGGTATTATAAACCACAGTGGGTTGTAAACTGCAATTTGAAAAACATAATGAATGCTGACTCCTACTTTGCATAAAGATTAGTATAGATGAATTTTAGATGTAAGTATAAAGGTGAAATAGGGTCACCTGGGTGACTCGGTTAAGTGTTAGACTCTTGGTTTCGGCTCAGGTTGTGATCTCCCGGTTCCTGAGAGAGCAAGTCAGGCTCAGTGCTGACAGCATGGAACCTGCTTGGGATTCTCTCTCCCTCTCTCTGCCCCTCCCCTGTTTTCACTCAATGTGTGTGCCTGTGCTCTCTCTCTCTCTCTCCCTCCCTCTCCCTCTCTCCCTCTCTCTCTCAAAATAAATAAACTTGGGGGGGGGGGAAGTAAAACTTCTAGGCTACTCCATGGGAGACTATATAATAAATAAACATTAAAAAATTAAGATTAATTACTTCTCTTTATCAAAAGACACCATTAAGAGAATGGAAAGTTAAGCCATAGATTAAGAGGAGACCTTTGCAATAAATATATTTGGAAAAGGACTCTATTCTAGGATAAATAAAGAATTTCTGGAAATGAGTAAGAAAAGACTGTCCAATTAAAAATGGTCAAAAGCTATTTTTTTTAACATTTATTTTATTCTGAATTTATTCCTGGGCCGCAAGTTTGTGTTTCTCCAGTTTCCTCTTGGATATCTTTTTCTTTTGTGCAACCACTTCTTCTGATTTAGGAATACTTTGCTCTTTTTCAGTAAGGATCATCTCAATGTGTCAGGGAGAGTTCATGTATGGGTTAATCCGACCATGAGCTCTGCAAGTTCTGTGCTGCATCCTGGGGGCTTTGTTCACCTAGATGTGGTCAATGACCAGAGAATGTACATCTAAACCCTGAAGTACAGCATTACTGTCTGCATTTTTAAGCATGTACAGTAAAAATTACTATATTTTATGATCTGATTGCTCACCCCTACTATAGACCCAACAGAAATACATGCCCATGTACACCAGCAGACATGACAGAATTATTTTAAATGCCAAAAGTGGAAGTGACCTACATGTTAATCAGTAGTAAAATGAATAAATATTTTTTGAAATAATATAGAGCAGTGAAAAAGAATGAACTGTTGCTGTATTTAAGAATCTCAAATCATAGTGTTAAGCAAAAGAAGCTAGACCTAAAGAGTATATATGATAAGAATCTATTTAAAGTTCAAAAATGGGAGCACCTGAGTGGCTCAGTAGTCAGTTAAGTGTCAGACTCTTGGCTTTGGCTCAGGTTATGATCTTATGATTCGAGACCCACATTGGGCTCTGTGCTGACAGCACAAAGCCTGTTTGGGACTCTCCGTCTTTCTGCCCCTTTCCTGCTTGTGCACATGTGTGCACTCTCTGTCTCTTCTGTCTCTGTCTCTCTCAAAATAAATAAACATTAAAAAAAAGTTCAAAAATGAATGTGTAAATCTATGGTGATATTAAAAAAATTAGTGGTTACCTTTGGCCATTAATGACTGGAAGGTAATATGAGGAAAATATTTATGGACCCTGGCAATGTTCTTCGTGTTGGTCTGAGTACTAGTTACACTTGAGAATTAAACCCTTTATTATACTTCAATAGAAATGTTTTTAAAAAGAACTAAAAATTTATACTATCATATATTAAAAACAAATTTTTTTTTTTTACATTTATTTTTGAGAGACAGAGAGAGACAGAGCACAAGTGGAGGAGGGGCAGAGAGAGAAGGAGACACAGAATCCGAAACAGGCTCCAGGCTCTGAGCTGTCAGCACAGAGCTCAACATGGGGCTCGAACTCACAAACCATGAGATCATGACCTTGAGCCGAAGTTGGACGCTTAACCGACTGAGCCACCCAGGCGCCTGTATCATATTTTTAAATGATACCCTATTGTTGGACACTTACATTGTTTTCTAGTTTTCCATGTTATAAATTGTCATAGCTATAATTTTCTATAGAAATACAGTTCCTTAGGAAAAATTGCTAAAGTTAAATTATGTCCATTGTTAAGTAGTACTTTTTGAAGTTGATAAATATTCTCTGAAAAGTAACAATTTATAATCTTACCAGAGCGCCCAATTCCTGTAGAGTACATAAAAATAAAAGTTGCCAATTTTGGTAGGTGAAAAATTGCATCTTTTTATTGTTGTAGGTGTTCATTTTTGATGGCCATTTAAATTTCTCATTTTGAAATATCTACTTACTCTTATTTGCCTATTAGGGTATTAGTTTTGGTTTCCTTTTTAATTTATTAGAAATATTTATATAGTAACTTATTTATCATACATTGCAATACTTCCCCCAATGTATTGTATTTGTTTTTGAAATTTATTGTGAACATTCATGAGTTTGAATTTTTTTATCCAATCACATCTACATTTATTTCTGTCTTTGGTATCATGCTTGGACAGCCTTTCCCTGGTTCCATGAATTTGTAGAAACTCCTGTATGCTTGCTTTTAGTAGTTTTATGGTTGTAATTTTTCACACTTGATTCTTTGTATCCATAGTATTTATTGGGATGTAATATGAGGTAGCATTTTAACTTTTCTTTATTTTTAAAAAGTTTTTATATTCATTCATTCATTCATTCATTCATTCAAAGCAGGCTCCACACCCAGTGTGGATCACAGTGTGGGGCTTGAACTCACAGACATGAGATCAAGACCTGAGCTGAGATCAAGAGTCCCATGCTTGACCAGCTGAGCCACCCAGGTGCCCAACTTTTGTTTATTTTTATTTATATTTTTCGAGCATGTGCGTGTGTGCACAGGGCAGGGGCAGAGGGAGCGAGAGAGAGAGAGAGAGAGAGAGAGAGAGAGAGAATATGAATGAATGAATGACTAAATGAATCTTAAAGCAGGCTCCACACTCAGTGTGAGCCCCACAGGGGACTTGATTCCAAGACCCTGGGATCATGACCTGAGCCAAAATCTAGAGTCAAACCCTCAACTGACTGAGCCACCCAGGCGCCCTCCACCCCCATCTTTTATTTGTAATCCCATAAAGAGTATTATCTCTTTCTCACCAATTTGAAACTCTGACTTTAAAATACACAGATTTGTAAGTATAAATGATTGTTTCTGGACTTTCTATTTTGTTTCATTGATCTTGCTTTGCCAGAACCATACTGCTTTAATTATTGTAGCTTAAATTTTTTAAAAAATATCTAATAATATAAGCATTCCCCTCTTTTAAAAAATAATTGGTGGTGAGGAAAGGAAGAAAAATTTTACCCTGTGTTCATTCTTCTACATACTTTGATATGATCTTGTCATGTAGTGTCAGGAACAGCCAAACACCTAGTTAGAAGTGTTGAGTAGAACTGCAGATTAGATAAACTGGAACAGAACTTACTACATTACAGAAATTACGTGGCAGTGATTTCAGACAAACTCCCAAAGAATTAAAATTTAAAAATTTTATTTTAATTGTAGAAAGAAAACAACTGGTTTGTTCCTATATGTTGATATTTGTGTGGAGGGACAAGAAGATTTTTGATTAGCTATGTTTAATGGTGGCTGGAGTTGTTGCTTTAAAAAGTCATGTATGCATAGATGCGTTCATGTTTTTCTTCCTTCTGGAGTTGTGAGATTACTATGAGAGAGGGGACTGCTTTTTTGGAAAAGCTTGTCTCTTCTTTTTCCAAGTGAATGTTTCTCCCTCTTCAGTGATCTCATTTACCAGTAATGTGTTGGTAAGATTTAGGTTTAAGGGGAAAGAATTTTAGGTTAGACTAGGGGCCTGGGTGGAATTAACAATAACAACACAGAGGTGTTTGGTTTATTTGTGTGAGTCATTGTTCTGTTTATCTTTGGAATTTGTGGCACATAGTAACTAGCAAACTAGATTTGGACATTTCTGCTTGGCTTGATCTTAACACAATAATCTTTTCTTGATTTCTGACTGTATTTGATACTTTTTCTGTGGCCTAGGATACTCTGTCGGTTGTGTTTTTAATGTTCTATGGAAAGCCAAGCTTTTATTTGTTTGGTCTACTTGATCTGTCAAAGATGCAAGGGTGTTTTAAAAATTAAAAAAAAAAATAACTTTTTTCCTTGATATATTTTGTGGAATTTTATATTTAGTGTATATATAAAAGTACACATTATCCTCTTCACAAATTACGACTTTTAGAGATTTTTAAAAACTCTTTGTCACTCAGTGATTTGACTTGAGTATCGTTCTCCTTGTGCAATAATGAGTTTTTCTTTCCTTAATTTGAATTTTCCTGTTCTGGTTTTGCTCATTCCTTTTATTTACCCCTTGTGATTTTTGTTATGCTTACCTTTGTGAGCAGGGGAATGCCCAGATTCAATTTCGTTTTATTAGAAAATGCTGATTGCGGCCCATTAAATGAACTTCATAGGCTACAACCAGCAGTTGGAAAATACTTGAGATGTGTTTTTCTGTACGGAAAGGACATGGACTTCTGATTAGAACAGACCTAGATCTGATTCCTGCATCTCTCATTTACCAACTTTGTGACTTTTAATCACTTACTTATCTGTTCCTCATTTTTTTTTTGTAAAATTGCAATATATACATTCATATTTTTTTCCTCAAGATTAAAAGGCAATGTATGAAACAAGCCTAGATTAGAGACCCAATGAAGTTAGCTAATAGCATTTTTGCATTATATGTCTGTCATTCTTAATGTCTTAAGTCCCCCAATTTTAAAACACTAAAGAAAATGGCACAATGCTCCCATGTTTTCCAGATCCTTTGTGGTTTTTTTTTTTATTTTTGCTTCCTCCAAAGAGTAAAGACTCCTTTTGTATGAAAATCTTATGTTGTATAAACATTTCTCTTTTTTAAAAAAATTTTTTAATGTTTGTTTATTTTTGAGCGAGAAAGTGCAAACAGGGAAGGGGCAGAGAGAGAGGGAGACAGAATCTGAAGCAGGCTCCAGGCTCTGGGCTGTCAGCACAGAGCCCAATGCGGGGCTTGAAGTCACGAACTTTGAGATCATGACCTGAGCCAAAGTCGGACGCTTTAACCTACTGAGCCACCCAGGTGCCCCTGTATAAGCATTTCTATCATGAAACTCATAATGCCGAATTTGTAGCATTTTAAAAGTAGGAAATGTATTTCTCTTATATAACTCTTAAAGTAGATTTTTCCAAGTGAAATATATTCTCTTAGCTGGTGGCACCTACTGGCAAAGATGTATCACGACTTAGAGCTTATTGTACCTACACATAGACTCAGCTCATAAAGCAGTCTGGGAAAGATGAGAGGAGACTCGGAATATTTTGTGCCTAGCAAAGTGGTCATTTCCTTTGTCTCCCAGAAACCTGGGTCTGGTGAAGTGAGAGGAGGGAGGACTTCTGCATGCTATTGCCCTAGTCCAGGGTTTTCCAGTATTTGCTGAGCTCTTGTTAAATGAGGTATTGTTATAATAAGAGAGGTGTCCATGTCCAACAAACTTGGGAAAGCTAGGTTAAACTATCTTAACCTGATTGTTACTTACGAGACATCTCTGAACCTTTCGTGTCTTAAGTGTTGTGTTTTTTAAATGTTTTTATTTATTTTTGAGACAGAGAGAGACAGAGCATGAGCAGGGGAGGGGCAAGGAGAGAGGGAGACACAGAATCTGAAGCAGACTCCAGGCTCCGAGCTGTCAGCACAGAGCCCGATGTGGGGCTCAAACTCACAGACCGTGAGATCATGACCTGAGCTGAAGCCGGACGCTTAACCGATTGAGCCACCCAGGTGCCCCTTAACGAAGTGGTTTTTAACTTTGGGGGTGGGGAGGGAGAGAGCAAGTGTTTGTGCAGCATATAGCATTTGTCAGATTTTATTAGACCAAGGGACCCTTTTTTCTCTGAGCATCTCTTGTGTCACCTGGAAGACTCTTGGGAAATGATCCTCTGATCAATGTAGCTTCAGAGTAGCATTTTCCCTTTGGCAGCTTCTCCTCAGGGCTTTATAAGAGAAGTTGAAAAGATATGTATGATGGGGGAGCTATTCCGGCCACCCCAGGGCTTTATTAAATACAATTTTATTAAATCGTATCTTTTTATCCACTTTTATCAAGCCTTAAGAGAATAGTTGCTATTTTTATCAGAGGGGTTGTTTCTTTCTCATCTGTATAAATAAACACCATTTCTCTGTTTTGGAATGAGTGAAAGGAAGAAAGACAGTTGTTTCTTGTGTAATCTGTAGGGACTTCTGACTTTTTATTTCCTCCCTGAGTAAGGAAAGTATTTAGGTAGCTTAGGTCAGAAGAGTTCTGGTGGGTTCAGACTCCTGTATAACAGAAGTTTTTACTTTAATTGTTTTAACATTGTATTTATTTTTGAGAGACAGAGCCTAAATGGGGGAGGGGCAGAGAGAGGGAGACACAGAATCTGAAGCAGGCTCCAGGCTCTGATCTGTCAGCCCCACAACATGGGGCTCGGACCCACCAACTGTGAGATGATGACCTTAGCCGAAGTCGGATGCTTAACCAACTGAGCCACCCAGGCGCCCCAAAAGTTTTTAGTTTAAAACCCTACATATATGCATTCCTCATACATTTCCTCCGGTGCCTGAAGATGGGGGCAGGGACTTGCCATTTTTCTCCTACTTTATACGCTTACCTCTTCATGTTTCCAGCCATGGTTTCTTCTTGTTACTCTCTTAGAACCCAGGACATTGTGACCTTGCAAGGATGGCTTTGTAACTACTAGTTGGACCCAGCAGATGATGTATTAAGTCACTGTTTCCATTTTGTTCACTCCCCTGCCAGCTTTATGAATCTTAAGTCCTTCAAGATAGCAGTAAAAGGAAAATTACATGGAGAGAGAAGTACTACTTCTGTTTTTCTCTTGTCCACCCTCTTCTTCCCATTCAGGATCATTTATTACCGTCTACTCTAGACCTGTTTTGGACTCTTGGACACAGTGTCTTCCTCTCTAGCTCATGGTTGGCTTTCACATACGGGGAACCCTGACCGTTTGCCCTTCTCCCCCATTGCAGACCTTGGCACTGTGGGACTTGTAAGATTTTATTGAGGGAGCCAGTGGATTTTCTCTACAGGCAGCCATCTGGAGCCATTCTGTCAAAGCCTGAGGTTAAAAAGTGTGAGAAGATAACACTTAAGGGAAAGTAAGCATCTTCAAAGCTGGGCATGAATGATTTTTTGAGTACCAGTTACACACCAAGCACTGTGTTGGGGAGTCTCCATCCCACAGTACCTCTATATGGTTTGTATTTGTCCATGGGTAAAAGACCTTACTCAGAATCTCACACACACACACACACACACACACACACACACACACACACACTGAATAAGTGACCACCTCACAAATGCAACGTCTCTCTGGTTTCAAAGCCTTTGACTGTTGTACTACATACTGTATTCCTGATCAGAGCGAGCTATGTGACCTGCAAAGTACTAGTGTTCTGTAGTGATTCTTCTGTCATTACCCACGTTGGGAAATACTGTGTGGGTGCAAACATTTTATGACTTGAAGAAAACAAAGGAAAAATAGGGAAGTTTTGAGAGATAGGCTTATCCCTAAAGGCAGTAAACAGAATCTTGTAAACACCAGTGACTTAAACAGATCTATAGGATTCTTTTGAATAATACTGTGGAGTGTTATAGTTTATCTTTTGTACCCCAATCTTAGAACTTTAGGTTTGGGAAAGAATCTTAGAGGTTCTTGAATTGTTATTCCTTTCGGAGCACTACTCTCCCACTTCCCTTTCTCATTAAGTTTCCATTTAGCCATTAGGTAGGAGCTTCAAAAGGGAAAATCCAATCATGTATAATCTCTAGTTAATGGGCATCTATTGAGCGACTAGGTCACCAGAAAGAATAATCGCACAGTGCCTCTTTGTGCGGTAAACACAAAAATCAAAAGCTGATGCATTCCCAAGGCAAGCCAGATTGTTACCGGCTACCAGCATCCTCCCCTTCAGGGAAGAAGTTGGGGCACCCACCACTGGTGCTTGCTAAGGGAGATTGCAAAGCCGGTCTAGAAAAACAAGGTTATCAAGGAAGGAAAGAGAAAAGCAAGGGGGGACTTCCAGAGCTTGGCAGTACTAAATGCAGGTGATGGTTGGGATGGATTACTGAATAGCAGACATTCTAGTAAATGTTTGTGCAATCAAAGAACTAAGTGGGTCTCTGTGGCTTCTTGCCACAAGTTAAAAGAATAACAGTGATGTTGAGGTAGAGCCTCAGCCCCAGTCCCATAATTTAGCTTGTTTTCTAAGTATGCCCAGCCTTCATATATAAAGACTTTATGCTTAGTTTTGTCCAGCAACTAACTGTAACTTCGACTAACGTATGAAGATGAGCACAACCCTTTTGACCCCAAAATGGCATCTGTTAGTCACACGCCAAATAGTTCTTGGGTTGGTGTTGGTACATTCTACTTTGGGTTTTCAAAATTATATTTTGGTGTAGGATTTGCAAAACTCGGCATAATTCAAATAACCTGTTTTTCCCCCCTTAGAACACTTCAGTTATGGAGGATCAAAATGAAGATGAGTCCCCAAAGAAAAATACTCTTTGGCAGGTAGGAATGACGACGCACAGATAAGAGCAGTTGACTTACTATAGATAAGATGCTCCCTCAGCTCATGTCCTCAATGAAAACTAGAGCCAAGCAAGCGTTTTTGTTTTCTTTTGTGCAATTTTGCTAGTTTCGGAATTCACTCTAATTTATCTTCTGTTCCTCAGGGAAGTGTCATTACTAATAGTAAAAAATTTTGGAGATGCTACAAAGATTCTGAAGTGTCTGTAGCCAAAAATACTCAGTTTGTCGCCACAGTCCAAGCCAAAGATGGTCAGTGGTGGCATCCTTGGTCACCAGAATAGCACCGTGCCATACCAGTGTGTGTGCATTGGTGATTTTGTCTCCCTACCCTCACCCTTCTCCCCCATTTCTTGTTAGTTTGCCCTTTCCTTTCTTCTTTCTTGGTTCTTTTTAGTCCTGCCAGTTTTCCTCCCAATTCCCCAGGGTTTTTTTTGCGCTAGCTATGGGGAGGGATGCTATGTAAAGTTTCATGATTGGATCTTTCCATCAACCATTATGGTGCAAATAACTTTGCCCCTCAGAAAGACACAGTAAGAGGCAAATAAACCTAAAGATGAAGAGAATAATGTTAAAAATATTCTCTGCGTTCATTTGATTTGAAATGAGAGGAGTAGATGAGTTAGCAAGAATAAAGTATGCCCAACAAATTTACGATGAAATAAGCAAAGCAAAACAATGTCAGGAAAATCTGGGCTCAGCAGGTGGCTAGAAGTAGAAATGGGAAATGTGCTGTAGAACTGTGCACTTGCCACTGCGTCGGGGGAACTGTGTGCAGCTTGATGTCTGTTCCTCCTTCGTGCTCCGTATTTTCCGATAGGGTTCTCTTCATTGACTATTGATTTTTCAGTTCACAGTGGTTCTTAACATTTTGGCTTTCAGTTTTTCTTTCGTAAGTTCTTTTAGTTAACTAGTTAATGGTATACCAGTGCTGTAGGGAAGTTAGATGTTTAAGAACCCTTCTGTAAATGAAATAATAATCCCTTTGCTTATCAAATGATAACGGATGTGAAAGTATTTTGGAAATTATAAAGCAGTACACAAATGCAAGTTGTTACCATATATTTAACCTGTCAGGAAAGCAAGTTTTGACAAGTTACAATGAGTAAAATGTAGAAAAGAAGGAGGAAGGAAATATGGCTGTTTTTTTTAATATATCCTTTATTCTGTCTTGTGTGTTCCCCGTTGCACAAACTAACCGTGATTGTAATGCTGTATAAAATTCTGCATCTTGTCTTTTGTTCCTTAATATTGTTTCATAAACATGTTCTCTTGTTATTAAGATGTTACTATATAAACCTAATTTTAATGGCTTCATTATAGTACCTTATGTAGATGTATTATTATTTGCTTTAACCAAGTTGCCTATAGTCGGGCAGTTACTATAACATTATACTCAACATCCTTATACTTAAAAGTAGCAGAGATGTCCCTTATACTAGCTGATACTCACCACCATGAAGAATTTTCACTTCTGACTGTTTTGAACGTTGATTTTTGGGCTCTGTCAGATAGAGGTCTTAACTACAAGCAGCATCATAAATTTCTGTTCAATGCTGCCCTCTGGTGGTACCCAGTGTCAGTGAGCTCTCCATCCAATTTCCAGGGGGGGGAAAAACATTCCTAGAGAAGGAGGTAGTCAGATAAATGGGATGGGAGGTGAATGCCTTCTCACTATGTACCTTTAAATGTGGACATAAAAACTTTGCTGCAGAGAGGTATGATATATAAGATTTTAATAAGGAAAGTCAGACTCCTTTGGTTATTTATGAAGGATGTCTTCTTTCTGGGATAGATTCAGTTAAATTAGGGGACATAGTGATAACAAAGCTCTTGGTTTTTTCTGTGTAAAACTTCTGAGATAAGCTCATGCATGGAGTTAATGCATGTCTGTAATATAACTCTTCAGTTTTCAAAATTCTCTTCTAGGCTATTTCTGGTGTTATACATGAAGGGGCTCTCAAAGGAGTGACTGGTAGATAGCTTGGCAAATGTTTGACAAAAACATTGAAGTAATTTTGGTTTTAAATAGGGATGTTACTGAGCCTCATAGCACCAGTGGCAGTTGTGGCTTCATTCTGGGGATTCCAATTTTTTTTTTTTTTTTTGATGCTGTTGTCAGATAAAGTATATGTAGTTTTTATTTTTTAAGAAATATACTGGTTTTATGCAAGAACCATCATCCATGTAGCTTTGAGGAGAAATGATGCATAGGTAGTATAGGAGTCTGTGGGATATCATCGACCAACTCTATAGGATGAGAATCTTTTGAGGTGTATGTGGTTTACCTTGGGTTGCTTTCAGAGTAGGTGAAGAAAAAAAAGGAGTGAAAGTCTAAACTGTTATTTGCTAGCAGTCTAGTAGCTCTGGTAACAGCTTGGAGATGGGTTCAATTTTTAGATTGAATTGCTTTCAGATTTCTTCATTAAATGGACCAGTGGTTTTCAAAGTGTGGTCTCTAAAGTGCATTCTCTGGACCATCAGCACCAGTACCACCTGGGAACTTGCAACTTCTCAGGCTCTACTCCAGACCTATAGAATGAGGACGTCTGTGGTGGAGCCTGGCAGTCTGTCTGTTAAGAAGCCCTCTTGTTACTCTGATGCACACACAGGTGTGAGAACCATTGGCTAGATGAGTATAGCATTGACTTTGATCTTTGAAGAAGTAAAGCAAACTACTAATAGTCAATCAGTTGCTACTTTGCCAAGTTGAGCACGTTCTCTAAGATATCTCTGACATTGGTTATCTAATAACCACATGGTTTTGGCATAAGCATTGGAGAATGATGACTTGGGACACCAGATAGCTTTATAAATAGCTGTAAATTTGACATTTACTTTAGAGACTTAATTTGAGGCCCTAAATACATTTTAAATTACTTCATGAATGAATTAATAAAGGAATGAGTTTGGCTTCAGGGTATAGCTGGTATTTTAAGATTAAATACACAGGGTGAAAAATGTTTCCAATAAAATACTAATTAGAGTTTTTTTCCTTGTCAAACTAATTATTTTTTTTTTATTTTTCTAAAATAGATAAGTAATGGAACATCATCTGTGATCGTCTCCAGAAAGAGGCCATCAGAAGGAAACTATCAAAAAGAAAAAGACTTGTGTATTAAATATTTTGACCAGTGGTCTGAATCAGATCAAGTGGAATTTGTGGAACACCTTATTTCACGAATGTGTCATTATCAGCATGGACATATTAACTCTTACCTGAAGCCCATGTTGCAGCGGGACTTTATTACTGCTTTACCAGGTAACTGTACTTGTCTTTTAAAAGGCTGAGCCGTAGAAGAATGTCTAGTCCAAGGGCCTACGCAGAAGTCAGTAGATATTTGTGAAATGAATGAATGAGTACAGTGTGACTACAGTGTGAGTTTCTTTGGTACCCATACTATATTTTATTATGGCATTGGAAAAGGAGTTATAATTTAGGATCTGTATAGGAAATGTAGGCAGTTGCCACGATTAGTGGTGTTGATCATTGGTCATACCATTGTTTAATTTAGTTTAATGAGCTAATGCTATCCTGTTTTTTAAAGTGTTTATTTATTTTGAGGTGGGGGAGAGGCAAAGAGAGAGGGAAAGAGAAACCCAAGCAGGCTGTGTACTGTCAGCACAGAGCCCAATGCAGAGCTTGATCCCATGAACTGTGAGATCAAGACCTCAGCTGAAATCAAGAGTTGGATGCTTAGCTGACTGTGCCACCCAGGCATCCCTATGCTGTTAGTTTTGATGTAGCCTATATATAATCTGGATTTTGCTTTTATAAGTAATTTAAAAAATATATGAGATAATTTTTCCTACAGCATTTATGTTTAAGCAGTGTCCCAAAGTTTAGGATGTTCATTTGTACTTAAAATGACACTTAGGGTAGGGAATGGTACAAATGTCTTGGAAAAACTGATGGCATGTCTTTATTACGTTTTTTGAAAAACTTATTTCTGGATCTTCTCCCTCACCACTTCTCTTTTTCTCTCTCCCTCCCTCTCTGTTTCTCTCTCTCCCTCTTCCTTCCATCCCCATACTCCTCTGGTTAAGTTTACTTTGATTTAAAAAAAAAAAAAAAGAGAGAGAAACTATTTTTTTAGAGTAGTTTTAGGTTCAGAGCAAAATTGAATGGAAAATACAGAGAATTCATATAGTCTCCATATCCCCATCCTACCTCACTATCACCATCCCATCCAGCCTCCCCCGTTAACATCCCATCCAGGTGGCTCATTTGTTCTGGGACACATGGGCCTACATTGACACATTATTATCACCCACAGTCCATACTCATTAGGGGTCACTCTTGGTGTGCATTCTTTGGGTTTGCACAAATGTGTAATGACATGTATCTGCCATTATTGTATCATATTGAATAGGTTCACTGCTCTAAAAAGCCTCTGTGCTCTGCCTGTTTTATGCCCACTTTGATTTTTGATCACTCATTAATTCTGTCTTTTCTCTCTTTATTTTTCCTCCTCCTCCTCCTCCTCCTCCTCCTCCTCCTCCTCCTCCTCCTTCTTCTCCTTCTTACTTTAATTTTGATTTTAACTTTAATTTTAAATTTGGCTAGGTAAGATAGATTTCTGAAGAGAATGCTGGCCAGAATGCTTCTTCTAATAATGGTCATTGTGGTCTAGAGGTTATAACTGCCATGCCAGGGTAGACCTAGAAATAGCCAGGGATAAAAGTGCCATTGCCACCAGCCCTGTCCCGTCAGAGCTTCTCTTCAAAGAAGAGCTCTTCTCTTCAAAGAGTAGCTCCTTCCTTAGCTTGTCTGTGATTTACAGTGCATCAGGACTCCATGATCTAAGTATTTTCATGGCAAATAGGAGCTGTTCTCAGGTCTCATGCAAATTGAAAGGCCAGTTTTGAATTTCGAATCTTTCTTCCAAAATGTGTAAATTTACTTTCTACAGTGGGAGTGTAAGGATATTTGAGAGTTAGCTTAGGAAATTTTGACTCTTCTGGTTTATTTTATGCTGAAATATAGCACTGTTTGCTCCATTTCATTCATTAGTATTTCTAGAAAAGAAAATAAGAACCCTCTCTTTCTAGAATTGTGTAGTATTTAATTGCTACGAAGGATCTTAGCCATCACTTAATCCTCTTTCTCATTCTATAGACCAGGAAGCCAAGGATCAGAGAAATTTCATGAAATGACAAAGATCATACATCTTGGTTATTGTGGTGATTGAATTGTGGGTGATGGTGGGGGCTGGTTCAAAAGTTAGTGCAAAGGCTGAAATTGCTAGGATTACTCTGGAAAATTCTTATTGGCCATAGTATAGAATACATGTTTACAACCCAATTTACAGCCCAGTTATTTATGATAGGGAGAAAGGAGGAAACAGATATGGTTTTAATTGTATGAGAGGGAAGGAGGGTGAGGGGTTCAGGGGGAGAGAATTATAAGTGAGTTTAAGTAAGGTGATTGACCATGTGGTGCCGTCTCTCTGGTATGAGCAGTGCCAGAACTCAGAACCTCCAGCAGCCAAGCGTTTCTGTGGACTCAGGTTCCATCTCATATCTAGAAAAGATCAGGCAGTTAAATATTCGATGATAGTACTTGTTCCTCATAAGTGCTTTGAAACTATGCCTCCATTTTGCTCAAGGAAACCTGTTGTTTTTTGGTGTGCTTGCTTTGTGCTGCTTTGGTTTTATTTTATTTTTGCCTGTAATTTGCTTCTCAAACATTTTAGAGTGCCAGGAAACTCACCTTGTATTTACAGAATATCCACAAGGTGGCACTGTTGAAGTTCTCTTGATTTGCAGAGTGCAGTCCAGAGGCAACCCCTTCTCTTGGGGAGTGTACAGTCTTGGAGAAGAGACAGAACAGATGAACATGTGTTATGTATATAAATATGGTTAGTATAATTGCATACGATTCAGTTTTCATTACAGCGAATTTTAAGGCATTGTCCATATCTCTGTTAAAGTGGAATTTTGTGGTATTGAATATTACATGAAATGAATGGACCATTGGCTGGGACATGGAAATATTTTTGTTAAAATGCTATTTGTTTTAACAGGATTTGATCTGAACATATATACATATGTCAGTATATATCATACATACGAATCTAATAGCTGGGGACAAGCTGGCCAAGTTGATTGTGTTCGTGTCTAGTAGACTTGGATTAAACCTGGCATTAGTTCCTTAACACAGACCCTGCCTTAAGAGTATTAGGGGAGAAACTGGTCCATGTGTACGTGCATACTTAAATTTAATAATGTATGGAGCAACTTAGTAATCACTATTCTAGTTTGGTGTTGAACTTTTACCATAGATGATCTTGAGTTTGAAGTTTTACTCTGTTTCAGTTGTCAACTTAAGACTTCTTTTGATTGGGAAAACCATTAATTCTATAAAAATTGTCTGTAGTTCTCGCTTTTTAATGCTTACTGTGAATATCATACCTGTCAGTATAGGGAAAATGGAAAATGTTTGTGGTCTCTGGCTCCTTTTGGTTCAGTGGAAAAAGTGATAATTATGATATGCTTTTCTAAAAATCATGGTAAATGTTTAGTCTGCAATGTCAATTTCTGCAGGCTAAGTTTGTGGTTTGTAAGAACTGTTGTTAAAGGGAAAATTTACATCATTTGAAGTAGAGGCAGATTGTACTTCAAAGAGGATGATAAGCATTGGCGATGTTTTTGGTGAGGTATCTGAGCAATTAAGAATTTTGAAACACTTAGCTTCCTGGCCATGGTTTATTCATTTGTCTTCTCCCCAAGTAAGGGCGATAAACCATTATGGACTGTAAATGTGACAGACTAAATCAAAGGTCTTGAGAGAGCATAGCTGAGGCTTTAGGCTGGATGTAGGGCCAAGGACCAGCATGACAGAGTGGAAAGAGTATGGGTGTTGGATTTAGACAGTCCCTAGATTTGAATCCCAACCCCTGCACTTGATACTTACATGAGCCCACTTTTTGGAGCCTCAGTGTCTTTATCTGTATGGGAATAATAATAATAATACTTCATGGGATATTGTAAAGATTAAAGACAATGTATGTAATATGCCTGACATCTGGTGGGTATTGTGAGGATGGTAGCTTTAAAAAGAAAAAGAAAAAAAAAAAAACCTGGAGAGACAGGAAACACTGCTTCTCCAGAAGTAGTAAGATTTGTTGCCAGGAAGTTTTAATTATTCACCTGCTAATTTCTGAATTGATTCATCCTGACATCATAGAGGTAGATGCTTGCGCCATTTTGTTGGGACAACAAAATGTTGAACTTTGTGACTTGAGGGTCATTTCACTTCATTTCTGTCTGAATCCTTAGGTCTGTATATGCCAAGTTAAAGGCATCCATTGACATCCTATTGCTGTCAGCAGTTGCATTGTTTTTTCTTTCAAAAGGTTGCTAAGTTCAGATTTTACCACTAGATCTGTGACTAGGAAGGGACAGCAGGAGTGGGTGGGGAAGGAAGTTTCTTTGCAGCTGCCCTTTGAAATGTGTTTCTAAAATAATAAAAGTTTCTGTAATTGTATGATCTAAGCAGCTGTGTTAAAACTGGCTGTAGTCAAGGGCATTGAAGTGACATTATACATTTGAGTTTCATTTTGATATAGTGTTGTTTACATACTGAGCTTTGAAATTTGTGCCTCTTAATTGTTTTAATTTATTGTTGAAATTTTTCCAGACCTTCGTCTGGTGCCTATAATTAGCAACAGAAGCACTTCTTCAGCATTGTGTGTGCCGTATTCTGGCCTCATTTTCTGAAACCATAATGTGTCCTCTTGTTGCCTTGGGAAGGGAGGTGGTAGTGGGAGACCAGGGGGGGGGGGTGGGGAGGGGAGGGGGTCTCAGCAAGATAGAGAAATGAGAGCCAGATATTGGTACTTAAGAAAATGCTTAGTTTTAACACTTCAAAGCACCTTCTGGCCTGAGCAGATGGCCCACCTTCTTCAGTAACTTCTTTGTCCTGAATAGGCTTGAAACGAGAAAGTTACATGGTCTGCTTGGCTCCTGGGGATACTGTTCTAAGGTGTTCTCGTAGAGGTTGTGGGATTCCTGTTATGCTGACATTTAAGGGGATATGCGACTTAGCACCAAGATGTTAGAATGGGCTTTAGTGCTTTGCTAGAGGAGCTGTTCAGCGTTTTTCTTTGTGGAAAATAACAAGAGCAACATTGCTTAGTTTCTTTGACCAATGGTAGCAGTTAAGGGGATTTGGAGATGAGGGAAGGAGAGCAGAGACTGACACTAGCAAGAGCCTGCTCTGTATCTGGCTCCTTCGTAGCCTTCTCCTGTTAACCTTCCCAACAAGGCTAAGAAGTTCCTTCTCTGTAAAATGAGGATATTGAGAATAACTGTTGTCAGAGTGTTACTGTGCACATTATATCAGATCATTCATGACAGGTGTCTAATATTATTCCTATTTTATGGGAGACTGAGATCCAAAAAGGAAAACTGATTTGCTTCAACCCAGGTTATTTGACTCTACAGCCAGTGCATTTTCCAAGAGACTGAAATGCCCTGCCTCCTGGAATTGATGGCGTGAACTTAAAGCATTATGCAAGGGAAGTCAGTCTTCTAGATATGATGGAGTTGTGGCTGGATTGGAGTGATGGCATTTGAAAGAGGAGGAAAGATGTGTTTGAGATTTCCTTATGTAGAAACTCAGTGATAGTCTAATGGTGAGCTAGACTAAAAAGGATATCAATTGCTATAAGGCAGTAGTTCCCAGTATCAGAATTATCTGGTGGCACTTCTAAAAAGACAGATTCCTGGTCTTCACCATGTAAACATGCTGATTCAGTAGACCAAAAAAATGTCCAGGGAATCTGTTTTTGGTGGTGGTGTTTTTGTTTGTTTTATTTTAAGTTGGTTTTTTTTTTGTTTTGTTTTGTTTTTTGTTTTTTGTTTTTTGTTTTTTTTGAGAGAGAGAGAACGAGCGAGCCCACAGGCACACACATGAATGGGGGAGGGACAGTGAGGGGGGTGGAGAGAGAATCCTAAGTAGGCTCCACGCTGTCAGCACAGATTCCCACTCGGGGCTCAATCCCACGAACCATGAGGTCATGACTTGAGGACCTGAGCTGAAACCAAGAGTCGGATACCCTATTGACTGATCCACCCAGGTGCCCCTGTTTATTTTTAAAAATCACTTGCCCTAAGTGATTCAACTACAACTACACAGGCTTCTGAGAGCCAGCTCCTGGACCACCCAGCCAGGTGGAAGACTTGGATGGATGCCACTTTCCCAGCTCAGATACAGACGATGGAGGTGTTGCAGTCATTGAGGAAGTTGCACTGAGTTGCAGTGAGAAAGCAGCTATCCGATGCATTCTTTTTTTTTTAATTTTTTTTTTTAATTTTTTATTTATTTTTGGGACAGAGAGAGACAGAGCATGAACGGGGGAGGGGCAGAGA
This sequence comes from Panthera onca, assembly GCF_046562875.1. Taxonomy (NCBI): domain Eukaryota; kingdom Metazoa; phylum Chordata; class Mammalia; order Carnivora; family Felidae; genus Panthera; species Panthera onca. The sequence continues at coordinate 61,930,093 of NC_138339.1, read as the reverse complement.
GAGAGGGAGACACAGAATCGGAAACAGGCTCCAGGCTCCGAGCCATCAGCCCAGAGCCTGACGCGGGGCTCGAACTCACGGACCGCGAGATCGTGACCTGGCTGAAGTCGGACGCTTAACCGACTGCGCCACCCAGGCGCCCCTATCCGATGCATTCTTATCTCACTATGCATTTCATCACTCAGAGCGAGGGACTCATGAGGGGAATTGGTTAGGGGTGTGTTTATAACCAATTAGGAGGATTTAGTTGACGATATGGAAGTAATGTGGACCTTGAAAGGTGACTGTACTCATAGGACGTGAGAAACTAGATGAGATAAGAACCCAGAATTAGAAAAATTCAGAGAAGAGCTAAATCTATTAGCCCATGATTAGAGGTGCTAAAAGAAAATGTGATTGTAGAGGGCAGAGACATTCTGAAATTTGAAATTCTTGTCAGTAAATTTGTCAGCCCTAGCAGTGGAGAGGTACAAGTACCCTATGATTATCCATGGATCTCCCTGATTTTAAATGCAAATGGAAGAAAGGAGCACATGATCATTGAGATACACAAAAAGGAAACACACAGCTTCTATAGACAAGTAGACCTAAAGACATTGTGTGCCAGGGTAGTGATTGAACACTTAGTTGTGATTTTCAGAATTGTGGAACGTTGAGGAGTAATTGAAAACCATAGGCAGAGGGGCTCCTGGGTGGCTCAGTCGGTTAAGTGTCTGACTTGATTTTGGCTCAGGTCATGATCTCGGAGTTCGTGGGTTCCAGCCCCACATTGGGCTCTGTTCTGACAGTATGGAGCCTGCTTAGGATTCACTCCTTCTCTCTCCCTCCATCCCTCCATCTCTCCGTCTCTCCATCTCTCTCTGCAGCTCAAAATAAACAAACATTAGAAAACCGTAGGCAGAGCTACTAGGTACAGTTGTACCCTTTACAGCTTGTACAACTGCGTTTGGTAGCCCTGCGTGGATAGTACTCTGAGATGATTGATGAGCAGACTTCCTGGTGTTAAGAGCTGGAGACCTGAGGTTGGGTGTATTTGGGGGATATTGGCTAGTAAATTTAATGTTATACTGTGACAGACTTTTAAAATGGATTGTCAAAGTTAATTAATTTGCAGCTGAAGAGACCGTGTAGGGTTGTGTAAACCTATAAGGATGTATACAGAATGCTAGGAACCTTTATCTCTGAGAGGATTTAGGGATTAAAAATTTTTGCTTATATGCCTTTTATAATTTTTGTGTCATGAACTTGGGTTATATATGTTAAAAAAGGGTTACAAAGCAGCTCCTTGCCAACTTGTAAACAAAAAATACAATACCAACTTCATGTAGGAAGCACCAGCAAGGGACTACAAAGAGTAACCATACCAAATTCACTTGATTGTGGGGTGGGAGATTGGGATAAGGCTATCAGATTAGTAGGTCAGAAGAATGGTGCAAAGGTAAAGGTGATAGGGTCTTTATGGGGGGCAGAGTTTCTCCAAATATCCGAACACTGAATAGAGAGATGTGGGCTGGACAGTAGTACATCCGGGTGGCCACAGAACCAGTGGCTCTGTATTGGTACTGTGAGTATTTAATGAATGGATCCACAGTAGCCTCGATGGAAATACAGATCTAGAATCGTGGGTGCTGTCCTTGGTTCTGACCCATTTAACATGTTTGCCAAGAACTTGGGATAAAGACTTACTACATTTGCCCATCATGCAGATTTGGTGTGGAATATCCACTCTTCTGGATGACAGAATCAGAATTCTAGAGGTTGACATGCAAGGGTCAGATTAAGCTTCAAAGGTGAATTACAGTAAGGATAACTATAAACTTTTGCATGAAGCTGCCCTTCACCTCTCCATTAGCCATACAAATGTAGAATTCGGGGGAATTTTATTTTTTAAGTTTATTTATTTATTTTGAGAGAGAGAGAGCATGCCTGTGAGCAGGGGAGGGGCAAAGGGAAGATGAGGGAGAATACCAAGCAAGCTCCACACTGTCAGCACCAAGCCCAATGTGGGGCTTGATCCCACGAACCGAGAGATCGTGACCTGAGCCAAAATCAAGGGTGCCAGACACATAACTGACCGAGCCACCTGGGCACCATGGGGGAATTGCTTTAATAAATCTTTTTGGAAAACAGGCCTAGGAATTTATTTATCTTACTCATCTTAGGAATCTACTGTGATAGGACTACTAGATAAAGGCAGTATAATCTTTGACTGCATTAACTGTGATATAATGACAGTCACCAGAAAAAATAGTGGTCTCAGTGTATGTAGTCTTTATGATCAGATCAGAGCTTGGATATTAGATCTAGTCCAGAGTAGGAGAATTAGTATGTGAAAAGCCTGTAAACCACAATCAAGAAAGAGTATAAAGTGTCATTCTCAGAGTTGAAGAAACCATTAGTCTGTAAAGCATTTTAACGCACCATCTCATTTTGATATTTTCAAAATAGAGATTATTATCCCCATCCTATACAGATGAGGAAAACTGAGCTCTGAAAGTTTAAAAGAATTACTTACATCCTGCAAAGTTAATGCTACTATATGGCTTCTATTTATCTTAAAAAAGAGAACAAGTATTAACCTTATATGGTGTTTTGTTTCCTTTAAAATCTTTTTATAAAGTTCTTCCATCTGATTCTTACTGGTAGTATGCGAAAGGACAGTGGTTACTGGTAATTACCATTGTTTAATGGTAAAAGACCAAAGGGCAGTGATGTTTCAGGATTATGTTTAAATATTTGTTTCATGTCAGAGAACTGCTACATGGTGAGCCTTGACTTGAAATTGAAATTTTCTGCCTATACGTCTAGTGTTCCCACCACTATAATAGGTCTGGGAGGTGAGCTTTATTTTTTGTAGCTACAGAAGACTTGCCTAGAGCCATAGGATGGGAGTTCACAGGTGGCAACGTTGATGAAAATGGTGATTTCCTTACTAGATGGCAGTGTCAGTTAGACTCTGAATCTTGGTTGTCTTTGGGACGACCCTTGCATTGTGTGGGATAAATCTCATAAGGTTCAAGAATTTACAGACATGTGGTTCTTGCTTTTGAGGGTTCTACCTCCATAAGAAGGAGATGAAGAAATGATTGGCAAAGATACATTTAAGGAGACCTGACTTTAACTCTTGGATTGTCACTTGACTTTTCATAAGCTTTTTAAGATGTGTGAGTGTTTCTCCTTCTTTGTCTCCTTGGCTCCAAGAGATTCACATAGGTCATATATTAAATGGATGATTTGTTATGAGAGACGGTAAGTCAGAGGGGAAAGAACACAAACTTAGGAGCAAGAGATCGGAGTTGCAATCTTAGTTTTAGTATTCAATAGTTGTGAAACCTTGAGGACTTAATAACCTCTCTGTGCCTCATCCTTAAAATTTGAGGAATCATTTCCCTGTAGTAGTTTTCTAAGAGTTATGTAAAAGAATACAAATAAGTCTTTTTTCATAACATCTGACAAATAGAGACCTGTCCAGGATCCACTTTTATACATAGAATCTGTTGCCATCAAAACATTTTTTTTTTTTTTTTTTATTTTTAGGGTGCCTGGGTGGCTCAGTCAGTTGGGGATCCGACTGTGCTGACAGCTCAGAGCCTGGAGCCTGCTTTGGATTCTGTGTCTCCCTCTCTGTCTGCCCCTTCCCCGGTCTCTCTCTCTCTCTCTCTCTCTCTGTCTCTCTCTCTCTCTCTCAAAAATAAATAACCATTAAAAAAACAAATGTATTTTTTTAAAGTAAGCTCTGTGCCCATCCTGGAGCTTGACCTCACAACCCCCAGATCAAGAGTTGCATGCTCTACTGATTGAACCAGCCAGGCACCCTGCCATCAATTATTTTATCTTAAAAACTCAGAACCAAAAAGAAGTGTATGTGTTTATGTACTCATGCACTTGTATATCTGAACTTTTGATATTAGTCAGGTATGTTACCTGGTTCAGGATTTCGTTATTCCTCTTACCTTTACAGAAATGGTGACTGGTACATTTCCATCTCCCTTCCCATTCCTTCATTGCCTTTTCTATTTTGTAGAGCAAGGCTTAGATCACATAGCAGAAAACATTCTTTCTTACCTGGATGCCAGGTCTCTGTGTGCAGCAGAGCTGGTATGTAAAGAATGGCAGCGAGTGATCTCGGAAGGAATGCTTTGGAAGAAGCTGATTGAAAGGATGGTGCGCACTGACCCTCTGTGGAAGGGACTTTCAGAAAGAAGAGGGTGGTAAGTTCCTGGGTTGCTTGTTCCCCTGAAAAAAGTTTCTTGGACATAGGGTCAGTTTGGTTATTCAAACAAGCAGTTTGACTTGCCAAATGTGTTGGCCTATTTTAAAGTGGGCAAGAGGAGTGGTCACAAGTGGCACGTGGGGGAGGGGGAGTTAAAGCTGTTAGAGTAATTCCTTCTGCAATGCATATTTCCTTTACAAGTATTAACTGTTAGGAAGTATTCTATAGTTTGAATGAGTGATTTGGCTTTTCAAATATATGAGTTTATGTTTTCGTTTTCCTTTCACATTTTTCTTAGGTGATGATACTATTACCAAAAGATAGATAAGAAAAAGGAAAATATGAGAAAGTCAATAACATTTTGTTTTTTGTCATTGCTCTGACTGAAGATATGGGAGGCAAGGTGGGCAGGAATTTTCAGCCGACCCATTGACTTACATACAGTTTTATACCTTTATACGTGTCCATAACCTGGCCCACTTAGCACAGAAAGAGAGTTACAGCTTGTACAGGCTATGGTGTGAGTGAGGGATAGGGCTGTTATTTTCCTTATGGGAAGAAGTTTGATGTGTCCCAAGTAAGGTTTTTCACAAAGCTGCATTAGCGTTTTTTATTAAATTATAGAATGAAAGGCTGGATTAATATGCGTTGGGTATTTAGAAAATAAAAGGCCAGGATTGTGTTAGAGAGCTGGAAGTTAAAGTACATTTGTGTCTAATATGTAAATGTAATGGTCAGAAATCCTATTTTTGAACTGTTAAAATCAAAACACTCGAAGGGTACACTATCTTTGTCAGCACCACGTTTAAATAAAATTCACCTTTTTATGTGCAAGATTATAACATCTGTTTGTTTCCATTTGCCAGGGATCAGTACCTGTTTAAGAACAGACCTACAGATGGCCCTCCCAATTCATTTTATAGGTCATTATACCCAAAGATTATCCAGGACATAGAGGTAACTTTATGGTTTATCTGTTTTATGGGCTCTTTGTGTCTTGTTCTCAACTTTTTATGTTGCCTTAGAGCGTTTTGTTGATCTAAAAACATAGAGCTAGTAATTTTTTTTTTAAGTTGAACTCTTGAAGCAAATATGTCAACAGTCAGTATAACCTGCAGCCATACTTCAGGGTAGATAATGCCTGTTTGTAAAAACTGACCTGGCTTTTCTAAAACCTGAAATGCTTCTGCAAAGTTGCCAGTTAATTAAAACCTGAGTCCAAAGTCAGCTTTTTATTCTAATTTGATAAATTTTCTAAAATCCCAGGCACAGTTTTTCAGGTTAGCAGTTTTACATTTTTGAGCCATCTCTAGAGAATTAGAGAAGGCACAAGGCTCAGTTTCCTCTGTAAATTTCCCATAATTTTTTTCATAAAAATGACTCAACTATGAATCTGAGCAATAGTTAAGTGGGTTTTATACAGCAAATTATGCTCCTGGACCATTTTGGATTTGAGTGTAACTTCACCAGACCAGTAAAACTCTGTAAACTTGATGAGAAACATTGGAGATGTTTGATATTATTCATGTGTTCTAATTAGTTCAGTTTTATTATTTAGCCCTTTTCCTTGAACCAGGAAAGACAGGCACAGGCATTTCTCATTAACTCTTTCACATGTGTTCTTGGCAGGTCTTGGTTACTTCACTATTTCCTCCTTGGCGAAAAGTTTATCCTTTGCTAGGCAGTGCTGTATCACCCATAAAGTTATACTCAGTTTCCCAAATGTCAAGTAATCCTCTCTCCCAGGTGATAGACATAAAAGTTATTGTGCCAAAATTCATTAGTGGAGAAACATGTGCTTTTTTGGGAGTTCTCCCCCACCCCCTTCCCTTTTAAGGCAGATGTGAACTGATGGAATCATTAGGTTAATGGTAAATCTCAACGTGACGGGAACATCATATTTAAAACACAAACCCTTGTTTTGAGCATCTACTTCCTAAAATGAGCTGTAAAGCAATCTTTTACGGAGGGCTAAATAATTTAAAACTTCTGCCTGACTAATCAAAGGTTAGGAATTACTTGATCCACTGGAAGTTCAAAACTTAGAATAAATTGTTCCTACACGGTTAACTTGAATCTTGAATTGGTGTGTGTGTGTTTTAGGGGAGAGGAGCTGTCTCTTACCCCAAGATAGTTGTACTAATTATTGCTTTGCATACATATTAGAAACTATATTACTTTTTGCTTCTTTTTTCAACTTCCAAAGCAACTCCAGATTTCCTTGACTAATTTCAGCAAATCCTTTGTTATGAGAAGGATGATGTTTAAAGTCAATATTAATAAATAGGAACTCTGGAAGAACTTTGATCAGGTTGAAGATTTTGGTGACATTACAGATTATTTAATCCTCATGAATACTGTTATAATCAGTAGTATGAACTCAGTACTCTGTGGCATGATAATATGTGACACTACCTACCGTAACCATTTCCTCAGGCTAAAATAATATTTTAAAGTTAGTGGAGGAGGAGATGTGAGGGAAATAGAGCTATGGGGGAAAACCCTATTTGATGCAAAACCTCTACATCATGGTGGTCTACCCAGTGGTTCTTAAAGTGTGGTTTGGGAAAACCCACTGGTGGCCCACAAGAGTCTCCTCCAGATTTTTGTGGGCTAGATCTCTTAGTGTAAGGGATGATGTTTTATACTTTGGCATATTCACTAATAGTAGTAATAATAAAAAATAATGTATCATGCCTACAAGACCGTTTACTTGTACTAGATACTTTGTTAAGCATCTTATGATACACTTTTCCATTTAGCATTCTGAACAGTACCTGAAAGGTAGGCCATGTCCTTACTCAGAGCTAGGGAAATGGAGACTCAACAACATTAAATAGCTCGCCCCAGATCACACAGTGAGTAATAGAGTCTGTGATCAACCTACAATTCTTCTGCACTTACTACAACTTTTTTGTACTCGAGATCACTGGTGCCTCATCAGAATAGAGTTCTTTACCTTTGTTTTGGGAGTGTGTTTTAGTCTGACCAGGGTGAACACACATGTGGAGAGTTGTGTCAGTGACCTATGGATCAAACAAATAGAGACTCAAGGACTTGATTCTTGACCATATGGCTGGCATGAAACTCTCATAGCAGAAGATAATAATTACAGGTACCCTCTGTTGAGCTCTTGCAGTATACCATGAACTATGTTGTATGACTTACAGAGATTATTGCATTTAATTCTTACAACAAGGTACATATTATCCCTATCTGTAACAAGGGAAAACTGAGACTAAGAGATGGGAATTGAACTGAGGTCTGTTTAGCTTTGGGGTTAGTGTGTTGTTTATCATTTTCAAAGTGGAAAACTCAGGAAGTGAAGGAGAAAGAGGAGTGATGTTACATGCCTATGGACTTTTCAAGGTGATCTCATCTCTCCCCAGTTGTGTGAGTACTCAGCATCCTTGACTGCTAGTTTAAAAAAAGGGCATGAGTTAAAGTAAGATTAGTTGGCCTTGTTATAGTCTACTTATGGCAAAGGTAGTATTTTAAAGGGTTTTAATTTTAAGAAGCACATTGCCAAAGATAAATTACACCCCGAGCATCAAGTGGGTGCTTGTGCCCCCTGCCCAGTTGCCCCTCCATGCCTGCAGAGTCTCTGTGTAGTTCCCATATACTTGGCGAAGTTGCCAGTACACAACAGCTGCTTCTTTTCTTGCTCTACTTTGACAGCTGTGTTTCAGGTACTGTCTTGTGTCATCTGTCCATTCCTAGATTTGACTGTGATGAGCAGATGACCTTGCCCGTCTACATTGACCCATCACAAATAAGAAAAAAAATAGAAAACCTAGCTTAGTGCAGCCAACTCCCATTATTGAGGAAATGAAGATGTGAGAGATGAAGTCTGGGGAGAATAAATAAGAATTCTTAGCTTTCTGCAAAGCTTCATTTCTCTTGGGTGTTCTTGCCACACGGGGCGGGGGGGGGGGGGGGGAGGGCGTGGTTTAGAGTACCTCTGAGTTGAGAAGAAATTCCTGGAAAACCCGAGGCACATTCCTCAAAGATGCAGCCATATTTCCCCTGCTATCTAGAGTCTCATTTGTTCTGCTCACTGCTAATGGTGAGCTTACTATTAGGTACTTTGCCGCAGTGATTTGATTTAACTCTCAGACGATCAAAACAGAGTCTTAGTCCAAAGCTCATGCTCTTTTCATGCTCTTTTGGGGGTCTACTATGCCCCCAAGCATCTCTCAACAGAGAGGTGGGAGTTGTTACAATAGACTTAATCAGAATTCTGTGTCCTGAACTTGGATTTTTCTCTGTTGCCATCTCAGAGTAGTGTAAACTCTTTCATGTAATATGCATTTCCCCTCTTTTTATTCACTGGATTAAAGCCTTTGAAGCACTCTCCTTGGAATAGACCACTGGTAAAATGATGGTGTGTTGTATCGCACCTTTTAATAAACCACATTTTATTCAGGGAAAGTGGGAAGCTTTTTTGTGGTTTGCAAACTTGATATTAATATTGTCCTGACCAGAAAATGCTGAAACTTGCCCACCCACCCAGTTGTGTTTAGGCTTCTAAAAATAATGTTATTCCTCCATACTCAAGACATCTGTTTTCACTCTATTGCCAATTTAAATGCCGCTGTATACTCTGTGTATCATGGCTACTTTCCCAGTATTTTTAAAATTTGCACAGGGTAAGGGGATTTTACAAGTTCTCAAAAACACGAAGTACTCCTCTACAGTAGCCACACCACATGATGTCTAAGTGTAATGGCAGGTATCTGCATAATTAAAGAGGTGCACCTGTGTATGCCCTGTATCCCTGCTGCTGGAGTCACAGCTGAAATGCACTGGAAGGCTGAGCCCCTTCCCAGGAACGGTTAGGGAGGGCCCAAGGCTAGCAGCATCAGATACCAGCCCAGACCGAGACAACCGTTCCTGACATCTTGGTGACAAGATTTTGTTGGTCACAGCCTACTCCTTTGGGTCTGTGTTCTCCGCAGCTGAGGAGGAGTGTCGCTGCTGTCATTTGTAGGCACTGTGATGAGCACTTTATATGTGCAATTTCATTTGCTCCTTACAAGAGTTTTAAGGAAGTAGATCTTATTTTTCCCATTTTTACAGAGGAGGAAACTGCAGCGCAAACAGTCCCACCTCATTTGCCAAAGCTGCTAACTGACCTAGGTATTTTCTGTACCACACTGGGCTGCCTTCCATTTTTAAGGGTCTAGTATTTTATTTTTTATTTATTTATTTTTTTAAAGACCTGGCTTATAAGCATTCTAGTAAGAGTTGAGGTTGTCGAATATGGTGGTAGGTAGTATTTTGGGCAGGCATAGTCAGCAGGACGTGCTGCTTTCTTTTGTGGGTGGCCCAGGGAATTGAGAAGAGTAGAGTCTCAGGAGTTACACGAGATTGGTGTGCAGCAAAACCATCTGTTCCCTGCGCTGGGTTAGTGTCCCTTTCCTGGCATTTTGAAACAAACCACTTCTGTGGTGATTCAGGAGCTTAAAATTTTTTTTTTTTTAACACAGCCTTAAGCGGGAGCTCCCTAAAACGACCCATCAAGCATGACCTGGCAGACCTTTTCTTTTAAAATTCAGAAATGTATTTTAGAAAAACTAGGCTCTTTTCTGAATATTGAAAGGCTAAGCCATTTCCTAGTTCTTAACTTCCATTCAGCTTAGAACAAGATCCTGTTATCTGACAGAGCTTTGGAGTCCATTCAGCTTAGAACAAGATCCTGTTATCTGACAGAGCTTTGGAGAGGGCCTGGCCTCCATTTCTTATGTGAGGGCCAGAGGCAGAGGGTATGGCCCAGGCTGTCACGTCAGGCGGTGTTCTCTGACCAGGCGTTGCAGGGGATGGGTGTACCCCAGGCTGACTGCTGCCTCACCCCAACTCCTCTTTGGTCCTCTCTGCTGCATCTTTAGGTTTTTAGGTATAGTAAAAGATTGTAATCAAGTCGCCCAGTTCTAGAAAACATTTTCGACTCGAGGGAGCAAATAGGAAGTTCTTTTCGGTATGAGGCTTCTTCTGCTTTCTCTTTTTACATTATTTTTTTTCAGTCTCCCATGTGATAGTAAATACTTTCCCTCTGCATTGAAATACATAGAGTAACAAAGCTGCTTTACTGATTTGATGATATTTTAAAGCAAGTGTTTATGTTTTATAACTGAAAGCAGTTGTATGAATTTTTAAATTAACACCCGATATATATATATATTTTTATATATATATACACACACACACATATATATACATAATATATTTATGTATATATAAATATACATATTATGTATATATAAATATATGCACTACATATATATAAATATATACACAAATATATATATACACACACACACGTATATATACACACACACACACATATATATGCATATATATGTATATATGTAAGTTATGTTACGTATTCAACTTTGTAATACTTTGGGTTTATATGGAGTCATACCTTCTGCAGCAACTCTCTGGGCCCCTGTAGGGTGTAGCCTGAATATCGGTAACCACTGCCAAGAGTCACTGGCCATGAATGAGACTTGTTACCAGTGCATCTGTCTCCTAAGTCAGCGTTTTCCTGGTATACTTAGCATGCTGAGGTGGCTCAGTCACTATCTAAAAATACATTAGCTCTCTAAATGATTCTAAGCATTGAGTTCAGTTTAAGTCTTTTTTTCTGGACCCCTTTTCTAAAAGTCGCTTATATACTCAGATCTGTTATCTACGTTGGTAGCGGTAGCAGAGGTGGGGTGAATTATTAATATTCTTATTATTATTAATTTTGGTTTTGGAATATTCTTTATTTCTGACATTTCACAAACTTACTGGAGATGACGATGCTGGCTCAGAAGCTCTGACTTGGTAGCAGATGGGCAGATGAGCGTTTCCTCACTCCTGGCATCTCCATGACACCTCCTTGCATCCCTCGGGTGTTAGAAATATGCGATCCTGCCCTCTTTCAAGGCTGTACATAGGAGCTCTTTGAGGGCAGGGATTATATTTCCAGGCTCCTGTGCTAAGTGTAGAGGCCACAAATGATGAAACATTTTCCTTTTTAGGTATATGTGTATCACTATCTCCAGCCTTCCATTTCTTTTTCTATAAAAGGAGGACAGTAATTTCGGCTTCAGAGTTGTGATGATTAAATTAGCTATAAAATATTTAAATCACATACCATAGTGTTATGAAAGCATAGTACCTGGCACATAACATTCAGTAAATTTGAACAGTTTAGAGCATACAGAAGCATACTGCCTTCAACATAAGAGGAGATACAGTTTGTCAGATGTCAGCAGAGCTAGTAATTAAGTGCATATTGTGAATGAAGATGAGATTTATCACCTTCCTTTAGCAGAGCAACTAATTAAACTTTCAGCTACTCATATAATTAACTACTCAGAGATAATCTTTCAGGCTATATCCTGAACTCTGGTGTAACCAATTATTTTAGTCCCCTAATTTCAAGGATTTGGAGTTGGCGCTCGGGTTGTTCTTAGAAACGTTGTGCCATTTGATCCTAAAAATGCCTCGTATCTACTACCAAAGCTTAGGTCTTCTAGTGCCCTGGGCATGATCCACTTTCTCATTAAACTTTGCCCACTGGTCTGAGGCCTTCGTTCTGTTTTTCTCCTGTAAGTGTCCTACAGAACTTATAGTTTTAATCACTCATTTGGCACTCCTGTTTTATCTGGAATTGTTACCGATCTTATGTTCTGTGTTCACTGCCTCAATAGCTAGGACTATACTTCTTTACAGACACTGCATATTTTAGTGGAAAAGCATGGACTCATTGTCAGGAAGAACCGGGTATAATTTCCATTTAGTCTAGTTACTTAGTTTTGTGGCCTCAGGAAATTAAACTCTTCCCTTGTTTTTAAAAGGGAAGTAATAAGAACTTCCTTCCAAGGTTAGTGTGTGGATCATTTAACCAGATAAACATCTTTTGAGTAGATCTAGTTCCAGATACTGTGTGCCTAGATACCTGTGTGCCTGTAGTGGTAGCTCCCTTGAACAGTCAGTCAGTGTATGGAAAAAAGTAGCATCTCAGTAAATGTTGCATGAATGATGGAAGAATGTTATCCAGGGCCCAGGTGTGCCATTCTTACTCTAAAGGACCTTTCAGTCTAGTAGATGATTAAAAATGGATAACAAATAAAATTCTTTCTGTAGTAGTTGACAGGTAGTAATTGTTCAATGTCTTTTCTCAGTGATTAAGACAATGCCTTGGATGGATACATAGACTGTCAGTATATGCTTAATGTTGGTGGTGGTCTTCTGCCAAATATTTTAATTGGCATTAGAGAGTGACCCAGTGAGTTACTACTTATTTGTATGTTTTGGGTGCAAATGGCATTCTTTAAGCATATTGAGTTCTGTCTAGGCTATTTTTTTTTTTCAAACCCAACTCAAACTCATTGGAAATCCTCTGGCGGTTGCCAGATAGGGAGCGTTTGACAAAAAACACTGTTGGGCTAATGTCTTACTTGGAAAGAGCATGATTCCTATCCACAGACAGTTATGCAAACCAAGATGGGGTATCTGGTATGCTGTTCCTGGAAGCAACACTAGAGTCTGAAGCCTAATAGAATAGTTGATTCACAAAAACTCATCTGTTGCCTCCTTTTCCCCCCAGACTATAGAATCTAACTGGCGGTGTGGACGACACAACTTGCAGAGGATTCAGTGCCGCTCTGAAAATAGTAAAGGTGTCTACTGTTTACAGTATGATGATGAAAAAATTATCAGTGGCCTACGAGATAATTCTATTAAGGTGAATGACTGTATTTTGTATGTGTTCTTCTTAGAATTGTGGTTGTGTTAGATACTAGATCACTGAATCTCTCCATTTATTCCAGATTGTTTTCATCAGTGCCCTTCCATCTTGGCAGCTCTCAGTGTGGTTCTCAGGAACCGCAGAGTGTTTCCCTAGACTAACACAAGACCCCTGGATTGTCTCACTTCTTATCCTTCTCTAAGCACATGTGCATTCTGTGTTCTGTGTTTAGGTGCGCATGGAAAATATCTCAGTATCACAGGACTCTTGCTGACTTTGCTAGCTGGTGGAGGCATTGCTGTCTTGCCTGTAAATCAAAGTCATTGCCTTTTATGGGTGCTGACGAAGGCTCAAGTGATAACACAAAAGAATGATAGAGCAATTTATATTTATATGTTTTAATTCACTCTTCAAAAGTAGATAAGCTGGATCATTTCTGTGTTTTTAATGTTCGGCAGCTGATCTGACAGATTTTGTTTTACATTGTTTATAGCTTATTTTCTCGTATTTAAGAAAACATAGCAGGATTTTTTTTTTTTTTTTGCCATTTTTTTTAAAGTTACAAGTTACATACAGGAAAATTCACTCTTTTTGTTGTAAAGTTTTATGAGTTTTGACAAGCACAAAGAATTGTGTAACCATAACAAAAATCAAGATATAGAACAGTTCCATCATCCCCACAAGTTCCCTTATTCAGCCCCTTTGTGTTCAGTTCTTCCCCTTAGGCACTGGGCTTTTTAAATTTATTTATTTACTTTTTAATGTTTTTTTAAAGTTTATTTTTGAGAGAGCACACGTGAGTGCAAGTGAGCATGTGTGCTCATGTGGAGTGGGGGTGAGGGGCAGAGAGAGTGGGAGACTGAGAATCCCAAGCAGGCTCCAGACTCTGTGCTGTCAGTGCAGAACCCTACTTGGGGCTTGAACTACGAACCTGTGAGATCATGACCTGAGCTGAAACCAGGAGTTGGAGGCTTAACCAGCTGAGCCACCCAGGTGCCCCAACCTTTTTTTTTTTTTTTTTTCCTCAGTCTTTTTTTTTCCCTATCCTTATAATTTTGCTTTTTAGAGAACAGTCTATAAATGGACTCACACAGTATGTAGCTTTTTGAGTTTGGCTTCTTATACTTAGCATCTTAGATGAGATTATCTCCTTTGTTACATTTAGCAGTAGTTGATTCCCTTTTCTTGCTGAGTAGCAGTCTACTTTCTGGTGCACCCCAGCGTGTTTATCCGTCTACCTGTTGAAGGACATTTGTGTTTCCAGTTTTCACAATTATGAATAAAGCCACTATAAACATGTATGCAAGTTTTTATGAGAACTTAACATTTTCAGTTCGCTTGAGTAAAAACATAGGAGTGGGATTGTTGACCCATATGGTAAGTATCTGTATTTCTTGCTAAGAAATGGCCAAGCTGGTTTTCAAAGTGGCTGTACTATTTTATGTTCCTATCAATAAGGTATGAGAGTTCCCTTTGTTATGCAACCTTGTCAGCCCTTGGTATTCTCAGGTTGGTATTTGCCATTCTAATAAGTATGTAGACATATGTCATTTTGAGTTAATTTACATTTCCCCAGTGACTGATGAGCACATGATCTTTTCATGTGCTTATTTGCCATCTGTATATTTGGTGGTGAAGTATCCAAATCTTTTTTTTTTTTAATTTTTTTTTTTAATGTTTATTTATTTTGAGAGAGAGAGAGAGAGAGCGAGTAGGGGAGGGGCAGAGAGAGAGAGGGAGACACAGAATCCAAAGCAGGCTTCAGGTTCTGAGCTGTCAGCACAGAGCCCGACACGGGGCTCAAACCCACGAACTGTGAGATCATGACCTGAGCCGAAGTCGGAAGCTTAACTGACTGAGCCACCCAGGCGCCCTGTGAAGTATCCAAATCTTTTGTCCATTTTTAAAATGGGTTGTTTTCATATTATTGAACTTTGAGAGTTCTTTACATATTCTGAATACAAATCCTTTTTTTAAAAAATATTTTTATTTATTTTTGAGAGAGTGCAAGTAGGGGAAGGGCAGAGAGAGGGGGACAGAGGATCTGAAGTGGGCTCCGTGCTGACAGCAGCTAGCCCAGTGTTGGACTTGACCTCACAAATCGTGAGATCCTGACCTGAGCTGAAGTTGTATGCTCAACTGACTGAGCCACCCAGGTTCCCTTGGATACAAATCCTTTTTTGAGATATGTTTTGCAGATATTTTCTTCCAGTCTTGTCTTCTCATTTCCTCAATGATATCTTTCATAGACCAGGAGATTTTGATTTTGATGAAGAATAGTGTACCATTTTTTTCTTTTATGGATCATGTTTTTTTATTTTAAAGTTCATTTATTTTGAGAGAGAGAGAGAGAGTGTATGAAGGTGCGGGAGGGGCAGAGAGAGAAGGAGAGAGAATCCCAAGCAGGCTCTGTACTGTCAGTGCAGGGCTGATGCAGGGCTCAATCCCATGAACTGAGAGATCAATACCTGAGCAGAAATCAAGAGTCAGATGCTCAACCAACTGAGCCATCTAGGTGCCTGTCTTACGGATCATGCTTTTGATGTCATACCTAGCAAGTTTTTCACTGAGCTTTTGGATCTGTAAATTTATGTCTTTCATTCACCAAATTTCAAGCCTTTGGCCATTATTTTTTCAAATATTTTTTCTGCCCCATTTTCTTTTTTTCTCCTTCTGAGACTCTAATTACATAAATAGTAGATCTTTTGTTATTGTCTTACATTTTCTCCAGGCTTCCCCCCCATCCCCCACTCTTTTCTGAGTAATTTCTTTTAGTCCTCAAGTTGACGGCATGCTGTATCTCCTTAGAAATTCACAGGATAGAGTAGCACATAAAGACTCTGAGGTCTGCAGGAGAGAGACACCCAGTGTTTCCCCACTTCCAAAATATATTTGACCTCAGAACCCTATTTTTATGTAATACTTATCAATCAATAGCCCTGATAACCTGCAGCCATAAATATACTCTGTCAAGAGTGACGTGTGTTACTATTTAATTTGGGCAGTTATCCTTTAAGGAATAGTGAGAATGTTTTATAAGGGAGGTGCCTGGGTGGCTCAGTTGGTTAAGCATCCAGCTCATGATCACATGGTTCGTGGGTTCAAGCCCTGCATCAGGCTCCGAGCCAACAATGTGGAGCCTGCGTGGGACACTCTCTCTCTCTCTCTCTCTCTCTCTCTCTCTCTCTCTCCTTCTCTGTCTGCCTTTCCCCCACGTGGGTGCACTCTCTCTCTCTCTCTCAAAATAAGTAAATACACCTTAAAAAGAAAAAAAAAAGAATGGTTTATAAGGACCTTGTCAGAGCATAGGCTGGCCACAGGCTTGCGTTTCATTTACATTGGATGTGTTTCTAAAAGAGTGCCGTTAATAGAGGCACACCATGTTTAAAATAGGCATGCATTTTATTTACGAGACATAAACAGTAGAGCAGAGATGCACTTTAGAGAGATCATCTAGAACAGTGGTTGGAAACCTTTTGTCCTTCATTCTGTACCAGTCCTGGATCACCAGTCACTCTTTCAAAATAACCGTGGTTCTAATAGGTCAGAAATTAGAAGCAATTCTTGCTGTTGTAGAAAGACAGTTAAATGTCTTGTTTTGGCTATTTGTAGTAAACTTGAGGGATGCTGCAAATTATGACAGTATGATTTTACAAAGGAAGAAACAGGTTCACACGATCTATTTTTAACAATCCAATCTTTAAAATAAATGATTTCCTATCCCCTATTATATGTGGGGAGTATTGAAAACTTGAAAAACATTGGAAAGATCAAAAGAAGGGAGAAAAAGAACACTCAGAGAACAAAGCCGACTATTATTACATTATCTTTCCTTTTCATCTTTTTTTTTTGTTTTAAATATATTGATTATATCACCATATAGATGGCTTTTATTCTATTTTTAAAAAAAACATAACTGTAATGAAGCATTATATTCTCTCATTAAAAGCTTTTCAGTTTACTTTGAAATTTTTCTGAAATGTCGAACATTTTTCATTTTAAAATTTTTGTAAGTAATCATAATGGGTTAGGAATATGCATTTTTAAAGGCTCTTAATAGATGTTGTCACACTGTTTTTCAGAGTTTATTTAAAAATTCCCTTTATAAGGCTGTTAAATATAGTAAGTATAATGGTTAGAGGGACAAAGTAAACAAAATAGCACATCTGTTTTGGAAGTTTTTCGATATTGCCTCTTCCCTTTTTTTGTCATTTTCCACCTGTTTGAAGTTTAACTGCTCTTATTTACTGTAATGCAGGTTTGTTCTATTTTGTGATTCAGAAAGTAAGGTGAGACAAAAACATTTATCAGAAGGTGATATACTAAATCACTGTTTGTGGTTGATCTTGTCTCAATAGATTTGGGATAAAACCAGCTTGGAATGTTTGAAAGTGTTAACGGGACACACTGGCTCTGTCCTTTGTCTCCAGTATGATGAACGTGTCATTGTGACTGGTTCTTCAGACTCTACAGTGAGGTGAGTGATTTGGCTTCGCTGGTCTGACTTCCATATCTTCCATGAGAAGACTGAGACTGCACCCTTTTCGGGGATAAGGACACACATTCTTTGTATATGTTTTATATGCTGTATTTCAAAACCACTTTAGGTGTGGGTTTATTTGAACAAAGCAGGCTAGAAAGCCAACTTTTGTTAAGTAGGTCCTATGCTCGTTGTTGTACGTTATAGAGGTGGAAATGTACTAGGAAATATTACCTAGTGTTAGACTAGCTTTCTCCTGGGAGACCATGCTCCAGACATTTGGAAAAGTCACCAGCATGCTAGTGTCCTTTCTCTGACTCAGTGCTTTTCAGGCACTGCTTCTGCCACAGAAGCCTGTGACTTTCCTCCTTTGGTCTGTGTGAATTTGTCCTCTTAGGAGATTGGGTTTACAGAAAAGCTGTGACGTGAAAGGGCTGACCCTGAGAACCTTATATGTCATGGATGGAGCAGCTGCCATATTGCCTTTGTCCATAAAGCAGTTAGGTAAATAGATGCATGTGGGAATTGATGAGTTGTCATGACTTACAGTCTCTCATGTGCAATGGATAAGTAATGGACTCTGAGACCTATCAGAGGCCAAAAAGAGCCTTAAGCTTGGAAACTGCCCTCAGTTCCCCAGCTATGAAGCCTCCTTCCCCTGTCATCTCAGACTCCTTGCGAGCCCACTTACTTGAAGAATCATTTTGTTGTCATCACTGTCCCTGATTACCTGATGTTAAATAAACCTAAACCTGGACAGAGCCAGAGTTGGCCTTCTTTCTTCCCTTTTTTTTTTTTTTTTTAAGTTTATTTATTTATTTTGAGAGATCAAGAGAGCATGATTGGGGGAGGGGCAGAGAGAGAAGGGG
This sequence comes from Panthera onca, assembly GCF_046562875.1. NCBI lineage: Eukaryota > Metazoa > Chordata > Mammalia > Carnivora > Felidae > Panthera > Panthera onca. The sequence continues at coordinate 61,911,788 of NC_138339.1, read as the reverse complement.
AGAGAGAGAATCCCAAGCAGGCTCCACACTGTCAGTGCAGAGCCCGATGTGGGGCTCAAACTCATGAACTGTGAGATCATGACCTGAGCTGAAATTAAGAGTCAGACACTTAACTGACTGAGCAGCTACCCAGGCCCCTCCATAATTGGCCTTCTTTTTTTGAAACCCTCTTAGTACTTCTTAGCAAATACAATAATTGCTTCTGGGGGCTCCTTTTAAACATGGTCTTGGGTGTGAGGTCCCAGTCACAAGTGAAGCTTACATCTCCCTGGCCTACTACTAAGAATGGGCCCAGGGCACAGACACTGACTCTTCCTGGTTGTCTCAGTAATCACACATTGTGCTTTTCTGTTCTCTAGAGTCTGGGATGTGAACACGGGTGAAGTTCTGAACACATTGATCCACCACAATGAGGCTGTACTGCACTTACGCTTCAGCAATGGACTTATGGTGACCTGTTCCAAGGATCGCTCCATCGCTGTGTGGGACATGGCTTCTGCTACCGATATCACTCTACGCCGTGTCCTGGTTGGCCACCGTGCTGCTGTCAATGTGGTAGACTTTGATGATAAATACATCGTGTCTGCCTCTGGTGACAGAACCATCAAAGTAAGTGTATCTGCTAGTCATAACTCTGCTTCCTCCTGTGCCTTTTCAAACACAGAGGAAGCAGAGGTGGGCTTTACCAACCTGGTACTGGGCAAGATCTGTAATCTCCTTCATCTGTGCTTGAGCCCTTGAGGCAATCCCACTCTTCATGCTTCTGGAATCACAGGCAAGGTAGGAGGAAAGGGTCATGGGTCCACGATGGGAGAGCAGCCTTCTATTTCATGAAATGACACCATTGATCACGTGTTTAAGGGGAAGAGAACTAACCTGTGGAACATGTACTGAGTGCTAGGAGCTTCACCTTACCCTGTCACTGATGTCTTCCAGCACTCTGTTGAGGAAGGTATTGCCTCAATTTTACAAATGGGGCTCAGAGAGTGAAGAACTGGGCTGGAGACCACACTGCTAGTTAGTGGCGGGGCTGAGATTTGATTTATTCACTTAATTCACTTCATTTGAATTAATCCGCTTAATGGTCTATGCCGTGCCATAGACACTAGGCTGGATGCTGGAGATACAATAATGAATAAGACCCATCCCTGCCCTCAAGAAGCTCGGCGTATGGTGGGTGGCAGGCATGAGACAAATGGTTGTAGTCTACGGTGAGTCATAGGATGTAGTAAATGCAGGTCTGATTCCAGTATCCATTTTAACTTTTTAAAATTTTAGCTTTTGAGATATAGTTCACAGACCGTAAGTTTCACCACTTAAAGCATGCAGTCCAGTGCCCCTTAGTGTAGTTACAGTGTTAGCCATTTAATATAGTTTAGTTTCAGAACATTTTCATTGCCCCCTGAAAAAACCTCCTACCCACTGACAGCCAACCCCTGTTCTCTTCTCCTGGTCCTTAGCAATCACTAATCTATTTTCTGTCCATGGATTTGCCTCTTCTAGACATTTCATATAAATGTAATCCTGTAATATATGGCCTTTTCCATCTGGCTTCTTGCACTTAGTGTGGTGTTTTCATGGTTCATCCATGAATATTGTAGCACGTGTCAGTACTTCATTCATTCTAACGACTGAAGAAAATTCCATTGCGTGGATGTACCACGCTCTGTTTATCTGTTCATCAGTTGATGGACATTTTGGTTGTTTGCACCTTTCATTTGTTAAACATAGTGCTGCCATGAACATTTGTGTATAACTTTTTGCACAGACATACATTTTCAGTTCTCTTGGAATTGTAACTCTGGGTTCGATATTTTGAAGAGCTGCCAAAGGTTTTCCAAAGTGGCTACGCTGTGTTAAAATCCCACCAGCATTGTGTGAGCATTTGAATTTGGATCAAAAAACCTTCTTTTTATGACCAGCACTAGGTGGCATTCTGGTATCTAGTATCTAGCCCCACACATCACAGAGGTAGCATCAACCTTTAGATAAAGTGGTCTGGCAGTTGAACAAGTAGGGTTTGTGTGCAGTAACTCACTTACCATTCAGTCAGACCAGTTGGAACAAGATCGCTGCCTGGAAGTCAGGAGGGTTTGGGCCTTTTTTACAGAGCAGCCGTTGCATAATATCAGCCTGGAGGATTTCTCCATATCCTTGCCAGCACTTGTTATTGCCCGTCTTTTTTATTACAGCCATCCTTGTAGTTGTGTAGTGGTTATCTCTGGTTTTGGTTTCCATTTCCCTTGTGACCACTGATATTGAGCATCTTTGCAGTGCTTGTTGGCCTTTTTTGTATCTCCTTTGGAGAAACATCTGTTTAAATCTTTCATGTACTTAAAATATGGGATTATTTGGGTGTTTTTTGTTTGTTTTTGTTTTTTTTTTTACTGTGTAGTTACAAAAATTCTTTATATATTCTGGTTACAAGTACCTTAAGAGGTGAATGATTTGGAAATATTTTCTTCCATCTTGTGGCTTCTCTTTTCACTGTCTTGATGATGTTCTTTGCCACACAGACAACTTTAATTTTGATGAAGTGCAATTGATCAATTTTTGCCTTTTGTTGCCTGTGCATTTATTGTCCTGTCTGAGAAACCGTTGCCTAATCCAAGATCACAAAGATTTACTCCTGTGTTTTCTTCTGAGGGTTTCATAGATTCAGCTCTCACATTTAGGCCTTTGGTTTATTCTGAATTGTATTTTTGTATATTGTGTGAGTTGGGGGTCCGACTTCATTCTTTTGCATGTGGAGATCTAGTTATCCCATTCAACTACAAACGCAGCTGGTAAAATAATTCAGGGCACTCTGGTTGCTTTGCGTCTCCTTATTTGGCTTGTAATATATTAAGTGTGTCTGTGAGCATCTAAGTCTTGCAGATGGTTTCACAAAAGAGGGATTATTTATTCCACATACATAATATTAGGAGTGATGTGTCAAAACAAATGGAGCTGTTCAAGAAACTATGCTGGAAAAGAGGAGGATGTGAAAGGTGAAACTTTTTCACATCAGTTACATTGGATATGACATGTCAGCTGGCATGAAAACATAAAATCTGGCCCACACTCTTCCCTCTAGGCAAGTGAATGTCGGAACCATCCAGGAGATGTTCTCTTTGTGAATATCTCAAGGTTGGAGACTTCACAGCTTCCCTCTGTGTTTCATTCCTGTTTTATCACTCTGCAGCTAAGAAAACTGTATGCTGGCCAGTCTGTCCCCCAGCTTCTGAACCAGATTTCATAATCAAGTATTTTGGTCATTCTTAGAAGCTCTGATATTTTTAAAAAGGTATATTGTGAGGGGACTTTTCGGCGTTTATTCTTAAAGTATTATTAATTGGTTATGCAGGTCTGGAGCACGAGTACCTGTGAATTTGTTCGTACTCTGAATGGGCACAAGCGAGGCATTGCCTGTCTCCAGTACAGGGATCGGCTGGTTGTTAGTGGATCATCAGATAATACCATAAGGTGAGTAGAAGCTGGTGTGCTGACAGAGTAGGCTGATTTTTGCTATAGTTTTGACTCCTGCCCCAGTCCTGATGCTCAAAAGACTTGGAGCCTTTGGAGATACTTCAAGTAAGAAAACTATAGGTAACTTTTATTAGTCCATTTGGTCCTGTGAACTGAAGTGGGTAAACTGACTCCTCCAGTACACACGTTTTATGACATAAACTCCACCCAAGACCCCTTAATACCAGAACTCCTCAGAAGAGAGGACGCTCCAGCCTGACTCTCTACTTTCCCTTATCTGTGAGCTCCTGTCTCCCTCACTAACAGGTGGGAGGAGTGTACTTGATTTATCTGTGTCTCACCCGAGGCTACACTACAAAATCATCCACTCCTGTTTCATCATTTATTTTATCTCCCTTTTTTCTTCCCAGCACTCAGTGTCCTTGCTTTCTAATAAATCTGACTATCCATAAACACTTTATTTGTTAAGAATTTCCCTTAAATATCTACTCACTGATCCCAAGTCGTTTTTCCATTGTCCCAACATATGCTGGTAACTTTTTTTTTTTTTAATCAAATTGTTTAATGTTTGGGCAAAATAAAGATTGGTTTCAAGATGATTTTTAAAAGAAGGAAGGAAGGAGGGAATAAAACAGCAATAAAGTTTTCTTTAAACTTAAACAGCTGCAAGTTAAAGTTTCTTTAAACTTAAACAGCTGCACGTTTTCTTTATCATTTTAAGTTTTAAGATATTATTAAAGTCAGTTGACCCTGAATCTTGGTTCTCTTGTATCCATCATGCTTTATATTACTTAATATTTCATCAGTAAATAGTCCTTACCTTTCTCACCGGAATCTCTGAGATTTTACATAATAAGAATGTATATTCCTTTATAGTTTATAGAGGGGAACCACTTTGGAGTCAGTGACAGTGCTGAATGGCTCTGCTCACAGTAGGTTAGAGAAGCCACCGTCACGGACACTGATGAAAAGATTTGCTGAGGGTGGCTGTGGTAAAATATTCATTGGGTATATGGTAAGAGCTATTGGGAGAGGGAGAGGGGCTAAGAAAAGGTTGTTACAGAATGAGTTTGCTAACTTTGTTTTGTACACGTTAGTTTGCTGTGATTTATGTTTACAAACAATGTAGAAAAATCAATGATGACAGAAAAATTAAAAAATTTTTATTTTCAGAACTGTTCTGTAAATCATACACCGAGAAGAAGGCTGGGCGTAGTGTATGGGTTCATGTTCCTGAGACACTTCATATACCTAATGAGAATCCCACTGTGACTGTGTAAACTGGACAACCCTCGTGTCCGGGAGTGTTATCTAGGAGGGGTATCCCTAAACCTCATCAGGAGAGGAAGACCATTATGCTGGTCCACTGGTTCTAACTTCAGTGGGTCTCATGGATTCCGGGCTAGAAGTGCCTGGGGTGGAAGCCCAACTTCCTGACTGTATTATATCCTCCCCCAGCCCACACACATCATGCCTTTTCTTCTCTCCTGCCTACAGTCCCTATCTCCCCCGGAAAAGCCCTTCCTAGACCATTTGGCTACATGGTTTAATCAATTCAGACATCAAAAGAATGCCTAGGAACTAAATATAATTGAAGTTTGTTGATCTTATTTAAATAGTAATACATGCGTGTGATTAAAAAAGGTTTTCAGTTGAGTAAAAGAAAATACAATGAGAAGTAAGGCTTCTACCCAAATTAGTGCTTTAAAATGTACAAATGGCATAAATGTACATGCATATCTCTCTCTGTGTACAGTGTAGACTGGGAACGAGATAGAAACAAAGTTCAGGAGAGAGTGAAAGTCACGTTACGGGGCAGATAGTGTGAATCATGTGTGGGAAGTTGTTTTACAGAGATCTGTTTCACATTCAAGGCTATGGGATATCGAATGTGGTGCCTGTTTAAGAGTCCTAGAGGGACATGAAGAATTGGTCCGATGCATCCGGTTTGATAACAAGAGGATTGTCAGTGGGGCCTATGATGGGTATGTATTTCAGATTTCTAAGTGCACTGCTGCCATGGTATCTAGAGGAAAAGGAGTGCTGAATATTAAGCAGCTACGTATCTGCCAGTTCTGTGCCCGGTCCTTTCTGTGTAACGGTGGATGGCAGGTGTTGCCGTACCGCTTGATCAAGTGAGGCCACTCTGGCCCAGAAGGATGAGCAGTCTTGCCCCAAGTTTAGCAGAGCCTCTGTAACTCCTGTGCTTACACCTTTAACCATTATTGTAAAGGTTGTGTGGGAATTCAGTTCTTTGCCTTCGCCCTAAATTAAACCAACTGTGTGTGTGTGTGTGTGTGTGTGTGTGTGTTCGGCGATACATTTCCTTTCCCCTTTTGGTTAATTGAACAAATACTCTTTAAAAAGCCTCGTGACTTTTTAAATGAGCAAGTGGCAACTGTAAACCTTTCAAGGTGACCTTGTATATACTCACAGATTAGTTGGTCTGTTTATGCTCCTATTATTAACTTTCAGCATTTGCTTAGTTTGAAGAAAGGTATCCTTGGAATTTCCCAGAGAGCCCTAGTTTCTGTCAGCAGCACCTACTCAGCCCTAGAGAGCCCCCTGATTAATGAATTTGGTGACATAGATTATCAAGTCAGGAACTGAGTTCAGATAGCATGAAGTTGTTTTCTTATCTCCCTTAAAAATATTTCTTCACAGTTTCAGCAATCCTGAGAATGTGTAGGTCCTTGTTTTTTCCAAAATCAGATGTAATTAGTTTAAGTAATTTGTAAAAACATAAGCATGTTCTCCATTAGCTTATTATTATTTTTTAAAATTTATTTTGAGAGAGAGATTGAGAGTACAAGTGGAGAGAGGCAGAGAGAGAGGGAGAGAGAATCCCGAGCAGGCGCCACACTGTCAGCATAGAGCCCGATGCCGGGCTTGATCCCACAAACTGCAGGATCACACCCTGAGCCGAGATCAAGGGTCAGATGCTCAACCAGTGGAGCCACCCAGGCACCCCTCCACTAGCTTTTATACTAGCAGTTCACGTGCACTCCTTTCTATCAAGGAAGTGCTCGACAATATATAAAATGTTAACTTTCCCACTAATCGCAGTCTTCTTTTCTAGGAAAATTAAAGTTTGGGACTTGCAAGCTGCTCTTGACCCTCGAGCCCCAGCAAGCACGTTGTGTTTGCGCACGTTGGTGGTAGGTAATCTGTTGAAGTGGGAGTGGTTCCTGTGCTGGAGGGTGGCCTCCTGCAGATGGACCTGCCCAGCTGTGTCACAGGAAATCTTGTGTATCTCACAGCGTGCCTTCAGAGAAATGCACTGTTTTGTTCATTTTGGTTAGCCCAAATCAGAGAGTAATTGACATTGACGTTACAGTGAGCTCTTCCCTAAGGAACATTAATACAACTTAAAACATGAAAGCAGACATCCTCATTTGTAGGTGGATTGGTTTCCTCGTAGAGCACAAAGTATTTCCTTCCTAAAGATTTGGAAGAGTTCTTTTATTTATTTATTTATTTATTTATTTATTTATTTTGATGTTTATTCATTTTTGAGAGATGGGGAGAGAGCATGAGTGGGGGAGAGGCAGAGAGAGAGGGAGACACAGAATTCCAAGCAGGCTGCAGGCTCCAAGCTGTCAGCACAGAGCCCAATGTGGGGCTCAAACCCACAAACTGTGAGATCATGACCTAAGCTGAAGTCGGACGCTTAACCGACTGAGCCACCCAGGTGCCCCTTGGGAGAGTTCTTAATACGGGTATCTGGTTACGTTGAATTTTTATAATACAGCACATTTCTGTATTATTAAGATGGAATTTCTCCTCAGTCTATATTGTATGAATTATTGCTTTGGCATTTAAAAATACTTTATGTAAATCTTGTTTTAACATCTTTAGCAGGCTCATTATTTCTAGTAGTCTGGTTGCTTTTGTTATATTAATGAGGAGACAGTTTTTTGAAAATATTGATAGATTTTTCGTATTTTTCGTAGCTTTACCTTTTATTCTATTTCTTTGCTTCTTGCATCGATTAGAACATGCAGAACTGTGGTGAGGGCCATTCTTGTTTTCTTCGTGATTTTAATGAGAATGCTTCTTACTACATTAATTTTGAGTTTGGCTGTGGTTGAGATAGATATTCATGGTAATGTTAAAAACACTATCCTTCTGGTCCTTTTTGCAGTGTATCAAGAATGGGTATTAAATATTGTTGTTTACCTTTCCAAGATCTTTGGTGAGGCGATCACATAATTTTTCTTCTTTGACACATTAATGAGCCAGGATCTCAGATACAAAGATTAATTTAAAGAAGAGGCCTAGAAGGAAAAGCCAGAGTTTTGTCCCTGGGGTGAAGGACAAAGATCAGTAAGCTCTGGAACATTCAGTAAGCCTGGATAAGTAGCTGCATTTTCAGCCTGTGCCAGAGCACGGGTAGAAATGAGGGATTGAAAAGGTCTCATTTTACTCATCAAGCTGTTACATTTCACAGGAACATTCTGGACGTGTGTTTCGGCTACAGTTTGATGAATTTCAGATCATCAGCAGCTCCCATGATGACACTATTTTGATTTGGGATTTCTTAAACGTGCCTCCCAGTGCCCAGAATGAGACCCGTTCTCCCTCCAGAACATACACTTACATCTCCAGATAACAGTCTGCACTTTACCCGTTTCAGGTGAGTACACCCCACGTTTAATCTTGCTAATTGAATTCATCTTCCCTTTGGGGGAATTTTGTGATTTGGGTTCCCCATCGATAGGAACCAAAGTGATTAGTGTTTTTTAGCTGTGTCAACTTTGCAGTTCTCATGTAAGGCTAGATCTTTATGGTCACATTAAAATAAGATCTAAATCAGAGTCCTACATATTGTGGGTTTTCACATGGGCAGACAGTGTGATTCCTGTTTTTAGAAACTGATTTCCTAAATGATTTCCTGTCAATTTAACACAGGCAAGGTCCTTCAGATTCTGTTTTGGGGTGCAGGAATCTCCTTTTTCTCTTTCCTGTTTTTCAGTTCTTTTATTTAAAAAAAAAAAAAAAATCAACATCAGCCAAACACTCAAACTTCCCCCTCTGTCCCCGGTATAATCTACCCACCATCACTGTCCCCTAGAAGAGGAATGAAAGAAAGGTGTTTGTTGAGTGAGCCCCTAAAACCCGTTCTTCGTCCACTAGATGCAGCAGGTACCCTGGGGGCAAAGTCCTTTGCTCTGGTTACAGGAAGAGTTAGACCATTGTAACCATTGATGATGGCATGTTTTGATTACTAAGGGTGTCCAGTCTAGAGGATGAGAAGCCTTACTTGGCTGTGTCCTGGGACCTGATGACCCTGTTCATCTGGAGCAGTGTTTCCAGCTCTGAATATTTTGCAAGGGGGCCAGTAAATCCTGTGCACGTTAAACTTTACAGATTGAATAAATTGGTTTGTACCTACTTGTATTACTATGTATATATGTATGTAAAGACTGATTAATAAATAAAATTCATACTTATTTTAAAATATTACTTACTACTTAGTGGCTCTTTATCGTTGTATGTTTTCTGCTCATTAGATGTTAAAAGTGTAAAGAGAGTTTAGATGCAGAATTGTGGGGAGAAAAAAAAAAGGGCCCTTAGATCACCAAGTTACCATCATTTCTAATACTTCTTACTTAAGGCTCTAAGGCCCAAAACACAGATGTCCAGGAAGTTGTCTTACCCAAGAGTCAGCAGACTATAGGCAGAGTCCAAATTTGTTCCACTGCCTGATTTTATTCCCCTGCTACAGCAAGCTACGAATAGTTTTTTACACTTTTAAATAATTGAAAAAAATTAGAAGAAGAGTACTATTTCATGACACACGAAAATTATATGAAATTCAAGTTCTAGTGTCCATGAATGAAATTTTATTATAATAGCCATGCTCACTTGTTTACGTATTGTCTGTGGCTGTTTTCATACTTCATTGGAAGAGTTGACTAGATGCCACAGAGACCATATGGCTTGTGACATCTAAAATATTTATTAGACAGCTCTTTAAGAAAGTTTGCCGTCCTCCAGTCTTGCCCTTGTGCCATCGATTAGTGATAAACCAAGGGTCTGCAGGAATGGCAAATAAGCTTTTTCTTCATCCTGGCTGAGTTTGATCAGTAGTGCCTGGCTGGAGTGCTGCCTTTGGAAGGATTCTGGGACCTTGTGACCCCAAGGGATAATGCTGTGATGGGTTGGCAGTGTCTGCCTGGCTGTGGGAGGTGAGCAGTAATGACCTGTAAGCCACATACATAGTTACTGTTCCTGGTCCCAAGTGCGTTCATATTATTTCTCATGATAGCGACCATCTATCTGCCTTGCCACCTTCTCTCTGGATGGATTCTTCCTAAGTTGAAAAAACTGTATGGCAGAATTATTACATTTTTTGAATGGAGCCTTAAAATAGATACAATGGGGGATTACAGAGGAAGAAGGCAAGGATCTGTTGAGTGATTGTTCCTCCGCACTTCAACCGCCCTTCCCCAAAATCCTAAGGAAGACACAGGGAAGGAGAAATGGACCTAGATGAAAGCTGGTTTCCCTCCTGGTCTTTCCTTTCCCTCTTCAGCCCGCTCTCCATTCTGCTGTCAGTTAGGATCATCTTAAGCCCTGCCTCTGCCGTCCTCTGCCTTACTGGTTTCCTGCCGTTCACAGGATCATGGTTCAACTACTTCACATTAGCTGACAGGACTTTGAGCGTCTGGCTGTTACCTTGTGTCCTCACTATCCTCCCCATGCTCCCGTCTCCTGTTACTCCCTTCCAAAACCCTAGCTGCAGCCAGACTGAACTCTGTTTAATGTCTCTAATTACACTACAGTAGTGCAGACCTCCACCATCTCCCTCCCCTTGCTTGTGTCATTATGGCTTCTAGACAGCCCCACTCCCCCTCTGCCCTTTCATTTCATGCTTAATTTATTATTTGATATTGAAATGGTTTGCACGCCTGTCCCACTCACAAGGCCGTGGGCCCCCTTGTGTTGCGGAGCTCCAGGGTTCATTGGAGTCCCCGGTATATTGTAAGCGCTCATTGATGTTTGTTGGGCAAGTGACACCCATGGCCAAAATGACATATTTGTGTTTTTTCTCCAAGGCCACACAAGAATTTACCCTTAAGTAGATAAATACAGTTTTAGGGTATTCCTGCAGTCACCTTCAGCAAGCATAAAGATAATAAGTCAGTGAAAAATTGGAGTAAAGCATCTAAACTGACACGGTCAGGTACTAGATACATTCCGTAGGTAGACAGGTCACCTAGATGTACGTGTCTCCCCCTGCCCCTGCTGCCCCTGTTGTTTTTTAAACCAGTTTTACGGAGATAGGATTTGTGCAAAACTTACACTCGTTTAGTGTACCGTTTGATGAGTTTTTACAAATGTATACCTGAAAGTACCTCCACAATCAAGATAAGAATATTTCTGTCACCCTCAAAAGTTCCCTTGTGCCACCTTTGTAGTCAAAGCCTGACCCCATCCCAGCCTTAGCAAAGACTGGCCTGCATCAGTTTACATTTTCTAAAGTGCACTGTCCACTGTGGTAGCCAATAGCCACTTGTGGCTATTGAGCTCTTGAAATGTGGCCAGTGTGACTCAGGAACTAAATTTTAAATTAAATTTTAATTGAATTTAATTGAATGTTTAATTGTATTTAATCATACTTTATTTAACATTACATTCAAATAGTTACACATAGGTAGTGATTCCTGTTTGGACCGGCATAGTTTCAAAAGTTTTATATTTTTAGCTTTTACATTTCCGTCTTTGATCATTTAATTTGTGTGTGTGGTGTGAGATAAGAAAGTCACTGGTCTTTTTAATATAGCTGTCTAGTTGTTCCAGCACTATCTGATTAAAAGAATTTCCATTTCTCATAGAATTGCTTTAGCGTCTTTGTCCAAAAGTCAATTGACCATTTATTTGTAGGTCTTTTTCTGGACTCTGTTCTAAGTCCATGATTTATGTGGCTGTCCTTTCGCCAATACCATAGTGTGTAATAAATGTTCCAACTTAAAAAAAAAATTGCTTTGACTATTCTAGATTCTTTAGGTTTTCATATTCAGTTTTGAATTGTCAAAGTCTATGAAAAGGACAACTGGGATTATAGTTAGCACTGCATTGAATTGTAAGATCATTCTGGGGGAGAATTTCCACCTTAACAAATGTTGAGTCTTACAACCCATAAACATGGTAGAACTCTCTATTATTTAGGTCTTCTTCAGCCTCCTAGCAGTATTGCACTTTTGCTTTGCTTTGCTTCCCTTTGCTTTGCAAAAGCAGCTTTGCACATCTTTTGTTCAATTTATTTCATTCTTTTTCTTTTCTAAGCTATACATTTTCCTCTGCACATTGCTTTAGCTGCATCCCACCTATGCTTTTGTTTTTCCACATAAGAGCAGCACAGAAAATAGGACATGGGCAACTGTAGCTGGAATGGATAGTCTCAGGGGAATAGGTGTTTCAGAGAACAACTTAAGTGGTTAACGCTTTTTTTTTTCTTCTGTATTTTTGATATGTGTGTTTGTCTTCACATTCTGTTTAGAGAGGTACGTGGTAAAATCCAAGACATCCATAGTATGTTTTCCCTCTCTGGCATATTTAGTAGATGAATGTTAGAACACAGTAAAATTTCACAAATTGGACAACTTTTACATATTACTTTAAAGTGCCCCGGAACAAGATTTCTTTGGTTGAGAAATGGAATAATGGTCACCAATGGTGTTTTCTCTCGTTGGCTGTGGTAGAAAGGAAACTGTGGTGTTACTTCTTCCAGGCCCTCCTCCCGCCCCTTTTTGGGAATGTAAGAACAACTGCCCTTGTTATGATCCACAATTATAAATCAATGGAAAAATCTTATCTGCTTTTTAAGCAGCACAAGCAGTGAAACCTCAAATGTGTTTGTCTCTTCAAAGTGAATTACTTTTGACAACCTTGGCAGTCAGCTCTATAGATTTTACTGCTCTTTTCCAAATTCTTTTCATTTATTGTAACATGAAAAAAATTATTACCATGTGATACTGTAAGATTTATGCATAATAAGAAACACTACCCTAATGATGATTTAACCTTGCAGTAAAATATTCACCCCTAAAATAGAAGGTAAGAGTATTTCTATGTCAGGAAAGTTAGCAACAGATTTATTTGCTGAGTCATTTTTTTAAATTACTAACTCCTAAGAGCTAATATATACAGTAGTTCTCTTTTTTATTACAAGACAATATAAGATCATTATTAGGAAATTAGAATAAGTAGATAAGCCAAAAGAAAATAAACTCCTACTCATGATTCATCATTATTCACTCCCTTGTAGATATTCTTTCAGGCTTTCTAAAATTATGGTTGAGAACTGTATATGTTTTTAAAATGCTTTTTTCCCCCCTTTATTGTAAATTTGTTCCTTGTCTGTAATGTCAGTATTTGTCTAAATCACCATCCCTAATGGCAAAATAATATTCAGTTGTTTGCATGGGCCCTGTTATGTACATAAGTTTTCCCCCAGCTTTTAGCTGTTATAAAACACACTGCTGTAATCATTCTTTTAGCTTAATCTTTGCTTTATTACCTTTGGGTAAAATTCTAGAAATGTCTGCAGTGTCAGGTTTAAAGGTATGATGTTTAAAGACTTTGGTTCCTAGAGTCATGTTACTCACCAGAAGAGTTAAATCAGTTTACGTTCCTGCCAGCAGTGTTTGAGAGTGCCTACTCCTTATCTGTGGATGTTAATGTTTTAAAAATAATACTCTTAAAGATCCTTCATGCGAAAGCTGTGGTGAATGAAATTAAATCTCTCTTGAACTCATTGAAAAGGCTTATTAGGATTCTTGATCTTTATGAAAATAGACAACCTTTTAGGAAAGTTTCCTTTAAAAAAACATACAAGCTTTTAAAAAAATCTTTCTCTCTCTTTTTGTCAGAGAATCTTAGACATATAGGTAACTTTTAGATCTTCTAGGCTATTGGTTTAGTGCTGTGTTTGGAAAGGGTTGTGACCCATTAGTGATTGTGAAATCATTCTAATGGATTTTGACTTTGTTTTGATGAGATTTAGAATAGAAAATGTCAGCCTGCATTGTACATAGTAATGATAAGTTTAGGTGCGTGCGTGCGTGTGTGTGCGTGTACACATATTCATATACATGGATGAGTGTAGAATATATGATTAAAATGTGTCCCTGACTCAAGGTCACCATCAAAACAATATTTAACATTCAGTAGTCTTTCCCTCTACATTGTATTGTCCTTTTATAAATGGTTTATTTCAAAAAGAAGTAGTTTCTGATTATTAGCATTCTATTTAGAATGAATACTTTATTTACTAGTTTTTGCATATTTTTGTTTCACAATGATAGATGAGGGCTCTCTCGGGCAGATATGAGACCAGCCGTCGTAGGCTTTGGATGTCATAAAAGATTATGCTAACTATAAAATCTAACATGAAGCATATTTTGTTACATGCATAATTTTTAGCAGGAAGCACTGAAAGATGTACGTTATAGGGGTCAGTCATCTCTTCTAATGCCCTCTCTGTCACTTAATGGCTAATGCTTTGAGCTAAACAATGTGTCTGAGCCTTAGTTCTTTTATTTGTAAAGTGGGTATAATAGTTTCTACCTCATAAGAATGTTGTGGTTTTAAATAAATATGATGCCTGGTATGTAGTACACTCAAAACATCTTGCAGCTTTTATTTTTTATATATTTTTATATAATACATAAAGTCTATTTTTTTATATTTTTGTATGTTTTATATATTTGAAAATCAGTAATGTGTTATGTGTGCACAAGGGCATGTCTGTGTGGATGTGGATGGGCTGTGGTGTATATCTCCATGTCTAACCAGAATATCCATCCATACTCCCTTTGTGTTTTGTTTTGTTGTTTTGTTTTCCCAGGGTTTCCTAGTCTTGAACTACTGGCTACATGGCTACCAAATGCCTAAGGGAGTTCTTCGCAGCTGAGTTATGAAGCTGGAATTGGTTCTAGACGCTGGGTAGATGCAAAGCAGCCTAACTCTTCCAAGTACCAACATTTCTCACCTCCGATTCCGGCCTCTACTTTGAGAAGGATACCTTAGCTTCACCGACTTCCAGTAGAACAGAAGCCCATTTCCTCCCCCCGTCAGTGAAAAAAAACAAAATCTAATGCTTCAAATGTAAATTGTTCATATAAAAGGAACGTACAGTCTGTCTGTTTTACAGAAGTAAATCGACCATCAAGAGAAGACTTGGCCTCTAATTTATATTGCTTTGCACTTTGGTCTGATACTAAGAAACCGCATTCTTCTTTGGTGAAATTTTGGGTGCCAAACACCTACCCAGAATGTCCAGGGCTTTCCTTTTCAGAAGTTAGCATTCTCCTTTTGACCGTCCAAGTCATTATGAATTCTGACCTGTATTAGGAACATGTTGGACAATGGAAACATTTCTCTGGTTTGTTTTAGTAATATTTTTTGGGTCACACTTCCTTTCTGTACCAATTTCTTTTAATTTAAAGAACTATAAGCCAGGTTATATTATCTCCCAACAGGTAATATAGCTCTTTTCTTTTATTAACTGTTCTCTGTCCCCCAACCATCTGATATTTGGTAGAGTAACACTTTTACACGTGTGCTTGCCTCCTAATTTAAAATACTGTATCCGCATGTAGATATAATGTACATAACAGTTTAACCTCAAGGTTGCTAGAGTCAGGGCCCCTGTGCCTGAGACACTAATACAGAGTGTGTTCGCACTTAGCCATGGGCTGGGCTCAAGAACCTGATACCAGGGTTGATGTGGATTACCTAGAACCCTTCCTGCAGTATTCATACGGTATTTTTATTTTGTCATTGTCATTTTGTGTGTATGTGTGTGGTGTGTGTGGTTTTAACGGGAATCTTGTTTTTAAAATGTAGTTTCTAAAGGTTAACACAAAATGTTTCATTCATTGTGCAGCATATACAACAGAGAGGTACCTTAACATTATTTTTTGTTGTTCTTTTCCTCCCAAGTACTTCTCTGAGTACTAGCGTTCATTTGACTTCACTGTCAAAGATCATTCTTCCGTGCATTAGTAGCCCTGGAAAGGGAGGAACAAGAAGGCCCTGTTGACTGGGTTTCCTGGCTCTGGAATTCAGGCATCCTGGCTTTACCAGGATGTTAACCGGGCCTGCTCATATGTTGGAGCCCGTATCCCATGGCAGGTTGCTTCGGGGGCCCATCTTGGGTGGAAGGGTACTCCTGTGTGGTGCAAAGCCTCAAGCTCCTGAATCCCGTTGCCGTCATCTCTGGTGTCACATGTCGCTGTGGCCCTGGCAGGTTCTCAAAGCTCCCGAGTGCCCCGCAGCCCGAATGTGTGAATGGCACTCTCACGCCGACCGTGCACCGAAAGGACTTTGGCATTCGGTTGGCACTCCTTTTCCCTTGTTCAATATTAGGTTCCTGTTTGCCCCTTGCCATTGTTTCCAAAGATTAAGCAACGTCAGTAACATTTTAAAGGACCAATAAGAACCTCCTGTTAACTAAACCTCTTCCCGTGGAAGCACACTCTATAACTAAAGGGAAGGGCCCTGGGCTCTGTTCTGTCCTTTGCATTGAGAACGGTGTGGGGATCAAAGTGTGTGTATGTGATTTGTTTATTGGTTTGGCTTGGCTTTTTTAATTTTTCTTTTCTCCTTTTCTAAAAATGCATCCTTCCCTTCCACATGTTACCAAATTAATTTCTATTTTTGAGAAGTTGAGTCTCCAAGTGTAAAAAAAATAAATAAATAAAAGGAAATCTCTATTTCGTGAGGTAGATGTTGTAAGCTTGACAGTGGCTGTGGAAGTGAGTTCACCTTTACCACTCTCCACCTTACAGCTTTATATCAGACTGGTTAGGAGAGCCCGGGGGTGTGGGAGGGGCGGGGGAGGAGGCAATTCTTCTGAACGAATGGACTTTCTGTTGTTGTTTTTGCATGTTTAATATAGAAGTTCTTGTTCCTTGGGAGATCATGGCCTTTGAATATGCACACAACCTTTGAATTGTGCCTATTAAATTATAGCAGGGGACTCTGGCACCCAAGGAATTCTGACTTTCTGGGATTATAGTAGTAATTCCCAGCCGTACTCTGGACTTTATTTTGCTAACCATAATTGAGCAACTGTAAATTACTGCTATATTAATGTTTTAAAGCACTGGGATAGTCTAATTCTAACTTGTAATTAATTATGTTTGCCAATTATCTGTTTGAAATAAATTTGTGTCTGAACAGCTATTGAAACTGTTAAATTGTACAGATATTATTCATGACAGCTTTGTACTGTGGAATGTGCTTAATAAAAAACAAAAAGTTTGACTTTTGTCCAATAAATTGCTAAGTAATGTCAATAAATCAAGTATGAGTATTATGCAGTACACCTAATCTGGCTTCATGCAATTGTTACTTCAGCTACTAATTCAAAGCCAATACTCTTAATAAAGTGTTGCAATACTCTGATGCTCTGTTAAGAAATTTTTCAAAAAAAAAAAACACAACCAACTGTTATGTTCTCTCAGTAATTCAGTGATGTACCATTAAAGTTTGTAGATTAAAAAACAACAACAACAACTCATCTGCTCTGTAAAATGAGGTTGAAATCAAACTGCTTTTTGACTTGGGAGAGGTTTGTGTGGGATAATACCAGTCCGTGCTGGGGCGTCTTGCTCTTCTGTTTCACTTTCACCTGAGGAGCTGGGGGCTGGCTTCCCCATAAGTTCTTTCTTCACTGCTTCACAAGTTACTGTAAAAATCCGAAAACGGCCCCTTCAGTGTCCCAAGTGGCTCCGAGGGTAAGTGGATCCTCTGGTTCTCGAAGAAGCAGGTGGAGGTGTGGAAAGCACGCTTGCTGTCTGACCCCGGTAAATGCAGGACGTGGGACTGTTGTCCACGTTCACAGATGCACCCACCACTGGCTGGTTACTAAATCAGGAAGGGTACCGTTTGCGTGTGTAGGATTCTGCTCAGAAGTCCTGAGTGGTAGCGGAAGTTTCCGCGTAACTAGATTCCCACCCCCCCACCCCCCCCCCCCCCCCCGCCATCAACCTGCCAGATTGGTAATGTGGACTTTGGGGATGAGAGTGTTTCTAGACAGTATTGCCACCATCCGTTTTTCTTGTAAATGTTTTAAAAATATGTAACATGCATATGATTAAGCAGACCTATGTACAAATCATAGAGTAAAAGGTGATCCTCCCTTTCACCCTGGACCCTCAGTCCCCTAGTATTATCCAGTTTTTTGTATATCCTTCAACAGCTAATAATACTCTGTGTGTGTATGTATACATATATGAGTATATCATGTATATGCACACACATATACACATCACCACACCCCTTTTAACATCAATGGTAGCGTGCTGTGCCGCACTTTGATCTTACGCTTTTTTTTTTTTTTTTAGCTTTATTTTGAGAGAGTGTTTGTGTGTGAGGGGGGAGGGGCAGAGAGAAGAACCACAAGCAGGCGCCACGCTGTCAGCGCAGGGCCCAGTGCGGGGCTCGATCCACGAACCCCGGTGATCATGGCCTGAGCCGAGATCAAGAGATGCTTAGCCAACCGAGCCACCCAGGCGCCCTTTCATCTAATGTTCTCTAGGAGATCATTCCATGCGAGTGCATGTAATTTTACCTCCTTGAGCATGACCGTGTAATATTTGGTTACCATAATTTATTCAGCAAGTTCCTTGAGGGAGGAGTTGAGGTGATTGCTTGCCCTTCCCTGTAGTGACTCACTTTTCACAGGTCTTTCTATCTGTGCCTGTGCTAAATGTGAAAAACTATTGGTAATTTGTGCTCATCATTATGAACAGCAGACCTTGAGCCCGAACATTGCTGCAGAGTGGGAAGGACCTCAGGTGTCAGACGATCTTAACCTCTCCAGTCGTCTCCTACAGTCACATAAGTGTTCAATAAATAATAGTTTCTTTTTTCCTCAGTAGGTGAGGTGTTACTGCAAGAAATTGACAGCTACAAATGCATCCCATGTTGATTATGGAGATTCTAAGAGAGGTTTTGTAGAGCTCCTTGGATATACAATCAGAGATGAGTGGTTCTTTGCCGTTCAGCCTATTGGTTTTCTAGTTAATAAGGAGAAAAGGAAGTTGGGCCATCTGGCCAATAACCCTGTTACTAATTAGCTGTGTGGCAATACCCCCTTTGGGGTCTTAGCTTCCCCATGTCTGAAAGAAGGTGTCACTAGCTCAAGTCCTGGAGGGCACATGCCCCAGCTCTAGACGATCTATTGGCTTGCAGGAATGCAGACCCTGTAATGCCAGGTCTAGATTTCCAAGAAAAACTGAACATCCATATTATGTAAAGACCCAATTTTTATAAGTTGGGAACTTTTAAAGTCAGTCACTGGAGCACTGACGGCATTGTGATCCCTGAACCAACATGATTTGAAACATTTCTAGTAGCGACCTCTCGAAATATTGTGCCTAAGTTTGGCCACCGAACACTTGAAGAATAGAGATTTCAGAGAAAAGGGACAAATTAAATGATATGCCCTGTGACAAAGTGACCAGCCCATAGAATGACTCCATACATGTTCCTTTAGGAAAAATGACCAAACAAGGGAGGAGTTTGAAAAAAAAGGAGGAGGAAGGGGAAGGAAGGAGCCAAGAGCTGGCGACCACCGTCTTCAATCACGTTGTGAGTGTTGAGACCAGCTGCCCGCTTTTGTGCTGGGACTGAGTTCACGTTACAGCAAGGCAGGCTTTAGGCCCAGGATCGACTTGGTCTTCTGGCTGGAGACAATTCTGGGAGCTCTAGGACCTCCAAGCTCCTGTTGGTTTTCTTGATGCTGGGTCTGAGACCTCATAGACGTTCAAACTTATATGTGGGGTGACTGCGTACATGGCTGTCTTAAGGTGTTTACCTGCCCAAAGATGGGGTGATGGACCCCATACATCAAATGCGCTGAAATCCTAATCCAGTTTGTAAGAATTTTTCTTGGTTATGTGTAGCCACGTGAAAGAATTATAGTGCAGGCCATAAGTAACTTTTTTTGTGTGCATGTAGGGTAAACTGGAAAGCAGACTCCTCTAAGTGGAGTTGTATTGTTGATTGCTTTCAACTTTCTGGCTTTTTACTCATCCTGTCTCTAGGAATTGCTTCATCGTATTTTTCGTATGTTGTTGGACCGGCCTGGGAGAACCTACGAGTGACAGCCATAGACTTCATCTGTAGTGGGGACATGCCCAAGGAACAGCTTAAAGCTGGCGAGATCTCAGTGACTACAGCGTAAGCTCCCTCCACCCTCTACTACCTTCTTCAGATCCATCGGACCTTTCTCGCGGGCTGTGTCTTACTCTCAAATGCCCTGCAGCTCTAGGGGTTGAGAAGAAATGCTCTCAGAGCACTGCAGCCTTTGGAGCTTAGTATCACGCCCAGAGATAACCCATGGCAGGGCTCTGGTCTACGGGATGGAGGAAAGAGCATGAGCCTTGGCGTCATGAGACCCAGCTTGAGACTGGAGCTCTGCCACCTATCTGGCAGCAGCCCCATAAGCAAGGACATTCTCTGCCCTGAACCTGAGCTTCCTCTAGGAAGTGGAGACAGTGTTTTAAAGTCTCTTCAAGAATTAAATGACATAACCTAAAGTACCTCATCTGAAATCTCAATTCAAGTCGACTTGAAGCTCTGTACCCGTACATAAGATACCTTTATCAGTGCCTACTCCTTTTGGCAGCTCCAACTGTGGCTTTTAAGCAGCTGGTACAGAATGTCCAGAGCAGAGAAAGGTATTATGAGGGTTAGGGTTCAGGATGGTGGGGGATGAGACAAAATCAAACGTGCTCAGGCAGCCTGAGCGAGGCCTGTCTGGGCCTCTTGAGGGGAAACACAGGAGCTGGCACTTGGAATTATGCTGACCGTCCCCAGGGAGCATTTGAGTCAGTAACCAGGGCCCGGGCTGCTCAGTCGGTGCAACTGAGGGAGGTGGACCAGATGGATAGTATTTATGCCAAGTTACTTTTGTTGGTTTTTAAGTTTAGAATAATTCAGCTTTAAAAGCAGTCAACTTATATCCTCCTGGGGTGTTTCTGGGAAGAGAGTGAGACCTCAACATGCCAGTATGCTCAGCAGATTGTAGTGTCTCCAGAGTGGACAGGCGAGACTTTCACGTCCTCAGCGTGTGTGTGTGTGTGTGTGTGTGTGTGTGTGTGCGCGTGCGCGAGCGCATGTGGGCGGTGGGGCGGGGAGGAGGGTGGGCAATGCAGGAAGAGGGTGGTTCAACGCCAGCTATAGCAACAAGAATAAACATAACCACCAAACAGTGAGTGCCAGGCCTGCTGGGAAGGGCTTTCCACACCTTGTGATCCTCACAAAAGCCCTGTGTGCTATGTGTTCGTACCACTTGACAGCTGAGGAAACTGAGGCCCAGGTCTGTCTTGCTAGGCGGCTGGGCTTAGCCTTGATTCCAGTCTATCTCGGCTGCCACAGCTGGCCTCTTACCACGCCACCCTCTGCCCACCCACCGCCACCCCGCCGGTGCTCCAAGGGCACTGTGATCAGCAGCGTCTCCCCAGAGGAGCCTTCCTCTTACATTAACAGACGCTCTGCACATCTGTTTTCCTCCCCTGCCATACATTCTTTGGTCATTAATAAATGTGTGCAGTGCTTTCATCAATGCACAAAGTTTGGTAGAGTGTAAAGAACACAGCAACATAGGTGCTGGGGACCCGACCGTGGCTGAGCATCTATCTTGGCAGCACTGGACAGCCGCTGATGGGTTTAAAGCCGGGGATGAGCAGTCAGAAGGCTGGTGCCAAGATTCAGGAGAGGCATGTTGAGGTCTGGAATAAGGCAGAACACTGAGGAGGTGAGAGAGGGCGGTTTTGCGGGGTGTTGAGGAGGCAGGAGCTGTGCGATCCGAGGTTGAGGGAGTAGGAGGCCTTAGCGAGGGCACCCACGGTTGGCGTGTCTCCCATGCGCCGCTAGGTGGAGCTGTAGGGACAGGAGCCCCGCCCCTGCTCTCAGGAAGCTTCCAGTCCGGAGGAAATAGACAATACACCGTGGTTGCTACGGTATACGCACGCGCCCGTGAATTCACGGGCTACATCCTGATTGCGGTAAGTGCTGTGAAGCGATTACGACCGTCTGCGAGTGTGCAGCGGGCTGTGGGACATCTGAATCAAGACCTCAAGGATATAAGCAGGAGCCGGTGGGGGACGTCCCAGGCCGGGGAAACACATGCAAAGGCTGTAAGGTGGGTATGTCCCTGGACCAAACTGGCAGGCGGGGCACTTGGTCTCCCAGATAAGGGAGGGAGGTTTGGGTGGAGGGGTGACGCTTTCGGATTTGGACATTACAGGTGCCTGAGATAGTCACGTGAAGCTGACTCGAGCTGCCTCAAGAGAGAGAGAGAGAGAGAGAGAGAGAGGCAGGGGGCGGCTTTTGAAGAAGAGCCTAGACGCTGAGTCGGGAAGGATGTTGCATTTAGGGCACAGGAAGACAAGCCAGCGACAGAGGAGGAGAAGGAGCAGCTGTAAAGGTAGGGTGGATGCTCCCAGAGCTTGGAAAGCCTTCCTCTCTGAAGAGTTGCCTCCGGCCTGGCCGGGCCTCCCGGGGAACAATGCCTGTCCACTCATCATGCCGCAGGACACCTAATCCTGCTTTCCCCTCCTTCAGCACAGCGCCCCATTCTCCCGATGGCCAGGCTCCGGTCGCAACAGCAAACAGCCCGGCCCGGCCCTAGCCTCTCTTGTCCTTGGGAGTGTTCCCTGCAGCCCATCTGCACAAACAGACGGGGGCCAGGTCTGCGCCTCAGGAATGAGAAGATAAAAGGGACCATCGGGGCTTTTTCCACCAAAGGCGAAAGCATTTTATAGAACGGGCTGCGAGTTTTTGTTTCAGGAAATTTCATCATGTCTCCAAGAAGGGGAGGGGGAAAATGAGAGAGGGAGAGGTGGTGGTGGGGGAGAGAAGTTAATTGGCCTCAGATTTTCTCACTCCCTTTTCATGTTGGTAACACGAGGCGGCCCAGGTCAGCCTCAGGTCAGCGACGTTTGGGCTCTTTAGTGCCCCTCTGTGAATACCTCATTTCTGTAATAGTTTTTCCTTTAAAAACAGCTCTGCCTTCTTTGGCAGATGGTGACATTCCATTAGCATATGGAATATTTTTCAAAACACATCCGAAAGCATGTCTCTTACGGAGGAGACTGGGCAAAAGCAAACGAATGTTTGAAAAGTATGTTGGGAGCAACTCAACATTTAACAGAAGGCTCCCACTCCACCGCCCCCATCCTGCCCCTCCCCGCCATGGCTCCCGGGCTGTTACTGTAACCAACAAGAGGAGAGGATTTTCCCCCAAAGCTTGTCTGTTGGCTTTACTTTGACCATCACAGTGCACAGAGGGTAGCTAGAGAGAGCCTGAACCCAAGAGGATAAAGAGCACATTTCTTGGACTGGAATGGACATTGGCAAGCTTTTGTGGATGTGGCCACTGCTTGTTCATTGAACACTTACTGTGTGCCAGATGCTGTGTGTGACATACATTATTGTCTTTCCTGCTGAGATCCATCTACCACACTGTAGGCAGAGTGATCTCTTGAACCTCTAAGTCAGAGGTCACTGCCCTGCCCAACACACTCCAGTGGCTGGCCATTGTGCTTAGTTAGAATCAAGTTCAAACTCACTGTCATGACGTAGCAGTCTAGCCCCTGCCTGCCTCCCCAATCACAGTTCCCTCTGTCACTCCCACTC
Source organism: Panthera onca (assembly GCF_046562875.1). NCBI lineage: Eukaryota > Metazoa > Chordata > Mammalia > Carnivora > Felidae > Panthera > Panthera onca. The sequence continues at coordinate 61,888,658 of NC_138339.1, read as the reverse complement.
CAGCTGTGGGGCTGGCTTCCCATTCCTTATTTCTGCCTCAGGGCCTTTGCATGTGCTGTTCCCTCTGCTTAGCATGCGTTTCCTGAGTTATTCATTATGGCTGCTTCCTCATCATTCAGGTCTCAGCTCAAATACCCTCTTCTCCTAGGAGCCTTCTCTTACATGTCACTCTCCGTTGCATCCTGTGTTCTATTTATTCCACAGTACTCACCCGTTTATTACTTTGTTTACTTGTATTTATTCAAGACATGTTTATTGAAGGCTTACTATGTGCCAGGTACTGAGGTAGGCAGTGACAAAACAAATATCCCTGCTCCTGGGAAGCCTGCAGTATGACACGGGAAGGCACATGATAAACAAATTGTATAGTTTCTGATATCCCTTATCAGAAGTGTAAACTTCCTGAAGTCTGGGACCTTATTTTTCTTCTTTAGAGTCCATTTTGGGCATGGTAACCACATAGTTAAATAAAGGACTGGACCCCATTGTATAAACAGTGGCATTGAGGACAGAACAGAAAGTGGTTTTCAAAACGGCAGAGCAAGGATCTGAATCCAGCTCTGTGTGATTCTGAAGAGGGCTCCCTACAAGGCCGGCTCAGTCCAAGGCCTCTTGCAGGGTGCCTTCCCTACTGTTTCCTTCTCCCAGCCCAATATCTGGGTCCTCCTCATCTCCCCCACCTCCATCTGACCTATCTCATGACTGTGCCTTCAGCTCCCCACTCTCTGTGGGGCTACTAGGTTTCTGTGTCACTCTGGGCCATATCTGTGAGCTCCCTGAGGCCCAGGTCCCTTGTCAAAGTGAGAATTTAAACCACAGTAGATTTGCCAAAGCACTCAAGGTTCTGGTATCTTGAGTTCTGATTAACTGATCTGTAAATTGGGTTCAGTACAGGTTGAAAAGTAATTTTGATTTCTGCATCCCCAGCTGAATAGTAATGTCAAGGGCCAACACAGTCTCAGTGGCTATCTCTTCTCAGACTCTTATTTCTAGCCCTCTACTCAGCTCACTCTGCTGCTCCAGGGATAGAAGCCCAATTCACAATTGCCTGGGCAAAGAAAGGCATTGATCGGCTCATATTACACAGGAACCCAGGAAAGGGCTAAGCTTTAAGCATGGATCTGGGAGCCTCCAGCTATGTCATCAGCCCTTGGGTCTCACTCTCCCTCCCTGCCCAGCTCTCCTGTCTCATGGTCTCATTTGAAGACAGGCTCTCTGTGCACACGGTGGCCAGGTGACCGCTAACAACCCTGGGGGCACATCCTATCCTCTGGGTATCTCTGGGTGAAACAATGTCTCTTTTCCTGGCAGGCCCAAAGAACCCTGGACTCAAGACCCCTCGGCTCAGATTGGCTCACGTGCCCACTCTGAAAGCCATGGCTGTGGTCAGTAAAATGTGATGCTCTGGCTGGCCAGGCCTGGGTCACAGGCCTGGAACCAGGGCCTGGGGGTCTAGCCCACACAAACCATACAGACTGAGAAGGGAAGGGAGGCAGATCCCAAGGGAAGAGCAGGGTGCTGAGGTCCAAAAACAAAGGAGGGCAGAGGCCAGGGAGGTAAAACCCCGGGTCTGCTGCTCCTGACACCAGGCACACATTTTCCCCATGGCGAGTGACGAAGTTTGCATGTTCTTCCAGGCTCAGCTCAAATGCTGCCTCCTGCCCCATCCGCGGAACAGGGACTAAACCCTCCATGCCCGAACCCCTCTCCTGCCTTCCACTTTCCCCTTCGTGTTGTAGCTAGTAGTGTGCACATCTGAGGGCCTGCAGGTGGAGAGGGTGAAGAGTCCACCTTTGGGGGCACAGGGTTTGGGTTCAGATCTCACCCTGCTGTTCATTGATTGGGTGACCAAGGACTGGGTACTTCTTTGTGATCATTCCTCCCCCCAGGAGCTGCTTGGGACGAAGCCAGCCCAGCCTGGGTTCACAGAGGGCTTTTGATTTCCTTCCTGCCACTCTCTAACCCTGTGTCCCCAGCCCTGATCACAGGCACTGGTACATGTGTGTTGAATGAACAGACCCACAGTGTGATTTCAGAGCTGTCAGGGTACCCTAGGGTCTCCCCTTTTGTGGCACTCAGATTCAAAGTGAGCCCTTCGGTGAAAAACCACAGTCAGAGACTCTTGAAAACTCTCGTGATGTGAATGCAGTACCACACATAAGGTGTGTGTCGTATGACCCAGGACAGCAATTCTCACACCCGTTTAGAGGTTGAGAACCACCAGGCTGGTCAGGGAAGACAAGACAAGTCTAAACACAGACACTCGGTCACTCAAATGATTCTGCTCTTAAAAGGACTATCAGGAGGGATGGAGAGTTACTAGGGGAAAAGGAGAAGAGAAAGTGGGAAGTTCTGAATTTCAAATTGCCTGCAAGGTTCACTCCATTCTGGCTTAATGTGCAGCCTTATTTTCTAAGTTTAATACATGTCAAGAGACTTGTTTGTTATGCGGAGAACATTTGTGACCATATATGTAAGTGCGTGGAGGACAGTGTGAAGCACAGAGTGGGGGCCCCGTGAATGTGATGGACCAAACCCAAGTCTTGCTCGGTGGTCTGACATGCAACGATTCCCTGGGTTGCTGTAGAGGTCTCAGCTGCCTGCATCTCCTGCTGGCGGTTGCACCAAACTGACTCTCGCACTCGCTTTGAGACATCGGTCACTGACATGTAGGTCCTAAAGCCTGGGGTGAAAGTCAGGCGGCATGGATGCAGTTCGGCTGCTGCTCCCGCCTCCATAACCCTGTGGCTGGGGTGTAAAATCCCGGCAAGTGAAGTTGACCTTGGTCCCTTTTCCCTGAGTCTTGGTTAGCAGCATATTACTTTCAGGACAAGTACGTAACCTCAACCACCTCCTCTCCCCCTTCCCATCCCTCAAAGCCACCCAGCCCTTGAGTCAAGAGCACTGCGGCATTGTTATTCCAAGAACGAAGGTTTATCCTGTGTTTTTGCAGGCCGTGTGATTTCCGGGTCAGCCGCGTCAAGCCTCTGGGTGTGACTTTAGCCATACTGTGTCATGATTGCAGTCTCCCTTGGGGAGAAAGGAAACTGTGAGGTCCTAGAATCCAGAGGTGCATCCAAAGGCCGAGAGGCTTCCTGCGGAAGCCCAGGTCCTTCCCACCGGCATTTGCACGCTTCGACTGTCATTACCCACGTCGCAGTTCTCCTGACTGTGGTCTCTGCAACCACGCCTTTCCTTGGCCTAGGGCGGGCCAAGGCCAGCGGCGCTGGTTCTTTGTGGAATGGCAGAAACACTGGCTCCCTGTGCTGACCCGCTGATCAACAGCCTGGAGTCTGACTCCCGTCTCTGCGTGTGAGTGCTCAGAGGTCAGGAATTCAGCGGGCTTTTTGCTGTCAGATCTCTTCGTGGCGGGTCACCAATCTTCACGCCGTGGAACCAGTGTCAGCTCCTGTTTCTTGTGCATTTTTCTTCTGCCACCAACTTGCAGCCTCCCTCGCGGTTTGCCTGGTCGAGTCCCAGAGCGACAGAGCCTCCTCACGTCAATTACTTGAACGGACTGGGAGGAGCCTTTTTGTTCTGGCCTCCTCATAGGTCACCAACCAGCCAATGAAGGGGCTGCCCTTGAATCAGGTGCGCATCTTTTGTCCAACCCGTGACCATCCTTTGTTGAAGCACAGCTGAAGCACAGCGGGCTTGGGTGGACTGTTTCCCTTAGGAGGGCACTTACGGGTGGCTGATACCACCCGTCCCCTCCTGACTCCTTGCCCAACTCTTTGGTAAATGCTGACAGGGTCAATATAACTGATAACGTACGAACTGCATATTCCTGAAATGACTTGGAGGTCTTAAGGTTCAAGGGGCAAATGCCCCTGTTCTTTACTGCATCAGAAGGCTCTCCACATCCTGTACTGCAGAACCTACCAAAGTGTGACTTTTTGTTTTCACAATTCCAAGATCTGGCACAAGGCCTGACACTTGGGCAGCCCTTGGGAGGCCCTTGGAGCAGCTACAAAAATGTAGAGATGGGGCACCTGGGTGGCTCATTTGGTTAGGAGTCTGACTCTTGGTCTTGGCTCAGGTCTTGATTTCAGGATTGAGAGTTCACCCCTGCATAGGGCTCTGTGCTGGGTGTGAGGCCTACTTAATTAAAAAAAAAAAAAAAAAAAAAAAAGCAAGCAGGGATGCTTAAATAAAATAAGGATGAGCCGTACTGACACATTTAAGGCAGAGTTCTCTGGCCAAAGGGCTTTGGTCTATTGCCACCATTACTTGATTTTGTTGGATTGGCTTTTACATCTCATTAATATACTATATTTCACTTTCTCTGTAGTCCCTTTGAAATGTTTCCCAATGCGTGTCCTCTGGGATGATAGTTCCATGGATACTAAATAAGTATTATAAGTGAAAAAAGATTGCATGGTGGAGTTTGAAAAATGCGGACCAAAAGAAATTCAAGCACATTGTTTTAAAATGCAGGTCTTGGGGCGCCTGGGTGGCGCAGTCGGTTAAGCGTCCGACTTCAGCCAGGTCACGATCTCGCGGTCCGTGAGTTCGAGCCCCGCGTCAGGCTCTGGGCTGATGGCTCGGAGCCTGGAGCCTGTTTCCGATTCTGTGTCTCCCTCTCTCTCTGACCCTCCCCCATTCATGCTCTGTCTCTCTCTGTCCCAAAAATAAAATAAAAAAAAAAAAAAAAAAAAAAAAAGAGTAAAATGCAGGTCTTATCAGAGCCTTTAATGGGCTAACGCATGCTGTTGCTGCCCATGAAGGTAGTGGAGGCTTTTGTGTTTCCCACATTTATTTGATCTTGGAATCATTTTTTTCCCCCTTTGACTACCTCACAGGAGTAGTACTCTAAGGGGAAACACACTGAGAACTGCTACTCTAGACAGTAAGGGAATACTATCTTTCCTTTCTATTGGATATGTGGGACTTAGGTCATTTGCTCATTTGTTCGATGCATTATCGCCAGATGTGGGAAGACACGCGTGTGTCGCCGAATGAGACTGTCTGTCTTCAGAGAAGTTGCCTGCTCTTCCTGTTGGCCCACTAGTTATGGGCTGTGGTTGTTACAGTGACGGGGAAGGTTGCTACAGACCCACGGGGGGATTATGCGTAAACGGTGTGTACATTTGGGGCAGCCTCTTTGAATTGGGTTGGAGTCACAGCATTGTCTACCCCAAGAGAACACGATGAAGTATATAAAGTCCCCTAATAGCCTGGTTTCTGTCTTCAAACATGTAGCACTTTAAGACTCCAGGGAAGCTGAGGTGGCTAGAGAAGGGGTCGGTGTATTACTTCTCCCCTGTTTCTCACCCTCAGCCCTGTTGCTGTTTGGATGGGATCATTCCTGATCCCAGGAGGGGTGCTGGCTTGTGCACTGTAGGATGTTGGGCAGCATCCTTGGCCTCTACCCCCAAGAGGCCAGTAGCACAGAGTGCCTACCCCTTGCCCCACTGTGACAACCAAAAATGTCTCCAGACGTTGCTACGTGTCCTCTGGGGGGGGGGGGGTGGGTAGGGGAAGATTTGCCCCTGATTCACAACCATTGTTTTAAGGAAAGCTTGACCAAAGTCTGTGAAAGGCTTTCAGGATATATTACCGTACTCCCAGAAAAAGGCAAATAGTGCGGTCATGCTCAGAGCATGGTCTGACAGCCTATAAGAACTGCCGACTAATGAAACTCTCCTTTTGGGGCATTTCCTTTTTTTTTTTTTTTTTTCCTTCTTTTTTTAAATGTTTATTTATTTTGGGGAGAGACAGAGTGTGAGAAGGGGAGGGGCAGAGAGAGAGGGAGACACAGAATCTGAAGCAGGCTCCGGTCTCTGTGCTGACAGCTCAGCACGTGGGGCTTGAATTCACGGACCATGAGATCATGACCTGAGCCAAAGTTGGATGCTCAGCTGGCTGAGCCATTCAGGTGTGGGTCATTTTCTTAACTCATCCTTAAGGCTCATGTATCTGTTGAGGTTCTTGTTGCAAGATACAGAAAATTCAATCCAAAATGGTCTAAGCAGAAAAAGGAATTTTTTGGCTCCTGAGATGGAATAGTTCAGTGTAGTGTGAACTTCAGGTACAGCTGGATCCAGGCGCTTAAGTAGTGTTATCAAGAATATTTCCAACCCTTTGCCATGATTCCCTCGATATTGGTTCCATTCTTAGACAGGCTCTTCCCATGTGGTAGTGAGATGGCTGCTGTGGCTCCAGCTTACTCCTCACCACAATGCATCTGATGGAAAACGGAGACCTTCTTTTCCATCACAGTTTGAATGAATGCCCTGTGTTGGCCCAGGAAACTATGCTACTCTCATTAGCTACACCTGATTCACACACCTCTCCCTGGTGGGAGGGGAGGAGTCAACACCAATTGAACCATTCAGTTGGGAATGGAGAAGGGATGTTTCTTCAGAGAACTGGGATGGTTACCTGAAGAGAGGTGGATGGATGCTGGTCAGACAGGCATCTCTATTGCCCCGTTAATGATAAAAACTATAACAACAATAACCAGCAGTGGCAGCCCGCAATTGTGGAACATGAGTGCCATACTGGATCCTACCCTGCCTTACTCCTAATCCCAATCAGTATCTTGGGAGATAACTGTAGTTATCCCATTGTATGGACAGGTAAATGGAGTCTCAGAGGGAGATGAAATGACATAGCCAAAGTCACCCTGCCCCCCGCAGCTGAGCCACAGACCTGAAGCACCATTTAGCCTCTTGTAGGGCCCCCTCCCTATCCGTCTTTTGCTCTGCAGCAGTCCAGAAGGTTTCATGAGGTCTGTTTGGTGATAGTCTGGAAAGAAGTGGGGGGACAGTGGAGGGCCACCAGCCTTCCGGTCACTGTCCGACCTGTCCAAAATTCTCTTGGCAGTTTGGTGCCAGTTTGTGACAGTCATTCTGCAAGGGCCATTCTAGAGAGAAAAAGCCTGGTTGGCGTTTCCAGGCTTTGCCCTGTTTTGCCTGCTTGGTCTCTTTTCCTGGCCTCATTCTTTGTCCATGACCTGCTATTCTATCTACCCCCCCCCCCACTCTGTCCCCCCCCCCACCCCGCCCCGGGTGAATTAATAACAATAGCTAACATTTCTTCAGGGCTTACCATATACTGGGCACTGTGCCAAGGAATTTCCATGACATAAATTTCATAAAACTTCCTCAAATGCCATATGTCGATGCTACTGCGATTCCCATTTTACAGACAAAGTAACTGAGACTTGGACAGGCTAGGAGACTTGCCCAAGGTCACCCTGCCAGTCGATGGGAGAACTGGGACTTGAATCCGGGCAGATCCCATCGCCTTGACCGTGACACAAAACTGCAGAAATTGCAACCCCGTGGCCTGTGAGTCAAATTTGGCTTACAGATATATTTTGTTTGGCCCATGTAGCGCTTTTAAAAAAAAGAAAAAAAAAAAAAACATTTGAATTAGTTGCCAATGTTTAAAAATTGGGAACCTGCACATTAAAAAACAAAATCCGTTCTTTCCTGCTTGTCTTGAAAAAAAGCAGAAGATTGGCGATCCTGGGTCTGCGTTCCCGAGTGGCAGGGCTTGGCGGGAGCTGACGGCCCCGGGGCCGGCTGTCTCCACTGCCGCAGTCCCCATCGCTCCCTCTTGCCTTCCCAACACTGTGTGTCCGTGGTCAAGGCTCATCATGTGTGTTCTGGTGTTTCCTTTACGTGCTTCACGGTTTACCTGCACAGCCAGAGGGTGTTTGAGCTGGCCGCTCCACCTCCCGGGTTCTGACCACAGTGGTTTGGGGTTGCTGATAGTTCTGCACAAATTAGGTGGAAAGAGCTCTCACTGGTGAAGGTCTGACTTGGACACTGGACCAGTTGGAAAGAGCCCCACTTTTCCTCCAGTGCCCCAACCCCCACCCCGCCCCCCACCCCCCGCCATCTTCCGTTTATTGACCATGCAGGCCCACTTTCTTGGCAGTGCTTGCCTTGGGTACATGGCTGTTTTTTTTTTTTTTTTTTTTTTCTTGCTCCCCTCAGAGCCCCCGACCATTTTCTCTCCAATCCTCCTCAGGAGAACCATCACTCGGATTATCATGAAACCCGAGTGCATAAGCATGAGGCACAACCTTTTACGACCGACGGACCATTTCGTTTCTGCCCAGTTCTGTTTGTTTAAACTCTTTGCTGGCAGGACCCCGGCTCAGGGGCAGAGTTCCATGGCGTTCTCCGGCAGATGTTCTGGCCTGTGGCAGGGGCCTGCGTGAAGGAGCCAGGACAGGAGAGCTGGTGGCTGGAATCCAGGCTCGGGGGGGGGGGGGGGGGGTTGGAGGGCGCCTCACAGGTGTGCTCAGGGAGGAGAGGCATTTGGGATGAAAACAACGGCTCGCGATACTTTTGTAGATGGGATTTACCAGCCCCCTTTCATGCAGGAGAACGCCGAGGCTCAGAGGGGCGAAGGCGCCTCGGAGAGGTGAATGTCACAGAGCTGGTTGAGAAGAGAAGAGGAAAGAAATACCGTGTGTTGTTTACGGCATAAGGGTATGCCAAATTTCAGGCGGGCGGGTGATGATGAGAGCAGCTGGCAGGCACAGTGGAGGCCTGAGAGAACTTCTGCAGTGTGGACACCATAACCGGCCTCTGTTCCGGCACGACTGCCTCACCTGGGATCACAGAGTGGGTAGACGTGAGGATGTCGGCCTCTGCTTAGACGGGGTCCTGGCCCTGCTGTGGGCCAGCTGAGTGACCTTACGTGAGTTGTGGAACCTCCATGAGCTTCAGTTTCCTCATCCGTGAAATGGGAGGGGAGGTGGCGACAGGAAGGAGTAGTTTATGGGGCTTTCATGAGGAATACATGCGACAGTGCGGGAAAGCGTGGAGCATGAAGCCTTGGTGTGAGGCCTTGCACACAGTGGGGCATCGGCAAAGACCATCCAGAGCCCTTTTTGGGAGGCAGGGGCCAGAAGCCAGGTTTAAACTCCAGCCCCTCAGGTTCCTACCTGGGTGACTGGGGCAACATCACAGGCCCTGGCAGCGTTCCTGCTTCCTGGTTTATAAAGTGGCTGGGGTGGGGGATAATCCTCCCTCACAGGTTTGTTGGAGGATGAGAGGGTACAGTACAATTATGAGTGCCCAGGCTTTTCCCCTGCCCAGGCCCGGGCTAACCTCTGAGGGTCAGGATCGCGCGCGCGCACACACACACACACACACACACACACACACACACACACACACACGTTTCCTTTCCTCCAGGGGATTAAGATGAACAGGACAGGTGCTCAGGGTAGCCTTACACACAGACCTGTGGAACTGGCCAGCTTCCACACAAACAGACCAAGAGGCAGAAAGCCAGGCAACCTCTCCTGAGGGCCTACTATGCCCATGCACTTTGCCTACCTCAAGTGCGTTAACTTCTTAGTCACAAACTCAGGCATGCAAAAATGTCACTTTGTTTCTGGGACACAGGCTGACAACTGGGTTCCCAGCTCCCAGAGTTCCTTGCGTGCCTCATGGCAGCTGCTTAATCTGGTCATTTTCCGACTTGCCTCGCTCCAGCCCAGGGACTTCGGCTCTGTCAATTACAACTGAGTCACGGTCAGATTTGACTGGCCCTCCTTCCCAGGTTCCCCTCTCCTCTTGGAGGGATGGCAGTGGGGGCTCCGCTCCTCCCTTGGCCCCCTCACGTCTCTCTAGCCTGGCCCCCTTAGCCTGGGGGACTGTTCTAGCAAATGGTGGCCTTGACCTCTGGCTAGTGCTGGCCCTAGAGCCTGGTGAGATCTCAGAGACCTTGAGCCCCTGAACGTGGCTGGAGGTCAGCTGGGGCCATTCAGGAAATGCAGGGACATGAAGTTCTCCTCCTGTTTTCTCAGTTGCTGACTGCTCTGCCATCTGCATAGCCCTCCCTGTGCCCCTGAGGTGGGGACACATCAGTCTTTCCAAATTTCAGGAATGCTGTTGCCCGTGCACCCACAATAGGGTCTCATACTGGTGATAACCCTTGGGATTGGAAGCAGTCATGAACCCATTTTGCAGAACTATGTGCTCAGGGAGATGGTTAATTGCTTCAGGCCATTCAGTGGGGAATTTAGCATTTGAACCCAGGGCCATCTGATTCCAGAACTTGTCCTCCTTTTACTTCATAGCACTGCCTCGAAGGTACCGTTCCCAAGAAACCCAAGTTCTGATAGCAGGAGAAGCGGTGTCTGCTAAACAGTTCATAAAACGTGCTTTCGGAGTCTGTCCATTTCCATGGAGGAAACAGAGGCTCAGGAAGGAGGAGTCACTTACCCAAGGTCAGACAGCTAAGAGGCTGAATCAGGATTCAGGTTCAACTGAAGGTTTAGCCTTCCAGTGCTGGATGCACAACTCCTTGCTGTCCCTGCCCCGGAAGGTCTCCTGACTGGGGAAGCCATCAGCCGAGTCTGAGGATGACGTGGCTGTCCACTGGATGTCATTATTTCTCTACCAAAAGCTAGCTAGGCCTTCTCCTTGGCAGGAGAATAGGATTTTCCCCCTTCCCTGGGCAAGGAAGTCATGGGACGCTCAGGTGTGGACTCCCTCTCTTTTGGCTAGAAGACAGGAGGTAAAGCCTGCTTCCTGTTTTCCTGGAGCGGGGAAGTTCTGTGCACAAGCTGACCGTCTCCCTCCTGGAGACCTGTGAGCATTGCACCCCTTCTTCGTCCTCTATGGCCCCTCCCTGTGTCTCGGCCCGAATCTCCTGTTACTCTGCCTTCCCCCAATCTCTCAAAAAATATTCTTCCAAAACACTGCTTCCGTACTGGAACAAGGATGCTGTCTCTCCCCCCAGGATTCACGTCAGTTCGGAGCCACAGTCGCTGGGCAGTGATGCTCCGCCAAGCCCCGTGCTGCCTGCCGCCCGGGTGCCGAGGATACAGAAGCAACAGGAAATGCCCTTGGCCCCAACGGGGAGGCCGGCACGGGCTGGACAATTTCAACCCGAGGAGGTCAGGGGTAGACACGGAGATTACAGGGGAGGGGAGCACAGGCATTTCTGGGGAAATCAAGACAATGAGGAGGATGGCAGGAGGAGCGGGGGGAAAGGATGTGCTCGCCAGAGGCACAACCCATCAAAATGAGAAAGGGTGTGTGTGTGTGTCAGGAAGTGCTGTATGTTTGGAGCCTGAAGTGAAAGACAGGGTGGGGCGGGAGACAGCCAGACTGGCACAGAGAAGGGCTTCCTTGAAGAAGAGGCCCGGGGTCCCTGCCATCGTCCACATCACCTAAAGAATCCACCCTCCAGCTCCTGCCATGGCACACGCACACATCAGACAGTGAGGAGAGGCCCCGCGTTCAGCCTCCTGACTTTTGATCCGGCTATTAGCAAACGGCCTTGGGAAGGTCAGGTGACCTCTCTAAGCACTGGTTTTCCTATGCGCAAAATGAGAACACCTAGGACGCTGTGGGATCGTGGATGTGGAAGGTACTTTGGATAAAGCAAAAAAAAAAAAAAAAAAAAAAAAGGGCTATTCTGGTATTTGTCAAATGAATGTTATAAAAGCATTTATCAAAATAATTTTCATTAAATATTCTAAGAATGAGGCCCAAATGACCACTGGACATGCAGGGAATGAGGGAAAGATTTGAGTTAACCAGTTGGGGGGCAGACTCGGTAATAACCAATTGTTATGGGATGAATAGTGCCCCCCCACCACCACCACCCTCCCAAATTCATACGTTGAAGCCCTAACCTCCAGTATCTCAGAACGGGACTGTGTTTGCAGACACTGTCTTTAAAGGGGTCGTGAGGGTGGACCCGACTGTAATATGACTGGTGTCCTTATAAGAGAAGGAAATTTGGACACACAGCAAGACACCAGGGATACAAGCACAGAGGACAGATCACGCGCAGGCAGAGGAAGCAGGATGCCATCTGCAAGCCAAGGAAAGAGGCCTCCGCAGAAACCAAACCTGCTGACACCTTGACCTTGGACTCCCAGCTTCCAGATCTGTGAGAAAATAAGTTTCTGTTGTTTAAGCCACCCAGCCTGTCGTAGTTTATTGTGGCAGCCTGAGCAAAGCCGACACACCACCGAAACCTCATTTTACAAGAGGGAAGGAAAGGAATTTATCCCTTTGTTCCACAGAACTTTCCCGGATGCCCACCATGAGCTAGGCATGCCTCTAGATGCTGGGGAAAGCGCAGTGCAGGAGACAGGCAGGCAGCCCGACAGGAAGTGTGTCCAGCACTTCCACGTCTAGTCTCCCCTGTCATCACCGGGAGCCCAAGATGAAAGCCAGAGCCACTTTACTGCAAAGCGTGCTTTCTTTTCATGACCCCTTGTGGGACCCCAGGACCGAACTGTCTTATGCTGTGTGTACACCTGTTGCATTAATCAGGATGTACTTGGCTGCAAGTAATAGGACGATCATCTAACAGTAGCGAAAGCAATAAAAACATCTTGTGCTATAAATCTGCAGGCAGGCAGTTGGGCATAGGCTGGTTCAGTGATCAGAGTTCACATCAAGGACTCTCCTTCTGTATTCTGCTCCCCGCCATGTATTTCTTTTGGGAGTCCAGCCTTGTCACCTCATAGTCTTAAAAGGCTGCCATAGCTGAGAGTGTCAGTCTTCACATATCATGGTCAAAGCAGAAAGTAGGGGGCTTCCCGTGTATCGGGGTTGGGGTGGGGGGAAGAACTGCCCCAGAGGCTTTAGCAGGCATTTCTTCGACAAGAACTGGCTCACAAGATCAGCCTTAGCTACAAGGGATGGGAAAGTGAGTAATTAATAAAACAAAAGGGAATGGGGGGCACCTTGGCTTTCTCAGATGCAGCATGTGTGTCCCCTAAGGCTGGGCACAGCCTACCAAGATGGGAGTTCTGTTAGCAAAGACAAAGAGAGGGGCTGGCTGTTGGGAGTGGGGGGCACCTAGGTGTGTGGGCTACTCTTGGCCCCATCCAGCCCTTAGGGTAACACTGCTGTCATGGTTGTTACTCATGGGTAGATGGAGGTGATAACCTGAGGAGTGGGCATCCCCAGTGCCGAAGGAGGAGGGAGAGAACCCGAACCTTGGGCAGCAGGGAGTGCGTCCTGTCCCAGCTGTGGCCCCGCGGCCCCAGCTGAGGCCAGGCACAGCATGTGGGCTCAGCAGGTGTTCCGAGAGTGAAGGAACCCATGTGGGGGCAAACGAAACTGCGGTGGCAGAGATCGCTGCCCTGTCGCCCAGTGTCCTTTATCCCCGCCGTGCCCCCAATACATTCCTTCTGGAGCCTGGTTCCAGTAAAAATGTTGTCTCTGCCGAGGTTTGAACATGCTTTCTGTTGTCGGAAAATGAAAACTATGCAACCCGATGTGTTTCTCTTTCTGCCTCAGCTGCCAGAAGCCAGAGCCAAATGTGTCGCCCAAGTGCTGGGGGCCGTGCTCCCTGGTTTCTCAGCACCGCCCCGGCCTCCTCCAGGGGGCGCTGTTCAGGCTCACCTGCCTGTGTCAGAACCTCGGGGCACCCCCAACGCCCAGTCCCGCGGGTAGGGGGCAGATCGGCAAGAAACCCACGTGCTTGGCAGACTCACCTGGGAGCGCAAAGGCATCAGAACTGCTCAAGTGTCTTCTGAGGCTCTGCTCCCTCTGATCTGGGAAGAGACAAAATAGGGGAGAGGAATGGGTTCCGTCAAAGCTGAAACCAAACATTTTGGCTATCTTAACGACCACTGAATCACCGAATCCACCGTATTTTTCCACTTTCAAGTTGTTTCTGGGCTGCTGTGGAGACACGCCCTTCCTGGGTTTAATGGCTTCGCTGTCAGGCGGTGGGGAGGAGGCGTATTTACTTTTCGCAGGGAAAATAGCGGTTAACGGTGGGACGGGTGGACCTGATTAGTAATCGGGTGATTTATCCCATGAACGTTCTTTGGGTTTTCCTGGTGGTTTGCACTTGAACTTGGGCTGAATGGGGCAGGAGGAGGGGGTTGGAGGAAAAGGGCTTTCGGGAGAAAAGGGTGGGGCTGGCTCAGAGCGGGACAGGTGGAGATGTGCCCAGATCACAGATCCAGGGAAGATGTTGTTCCCTCCGTTGTCCCAGGCTCTTCCTCTGTGTTCATTCATTCATTTGCTTACTCTCTCACTCAACTGCATTCAAGGTTTCAAAATTCTGAGCACCTTCTCCGAGCTGGGGAACCAGCATACCTACTGAGCCTCTGGGGTGCAATGCTTTGAATAGGCATTCCTCCCTTCCCAGGAGAGCCTAGCCTCCCCAGGGGAAACAGATCATCCCCAAAAGGGATGGATGCAAACGGCATGAGGTAACAATAACTAACCTGTTAGGCATTCTCCGTGTACCAGACACTGTTCCAAGGGCTTTTCATGTATTAAGTCGTTCACCTCATCAACAATCCCAGGAACTAGATCCTGAGAAAATGAAGGCCCAGAAATGTGAATAACTGCCCACAGCCACACAGCAAACAGATCTGCACCTAGGCAGTCTGTCTGCCTTTTTACCATCATCCTTTCCTAGCTCCGCTTTGGATATGAGGTGGGTCAGCCTCAAAAGAAAAAAAAAGCGGGGTGGGGGCGGGGATTTTGGAGAGAGTGATTTGTGAGTCTGGGTCTTGAGGAGGGACTAGGGAAGTTTCTGAGGTAGAAGTGGCAACCCAAGACCCCCAGAGTTGAGGGTGCCTGCCACATGCCAAGAGCTGCAGGGGTGGGTGTGTCCTGAGAGGGGAAATGGAGAGGCAGACAGAGCCAGATAATGAAACTTTATTGAAGCAAGGGGGTGAGACAGTCTGATTTTAAATGAAGAAAGAGCTCTGGGGCAGCTCAGTGGAGGATGCATTGTGGGTGGGGGTAGATTAGAGCAGGGCAGTTTCAGCTTTTTGGCACCCACTTTCCCTTTTGCTCTGACCTTCCCCAGGGGATCTCACTCTGCCTCCCCTTTGCTCTCAAGCCAGGGAGTTTGGATGAGTCCAACTAGACTTGAGGGGTGGGCATAGGACTCAGGGCTGGCCAATCAGCTTCTTCCATCCCTCTGGGCCCAGGGATTGGCTCAGGAGTATACATGTAACCCAAATCAGGCCAATGAGACTCAGTTCTGGGATTTTTGTCAGACCTGTTAGGGAAAAGAGACTCTTTCCACTGAGGTTGCTGAACTGAGGATGTAAGCCTGTAACTGCAGGGGCCATATTATCATTTCCTGGGAAGCATCTGCTTGAAAACGAAGCTGTATGAGTTTGCTAGGGCTGCGATACCAAAGCACCACAGACTGGGCAGCTTGAATTCAACACTCGTTATTTCTTCATAGCTCTGGAGTTGGAAGTCCAAGATCAAGGTGTCAACAAGGTTGGCTTCTTCTGAGGCCTCTCTCCTTGGCTTGTAAATGACTATCTTCTGGTGTCTTCACATGGTCTTCCCCCTGTGTCTGTCTGTGTTCAACTCTCCTTTGCTTATAAGGAAACCAGTCATATTGGAGTAGGGCCCACCCATGTAGCCTCATTTTCCCTGACTTACCTTTTTAAAGATCCTGTCACAACATATAGTGACATTTTAAGGCACTTTAAATGGAGGTAGGACTTTAGCATTTGAATTCTGAGGAGACACACTTCAGCTCATAACAGAAACCAAAACAGAAAAAAAACACCTGAAGGTCGAGTAAGAGACTGAGTCCTGACCTTATTTGAGCTCCTGGACCCAGTGGTACCTAAAACTGAACTCATACTATCCTGGACTCTACATTTCATGAGCCAATAAATACCTAAGCATTACTTCCCCCTTTTTATTAAACTAATTGAATTGGCTTTCTCTTACTACATCTGAAATTCCTGAGTAACACACAGGGGAACCAGTTAGTAAGATAGTCCACCTCTAATTAAACTTCATCTTGCAAGATAGTGCTTGTATTTGCACCCAGGTCTATCCAACTCCAATAGCCAGAGGTAGTAAATACAGAAAAAATATCATCTGAGTTGGCACCAGCCTCTTCCCACTTAGGCAGGAATTTCCACCTTAGCCCTGAAGCCATGGGGGACAGGGCTGGAGAAACCTCCTTTACCCCCAACATTTCTAATGCGTAGAGTAGGCTAGGGTGCTGGCGGGTAAAAATAAAAATGCAGTTGGGAGTTAAAAAGGCTTTCAAGAAGGGGAGAGATCATGTTGAGAAGGCTTGGATGGGGCCGTGAAGGAGGGGCTGAGAGTAACGCTCCACAGGTGGTATCTCCCTGGGAGACGCTCAGAACTCAGGAGCAGCGGTTTGGCTCAAGGTGTTAACAGGCAGGAGTCGTCCAGCAAGCACTGTGCTGGGTGTAGCTTCTTCAGACCTCATGTGAGGTGCTGAGCAAGGAGAGGCCACGGCTGAGGTGGTCCCCATCAGCTGCACAGAAATGAAGAGAAAGCAATAGAAACGGGGTGAAGAGGGAGTTCAGTCTCTGTGCCTTGCAGTCTTGAAGTGGATGCCTGACCCTTCCGTGGCTTTGATCTCTGCCATTCTCATTGCTGCTGAGTCCAGCTTGGGGTCTCCTTCAACAGAAGAGGGATTTGGAGGGGCCTCCTAGGTACCAGGCCTTGGCTTCCTCCCTCAATGCTCAGAGGTGGCCCTTCTGGCGATGAGATGAGGGCACCAACAGCCCTGGGGACTCAACACACCAGCGTTCACTTGGTGCTCTGGGCTTGACCAACCTGGTGACTTGTGGTGAGTGGCTTACTAGGGCTCAGTGCTTTTCATCCTCACCCTGGCAAAACGGCACCAGATAATCTCAATCTCACCGCCTTCTCATGAAGCGTACGTGAAACCGAGTAGTAACAAAGGGACAGGCTCTGGAGTCTGGGTTTAAATCCCGGTCTATTTCCTTATTAAGCTGAGTGACCTTGGGCCAGTCGCTTACCTTTTCTGAGCCTCGGTTTCCTGATCTGTAAAGTAGGCACAGCAGCTCATCGTGGGCGTGACTGTGAGGACTGCCTGAGCTAAAGCATGTAAACTTCATGAGGACTGGCGGTTTTGTCATTTTATTTTATTTTTATTTGCGGTTCCTGAGACATAAGGACAGTAAATAAATGCGAGTCATTGTTACTGTTAACACGATTCATGATCGTCTGGCATTGGCTGAGACCGCTGGGTGGCGTCCTACAGGGGCTGTCTGTGGGCTTGTGGTCCAGGCGGGAAAGAGAAGACACCACAGCCGGCCTACTTAGTAACCTGCCTTCAGTTCTGTAAGAGAGGGTGCAAGCAGAGGCCAGGGATGTCCTGGGCGCCGGTTAAGCACCTCACATGCATTATTTCACTGCATTCTCGCCACAACCCATCAGCTAGATGGATTTATTACCCCTTTTTTTATAGGTGAAAAAGCCGAGGCTCAGACAGTGGCTGAGGTCACACTGCCAAGGAATAGTACAGCCAGGGTTGGTACCTGCATTTGTGCAGCTCCAAACCCTTTGTATTTAAACGGGGAGACACGGGGAGGAAAAGGCTAGAGGTGGAGGTGAAAGGCGGGTCCCCAGGGGGATCGCAGCGGTCCTCCAGCAATGAGCCCAGCGATGAGCTGCAAGGGCGAGGGTCCCACTGCTCTGAATTCTTTAGCAAGTGGCTTGATGAACCAGCTCCCAGCTGAAACAGGATGGGGGGGGGGGGTGCTTTACGGGTGGGGGATGAAGCACAGAAACCACCCCTCCCCCTGCCGGCGCTGGCCTTCCAAGATGAACAGAACACAGCCGGTGCTGGAATGGCAGTGCCCACTGCCCTACAAGCCATCCGGGAAACGGCCCCTTTCCTTGTGAACCCAGAAACAATAGAGAAAAAGGTGGCCAGCCCAGAAGCATTGCAGAAGCATTGCGGTGTGGCCAAGTTCTCCAATCAAGGGCCCTCCGGATCACCCACCCACCAGAGGAACACGGCGGGCCCTTTCCGAGGGGTTGGGGTGGGGGTTCTGGCCACTGCCCCTGGACCAGGACTGCCCCTGAGTTGGACTGAGAGCCCAAATGCTCCTGTGCATCTTTCTTATTCATTTGTTTAACTGAGAAAGAAGATAGATTTGGGAAAACTTCAATTAAAAATGCATTATCAGGGGGTACCTGGGTGGCTCAGTTGGCTAAGCGTCCGACTTTGGCTCAGGTCATGATCTCGAGGTTCAAGAGTTCGAGCTCCATATCGGGCTCTGTGCTGACAGGTCAGAGCCTGGAGCCTGCTTCAGATTGTGTCTCCCTCTCTCTGCCCCTCCCCCACCCACACTCTGTGTCTCTCTCTCTCTCTCTCTCTCTCTCTCTCTCTCTTTCTGTCTCTCAAAAATAAATAAAACCGTTAAAAAATTTTAAAAATGCATAATTATGGGGGTGCCTGGGTGGCTCAGTCAGTTAAACATCGAACTTCGGCTCAGGTCATGATCTCTCAGTTGGTAGGTTCGAGCCCCACGCTGGTCTCTGTGCTGACCTCTCGGCAGAGCCTGGAACCGGCTTCAGATTTTGTGTCTCCCTCTCTCTCTGCCCCTCCCCTGCTCTCTCTGTCTCTGTCTCTCTCAAAAATAAATAAACATTAAAAATTAAAAAAAAAAAAACTTTGTCAGGAAGGAATTTCTTGAATGATTCTTAGATAGCTCTGAGAATCAAGAGACAAGTGGCAGGATGAGCCTTAGGCAAGAAGGAGGAAACTGAGGCATGGAGAAGTCCCTGCCCAGAGATGGTCCCTTTCACACAAAGGTACTGACACCATTGCCATGGGACACTTGCTATCCCCAGTGGCACTACCAGCCCTGGGTCTCATCTACCCCCGCTGGACGGAATACCAGTGAAGCCTCTCTGAGCCATCTCTCTCTCTGTGCCTTTGGGTCCCTCCTTCCAGAGACAAATTCCCCACACACCGGGTTGGGGAAAAAAAAAAAAAAAACACAGGATGCCCATTGAAATTTAAATTTCAGATAATAAAAAAAGCTTTCTTAGTTGATGAAGTGGTTGTTTATCTGTGATTCAAATGTAACTGGGCCTTGTCTATTTTTATTTGCTAACTCTGGCCTGCCTACCCAAAGGGCCTTGCTCTGTTTTAGGTCGGTGGGAGGGGATATCTGCTCCTCCGCTTCTGTAGCAAGAACGCCAGTCTTGAAGGACTGGATTGATTGTATTGTTGGATGCAGCGTAGTCACAAAACAGATCAACTGCAATTCCTCAAAACCTGCCTTTAAGAAACACGTCACACGCCTGACTTGTTTTCAAAGCTGCCTTCACCCAGAGAGGGCCTGGGTGGCAGGAATGACTCACACGGTCATTCCTTTTCTGTGCCCACTTTTCATAACACAAAAGATGTCCCTTCCCCACTCTCCCCACACTGGGCCGTCTTGGAGGCAGAGAACTCAAGGACCTTTCTGGAGCGAGCCTGAAGTCTTTACCAACGTGCCCTCGTCACTCAAGAGCAGGTGACGGAGCTGAGCTGAAATGGAAATAATCTATGGGGTTGACTGTCTAGACAGGGCTCGATCCTCTGGACGGGGAGGAAAGCAGACACAAGTGGGCTTTGGCTAAAGCTCTCACCACCTGTCTTCCCCAAGCCATCCTCAGACTGCCTGGGCCATAGCCAGAATTGGCCCAGGGCTGTTTCTTGCTCTCGTTTCAAAGGATTTGTGCTTCCACTGAAGGAAAAGTTTGAATTTTCACAGTGAATAATTTAACAAAAGGTAAGAAACAGTAGGTGCCACACCTCCTCTTTCTTATCTTTTTGGTTGGGGGGGGTGTTCAATGAGAGAAAATGAATATTTTAGCTTGAGACAGCTTGGCCTGAGATCAAGTTTAGAAAGAAAGGCATCTATTAATTGAAAACATCATTTTGGGGGCCCTTAATTTAAGGGAAACAGGTGCAGGTTTGTGGTTTTAGAGTCTTTCTTGTGGAAAAAAGAAGAAAAAGTGCCCCAGATAAAGTCTCTCCAAAGCCAGCAGACCTTTACTCTTCATCCCCTAATTACTTAGAAGGTGATTGAGAAGATTAACTGAGATGTTAAAAGAAAACCAGCTCACACCCTTCTAGGGAATACTCCAAAACCTCTTTTTTTAAAATTTCTTTTTCTTCCTTTGCAAAGCTGAAGAGAGTGCGAACGTGTAGAGCGATTTCAAAAACGTTCTCTTACAATACTGTCCATTCCTGAGTGGGTTCCCACACCTCATCCACTTTTATTCTGGATCTTGTGAGGCCTGGGCCTTCCTTCTCTTTTTGTACAAGCTCAAACAGAGCTGCTATTTCTCCTTTGCCATTTCCCTGGTGTATTTTTCAGCGTTTTCTCTGGTTGTGAAGGGACGGGAATGTCCAGGTCAAAAAGTCTTAGAAGAAGAGAGTAATATTTTCATGCCGGCTGGACGTTGGGTGCGTGGATGTGTCGTATCTCGGCATCCTCACGGTAAAACCACGGGAGCTCGTGGAGGCTGTCTTCCTCCCTAAGCCTCTTTTGAAGGTTGAGGACACGGAGGCTCAGAGAGGACAAGAGACATGCCCAAGGTGGTCCAGCTCAGAAGTAGCAACGTTGAACTTGAAAGCCATGTTCATCTGATCATCAAGACTTTGCACTACAGTGCCTCCCACATTTGCAAGCACAGGGGCGGCAAATCAAACTAACAGCTATGAAAATACACAGATTTTTTTCTTCGAAATAGTTCACAGCATCTTCCTGTCTCAGGGAACTGTTCAATGGGTTATCTTTAGTCAAATGTAAATTACTGCCATGTTTTCAGGGGAGATTCTCAATTTTGTGTACTGATCAAGAGAGGGGGTCAGTGGAACCTGTTTTTTCAAGGAAGGAATATGCTGTATTAGTTATCTGTTGTTGTGTAACAAATTACCCCAAAATTTAGCGTCTTGAAATAACGACATTTATTTTCTCACAGTTTCTGTAGGTCAGCAATCTGGCAATGACCTAGCTAGATCCTCTGGCTCAGGGCCTCTCATGGACTATAGACAAGGTGTTAGGTGGGGCTGTCGTCATCAGAAGGGTTGACTAGGGACAAGGTCCGCTTCCAGGCTCACTCACGTGGTTGTTGACAGGCTTCAGTCTCCCACAGGCTGTTGTGGGCCTCAGTGAGGAACTGGCTAATGGCCTGAATCCCTTGCCGCATGGCCCTGCCCAATATGGCTGCTTGCTTCATCCAAGTGTACAAGCAGTGAAGGCAATAGGACTGGGTGGGCAAGATGGGAGCCACGGCCTTTTCTAACCTAATCATGAAAGTGAAATGATCCCATCACTCTTTGCTGCAGAAGCAAGCCACTGGGTCCAGCCTGCGCTCAAGGGGAGGGGATTACACAAGGGTGTGAATACCAGGAGGCAGGGATCACTGACAGCCACGTCAGCAGCTGCCTACCTCGCAATGGAAAAGAAGCCGTGGTGATCAGAGTAACAGGAACGAGGCTGGTGGTGATAGCCAGTATTTATTCTTAGTTTGATGTGCAGGCACGGGGCTAACCCCCTTCTTTGCGTTATCTCACTTGATTCCACACTACTCTTTGAACCAGGAAGGTTTGTTAACTTTCCTGAGTTACGCTCAAAGACAGTAGAGCCTGACTCTGCTGGTTCCCGCTTCAGAGACTGTCCCTTTCCATGATGCAGATGCCTGACTGAACCCACTGGGCTGCTGGAGCCAAAGCAAGCACTTTGGAGACAGGAGTCGGACAGACAAAGCCGAACTCACTGCTCATCAGAAAATTGCACATGATTGCAACCAGAAGCCATTTCTTACCCATCAGATTGGGGGGGGGTGGGGAGTGGAGTTAAGTTGGTGAGAGTGTGGGGGAATTCTCATGCACTGCTGAGAGACTATAAATTTGTACTGCCACTTTGGAGGGAAATTTGGCAGGATCTATTAAAATTTTAAAAGGACATAAAAATAAAAAATGTGCATAGCCTATGACCCAGCAATTACACTTTTAAGTATCTACCCTAGAGAAATGCTTGCACATGTGCATGAAGAGCTCTGGACACGAATTTTCATTCCATTGTTGTTTCTAAGGGTAAGAAGTAAATCATGGAATTGGAAATGATCTAAATGTCCATCAGTAAAACAAAATGGCTAAATGAATTGTAGAACATCCATACTATGAAACACTATGAAACAGGTAAATAGAATGAGGTAGATCTTTAAGTATGGCATGGAAAAATCTCTAAAACATGTGGTGGAATGAGAAAGACAAGTTGCAGAATGATACCCTCAGTATGATACCATACGTGTAATCCCCAAGAATATTACAGATCATTTGTAATATTGTGCACTGTACATTTACATATACAGTATAACTGTATATATTATATTACATATGATACACACACATACAAATACATGTGTTGTCTATATACAAATAGAAGTATATTCAAATGCATGGGAATGGCCTGGAAGGGTGCTCAAGAAACTGATAACAGGAGAGGAAGGAGGATAAGAGAGTAGACTTGAGGGGTGGTCAAAGGAAACCTCAGCTTTGTAGGTAGTATTATTTTGTTGTAAGTAGGCTCTATGCCCAATGTGATGCTTGAACTCATAACCCTGAGATTAAGAGTCACATGCTCCACTGACTGAGCCAGCCAGGCATCCCAAAGGTACTTTTTTACAGAGTAGCTCTACACCTAACATGAGGCTTGAACTCACGACTCTGAGATCAAGAGTCACATGCTCTACTGATTGAGCCAGCCAGGTGTCCCCTGTATATGGTATTTTTGGTATTTTTTAAAGAAAAAGTTTAATTACCTTACTTATATCAGTTGATTCTCTCTCTCTCTCTCTAAGTTTTTAATTTTATTTGAGAGACAGAGAGAGTGTGGGGGAGAGGGGCAGAAGGAGAGAGACAGAATATTAAGCAGGCTCCATGCTCAGGATGGAGCCCAATGCAGGGCTCGATCTCATAACCCTGGGACCATGACCTGAGCCAAAATCAAGAGTCAGATGCTCAACCTACTGAGCCACCCAGGTGTCCAGAGCCCATTTCCTCTTTTTTTTTTTTTTTTAATTTTTTTTACCGTTTATTTATTTTTGAGACAGAGAGAGACAGAGCATGAACAGGGGAGGAGCAGAGAGAGAGGGAGACACAGAATCTGAAACAGGCTCCAGGCTCTGAGCTGTCAGCACAGAGCCTGATGCGGGGCTCAAACTCACGGACCGTGAGATCATGACCTGAGCTGAAGTTGGACGCTTAACCGACGAGCCACCCAGGCGCCCCGCCCATTTCCTCTTAAAACCATGACTGTAAGCCCCACTCAATGATTTCCCTCATATTGAATTGGCCAGAACTGGGTTACATGGCCACCCTTGGCTGCAAAGGGGTCTGGGAAGGTGATGAGTTTTTAGCTTTGCTAGTAGAGGAAAGCAAGGAAGAATTGTGAGGAGCTGTTGGGTGGCCAATTAAAAACATCTGTCAGAGTTCAATCTATAGTTACTCAACATTCACATATGCCTTTCTTTCTATACATATACTCTGTATATAGTCTAAAGTCCAAAGTCAATTGCTACATCTGTCTTGAGCTCTGGGATCTTTGAGTGACGAAATGCAGGCCACCCGTTAGATCCAGATGTGAGACGACACTGCCTTGTCTATTATCTTAGCTATGTATGGGACAGATTTTAGGGTGGGTGTCTTTTCTGGGGACCGTACCAGCTTCAGTAGCCCGTTCTTCTTGGTGAGAGTTTGACTCCCAAAGATTATTTGTAGGGTTTAACAGCCTATCATAGGCCAAGCCCAGATTGTTTTGGAAATATATATCCCTCAAAAATGTAATGGAGATCCAGTCTTTGATTTCAGAGACTTCCATGTGTAAGTAACCACAGCAAAAGGTTTCATGTAGACATAGTATGTAAGCCTAAAGAGTCTCCTCTTTTACCCACTATCTCTGTGCTCTGCCCAACACTCTAGTCCCTGGTTTAATGGCTGATTCCTTGGGGCAATTTAATATAGTGATCTTGAGTGGAGAGATATCTCCTTTAATTTGATCTTTGTTGGTGCTCCTCCTTTATTTGACAGAGAGCTCTTAGGGGAAGATTCTAGACAATAGTCTAAGTCTGATCTCATTTCCTGTTAACATCGTAGCTTCATTGCTGTTACATGGGCTTTTCCAACTTGGAAGCCTTCAAATTCTGGAATTCTCAGTCAATTTAGATTATAGGCTGCAGTCAGAAGGTGCCTCTCTTAGCAAAACACTATCCCTTCCAGTGGCTTGCAGACTGGCTAGGTCTTGTCTGAGATCATCTCTCTTTTGCAGGACTTTATTAAAAATGGCAAGGGGTGCCTGGGTGGCTCAGTGGGTTAAGCGTCTGACTTCGGCTCAGGTCATGATCTCACGGTTTGTGGGTTCAGGCCCTGCATCGGGCTCTGTGCTGACAGCTCAGAGCCTGGGCTCTGCTTCAGATTCTGTGTCTCCCTCTCTCTCTGCCCCTTTTCTGCTTGTGCTCTCTCTCAAAAATAAATAAACATTTTTAAAAAAATAGTGAGAAGTAGCCAGCATGGACTAATATTCTGGAATTTTCCTATCATTTCTTCTGGCTCTTCAATCTCAGTTGGCATGAAGTCTTTTAAAAAAAAAATTTTTTTTAATGTTTATTTCTGAGAGAGAAAGAGAGAGACAGAGACAGAGCATGAGCAGGGAGGAGGCAGAGACAGACGGAGACACAGAATTCAAAGCAGGCTCCAGGCTCTGAGCGGTCAACACAGAGCCTGATGTGGGGCTTGAACTCATGAGCCATGAGATTAACCTGAGCTGAAGTCGGAGGCTTAACCCACTGAGCCAACCAGGGGCCCCTCAATTGGCATGAAGTCTTAAGATAGAGCAGGCAACAATTTGATCAAATGTTTGCCACTGCATAAAAGGTGTCATCTGCTTCAGCCAGTAAAGATCAGGTGCTCCCTCCCCATGTCTTAGGTTCTGTTACCTTCATTACCCTATTCTTGGCACCAATTTTTTTTAAAATTTTCTTTCTTCTTTTAATGTTTTTATTCATTATTTGGGGGGGAGGGGCAGAGAGAGAGAGGGAGACACAGAATTTGAAGCAGGCTCCAGGCTCTGAGCTATTTATTAGCAAAGAACCCGACACGGGGCTCAAACTCATGGACCGTGAGATCGTGACGTGAGCCGAAGTCAGGTGCTTCACTGACTGAGCCACCCTGGTGACCCCCATTTTTTTTTTTTGAATCAGAGAGAACTTTTAGTTGCATGCAACAGAAGTTGAGTCTGGCTTACCAAGCAGAAAAGAAGATTGATGAAAGAATATTGGGTAATTTAGAATTGTTGCAAGGGCTGAAGAATCAGGGTCAAGGTTAAGTGTCCAGAAACAATGTCCCTATAAATTCTTGGGAACCAATATGATGAGAAAACTGCCACCCCTGCTATAAGCAAGCAGTTGCATTGGTGTCAGGAGCTCAGCTTCAGCACAGCTACTATTTCTACTGATGCTCCTCCCGTGTGCCAGCAACTTGACTTCTCGGCCACTAGCACCCTTGCAGCCAGCTGCCTCTGCTCCTGCCTTCCCCTGCAACATGTGTTTCGAGCAATGCCTCCTTGCCCCCTTGGTTACTTTATACGCAAAGCCTGCATGAATACACCTTGTTGGTGGCACCCAGAGCACAGGCCTGTGACCAGGGGCAAAGGAGCTAGAGAAGCAAGGTTTCTGAATTCTACCTTATGGATTCATAAAGCCAAAGAGTTATAAATATATTATGATTTATAAGAAGATACAAGTATTTGGTCTCCCTCTCTGTTTCCAGCGCAAAGCTCCTAAAAGCCTTGGGGTTTCCTAAGTGATAAGAGCAATAAAGGCGGCTTTTGTTATGTAAATGAGACTTTTGGAAGCCTCCCAGGTCACCTAAGGATGGGGGCTGGTCACTAGAGGAAATCAGCCATGGGATTAGAGGGTTGGGACTTTCCCTCCTATCCCGCTGACCTCAGAGGAGGGGAGAAGGGCTGGAGATTAAATTCAATCACCAATGACTACGATTTAATCAAACATGCCGATACAATGAGGCCTGTACAAAAACCCAAAAGGGTGGGTGGGATTCAGAGGACTTCCCACTTGGTGAAGACAAGGGGATTCCAGGAGAGCGGGTTCTCTGACTCCTTCCCACATACCTTGCTCTGTTCATCACTTCCATGTGGCTGTTCCTGAGTTATAGCCTTTTATAATAAACTGGTAGTCACTAGGTAGAATGTTTCTGAGTTCTGTGAGCCATTCTAGCAAACTAATTGAACTCAAGGAGGGGGTTGTGGGAACCTGCAATCTATAACTGCTCAGTCGGAAGCCCAGGTGACAACCTATACTTGTGATTAGCATCTGAAGTCTGTGTGTGTGTGTGTGTGTGTTAGCGGGAGTAGTGTTGTGGGACTGAGCTTTTAATCTGGGGCATCTGATGCTATT
This sequence comes from Panthera onca, assembly GCF_046562875.1. Classification (NCBI taxonomy): domain Eukaryota; kingdom Metazoa; phylum Chordata; class Mammalia; order Carnivora; family Felidae; genus Panthera; species Panthera onca. Next base: position 61,862,454 of record NC_138339.1, on the reverse strand, counting down.
TCAGACAGAGAGTGTCAGAATTGAATTCTTTGGTGGTGTGGAAAAGGACACACATAATGTGCATATTAAGGGTGTTCAGAAGTCAGTGGGCATCCAGACAACACGACAAGTCTATACAGCAGCTTTACTCACTCAAGAGTTCCAGGTTCTTCCCTTATGGTGACTGGATAGCTGAGCAGCTCCAAAGTCACACCCTTTCAAATTCAAGACCAGTGGAAAAGAGTAAGATTGTTTTTCCCCCATAAAACTTTGAGATTCACTTTGATCAGACAGACTAGGTCAAGTGCCCATCCCTGAATTAGTTCCAGTGGCCACGGGCATGGCCTGCTTTGATGGACCAGGACTGGATCATGTGCTCCACATCTGAAACAGATTTTCATCCAGAGCTCAGGGCCTGAGAAGGGAGGGGGAGTCATAAACAAATATTGGGAAACGGGGACTGGATTCTGATAAACCGGAAAAAGTTCATGTCTTCTGTCCTATATGTAGAGTGGAACATTTTTCCCATTTCCTAAAACCTCTTTGAACCTCTTGTTTTGTTTATTTGTTTACTTAAGTCAGTATGAATCATGAGTTCCTATCTTAATAGGTTATAATCTGTTACTATTATTTATTTTGGTGTTCCACTCATCCCCGATTTGTCCAGTGAGAGCCCCATAAAGCTGCATCCTGTATCCTTTTGATGTGTCCCCATCTCTTTCTGAGCATTCCCTTATTCTCCGGTAAAGCATATTGCAGTCATGTCTCATACTTTTCCTGGCCCAGCCCTGGAATTAGTTACCATTTGGTCTGGGATTGGATTGTATTCTAATTACAAACGATTAAGAGCCCCTTACACTTTCATGGATGCCGGTAAAATACATGAGACCTCTGAGTCAGAGACAAGGGACTTTATTACTCATGACACAGGAAGTAGCATGAGCATCAGCACACTCACATTGGTTTTTCCTACACCCAAGTCCGACAGGAGCAATGTGATATGGCCTCCATGGACAGCTGCAGTGCATTTGCCTGAGAGCTGGACACTGAGCTTGGGGAGTCCACTGCTTTTATAGAAAGCATGAAGCAAGCCTTCTCTTCAGCCTGGAAGAGGGAGACATGCATTCTGCAAAGTTGGTCAGTGCTGACATGACCCTGGGACAGGCCTAGCAAGGAGTGATCGGATTCTTCTATTCTTGGCACACCAACCAAGAATGTGCAGGAATGCTTAGGCCTATTGCAGATTGCTTCTTCCAACAGCCATTTCTTCACAGACCCCTTGGGTTCTTTTAGGGGAGAATGGTATTTAGAAACCAAGATCTCCTAGTGAGGTGTGCTCATTACTCTTGAGCTATTGTCGTTTCTAGATGCTCTCAGAAGACAGAGCTAGGGGAACTGTATACATACACACACACACGTGCGTGCACACACACACACACACACACACAGAGCCATCTATGTATCTCTCTCTGAATTCATGTGAAGTCACAGTGATATCTCCAGTGCCACAGGTTCATTCCAGTTTTCTGCCTTTCCAGATTTGTAACTCTCTTCTCTGGCAATGAGAAATTCAAAACGTATTTCCCATTTGGCTTAATGCTCCTGCAGTCTCTTCACTGCCACTTCAACCCACCCTCCAGACATATGGATGACTTCCTGACCGCTTGGGTTCTGAACCAAAATGCTGGGATGCATCTCTTCTCACCCCGTATGGAGGTCCTTCTTACCCCAGTCAGACTCCACACCCCTTGCTGGCCCGCTGCAGCTGCTGCTGCTTATGAGGACACTCTCCTCCATCCGCTCAGGCTCCGAACCCCTGTGCTAGACTGCCCCCCCCACCACCTCCCTGCAGGGGTCCCCTTCTCATCTGCTTGGTGAGGCACCCTGTGCCAGGCCACCCTCCTGCATGGACACTCGTGCTTCAGCACCCTGGGCCGAGCCACCCCTGCCACTGCCACCACTCTGTGTAGACATATTCTGTATGTACCTTACTGAGGCTCTGGGACTCCCCACCCTCACCTTCAGGAGATGCCTACCTTGCTCAGCCGCACCTAATGGCTTCTAGACAGAATTAATCAGGAAGGGAAGGGAGAGAGTAAGGACCTAATGATCATTTGTGATGGCTGTAAAATACTACATTAGGTGGATGTAACCTAGTTTGCTTACTACGGTAAGCAAGTCGAGTTTGTTTGTATTTTTCCTTTTCTAGATACCATCTCAGGGGTCAAAGTGTAGACAGAAATCTTTGTGCGTCTCTCCATACACCTCTCCGTGATTTTATTAGGACAGGTTCCTAGAAGGGGAATGATTTCCTGGGTCAGAGGGCATGACCCAGTGCAAAGCTCCGAGTCTTTGTGGTGCAGCCTCTGTGTCCATCTTACAATCCCTACACACTTGAATAAATAAATAAGCACGACTCGGTCCCAGGCACTGCTTAGGATTTTCTACAGATGATAGTTGTTTCACTGCTCGATGACATCACCTCGCTTTTTACACCAAGATTGATGTGGGAAATTCTGTATAAATACCCTGCATCAACAAGCCATTGTGCCCGGGCCTCTTAAAGATGGGCCGCTTGCTGCAGTGTGGCTGGCCAGCCTGCGCGGGACAGGCGCCTGTGATTTATAAGGTCCAAACATGAAGTCTTCAGGAAAGTTGGTGAAGTACTTTATAGGTCACCTGTATTTTTCCTACCATAGATGTTTTGACTCACGGGTTTCCTTTATGTCACTCTGTCCATAGTCTAGGTATTATTAAAATGGAATAAAGAGGTTACTGTAGCAGAGGCTGAGTAGCACATGGGAGGGAGTTTGTGATTCTAAATGAGAGAAGAAAGAAATAACAGGCAAGGGAATTAATTAGGACAAACATTGGCAGCCAGGCAACCAAGTATTTGTTGCATGAGGGCCACTGGCCTAGCTTTGTGCTGGAAGCTGTCAGGAGGTTCATTTGTTCATTCAACAAACATTTACCAGGCACCAACTCTCTCTAGGTCCTGTCCTAGGCACTGGGGAGCCAAATCCTCCTGAGTTCCTACTGTAGCTCGGGGAAGGTTCTGTGAATGTTTCCAACAGAGTGCTTGAAGTAGAAAATGTATCTCTTAGGTGGGCAGCATTTTTCCAGGCAGAGGAACCAGTGTAAGCAAAACCACATGATTTTGTCAGCATATCAGCAAGGATTCGGTGTGTGTGCTCTACATGGCCAGCCCCGCTCCAGGGAATAAGGAGGGAGTGAATTTCATACTCCAGATTTTACTGGGGCAGTCGTGAGAGGACTGTTTGCATTAAATTATTAAGTGATTCCCTTTTGCATGCCGCGTAGATTCTGAATGTCTTACCCGGGCACACAAGGCTTACAAGTTAGCATTTGTGGTGTAACAAATAACCACAAAATCTCCTTGTGAATAGTTCTTGTTCATGCACCTGTGGAGTGGCTAGCATGTGGCTGGTGTTGGCCAGGCGGAATGGGCTTGACTGCAGGCTGGGTGTTGGGTCTCGGGTCTGCCCCATATGTCTCATGCTCCTTGGATCAGTGATGGCCTAAAGCGTGCTCTTCTCAAGGCAGAAGGCAGGAGTTCAAGGAGACAGTCCTAATCTTGGAGACACATTTACAGCCGTTGCTCTTCTCAGGCCTGCTAGCATCTGGAGGTCAAAGCAAGTCACATGGTTAAACCGAATATGGAGGGACTCTCAGGACCATGGCAAAAGTGAGGTTGTACGATACATCCTCTGAAGCTGGTCCTTGCAGGCCTCAGCTGCCCCAATTCTTTCTTGTCACACTCTGTACCTGTGCACATGCTATTCCAGGGGCCCGGAACACTCTTCCCTGCTTCAACCCCATTGTATCATTTCTGAATAAGCGAGGTCTGGCTTCAAGGGTCAGGGACATTCTCATTTGTCTTCCATTTCCTCTTCATACCTGTGGGTGGGTAAGGGGATTCGGCACCCCTCTTGCTGTTTGGTTCTTTCTCGTGGTTGTTCTCCTCCCGCAACCAGAATCTTCCCCCTCCTTCTCTTGTATGTATTTTCAGCATGCATTGGTGTGATGATTTTAAGATTAAGATTTGGGGTAGAGATAGGCGGCCTCACTTTGACCTTGAACCTTGTCTAAGGTGCACTTAATAAGGGTCATCTGAGACGCAGTTTCTGAAATGGCTCCTAATTCTCTTCTGCTCTTGCTTCTTGGGTTTCCTCTGTGGGGAGGGTGGTAGCAAAAAAGCAGCATCCAGACACTCCTGGGTCCTGTGCAGTGACACCATCAAATAGTTCCCAACCCACCTCCCCTCCCCTCAAGCATGGAACAGGTTGCACAGAAGAGCTGTCAACAAGTCTTGGGTGGATGCATGAATGAGTGAATGGATAGATGTGTATCCTCGATGTAGTCTTCTGCTCACTGGCAGTGTCTTGGTTGAGTCCAGCGGTCAGGCTTGCAAAGGCAGGAGAGTTGAAGCAGCGATGAGAAGACGCATATCTTAGTCGGTAGCCACCACAGAAAGCAGTTCTGAAGGGCAGACATGTCTGTAAATGGATCCAGCTTTGGAAGGGGGGACTGAGCTCTAAGCATTCTATTTGGAGAGGCTCTAGAAAGTTATGGAGCTCTGGGGAACCAGCCTGGGGCCACTCATAGCCCACTTAGTGCAAGTGTTGTCTTTAGAGGCCTCTAATTCCCTTTTTAAAGAGGTGTGGGTTTTTTTTTGTTGTTGTTGTTTTTTTTTAAATGGAGCCTGGATACAGTTCACAGTAATGTTGAGCAGGCCAAGCAGTTCCAGCCATTACTGATAATAAAAGAGAGATTCTGCAAATGTAACAGTCAATGCAATGCCCCAACAGGCAGCATATTAGTTGGTCTAAATTGTGGATTGTTCCTGCAATTTAATAGAGAAGAAAGCTGAGGCTGAGGGAGGTCAAGGGATCCCCCCAAGGTCACACAGGTAGGACGTTAGTGGAAACTGGCTAATAGCAGGTTGGCTGAGTGACAGTGCTCATTGTCTGTGTGATGTAGAAGGTCTAGGGGTCTGCTCAGGGTCACAAGGGAAGCAAATCTCAGGGCATTGATCTGAAGACTGAGGTCACTCACGAGCAGGAAAACTGGGCTTTTGGAGGCAGAGGCTGGGAGGATTTGGCATTTGCATAGCATGTGGGGCAGGGTCAAAGACCACAGTCAAGACTACAACTAATGCCCATTTTAAGGGACAGATGTGTGAACCTAGCACAGAAGGAGGGAATCAAGAACCTGATCTGTTTAGCCTCCTTCATCCCCAGGCACTCCCTTTCTGCTGTACTCCAATGCCCCTCAAGACTGCTCCATGGACAAAAAATGCTTCTTGGAACAAAGCTTGGAGACCAGTGTTTTCAGGCAGTTGGACAACCCTGGGCCCCTTCCACCAGAACATCAGCCAATCCGTGAGTCACATCCACCCTGGAGACAGATGAGCTGGTCAGATTTGCTTCTCTACCTTTACAAGAATGGAGGGGAGTGGACACAGTGGGAGAATCAGAGCTGATGTAAGTCTAGGATAGGCAAAGCATTCGATGGTGAGGTGTGTATTTGCTGCCGTTGGCTTCTCACCGCCCACTCCCCCTTTTTCTTGGTGTCAGCACCCCAATTTTCCACTGGGTGCTGTCCCCCCACATAACTCTTACACTTCAGTGGGAAACAGGCCCAAACCCTGGTTTCAGGAGGTGGATCCTGGTTGGCCTAAGCATGTGTTCACAGCTTAACATCCTGGGCCTCAGTGACTGGCAAGTGTCCTCGGGAAGCTGGACATTTTTGAGAAGGAAGCCTTCTTTGTTGTTATTCTTTCATAGAAGCTATCTTGGAGGAGCTCTCTTTCCTCACTGGACTAGGATGCCCTTTTTGCTGCAGGCAGCCATCTCGTGGTCAAGAGGAGAGGCAGACTCAGGCAGAAGGCAGAGTGGGGAGATGGAAAGAAACAAGCTTCTTGCACCCTCCCCCGAGCTGCTAACCACGCGTTGCTAAAACCTATCCTGCCCCTCCCTGGACTTCTCAGTTGCAGGGGCCACTAAATTCCCTTAATTCACTATTGTGTATTACTTGGGAATGAGGTGTTCCTAAGTGATTTACAGAGCTACTGCCTCGTTCATGTTCTTTTCTTTGGAAAGCATTTCAGGCCATCTTGCAGATGCAGCCTCTGAGTTATACCCCAGCACTGGGCTCAGGGGACAGCACCTGGGGGAGGTCAGAGATCCCTGCCTGGCTGCCAAGGCCCAGCCTCTCCACCCTCTCTGTCACAACCCCCTGCCATAGTCCAGATGTCAGACCGATGCGGCAACCTTGGATGATGGTGACATCTCAGAAACGGGTGGGAGAATATGCCTTCTAATATTTTCTTTTTAATGAAATGTTGTCTTGATTTCCTTTTTGAGACTTCTCTATCCATTTTGGATGAGGTCAGCCATAAGACAGAAGCCCCAGGGGCTGCAAGAATTGAATATTCGACTGGACTTGGACAGAGTCCTCTGTCTGGCCCTTTCCAATTCTGATGAGCTCTGATTCTGTGAAAGCTGATCCAGTTATGGTAAAGGGACTCCAAGAACGTGGGCTGTGTGCCAGGCACCTCACAGCCACCCTCTCCTTTGATGCGCTCCTCCCTTATGTGAGGAGTCAATCCATATCCCCATTTTGCAGATGTGGAAATCGAGGCTCTGAGAAGCCATGTGGATAGCTCAGGTTGACACAGAAGCAGAGCCAGGATTTGAATTTGGCTCCTTCTGATACCAAAGCCTTTTGACTTTGTATGACACTATGTGATAAGCCCTTACTTCGGACATTTTATTCCGTAAAGATGGTTACCCTACTTTGGAAAAGGTCAGATGGAGTGACACAACTGCAGCCCAGTGGGAATTTTCTTGGAGTGGTTGTGCCATGTTTTCTTTCTTTCTTTTTTTCTTTTCACGAACTCACTCAGTTCAGCCAAGGGTGCTTTGAGAGGCCAATTTTCAGCCTCTGTCCCCACTGAAACCTGGAAGAACGTGAACGGCCGCCAGCGAGCTTGCTGGATAATTTTGGAAGCGAAAGCAGCAGAAATCTGCTGGAGTTGGCCCGTCTCTAGCTCACTGTGTACAAGTGAAGGATGTTTGTTGGTTCAGCGGCCACCAAGCAGAACTCAGGGAGAGGGCGCGGAGCCCTCGGCGGCCAAGCATTCTGAGAGGACAGGGCGTGTGCACGCCACAAACCAGCTTCAAAAATACCCGCAATTCGGGGGGGAAAAATAACCCAACCTGACTTCATAAAGCTCTCCTGATGAATATACCAATCCCCCGCCGAGGAAACCCTCTTTTCTGCAAGACAGTCTGGATTTTTATTGAGCATTCGCTGTGTTCACTGGAGGGAATTTCAAAGGGAGTCGACAACTAAAAGATTTGGAGTTGGGCTGGGTGACCTTACTTTGACCTTCGTCTAGAGTAAATTTTATAAGGGTCACCTGGGATGCTGTTTCTGAAATGGCTCCTTTGTTTCTCTTTGGCTCTGGCTGCACGGATTCTCCTTGGGGGAGGGTGGTGATGGTAAGAGGCAGGATCCAGGCACTGTCAGATGGTTCCCAACCCACCTCACCTCAGCCTCAGGCAAGGAGCAGGTTGTACAGAGTAGCTGTCAACAAAGTTGGGTGGATGGACGGATGCATTTCTTGCTTTCTGCTCACTGTCAGGATCTCCGGTGAGCACAGCAGCTGTCCTTTGTTTTGAAAGATATGTTCCCTTACTTAGTATATTTTTTTTTTTTTTTTTTTTTTTTAATTTATTTTTGGGACAGAGAGAGACAGAGCATGAACGGGGGAGGGGCAGAGAGAGAGGGAGACACAGAATCGGAAACAGGCTCCAGGCTCCGAGCCATCAGCCCAGAGCCTGACGCGGGGCTCGAACTCACAGACCGCGAGATCGTGACCTGGCTGAAGTCGGACGCTTAACCGACTGCGCCACCCAGGCGCCCCCCTTACTTAGTATATTGACTCTTACGGGCTTCAGACGATAAGACCCCGAACAATTGCACTGATGAAGGGAGGCTCTGAATTTTTGTAACGTTTGCTTCCCAACTTCTGGAGCTCATGTGTCCTATCAAGGCCTCCAGCATATTCGTCCAATATAGTGATATCACCGATATGGTGATATCTGACATGTCTGTCAGTGAAAAATGGGATGTTCAGATGCTTCAGATCCCTTTGAACGATATTATGAAAAAGGATGGGAGAATTAATATAGCCCTAGAGTGAGACTGTAAAATTTCTACTGTGGACTGTTCCATGGGGATGCAAACTTCTTGTTGTACTCTTTCTTGACAGGGGTAGAAAAGAATACACTTACCAGAGCTGGGGCTGCGTACCATCTGCTGGCTCTGTGTCCCCCAGCAAAGATACTACATCTGAACCGGCAGCTGTGATTATAGCTACTACTTTGTTGAATTTGTGGTAGTCCACTGTCCTCTTCCAGAATTGACCCGCTTCTTGTAGGGGACAGATGGGCGAACTAAACGGGGATATTGTGGGGACTACTACACCTGCCCCTTAAGAGGACGCTCCCTCCCTCCTCGATAAAGGTGGCTTCTTAAAGATTCTTTCTGGGATGTGATATTGTTTTTGATTTAATACCTTGAATGAAGGGTGGGGGACAGTTTCAGGAGATTCCACTTGGCTTTCCCCATGAGGATGGCTCCACATGTCAAGGAGCTCTGATGTTGGGGTTCTCCTAACTACAAAAGGTACCCATTCCGTTTATATATTTGAGAACCAGGGAAATTACCGCGAGGTGGGTCCACGGATTACCTGGCTCCCTCCCATCCCCAGCTTGCAGGGGACCAGGGGATGCTGCAACTTAGATCCAGTGTCTCACCGTCCTTGAAAGATCTGGACATTTTATCTGAGTAAATTGGCTATCAGTCCCTTTGGGAGATGACTGGGGGATTCATGACTGTGTATACCCGAGGCAGTGATGCAGGGTCCGTCCTCATGAGGACAGCTTTAGTAGACAGCTTTCAGGTCTAAAAACTGGGCCAGGTACCAAAACTCTACTGATACAGCTCCCCTCAGTTTCCTGAGAAGTCATCCTTAATTTCTTTTCATTGGTATAGTTTGAGTAATATCCTTTGGGAGTCCATCCATTCTGTGCATAGAGGCACTGCATTCTCTTCACCACTCCCGTGGGTCTCTTGGTTGCCACACCATCTTGCCAGTCACACCTGTGGTTGCACTGACCTTGCTTCAGACGGGTCAGCAGCACCACCTGGCCTCTATTCTTCTGTGATCCACTTGCTATCATGGAATCTTGTAACAGCATCTCCTACTGTCAGCCCTGGCTCCTGGAGCCCAGCCCCCCCTGAACTTCAGTCCTGTCTCTGTCCCTCTCACCAGCTCATTACTTACTGCATCGGAAGATGGGGCATGCTCTAGGTCCACCTGCAGAATAGAATTGGAGAACATAGCTACTCTTTTTATCCCTTCTTCCATCATCTACGATGGCAGCTCTGGGATTTCTGCTTCACTTAGTGTTGGCCATTCTGAAAGCCACTGAGTAACATGTTTAGTGCTTTCTCCTGGGGTCCTTGCCGGGATGTTAAGTGCTGTATCATATGGGAGGTGATCATGTTGATAAACTCTCCCTTTTCTAATTATATTCTGTCCCCTTGATCCAGCATATGATCCTGTCTGCTGGTCCATGTTGGCTCCTTCTGGGTAAGAGTCTCTTTCCACCCTTAGCGGGCACCTGTCTAGAGAGAGAGAAGCAGGACTAGGCAGAAGAGAAGATGAACCAATGCCGTTGCAGCAGAGGATTTGGCTGATCCCTTGGGGAATGTGGAGGTTGGTGGCCTTTCTGCACCAACCAGCCATGTGGTGTGGGCTTCTGTGCAAAGGAAGCGTCACTGTGGTTGAGATGGCTTCCTTTTAGCTGAGGGTGATAAAGACAAAAATTATTCTGACGCTTAAAAGGGCAAGGAGGACTTTATTCAAAATTATTGCAATAGGGATATTGCAGGAGGGGTGAGAGATTGGGCTCAACTCCAAACAGAAGGATGGATGGGGGTTTACAACCAAGGACAGGGTGAGGAGGTCAGTGGATGGAAAATTACTAGGAGACATTGAGGGTAGGAGGTTCTTGCTAAACTGGCCAGGCAGGATTCTTACTAGAGGCAGGCCAAGGAATGAGGGATAAAGGATTTGGGATGAGGAATGGGGGTGAGGAGCTTGGTCAGATATCAAGGGTTGGGGGGGTAGTTCTTGCTACGCTGGACTCAGCAAGGATGGACGTGGAAGCTCAAGGTTGAGAGCATTTGAGAAGAAGGCTCAGAGGGGCCTGAGTGGAGTTTGATCTTTGTCAAGGGTGGCTCCCAGGAAGGATCTCAGCTGTGAGCCATCAGCGAGTGTGGGGAGTTCTCAATCCTGCAGGGGGCATCAGACCTACCAGTGTCTGAAGTTAAGGTTCCCTTTGCCTGTTGACTGGTTGTCTGGGGGGGATTGATTAATGACAGGTGAGCTGATCTGTTTTGAGGACAAGGGTATTTTCTAGCCTTGGCTTTTCCTGAATAAACTCTCCCTGGGTAGATTCAAGGAGAGGACTGTTAGGTTGAAGTTGGAAAAGAAATAGGGTTATTGGTGTGATTGGAGCCAAAACTAGAAACTTGGTTAACTTCAGCCAACTTCCTTTTAGCCCACGTAGGCTCTGCAAGATAATGAATACACTAAATTGATTGGTGTCTGAGCCTCTCCCCTGACTGGGAAGCAAAGATTATGGACCACCTGGAACAGGTCATGCAGCTGAGGGTGTCTTGTACCCATCGCTCTGATGCAAAGAGCCAGAGGGAATAAATACGTCTGGGGGAAGGCTGAGGGTCAGGTAGAAGTACAAGTGTCTCCGAAAGGGTCATTAAAGCAAATGCAACCTAATTTTTCCCAGGGCTTTCCAGTTTCATGGTGCCAACGCATTCAACTTTCACAGACTTTTTACTACAATTCACACAATGTAGGACATTGCATTCCTCAGTGTTTCCCTGGTTATTTCCGGGAATCTCTGGGGGTGTCTTATGTGAACCTACAAACTAAGTCCTTTTAGATGATCGTCTAGTCCCCTTAATAACGTCTGTTGCCCAAAAACCTACTCGAGGCCAGTGCATTGCCAGTCGCGATGCCACTGGTGAGCTCTATGGGAGTGAGATGTTTTGATGGGATCTTAGTACCTTGCTTTTGCAGCCACAACCCTTCAAGGGGCCAGTCTGGCCAGTCTTTCTGGGGGGCTTGCTCAGTGTTGAAGCCAGGATGAGTTCCAGACAGAGTGGGGTACCTTCTGCCAAAAGAAGTTTTCTCGTTGCTTTGAGAGGCCCATGGGGAAGCAAGCCCTCTTTCTCTCACAGCAAATCTAGTGAGGGCATGGTAGCCATGGCTCCTGTGGAGAGCCATCTCACAGACCCAGGGGAACCAGCCTTGGCGTGAAGCTGACACTGTGGTCAGTAGATGGAAAGATAGACCATTGGCAGTGAGACACTGGATCAATTGAATTTAAAGTCTCCCCTGCCCCTCTGCCCCACAAGACTTGCTCTTATTTGAACAGATAAATTGACTATCTCTAGCCGGTTTGATTTTTTTTTTTTTTTTCATTTGCTATCTGAAGGATTTTGACATATACTTAGCTCTTTTTTTTTTTTTTTAAATCTGTCTTTAAATCCTCTCTTGAAAGGACTCAGATGCAAATCCATGAAACTTGATTCTTTGCTGTTTGCAAATACCTGTTCTCTCCTCCAGCCAACACCCCCCCCCCCACCCCCACTGCCCACAAATCCACTGAAGGTGGCCACACTTGCACATTAAACCTCAGCTCGGTATTCCAGCTGGGGCTCCCCAAATAAGGAGAACCTAGGGCAGTTATTGGGAGCCAGAGTATGGCACTGATGGCTGGAGAATCTGAGGGGTTGACAACAGGTACTCAAAACAACAATTCTAGAATCAGACCTCTGGTTTCAAGTCCCCACTCCACTACTGGGGGACCAAGAAGAAAAGTAATTTTACTTCTCCATGCCTCATTAAAATTTTTTTAAAAATGTTTATTTATTTTTGAGAGAGAGAGAGAAAGAGAAAGATAGAAAGACAGAGCACGAGGGGGGAGAAAGTCAGAGAGAGAGGGATACATAGAATCCGAAACAGGCTCCAGGCTCTGAGCTGTCAGCACAGAGCCCGACACGGGACCCCAACCCATGAACCATGAGATCATGACTTGAGCCGAAGTCGGACGCTCAACTGACTGAGCCACCCAGGCGCCCCTTCCGTGCCTTGTTTAAACTGGATTTGATAATAACAGCTATCACAAAGTCATGAGGATTAAATGGAATAATGTATGGAAGGTGCTTAGAACAGAGCTTGGTATGCAGCAGGTGCTTAATGTTATCTGTTGGTGGCTATTTTAACGGGAAGCTGGTGTGATCAGGTGAGAAGCAAGAAGGGAAGGTGTCTATTACTTGCCCTTAGCTCTTCCTGAGGTGTGCGGGCTCGGATCTGGGCAGAGTGTGCTCAAAGAGCCAGAGGCAGAATGGACAGTTCCTCCTGGGTGAAATCCTTTGCTGGCTGCCTCTTACTTCGTACATTGAATCCAAACAACTTAGTGGTGGTGATGGGGTGGAGAGGGAGGAGGGTGAGTTATTGGTTGGCGTGTCTGAGAATACTCCCTTTCCTTCTTCTGTGTGGGGAATTATTCTGGATTTGAGGGTTCTGAAGGCCTCAGAAGGTGGCTCACCGCAGCTTTAAACGTCTTCTTTTCATCTTGCTTGGCCCCTGTTGCATCTTTATTGGGTTTATAAACTCTTTTTTCTCCTCTCTTTTAAAAATCACTGTTTATTTGTAGAGCCACTCGTTTTAAAACTTGAGCAATATCTTAAATGTCATTTTTTTTTTGCTCTGGTCTGCTCATAATGCATGAGCTAGTGTCTCTTACATAATGCACTCAGAGGCCTTTGAAAATAACGATTCCCAGCAAGCATTTAGCATGGGCAGTCATTACATAACATGGAAAAATGTACAACACCCACCATCAATTTGATCTAGCCTTTTATGGTTGGGGAGATAGGGGCCACATATGGACCTTGCCAATAGAACCGGTTACTTCATCCAGTGCAGGCTGAGTCTGCTAAAGGTTTCAAGGTGAGCCGATAGACCCCCAAGTTCACTAGTCAGTGTAGTGAGGTAACCAGCCAGATTCAGTGTTCAACTGGGTCATCTCTCTCAGACAACCAGCTTTGTTTATTTTCTCTTTCCACTGTATTGGCCAATGGAATGGGATTAATTGGCCTGTTGTTTTGGCATTGGGTACAGACACAGTTACAGTCAAATCGTTGGCCAATTCAGTGGGGGAGAAACATCTGTCAAGCTTGTTGTTCCACTAGCTGATCTGGAAGGCCCGTGGAGACACAACTGATCAGATGAGAAATATAGGCCCAGGGAACATGGTAGTTAGATGCCTTGTTTCCCTTTTTACATGGCTGTATAATATTTGTGGCCTGACACCCACTCTTCCTGCATGATGCCTCAATTTTGGTAATGCATTCCGGATGACTGGCTGGTTGGTTAAACGGTTGATAGTAGAGGCCTTGCTGACAGGCGCGAGGCGCTTTGGAGTCAGAGGGATGTCGGTTTGTCACTTGGCCCTGCCAGCGATTGCTTGTGTGACCTTTGGCAGTCACTGTTCCTTTCTGAGCTTCAGTTTTCTGCAGTGTAAATGGGAACAGTTTCAATACTTGCCTCACATCATGCTTATGAGGTGTTGGGACCAACCATCCGGGTTTGCTGGAGATTGAGAGCGTTCCTGGGATGCAGGATTTTAGTTTTGTTTTTTTTTAATTTCTTTTTTTTTAACGTTTATTTATTTTTGGGACAATGAGAGACAGAGCATGAACGGGGGAGGGGCAGAGAGAGAGGGAGACACAGAATCCGAAACAGGCTCCAGGCTCTGAGCCATCAGCCCAGAGCTGGACGCGGGGCTCGAACTCACGAACCGCGAGATCGTGACCTGGCTGAAGTCGGACGCTTCACCCACTGAGCCACCCAGGCGCCCCGGATTTTAGTTTTAAACTGGGGATAGTCCTGGAAAAACTGGGAGGCGTGGGTCACCTGGGTTGCGAAGATCAGTAAGACAGGGCCTGTGGAGTATTTGAGGCATGCGGAAAACCTTTCACAAAGGTTGAGAATATTATATACTGTCTAGATTTTGACTGAGGTTTACTGGAACTAGTAAAAAAAGAGGTGCTCCTTCCCTCGAGATGGCCTGAGTTCCCACAGCATAGGATGGGCCCCTCTCCTCTCCCATATCTGACACTGTCTCTCTCAATTCTTCATTCACATGAGGTGAGGTTGACGGGCTCTTTGAGTTTTGGGGACACTCGATCTAAGAAAGGCCCAGAGCTTGTCCTCAGGGTCCAGAACGCACTGACCTCAAAGTCAGGAAGCCTGTGCTTGGTGCCCTGCTCTGTCACCTACTAGTTGTATATATGGGACACTAGCACTTTACTTCTGAGAGTCTCAGTTTCCTCAAAGAGAGAACAATCCAGTTGCCTTCCGAGGCTCTTGTGAGGTTCAGACGACATCATGCATGTCAAAGGGCTTTCCTGAACTATGAGGCATCGTTCAGATGTGAGTGCTTTATCAGCAGCACTGGCTTGGCCTCAGGAGAGAAGTGGCAGCAGAAACCTGGACTCTACATTTCAGGCCAAAAATTCAATAGTTTTCCACCTTGCCACTGGGCACCCTTAGTGCGCCAGCCCCCTGCTGTGTGCTGTATGAACGCTTGTGGTCTATAAACAAGTAAGTTCAATGTCATGTGTTGAGTGAGGAGAGGGGGTGGGCCTGGATGCTGCAGGAGCCCCAAGGAGAGGGAACCCTGGTCTGGTGCAACAGGAACCCTGAGGAGAGAGGCAGGTAGCCCAGCATGAGGGGTTCGAGAATGGCTAATGTGTGAAGGAAGCAGGTTCCAGGCACAAGGAACAGCCTGAGCAGATGTGAAGGAGAGGAGCTTCAGAGTGCATGCAGGAAACTCCGAGTGTTTCTATGTCATGGCACGTAACTTTTGGAGTAAGAACATGATAGAAGGCAAGGTAGATGGGGGCCAGATCACGAAAGGCCTCCAATGCTGTGTTCGTGTGGCGTCCTTTTGTTGTAAGAGGCAACCAGATGAAGGTAAGATAAAAGAACAAAAAGGAAGGATTTGTTGAAGGATCCCAGGAGAGTTCAGGGAATTGAGAGCAGCAGTACAGAAAAACTAGATTTGACAGTTCCTGGTCTCTGTCTCTCACTCTTTCCTACCTTCAGTTACCATCTTTCCTGTCACATGTGGCCAACATGACAAGGAACATGGTCACCAACAGCCAGAGTCACATCTATCTATCTGTCTATCTATCTATCTATCTATCTATCTATCTATCTATCTATGAGGGAGAGAGAGAGAGAAAGTACAAGCAGGGGAGGGGCAGAGGGGGAGGGAGAGAGAGAGAGAGAGAGAGAGAATTTTAAGCAGGCTCCATGCTCAGCGTCAAGCCCATTGGAGTGCTTGAGTTCATGACCATGAGATCATGACCTGAGCTGAAATCAAGAGTCAGAGTCTTAACTGACTGAGCCACCCAGGTGCCCCTGGAGTCACATCTTTCTAAGTCTATCCTCCAAATTGAAGAATCTTGCCTCCCAGTTCCAGGAGAAAAATTCCAGGAGAGGTCTCTGATTGGTTGTGTTTGGATCATATGCCAGTTTTTGGACCAATCGCTGTAGCCAAGGGGATAGGACGTTGGGATTGGCTCTGTGTGGTCATGTGCCTGTCCTTGCATTCACTTTATTCCCAGACAGAAGCAAGAGGAAGAGGTGCTGGGAAGACAATGGTAATAAATACAGTTGATCCCCATTATTCAAAGATTCCATATTTTCAAGTTTGCTTACTAAAATTTATTTGTAATCCCCAAACCAGTACTCATAGTACTTTTGTGGTCGTTGATGGATGCGTGGAGAGCAAAGAAAAATTTATGTCACCTGATGCACACATTCCTAGCTGAGGACAAACAAGGTGATGCTTGCCCTCCTGTTTCAGCTCTCAAACTGCAACCAAGTGTCCTTGTCATGGTCTATTTAATGCCATGTTTCCCCCTTTTTTTGTGTGTGCTTTTTCATGGTGATTTCACCATTTAAAATGGCTTCCAAGCATAGCGCTGAAGTGCTGTCTAGCGATCATAAGCTCATGAAAGATATGTTGTGCCTTATGGAGAAAACATGTGTGTTAGATAAGTTTCATGGACGCATGAGTTGTAGTCCTATTGGCAGTGAGTTCACTGTTAATGAATCACCAGGATATATTAATATATATGTAAAAATTAAACCAAAACACACACACAACAAGGTTACATATTATCGGTTGACAAAAATGTTGTGATCAGAGGCTCACAGGACTCTAAATGCATTTCCCCTAAAAGGAATAGTTCAGTATTCACTAATACAGTGTTGGCAGTGACTTTATAGAACTTGGCTACTTTGAATAACAAGAATGGACTGTTGTATGTAAAATGTTCTATGTAAAAGAGCTTACACTTTATTCTGGAAGAAACAGGGAACCACTGAAGGACTTTTTTTTTTTTTTAACAGTAGAGAGACACATATGATTTGTGTTTGAGAAAGTCCCTCTGGCTACTGGGTGGAGAGAGGATTGGAGGAGCCAAGACTGAAGACAGGAAGAACAGTTAGAAGGTGGTATTGACCCTAAGTGAGAGATAATGAGGCCCAACGCAGGAAGTGGTGCTGGGGATACAGAGAAGGGGATGAATTTGAGAGTGGTATTTAATAGGCAAAGTTAGCAAGGATGGGAACTCACTGATGAAGGCAGCAGGGAAGGAGAACCCCACACTTCTCAGTGCTTTAAAAATACCTACATCTGAATTTTATTTTCAAATTAAAGAAATGTCTCACTGGTCTGAGCCATGTGTTTCCTTCCACGAGAGGTGGTGGGGACCCTCAGCCTTCGGAGGGGGGCAGAGCAGCTGTAAGGGCTGGTGTTTGGGGACAGGCACACTTTCTCCCAGCGCCCTCTCTGTAAACTGCACGCAGGAGCAGCTGTGTTTTCTCTGCCTCCTTACATCATCGCCAGTCATAAAAACCCTACCGGGGGGAATTGTGCTGGCGATCTGGGCTGTGATGTATGAGACAAAGGAGTCCAGGGGCCGGTTTCAGAGTTTGTACAGTTAACATCTACGGTCACTCTCCAGGTCAATAATTTCCTGGCTTTAAGCAGCTCTGGCTGATTAGTTCAACCCTCGTCTTTTTTTTTTTTTTTTTTTAAGGATTGTTCTGAACTTTATTTTTTTTAGACATCACCATTTTTAAAAAAATTTTTAATGTTTATTTATTTTTGAGAGAGAGAGAGAGACAGAGAGAGAGAGAGTGGGTGGGGGAGGGTCAGAGACAGGAAGACACAGAATCTGAAGCAAGCTCCAGGCTCTGAGCTGTCTGCACAGAGCCTGATGCGGGGCTCGAACCCATGACCCGTGGGATCATGATCTGAGCCGAAGTCTGATGTTCAACTGACTGAGCTGCCTAGGCATCCCAACCCTGGCCTTTAATACAGCTGGTGCACCCCAGCAAGGTGCTGCAGCTGGGCTGGAGCACATCCCTGGCCCTCCCCACTCTCCTCCAGTGGATCTCCAGGTCTCTGGCTCCTTGATTACAGATGACCTGTTTTCCTTGCCTTTAGAGTTCTGCTTCAGCACTTTCCTCTGGCTGACCCATTGTAACACCTCCCCTGGGGCGCACTGTAGACTTGTGTCTACATATCTTGGCTCTCTCCCTATGGAATAGGGTGTGTAAGAACCTAGTCCTGCTCCTGCACACTCCGGACGTTTGTGTGGCCCTGCTCTGCCAGTAGGCAAGGATCTGAGCTAAATACCTATCCTTGTTTTAGGAGGAAATGTCCATCTGTTGAATTGGATCCTACCAGGCGCTCGTGCAGGACATATAAGTGTAAAAAATAAATCTTTCAGTATATGTCCTATATTAACACTAACTCACATTGTAGAGTGTTCACCATGTACCAAGCACTGTGCTGAAGGCATTTACTTGATTTACCTATTCTAATCCCCATGACCACCTTATTGGGTAGTTTCCCATCCCTTCTCCATTTTATTGCTGAGAAAATGAGGCATAGAGAGGTCCAGGAAGGTGTCCTAAGTCCTGTTGCTTGTGAGGATGTCAATCCAGGGTGGTTGATTCTAAAGCTTTTACTCTTTACTGATACACTGATATCATTGCTGATGAACACCTTCCAGGAACCGCATGCTTGCTAAGTGGGCCTCGCTGGCCAGCGTCTGACCCCATCAGGGTGCAAGAAAATCCAATGAGTCAGAGCTCAGCAATTCCCCAGGGCTGTGCCCATCACATGCCTGGAAATGTGGATTCTTCAGCTTTCAGGATTTAGGAACTCATCTGGAGTGCTGAGGTACCACCCCCAGCACACACGCTTTTTATATTATTTTATTCTGGGCATTTTCCTTTACACAAGTAACACATGACTTTATTCTCATTGTGAACATTTCAAGAATATTCCAAAGAGAATGTGAAAGTTCGTTCTTACCTCTCTTTCTTCCCCTTTTCCTCTGCTGGGTGGCCACGATTAATAGTTTACCACCCCTTCTCCCTGTCCACTTTCTATGCGTTTTCTGGCGTATGTGGGGTCTTTGCGCCCCCCACCCCCTTTTGAATACATGGGATCAGCTTAACCACACTGTTGTGCAACTTGTTTTTTTGTTTTTTTTCACTTACTATATCTTAGAGGCCTTTCCATGACAGTCCCTGTCATTTTCCCTGATTCATTTCAATGGGAATGTAGTACTCCATATTGTGGATTTACCATAATTTATTTAACCTACTTGACCAGGCACTTTTAAGCAATGCAGATCATTCGAGAAAGTAAACGATCCATGGTTACTGGGTGGTAAGAAAATAAATAACAAAGACTAACGTGGGAGACAGTTGTCAAAAGTGGAATGTTAATTAGGGTATAGGGAGAGATAAGGGGTCGGGCTAGAACCCCCGTGCCCTACCAGCTTTGACCCAGAACATCACCTGCCTGCTTCTGTCTTCTCCACTCAGCTCCCCACCTGGCTGCGGGCTCTGCAATCTTCCCTAATATTAACCTTTCCCACAGAGTGATGTCATGCTCCTTCTCCATCTGGTCCTTTCAGTCCTCTCTGACCATGGAACCCCCACGTGACCACGTGACCCCTTCCTGCTGCCATCCAAAGGAGGTTCGGACACAGGATGCCTGAGTTCCAGGACTATCTTGGCACCATCCAAAGCCACGGGGACAGCCGCTGGTTAAAACTTGCTGGCTAAAAGGCACCAGAAAGGCCGCCTGTAGCAACTCAGATTCCACCTAGGCATCTCCCCCAGTTTTACTCAGTAAAACCCAAACACCCATTTTTGTTGAGACTTTGACGAGCCCTTGAAGCCACCAAGGGCCCGGCTTGCCTGGGTACGAGTCTGAAATATGTCAGGCAGGTGTTTCCAAAGAACTTATGCTACAGGAAAATATATCCTGATGTAATCTGACTAATTTGGCTTTTGCCTCACTTTCAGGAGAACTAGCTATTTGTAATGGAAACAGTTCTCGGGCCACTTCAGACGGGGCTTTGTAATGTGAGCTGGTTAAACCCTGCAGGTGCTACGGAGGCCCCTGTTTTCATTTTACATCTCAAGTTTGTTTACTTTAATGTATTTCTCTGGGAGGGGGGAAAAAAGTGACCCGGGAGGGGTTTCACAAGTCATTTTTCATTTCGAAAAAAGAAATGGTTTTGTATTAAGAAAATTAGCGTCGAGCGGGCCCCCAGAGTCCTGCTGGCGACAGGAAGCACACATGGCCTAGGAGGATATGTTTCCTGAGACTAATTCCCCAAAGATGTGTGTTCAGGAGCCGACATACCTGGGGCCCTTGGCAGGGGCATCAATTAGAAAGCGGGAAGCCGTGTTTCCCTTGCTAATTCTTGGCTACCGAATAGGGGTTACTGAAAGCTCCTTCTTCCCCCCTCAGAGTTAGGTGGTTTTGAAAATTGTAAAATTATGAATTCCACCTTGTTTTCAATCAAGAGAGGGGGAAATGGCTTCCAGGGTGCAAAGCCCGTGTGATGGGTGGAGAGGGCCATACTTCTAGAGCACCCAGCGCCAGCCATCAGTACCGGCCCTACGCAGGTGAGGGTGCCCCCAAACAAGAGGTCGGTGGCAGTGGGGGTGTCAGGGTTGCTGCAGGCCCCGCCCCAGGGCAGGGATTCCAGCTAGAGAAGAGACGAGGGAAATGAGAGAAACCCTGTCAGTTTCCGAACATTACTTCATGCCGGTTGAGGGCAACAGATAGCTATCATTAGCCCAGAAAATACGAGGTGTTTGTCACCTATGGCTCTCCTGTGCCCTGGAGACGGGGTTCGTTGAAACTTGTACCCCAATTCCCTGCCCTTGATGGGAAAGCTGAGTGCGTGTTCCCCCATATGGCATTCCCTGTGAAGAATGTTTTCACACTTCCCGCTCCCTCCTGGACCCTGTGTTTGCATGGGCTGCCTTGAGACTGGGCCATGTCCGTCTGTGCAGGGAGTTTGACCCCTTCTCTGGTTTTACCTAGAAAATCTGCCCCTAGAAAATCAGGCATGTCATGAATTTGGCAATGTTACTGACCCTTGGTGAGGGTATAAGGAGTGGGTGCTTTTAGAGTACACATTCCTTCCGCCATCTTGTGTGTCTATCTGGGTTTTTTTTCTTCCCTCCCTCTGTCTTCTTCCCTCTCTGGAGAAATAAACAAAGTTATCGTCTTTCCTCCTAGAGAAGAGCCCCTTTCTCACATACTCAGGTGCCATGATTGGCTCACACCCCTGCTCAAATACTTTTCCTCTCCTAAGGAGAACTCTGGTGAATTAAATGTTCAACTCAAGCATAAAAGTACCCATAGGCACCTCACAGAGCATTTAAAGTAGTGTTACATGCCCTCCCGCACGTTCTCACTCTCTCTCTTTCTCAAAATAAATAAGTAAACTTAAAAAAAAAAAAAAAAAAAAGAGGCACCTGGGTGGCTCAGTCTATTAAGCGTCTGACTCTTAATCTCAGCTCAGGTCATGATCTTGCGGTTTGTGAGTTCCAGCCCCACATTGGGCTCTGCACTGGCAGTGTGGAGCCTGCTTGGTATTCTATATTTCCCTCTCTCTGCCCCTCCTGCACGTCCTCTCTCTCTCTCTCTCTCTCTCTCAAAATAAATAAATAAACTTAAAAAAAACCCCACACACAAAACGGGGCACCTGGGTGGCTCAGTTGGTTAAGTGTCCAACTTCAGCTCAGGTCACCATCTATGGTTCATGAGTTTGAGCCCCATATAGGGCTCTGTGCTGACAGCTTGGAACCTGGAGCCTCCTTCAGATTCTGTGTCTCCTTCTCTGCCCCTCACCTGCTCATTCCCTCTCTCTCTCTCTCTCTCTCTCTCTCTCAAAAATACACATTAAAAAAACCCCAAAGATGAAAACCCAAAAACCCTCAAAAATCCCAAAGACAAAACCAAAACAAGCGTTTTATATATATAGATCGATGGAGTCATATGTGATCCTAGCCAATTCAAACTGAAAAAGGCTTTGGAGACCCACTAATCTAAACCTTCATTTTACAGGTTAGGAAACAGATACCCGAAAAGGGGAAGGGACTTACCCAGGGTCACCATGAAGTAGTGGGGAAGCTGAGCTAAGAACCTGGACTTCCTGACTCCTGTCCCAGTGCTCTTTGCTCTAGGCCATGTATCTTTAGCCACCTCCTTGCCCCATTTTTTAAAGGCTGCTCTCAGGAAGGTATTTGAGTGCATACCAGCACACTCCATGATAAATCTTGTTGCTACTTTCTATTACATCTCTTTCAAATTCATCCTTCCCTCTCCTTTCCCATCTGGTAGGGGGAAGGATGGAGGGGAGACAGAATAAAACAGTTTGATCTGAATTCATTGTACCTTGAGATGTGATAACTATTTGCTGGATAAAGTCAAGTTAATGAAGAACGACTTTGGAGATTATAATGCTCAATATTTGGGAGGCTTTGGTTGGATCACAACTGTGAAACACTGGTGGGAACTGATACAATGTTACCCAAAAGTAATTTGGTGATATGTATCATGAATTTTAATAATATCATCTGTTATGTTTTGCTAAACTTTTAAACCGAATGATAATATGATACAGTTTCCATGCATGAGCCTTAAGTGAAGAGCTTGATGAATTTTTATTTTTATTTAAAAATTTTAAAATGTTTTTATTTATTTTTGAGACAGAGAGAAACAGAGCATGAGCAGGGGAGGGGCATAGAGAGAGGGAGACACCAAATCCAAAGCAGGCTCCGGGCTCCAAGCTGTCAGCACAGAGCCCGACGCGGGGCTCGAACCCATGGACTGTGAGATCATGACCTGAGCTGAAGTCGGACGCTTAACTGACTGAGCTACCCAGGTGCCCTGAGCTTGATGAATTTTTAAAAGTGAATTCACATGGGTGTCCACCATTCAGATAAAATATTACCAGCCCTCCAAAAGTCTCTCTTGTACTGTCTCCTGATCATTACTCTCCAAAAGTAACCAATATCCTGGCTTATAGCACTATAGACTAATTGTGCCCAATTCTGCATTTCGTATAAATGGGATCATAGATAAGAATTGTGCTCTTTCTTGTCTGACTTTTAGTCACATTATATCTTTGAGACTTATCCATGGTCTTGTATATACTGATTTGCTTTCTTTTTCACTGCTGGATAGTATTCCATTCCATTCCAAATATAATGGAATACTATTTATTCCATTCCATTCCATTCCATTCCATTCCATTCCATTCCATTCCATTCCATTCCAAGTATAAATGGAATACTACTTATTTATCCACTCTGCTATTGACTGTTGAATGGTTTCTAGTTCCTAAGTGTCAAAAATAATGTTGTGTGGTATCTTTGGACATGACTTTTCAATACACACACACACAGATACACACATATACATATATCCATTTCCAAGAGCATACTCTACATTTGTAGTAGAATTCTTGGTTCATAAAACATATGTATGTTCAGCTGTAGGAGGTACTGCTAACAGTTCTCAAAATCCGTTGTCTAATTTACACTTCCACAGAAATATAGGAGAGTGCTAATAGACCTATATCCTAACAACACTTGGTTTTGGTTTAAAACAATTTAGACATTCTGATTGTAGGGGATGATATCTCATTGTGGTTTTAATTAGGCGTTCACAAATAACAAATTGAGCCCTTGGGTATTGCCCTTTTGTCAAGTGCCTGTTCAAGATTTTTTTCCCATTTGGGGAGGTGTCTTTTTCTTATTATTCAGAGGAGTTCTTTATATATTCAATGTACAGTTTCTTTGTATTGTAAATGCCTTCTTGCATTTTGTTTGCCGTTTCCCCCTTTTAATGGTGTCTTTCCATGAACAGTAATTCTTAATTTTAAAATAGTCTAATGTACCTGGGCACCTGGGGGACTCAGCCGGTTAATTGTCTGACTTTGGCTCAGGTCATGATCTCACGGCTCATGGGTTCGAGCCCCATGTTGGGCTCTGTGCTGACAGCTCCGAGTCTGGAGCCTGCTTCAGATTCTGTGTCTCCCTCTCTCTCTGCCCCTCCCCTGCTCACGCTCTGTCTGTCTGTCTCTCTCTCTCAAAAATAAACATTAAAAAAATTTTTTTAGGGGCACCTGGGTGGCTCAGTCGGTTAAGCGTCCGACTTCGCCTCAGGTCATGATCTCACAGTCCATGAGTTCGAGCCCCGCGTCGGGCTCTGTGCTGACCGCTCAGAGCCTGGAGCCTGTTTCGGATTCTGTGTCTCCCTCTCTCTCTGACCCTCCCCCGTTCATGCTCTGTCTCTCTCTGTCTCAAAAATAAATAAACGTTAAAAAAAATTAAAAAAAAATTTTTTTAAATAGTCTAATGTACCAATCTTTTCCTTTATGTTTAGTGTTCTTCGTGTTTTGTTAAGAAATCTGTGTCCATCCATGGTCATAAACATACACTCCTGTGTTTTATTCTAGGAACTTTATTGTTTTACTTTTCACATTTAAGCTTATGATTCACCTGAAGTAGAATTTAGAGTATGTTATGAGGTGAGAATCAACAGCCATATTTTCCATAAGTTTGTGCAATTCATCTAGTACCATTTATTGACATGACAGTTTCCTCCCCACTATGCTGTAGTGGTATCTTTGCCATAAATCAGGTGACTGTATAAATTTGTGTCTGATCTCAAGTTTGTTAGTCAAGTCCCTTCAATCTTTATGCAGCCTTATTTACTTTTGTGTCTGTTTGTATTATCAGTTACTGAGAGATATGTTTCAAAACATTCCACTATGATTATGGAATTGGTTATTTTCCTTTTAGTTCTAACAATGTTTGAGGCTCCATTACTAAACTCATTTGAATTTAGGATTGTTATGTATTCCTGTCGAGTTGGCCCCTCTATAATTATAAATTGTTACTATTTTTTTAATGTTTATTTTTTATTTTTGAGAGGGAGAGAGAGAACGCAAGCGGGGGAGGGGCAGAGAGAGAGGAGAGAGAGAATCCTGATGTAGCGAGTCTGACGCCGGACTCGAACCCATGAACTGTGAGATCATGACCTGAGTGGAAGTCGGATGCTCAACCGACTGAGCCACCCAGGTGCTCCATGAATTGTTATTCTTAATGTCTACTAATACTTTTGGTCTTAATGTCTGTTTCATCTAATATTAATAGATCTATACCTCCTTTTAAAAATAATCTGTTTATTCTTTGATGTTTTTATGGATGTTTTCCCATCCATTTATTTTTAAGTTTTTATTTGTGTCTCTTATAAGCAACATGCATTTAAAAAATCCAGATTAATTGCCATTATGTTTTAATTGGAACATTTAGTCCATTTCTAGTTTTTGGCTCTTATGGATCAAGTTGCAGTGAATATTTTAATACAAGACTTTTTGTGAGTATATGCTTTTTTCTTGGGTTAATCTAGGGATGAAATTGTTGGGTCACAGAGTTGGTGTTTAATTTTATTGTTTCCAATTCATATTATTTAAGCATAATTTATATACAATAAAGAGTTTAAAGTGTACAATTTGATGAATTTCAACAAATGTAAACAGCCACATAGCTACCACCCCAAATTAAGATGTAGGTTATTTCCATCACTCCAGAACCTTTCCTTATACATGGCCTTGAGATGTTGACCTGATTTTCATCACCATAGCTTAGGTTTTTATGGAATCAGACAATAGCTACACTTGTCTTCCTTATTTCATGCCAGGTAATGCTTTTAAAACTCATCTGGCTGTTGTATGTATCAGCGGTTTATTCTTTTATTTATGAGCACTATTCTACTGTATGAATCTAACTACAATTTATTTACGGACATTTGAGTTATTTCTAATGGTTGAAGTTTTTGTGCACTTATATATTTTTTAATGCCTCCCTCCCCCCCCCCCCCCCCCCCGCTTTTTCATTCTCTTGGGTAAATACTTAGAATAGAACCACTAGGGCATTCTGTAGGTCTACATTTATAATAAACTGCCAAACTGATTTCCAGACTGGTTTGCATAATTTTATACCTTATCAGCAATGTATGAGATTTGCAGTGCTCTGCCTTCCTCCCCAAGTGTGGTATTGCCTTGGTGTCCCACTGTGATTTTACTGTGCATGACCTTGATGAACAATGCTGTTGAGCACTTTCCTCATGCTTATTGTCCATTCATATATCTTCTTTTTGGCACTCTTTTTAGCACACTTTAAACATTGGGTGGTCTATATTTTTCTTATTGATTTGTAGGAGCTCTTTATATATTCTGGATATAAGTCTTTTGTCAGATATATGTATTGTGAGTAATTTCTCCCAATCTATGGCCTGGCTTTCATTTTCTTGGTGCATTTGTTAATAATAGTGAATAGTTCTTTGAGGAAAAGTATCCTCTAGGTGTCCAATAATGTTATGCGGGATATGATGAAAATACTTATTACAGACTGTTGGATTGAAAGAGGAGGATGCAACATTTTACTTTGCATTATGACCTTAATTATTTAAAAATACGCATTTTAAAAGGTGGAGAGAAATACACAAAACATTGCTTTGGCTGACTCTGGGTAGTGAGATTATGCTCTCCTGCAGTTCTTTGTTGTGGTAAATGCACATAACATAAAATTTACCATTTTCGCCATTTTAAAATGTACAGTTCAGTGGCATTAAGTACATTGATGATGTTGTACAACCATCGTCACCACGATCTAACTCCAGAACTTCCCCATCACCCCAAATGAAAACCCTGTACCTATTAAGCAGTCATTCCCTATCCCTCCTCCCATAGTCCCTGGCAAACACTAATCTGCTTTCTGCCTCCATGTGCCTGCTATTTTAGAAATCTATACATTTGGGGCTCCTGGATGGCTCAGTCGGTTAAGCGTCCGACTTCGGCTCAGGTCGTGATCTCACGGTCCGTGGGTTCCAGCCCCGCATCAGGCTCCGTGCTGACAGCTCAGAGCCTGGAGCCTGCTTCAGATTCTCTCCCTCCCTCTCTTTCTGCCCCTCCCCTGTTCGTGCTCTCTCTTTCTCTATCTCTCAAAAATAAAAAAAATTTTTACAAGTATATACATTTGGTATCTTTTTTCTGACTTTTTGCTAATGAGTATGTGCTTCGATACGAGAAGTAAAGCAGAAACCAAGAACCAGGAAGGATGTCTTCTGGAGGGGAAACAAGTATGTTATGAAGAATTGATGCTAAGCTTATGCCAGAGGGAGCGGGGAGTAGAATTCCCTTTGTGACAGTAGCTCAACATGCTCGGCTCGGCTAGCTGCTCCTGTCCCGTGTATCTCACCCCCATCCTGGCAGCCGGGTTCTAATATTATGCCCAAGTTACCCATGATGCTGTGTCTCCTTCCCAGGTGCCATTTTCTCTGACTTTCTACTGCATTGGGAGTAGAGACCATGTTGGTTCAGTTCTCCAGTTCAATCTCTTTGCTGTCCGGTATGACCCCAGCTTATCCTTTCGGCCATTAAGAGTTCTGGAGTAAATGAACGCCTTTGTACAATAAATGACTTTGCCCAGACTCTAGAGAGAAAAGAATCAGATGGGTCTGTAGGTGTAGCCTCAGAGCCACGGGCAGGCTCTGAAAGTGCCGCTAAGGGGCTGAGGCCAGCCCTGAGAGAACATATCTGTATGGTAGATTCATGAGGCCCCTCGTGACTTTCATGACCAGGGTGGGAGGAGAGAAGTAATAGTGAGTGACATTTATATAATGTGTTACAGTTTACATAGCTCAGCATGTGCATTACCTCATTTAATCCGGAAGGAGCATAGGGTGGGGCTTCAGCACGTGGCCCCAGAGTTGGCTTGTCCCAGTTTGCATCCTGGCTGCACCACTTACTGTTGACCCCGGAATATTTGTGCACCCCATATCCCAGTTTCCTTACACGTGTGGTGAAGACACTGATAGCACACACAGATTTGTTGTGATAATTAAATAAGGTAGGCGGTGCTCATAAAGTGCTTAGAATTGTGCCTGGAGCATAGTAAACACTAAATAAAAGTTGCTTGTTATTACTCAGTTCTCTCAGTGGGCCCTGGAGATATGTAGACATACCCCATTTTATGGGCAGCTGACTGGGGCTCTGAAGGATGGAGTGACCTGTCTGAGGTCACACTGGAGAGGTTGGGGGGGGACGCAGGTCTTGGACCAGGTCTGTGTCACCCCAAAGCCGTGACTTTCCAGCTCCTTCATGCCACCTCCTCTGACATGCACTTTGCCTGGGCTCATGGGCAGGAGAGTCTGCCCCTGCACCGGGTGTCAGGGAAGATCACCCGTCTTGTCCAGATGAGCTACAACCTGAATGAAGATAGCTGAGAAGTCACTTTGTACTCCGCCAGAGTATGATGGGAATGTAAAGAATTGTTACTAATACTTTAATAAAGTATTTAAAATTTTTTCCTAGCACTGGTTTCCCACGTTCTGGTAACAGCACCCTGATTTCCTAGGGGGAACCACCACTCGCCCACTCAGTCTGGGCGTAGGATTGTCCGTGGCTAGAGGGATGGGTGTGTAACACAGGTCCGGCCAATGTGAGCACTGTGTCATTTTAGCCACCAGGATTAGCTCTGAAATCAGTATTTGATCCAATCTGGGAACCACCAGGTTCAGTTGTAGGGATTTGATCATGGTTGTTGGGGCAGAGGCGTTTGCTTTCCTCCGGGGAGAGCTGGGAGAGCTGGAGTATGGGATAGAGCCTGAGCTCCCAACACCATCTTGCTACCACGGTAGGGACAGCCTGCTGAGAATGGGGCCTGCCCAGAGGCAAGCAGAGCTGTAGATGGAGACTGAGCCAAGGGCCAGTGTCCCCTGGACTTAACTGGGCATGAGTCTAGATTTCCCGGGACTCTTCTGTTCCGCTACCTTTTGTTGGCACCTACTGGCCTTCTAACGCTGTGCTTGACTGTTATGTCCTTTTCATATCCCAACAGCCACTCAGAGGAGGTGGTAATAGCCCCATATGACAGAGGGGGAAACTGAGGCTCTGAGTGGTGAAGTGATGTGGCCAAAGCACACAGGTGAGCAGAGTTCCTTCTGCTGAGGGCTCAGCCGCTCTACTGAGAAAGCCAGCGACAGTGTCTGAATAAAGTCCCTGTCTTCTTTCTTTGCCCTCCAGCAAGGATGCATGTCCTCCTGGAAATGTCACAACAGAAGGGATGGATGCCCTAGAAAGGCGTCTTCTTTGGCTCCCTCCCTCACCACCCTCAATTATCCTTCTGACAGCCAGATCAGAACCAAATTGGATTTAGTGCATTTCACAATTTTTTTTGAACAAATTTGTGGATTAAGGGAACAAATTAAATCCACATTTTTATTTGACATCATCAAAAATATGACATGCAGACTGGAAATGGACCTTCCTGGTCTGGGAATAATTTCAGTGAAGACCAAATCCCTACATCCCAAGGGTATTTGTTTAAAAAACAAAGCAAAACAACAAACAACAAACAACAAAAAAAATCCAGATTCTCACAAACACCTGTAGGAAGCCTGGTCCCAAAACTTACCTGAGACCTGGGATCTGACACTTGGGGTGAGGCGAGGCCACACCAGCCCATACCTGAGCTGTGACTCTAGTGGGAAGGGGGCCTCTCTGCCCCCACCCATCATTCATCTGTCTTCTGTTTCCCCTGTGACTCTCCCTTGGCTACAGCCCAATTTAAGTTTCTGCATTTTTCTATAACTGGACTAACAGATTTTCATGTTAGTGCCAAATCAAGTTCCCTATCCCTTCTCTAAATTCTTAGTTAGGCCAATAAATATATAGCTCATTTGGCATTTAGGTGCCTTTGGCACTTTACCCAATAGCTACTAAAAGAATATAAATACTTCACTTTTCTCACCTTTGTTTCTTGGTTTCATGGTAGAAAGACAAGCTATATGTGGGCAGGGAATGTGACTTCTACTTCTCTATATATGTACCCAACATGTAGTAGCATGAAATGAGAATTTATTACCTTATAAATTTAATTGGCATGTGATTACTTAACAATACATGATCTTGGCTAGGCTTAGTGGAGGCGAGGCTATAAAATACATTGGGTTAATGTGAGGGCTCTGATGCTAGAGAGCCTGGGTTTGAATCCTGGCTCCCCATTCATTGATTATATGATTTTAACAATGATATAATCTCTCTATGCCTCAGTTTCCCTGTCCATAAACTGGAAGTAACAATAACACTCGATGAAGCGCCTAAAACAGGACCACATTCTTTAAATGTCTGTTGCCACAATTTCATTATGTCTTTCCAATAGTCCTTATAGTCTTAGAAAATACATATCGCTAATAGGTAGGCGGACTTTATCTTACCCAATTTTTGTCTCGATTATCAGATTCTTATCTTTAAAACATGAATTATCTGATGATTGTGGGTTTTTTCACCATTATATAAGTTGGAGGAACAGAATAGAAGCTGACCAAAAACAATAAAACAAAGAAAAGCGTAGAATGAATCAGTGTTAGCAAAAGACAAGAGCCCGAGGGAGCATTAGGAAGGCTGCCAAGTAGATCTATTAAGTAAAAGAGAGATGGGGAGAAAACCATCAATTAAAATTAATTAAAAATTTTAATTGTTTGTGATGCTGACCTCATGCTCCAGGTGCCTGAAACAAAAGAAGAAATGTGGATAATTGAGTGGCCATGACATTTTTCCAACTGGCCACTTTTCTCTTAACAAGACCACACCTGTCTCTTCCTCATGAGCTCCTTGGGTCAGGACCTGAATCATGGCTCAGGTTGCACTCTGCTGGAGAGGAAGTCCTGAGGCCTGGCAGACAGCTATCTAGACCTTTCTTCCTCATTCTTATCCAGCAGCACGTCCTGCTGATTACACTTTCAAACTGAATTCTGCTTCTCTGTACCTCTCCCCTACTCCAAGCCTCCGTTTCCAGCTGGAAAACCACAGTGCCTTGCTAAGTGGTTTCCTTGTTTCTACTCTTACATTTATCATTCTCTGAAATTGCCTTGTCTTGATTTTTCTAGTTGTTTTTCCCATTAGCCTGTAAACTTTGCATTTGCCAGTGGCTGGTACACCCATGGCCCCATCATTTCTTTTTCTTTTTTTTCAATTTTTATTTAATGTTTATGTATTTTTAAGAGAGAGAGAGAGAGAGAGAGAGAGAGAGAGAGAGAGAGAGACAGAGCACAAGTTGGGGAGGGGCAGAGAAAGATGGAGACACAGAATCTGAAATAGGCTCCAGGCTCTGAGCTGTCGGCACAGAGCCCGATGTGGGGCTAGAACTCATGAGCGGTGAGATCATGACCTGAGTCGAAGTCAAATGCTTAACCAACTAAGTTACCCAGGTGCCCCTTCAGTTTTGACTCCTGATTTTGTTATTCAATTTCTCTTTTCTATTTAGTCTTCAGTCGCTGGGAAGCCTGACCTTGCAGAATCACTTGGAGCCGGTTGTTGTAAGGGAGTTGGGTTGGGGACAGGGGTGGGGGCAGCGAGACCCTGCTCTGCTGGCAGCATTGTTTCTTGATTGAATGGAAAGAGCTGGAAATAGTTGCCTTCTCAAGTAAAAGACATTTTCTTTCCCAAAGGGAAGTCCACTCTATAGATAATGAAAGTGAGCCCCTGATAGACCTTCTGGGCAACATTTTGCCAAAGTCATTCAAATTATAAGACTTCAAAGTCATGAAAGGTAGTCATGCTCTCCCTTTTAAGTGTGTCATTTGTATTTTTCACACTCAGGAGCTGGAGAATGAATGAAATATTGCCAAATTAAGATGACCTACTCGCCTATGGTGACTCTGGTAGTCAAGCCTCTTCCACCTCATTCTTAGCAATTATATTCAGCTTTTGAATGTTTGCCTCACACAATTCTGCTTCCCTGATATTGGCTCTGGGGGCTCTGAGGTACAAGGGTTGCCATCACTCTCTCTCTCTGCCACATTTGTGACCACCTTGGGAAATATGAGGTCATTACACATGGTCCAGAGTCACTCATCAGGAAGGATCCCAGGCTGTTTCTCGTATAAGGAAGTTCCATCCTGGCGTATTTGATTCCCCCTTCCCCCTTCTGCCACAGCTGATTGGAGCGGGAGTGGTCACCCCAAGGCCATCCAATCCAAAGGCTGGTAGACACAGATCCTGACTCAAGACAGGAAACTCCAGCCAATGAAATGAGTCAGTCACATCCCATCCACCCCCTTTGGAGCTTGATCTGGGAAATGCAGACAGAATCATATGGTCACTGGAAGTTTGGAAGGTCATGAGAAAGGGAGAGGCCTTGTGGGCTCAGGAGCAAATCAGAGTTAGGAGGACTCAGAGGCAGAAGTGCTGAGCTGAAGAGGGGATGGTTAGAGTGGTGCTCAAGGAAGCCACTGGAAGCAGGAAGAGATGGGGCAGACACACAAAGAAAAGCAGAGACCCAGAGAGTGGCCAGGTCAAGGTAAAGGTGGAATGCTAGAGGGAAGCTCCCAGAGTCTTGCAGCAGGGGCTCCTGGAGCACCTTGGTGGATGCTTTGGGTTCTCGAAGCCCTTCCTGGTCCAGATTCCAGGATCCCAGGTTATGGTATGCCCCTGATTTCCATGAGATTTCTGACTCCTGTGTTGTTGTGCCACAACAAACCCTCATTGCCTGAGCCACCCCGAATGGCTTGCTACCTTTATGGGCTCACAAGTCGACATACCAAAAGTAATTACCACCAGTGGGCTGCAGCCCCACACCAGCATGGGCCGTTTCTGTTAGGCTCTGTGTGTGGGTGCGTGGGGGTGATGCATAAGAGCTTTCAGGGTGTGATGCCTCTCTTCAAATGCTCTGCTAATATCCACAGGGGTGGTTGCATTCCTCAGGGATCTAGCTCTGTTTTCTTTTTTTCACGTATCCCCCAATTTTATGTACATGTATGTTTTATAAAAACATTCATAACCGTATCATATATAAACTATAAATATATGTAATATCTAAATATAAACACACACCCATATGTTATAGGTACAGTACAGTTGCAACTTCGATGGGGGTTAGAGTCTGCGGTGTGTGTTAAGCCAAGGCTGTATACAGTCAGAATCATGCCTGAGAACCCTCTCAACACCTGTAGAGCATATGTACATGATTTGGGGTCTGGAACTACAGCTTTATAGTAATAGTAAAGATAAGTGCAGAGAAATGCCAATATGAGACCTTCCTGCAGAGTGCTTGCTGAAGTAATTGCAAACAAGGAAAACAGATTCTGGTTTCCCAGCCCCTGCTGAATGTTCAAAGTGGCAAAACTGTGACCATAACTTGTAAAGACATTTTCCTTCCCAAGCGGCCACCGAATAATTTCTCCCGGCAAACGAATCGCCGTGACATTCCCTGTAAGTCAGATATTCTAGGAGACGATTTTTATTGCGACCCTCATGACTTTCCAAAGATTTGAGGTAGTTCTGATAATTGGCACATAGATAATAGCTCCAGTAAACTAGAAAACAAACCCGAAAAATCATAGAAAGGGTCAAATAATGAAAAAAAAATGAAGCTGATATCATTCCCACAATGGACAACTGAACTCTGAACTTCCTGAAGTCAAGGGAAAAAGGGAAAATCCTAGGGGCGCCTGGGTGGCTCAGTTGGTTAAGCGTCCAACTTCAGCTCAGATCATGATCTCACAGTTCGTGGGTTTGAGCTCTATGTCGGGCTCTGTGCTGACAGCTCAGAGCCTGGAGCCTGCTTCGGATTCTGTGTCTCCCTCTGTCTCTGCCCCTCCCCTGCTCACGCTCTGTCTCTATCTCTCAAAAATAAATAAACGTTAAAAAAATAAAAAAAAAAAGAAAGGGAAAATCCTAGATAAGAATTATCATTGTTTAATCAAAGTCATCAAGATTAAAAGTCACTTGTAATTTCATCACAGTGATATTCTTATTTTACTTGTAGACACTGTATTCCAGTGTCTCTGTAAGCAAAATAATAGGTAATTTTATTTTAAAAATATTCGAATAGGCAAAACATTCACATAGTCTGAAAATAAAAAAGTGTGAAAAGTTTCGCTCTCATCCTGGTCATACATTTGCCCATTTCAATTCCCCCCAACCACTCCCGCCCCGTTTTGTATCCTACTAGTTTTTTTTTTTTTTTTTTTTTTAACATTTATTTATTTTTGAGACAGAGAGAGAGCATGAACAGGGGAGGGTCAGAGAAAGAAGGAGACACAGAATCTGAAACAGGCTCCAGGCTCTGAGCTGTCAGCACAGAGCCCGACGTGGGGCTCGAACCCACAGACCGCAAGATCATGACCTGAGCCAAAGTCGGATGCCTGACTGAGCCACCCAGGCGCCCCTGTATCCTACTAGTTTTTATGCACATTCGGTAACATCGTCATCATCATCATCATCAACAAAATACAGATTCTTATTCCCAGGCTCTTCTTATACCTTGATTTCTTTCATTTAACAACCTTTCTTGTAGACTTTTCCATATCAGTAGAAAAGCTCCCTCATTCTCTTTCATACCTACAGGGGCCTAATTTACCTAAATTTACCTAATTTAACCTGGGACCTATGGATAATCATTTAGGTTGTTTCCTTTGTTTTGCTATTCTAAACGAGGCTAGGAGAGTAACATTACGTACATGTAATTTCGCACATGTATGTATATGTGTTGTAAGTGTATATTTCAATATAATATATATGTTATATAAAATTATATAATGCTATAACTATGACAAGTATATATAAAGAATATATATGATAAATATATATTTCACACATTTATAGGAGATAAATCCCTGAGGCAGATTGCTGGGTCAAATGGTAAATGCATTTGTGAATTTCATAGCTGTCACCACATTGCCCTGCACAGGGGTTTTGACAATTGATGCTGCTAGAAGCGGGGCCAGAGGGTTGAGCTGCCACATAACATCTATATACTCCAGAACCAGACTCGTCTCGCTAAGTTCCGGGGAGGAAGGAAAAGGAGTGAAAGAAAGGAAGACCTATCTATCAGGCACTCTACATATACACCCTCATGATGCTGTGAGGCAAATTTGTGACCCTGATTTTTCCTCATGAGGCACTTTTGTCTGAGCGAGGTTAGGGAATTTGTGCCGGATCTCGGGGAAGTGGGCAAGGGTTCTGCCCCGGAAGCTGGCTTGGTTTTTGTACCCCGGAGTCCTGGTGCCCTGGAGGCTATCTCAGCAGGGCCCTGGTGTCCTTCTGATGGCATTCGTTCGTGAACCAGCCGTGGTGCCAGCAAAGTTCTCAGGGTCTCAGGTATTTTATTGTCTTGCCTGCTTTGAAATTCCAGTGTCACAGCTCAGCTCTTGTCAGCTGGCAAGCCTTCCCCCGGCTGTCACTTGGCGTCCTCCCCAGGGTCCAGCCCCGGGCCCTCACAAATCGTTCTTGAAGTTGGAGCAGGGATCCTCCGGGTGCCCCTCTCCCAGAAGGGCATCCAACCATCCCTCCAGGTCCTGTACCAGCTGCTCCAACTCCTGCACCTCTTTTTCTAGCTTCTCCAAGAAAACGTGCAAGTGTTCCTTCAGCCAGGTCCTGATGACCTTTATTGGCTCTTCTGCGGGTTCATCGGTCTGGTATTCAAATCCCTGAAAGGCAGATATCAAAATTGCATCTTGAGCTTTTTCATGTAGGATGCACCCCCCCCCCCCCCACCCCTGTGCTCCTTGCCACTGGTTTCAAAAAGCTTTCTGAGCCTTTGCAGGGTTTCTGTCTGGAGTGACTATCCCCACCTTCTCCACCTGGCCAGCTCCTAATTATCGATCCTTCAAGATCCAGCTCGCCAGTGACACCTCTGGGAAGCCTTCCCGGATTTCCTCAGCCAAGCTTGACATCCCCTCAGTACCTTTCCTGAATATGTTACCTGGGAAGCCACAGGATTCTGGGGATAGTTACATTCTCTGATCCTTTCTGACACCTCCCAGCTTCTTCCTGAAACAGGCACGAACATCACCCCTTAACAAGGGCAAGTGAGCAGTAGTTGAAATGAACATGTTTGGTCCTCCCAGTGGGTGAACGAGGTAGGAGAAGGCAGGCTGTGGAGGCCTCGTTGGCATGCGGCCGTCTCCATAACACCCCTCCCGACCCCGTGTGGACTTGGCTCCTCCTTTCTGAGATTTCGGAATGCTCACCTGACATTCCTGTGCCCACGTACAGGACCAAGATCAGCAACGCCAACAGCGTCTGGGGGCAAGAGGAGGAGGAAGGAGGTGACTTTCTTGGGGGACAGCAGGCATCCCTGCTTCCCTCACAGAGGGCTAGGCACGGGGGTGCTATAAGATCGTTTTTAGAGCTCAACTTTTTACTTTATCCTTATCTTAACTTTATCCACGTCATGCATGCTTATCACACAACCCCCAAACATTGCAAAAGCCGGTAACATGGCAGCCTCCTGCCATTCCATTGGTGTTTTTCCTCCCTTCTGCCTGCTGAGAAGGCCCGCCTCTCTTCTCAGTCTTGCCTTGCTTTTTTTTTTACATTTTTGCTCTACATGATCTTTAAAAGGAATCAACCTTATTGTGGTATACTTCACAGGCAGTAAAAGGCACACATTTTAAATGTATGGTTTGGTGAATTTTGACACGTCTACACCTGTGGACTATCATCCCACTCAAGAGAAAGAACATTTCCATCATCCCAGCGCGTTCCCTTATGTCCTTCTATAGTCTGTTGCCTCCTTGCCCTCACCATGCCAGAGGTATCCACTAATGTGCTGTGTCACTATGGAGTAGTTTTGCCTGTTCCGAAACTTCAAATGAATGGAAACTCATAGTCTGTACTCTTTTGTGGTAAGCTACTTTTTTTTTAATGTTTATTTTTGAGAGACAGAGAGAGACAGAGTGCGAGTGGGGGAGGGGCAGAGAGAGAGGGAGACACAGAATCGGAAGCAGGCTCCAGGCTCTGAGCCGTCAGCACAGAGCCTGATGCAGGGCTCAAACTCAAGGACCGCAAGATCATGCCCTGAGCTGAGGTGGGACACTTAACCGACTGAGCCACCCAGGCGCCCCTGTGGTAAGCTACTTCTGCGCAACATAATGCTTCTGAGGTGTCTCCATGTTTTTGTGTTCCCTGCTATTGATGAGTAATATCATCTTGTGTGAATATGGTGCAGTTTATCTCTTCACCTATTGATGGACCTTGGGCTCCTTCTAGTTTCTGA
The DNA here is from genome assembly GCF_046562875.1 of Panthera onca. NCBI lineage: Eukaryota > Metazoa > Chordata > Mammalia > Carnivora > Felidae > Panthera > Panthera onca. The sequence goes on along the minus strand of NC_138339.1, from coordinate 61,825,814 downwards.
CTATCATGAATAAAACTGCTGTGAACACCTTGGATACGCCTCTTTGTGTGGACATGTGTTCTCATTCTGCTTGGGGCAGTACCCAGAAATGCAAATGCTGGGTCATATGGCGAGTGTATGTTTAATTTGATAAGAAACCACCAAACTGTTTTCCATGGATTGGTACCAATTTCCATTTCTACCAGCAACACGAGGATTCGTGTGGAGCAGAGATGCTCCACATCTTTGTCAGTAATCTTCTTCATGTTAGGCATTCCACTGGTTGTGTGGTAATATCTCAAGCTAGTTTTTACCTGCATTTCCCCAATGATTAATGGTGTTGTCTTAGTCTGTTTGCACTGCTGTAACGAAGTATCACAGAGCCGGTGGCTTATAAACAACAGAAATTTCTTATAGTTCTAGAGGCTGTAAGTTCAGGATGAGGGGGGCAGTAGGGTCGGGGTCTGGTGAGGGCGCTCTTCTGGGTTGTAAGCAGCCATTTATTTTCTCATTGTATCCTCATGTGGCAGAGAGCAGAGAGAGCTCTCTGGGGTCTTTTTTTAATAAGGGCCCTAATCATCACCCAAAGATCCCAACTCCTAATACCATCATTTTGGGAGTTAGGATTTCAACATAGGAATTTGGGGGGGGAGGGACGTAAGCATTTAGTCCATAACAGATGTTGAGCATCTTTTCATGTGCTTACTGATCATAATTCACACATCTTACTTTGTGGATGTCTATTAAAAACTCTTTGCTCATTTTTGTTGTTGTTGAGCAGTTGTCTTCGTATTAAGTTATAGTTCTTTATGTGTTTTGGATATACAGTTTTTTTTCAGATGTTTGTATTGTGACTACAAAGTCAAAGTCTGTGGCTTGCCTTCTCGTTTTCTTACCAGTGTCTTAGAAAATTAAACGGTTTCAATTTTTTTTAAGTTTATTTATTTTTGAGAGAGAGAGAGATAGAGAGAGAGAGAGAGAGCGTGCTAGTGGGGGAGGGACAGAGACAGAGGGAGACACAGAATCCGAAGCAGGCTCCAGGCTCTGAGCTGTCAGCACAGAGCCTGACGTGGGGCTCGAACCCAGGAACTGCGAGATCATGAGCCGAAGTTGGACGCTTAACTCACTGAGCCACCCAGGCGCCCCATAAACGGTTTCAATATTGATGAAGTTCAAATCATCAAATATATTCCCTTTATGGTTGTGCCTTTTGTGCGCAGTCTAAAAAATTTTGTCGAACTCGAGGTTGTGAAGATTCTCTCCTCTGTCTTCTAGACATTTTATTGCTTTAGCTTTCCAGTTAGGTATATGGTCCATTGTGAACCTCCAGCACCGCTGGGTTTCCAGTATCTCTGCTCTGCTCCCAACTGCATAGCAGCCACTCTGCGGAGAGCAGCTAATTTAGCCCTTGGCATGCACATCCCCGCCCCCTCAGCCAGGGAGTCATGGGGCTCCCCTTGGTGCACAGCTCTCCTCCCTCTCCAGGGCCGTGTTCTCTAGAGCCCAGCTGCTTTAGCTGTCCCACACTGGGCAGCTCAGTGGGGACTGCTGTGCGTGCTTGGGCTCTGCTTCTCGGTGCAGCAGCCTCCGGGAAAGAGGCGAGGCTATCACGAGTTTTCCTTTTCTCAGGGATGGCACTCTTGTGCTGCCTGTTACCCCTCCCCTGAAAATAGCTGCTTTGTAGATATCGACAGTTTTGTGGTTTCTTACGATGGGAGGGCTAGCTTCGCCCCAGCTACTGTGTTAAGGCTGCAAGTGGAAGTCTAATCATAGCGTTTTAGTGCAGGCTGGAGGGAAGGAGCTTCCTGGAGGCAACATCGCTCGCTGATGCTTGGGTCAGCCCACGATCATTTAGGAGATTCTGGTGGATGTGCCAGGATTAAGAGAGGAGACAGGGGCCTTTTAGAGAGGTGGGAGAAGAGAGAGGCCGAGTCTGAGTCTGGAAGGGGCCTGGCGCCCGCTCTTGGTGGCTTTGTGGTGTGTCTGGGCAGGCCTTAGCCCAGGGAGTTCAGAGACACCTGCTTTCAACAGACAACGTGAGCTGCGACAGTGATGGTGTCAGGGACAAGCAGAAGTCGACAAAGGATTAAGACAAACACAGTATTGACTGACATGGAACTTTCCTCGACTCATTAGATGTGGGCTGAGTCAGATTTAATTTGACTTGAAATAATATATTTCTTACTTACCCGAGTTCACGAAGCAAGATTTAGACCTGCTACCACAACAAGGAAGATAAAAGATTTGCATAATTTCCCTCTCCCCCAGATAGTTTTCTTTATATATACTAGTAACTATATTATTATTATGATTAACTTTAAAAATAAAAATAAATTACAAAGCATCAATCTGGCTGAGTCTTACAGTCTTACAGACACTGACGAGGGAAAGAGGCCAGGCGTAAAGGTACACACCGACAGATTCCGTTCACGTGAAATTCAAGAACACACAAAACTCTACGATGGTAGAGATCAGAGATCATGGTTATGGGGGGAGGGGCGTGAGATGGGAGGGGCCTGAAGGAGGCTTCTGGGGTACTGGAAATGGAAATGTTCCATTGCTTGATGTGGGGGACGATACCTGGGTGTGTGCATTCAATGTAAAGATCATTGCATTTTACACTTAAGTTTAGGGGGCTTTTTCTTTTATAGTTTATTTTTTATTTTTTTAAATGTTTTTATTTATTTTTGAGACAGAGAGAGACAGAGCATGAGCAGGGAGGGGCAGAGAGAGAGAGAGGGAGACACAGAATCCAAAGCAGGCTCCAGGCTCTGAGCTGTCAGCCCAGAGCCCAACGCGGGGCTCAAACTCATGGACCGCGAGATTGTGACCTGAGCCGAAGTCGGACGCTTAACCGACTGAGCCACCCAGGCGCTAGGGGGCTTTTTCTTAACAGTGTTCCCTGGGAATCTTTCTACAGACACACAGAATTATCTCATTCTTTGTAATGGCTGATGCTCAATGCTCTGATATTTCTTTAACAGCCCCTCTGTCCATGTACTTTACAGAACAATGCCTTCCCCAGTACACTTGCTGTTGGGTTTTTATTTTGTGCTGTTTGGAGACTAAGGGGGGAACAGGGGCAGGATTAAGTTTTAGCTCTTCTCCCGTGTTGCCTTGGGGCCTGAGCCAAATCGTTTCTTCTCTCTGAGCCTCAACTGCTTCATCTGTAAAATGGATTCTGAAGTATACTGAAAGGTCTTTCAAAAACAAAAGCTGGGGCTCGGTGTTTGATTGGTCTGGGAAATGCTGTGGTCAACAAAGTGAATTCCTTTGCAGAACTTCTCAGAGCCTTCATTATGTGAATGAGCAGTGTCAATCTCCAAGAGGGGACAAGAAAGAGTATTGGCATTCCTTGAATGGCAGAACTCTTTTGGAGATTTTTCTCAAAGAGCCTTCCCGGGGCTTGGTATTTGTGGGACTCTTGTTAGGAAAAGCTGCAGCATGATGGGATCCCATAAGGCCCCATCTTGCTGTGAGGTCCAGCACAAAGGAGGCATTGGAGCATGTATATCAAATGAACAAGTGAACAAATCTTTTGGAAACATATAGAGATCGGTCGTCCATTGCTCTGCTTACAATCCTTCAATGGCTTAAACAAACCAACAAACCAACAAACCAACAAACCTTTAATGGCCTCTTATGAATCTCAGAATAAAATCCCATCCCTTTCCGTGGTGTGCATGATCGGGCCCAGCTGACCTCCCCAGCCTTCTTTTATATGCCTCCCTCACTTCCCCACCTGGGAGGCAACGGAGTGCAGGGTAAACTTGCTAAGAGTTCTGAAATCAGATGGACCTGGCTTCAAATCCTGGTAGATCGTGGCTATATGGTCTTTTTGCCTTTCTGAGCCTTGGTTTACCCATCTGTGAATGAAGCTGTTAATAGCTGCCTCTCGGGAATGCTGTAAGTCATGAAAGAGAGAGGGGGGTGGAAGCACCAGGCTGTGCATAGTAAGTGATAACATTTCCCATTTTGACAAAGTTCTACATGAGGTTGAATTTCAGTCCTAAGAACAAATACTCCGGGAGGTCTATAATTCAGATGTATCCTATTTATTTTAAGTCGTTCATTCACTCATTCATTCATTCAGCTACTAATACGAACCAAGCACCACTGTAGGCACTAGGGATATAGTAGGAAACTAAATGAAAAACCCAGCCCTTCTGGAGTGCACGTTATGCTGGCGGTGCTGGGGATGAAGTTAGAGAGTCAGTCAGTAGTGGCTTCAGGGACGGAGAACCCAAGCACCCATGCTGTGTTCAACCAGGTCGGGCTCCAGGGAGAGTCCGGCTGAAATTCAGCCTCTTCTGACTTTGAGGGCCTTACAGTCTGTCTGGAGTGTCAAAGGGACCCCAGATGGGAGGAAGGCAGCCTGCGTCTGGTCTGGCCTCACCTGTTTCTTGTCCTCACAGCGACTGCCCCTTCTCCTTTCAAGAATCTCGGCTGCCACTCGCCCCCTGCTGCCCACCTGTTCGATCACCATGGCCTCAGGTCAGGCTGCCTGGGTGCAGCAAGGTACCCCCACCTGCCGGGCAGAGGGGCACCCTCCTCCTTCCTGGCCTCTGGTCACCAGGCATCAAACACTGAGTTCTGATGTCATAGAAGGTGGGAGACAGCAAGGCCCCCACCTCGTCACCACCCTGATTTTTATTCCTACCTCTCACATTTTTTTTCATAGAAATGTAAAAAACAAAGATCAGGAAAAACAAAAGCATCAAAATATTGTGTTTCAGGATGGCGATTTTTCAGATTTTTTTCTCCTATATTTTCAAATCTTTAATAAAATATGAGTTTTAAAATACAAATCAATAAAAGTTTTCACCGGAACTTTTATTGAGATAGTTGTAAATACACATGCAGTAGTAAGAAATAATACGGGGGGTCCACTGTACCTTATACCCAGTTTCCCCCTGGAATCCCCTAGATCCCCAGTATCCTCAAGATACTGCCATTGACCCAATCTACCAATCTTATTCAGACCCCTCCAGTCTTACTTGCACTCATTTTGTACGTGTATTTAATTCTAAGTATTTGCCACGTGTGTGGGTGTCTGTATCCATCCTTACAGTCAAGATGCAGCAGAATTTCGAGATTCCAGAAGCATAGTGGACGCCCACTGTCCTTTCCACTGTCCCCACCTCCTGGCAACCACTCATCTGTTCTCCACTTCTAAGATGTTGTCTTTTCAAAACTGGAATATCAACTAGTATGCTATCTTTGGATGTGGGCTTTCTTGGGCTTCGCATCGTTCTCTGGAGATTCATCCAGATTGGTGAAGCATCATTAGTTAGTTCCTCTTTAGTGCCCCATGGCATGCATGTGTTTGTTTAACTGTTCACCCCCTGAAGGACATCCGGGCTAGTTCTAATTACTGGCTCTTCAGAATAAGCTGATATGGGCATTTTTGTACAGTTCTTGTGTGAACCTAAGTTTTCGTTTCTCTGGGATGCCTAAGATGCACACTGCTGAGCTTTATGGTAATTGCTTAATAGTTTTGTAAGAAACTGTCAAACTGTTTTCTAGAATGGCTGTACCGTTTCACATTCCCATTAGCAATGTATGAACAATACGGTTTCTCCTCAACCTCGCCAGCTCTTGGTGTTTCCATTATTTTTTATTTTGGACATTTTGATAGGTAGATAGTGATCTCATTGTGGTTTTAATTTGCATTTTCCTAATAGTTAATGATATTGAACTTTTACCATGTGCTTATTTGCCATCTGTATCTCCTTTTCAGTAAAATCTCTGTTCATGTCTCCTGCCCATTTTCTAAGTGGATTGGTTCTTTTTACACTTGAGTTTTGAGAGTTATTATTCTTTAATTAATTTGTTTATTTTGAGAGAGAGAGAGAGAGAGAGGGAGGGAGGGAGGCAGAGAGAGAATCCTAAGCAGGCTCTGCACTGTCAGCAGACCATGAGATCATAACCTGAGCCAAAATCAAGAGTTGGACACTTAACTGACTGAGCCATCCAGGGGCCCCAAGAGTTCTTTGTATGTTCTAGATACTAGTCCTTTTTGAATATATGGCTTGTGAATATTTTCTTCCAGCGTGTAGCTTGTCTCTTCATCCTCCTCATGTGGATTTTTGCAGAGACAAAGTTTTTAATTTTAACGAGGTCTGATTTACTAATTTTTCTTTTATGAATCATGTTTTTTTTTTTGTGTGTGTAAAGTCTAAGAACTCTTTGCCTGGCCCTAGAAACAGAAGATTTTCTCCTATTTTAAAAACATATTGGGGCACCCCTGTGGCTCAGTTGGTTAGGTGTCTGACTTCGGCTCAGGTCATGATCTCACAGTTTGTGAGTTTGAGCCCCACGTCAGGTTCTGTGCTGACAGCTCAGAGCCTGGAGCCTGCTTCAGATTCTGTGTTCCATCTCTCTCTCTCTCTCAAAAATAAATAAAACCATTAAAAAAACATGCTATAGTTTTATGTCTTACAGTGCAGTCCATAATCTGTTTGGAGTTAATTTTTATATGAGGTGTGAGGTTGGGATCACGGTTCTTTTTTTTTGTTTGTTTGTTTTGTCTTTTTTTTTGTTGCACCTTTGTAAATAATCAGTTGCACGTATTTGTGTAGGTCTATTTCTGTGTTCTCTATTTTGTTTCATTGATCTGTGTATCCTTGCACCAATACCACATTGTCTTGTTTACCATGGCTATACAACAAGCCTTAGTATTGAGTAGAGTGATTTCTTCTACTTTGTTCTCCTTTATCAAGATGGTCTCAGCACTTCTAGGGCTGTTATGTTTTTCCATATACACTTTAGAACAAGCTTGTCTACATCTACAAAAAGAAACCCTGGCTGGGATTTTGATAGTAATTGCATTAAACCTATAGGGGCGCCTAGGTGGCTCAGTTGGTTAAGCGTCCGACTTCGGCTCAGGTCATGATCTCACGGTTGGTAGGCTCGAGCCCCGCATCGGGCTCTGTGCTGACAGTTCAAAGCCTGGAACCTACTTCAGATTCTGTGTCTCCCTCTCTCTCTGCCCCTCCCCCATTCATGCTCTGTCTCTCTCTGTCTCAAAAATAAATAAATGTTAAAAAAAAATTAAAAAAAAACACCCTATAGATCCCTCTGGGGAGAAGTGACATCTTCACTGTGTTGTGTCTCCCAATCCATGAACACAGTATGCCTCTCCATTTATTTAGGTTTTCTTTGGTCAGCATTTTGCAGTTTTCAGCAGACAGAGCCTCTTTAAATGTATATTTAAATATTACATTTTTTTTTACTTCTCTCGTATATTTTTTAATTAAAAAATTAACTACCCATTCCTTTTTAAAAAAAAAATTTAGGTTCAGGTGTACAATAGAGTGATTCAACACTTTCATACAAAGCCCTTGTCTATCACACAAATATCACGTGTTAAGAAATCATTAATCTGCAACATTTTTATGCGCTAACTTTCCCAAAGTTACATCCAGATAACTTACTCATTGAACACCTACTATACTTTAGTCATTTCACTAGCTTATTTTTATTGCGTCTTCTCTGGGCTATAATTTTGTAGATAGTTGGGGATTAAGTATGTTTTACTAGCCATTGTGTCTCTAATTCCCATCATGCAGGCTGTTACACACTAAATGTTCGGTAAAAATATTTGTTGAAGGGATGAATAATGAGCAACTTCAAACTGTGGGTTCTGAGAGGCCATGAACTGTGTCTGGTGAATACATTTTTGTATTCATAATACTTGGCTCAGTAAATATTTGTTGAATGAGTAAAGCAGGTGGTATGATTTTAATTTTACCAATGAAGAAGCTGAGCCCTAGGGAGGCTAGGGAAGGATATTAGCCATAGTGGCTGGCATGTAGTGAGTATTGACTTTGTGCCAGACCCCATGTTAAGTGCTTTTTCCATACATTATCTCATTTAATCCTCATAGCTGCCCTGCAAGGTTAGGGTTGCCAGTCTCCCCTTGGGGGATGTTACTTTCCTCATTCAAGATCACACACCTTACCTGGGCTGAGTGCGGGTCTATTGAATTCCAGAGCCTTTTAGTTGACCACAAGGAATTAATGTAATTTCAGCCCAAAGCAAAGAAAGTTGCCTTTCTTATTATCCTTTATGGCTTTATTGTGCGTAAGTAGATGTGGGATTCCCGTTAAACTTTTTGAAATATCAAAAGTAGCTTTATTCTCTCCTCTCCGTCCAACTCTATGACTACCTTAGCTTAGCACGTAGGGATCTCATACCTCTCCTTTCATACCATTCCTTCTCCTTCCCCCTTCTCTAGCATATTCTTATTATTATCATCCACAGCTAAGATATTTCAAGAAATGACTGAGTACCAGGCACAGTGCTTCCCATATATTGGCTCACTGTATTATTATTGCAACTCTAGGTAGTAAATAATATCATTGTCCCCATTTACAGATGAGGAGACTGAGGCTCACAGTGGTTAAAGTTTCTTTCTCAAGGTTACACAACTAGTGAGAGCCAGGGCTGAGATCTGAACTCTGTGTGTCTCATGTAAGATCCTAGGCTCTCGATTGCCATGAGATTTGCCTCTTCCTTGGAGAAACTCAAGACCAGAAAAAGAAAAGGACCTGTCCAAGTCAGTTGGAACAAAGGGACCAGATCTCAAGTCTCTGATCCCCACGCAGGGGGCTTTTTAAAAGGCCGTTTGTGTCATTTCCATGGTGCAAGATCATGGAGATGACGCCATTGCTCCAGGGCAGCTATTGGCCTCTCGGACTTAACCTCGCAGAAACATTTCAGATGTCAAATGCAGATCAAAGACGGGGCATTAAACTAATTACAACACACGGAGAGTAATGAATTACAGTCATGGAAAGAGAAGATGACCAGGAACTTTTTCTAGGAAACCCAATGAATTCTTCCAGGAAACTGTCCTGAGGAACAGCGACGAGTCGGGAAGCTTCTGAGATTAGTTGGTAGGGCCATTTGCTGTGGATTCAGCTTCAGGGCAGGGAAGAGAGGAAAGAAGGGCCTTGCCTGGCCCTCAGAGTGCATGCCCAGAAACCCGTCTGGGTTGAGGGCTGGGAAGGGTCCACACTGAGCCCTGTGGCTGACAGCCTACCCAGGCCTCCCATTTCCCAGTAAAGGAAGAAGGCGGGGATGAGAAGGGAGGAGGGGTACTGTAGACAAGGGAATTAGGCTTCTTGCGTGAATGTGGGAATGAATGGGGGAGGGAGGGAATGAATGGAAAATGTGCGAACGAATGGTGTTCCAGGCAAATAACTAATTGAAAAATTCCACCCTGCCACAGGGGACGTCTGCCCCATACCTAACAAGTGTAGCTCAAGCAGTGCTTTGTGCTTAAGTCCAGTCACTCAACCATATCCGGATTCAAGTCCTGATGTCACTGAAACACGTCCCTAAGGAACGTGACATCCTGTCTCTGAGTCTCAGGCATCTGAAAACTGAAGCCGACGATGGTGTACGTCTTGTGGGGTTATTGGGAGGGCTATGCAGGATGAACTGATGGGATAGTGCCAGCTTCACAGCAGGAATCTCGGTTTCCCGCTTCTCCCTCACCCTCTCTCTCCTTTTTTCAATTTCCCTTCCTTCCTTCTTTTCCTCACTTCTCCAAAATTTATTGACTAGCTGCTCCTGGGACAACTCAATGCAAATGTCTCTCCCTCCCAATAATGTAAGAACGCAAAGACTTCTCTATGAAGAGGGTACTCAGAGGGAGCACCTGGGTGGCTCGGTCGGTTAAGCTTCTGACTCTCGATTTTGGCTCGGGTCACCATCTCGTGTGAGTTCGAGCCCCGCATCGGGCTCCACGCTGGTGGTACAGAGCCCACTAGAGATTCCCAATCTCCCTCTTTCTCTGTCCCTCCCCTGCTCGAGCTCTCATGTGCTCTCTCTCTCTCTCTCAAAGTAAGTAAGCTTCAAAAAAGAAAGAAAAGAGAAGTGTACTCAGGAAGCTGATACAGCAGTATAACAGGCAAGCCTGGGTAGGAGTGGGTGGGGAATAATGGCGAGATGGAGGAGGGGACAGAATGGCTTCATAAAGGGGCAGGCGTTTTTGGCTACTGGAAAGGAGAAGAAAGGCTACGTGGGGAGACTGAGCCTCCCGGACACAGACTTTCCAACCTGGGCCTCCCACAGGAGCCCTGTCCTACTCTGGCTCTGGTGCCTGCCTCTAGTCTGGTGGGAGAGAAACTTGTATTTGTAATAAGAATGACAAACTCAGAGGCCTAGAGGTACTGAACAATTAATGAAATGAGGGGAGTGGGCTGGGTATACAACCAAAAGGCCTATGGCAAATTATAACATGCATGTCTAGAAGGGGCAACAAATTGTTGCTATGAAAATGTGGGGTTTAGTGTTGCAAGAACTGATTTTTTTCAAGAGAAGTTAGAAATTCAGGCTTTTGGGGCACCTGGGTGGCTCAGTCAGTTAAGCGTCCAACTTTTGGTTTCGGCTCAGGTCGTGATCTCATGGTTCGTGAGTTCGAGCCCCGCATCGGTCTCTGTGCTGACAACGCGGAACCTGCTTGGGATTCTCTCTCTCTCTCTCTCTCTCTCTCTCTCTCTCTCCCCTCTCTCTGTACCTCCCTTGCTCACTCTCTCTCAAAATAAATGAACAAACATTTAAAAATAAAAGAAATTCAGTTTTGAATGTGGAGTCTCCTGACTTATAAATGTTGGCAACACATTCCACTTTAGTTAAAAATACACCATGTGAGGAAATGCAGGCCATTGGTTTGTGAACTCTGATTTATCGTGTGTCGCCTGTGTGATGGGCGCTGTGCTGGGCCCAAATATGGCCTCTCCCTCATCCTCACAACCGCCCTGCCACGTGCAGTTTCTTACCTAAGATGCCAACCAACAGAAGCCCTGATGGCTCACTAAAATCAGAAAAGAAAGTTTGGGAGGAATGTCCAAAGGGAGCTCCTGGAATTGATGAAGAGGCTGAGGATCCAGGGAGGGAAACAACCGTCAGAACCACAGACAAGGGCCAATCACAGAAACAGTCTGAGCCCAGGACTGTATATGGGGGCAAATGCAGGCTCCCAGCTGTTGGATCCCAACGCCATGAGAGAATTCTAAATTCTTTTGGCGTCTGCATCAGTTACCTACGGCTCCTATAACAAATTGCAACAAACTGGGTGGCTTAAAACCACAGAAGCTCATTTTCTCATAGTTCTGGAGACCAGAAGTCCAAAGTCCGTATCACAGAGCTGAGATCAGGGCATCAGCCTGGCCTCACTCCCTCCAGAGGCTCTAGGGGAGAATCTGTTCCTTGCCTCTTCCAGCTTCTGCTGGCTGCCAGCGCTCCGTGGCTTATGGCCACGTCACCCTGACCTCTGCCTCTGTGGTCACACCGTGTTCTCCTCTTATAATAGGAAATGTGTGTGTCATCTTTCTCTTACAAGGATACAGAGATTACACTGGGGCCCGCCCAGGTAAGCCTGGGTAGTCTCCTCATCTCACAATCCGGAATTTAATGACATCTGCGAAGCCCTTTGCATTCACAGGATCCAGGGATTAGGTCATGGATATCTTTGGGGGACTTTTCCCACCCTACCCCAATGCCTCTGGGACATTCCGTCGAGATTCAAAGCTCCGAGCAGAGGCAATCTGCAGGCTGGGCTCCTGGCTGCCAGGAGGCAGGGTGGAGGTCGGGGCTTCTGTTTTTTCCACAGTGGACAGCAGGCAGGCTTGTGTCACCTCTCCAGGACTCGCATAATGGGTGGTTCCCTCCAGTGAAGGAGGGATGTGGGATGCGGATGGCACCATCAGCGCCATGAGGACAGAGACCCTCCCCCCGTTGTCCTCCGTGGCATCCCCAGAACTTAGCACCATACCTGGCACTTAGTAGGTGCTCGGGATCTGCCGATGGCTTGCCGCCTCCAGTGTCTGGGCTCTGGCCCTAGGATGCAGCATGGCACCTAGGATGCCAGATGAGCGAGGGGGTAAATGTACACATTAATACACAGCCTTGGCATATGCCTGCCTGCTGGGGACCAGGGCCACGCCAAAAATACCCGTCTGCATGCCCCATTAACCAGAGGGCTAAAAGAACTGTGAACAGTGGACCAAGAAAGAAAAAAAAAAAAGCGGGATTAATTTATGAGGCGTTCTGCTGCCTGGATGGCTCATTGCATACCCGTCTTGGCAACACTGCTCAGTAATGTGCTTCTAGACTTACTGTACTTCGACATCCAGGGGCTCTTTTGTAATATGCCAAATATTCCGTCGTTATTGTTCTAGGCACCTCCTGTTGGTCATTGGGCTAATTTATTTCAGTCGGAATTTCAGGACCAGACACAACTCTTATTACTCACTGCTTCGAAGAGGGAATAAGAGAGCAATTGATATTTGGAAAAATGAAAAATATGTCCAGAATACTTTGGGCCCTGAGGCCAAGAAGAAAAAAAGAAACGGGGGGAAAGCTGGAGGGAAAAATAGCGGGCTCACCTCGTAATGCACTCTGTCGTGGCTTGTCTCGGAGACGTGGAGTCTAGAATGTCTGCAGACAAATGAATCAACGACAGGGCTCTGAATTCCTCAGACACCTGGGTCCTTCTGCACGTGACTTCAGCCTCCACCTGCAGGAGCAGAGGGCGGAAAAGACTGCAGCGTGGGGCGCTCACCTCAATTAGCTGAGCGTGTTACACCGGGCCTCAGGTTGCTGGGTGAGGGAGAAACCCCAGTGGGGCCATTGAATTCCTAAGGCCACTGGCTCCTGCATTGGAGACTCTTCATGGAAAATTAGCCTAGGAGTAGAATTCGAGACATGACAGCCGAGCTGCTAGGTTCCAGGAGCAATGGGATGCCGAAACGTGAGAGGGGCATCTGTAGACATGTAGAGGCCTCCCCGAACTCCGGCAAGTGGCCTTGCTGGGGCCAAAAGGGCGTGTGGCTCCTTTGCCGTGGGAAACGTGTGTCGGCGTGAAATCCGTGGCCGCGCTGTTCCTGGAAGTCCTGGCTGAAGGCTGGGCTTTTGGCAGATGGAGGGGCTTCGGCGGGTACAGGGAAGAGGAGCGTGGGGTAGGCTCTGCGCTGGCCAGCACCAGCTGCATAGAGGGGTGATGGGTGGGAACACCAAGGGGTGTCTATCCGTCTGTCCTCGCTTTGGGCCTTCTTTAAAGGCACTGTGATGTGGTGGTGGTTAGGACCCCAGGCCGCAGAGCCAGCCAGTCCTGGGGACGAATCCCACCCTACCATTCATCCGCTGCAAGACCCTGGACGGAGCACTCCACCCTGCCAGGCCTCAGTTTCCTCATGTGTAAGGTGGGCATAAAAATAGCTGCCTCCCAGGATGTTGGAAGGAAAAAAGATAATGCACGTAGAAGTCTTGACCTGTAGTGATAATAACTGCTCCCTTTTACTCCACACTTACCTCCAGGTGTCCAGTTAGGCACTTTGCTTCCCTTCTTTCATGGAGCCCTCACAGCAACTCTGGGAGGCGGAACCGACCCCATCTCTGTCCTACAGACGGGAAAACCGAGGCTAAGGAAGATTCAGGGCTTCACCCAAGATCACAAATGCGCAGGCTGTGAATGAAGGCCTGTCTATCCCCGGAGGCTGAGCTCTCAACATCCACCGTCTCCCATGAAGATTAGGCCTTAAAGAGAAGCTCGTACAGCAAAAAGTGTACGTAGTCAAGTCAGAAGAGACCGAGTCTCTTGAAAAGCGCCACGCAGTTTCCGTTCCTGTGGTGACGGAAAGACCACTGGGCCTTCATCTGAGCACAAGTCAAAGTTGTTGCAGGCACGTATTGAACTGGAAGATCCTTTCAAATGGTAGAGCTGCCCTCAGAAGGACAGGGTGCCCACTCTAGGGGGACCCGTGGCAGAGCCCCAGGGAAGGGGGCAATGCTCAGTCCCTGGTGCTGGGTTGGGAGGGCAGCACTGTTTTGGGTATATTCTGGACGTTTCATTCCCTCTCTGATTGCATATGTTTTAAAGTTTCTTTTTTTTTTTTAATGTTTATTTATTTATTTATTTTTTGCTTTTTGTTTTTTTTTGTGTTTTTGAGAGAGAGAGCATGAGCAGGGGAGGGGCAGAGAGAGAGGGAGACACAGAATCCGAAGCAGGTTCCAGGCTCCGAGCGGTCAGCCCAGAGCCGGATGCGGGGCTCGAACCCACGAACCGTGAGATCATGACCCGAGCTCAAGTCGGCCACTTAACTGCCTGAGCCACCCAGGCGCCCCATCTGATTGCGTATATTTGAATTTGAGTAAGTTAGATGGCCAAGGGCCCATGCCTGGGAGGATCCTGTAAAGGTGCTACAAATACCCAGCATTCCTGGCTCATAGTGAGTGCTCAGGGTCTGCCAAATGAATGTGGCCGAGGATGAGTGTCCGGGTTTGGCCAACAGCCCTCTGCACCCCGCCTTGGGTTGAAATGGCTTCAAGATGAGACCAAAACATCTGTGTCTGGGACGTTTGTCGCAGAGTGCTGCCCAGTTTGGACTGCCCGTGCTCCCAGACATGCCCTGTGTCCTTCCCCAGGGGGCTCCTGAGGAGGGCTGCCCTAGACCTGTGGGTTGGGAACCTCAGGCCCAGTTAATAAAAACAGAGTGAGGGTGTAGACGCGGCCTGAAATGAGGCTCCCGCAGACCTTGAGCCAGTTTCTTTTTGTTTTAAGCTGTTTTGGGTTTCTGGCAGTTGGGAAGGGAGGGATCATTGACACAATAGCTGCATGTCAGGTTGTGCTTTTATAAGGAACACTGTGAAACTCTTTTCTGCATGCGTCCAAGACGCTTCCTGGGCTTTGTGGATGAGCCTTGCCACCCAGTGCAAAGGAACATTTGATGGGATTGGATGGCGGGGCAGGGCAGGATGAGGATTGCAGGTCATGGACCTGTGTGAGATGAGCCCACAAGAAACTTCAGGGGGCGTGAGCTCCTGGAATCTAGTTTACACGGGGGCACCCACGGCCGTCCACGGAGCAGGTCCTGTGGGTGTGGCCAGAGCAGATAGAAGGTGAGCCGTGGAGCCAGAGAGACTCCACCGACTCTGTGTAACTTTGCAAGGGTTCTTCACTTCTCTGAGCTGCCTCAGTTTCCTTATCTGTAAAATGGGGATAACCACATCATCATCGGTTTCACTGGGCCATTGTGTCAGGGTAGGGGCAAGCGTGGGCTCTCCAAATGGGGTGGGTCAGGGTGGAAGGTGACAGAGCTGTAGCCGCCATCAGTCCCTGCTCTAAATTTTTTTTTTTTAACATTTATTTATTTTTGAGACAGAGAGAGAGAGAGAGCATGAACAGGGGAGGGTCAGAGAAAGAGGGAGACACAGAATCTGAAACAGGCTCCAGGCTCTGAGCGGTCAGCACAGAGCCCAACGCGGGGCTTGAACCCACGGACCGCGAGATCATGATCTGAGCCGAAGTCAGATGCTTAACTGACTGAGCCACCCAGGCGCCACTTGATCGTGTGGAAACTAATGAGCTTGATTTCATATGATCCCCACAACCACCCTCTGAATACATGTCATTTTTCTTATTTTGCACATGAGGAATCAGACACCAACCAAGTCCATAACCACCAAGCCACACCACCTCCTGAGAAGCATCCTCATGGTAAACACGCAAACAGGCAAATCTAAATTCTACTCCCCAGCTGAGGCCTGGCGGGAACCCACCTCCTTGGGGGAGCCCTCCAGACGCAGGGATCTCTCCCTAGCCATCTGGCCCACAGACAGATGTTTACATTTTTAAAAAGCTGTCAATATTTGAAACTTAAGAGCTTTTATATACAAATCCAGATTTCTGGCTGTTCTCGAAGAATGAGAAACCTGGACGCACTGTCTCATGTTCCTGCATAAGGACACTTGCCTGGTGCTGGCGCCTGCCTTCAAATGGGGCCTGGGCCCTCCTGTCATCCACTAGCTGCTGTTATGCTACTTATGTGGTCCTGAAGGCACGTGGCTTGGTGAATCTCACTCCTGGTTTAGTTGTCTAATCACGACACCTTGGGTTACTAGCAAATACTTCCTATGCATTGTTTGCTCCCTGTTGTGCTGGCACTCACTCCTATGCAGGGGAAATACCGTCTACATTTTCAGCATCCCTCCTGTCTGGGGCCTTGTGCCAGCCCCAGGGCCCATGACCTGTAATGATCTGTTGATTGGATTAATGAAAGCAGGTGACAAACTGTCTTCTTGGAAGGCTCCAGACAGGAGTGTCAGAAGGGATTCAGTAATCTCAGAGCTGTTGTGTCTCCATTGGTTTATATTGTGGTGGGGTGGTGGATATGAAACCATTGCTTATTAAGCTCCTGTTACGTACGAGACACAGTGGAAGGATTCATACAAACACCACCTCTCTGAGCCCTACACGTCCCCGAGGCTGAGGTCAGTACCCCCATTTTACTGGGGAGGAAAATCAGACTCAGGAGAAGTGAAGAGGCCCACCTAAGTTCAGAACAGCTTGCTGGTGGCAGAGCCAGGATTCGAACCCAGGTCTGCTGACTCCCACGTCTGACTCTTTCCACACACACCCTGGGCCAACTCTCCAAGCCAGTCCCCCCTCTCTGCCAAAGAGAAGACCTTTGCGATGTTTTGTGTCCTTGAAGGCAAACCAAAAGAATTCCCTACAACTCACTGCTGGCATTTCAAGTATTGGTTTATGGGTTTTTTGGTGAGAATGCATCCAGGGGCCTATCACCCTTAGTGAAATAGATACTTTTCCAATCAAAGAGTCAAACCAGAACTTGGCTTCTTAGAAAACCACTTGTCTGGAATGCTTGCCAGCGACCAGACGGTCCCACACTTCAGATTTTAGAAACCGTCTCAAATGTATGGAGGGACCTTCAGGGTGGAGGGTGAGAAAGGCACATACCTTGCTACGGAAATCTACAGACGTTCAAGTCTTCGGGACTCCTCAGCCGGCTAGTGTCAAGTCAGCCCTTTTGTGGCCTCCTCAGGGGTCTCGCCGCCTCGCTGAACCAGAGACGAGGTTTTATTTTATGGGACTTTTCTTTCATGAAACAAAAACAGCAATTAAAGAGAAAAACCTTCTATAAACAAGTGTCTATAGTTCTCGTTTGCTTAACTTTTTCCAACCTTATGAAAAATTGGGACTGAAATTGCCTTCTGAAGGAAGGTTCGGGAAGTATTTTCTTTCAGGTTCATTCAAAACAGTCACACCCCCTTCTCCACCCCTTCCCGAATTCTGATGTTTCCAATGGTCTCCTCCATATCCTGCAGACTAATAATGTGGTGTGTTTTCATTATCTTTTGCCACAATTATAGGGACATGCAAATGACTTTGAATATACCCTCGCCCCAAATCTGGATGGAATCTGAGACCCCAAATGGTTTGACCATTTGGACTGAAGAGGTTGGTTAATTCTGTCCAAGAACCCGTTGTGGGCTGGTTAGGGACTGGTTAATTCATTCCAAACGGTCAACCGAGGATGGTGAGCAGACATAACCTGTGGTTCATAAAGGTTTCCCTTAACCCTTCCTGAGTTTTGATCTGAGGTTTATACAAACAGAAATTATGTGTGGGGTGGAGTGCAGCCAGGAAGTCTCTGAGAAAACTCCATCTTACACATTTTCTTTGAGACGGCCAGACATAAATCTTTGAGGATATCCGTCTTCCTAACAGAGCGGCTGGATTTTATGGTTACTACACCCTGGTTAGATTTTAATGGATAAAATACTTTTTTGAGTCCAAGGAAAGGGCTAGTATTCCCTGAATAGCTAATACAGTCTTTCAAGCAGAAAGGAACAACCATTTTTTAGAAGTCAGACTATATACTACCAAGGAGAGAAGGGAGGGGGTGTGTGTGTGTGTGTGCGTGAGAGAGAGAGAGAGAGAGAGAGAGGAGAGAGAGAGAGTGTTTGAATGGATGAATAAGTAAAAGAATGGTACTTTTTGGATAATTTTTCACTTCTTTTCAGGGTAAGCAAGTTAATTTTTCTGCTTCTGAAATAACAGATTAGTCTGGGAGGTGCTGGCTGTCTTCACGTAAAGGAAAGTAAATATGTATTTGTCCACTCAAACTACCCTTCTCTATGCCCTTTTGAAATATCATTAATAATAATACAATGCCATTTTTAAAAAAATTTTTTTAATGTTTTTATTTATTTTTGAGACAGAGACAGACAGAGAGTGAGCGGGGGAGGGGCAGAGAGAGAGGGAGACACAGAATCCGAAGCAGGCTCCAGGCTCCGAGCTGTCAGCAGAGCCCGACGCGGGGATCGAACCCATAGACTGTGAGATCATGACCTGAGCTGAAGTCGGACGCTTAACCAACTGAGCCACCCAGGCGCCCCACAATGCCATTTTTTAATCCATCATTTGTTATTGATCTACGATACTCAATCTGTTTTTATCAGCCCTTCCTCTGTTCCGCCAACCACCCTGACAGTCTCATAGTGTCTCAGATGGGGACACTTCTCAGATTAGAGAAGCGTACTTATGGGGACATGGGGGTGGAGGTTTGAGGGTGCTCTGTTGGTTACTGGGGACACAGAGACCAATGATCCAATTTGACTTCAAGGAGCCCTGAGTCTGTCGAGAGAGGCAGCCTGTAGACAAGCCTCACTGTGGTGTAAGTCTTATGAGAGATACCAGAGAATACGGAGAAGCACCTCAGTCTGAAGTCCATGGAGAGGGACTCCTGAGAAGGCCTCCTGAGGAGTTCAGTGTTAAAGGCACTCTCTGGCAGAGGAAGGAGTGGGGAGGGCAGAAGAGCAGAGGGGCAGCGTCAGGCAGCCCTAAGGGGGGAGAGTGTGGCGCATTTGAGGCACTGCCTCCAAGGGGTAAGGGTGGAAGGCAAAGTGGAGGAGGGTAGCAGGAGTCAGATCATGCTGGACCCTGGATGTCAGGCTAGCCAGTTCAGCATCCTATGAAAGACAAGAAGTAAATATGGCTGGAATTTGAGGTTCAGTGGGGAGGGAGCTCCACGTGCACTGGGCTCATCAGGGAGAGCTTCCAGAGAAAGTGAGGTGGGTCGATTCGGGGAGAAGGAAGGCAGGCAGTTTGTGTCAGCAGCAGAGTGAAAATGCAGAGGACGGAAGGCATGTGGATTCTGAATGGGAGATGCTATGGGCATAAGGAAGGTGCTCACCTGTGCTGGTGCAACACACTCATGGCGCAGGCTGTGGTAAGAGGGGATCCAGAAGCGCCTGCTGCAGGAAGCACACTGGTCCTGTCCTCTGCTGAATCCTCAACACCCACAAGGACTCACTAAGCTGTGCTATGCTGAATAGATGGATGGACTCACTAAGAGGCAGTGAAGATAGGCTGTTGTTCTCTGTGTTTTTAACTTGCAAGTCACATGCTATGTGGCCCTTACCCTGCATAATATCTCCAACTTGGGCAGAAGTGGGAGAGAGACACATAAATCATGTAAAAAAAAAAAAAATAGAAGGGAGACTGACAAATTTTCAGCTGGAGGCCAGGGGGAGTTCAGACCGAATGGGGATCGGAATTCCTATGATCCTGGAATCATAGGACCAGCTACCATTTTACTAAGCGCTGATCATTTGTTCGACAAGCAATTTCTCTAATGTCTGCAAGTCCGGAAGAAAAGTATCTCATTCAGATTTTCACGGAGACACTGGTTGTTAAGGAGGCTCCCCCCAGGTCACGAGGCTAGTAGGGGTTCAGCCCACATCTCATTGGCTTTGGAGCTTGAGGTGGTCTCCTTGAGATATGGAAGAGCTTGAAAGAGGGTCAGATGTGCCCCAACCATCACCCATCCCGCTCTGGAATCCAGCTCCAGGGGACTGATCCCCAAGGTGGGCAAATTGGGTGAGGCCACACTGGGTTTTCCTCCTTCCTGTGTTGGGGACTCTATGATCCTTATTGGAAAGCCGGCGCTTCCACACGGAAGGGGATGCAAGCTGAGTGGGATGAGGAAACCATTCATTATACGTTCTAGGGGAAGGTCCAGGAGCCCGCGCTATCGAACCCCAGATTGGTTAGCGAGGGAGGAAAGGAGAGGGGTTCTTTCTCCCCCTTGCTCTGCTCCCCTAGACTCCAGCAGCTGGTGTGGATTCAGATAAGCATCTGCACTTGGGGAAGTCAATGCCTACTGGATCCGGCTCCTGCACTGTCTGAGGTCCACCCATCACTAATTTTCATATGAGTTACATTAAAGAGTCTGATGGGAAAGTATGTCTTGGTTTAAAAATAGAATAATACAACAATAAATCAAGAAGAAAAAGCAAACTGAAAAAATGCAGAAAACAGATGAAAAGAAAAGGGAAAAAGTGAACGGTATAAAAATACCCTCCGTGCCAGGCACTTCAAATGTGATTTCCTGTGGCCTGCACTTTGAAAACGCCTGCTGTTACGCCATGTGCCGCATCTGAAGGCCAACGGGGCAGACAGAAAGGGGTGTTGAGACTTGGAGGCAAGGGTGACATCTGACCTGCCTGAGCTCCAGACACGCGCGCCGAAGACAGAAGACACGTCAGAGGATTTTCCATTTGGTGGAACAGAGCCCTGCGGGCCTGCTCCACCCACCCTGTGCCCACCAGGCTCTGAGACGCTTCCTGTTATGGGTGGCAGGGCACACAGTGGGGCCACTGGTAGAAGCCTGGGCTCTGGCTTCCCAGTGAGCTGGGGCAGATGACTTCAAAAGCCGCGTCTGGCAATGTAGAGAAACGATTTAAAAGTGAACTTGGGTGGCTCCCAATACGACCTGCTCCAAGTAAGTAGAAAGAAAACATACATTATCTCATGTTAAAGAGCAGGCTTCTTTTAAGGCCCTGCCAACTATTTATGAAATTCTAACTTATTGCTGAGAAAAGTCCCCCCACCCCCCCGACAATCCTAGTAACCGCTGGCAAGGCCGAAAGGACATAAACATGATGTCAGAGAGCCAGTTCCAAATTGGTCAGGATTGCATGACAAATTTGTAATTCTAATCAGCCAGAATCTCAAATGTATGCCCCAAGAATATACTGTCTGCCTCAGAGATGCACTTGCCTGATATTAAATTATGCCAAGGAAAAGCAAAATAAACATCTTTTCCAACAGGCTGATGTGGGAGGGGTTAGGGGTGGTGGTATATGAGTGGAAAAAATAACATTTCAATAACAGGAGAGACAAAAAAGAACAAATCAAGACATGACTGGATGCAGCCTGTGCAATTGTCCATTTCAGATATCTCTTTGGTGCTTAGGAGTTCGCTGTGCATCTTGGGACATGGAAGGCTTGTTGGGGTTGAGCATGGGTATGAATGGACCTGCAGTCCTGTGAGCACCTGACACAGATGGGCTTGAACCTGAGAAGTGTCCCAAGATGGAGTGGGGTCCTATTTGTAAACCACTAAAATATTTCTGGTTTTCCAGGCAAGAAATTGGCAGCAGGCATCCTCTAAACATGAGTGAGTGAGAGCGTGCGTGCGTGTGTGTGTGTGTGTGTGTGTGTGCGCGCGTGCGCGTACACGCATGTGTCCTGGCTGTCAGCTTGAGGCCAGCTGCACTTGGTTAGTCATCTTCAGCACGCCCACAAACATGCATGTGACTGAGGGAATAGTATGCTATTAACAAGATGTGACTTGTTAACACCAGGCTGGAGATCCCAACCACTTTTGCCATCCCTCTGCGCCTTGGGAATGGTGACCGGGGACGGGGGTTGTGGGGGCTGCGTGTTGAGTCTGGGCTTTAGAAAACAGGAAGGCGATGTGGAGGAAGAAATGTGCTTAGGACTCTGTCCCTTTCCTCACTGCACTGATCCCACCCCAGGGAGGAATAAAGGACTCCCATGGCTAGCAGTCCCCATTTCGGAAACTCCTGATTTTAAGTCCTGGTTGTGCCTCTGAAAAGAGAGAAAGAAGGAACCAAGCACTGGCTGTTGAACCTGATCAATTCTTTGAACCTCTAACCACATAATGGGGAATCATTTTTCTGTTCCTTTCTCAAAGAGAATTATTGCTAAAGATCAAAACCAAAACTGGGTATGAGTTGTTAGTGCTAGAAGCATTATCGTTATGAGTGTTATTTTTATTTAGGGGGAGCAAAAACTTCCATCTCAGGCTATCTCATTTGAATTGGCCTTGCCCCAATGCCTGAAATTTCTGGTACTTACCATTGCTTTGCGTTAAGCATGAAAAGTTCAGGTTCAAAAACAAATCCAACCAGAGAAAAGAAGGCATATTAAGGCATGTCATATGTACTGCTCATCTAGCATGGCTTTGAGGCAACATTCTTAAATTGGGGGGACATAGAACTCTGATGGAGCCTCCCAAAATGTGCATTCATACGTCTGCACAAAACTTACTTATGATTTCCTGGTGTTGATGGATCTGCTGAAATGGGAATCTAGGGATCTCATATTAAGATCCTTACATTTCAAAAATTGGGACTATAGACTGGATACATTTTGAAGAATCTCAAGAAAGGTCAGTGACAGTAAGTACAGCCTTGGAGGGCAGATGAATGTGCTGAGGCTCAGCAAGATGGAGTGACCATCTCCAGGTTACAGAACCAATGAACACCAGAGCTAGAACTAGAACCCAGGGCTATTGGACCCATTATCCAGTGGAGTCAGGAAGCCCGGGTTCAGGACCCCTCTTATCCACTTACTTCTGTGTGACCTTGGGGAAGTCATTCATCCTCTCTAATCTTCAGCATTTTCATTTACAGCAGAGGCATAACCACATACTCAGGCTTATTCATCTACGAATGAGAAGCTAATAATTACCTTAAGTACTTCATTTTCTCCTTGGATTGTTGCAAGCTTTTAGTTAATTTCCAGAGTTCTGAGGATGTGGGTTTTCGCCAGGGTTATCGCTGCTTTTATGGTATAGCAGATTTTTGGAGGTCCTTGGTCCTCCATTCCAGAAGTGTTTCTTCCATTCTGTTTACACTTAGTGTAGTAATTGTTTTAGTACAGGACTCAAATTTATCATTTCTCTTTGCCCGTGGAAAGCCTGATCCATAACCGGTGCCCAAGCTTCGTGAGAAATGACTGGCCATTTCAGGAATGTAGGAAGGGGTCTTCCTGGTTGAGAACTTAGTTCACTTAGTCCTCTCTGCTTTCACAGTTCTACAACATCTCTAAAATATGATTTAATAATCCATACATTTTTATTATTGTTGTCATAAAAGCTATAACTCGCCTCTACTTATCACATCCTACAAAGGAACAGAACTTGGGAGCCTTACTTAATAATGGACAGTTATGGAAGTCTTTGCTGGGACGGTAACATTTTAGCTGAGGCCTGTGATATTGTGATTTATCATAGATACATATTTGGTCTTTGACCCCATTCCTAGCACAGAGCTCCTAAAACCCTTGGAATTTCCTAAGCACTGAAAGGGATGAAAGTGTTTTTGTTATGTTAATGAGGTGACTTTTGGAATGCCCATAAGTTATATAAAGGTAGGAGCTGGTCAGTGGGGAAGCTAATCCTGTGATTAAAGGGTTGGAACTTTTAGTCCCATCCCACGACCTCAGGGGAGGGGAGGATGGCTGGAGATTGAGTTCAATCACTAATGATTTAATCAATCATGCCTATGTAATGTAACCTCCATAAAAGCCCCAAAGGACGGGGTTTAGAGAACTTCTGGGTTGCTGAACATGTGCAAAGCCCTAGACAGTGGTGCATTCCAAAAGGGCACCATATCTCCAGGCCCCTTCCCCATGCCTTGTCCTATCCATCTCTTCCATTTGGCTCTTCCTGAATGATATCCTTCTATAATAAACTGGTAATCTAGTAAGTAAAATGCTTCTCTGAGTTCTGTGAGCCACACTAGCAAATTAACTGAACCCACAGAGGGGGTTGTTGGAACCTCCTATCTTTACCCCTTTGGGTCAGAAGCCAGGTGACAACCTGGACTCGTCATTGGTGCCTAAAACTGGGAGGAGGGGCAGTCTTGTAGGACTGAGCTCGTAACCGGTGAGATCTGACAGTGTCTCTGGGTAGATAGTATCAGAACCGAATTGCACAACACCCAGCTGCTGTTGGAGAATTGCTCAGTGGTGTGGGAAAAATCCTTACATATTGGAACTGGTGATCAGAATCCTAAGGCCCGTAAGGTAAGAATGAGCCAGCCATAGGATGAGTGGGAGAAAAAAGCATTTAAGAGAGACGGGCTTGTATAAAGGTCTTGTGGCAGGAAAGAGATTGGCCCATGTCAGGAACTGAGAATAGGGCACTGTGGGGGAGCACAGTGAGGGAAGGAGAAAATGGAGAGAGATGAGGTTACAGAAGGAGGCTGGGGCCATTGTAGGACTCTGAAGTTCACGGCAAGGAGTTTGGATTTTATACAACATGGATCGAGAAGGTTTAAGATTGATAAGGTCAGGAGTGTTACATGATTAGATTTACATTTCAGGCAGATTGCCATGGCTGCTTGAGGGATAAGGTTGGGAGGAGGGGGGCCGAGGCTAAGTCTACTGTAATCACAGGTGAGAGGTGATGTAAACCTGTGCAGGAGGCTCTGTTCCCTTCCTTCCCCCATTTTATCCAACACTTAAGCAGCTATCTCCTCAGTCTCCCCAATATTTTCAATCCCTTTCTTTTCTCTTTCTCCCCAGTCTATATACATAACATAGTCCCCTATGTTATAAAATAATCTTTGTTTCATTGTCCCTTTCCAGGTACTGTCCAATCTCCTTCTTCTTACACGAAATTTTCAAAAGAAATCTACAACTGTTGCCTGACTTTTGCTCTTTCCGTCCTGTGCTCAGTTCCCTGTGTACTTACTTCTGCTCTGTCCCACCATTCCACAGCTAAGTGGCCAATGACTTCCTAACAGCACTGTAGGATCCCCCTCCTACTTCTCTCTCCTCATCTGCTACAGTTAGCAGCTTACTTAGTGCTGTTCCAATTGTCAGGCTTGATGCATGGGATGTAGCAGGTGTCAAGTTGATCTTCTTCACATAAATGATATTCTAGAGATATTCACATGGGGATTGATCATCTTGGACCACCGAGAATAACCATATATTCACCCATCTTTATCTTCATTCAGTATCAGGGGACAGTGCATCTCTGTTCCTACTTAAATTTAACCCCTTAGTCTGTACTAGCTATTAATTAATGAACTCATTCATTTATTCCACAAATATTTCTTGAGAGCCCAACTTGTGTAAAGGACCATTTATAATTAGTACAATCTCTGTAGTCTTTCTTATTCAGAGTTTAGCACAGTGCCGTGTACACAGTAAATGCTTAATAAATGCCTATAAACTTGAACTGATTTACTTTAGGATGTGCTAGTTTCATCCCTCACATTCTAGCTGTCTGTAAAATTAAAGCCAAACACATTTAAAACAGTTTTTTATTTAGGAATGTCTTATACACAGTAAAGTACACAGGTCTTAAATGACACTTCTACACTAGGGAACCACTACCCAGAACAAGATACAGAACTTGTCCTAGAAGGTTCCCTCATGCCCCACTCTCTGACACATTTTTGAACATATACACATGAATAAAAAAACCTTCCACTTATATTGTATGTTTTCTTTTATAAGCAACCATAAATGTTCTAGAATAAAAAAGGAAGTAGATGCTCAAGGAAGGTGAAACACGAAGCTACACTGAAGGACATGACAACCTTTAATACCAAATGTCTGACTATTCAGGATCAGGAATCTTTTACCCAACTGACTAGATGTGACCCGGCAAAATCAACTGTAAAGTGAATTTCTATCAAAAATAATCTTTTCGCATCAACTCCTATAGTAAAATTGGAAACACTCTCTTTCAGGGGAACACATGTTGACCTCCAGCTGTAGGCCCACACTTAAGGAAACCAATTCTCTGATAAAACCTTACCAATAACCCTCAAAATGATGATGGGACTCACACAACTCAGAATCCCCTGCGGCGTTCCAAAGAAATCACAAAATCAAAGCACCGGAAGTGGAAATGTAATGAACACTTTGTGGTGATGCGATGGCCTCGCGTCATAACCTTCCGGCAGCTGAGTAATCCCATGAGCTAAAAATTCTGGGTGCTTGGCTTGGCTCTTATGCTAGTTGTGCTCCTTAAGTCAGTTTGCTTTCCTGAACCTCAGTTAAATTCATTGTCAATATTGGGGTAAAAACTTCCAGCCCTTCTTTCCCATGAGGCTTCAGTGAGGATCATATAACCTCATGTTCAGTGGTTGGTTTCTTCCTTTGTTTAGTTATGTGTCCGCCCAAACAACATCTGTTGAGAATCTCCTGTGTGCCTGGTACTGTGCTGGGGCAGAAAGTGATGAACAAGATGAACAAGATGAACAAGAAGATGTGTCTTCTGCTCCTGTGGAGTTTACAACCAATTGTAGAACACAGAAATTAAACAATTTAACTCGAAGTTCCTCGTGCAATGTAGCCAATGAAAATGGTAGCCAGTCAATTAAAAACAAAACTTGGTTACCATCAGAAATTAAGAAAATGATACATATATGCTGTAAGCATTTTGTTTGGATTAAAAACATATACATATATACTTATTCACCAACATTTTTTTTTTTTATTTAACGTTTATTTATTTTTGAGACAGAGAGAGACAGAGCATGAATGGGGGAGGGGCAGAGAGAGAGGGAGACACAGAATCAGAAGCAGGCTCCAGGCTCCGAGCCATCAGCCCAGAGCCCGATGCGGGGCTCGAACTCACGGACCGCGAGATCGTGACCTGAGCCGAAGTCGGACGCCTAACCGACTGAGCCACCCAGGCGCCCCTCACCAACATTTTGATGTAGGAAAGGGTCTTTTCTTGGCCTTTCGTATTGGGTGGGGTTCTGTCCTTTTTTTCATATACCACTTTCTTTAGAGTGAGGCAAGATATTTATGAATTAATACAAGTGCATAATCCTTCTGGAATTTTATGCTTATTGTCTCCAGTTGTGTGGAGTTTTCTCCTCACCTGCATCTGACAGTTATGTTTTCGGGGACTTGCCTTTATTGATTCTTTTCAGAGTAGAAACAGCATTTTTTAAAATGTTTTTTTATTTTTGAGAGAGAGAGAGAGAGAGGCAGAGGGGGGGTGGACAGAGGATCTGAAGTGGGCTCCATGCTGATAGCAGAGAGCCTGACATGGGGCTTGAACTCACGAACCACAAGATCATGACCTCAGCCAGGTTGAACGTTTAACTGACTGAGCTACCCAGCCACCCCCAAAACAAAAATTTTTAAAAATGCTCATATTTCACTAGTTTGCATGATATTCAATTAAATTATATAAATATAATACTGCCTATGTCTGCCATAAACAATTTAGACACAGATAGAATGGTCTTTTGGTCAGTAAACAGCTTAACTTGTAGGAACTGAAGTTCAAGGTCATGCTGAAGAGTGGCTGTGTGGGATATGATGCATTTGGCTGCGAGTAACAGAATCTTTACCTAAAACTAGCTTTTTAAAAAAAATACTTATTTAAACTCAAGTTACTTAACATACAGTGTAGTATTGGTCTCAAGAGTAGAACCCCTCCTTAACATCCATCACCCATTTAGCCCAACTCCCACCCCTCTCCCCTCCAGCAACCCTCAGTTCATTCTCTGTATTTAGGAGTCTCTTATGGTTTGCCTCCCTCTCTCTTTTGTCTCATTTTTCCTTCCTTCCCCTATGTTCATCTGCTGTGTTTCTTAAATTCCACATATGAGTGAAATCATAGGATATTTGTCTTTCTCTAACTCACTTATTTCGTTTAGCAAAATACCCTTTAGTTCCACCCACATTGTTGCAAACGGCAAGGTTTCATTCTTTTTGGTTGCCAAGTAATATTCCATTATATATATATGTATATATATATATATATATATATCTCACATCTTCTTTATCCATTTGTCAGTCGATGGACATTTGGACTTTTTCCTTAATTTGGCTATTGTTGATAGTGCTGCTATAAACATTGGGGTGCATGTGCCCCTTTGAATCAACATTTCCATATCCTTTGGATAAATACCTAATAGTGCAATTGCTGGATCCTGGGGTGGTTCTGTTTTTAATTTTTTGAGGAACCTCCATACTGTAAAACTAGCTTTTAAGTTTTGCCTTCACAAAACCTTCAATACATAGAAAAAAAATACAATTTACATTTTCATTTAGTACACAAGCACCTACACATACATAGAATGTGAATAGAAACACATTTTCACAAACACTACTTACCTTTATTGTGTGGGTTGCTATCTAATGTTTTCTATTCTAGTCTATTCTTTCCTCATCTATTAAAAGAAAATATTGGTCATAGCCCACAAGAATAATCACATGCCCTATTAAGAGGTGCGACCCACAGTATGAAAACCATTGGCTTAAATGATAAAGACATTGATTATTTTTTTAATGTTTATTTTTGAGAGAGAGCAAGTGGGAAGGGGCAGAGAGGGGGGCAGAGGATCCAAAGCGGCCTGACAGCAGGAGCCTGATGTGGGGCTTGAACTCATGAACTGCTAGATCATGACCTGAGCCAAAGTAGGACACTCAACAGACTGAGCCACCCAGGTGCCCCTGATAAAGACATCTATTATTTCACACAGGAAGAAGTCCAGAGACAGGGGAGTCCCTGAGTTGTTGCAATGGCAAAACAGTGCCCTTTTTTTCCTCTGGCCATCCTCAGAGGACTAGGGATGTCTCCCTTCATGGTACAGAATGGCTCCCACATCTAGCAGCACTTTCACACGGACAGAACTTCATTCAGCAAAGAAGAGTGAGAGGGAACCCTTCCTGAAGCCCCCAGCTGATTTCTCCTCAACTTCTCTTGGCCAGGATTGGTCACATGCTTACATCCTGGCTACAAAAGAAGCTGGGAGACCAGGTGACTGGCATCTTCAGCCCCTATAAAGCAATGGGCTCTGCCAGAAAGGATGAAAGGAAGGGGAAAGAGTGTCAGGAAGGCAGCCCAAAGGGAAGGGCATTGTGGCCTGGCAGGCATGAGCATCTGGCTTGTACTGGCCATCAGTTGTGTACCTTACAGAGGGAGGGGCTGGAGAGTGTCTCTTAATCTAGGGAGTTGGCCAAGTAGATGCTCATTAAGAGAGCATCTTCTGAAGTGTGGTGCAGGTTATGAAGAAAGATGCACAGCTGTTACTGGTTCCTGTGGCAGGGCACTTACCTGGGTGAGGAGGATGGGGAGGTCTCCAAGGGGAAGTGGCCCTGTGAAGGCGGTTGGAGTAGTGGCCTAGTGTGGGCAGACAGCCTAGGTGGGGGATGGTGGGAAGGGTGTTCCAGGCAGAGGGAAGAGGCTGTGAGAAGGCTAACAGGAAGGAGAGATCATGGCCTAGGTGGCATGTTTATTCCTGTAGCTGTTCACTTCCTATAGGCCAGTCCTGTGCTAGGCACTAAGGGTTTTGAGGAATGGAGACCTCCTGCCCTTGGAAAAGTCACTGTCCATTAGGAAGGATGAAGTAGAAACATTCATGACAAGGAACCAAGGGGAAATATATCTTTCAAATGCTACGATCCCAGGGTGCCTGGGTGGCTCCGTCGGTTAAACGTCTCCCTCTTGGTTTTGGCTCAGGTCATGATCTCATGGCTCTGAGTTGGAGCCCCGCCTCGGGCTCTGCACTGACAGCGTGGAGCCTGCTTGGGATTCTCTGTCTCCCTCTCTCTCTCTCTTCCCTTCCCCCACTCACGCTGTCTCTGTCTCTCTCAAAAATCAATCAATCAATAAATAAACTTAAAAAAAAAAAGATGTGATCCCTTCTAACAGTGAGGACAAAGGGGACTTCTTGGACAGCATGTAACAGGCAGGGTCTCTGTGTAGGGCTAGCAGGGGAGACACCTTCCAGGGGGAGGGCCCAACACGAGCAAAGGCACAGAGGCAGGAGAGCAGAGCCGGGGGTTGTACTCGGGAGCCACAGGAGTCAAAGCTGGAAGGGTGTTGAAGCCCGGCAGTGGGTCAGGCCGTCTTTATCCCAGCTCCTTCCATGGAACCACAGACATCTGTTGCCCCAGGCTTGGCAAAACTTCCACAAGACTGTGACACTGAGCCTTGGGGGGACAGAAGGAATGACTTGGGCCTTGTTGCTGTTCAGCTGGTTAGTCTATTTTTCCCCCAAGCAGAGTGACTCCGGGGGAGATGTCCCTGCCTGTTTCTCCTTCTTTACACCAGTGAGGGCACCCCCTCAGTCTCTTTGGAGAAAGACGCGTCTCTGAACAGTCAGAGGGTCGCTGGGTCTTGTGTCTCCCTGGATGTGCTGGGAGGGCTGCCACGGTGGCATAAGGCCTGCCAGAGAGATCTCTAGAGTGGAGGTAATGGCTCTGGGGGGCGGGCATCTGTGGTCAACCCTGAGGGAGTGTCCAGGCCTGAAAGTCATGGGCGACAGCACAGGCAGGACGCTCAGGGACAGAGGTCACAGATGTCAGAGCTGTGGTGGGCAAGCCTTTGCGGTGGCCCCTGGGAGGCCTCGAACGGCTACCAGGACATGGGTGAGGCAGCTTCGTGCAGAGTTTCTCGACCTGGACACCACTGGCAGTTTGGGCGGCTGGTTCTCCATTGTAGGGGCTGTCCTGTGCATTGCAAAGTGTTCGGCAGTGGTCTTGGCCTCTACCCACTAGATGCCAGTAGCATTCCCCTGCCCCAGTTGTGACAACCCAAAAGGTCTCCAGACATTGCCAAATGTCTCCTAGGTGGTAAAATTGCCTCAAATTGAGAATCATGGCCTTGAGAACCGTGAACAAAGAGGCATCGGGGACCTCTCTTGTACAAGAGGGGACCACGAGAAACATTGCCCACCACTCGGTGCCCCAGGGGCAATAATTTAGAGAGTACAAAACTAGAGGCAGGGTCTCGGTAAGGGAACCTTTGGGGTTGTTCTGGGACAGGGACGGTTCTGAGCGATGTCCTGGAGCTGCTGTTTGGACTCACAGCCTGGGAAGAAGGGGTAGTTAAGGGTAACTTCCAGGTGTCTGGCTTGGGCCACTGTTCAGGCTGCTGTTCCAGGAGCCAGGAAAGGAGTCGCTCTGGGTGAGCAGGACTCACCCAGTAAAGAGAGAAGGCAAATGCTCTGAATTCAATCCTCCTTTGCCTGCCCCTCCCACCTTCTCTGGCCCTGTCTAAAAACTGTCCCCTCAGCATCTTTGAGGACGGGCTCCCACAGCTGCCGCTCTCTAAGGCAAGGAGAAGGAGCGGAGACAGGACGGGTCACCACCCTGGCCAGAGAAGCCTCACGTCTTTCCAACAGAAAACCCCGGGCTCTGGCTATGTTCTTGCTACTGTCTGACATTCGTTCAATTTGGCTTTACTGGGACCAGAGCCCGGAACAGGATTTCTCGCCAGTATTTGAGGGGTGAAGGAAGTCCTAGGTTGTTGATGGCTGGGAGAGGGGAAGGGAGCTAAAGAAGCAGTGGCCCCTCCCTCTTCTGAGCTTTGTTCAGGCAGAGAAGACCTTGGGAGGAGGGGCTGGACAGGTGGCAGCTGACCCTTTCAGAAGAACCATCTGCGCAGGGCTCTGATGTTTTCTGAAAGGGCATTTTTAGACACAAGGATGACCTTCCACAGAGGCTGGGATCCTTTGCGAACTTGCTTCTCTGGGGAGCTGGGCCTCGGACCAAAGGATCCTGCATCGTGGCTCTGTCCTTCCATCACCCATACCTCCTTCTCCCTCTCGACAGCAGTTGAACCTTTCTGGAACACTTGGCACCCCTCCAGGCCTTCTGAGTCCCGACAAGAACACATAGTCTGCCCTTGCAGACAGAAGACATTGAAATGCAAAGGCAAGCTGTCCAAACAGCAATTCAGGAGGCATAATTCAGCACTAAATATATATCCTAAGAAGCACAGTGACCATCTTCCTACACTGAGCCGAGACAGGCACATACTTTCTGTTCCTTTGCCTTAAGTGGCCCCCACTGTGGACACTTGACATTGTCTTTACCCATCCAGCATCTGAACGTCCTTCACATGAGTCTTGGTGGGTCCAGAGTTCATCCTTCGGAATAAGATATGGGAAGGGTGACATCTACTTTCCAAACCTTCCTTGCCTCTAGGGCACAGCAAGTGACTCATGCTCTGCCAATCAGGTGTACTTGCCCTGGCCTTGAGATCAGGAGCTGTTGAGGCAGAGTGGAAAAGAGTGAAGGAACCCCTTCAGGGACTAATGGGGGTGCTGTGGTGCTGCGGGTGGTGGTTGTGAGGTCCTCATTGGACCAATTCTATAACATAATTTAGAGCAGTGCTCCTGGCCATGCTGTGTTGAATGTGGTACTCCATTCCTCCCAGCAGTACTGTGAGCTCCCAGTAAATAACCTTTTAATGAATTCATTTTCCTGTTTGAAAGAGCCAAAATCAGCATCTTTACTGGCAACCATGAACTCTGACTAGTATGCTCTCCCTCTCCATTCCATTTGTTCTGCAAATTCCAACTCATCTTTAAACCCTCTACTCAAATAATGCCTCTTCCAGCAAGACTTCTTGGATTTTTTTCCCTTGGTTACCTTCAAGTTGCAAGTAACAGGCAGTTAGTAGCTCAAGCTCTGGGCTCCTAGGTGTATGCAAGGTGTTATGAGAACCATAGCAATACAGGAGACAGTTTGGATGGACCCACTGAAAACATTTGCATAATTTGTCTGTCTACTAGGTGGTAATGAAGGGGAAAAGGAATAGAACAGTGAGATCATAAAGCAGAGTGGTTATGAGCTTAAGATTTGGAGTTCAAATCCTAGCTCAGTCACAGGCTGGCTGTGTGATTATAGGCAAGTTACTTAAAACCTCTGAGCCTCAGTTTCCTCTTCTGGAAAATGGGTTTGCTAATAGGACCTATCTCATAGGATTGTTGTGAGATTCAAATATAACACATGTGAAGTGCTGTAGAAGAGTGTCTGACACTGAGGAGATGCCCAATAAGTGTTAGTTATGGCTTTTGGAGGTGGCAGGATACAGCAAAAAGTCAGGAGAAGTGAGTTCTACCCCAGCTTTGCCACCAGCATCGTGGGATCTTGGCAAGGCTGTTAGAAATAAACTTCTACTTCAAACAGCTTAAGCAAAGGAGATGGGGGCTTTCATGGAACCCAAAGGTGGAAAATCACAATGACCTGGAACCGGAAATGGAAGGTCAATGCTACCAGTCAACCGCCTACTCCATCTGGCTCTCCTTTTCTGGAGCCAGTAAGTCTGTCTTCTCTGCTTCTGTTCACTTGTCCAAACGCAGCCTTCCTCCATTTCTCTGTGTACATTTCCCCCAAACTTACTTGCAGAAGCTCTCTAGTTGTCTCTGAACCCCAATTCTCAGTTCCCAGCAGAGAGACTCAGATGGACTCAGCGTGGGTGAGGGGTCCATCCCTGGTACAATCAGCTGTGGCCAGGAGGTGGGGTCATGTGGTACAAACACAGCTGTCGCACCAGTGGATTCAACTGTCCATCAGACGTAGTCACTGGAGTTGGGCAGACCCACCTTCCCTCTGTCTCAGTTCCTTATCTATAAAATGTGGCTTTATGAGTGTATCACTTGGAATACAAGTAACAGAATACTCATCTAATAGTGGTTTACCTATCAAATACTTTTATTTTCTTATCTCCCAAATAGTCTTTGAAGTAGGGGTGCTGGGCTTGGTTCATGGTTCAACCTTGTTATCGAGAAGCTGGCATCTTTCCGCCCTTCGGCTCTGCCATCCTTTGCCTGTTGTTCTTTGTCTTTAAGCTTGTTGCTTCATGGTTGCAAAATGGCCATGCAGCTCCAGCCATCACACCTTCACAGGGTACTACCTAAAGCGGGAAGCGCCAGACCTCTCCCCCTGCATCTATTTTTTATTCTTCAAATCCTTACAGATTTCCTCTTGCATTTCATTGGTCAGTAATGCAAATTCAAGGGAATCTGAGAAAGTATCTGCTATGCTCAATTCTGTTATTGGAGAGAGATTTCACCAGGAAGGATGATAAAGGAGGAGAATGGCCGTTGAATAGGCAACCAACAGCGTCTGCCATGGTGAGATGTAAGGTTTGGTTGTGTCTAGATAATGCCATTAATTGTCTGGCTAAAATAAGGCAATGCTCAGTGCTGTTGCTGCTGATAGAAATTCGGAAAGTATCCATGTACAAACATATGTCCAAAAGGCTGTGTTTTAGTCTATTTCTTTCTAAGCCCAAAAGAGACATTATATATAAGCTGCTTCAGTGTATGTGTCTGTGTAAAGTTGAGTTTCACAAGAGAACCAGTGATGTGCTGGCATTGATTCTGGCTCTCCTTGGTTCTTTTCAGCTCTTCAAAAATGTATCCAAAGATGTTTTTACTTTGACTTTCTTCTTTTCATGGTAAGAAGACACTTCTTTAAACAGCTCATGGGCCAACACTAATGAATAACGTGATGGCCAAGACGAAAATGGATGCGCATGACTGTTTCACACCATCTGTGGGGAGCAGGCAAAGCTGGCCTACTTTTTCTTTAGTGCATAGCTTTGTTCTTATCTGTGAGTGTTTGTAAGTGGAGGAATTTCAGTGCAGATGTGGAATTGCTTTTGAAATATGGGTGGCTGTTATAATTTGTGTGCTTTTTACATTTTTAGAAAGAAGGGTTTTTTTCCCCCCTTTCCTTTCTTTCTTTTTTTGTCTTATTTTATTTTACTTTTTGGTCTGCTGCTCACTGAGGGTAGAAAGAAAGCCCAAGGAAAAAGAGGTGAGGGTCCTGCAATGTGGGGGCCCCTCCTCCAGTGCATGGGTGCAAAGCCACAATATAATGGGTGCGTTCTTTTGGAGGCGCTGCGTACATTCTGCTGGGTGGAAAGAATTCATTAACATGCTGGGTGGGTTGCAGGCTCTGTGTAGGCTTCAGAACTAACCAACTTGGGTTTCTGCTACTTCTTCGGCTCAGAGGCCTTGGGCAAACTTCTTCCCATCTGAGCCTCAGTTTCTCCAACTTGAGCAAAGCCAAATCATATCTCTTGGGGTCTTTGTGTAGATCTTAAGAGTTGGATGGCCCAGGTGACTTTCCAAGGTCCTTTCTGGCTCGGAACCCTCTGAATCTGAAGCCCAAAGTCCAGCACCAACATCATCATTAACTCTTCTTCCTCTGTCTTTTTTTTTCCCATCATCATCATCACCATCTCTTGAGTGTTATCTTACACTAAGCACTCTCCTGAGTCCTCTACCTGCGTGAACACACTGAATCCTCATGGCGAAACTGTAAGGTGGGTATTTTTACTGACATCTAATAGTTTAGAAAGCCGAGGCTCAGAGAAGGGAGAGGATTTGCCCAAGATCATCCATCAGGTAGGTTACGGAGTAAAGATCAGAACCTCCAGGATAGGATTGGTCTTATTTATTAATTTATTTTTTTAATGTTTATTTTTTGAGAGAGAGAGAGGGAGGGAGATTGTGAGTGGGGGGGGGGGGGTGGCAAAGAGAGAGGGAGACATAGAATCCAAAGCAGGCTCCAGGTTTCTGAGCTGTCAGCACAGAGCCTGAAGGGGGGCTCAAACTCACAAGCTGTGAGATCATGACGTGAGCCGAAGTTGGACACTTAACTGACTGACTCACGGATTTGTCTCATTTAGAAGCCACTTTGTCCGTTTGATTGTTTCAGATGCTGCTCAAGAAGGAGCCCATGCTCCTCAAATAAATGTGCTCTGGGGTAAAGCTGTGACCCCAAGGCTTCTTCAGGGAGCTTATAGCCTAGCCGGGGAGATGGGCAACAGACAAGAAAACACTGCAATAGAAGAGACTACAGTCTATGATAAAAGGTGGGGTGCAGTCTGAGAGAGCAGTGGGAGGGCCCATTGTAGATTGTGCAGTCAAGAAAACACCTTGGAGAAGTCACTGGAACTAAAGCTTGAATAACCAAAGGATCTGGATGGATCAAGAGCTGGAGGAATGACAGTCTTGTGGGCAGAGAAACAGCGTATGCAAAGGCCCCCAAATTGGAAATAAGACTGTGTATTTACTCAAGGAATTAAAAATGTACTTGGGACTGGAATATTCAGGGTGATGGGTGGAGGAGGGGAGCTCAGGATATGGTCGGAGATGTCAGCAGGAACCAGATCACTCAAGGCCTTAGAGGTCCTGGTGTGACATTTCTGTTTTATTCTAAGAACAATGGGAAGCAATCAGAGGCTCTTATGCAGGACACTTGACATAATGCAGTATATGCTTTCAAGGTCCACGACCTTGGGAAAGTCATGTTGTGTCCCTGAGTTTTTCTTGTTCTCCTCTCTAGATGCTGATGAGAATCAGGCAACGTTTGAAAGAGCCTGTAAAGATTAAACGAGAAAATGTGCTAAATGAGATAAACCTATTTGAACATGGCTGGGCCTCGGCAGATCTCTGTAAAGGTTTTCCTCTCTTCCTTTTTAAAAGAAACTGTGTATTGTCACCTACCTGCAAACCCGCTTCCCTCATGACCAGCCTAGACACATGTTGGTGTCATGGTTTCACTTTTCTATTTGTTGGCTTCCACCCGAATTTGGCTATTGTCTGCTCCCTTCTCATTGTGTTGAGAACTCTGTGCTTTTACTATTCAGGTGATTGCATTTCATACGTCTTTTCCACGGTTAATCGGTCCAAACCCTCCTTCCGTGATTTCAGCCCTCTCTCCTGGCCCAGCTCCTTGCCCTGTGTAGCATTTGTTGAAGTCGTCTTACATAGGCCTCACCTTGACTTCCTCTGAAATGTCCCACTTCACATAGATTTTAGCTGAATGCAGGAGATGGTGATTTTATCACTGACCCAGTGGGAAAGAGAGGTCATCACGCCTGTAAGGATGCGTTCAGAGAATCTTGCAGTCAGACAGAATGGGGTCCGAACTCTAGCGGTCCTTTTTTCTGGCCATGTGATGTTGGGCAAGTGACCTCACCAATCTGAGCCTCAGCTTCCTCATCTATAAAATGAGAGTATGACTAGGGCTGAGCTCCTGGCACACAGGAGGTATTCAACAACGTTAATTCATGTCTCCACCTACCACGTCTCCTTCACCCACGTCTCATTCTTTGACCTTTATCATGATGATCTTTGGCCTGATTCCTGGCATGCAACTTCTCAGAATCCACGGGCCTTCCTTATAAGCTTCTTTTCATGGACTATGATCTTTGGGGTTAGACTGACTTGGGTTCCAACCCTAACTCTACTGCTTACCAACTATGTCACTTACATTCTCAGAGACTCACTCTCCTCATGTGCTATTGGGCGATATGAAGAACGCTGACCTCCGAAGTTATCAGAAATGTTAACTGAAATAACATTCTGGAAGAGCTCGACATCATGCCTGGTATGTTGTGGTCCATGTTGGTGGCTCATGAACATTACTATAACTCTGTGAACTCTAAACTCGTGAAGAGTGAGGACTGCTGTTTTTTCATTTCCGTGTGCCCTTGGCTTTACAGAGCGCCTGGCACATAGTGGGCCCTCAGCTGGTTTTAGTGCCTTTCATCTCCCATAACAAGAATAGAATTTCTTTGCTGCCAAGTTGGCTGGAACACTAGCGTCCTTATAAAATCCTACCTGTTTACACAAATGCCACTTTCTAAGACCCTAAGAGGCACAGCAGGATCATGAAGTGAAAATACCATCAGACTTTATTGAGCAGCCCAACTCCTGGCTGCTCTTCCTGGGGGGGAGGGCTGGAGGAAGCCGTGACCCCAGAAGTGCTTCTCTGGAGGGAAGGACCTTGCTTTTTAAGAGTTGCTTGTCTTATTTACGTGTCCTCTTCTCATGACTTCTCTGAGGACCTTTTTAGAATTTCCCTGGGAGTCAGAAAACACATTCTGCCAAATTCCAAGGCCTTGTAACCACAAGGCTTGGTCCCTGTGACCAAAAAGACCAAACTGTAACCTTCTGGCGCTGGACGCTGTTTACAGCTGGCGAAAGACCACTTTGGGTTTTCACAGTAAAAAGGGTTAGAAAATTGTATGAAAGGGCTCAGAAGACTCACGGACATCAAATAGCTCTTACAAAACCAATGTTGTAATTAGTTAAGTATAAATGAATCAGAACCATATGGCTTAAAAGTTAAAGGAAAAAGGAGCTGGAGGAAAACATGTCCTCTGGGATTTAATCAAACAAAAAATGCTGGAAAAACTGTTGATGTTCACCAAGCTCAGACCCCATCTGGGTGCCCCCCGGTCCCCCTCCTGCTTTTTCCTCCTTCCCTGGTTCTGCACATGAGGCAGAGGTGACTTTTGGGCTCTGCTATTTTCATGCTGGGCATCGTGGGGTGGAGTAGGTGTGCCGCAGTGCAGTGGCGAAAGCTGGAGAAAGGCTCAGGGCATCTGGGGAGCACAGAGGAGGGGTGCCCAAGCAGGTCCCTGGCAGATTGGGAACGGCTTCCCTGCTGAGATGATGGAGAGCCAGCCTTACAGGCGGAAGAGGAAGTGGGGAGGGGTGGGGGAGGGAGAGCGCGTTTTGGAGGCGGCAGTGGCGTGTGCGCATGCGCAGAGCATAGACCGCATATTGTACGATCGCAGAATTTGGAAAGCTCTCGTATGACTGCCTTCCCTTGACCACCTCCTCTAAAGATGTCTGGCCTCTTCCCCTGTCGCTAGCACATCACCCTGTTGCGTTTTCCTTGCGGCACTTTTCAAGGTCAGAAACGCTCTTTCGTCATTTACATCCCACTAGAACGTACGCTTCCTAGGAGATGGGGTCTCGTTTGTCTAGTCCCCTCCTGCTGGATCCCTAGCAGCTGACAGAGTATCCGATTTGGAGTGGCTGCCCAGGAAGTGTTAGGGAATGAATGAATGGCCAATCAATGCCTGAATGGCTGGAGACAGAAGGCCTGAGGGACAGGGAAGGAACAAAGGCTGGAGAAGTGGCTAGGAGCCAGGTCCAGAAAGACTTTGTAAATTGTGTGGAGGCTCCTGATGGTAATGGAAAGTCAATAAAGAATTTCAAGCAAGGATGTGACAAAGTCAGAACTGAATGACACTGGGAGCAAACCATGAGGGTGGGAAACCTGGAAAACCAGGGGAAAATAAGTGGCAAAGTGAATCTGAGGTTTATTTAGCTTTCTCCCCATCATCCTTTAAGGGTATGTAATAGAATGCTCTGTATAGAATAGGTGCCTCATAAAGGCTGCGGAGTTAATCAATGATAAATGCTTCGGCTCCAAATTGCTACATACAGGCCATTATTTTCTCATTTAGAAAATGGATCTTGTGGCTCACTGTGGAAAATCATCTTCCAGAAAAAAGAAAAAGAGAGATGTGTATGTCTGCTCTGTCTCCAATGTTTTCACTGAACCAGATTCTCTTTCCGTAGGCTGGCTGTCCTTGGCAGCTCTCGGGTTACATGAAGCTGGGCCGGGGTTTCTCTGACATTTTAGCAGAGTCACGAGTGGGTGGGATGGGAAGATCCAGGCTGCGAAATAGGTAAGTTGCTCAACGTCCCTGGAAAACCTCTGAGGACAGACTGAGAGTGATTTGGCGGAGTATTTTAGGTGGGAAGTCATTTTCTTTTAGGAGAGAAATGCATACCCCCTGCTCTTGCTAATGACTGTGTGTTATTGCTGGAAGTCCCAGAAAAGCCCAGATTCAGCAAGTTTAGTGGGTGTCTGTGCCCTGTCTGAGAAAGCCATCTATTCCCATCCCAGTGTGCAACATACCTGTAACTGCAAGGGTCGCATACTCCCCGCCCCTGCTTCTCTACTTTGGGGCCCCCAGGCTGCTTCTCTGTGCAGAACGTACTGCAGCCGCCATAGCTAACCCTTCCTGTGTTTGCCATGTGCCTGCTCATGTTCTAGATGGATCTAGATGGATCATCTTGTTGGACGCTCACCGCTGTTATTTTCCTGCTTAGAACAAAAGCTCAGACAGACAGGTGAAGTTGCTTGCCCAAGGTTTCACAGGCAGGCCCCGTGGAGGCTTGGCACCGCCCCTCTCAGCTTCCCTCACCTCAAGGAATGGAGCTTACTAGAAGCCTAAGCCCACCCATTCCCTTCATGCCACGTAACTCCAGCCCTGGTTTCAAGGAGAAGCAATCTGCCTTCTGTCCTGGATGTCAGTAGTAACATCTGCAGTGTGCATTTGTGGGTTTGGGGCTATTTGACATCCAGCCTGCCTTCTAATAACACCTCGATTTCCCCATGGAGACCCACCCTTCTGCCATCGTGTATAGTGGACAGGGGGTGTGTCTGCCTCCCCCGTAGATATGCAAACAGCACAGTTCTCCCTCTCTGCTTGAGCTGCAACTGGCGGGGGGGGGGGGGGGGTGCTGGGCATATAATTCAGATGAGGGCAACCAGAAGTTCACTCCAGGACCTGGAAGCTTGAGTGAGCGATTCAGAGTCAGTGGTGGTGTGTTGGCCGTGGCCCATGACTTCACTAAGGCTCTGTTGCCTAACCTTCCAGTAATCTCTTGGTTTCTGGTCATTTTCCAAACTTTATCACGATTCTCTCTGCCAATTCTATGAGCCCCTGATAGCCTTCCAATAAATTCCATTTTATTGCCACCCAGCTCGCATTCAAGAACCCTGACTAATGCACAGCCATTTATTAAACGCAAAGTATGAGCCAGACGCCTGGCATGTGACGTCTTGTAGGATTCCCAAATGCCCTGGTGAGGAAGGCATGAGTACACCTGCTTTCCAAATGAGGACCCGGGAGCTCAGGGAGCTGTAGTGACGTGTGCAAAGTTGCACAGCCAGTGAGTGGCGGTGTTGGAATTCGAATCCAGGGCACTCTGATTCTGAATTCTGGGCTTTATCAATCCTCCTTTCCACCGGCCCCGACTTCCAGCGCCTCAGAGAAGCAGTGTTGGCTAGCCCGGGACTTCACGCAACCTACCTTGCAGGCCCGAGACTTGTGGCAGAAAAGACTTTCCAAATCTAATTTGCTCACGTCTGTGAACACCTGCCAGGAAGGAATTTGAGGCGTTTGGTCTAAATATGGAAAAGCTGAGCTCACTTACCCCAGAGGAGCGCCTGCAGGGAAGGGGAGATGGTTTGAACCCTCTCCTTGAGTCAGAAGAGGAGACTGCCACAGCCCTCTTTCACCCCTCCACCGTCAGGAGGGTCTGAGGTGGAAGTTCTGCAGCTGAAATCACTGTGGGCTGTGAGGGAGGGAGAAATCCACGGAGCTGTGAGGTTTCCCTTTCCTCCGGTCAGTTTGCGGGATATGTGAAAGAAGTTGGAGTGGCGCACGAAGAACCATTTAATGTCATGTGGCCACCTGGGGGATGCTTGGGGATTCCTCAGACCTGAAAACGTGCGGATTTGAAGGCCTCGGAGACACCTGACCCGTTGACTCCCTGTGACTGTACTTTCTCAGTGATGCGAAGAGACGTCTGGGCGAACCTGCACTTGAGGCTGCCGGGAAAAGGAACGACGTCACGTGCTTTTCTGTCCACGGAAGTGCAGGAATCCAGACTCACGCTGGACACCCACGTTCCGCAACTCGGGGCGCAGTTCATATTTCCGTGCCTACCTGCCCTGACTACTCTGCCGTCACGGTTATGGAAGGGTCCACACCATTTTGTGGGCATGGCTACATTTTCAGGAGAGAATCTCAGTTTTCTGAGGAGTCAAGAGTCTTGGTTAAGGTTTCAGTGGCTGTGTTTGCTGCGCACACCTGGAGATGGGTCCGGAGGTTCAGCTGGCCCGAACGGTCCATGTGGCTGTTTTAAGAAGACATTGCTTGGGCAGGATGAAAGTGATGCTCATCCAGAAGCCCCTGTGACTCTGAATCACGGAGGTGGGTATAGATCTTAGAATTCTATCCTGATACTTCTGGCTATCTGGTCCAGCTCTGGGCGACGTTTGGGCCCACACGTGTACATGAAATCACATTATTTTTTAATGGGGTTGCAAACATCGAGGTCTGTCTACTCCATAGTAGTAAAGGATGGCTGTAAGGACTAGAAAGCCATTTAAAATAGCTCAGATAAAAGGGCGACTAATTGGGGAATAATAAAAGGGATTCTCGTGACAAGAAAGTACAGAATTAAGCCCAGCCTTGTGGGAACTAGAAAGTGGTCTGGCAATTCATCTTCCCGTTTCTTCCTTTGTGGTGCCGCCTGGCATCTGTTCCTGAGAGGCAACAGACTGGCCTCTCTGCCTCCTTGTGGTTTCTGTCTCTCCACAACTTTGGCTTGCGCCAGGATTTTGGCACTATCTCCAACCCCGTCTCCACGTGACTCTACAAGTACAGCACCGTCCATCAATGGCTGCCATCTCTGGGATTCTCCACCGGTTTTTAGGAGAGTGTATCGGTTATC
This sequence comes from Panthera onca, assembly GCF_046562875.1. NCBI lineage: Eukaryota > Metazoa > Chordata > Mammalia > Carnivora > Felidae > Panthera > Panthera onca. The sequence goes on along the minus strand of NC_138339.1, from coordinate 61,783,871 downwards.
TGTTGCCACAGTCATGCTGTGTAACAATCATCAACAACATCTCAGAGGGGTAGAGCAATAAACGTTTATTTTTACGTACTAGTCTGTTCTGTGGGTTGCTGGGCTGAGCAGAGCTTGGCAGGACTCTTCTGTGCATCTGTGGTCAGCTTTGGGTTAGCTGGGTGGCTTTGAGAATCTTGGATAGGCTTTCTCACATGTCTGACCCTCACTAGGGGCACATGGACTGATGCGGCTCTGTTCTTTGTGCCTACCTCCAACAGACTAGCTCAGTCATATCCTCATGGAAAAGCAAAGAATCAAGCAAGAGAGAGCGGAAGTACTCAAGCCCTCCAAAGCCCCAGACTGAGAACTTGTACACCATCTCTTCTGGATTCTATTGTCCAAAGTGAGTCATGGGCCAGCCTAGATTCAAGGAAAGGGGAAATTGGGTCTACCTCTTGAGGGGAAAAGTCATACTTGAGGATGCAGTGTGGCAAAAGGTATGGCAGCCGGGAGGGCTGAAGAATTGGGGCCCTTTTTGCAACTGCTGTATCACAGAGAGGGCATCTGATTGGCTGTTAGCCAGAGCCGGGGATTGGTTCCCTTAGGTTCACATGCTCAGTTCTCTGTGGCTTGGACGTGTGTGTATGTGGAGAGAGGGGGAAGGCCACAGGAGATATAGGGCTAGTCTTTTCAGTAGCTGTTGTTGGGTCAGGGTAACTGAGAAACCTTCAACATCCGTTTACTCTTAAGACCGCTCCCCATTTTGGTTTGGGCAGTGGTTACTACTTAGACTGGATGTGAGTCCTTCAACAATCCCAGGAAGAGGCTGCTTACTTTGGCCTCAGCCAGTGTGTGTTATGCTCCCAACTGGAGTCACTGGTTCAGGAATGGGCATGTGCTTCAAACCACACCAAACTGGGGCAGTCAAAGACAACCAACCCTAAGGCCGTGTCTTAAGTCCCATGGAAAGGCATTTGCCTTCTCCTGCTGAATTTGGACCTGAGAGGACAGGAGCCTGGGGCTACAGCAGCCATTCTGCCAGCTTGTGGAGGCTGCAGAACCAGGAAAGCAGAGACATAGAGAGATTAGATCCCAGTATTTAAGGTGCTGAATCAAGCCATGCCTGAACCCAGTTTGATCCTGGACTATTTATTTACATATATTGTCTTCTAGTGTAGCCTATTCCAGGTTGGGCTTTCTGTCACTTTCTATCTCAAAGGTCTTGACCAGTGTCCTAATATAACAGAGAAAGTGACAGACATGTCAGCTACATGCATGTAGACTCACCTACATTTTGCGGATCGAGCAGTTACTTGTTCTAGGGCTATGACTGTGTATCACTGCAGGATAAAGCTGATGAATTTGGATTTTTGGATTGCATTATGTACCTGCCAAGGCCTGTTTTAAAATACCTGTCCATTATTGTCAATGCAAATATCATGGAGCCTACATTTCCCTGGACACTGTGGATATTCCTGCTATTGTACAAAACAACAAAAACCAAATAACTCAGTTCCCTTAGTTCGGAGGGAACCCTACCATTGGGCTGATCTACCTCATCTGTCAGGAGAGAGCTGGGCAAGACCTGGCTGAGTTACCTACTGTCGTGATACTCAGCTCCTGTCTTCCTGTTTTCTTCTGCCTTTGAGAATGAGGACAGTAGGTGCTGTCTAGTAGGTGCTGACTCTGGGCTAAGTGCTTTTTACATGCATTATCTCTTCATTGCACTTATCAGTATGGATAATTGAATGTTTAAAACCTTTTTATTTTGTATATAATTTTAAGCTCCAGAAAAGTTGCAAGGATAAGAAAAAGAATTCAGGAATATCCTTTGATATTCTGTGATCCATCAATTATTTACCTCCTACCTCATTTGCCTTATCACTCATGCATCCACTTATCCATTCATTCATTCTCCTCTTTCTCTGCATATATATGATCATATATAGAGATGTGCCTTTTTTCAATGTTTATTTATTTTTGAGAGAGAGAGAGAGAGACAGCGTGTGAGCAGGAGAAAGGCAGAGAGAGAGAGAGGGAGACACAAAATATGAAACAGGCAGCTGGCTCCAGGCTCTGAGCTGTCAGCACAGAGCCTGATGCAGGGCTTGAACCCACGAATCACGAGATCGTGACCTGAGCTGAAGTCAGACGGATGCCTAGCCGACTGAGCCACCCAGGTGCCCCTAGAGATGCCCCTTTAACCCTAGGTATTTCAGTATGTCTTGCCTAAGAACAAAAACATTCTCTTTTCTAACAAGGATCAAAATCAGGAAAATTAACATTAATGGAATCCTCTTATGTAATCCACAGACCATATTTAAATTTTATCAGTTGACTCAATAATCCTGACTTTAATAGCCATTTCCCCAGTCCAGGAGCCAATTCAAGACCAGGATTACGTTCATCGTCATGTTTTTCAGCCTCCTTTAATATAGAATAGGCCCTCAGCCTTTCTTCATCTTTCATGGCTGTAACTCTTTTGAAGATTAAAGGCTAGTTATTTGGCAGGATGTTATTAAATTTAAGTTTAGCTGGTGTTGTCTCACAATTATATTCATATCATGCATTTGGGGGCAGGAATACCACCAAAGTGATATTGTGTCTTTTTCAAGGCATCATGTCAGGAGGCATGTGGGGTTGCTTTGTCCCAGTTTTGGTGATGTTAGGTTTGCTCACATGGTCAAAGGGATATCTTCATTATAATTCTATCTTTGTCTTCAGACTCAATAAATCATCTGTGGGGAGATAGTTGGAGACTATGTAAATATCTTGCTGTTTACCACACACCCACTAATTTTATCATCTGTTAATAATTTCCTAATTCTGTCATTTCTTGTATGTTAATTAGCTGGCATTCTATTGTAAGAAAGAAAGTTCTCTTCTGAGTTGTCTCAGATTTGGCAGTGGAGGCTCCTCCAAGCTGATTCTTGTGTCCTCTTGATGTGCCTCTGTTCTTTGAACACCACCTTGCTTTTGGGTGCAACCACGAGTTCTCGCCTCATCTGCCCCAGCCCCTAAATCAGCATTTTTCCCAGAAGATTTTGCTAGTTCCTTTGAGTGGAGAATGATATTTACTTTTATTATTATTTATTTTTTATTGTTTATTTTTGAGAGACAGAGAGAAAAAACATGGGTGGGGAGGGGCAGAGACAGGGGGACAGAGGATCCTAAAAAAGCTCTGCGCTGACAGCGGTGAGCCCCCATGGGGCTTGAAATCACGAACCACGAGATCATGACCTGAGCTGAAGTCGGACACTTAACCGACTGACCCACCCAGGCACCCGTGAGTGGAGGATGATATTTAGAAAGCAAGATCTGAGCACAGGCTATGTGCCTTGCTACCTAGGTGTCATTGCTTCTAGAACCTCTTAATTTTACTTCCATGACAACTTTTCTGATATTTTTGTCTATGTAGGTTCATCATTGAGATTTTGCCTATCCTAGAACTTCATAGAAATGCAATTCAGTATACAGTAATTATCGTTTTTGTATCTGGGTTCTTTCAGCTAATGTAATGTGTGTGAGAGGCATTTATGTTATTGCATGTGTCATTAGTTTGTTTCTTCTTTTTGCTCAGTGGTACTTACTCTGTTTTATGAGTACACCACAGTTTGTTTATTCATTCTCCCGTTGATGGACATTTGGGTTATTTCCAGTTTAGGGCTATAATGAATAAAGCCGCTATGAGGATTCATGTCAATGTGTTTTTGTGAACTTAAATATTTGTTGCTCCTGGATAAATACCTAAAAGTGGAATTGCTAGATTAATGGTTAGGTGTCTGTTTTTTCCTTTTTCCTTTTTGCTTGGTGGGGGGGGGGGGGTGAGGGCAGGTAACAGCTCTACTGAATATAGCTCACACATAATTAACTTTATACGAAACAGCCAGATAGTTTTCTAAAGTAGTTGTACCATTTTGTACTTCCAGCAACAATGTATGAGAATTTCTCCTGTTTCACAACCTAACCAGTATTTAAAGTTGTCAGTGTTTTTTTTTTGTTTTTTTTTTGTTTTTTTTAAACATTTTTAACATTTATTTATTTTTGAGAGACAGAGCATGAGTGGGAGAGGGGCAGAGAGAGAGAGACACACAGAATCTGAAGCAGGCTCCAGGCTCTGAGCTGTCAGCACACAGCCCGACACGGGGCTTGAACTCACGACCATGAGATCATGACCTCAGCTGAAGTCGGATGGTTAAGTGACTGAGCCACCCAGGTGCCCCTGAAGTTGTCAGTGTTTTAAATTTTAGCCATGCTGGTGGTTATGGAGAGGTATCTCATTGTAGTTCTAATTTATATCTCCCTGATGACTAATGATGGTGAGGGCTTTTTCATGTGCTCAAATGTCATTGGTATATCTTCTTTTATGAAATGTCTGTTGTAGTCTTTTGACAATAAAATAAGTTAAATATTTTGTTTTTTGAGTTGTAGGAGTTCTTTATATACTATTCTATAAATTAAAGGTGTAGAAAGTCTCTACGTTTTTATTTACCTGAAAAAAGAAATCTTGATTTTACCTTCATTTTTGAAGGCTATTTTTTACTCAACATAGATTCCTAGGCTGATACATTTTTCCTGACATTTTAAAGGTGCCCTTTTATTGTCTTCTGGACTTTACTGTTTTTGACGAGAGGTTAGCCATCATTTGTATATTTGTTCCTTTGTATGTATTGTGTTATTATTTTTAAAATAGTTTTACTTTCTTGGCTGAAATTCCTCATCTGTTTTATAATGATGACAATGTTTTCCTTTAAAATCCTAGAACATATTTATAATACCTGTTTTGAAGTGCTTTTCTGCTAATGTGAACATTTGGATTGTCTCAGAGTTGGTATCTATTGATGGTGATTTTCTCTTGGCTGTGAGTCGTGCTTTTTTGTTTCTTTGCATGCCTGGTAATTTTTTTTTTACTGTATCCTGAAGATTTCGAACCATGCCTTGTATGACTTCTGGATTCAGTTATCTTCCTTTGAAGAATGTGGGGCTTTGCCCCACCAAGCTGTTGACTCAGTTGAGTTTAAACTCCAAACTCAGTCTCCTTTGCTGTGGATAGCAGCTGAAACTGCTCAGTTTCTGCAACTTCCAGCCTGTTGCTTTTTGCTGAGAATCTTGGAATCTTCCCTACGCACCCACAATTCAGGAGTCAACAAGAATTTGAGGTAGAGTTTTTAGTGCAGATTTTAGATGTTTCGTATTTTGTGGCTCTCTCCTTTCCAGGATTTCCCCCTCGGTTTCAACCCTTCTGGCGGCCTCAAACTTCATTCTCTGACTCTTTAAACCAGTAATGCTGAGGATTTTTGCTTGAGTTACAGCCACTCTGGGCTACATCCATTGGGGCATATTCTTAGGTTGGAACCTAGTCAACTTCCCTTCAGTTTCGGTCTGCTTTTGGTAACTCTCCACTGCCTTCAGATGGTTGTTTTGTCCAGTTTGTAGGCTGCTAGGAGAGTTATTACAACACAAGTTACCGTACCATTACTGGAAGTGTAACTTCCTGCATTTGTATATGATATCAACATTCACTTATTTAATGTCTGCCTCTCTCATGAGAGGGAACTCTGTCAGAACAGACCACTTTGGTCTTGCTTACTGTTGCATTCTCATTGTTTGGTATTTAGTAGTCACTCAACAAATAATAGCAGGATGAATAAATGAATGTGCTATTTAATTCTCACAACTCCCATGTTATGTTCTTTCCATTTCCCCCTCTGTTCTCAGCTTTGCCCTTTGGCTGGCTCTTCTTACAGTCACACGACAGCTGCTATAGTTCCAAGCATCTCATGCACAGATGACAATGCCAAGAGGAAGGGAAGAGACTGTTTCTTCCTATGCCTTTGCTTTTAAGAGCAGAAACAATTTTCCCAGAATTCCTCCAGCTGGCTCCCCTTCCTATCTCATTGACCAGAACCGGCCCTCAGGCCTCTCTCCTCGGTCATTTACCGGTAAGGGGAATGGGGACACCATCATTGGCTTAGACTAACTGGGATTTATCCTTGAGTCACTTGAAGAAGTAAATACCAGGTCAAAATCTTGACTCAGCTAGCAAGGAGAGAGGGGGTGACATGAACAATAGGTAGCAACCACTAGTGACTTATATAAATGGTTGCCAAAATGAGATGTGGGTTCTCCCTTTGTGGAGCTTACAGTTTGGTGGGGGAGACTTAGCTAATCACTCTGATAAACATGTAATTAAAACTGAGGTCAGTGCTACGAAGGGAAAGAAAGCCAGTTGTGTAGCCTGTAGTCAGGAAACTGACCCACGATGGGGGGGGGGGGGGGTGGTGGTCCTGGCGAATGTGGTTGGGGAAGCCGGGAACATGGTCTGCAGGTTTGCTGGCTTGAGTGCAAATTCCACTCCACTTTCTAGCTGTGTGATTTTGGATGAATCACCACACGTCTCTGAGCCCAATTTCACCTGCAACAATTTTTCCTAGGGTTGTTAAAGTATTAAATAAGCCACTCTGTGTAACCACTTGGCACATAGTAGGCACTTAAGGGATTCCTTTTCCAGCTTAATGAGGGAAAAAATGTATGTTTGGAGTTAGCAACAAGACAGGATGATTCCTCATGTTTGTTTTGGAAAACAAGTCTTAAACTCACAGCCGTGACAGAGTCTGACATCATCAGACATAAGGCACTTTAAGGATCACACTCTTAATTGAACATGTTCAAAGTTTGTGATTAATTGTAGTCCTTTTCAGATCCTTTCCCTGAGAATTTCATTTTTCTCCCCACCCAGCCGGGGTCAGGCTCACAATGTAACAAGTACAATAAATCCCTCACCGAAGATGGCCTCGTTCTTGTGCAAGCTGGAGCAGAGCTCATCTGGATTATAAACCTTGGCGGTTTGGAGTCACCTGGTGGGGTTTATGTGCACCAGCTGGGGCCCAGCCTACCTAATTAGGACCAGAGAGTGGTCGCGAAGGGACGGGCGCGTATTCTAGGTGCCCTCCTCCAGTGTCTGTTTCTAATAACAGCAGCAAGTAGCAGAGGCAGCAGGGTGAGCACAATGACATCATCCCCCCAGCTGTTTTACACATCTGTAACATGGCTCATTAGGACTCTCTTAACACCTCATCCTTCCCTGCTCCGAACAGCTCCAGTTGCGTGAGAAAGGGTGCTCTTGCATGCAAGGGGCCCTGGAGATCGCCGCACTGATTTCAGGGTCAAAGATTAGCTTGGGCATTCTCCCAGTAATCAGACTTTTCACAAGGACATCCCCATTAGCTCAAGCTCCTTTAAGGTGCTAATGGCTTCAGTATGAGGCTGGCACTTCTGCGCGATCCACGCTGTTCGGGGCCAACTTTGTATCGGGGAGCAGGACATCTGCGGCAGCTGCAGAACTGTTTTTGCTTATTTTGAGCATTCTAAGTTTTTCCGAGCCATGAATAACAACAATCGAATAAATCATCACACAGTTTGCAGAGAAGGGTTGTTTTTCCAACCAGAACAAAAAAAAGATGGCTTATCATGTGCGCTATGGATATTACGCATAAAAAAATTCCACCATATTCACGTGCAGGGGTTAGCTACATGTATTTAGGTATTTGAAGTGTGTATGAGAAAAGTTTCCCAGGTTTCATTGGACAGCTTAAATGATTAAACGAAAACATTGAAGTTTTATTACTATTAAGTATAATGCATATCCCAAAATGAAAGATATGTGATAGTTACAAAATGAAAGAAAAAATAGACAGCCTCATGGAAAGCAGCAGAGTCCCCCTGGGCTTAGAGACCTTCTAAGGGTTCTACAACTTACCGTGGGGTAGGGTGGGGGCACGGGGTTCATTTTACTTCTTTAAATTTCCTCATCTTCAAATGGGGATGATATGCCTCGTGGGGTTTTTGAGAGGATCAAAAATATAAGTATGGGGGGTGCATGGGTGGCTCAGTCGGTTCAGTGTCCAACTCTTGGTTTCAGCTCAGGTCAGGATCTCACGGTTCGCGAGTTTGAGCCCTGCATTGGACTCTGCTGATAGCGTGGAGCCTGCTTAGGATTCTTTCTCTCCCCCTCTCTCTGCCCCTTCCCCACTCATGCTCTCTCTCTCTCAAAAATAAATAAATAAACATTAAAAATATATATAAGCATGGAAAATGGTATTGTGGCTATCATAAGATAAGTGCTTGAATATGTTAGCTGTTATTACTGCTGTTATTATTATTATTTCTGCTACAACTGTGTTATTGTGGAAATGCAAAGGAGTAAGAGATATATGCGTGTTTTATCAACTATTACATGCTGCATGTACCATGTTTCAACTAATATAAAATGACACCTGTTGCAAGATGATTGCTGTATTGCTTCTAAGAGAGAAAAAAAGGCAGTCCATCAAACTGTGGCACATTGCTTTCTTGTTACATCAGCTGCCACGTGTATCCTTTTCAGTTAGGATAGAATAGGTTATGCAGCAGTAACAAACAGCCACAAAGTTCCAGTGGCATATACAACCAAAGTTTATTTCTAGCTTATGTTACCTGCCAGATGCAGGGGATGGGAGGGTTCTGCTCACTGTGGTCTCCTGGGGACTCTATTAGTTTGTTTGGGCTGTCATAACAAAGCACCACAGACAAGGGGATTAAGCAACAGAAATGTTGTTTAACATTTCTAAAAGTTCAAGATCAAGGTGATCTCAGGGCTGGTTTCTTCTGAGGCCTCTCTCCTTGGCTTGTACATGGCTGTCTTCTCCCTGTGTCCTCATGTGGGCTTTTCTGGGTATCTGTGTCCTAATGTCTTCTTCTTATAAGGATACCAGTCACATTGGATTAGGGTCCACCGTAATGACCTGATTTTAACTTCATTATCTCTTTAGAGACCCTATTTCTAAATACAGCTCCATTCTGAGCTATCGGGGGTTAGGGCTTCAACATACGAATTTTGAGGGGGACACAATTCAGCCCATAACAGGAGGCCAGACTAGGGGAGGCTCCGTGATCATTTGGCAGGGACAAAGCTACATGGCCAACTGCACTGGCTCTTCAAGGCTCCTATTCAGAAACCACACTGTTGGCCAAAGCAAGTTCCATGGGCACGTTTAACTTCAAAGGGCTATGCGACTGGAGAAGTGCGACGCTACCTTGTTCCCAGAGGGAGAGAACCGGCCTATTTTTTGGACGGCTTAATAGCTACCCCACAACCCAATTTTGGAAGTGTTAATATGTGAAAAAAATGTATATCTTAGAATCAATAAAATAGGAGATATGAGAGGGATGGTAATTGCTGAACTGTAAGGGTGAGAGTCAAGTGACCCTCTCTGCCCACCTAGAAAATGGCTTAGGGAGTTCGTTATCAATAATTTAATGATTATAAATTTGAATGATCATTAAAAGCATAAGCATGAAGTTCTGGAAGAATTGGTAATCTCTCAGGCCTCTGAAAATAATCTGATTTCATAGACCAAGCCCTCTTTTCTTGCAAGCCGGTCTATGAATTTAGAAGATGTGCATCACGACCATTGCTGTCTCTCTCCTCCCCATCCGTTTCCTCTTTCCTGGCAGCTCTCAAGGTGTGTGGTCAGGTTAAGGGATTGCAGCTTAACCCAGGTAGGTGTCACATTCCTCTCACCACCATCATTGGCTCTGGGATGTTTTCATGACAAAACTGAGATGGTGAAAAAATAAATGCTTTTTTTCCCCCTGAGGTTATTGGCACATTTCTCTGCTGGGGGAATTCTTTCCCTCTGGGCATGAAGTAGACCAGATATAAGTTCAAAGTTATAGGAACCATTTTGCCACCACAAGAATCATGAGAATGAAGCCAGCGTAGTACTGAGAGTTGTTGAGAAACCAACCTGATTTGACCTTCTGTGAACCCCTGGATCTAGCTGTGCCTGAAGCCAGAACTTTTCAATAACATGAACCCAAAATTCTTTTTTTTGATAAATCACTTTGAAGTTGGGTTTTCTACAACTTGCAGCTGAAAAGGTTGATATGGAGTGAAAAAATCTAGTAAGCACCACAATACTGTGCCTGAATACTAAAAGAGACAATTATGTGTGAACTTCCAGCAGTATTTAAAGAGCCCATTCCTGTCAGTTTCCTGTAATACCTGTCAGAATTCCTGTCTTGGATTTTTATTTTATTTTATTTTATTTTATTTTATTTTATTTTGAGAGAGAGAGAGAGAGAGCATACATGTGTGCGAGCATGATTGGGGGAGGGGAAAAGGGAGAGGAAGAGAGAGACTCTTAAGCAGGTTCCATGCCCAGTGTGGAGCCCAATGTGGGCCTCCATCTCCCAACCTCATGATTGTGAGATCATGACCTGAGCTGAAATCAAGATCAGGTGCTTGGGGCTCCTGGGTGACTCAGTCAGTTGAGCATCTGACTCTTGATTTCAGCTCAGGTCATGATCCCAGAGTTATGGGATTGAGCCCCGCCTCGGGCTCTGTGCTCAGGGTGGAGCCTGCTTTTAAGCATAAGATTTTCTCCCTCTCTCTCTCTCTCTCTCTCTCTCTCTCTCTCATTCCCTCTGCCCCTCTCCCCCACTTGAACGTTCTCTCTCTTTAAAAAAAAAAAAGGAGTTGGATGTTTAACTGACTGAGCCACCCAGGCACCCCAGAATTGTATTTTCTGAGTTGAGCTTTAATGTCATGCATAGATAGCCATATAAAATTCATGAATGTATTCATTACAAAAAATATCACTGAAGATATCTTTGTATCGCTCAGTGATGTTTCATAAATAAATTTCTTTTAGAATTCAGTGTTAGGAGAAACTTGAGGAAAAGGTATACCCTCCTCCCCTTCTGAAAATATGTGAATAACTAATCTTGTAATCTCTCTCTCTCCTCTTTTTTTTTTTTTTTTTTTTTTTTGCTTTGGCTGACAGGAAGCTCAGAACCACATTCAAAGCTCAATTTCAGGTTATTCTATACCACCTTGTGACCGGTACATTTCTCTTTGCCTTGGTTCTCGTGTTCTGTGTACCATACATTGTACGTGTTTTTGTTTACGCCACCCCCAGATTCCTTTATGGAAGAAGAATGTTATAAACACACAAACAAAAAGATGCCCAAGTTATAAAAGCAAGTATAGGAGAGAAGGAGTGTGCAACTGTGCTATGCATTTCCTCTAAGTTGAAGCCTGAAAAATGAGGTAGAAACTCTAAAAACCAGGTATTCGTGTGTGTTATAGGGGCCATGCATTTCCCTTCTCCTGACCCACACAAGTTTCTATTTTTGATATAATAGCGGAGGATTAGAGTGGATTGCTTCTCCGTATGGCCTAGGGAAAGAACTTTGGCTGAAACAGACAGGTTTTGGCCACTTCCTAGCTATGGGACCTTGGGCAAGTCACACCGGCTCCTTTGAGTCCCAGCTTCTTTCATTACAGGAGGAAATGCCCATCACAAGTGGTTGTCAGAGAGCAAAGGGGATTCTGGATGGGTGCTCTGTGGCACAGTACCTGGCAGACTGAGGCCTCCCCAGGGTGGCCATGTCTCCCTCTTGGAGGACACAACCCCTTGCTTCTTGTACCACAGGACCACTTCTCTGCCTTCTTGCAGACCAATGCATCTGACATGGCTTGCGTATCATGTGAGTTTACCCTGTGCCTTATGTCGGTCAACCATTGTCCCCCACCCTTCACCCAGAGGCAGCCGAGGAGCCAGCTCTGTGTATCCTATGTATTCTAGTCTTGTCAGGTTATTGTAGATATTTGGCCCTTTATGGGTTTAGGGCCACTTGGATGAAGCCCTGCGTGAAGCTTACTTTTTTCTATCAGAAGGTGTTAAGGGAAAGCTTTGCTGGGAATTATTTTCTCTCTAACAACAACAAAAACAACAACAATTAGGCAACTGATGCTCCTCCCTCCACTTTGGCTGCTGGGAAACTCAGCAGGATGTACCACGGACAGATCAACAACTGTACCTGAACACGCATCTCTGCACCAGTCAGGGGATGGGTGAGCTGTACTCCCTGACTTGAGACGTTCACAGGCTGGAGAGTCCATGTCAGATGGGAGGAGAGTAGGCTGCTGGGAGCCCAGGGCTCCTGGGGATTATTTGTTTTCTCAGAGTCTTGACTTCCTCCCAGGACTTAGGATTTTCTTCTAGATTTTAGTTTCCGTACTTGTATTTTCAATTGCATGTTTTGTTTTGCAAGCTACCCTAAATCCTTTGAACAATGAGACAGAGGCATAGATAGCGTACAGGTAGAACAGCTTTTCTCTCTTGTATTATCATCCTGTGATAGCCTGGCCTTTGTAAGGTGGCTTTGCCGCTCTTCCCACAAGAAGTGGGGTGTGTCTATTTCTGGGCTTCAATCTGGGCTGCCATGTTGACTTGCTTTGGTCAGTAGGATTCAGCAAAAGTGAGGGTGTGCTGGTTCCAACCCTTGGTGTAGGAAGTCTCGAATGCCTCCACTTGCTCTCTTGGACCCCACCATCAAGAACAATCCTAGGCTAGCCTGCCACAGGGTGAAGTCCATGTGGAGGAGAGCCATCCTACAGCCGATTGACCCCCGAGCATGGGAGAGATCCCAGCCAAATCAGAGCTGCCTGGATGACACGTGGCTGACTGCAGATGCATACCTAAGCCAGCTAAGACTGGTAGAACCACTCAGCTGACCTGAAGACTCGTGAGCAATGATAAATGCTTGTTGTTTCAAGTTACTAAGTTTAAGGATGGTCTGCTACAGAACAATAGTTAACATACTCTCCCAGTACCTGCACAGTGACCGTGTACATTGTAAGTGCTACATAAGTGCCTGTTTTGTGGAGTGAGATACTCTCGTGTCATGGAATTAAGGACCTACATTTTTATGTGGCTTTAGAATATTTTCTCTTTTTTTAATAATTTTTTTAAGTTTATTTTTGAGAGACAGAGGGAGACAGAGCACAAGCAGGGGAGAGGCAGAGAGAGAGGGAGACACAGAATCGGAAGCAGGCTCCAGGCTCTGAGCTGTCAGCACAGAGCCCGACGCGGGGCTCAAACTCATGAACTGCGAGATCATGACCTGAGCCGAAGTCGGACGCTTAACCGACTGAGCCAATCAGGTGTCCTGGCTTTAGAATATTTTCTAGCTGACTTCCAAGTTTAAAGAGGGAATATAGGTCAGAGAAAAGTGCACTGGACTCAAGTTTGGGAGACCTGGACAGTGGTCCCAGACTATGGCTAGTATGTTTCATGGGTTACTTTGCTCATGGGTAACCTTGGTTACCCCATCTATAATGTGAAGAGGAAAACTGGCTTGGAAGAAAGGGCAGCCAGAACATTGGCCACAATCAAGTCATTGAGCCTGTCCTGCAAGGACTCTGTTACCACTGTAGTGACCAAGGTCCAGATGCCATAAATGGCCATGCTACGCCCCTGTACTGGCCACTAAGTGTTGGTGCCAGAAGTGACATGTTTCACTCCAGCTGCTTCTACCAGGGTGGTTTCATCATTGTCCCTCAGCTTAGTGTCACTAGCTCCCATGTGACATTATGAAATGATGGCTGGTGGTGCCTGCAGGGGAGGCTGGAAGGTGAGGGAGGTGCCTAGATTTTAGTTTCCTAAAGGAAACTAAAGGACCCTGCCTTTCACTAAGATTCATGTACTAGGGAATACCCCAAACACAGGAAGGAATTCAGATGCTGGCCACCTAAATACAGGAAGAAAAAAGGCCGCTACACAAAATCCTTCCTAATGTTGTTCCAAGAGTGTGAGAAAATGCTTACAAAGGGAGTCTGTGAGGCTTGGTAGGGGGCTCAGCAAATCAGGTGCTCAGCAAACCTTGTGATTTTTCACAAGTTGCATTAATTCTCTCCTGGAACTGAGCAAAACAGGGCTTACAGAAGTTAGCTGGGCCTGTTAGGCCCCACTATGGCCACTGAATAAGGCTCCAAGCACATGCTCTAATGCACCCTTGGAAATATGGGGGCTTACACCTCTCCGGGGTAACCCCCCAAATTGAACAGAGCAACAAACTGGGTTGATGAGATGACTTCAAAAGCCAGAGCCTCTCCATTACTGAGGAATCAGCTGGAGAACATTACAGTCAAGCAGAACTGAAGGCAGGCAGCTCATTAAAAGGATGGCCCTCAGTAATGAAAGCCATGCTGGCACAGGGACGCAGAAGGCCCTAGGAAAGTCCTGGCACATCCCAGGCCCAGTGTGCAAACGCAGGTCCCCTGCTCTGGCTTCCGACCCTGAGAAATACTCTGCTTCTCTTCGTGGTGTCTTTTCCTCCAAAATTCATCCATGGCTTCTCCCTTCACTTGCCCTGAGTGTAGCACTTTACAAGGTGCTTAAACATTCAGAATCGGTTTCCTCATGTGCGAAAGGAGATAGTTACGCATACTAAGCAGGCTTGTTATAGAAGGTTGAAAACATTTTGCCGGGGGGGGGCATGGGTCACAGGTCCCTTTGAAGATCTGATGAAAAGTGGTGATCCCCTTTCTAGAGAAAAATCTATACACACACAAACACTCCCTTCCACGATTTTGCTTAAGATTTAATGAAGTCGTTGGAGTTCATCCATAAAAGCCTAGACGGCCAGAGGATGAAGTACCATGTTAAGGAATCCAGTACTCTCTGTGGAGGGCATTTAGAATACTGTAAGAGCTAGGACTTATTTTCAGCTCTTTGTAAGAGAGACACAGATAGATATTTCTCTGTGGTGCAAGCAAGATAGATAATTCTTCCTTTTGCAAAAGAATCCAGAAGTTGGCAGTTCACAGTTGTCAACATCCCAGACTATGTTTTATCTCCCAGCTCCACCATTCCTAGAACTGGTTTCCATCCTCAGTATCCCTTCATGGTCACCAGTTAGCCCCTGCCACCCTAGCCATCATGTTAGTATTCCAGTCAGTAAGAAGGAGGGCCTGGAAAGGTCAAATGGGTCTCCCAGCTGAGTCAGTTCCTTAGTAAATATGCTTTCCTGGAAGCCCCATGAAGTAACTCCCACCCCCATACTGTTGTGCAAAACTTAGATATGTATCTGAAAGGGCTTGGCAATGTAGGTTCTCATTTGGGCTGATTGCCGGTCCTACCCAAATAGGCTCTTGTCCTAAGGGAGGAGAGGAGAATGGGCACTGGGTGGGCAGGGTGCTGTCTCCACCTGAGGGGCAGGAGGATTGGAAGCAGGGATGTTGCAAGGTCATGTTGCTAGTACAATGGATTGCAGCCTGGAAAGAGCAAGGGAAAACAGGAGACAGAGAGATGGTGAAGGAGCCTGAATTGGCGTGGGGACTGCGGGCATGGAGAGAAGTCAAAGGGGGAAGCCGGGAGCAACAGGACTTGGTGGTGGATGGGATGTGAGGGTGGAAGAGAGGGAGGGTGGCACTGTGACTTATGGTAACAAGTATGTATTTGGTCTCTGTCCCCATTTCTGTCACAGAGCTCCTGAAACCCTCAGGATCCCCTAAGTGATTAGAGCAATAAAGTTGGTTTTTGTTCTGTTAATGAGGAGACCTCAGGACCCCACCCATGGATGGGGGCTGGTTGCCAGAACCAACCCTGTGATTAGAGGGTTCGAACTTACAGTCCTGCCCCCTGACTTCTGAGGGTGGTGGGGAAGGTGCTGGAGATTTAACTCAATCAGCAACGATCAATGACATAATCAGTCATACCTGTGCAATGAAGCCTCCTTGAAAACCCAAAAGGATGAGGTTCAGAGTGCGTCGTGGAGCACATGGGCTTCGTGTGAACGCGTGGAGATGCGGGGAGAGAGGGGGGCATGGAGGGCGTGCGTGGGACCTCCCCACACCTTGCCCTGTGCCTCTCTTCTGACAAAGAGATCCCACGAAGCACGGGATCATGACCTGGGCCAGTCAGACGCTCGGCCGACTGAGCCGCCCAGATGCCCCTGCTTAAACACATTTTTCAAAAGTCACCTTTATTGAGCTATAGCTTACATACAATAAACGCACACATTTTAAGTGCACCGTTCAATGAATTTTGTCAACTATGTACACCTTTTGGGTAACCACCACCCCAGTCAAGGTAGAGAATGTTCCCATAATTACGGAAAGTTCCCCGGTGCCCCTTCCCACTCAGGCCCTACATCTCCTACCCCAGGCAAATGCGGCTCTGATTTCTGTGAGTATAAACTAGTTTGCCTGATTTGGGACATCACATACATGAAATAATTCAGAAAATACTCTTTTTGGTATGGCTTCTTTTACTCTGTGTCCTGCTTCTTAGATTCCTAGTGTTGTTGTTGTGTGTTTGTTTCTAATTCCAGGTAGTATTCCACTGTGTAAATACACCCACAATTTGTCCATTCACATGTTGTTGGATATTTGGATTGCCTTCAGGTTTTGGCTGTTGTGAACAGACCCTTATGAACATTTGTGTACAAGCCTGTATTTTCATTTATCTCAGGTAATTACCTGGATGTGGAAGAGCTCGATCCTATGCTAAGTAGATATTCAACTTCTTGCGGAAGCTGCTGAATCGTTTTCCAAAGTGGTTGTACCATTCTGTTGTTCATGAGCAGTACATGAGCATGTCATTTGCACCACATCCTTAACAACACTTGGTACCATCAGACTTTTTATTTTATTTTCTTTTAAAGATTTTTAGCCATTTCGGTGGATATGAAGTTGTATCTCACTGTGGTTTAAATTTGTATTTTCCTGATAACCACCATCTTTCTATATGTGTATCAGAGATTCATGTACCCTCTTTTGAGAAGCAAAGTGGGTTTTTTCCCCATTTAAAAAGAATTAGATGATTTCTCTTCTTCTTGTCAAGTCGTAGAAGGTTTTCTTTTTTTTTTTTTCTTTTTGTATTCTGGATACAAGCCCTCTGTCAAACAATTGTTTTGAAAATAACTTCTCCGGTCTGTAGTTTGCCTTTAATTTTCTTAATTAATTGTGGCTTTCGAAAAAGAGAAGGTTTAAATTTTGTTAGAATCAATTCATAATGTTTTGTTTTGGTTTACAGTTTTTGTCGCATCCAAGGAACCTTTGCTCAGCCCAAGTCTGTAAAGATTTTCTCCTATATTTTCTTCTAGAAATTTAGAATTTTTAGCTGTTATGAGAGTTATGTTTTGTGCATGGGATGACACAAGAGATAGGTCCACTTTTGTCCTTACAACTATCTAGTTGTCCTGGCACTGGTGTAACCACCTTGCACACTCAGATACTTTTTTGAAATAGCAATTTATTGAAATACTTTCTGTTCCTTGTATATTTGGTCCCTCTGGTTTGCTGGATGCATGCTTCACTTGCCTACGTAGTAATCCAGCTCTGACTGCTGATTTTTCATGTGTTGTATTTGCAATGCCTGTGGCTGACTCAGGTGGAACCAGCCGTCAGGCATTGGGTGGGCTGGAGCCCAGGAGAAAAGACTGAGCTTTATTTTTCTTTTTTTTAAGTATACTAAAAATTTTTTTCAATGTTTATTTATTTTTGAGAGAGAGATAATGAGCACAAGCGGGGGAGGGGCAGAGAGAGCCGGAGACACAGAATCAGAAGCAGGCTCCAGGCTCTGAGCTGTCAGCACAGAGCCTGATGTGGGGCTTGAATTTGTGAGCCACGAGATGATGACCTGAGCCAAAGTTGGACGCTCAACCAACTGAGCCACCCAGGTACCCCTTTTTAAGTTTATTTTTATTTATTTTGAGAGAAATAGAGAGCAAGTGGGGGAGGGGCAGAGAGCGAGGGAGGCAGAATCCCAAGCAGGCTCTGCACTGTCGGTGCAGAGCCCAGTGTGGTGTTCGCACTCACAGACTGTGAGATGATGACCTGAGCCGAAGTCAAGAGTAGGGCTCTTAACCAACTGAGCCACCCAGGCACCCCAAAACTGAGCTTTAGATACAGAACTGGGACATATATTGCTAATGGCTGCAGTCGCACAACATCAGATCCGTGGGAAAGCCACAGAGAGATTCTTTCTGGATTCTGCAGCCCCACCTTTCTTCCCCTTGCCTCTTTTGCCTGTAGGTGGTGGCAGGTCCCCACTGGGGGCTTTACACCCCCTTGTTGGCTTTCACACCTCTAAATTCTAACACTCCTTTTGCACGTGCCATCTGTTTCCTCCTGAGACCCTGACTGATACCCAATTATGAAACAGTTTATGAAAAGTAACATCCCTTATTCTCCCTCATGTTCCACATCTGGGCACATACCTGATAAGCATTTAAGCAGCCCATAATGGGCTGAAGCTGCAGGCTTCCATTGCGAAGACTTAATCTAAGAATGCAAACCCACATGTAGTGTCTATTGGTAATTTCTGAACTCAGTCCCGGAAGGAGGCCCAGAAGTTTCCACTGGGTACTAGACTGTTAGATCTTCAAGGGTGGGAATCGTTTCTGTGTTGGCTCACTCTTGACTCTGGGGCACATAGGAAAGCACCTGACACGTAGCAAACCCTGATACATTGGAAGCCCCGCAGTAGCATCAGCACCCCTCCCTACACCCCCAGCGGCTTAGGATGGTACCATCAGCATTTAATGGGTAAAATACTAAGTACAACCCAGTGAGGGCACTCAGGGCAGGAATTTCGAGCCGTTTGATCAAGGCCACATTGGTCACAAATGAATAAGCCTTGCGGGTTCCAGGTGAGGTTGGAAAAAGGTAAAAGGGCTGGGTCAGTGGAGATAGGATCGCAGGGGGGAGTGGAATCTACCCTATCGGGCTGTGGCACGGCCATCATCTTTATTCTGGTGCGTGGCCAAGTGCTCCAGACCTGCTTCAAATCCCATCTCAGCCAGCTTCCTGGATGTGCAGCCTTGGGCGCACATCACTGAACCACCCAGGTAATTCCAGCTCAGGCAGGGCTTGGTGCAGGGAATCAAGGACACTCCCAGAACGCACCTTCTCCATCTCTCTCTGAATCTCACAAGTTGGCAGCCTCAGGGCCAAGCCTCACATGCTTTCTGATTCAGTGTCACCTTCCCAGCCAGAGGTTGCTCAGTGGGGTCACAGACCCACGATCAGTGTGGCCATGGGGTGTAACACACCAATGAGCTTAGGCCTGGGCCACGTTGTCCACTTTTGGGGCCTAGACCATGTGGACAGTAAGTGGGGGGGGGTGTGGTCCTCCCCACCCCCCTCACATCCCTACAAGGGAACCGAGAGCTCTTTGGAGGGTAAAGGGAATGGGTGTTACAGAGAAAGATGACAGAAGTTGCTGCAAGCTCTCCACTATCAATATTTTAGAAAATGGAGAGGAGTGAAAAAAGCTCTGCGTTCAAATCCTACCTGGCTTGGCCACTTACTTGCTGGGAGGACTCAGGAAAGTCTGCTTATTGAGCCTCAGTTGTATCATTATAGAGTGGAGAAGATACCTCCTCACTTACAGTCTGTGTGCAAATGAGCAGTCATGTAAAGGGCTCCATTTGGCACCCAGGCCACGGGCAAGCACTAAATGGTAGCAATTATTATTATAATTATTATCATTCCCTGGTTTGGGCCTCTGGGAGTCTACGGATGCCCAAGGACCAGCTGCAGATCATTAGGCTTCATGTGGCTGACATCTGGGCTCCGAAAAGCAAGTGTTGAGGACGTGTTGCTATCACTTAGACCACAGGGATGCAGCTCGATGGGGGTCAGGCCACAGGCTGCCCCTGTCAAGCATCTGCATGGGGAGGGCGGGGCAAGCCTCTGTCCAGCCTGGTGTCTGGTGACTTGTTAAATAAAAGCTCAAGAGCACTGGTAACAATCTTATCTAAATGCACATCGAAGGCGGTACAGAGACTGGGAGATGAGGGTGAAGCCCATGTTAAATGGTTCACATCGATGGAAAGACTACAGGTTGTCTCCTGGTGTCCATTGTCCCTTCTCTCCAATAGGATCAGGACCCCCGATGTTAAGCTCTGCACATCAGTATCCAGAATAAAGGCATGTCCCACCCCTTTCTTTTAGCTAGTTAGGAGTGTATTCTGGTCAATGGGATGTGAACAGAGAGAGCTGTGCAAGTTCAGTGTCTTGCCCTTAGAAGGAAAGGGGCGTGTCCTTTCTCCTCTACATGCTGGCTGGCATGAATGCATGATGGTGAGCCATTGGGTCCACGAGGACACAGAGCAGCAAGAGAGAAGGAACCTAAGTTCCTGGCACTCTGGAGCCCCCATATCAACCCTGAAGTGCTCATGCCTGGATTTTTATATGAGACAAGCAGATCTCTTACGGTTGAATATGAGTTCTGCCGTTGTAAAAGAGACCCCAACGATACATCTGCGTCTTTAGGAGAACACGCTTTCCACCCTTTGCTGCGATGAGTAAAACAAAGCTCAGAAAGGTTTAGAAACTTGCAAAAAGTGCATTAGTTAGTGTTAACACTAGTTCTGGTGACAAATAGACCCAATGCCAGACATATGTAGTCTTAAACACTATGATGTTTATTTTCGGCTCGCTTGACAGTAGTTGGAAGGTGAAAAAGTCAGTGGGGCAACCTTCTCTTTGCAGTCATCAGAGACCCGGGATAATGGAGGTGCTTCCGCCTTCAATGTGTAAATTCCAATGCAAATTCCAACATGGAAATCTTGTCTTGGAGGCCAGCTCCCTTCCAGCCAGCTGGGAGGGGAGGAAAGCATGGAGAAGGACCGGGGAGTTTCATGGGCCAGATCATGAAGTGGCACACACCTTTCTCACTTTCATTGGCTAGAACTCTGTCACATGGCAAATCTAACTGCAAGGGAAGCTCACAGAGGTAGTCTACCTGTGTGCCCAAGTAGAAGAGGAAATGTTTCTGCTAAAGAGTCAGCTAGTCTCTGCCACACTGGGGTCACTCAGCTAGAAGCTGCAGAGGCAAACGCGTCATCCTGATTCTGAAGCTCGGTGTCTTTTGGTTTCTCTCTGTTGCCTCCTGGGTTTGATGTCTGTGATGATCTTTTGATGCATCAACCTGGCTAGGCTACAGTCTCCAGTTATTCATTCCAACACTAGGTGTCGCTATGAAGTTATTTCATAGATGTGGTTAAAGTCCATAATCGGTTGACTTTAAGTAGGGGAGATGGTCGTAGATGATCTAGGTGGGCCTGATTCATCCAGTTGAATGGCCTTAATAGCAAAACTGAGGCTTTCCTGCTGAAGGAGAAATTCCACCTGTGCACATCAGTGCCCATCTATGCCCAGTGGTTTCCAGCCTGTCCTTCCTGATGGCCTGCCTATAGATTTCAGACCTATCTAGCCAGGCTCCGCAATTGTGTAAGCCAATTCCTTGCAGTAAATCTCTTAATCTCCTAATGGTTCTTCTCTGCTGGTTGAACAATGTCATTTGCCCTCTGACTGTACTCTCTTCTCTCCAAGTTCCCTCCCTGTGACAGGTCCTGATCTCCCACTGATATTCATTAATATGTGCAACAAATATTTATTGGACACTTATCTTACACCAGACACAGTGCAATGAACGGTCAAACATGGTCCCTGACTTCAGGAACTAGGGAGGCTCTCCTCGTGGGAGAGGCTGGCTTTAGTCAAATAATAAGACAAGCAGATATATAGTGTCATCTTATGGTAAATGCCGTGACATAAAAAAGTTCAGAGGACTATGAGGGGGCCTGATATCATCTGAAGGGTCAGGACAGCTTCCCTGATGAGTGACATTTGGAACCGAGCTCTGAAGGAGAAGTAGGAACGCTCAGCTAAGGAGTGTGGGCAGGGCTTGGGAAGGGTGTCTCTGCAGGGGGAACAGTATGGACAAAGGAGTTGAGATGGGGGAGAGGGGCAGGTTTGAGAATGGAGATTAGGCTAGAGGGGACAGAGAACCGAGCATGGCAAAAGGATGGCAGGAAGCAGAAGGCAGGCTAGGGGTGGGCCAGGCAGTACCTGATAGTCCATTTTGAGGATTTGGGTCTTCATCTTAAAAGCTCTGGGAAGCCACTGAAGAATTCGTAGCAGGTATTCCCATTGAAACATGGTCTGGGCTGCTGTGGCAGAAAAGATTAGAGAGCCCCACAGTAGATGAGAGAGAGAGCAGTTTTATCAAAGGAAGCATGGCTAAGCCAAGCCCAGGCCTGATGGGCTTTACCTCCAAAACATCCTTGCTTTGCCCTCTCTGTCTCCCTCCTACCTGTAAACCACCCATTTGGCAACCTACTCAGATGCCATCTCATCAGGAAAGCCTTCCTGGGGCCTCCTGACTGGACTCTCGAGTCGGCCCCAGTGCTCCTACGGTATGTTCAGCACTTTCCTTTCTGTGTCATAATCATTGGCTAAACTGCTTATCTTTCTCATGAAACTGTCAGCTCCTCGAGAGGAAAGAAGATGTCTTCCTCTCTGTGTCTCTCAGGATCAAGCACAGGGCAAGTGTGTTGAATGAACTAGATGTTACTGAACCTCTCCCAGGGGTGTTTTCATTTCCATAGGCAATGCGTGAAGGAGACATCAGGCCTCAAAAGGAAGTTACCCACGGAATTTCCACCTCGGTGACTATGGGAAGAAGTGACGTCTTTGGGTAGTGTGTTTGAAGGGCTCTCACAAACTGCACTGCTCTGTGTTTCATTGTGGCTAGGGAGTCTGTTACACTTTTTTTTTTTTTTTTTTTTTTTACCAATAATTTTATAGTCAGATCAATATTTCCTAAAGGGCTTTCCACTGAATTTCAGTGCCAGGGAATATTAATAGGTGCTATAGACAGACACACAAAAAATCCGTTGATCAAATAATGTATGAAGCACAGGTTTAAACAAAGTTAAACAGGTTTCCTCTCTGCAAAGAAAGGTGTCTGTGCCAAAGTGCATTGTGAGGCCCTAATTGGGAGATACATGGTCGACAGCATTTCCAAACTTTGAAAACCACAGACCATAAGAGCATTGGGTCATTGGTGCAACGTATTTCTGGGAAAACTGAAATGCGGTTCCTCCCTTAGGGTCAAATCTTCAACTATCACTTCTGTCTCAGGGACAACTCAATAGAAACCCTGTAGGGACAGAATAAGAATGCTTTGTCTCCTGTGTCCAGTGTGCCTGCCTTCAGCCTTTCCCATTTCAGTGAACAGTGGTGACATCCATCAGGATCCTGGGAGTCAGTGATGACACCCACCCCTCCACCTAATCAACTGTGTCTCCATCCCCTTGTCCAAGCCATCTCTCACCTGGATAACAACAATGGCCCCCCTAAGTGTTCTGGGCCTCTAGTCTTATCTGTACTGATGCATTTTCCACATAGCAGCCAGTCTGACAAGGGGTGAGTTAAACCAGGTCATCACCCAACCTAGTCACTGGTTTCTCCTTGTCCTTGGGACAAAGCTCACCCTGTTGACCAGGCACTGCAAGGCCCTGTGGGACGCAGCCCTGTCGACATCTCCAGGCTCACGTCAGTCTCCTGCCTTCTTTCTGGGACGCTCCCATCAGGCTGATCTCTAAGTTTGGGGAACACAGCAAACTCTTTTTGCCCCGGGAAGTTTCCAAGCACAGTTCCCTCTGCCTGAAAGTCCCTTTTCACCAGCTCTTTGCCTATGTAGTCCTCCCATCCCCCTTAAGGCTTTCAGATTTTGTTTAAAGCGAGGCCAGCGAGTCCTCAAGTTAAATCGGGCACACTCCCATTGCTTTCTTCCATTGCACAGATCATAACGTATGTGACCATAATGTATCTCCAATCGCGTGTAAACTCCCAGAGGGAGGAGCATGTCTGTTTTTCTTCCCATTGTAGGACCAGCTCCTGGAGCCTGGCTGGCACACAGTGGTCCTGCCGTACACATTTGCTCAAAGGAGAGAAGGTGATTCTGGATGCACGTGGCTCTGTGTGTCTGCTGCTCTCCTTTCCCTGTACTTTCATGTTGTGCCCAGGCTGTCCAGGTGCCTGCTGGTGCCCTAGAGCCTTGGGGATGACCAGAAGTACAATGTCAGCCAGAGCCCACGAGGGGCAGGCAACCTCCACAGGCCACAGTGTCTGCTCTGGGCCGGCTCTGCAGTGGGTTGGGCCTGGCAGGTTCTGGTATTACTCGTGGGAATATAATTCAGAAGAGAGGATAAATCGGAAAGGGTATGGAAATGCATATGACATGTTTTTAAATGCTCAGACCTTTCAACTTAACAAGATGGAAACCTTTATGTGGAAAGATGTTCATTTTAATGCTATTTATAAAAACAATTGGAAACAACTAAAAATCTAACAGTAGAGGGATGGTTAGGGAAAGCATAGTGCCTCCATTCTATAGAATATTACACAACCATTTAAAATAATGTTTAAGGAGAGTTCAGAGAAATCCAAGGAAATGCTTGAGAAATAATAATTCATCACAAGAAAAAAATTGTAACTATATGTGGTGATGGATGTTAACTAAGATCATTTTGATACCTATCTATTTATCTCTCTATCTTTGTATATCCCAAGTCGTTATATTGTACACTTAAAACTAATGCAATGCTATATGGTGACTATATTCCAAAGAAAGAACGATAAATTTTAAAAAGTGGGAAATATATGTATATAATATACACACACATATAAAAATTTTAAAACATATATGTCAAGATATAAAAATAAATATAATTGAATATACATATAATGTAAATATGACATACAATCATAGATAAAACATCAGTGAACCTATAATAATTATCAGGAACTTATACACAGAAAAAAGGTGTAGGAAAAACAGATAAAAATATGAATAGATGTGTGAGTGGTAAGCACTATTAGTGTTTTTGTCCTCTTCCTAATTTTTTAAAAGTTTATTTATTTATGTTCAGAGAGAGAGAACACATGTGTGTGTGAGTGCATGAGTCGGGGAGGGGCAGAGAGAGAGTGAGAGAGAGAATCCCAAGCAGGCTCCATGCTGCCAGTACAGAGCCCATCTTGGAGCCCTATCGCAAGAACTGCAAGATCATGACCTGAGCTGAAATTAAGAGTGGGATGCTTAACTGACTGTGAGCCACCCAGGCGCCCCGTCCTATTTCTGTTTTTATGCATTTTCTCTTTTGATTCAATAAACATGTTTTACTTGAACAAGTCATGCAAAATGATTTGTGGCCACCGAATTCATATTTGGTGATACAGTGCTGGTGCATGATTTAGATGCTACCAGAAAATCAAGTTCAACAGCAAAAAGTGAATTTTTGTTGCACTTGCTCAAAAGCGTTCCCTCACTGGCACGATCATCACAGGTCACTCGATTGAAGTGGAGATTAGCTATTTTCCAATTTTTATAAATGATTCTGCAGAAAGAAAACCACCAATTAAAGGCAAGAGTATCTTAAAGAAAGCATACAGAATACTAATCATATATTATAAACTTGATAAGCACTTGTTGGAAATAGAAATAATCCTTTAGTTTCTTACTGAGGCCATACACCAGGAAGTCTGGGGATGGTTTTTAGAGACTCTAAATATGAAATTTTATCCAAATATTTTGAGTTTGGATCTGTTTTTTGGGGATGGGGGAAATGTCCAAAAGGCCCAAAAGTTTCAGAATCACCATTTTAGACAAATATAACAACACAATACCTAACATCTTTTTTCATATATGCATTCCACGAATGTACACTTTGTGCCTGCTGAGTGCAGGCACTGGGCAGGTAGCGTGATCCCACAGGCATTGTCTCTGCCTCTCAGCGTGGACCTTTGGACCAGCCTGCAAGCTATGTACCACCTCTGCTGAGAATCCTGAGGCTTAGTGAGATTCAATAACTTTCTTACAGCCCCCAATTACTCACTCATTGGACACTCACAGCGTGCCCAGCCTGCACTGTTCAACACCCAGCCTTTAGTCCCCCCACAGAGCAGGGCCACCGAGCACTTGAAATACAGCTAATCCACATGGATATGCAGGTACTGTACATATAAAACACACAATGGATTTTAAAGACCAGTACCAATAAGAGAATATAAGATATCTCATTGGTTTTTATATTGATTACATGTTAAAGGGATTTATTTTTGACATGTAGGGTTAAATAAAATACATTATTAAAATTAATTTTGTGTTTCCTTATATTATTTAAATATTATAAAATTTATAATTTAAAATTTTTTTTTCCAACATTTTTATTTATTTTTGGGACAGAGAGAGACAGAGCATGAACGGGGGAGGGGCAGAGAGAGAGGGAGACACAGAATCGGAAACAGGCTCCAGGCTCCGAGCCATCAGCCCAGAGCCTGACGCGGGGCTCGAACTCACGGACCGCGAGATCATGACCTGGCTGAAGTCGGACGCTTAACCGACTGCGCCACCCAGGCGCCCCAAATTTATAATTTTATATGGGGCTCGTGTTCTACTTCTATTGGATGATGCTGGGTAGGCACCAGAAATACAGTGGGGAGAACAGACCTCAGGAATGGTCGTTCTTAAGCTAGAGGGTAGCTCTGAAAAAATTCTCTAAAAGGCTAAATGTAGACAGAAATGGAAAAGTGTACTTAAAAGCATAGAGGAGGTGAATCCCAGGTGGGCAAGAAATGAGCATTTGCTATTTTCTTTTGACCAGCTTCAAATGTGCCCTGAAGGTACCATTCTAATGGTTTAGCAGGAAACAACTTTGGTCATTACTGGGGCGCGCCCTTCCCTGGGTGGTTCCATAGGAAGGATTTTTGTTCCTCCAACACCTCAGTTCACACTGGTTGCCAGGAGGATGTCCACTGCCCCAGCCAATATGTTCTCCTCAAACACAGAGAGGGAGGTTTCGCAGAGACTAGAAACCTCGGTGTGCAGAATCATACCACACAGCCTCCTGTGGCCACCTGATGGCCACCTCCTGCCATCCCTTAAGGTGTTGGAGTTGGGGGTGTGGATCCCCACTCTCCCTGGGCCCAGAGAAATCCCTTTCCTCACCCTCTATCTCTTTACCCCTTTGGACTCTCCCCTTCTACATCATCCCCAACATACATCTATACCTTCCAGCTGGCATCATCTCCTGGCCAGCTCAGGCCAGAGGTCTGTGCCCCGGAACAACAGGTCTGAATCTAGCCTAATGTATTTTATTGGGCATACACAAAGTTCCAGTTTTAATTTGACTTTGATGCTGACATTTAAAGCTTTCACACACGGGCGCCTGGGTACCTCAGTTGGTGAAGCGTCCGACTTCGGCTCAGGTCATGATCTCATGGCTCATGGGTTAGAACCCCGCGTCAGACTCTGTGCTGACAGCTTGGAGGCTGGAGCCTGCTTTGGATTCTGTGTCTCCTCTCTCTCTGCCCCTCCCCTGCTCGTGCTTTGTCTCTTTCTCTCAAAAATAAATAAACATTAAAAAAAATGAAAAAAAATAAAGCTCTCACACACAAAAAATCCAGCTTTCCAAATTCTTGATAGAATCTGGCAACCTTGGGCTTGCATTCCTATGGGAATGAATAGCCAGAGGAAGTCACTGTCCCCATTTTATTCCTCTTAGTGACTGCTGCTTTTGATTGTCTGTGTGGCTCTTGTATCCTTTTGGATTAAAAATAAACTGCACTTTGGATTATATTGGAAAGCAGGGCCAGGGCTGGGGGGGGGGGGGCGGGGAGAGGGGAGTGCGGTGCCTTGGGCACACAATTCAAGGGGGTGTCACCCTTGCACAATCACCTACAACCATACACTCAGCACCTTGCTCAGCACACTCTGGTCCCAAACTGACTGAGGTTGCTTCTTCCAGCAGCTTCTTTGCACCATTGAGGTACATACAGAAAGAGGCCTTGCCACGGGTGGCTGGTGAGCCTGAGGAGAGGACTTGCAGAGGGGAGGCTGGGGCAGAAATGAGAGGGCGGCAAGCTTTAAGGCGGGAGTGGGAAGTGCGGTCGGTCGTAGAACTTGCCAGGGTGGGAACTCCAGAAATTCGGTTGTCGAGGGAAGAAAGAGATGGGGCGGTAACTGGATGTGGGCTGAGGCTGCACATTCCAGTTGGGTGGGTGGGGAGCCAGGTGAGCAAAAAGCAGCACTATTCATTGCGAGCTGACTGTGTGCCACGGGTGCTGAGGCCTCCGTCCCGTCCCCTCCAACAGTCTTCCCGGCGGCCCTCCGAGGAGAGGGTCACATCAGCCTTTGCTGTGGACCAGGCGACCAAACTCAAAAAGGTGCCATCGCCTGGACACCTGGTGAAATCTTCCTCGGAAATACTGCATCGGAGGGTTGGCTAAGAATACTCTGGCACACACACATCAATTCAAAATTGCTTGCGGCGATGAGCCCAAACCAGGCAGGCCAACGTGAAGAGCGGCGTGATGTCAGGTTAGGGGGTTCAGGCGGCATGCCTTCTCAGGTTTCTCCCGGCTCCCTTCCGACAGATTCCCTTTGGCCGTGCCAGGGAGGGTTTTGCTGCCTGTCCAGCAGAGGGTCCTGCCAGGTGGTAGGAAGCCTGGAGTAGATGCCTTTCAGATGCCCTGTCCCCCCAAGCCTAGCTCCATTCCCCAGGAACTCTGACACGAATACTTTGTATTGTTATCAGAATTGGATTACAGGAGGGGCACCTGGGTGGCTCAGCCACTTCGGCTCAGGTCATGATCTCACAGTTCAGGGGTTCAAGCCCCGCATTAGGTTCTGCGCTGACAGCTCAAAGCCCGGAGCCTGCTTCGGATTCTGTGTCTCCCTCTCTCTCTGCTCCTCCCCCCACTCACGCTCTCTCTCTCTGTCTCTAGTAATGAATAAACATTAAAAAATTTTTAAAATAAAAAAGTTGGAGTACAGGAATCGTCTGCTCCCATATCTCAGGACATGTTGCTTCATGATTGACAGGTCATATAGTAATGGTATGTCATCACTGGTGATCATGTTACCATTATGCAGCCAAAAGCATCTGGGGACACACGCTGTCCTCTGCGATGCCACGAAAGCCCAGGAGGGACTGTTCGTGGGGAGCCGAGCCACCACACCCACGGCTACATGTGGCTAGTTTTTGTGGCAGGACTGATGTTGAACTCAGGTGTGTTTTGGTCCAAAGCCAAAGGAGAAGGGAGAAAGAAACAGCCTTGCACAAGAGGCAGCACATCTGTCCGGGGGCCACAGGAGCCAAGAAGGAAAGGAGATTGTGCCTACAGGGACAATTTTATGGGGCTAGTGTGTGGGTGTGTGGACAGAAAGGGCAGAAAGTCAAGGGTAGTCTTTTTCCCCCCAGTTTTTTAGAGGTGTAATTTTTTAAAAGTCTGTATATTTGAGGCGTACAACTTGACTCTTTGAGACATGCATACGTTGTGAAGCGATCGCTGCTATCAAGCTAATGAACGCGGGTAAGAACATTTGTTGAGAGGGGAGGCACTGGTGAGGCTGGAGATTTGGAAGAGGAATTTAATGTTTGGGACAGCTACGTTGGGCTGGGGTGAGGGGGTTCACCAGGGGACCCCAGCAGGATCATAGGGCACCGCCGAGAACTAGGTTGAGTTTGGAGACCCTGGATTTGAAGTGACCCCAGTGTCTCTGGTGTGGGAGTTAGAGCCATGAAGCATCAACAGGTGGGCTGATCTAGGGTTGGGGTTTTGCAAGGTGGGAGAGTTAGGACAACAAAGGAACCACGGGAACTGGCAAAGGATTGGTTCAAGTGAACAATGATGGGCTTGTTTAGATGAGGCGCTTGCAATGAGTAGGGATTGTCATCGGGGTAGACATCAGGATGAATGTGAAGACTGAGCTCAGGGTTATGGATTTGTTGGGGCTGTTGGCTGCAAGACAAAAATTTCCTCTGTCCTGAGCACAAGAGTCCTCATTAGAAGGACTTTGGGTGCTCCCAGAGTTGACAGGAGCCTGGAGAGCTAGGCTTGGACTGTGAGTGTGAACCAAGGATGTCCCGGGATAGAGAGGCAGGCTCAAGCAGCAGAAATAAGTGATCCCCAGCTCTACGGCTGCTGTGGCAAGCCTGACCTGCAGCTGTCTTTGTGTGCTGAAGTCATAAGCTCAAGATTCAAAATCACAGATGAAAGCATCCCAACGGCTGAGCTGATGTCATGTGATGGTGCCCTGGCTGCAGTGGGTGAGGAGGGGAGAGTCTGGCCTCTTGGGACTAGAAGATAGCCCCCAGTCCTCACCTAAGAGAGAGCATTGGGTAGACCAGAAAGAGCAGATCTAGTGCTGGAAAGCCAAACAAGTGACAAATGTCCGTTGTAGGTGAGAGTGACAACTAAGGTGTGGTGGTGCAGCTGCCCTTACTCTGGGTGTTACTATTTACAGAGGGGGAAACTGAGGCTCTGATGGTGACACCACTCACTCAAGTTGTGGGCGGCAGAGCTGGTATTCCAAACTCAGTCACCTGGAACTGGTCTCCAAACTTCCTCGCTTGAGTCCTACCCACTCCCTGAACCAAGTCTAGGTCACCATCCCCGCAGCAGTCCTGGAGAAAGGAAGCCAAGTGACATCCCGACCCTTCTCCCCAGCCATGGCATTTGGCTCTTTGTTTTGTCACATGTTATTTTGAAGTCCCATAAAAGCAATAAACATGCCAAGGCATGTTGAGTCCACTCTGGGAGACGGGTCTGAGTCCCAGGGGTGTGGGCAGGGCATTAATGACCCAGGCGCCAGGCCAGGCCCAATGCCGGCTCTGAGGCTCCTTACACAAGACCCCTTCCCACCCCACCCCCTGGGGGCAGGGTCTGGGGGCTGTCCTGTGGCCAAGCAGGACAAACACATCCTGACGGGCTGGAACCACTTCCTGCTCACTGTCAGGCATTCTGGGGGAGCCGGCCTCTCACTTTGTGTACTCCCCGAGAAGGGAAAACTTCCTGTTTGTGAAGAAAAAAAAAGCCATCCAAATAGCTCGACGGCCCTTAGACATCAAAGTGTTCTTACAAAACAGCATCCTAATGGCTTAAGTATCAATGAATCAGGGACATATGGATCTCATTTGCCATAAAGTGCACACGGGTTTAAAAATCCTGAGGAAAAATGCCAGGCAAAATATGTTTCAGGTTTTATTGAACCAAAAAACTCTAAGAAGATGAATTTTCGACGGTCACCAAACCCAGAAGACAGGTCAGGCTGCTCAGGCTGACTGTAGAGAAAACTTAGTTCTCTTAAGCCACAGTAGCTTAAGCCACGGCCCTTGATAGCACAGACAAATTAAGTTAGATTTTGATGTAATTGAGATATAAAAGGCTTTTATAGGATCTTTTTCTTTATAGGAATATTGTAAGTGTATCTGAGAGGAGCCCAGCTAATTTGCTGGGAGGGCAGTAGGTTTGACATTTAGCTGTGCTCTGGGTTGGGGGCGGATCGGTGGCCTTTGGAGGTACATCCAGGAAAGGGGGAACGTCCAGGAAAGGAGACTTTGAGAAGCCTACTCAGAAAAATCTCTTGTTTTCCACTCTGAAACCATATCCGTTGGGAGGGAAAATGGAAGGAAAGATGGAAGGAAAGAGAAAGGGAGGAGAGAAAAGGAAAAAGAAAAGAAAGAAGGAAGGAAGGAGGGAGGGGGGAAAAAAAGAATGTTTTAATGTTTTCCTATAATCAAAGTTTCCACATCAGGAAAAATGGTGTCACACTAAAATGTATTAGCAACTGAGTAGTTTTATGCTCTGCATTCAATTTTTCTAGTTATATATTTCTCCCTGGTTTGCAACCTTGCTTTGTGAAAAGTGTCATAAAGAAATGCTTTACCGTTAACGCACTCTGACTGGATCATCTTTCAGGTTGTTACTGTCCAAGACATTATCGCAACGAGAATCCGTGTACTGTGGAGTGATCTGTCGGAGCTGCTTAGAGGGACAGATGAGAGGACTGGAATGGGGCCCGGGGTTCGTAATGAAACCCTAGCCCAGACAAGGGCCGAAGAGGAGGCTGTGGTTTGGGGGGTCTTGAGGAATTCACGTGGCTTTGCTCTGGATGGGTTCAGAACAGCTCAGTGCTGAAAGATGAACATTCCTGTCTCTTGGCTTCATTACCTTCCTTTACCCTTTAGTAGGTGAACCAGCTCTGGCCACTGATGCCTCATGCATGAGAACACCAGATTTCCATTTGGCTTTATTTTTAGGTGTGTGTGTGTGTGTGTGTGTGTGTGTGTGTGTGTGTGTTCTTGTCACTTTCAAGTGGAATATGGTATGTTATAAATAAAGCCCCACTTTCTCCCATCCTGATCACATACCATATGAGCATGTGGGGCGGGGGGAAGTGGAGGAATTGGGAGGGGGGGGGGTGCAGATTCAGTACTGGTCCACATGCCTCCAAGATTTCCCTTTGAAAATCCCGAGGCCTGGCCCACACTGACATGAAATTATTATGTACTTTTGTTGTACAACAAATTATCATCCTATACTGTTGCAACAGGCGTTTGTACAGAGAATGCAGGTTGTAGTAATTTTGTCATATGGAGTAATATGTCACATAGACCATTCTGGATTTAGACCAATATATACAGTTTCTGGCCTAAGCAGTAACACATGTTTGGAGGAGAGACCGTTTCATTTTACTGGAATGGACAGTAAGTAGAAACACATTCCAGATTTCTTTTTTTTTTCCTCCTGCTCTGAAATTTGGCAGCCGGAGTCCTCCTTGCACTTGATCTCAGGTTTTCAGCTGCTTACGAACCATGTGCACAGAGCACTATGATGCCCGTGCGTCTAGTGACTGGTGTCTAATGAAATCTAAAATCATTGCCCAACAGATTTCCCAGAACCCCTCCAAGAGCTGTTTGAAATGAATGCAAATGGCACTCAAAATTTGCCCAATAACATGCTAGCTCAAGTTCAGGACTTTTCTGAAGCTAATTTTATGCTTTCGAAGCCTGGCCTTGTGAAAACTTTTTTTTTTGGAATGCCTGTGAGTGGATTCAAGATGGACAGACAGCCTGGAGAGGACAATGGGTGTACTCCAGACCCCGGAGGTTCCAACGTGGAGACGCTCAGGTACCTGTCTGCCTGGATCCCCAAGGTGAGGCTGCATTACCTTGCCGCTTTGTCTGGATGCAGAGGGTGGAGGCAGGCAGCATTTGCTGCTGCTGACCCCAGGGTCTGGAAAAGTGGGGTTAGAGTTGGAGAAAAGAGCACGATCCGCGTCAGTTGGACACTGAAACTTCTTTGTGCTTGGTACTGACTGTATTTCACTCAAGTGCTCACAGTAATACCTTTTGCTAAGAAGGACACTGGTATTCAAACTCTGCAGGTTTTCTATGGGATTTGATGATCAGGGCTGTCTGACCTAGAACTTGGGCTCTCTCCTCCTCCAGCAGCACTTTGCCCAGTGCCTAACGCATAGGAGGTCCTTAGTGAGGCTTTATTTTCCATGTGGTTAGTTTGTGGAGGCCCTATGGGATTATAAATTCTTGAGGTACAGGGACCCTGAATGTCCTTTATTTACCTTATTGCCCCTTTTGGGCCTTGTATCAGTGGAGATAATCCTTTACGACAATCATTCTCGATTGGGGACGTTGTCCCCAATTGATGACATTTGGCAATATCTGGAGACATTTTGGTTGTCACGACTGGGCAGAGGGGTGTTACTGGCATCTAGTGGGTAGAGGCCAGGGATGCTGCTAACACAGGACAGCCTCCTCCAACAAAGAATTATCCAGCCCCAAATGTTACTAGTGCTGATGTTGAGAAACCCCGGCTGTAGAAGAAAGGCAGTCAGGCCACGCATGGCCGTATGCTAGTAAAAACAATCCAACTGACTTGTTTTAAAGACTTTTTAAAAAGAACCGTAAATACCAAACATTCAATATATTTGCTTAGGAAGTTAAAACCATAGTCCCTCAGACTTAGGCCATAACTACAACAAACCGAGAATCAGTAAGGCTGAGAGAATTAAACTAGGACAGGAGCTTCTTAAGGGCAAGGATTATGTTATACTAATTCTGTATCCCCTGTGACTAGCATACAAGCAGTGCTTAATGAATGCTTGCCGGGTGTTTGGTTGAACCAACAGAGCCTCTTGTCACACTAAATTGTACCAGTCATCGAACTGGTGCATGTCCTATGATCTAACAGATTCAGTTCTACAGTAATATCCCAGACTAGCCACTGATGGGGACCTCACTACCTCACAAGGGGGCTAATTCTGTGTTTGGATGACTATAGACATTAGAAAAAACAGTGGCCTCTGATTATGATTTGGAGCTCCTCTTTTTGGGAAGGGGCCAATATCTGAAGTTGAATGATCATTGGTTAGGGGGACAAAATGGCCAGGATGAGATGGTAGTTAACAGGGACCAGGGCTGTGTCTTGATCACCTCTCAACCCCAGGGCCTTTACCAAGTTCAGCAAGAGAAGAGCTACTTCTCCCTCTCACTCTGGAAAAAGAGTGGACCTTCCTTCAGGGCCACCTCCTGTCTCAGCATCTGTGTCCACGACGCTCTTCCATGAGGAAAGCTCTTTCTCTCGGCTGGACCTCTCCTTCCTACTGCACGGCTCTCGGCCCTCCTACCTCTGAAACCAGTATTTCTGGGGGTCAGAGCCTCAGAGGGCCAGGTGACATAATGGGCTTTGAAGCCAGATGGCTCTGGGTTCCGGTTCTGGTTCTGTCACTATGCGACTGTGAGGCCATTGGACCTTGGTTTTCTCATCTCTAAAATGGGAATGACTGGGGCACCTGACTGGCTCAGTCGGTAGAGCATGTGACTCTTGATCTCAGGGCCATGACTTTGAGCCCCATGTTGGGCATGGGGCCTACTTAAAAAAAATAAAATGGGAATGATGACTACTACCCGGGTCAGATCTGATAATAATATTCATATCGTAATATGAGTAAAAGTTATTATTTATTGAGTGCTTGGCAAACAGTGGGCCCAATGAGCTGCTTTGTGCACACTCTTTTTCATCTTTCTATGAATGCAGTAAGTTTATTATACCCATTTTAGCAGCAAGAAAACAGGCCCAGAGAAAAGTGACTTTCATGGGGCACCTGGGTGGCTCAGTCCATTAAGTGTTGGACTTCGACTCAGGTCACGATCTCACACTCTGTGAGTTCAAGCCCCACATCAGGCTCTGGGCTGACAGCTCAGAGCACAGAGCCTGCTTCGGATTCTGTGTCTCCCTCTCTCTCTCTCTCCCTTCCCCAACTCGTGCTCTGTCTCTCTCTCTCTCAAAAATCAATAAATGTTAAAAAAAAAAATTAAAAAAAAAAGAAAGAAAAGTGACTTGCTCAAGGTCTCACAGTCAGGAAGTGGCAGAAATGAATCCATACCCCGGACTAAGTGTTTCAGAGCTCAGATGCTCTTCAAGATCCCATAGCAATGCCCAGTTATGCTTAATTCATTAATTTCCTTTTCCCCTTCCAGTTCAACACTTAAAGATGGTCTTGGCTTGCTCTTCGGTGATTTCCTTGACTTGGTTTCAGTGTCTCAAATAGCCTATAAGCTCGGAAAGGCCGTGACCTCTCCTTTCCTGTGATCAACACTCTCTCCCTGCGTCCCTGTGTCCCCTGCAGACACAAGGTGGGTGCTCAGGTAACATTTGCTGACTTGAAACAGTACTGAAGGCCAGCATCTTGCCCCTCCTTCTATCCCTTCATACATACACACACACACACACACACACACACACACACAGACTGCACACACACTCACACACATTCATCATCCTCATACTCAGACACACTCACACACACTTACATACACACCCTGCCCCTGGGTACCGTGTCCTTGGTGAGTGGGGGTCCCAGGTGGGGTCTGACTGCTGGTTTTCATCACGTTACAAGCCTGCCTGGGGAGCGAGGCCTCGTTTGGAGACGCAATATTAAATGGGTATGCTTTCCGCCGAAATTGTTTTTAAGCATGTACGTTTCAGATCCATTTAATCTCCAGCCATCAGTTGAAATCAAGCCGTTTCGTACATGTCACATACATTTTCGTCCTGGGAAGGCGTGTTTGTGGAGCCGTGCACGCCACATGTGTGTGCCAGGGGCAGGGCGAGGGGGCTGGGAGCAGGGAATGGCTTTTCCATGTGGGTAATTGTGGCCGTCAGGAGAGTGGCTCAGAGCAGTTACGCTTTCTCAGTTTACCAAAGCCCCAGCATCTGTTCTGAGGCGGAGCTGCTGGGTTCGGGGCGGCCCACGGCCCACCCCATCAGTGCTTGGGAGGCGCCCTCCCCGACAAGCCCTGAATCTGCAGAAACAAATAGAAGAAGGGGGAAGGGGAAGAAAACGATGTTGACACATGCTCTGAGGAGGCCAAGGAATTCTGTTTACTCCTCGGTGATATTTCTGCCTTTTGTTGTGGCAAAGACCTGCCTTTGACTGCATTGTTGAAACATCTTCAAAGTCTGCAGATCTGAGGGGCATTCCAATAAAAACCTTTGTTAGGCTGCAGTGGAGAGAACCCCAAATTCAAATCAGGTCCCAGAACTTGGCAGCGGTGGCGAGAACTGGGCGGCATGAGCCGAGCGCGGGTGGAAGCCAAACTCGGCGTCCAGGCCGCAGGAGAGGGGCACAGGGCACTGGCAGGGATGGTTGCTAGGAACACTGTGGAGCCACGGAGAGCCCGATTTGAACCCCGGCTCCACCACCAATTCAGTGTGTTACCTTGGGCCGGCCACTTTGCCCCTTTGCCTCAGTTTTCTCATCTGTAAAATGGGGGAGGGGAGGAAGCAGCCATCTATAAGGCTGGTGTAGAGGTCGGAGACGGAGTATGTAACGTGTTTGGCTCGTGGGAGGTGTTAACAGATTTTAATTGCCCATCACGTTGCTAATATGGAAAAACTTGCTGCTGTGCCTCAGGGCCCCCTCTCTCCACTCTGAGCTTTGGGAAGAGGTAGCCCTGGGCACCCCACCTCCCCCACCTCCCCCACAAGACGAAGGAAAGCAGATCTGCGGGTTCCTTGAGACAGGGATGGGCCGACTGGGTTAGCAGGTGTCTATAGTAGGCCAGCAAGGGGGATGACCCTGTATGACCCACTCAAATAGGAATCAAGGAGGAAATTAATTACTCCGCAGGAGGAAGGGAGCTACGGGAAATGAGGCCCTAACTTACCCAAGCATGTCTCTGTCATCTGCAGACATTGCCTATCCCTGTCCCTGTAGGAGGTGGAGCTGGCTCCCACGTGGGTCCCTCTGGCTCATCCACACTGAGCCAAGGTGGCCTCCGTGTCCGTAGTCCAGCCGTGGGCATCATTCAGTTTGAAATGTTCATTACTGCGTTTTATGTTTATCAGGCCATTCATTCAATTGGTAATTCAACAGGTGCTGAAGCACCTGCCGTGTGCCAGGCAGGCTTCGGACAGGGAGCTCAGTCAGACCCAGTCTAGTGGGAGGGTGGGCGGGCACGTCCAAAAGGAGGAGCCCGGGAGGAACCCCATTCCATCCACCAGGGGCCAAACAGGGTGGGAGTGGACACATCAGTCTCAGAGAAGAAGTTCCCTGAACTGACTCACTTTTCTCCATCTCAAGACAACATGACTGCACCTACCTAATGTTTCAAAACTTCCCTTAAAACTGTTGTCAGGTGCCTACTTCATTACACAATGTCTCTAAGACCAGGAGGGACTCAGTGAGTGAGGGTTGAGGATGGACGTCTAGCGTGAGTGTGTGGGAGGTGAGTGGGACTGAGGATTTTCTAAGGAGACGTTGCGGCCTTGGAACCCCAATCTGGAAGCCCTTGGATTGCCCAGGGGCTGCTCCATGTGCTGAGCGCTGGGGCATCAGGTAGGGATGCCAAGTTCTGTATCTTTCTTTTTTTAAAAATTTTTTAATGTTTATTTATTTTTGACACATAGAGACAGAGAGCGAATCAGGGAGGGGCAGAGAGAGAGAGGGAGACACAGAATCCGAAGCAGGCTCCAGGTCCGAGCTGTCAGCACAGAGCCTGAGGCGGGGCTCGAACTCAGGAATGGCAAGATTATGATCTGAGCTGACGTCAGACGCCTAATGGACTGAGCCACCCAGGCGCCCCAGTTCTGCACCCTTTCTTAAAGGGGAAAACAATGAGCCTGGTCGGAGAAGTGGGGCAGAGTGACCAGAAAACACAGAACACGGCCATCTGGCCTAGTTGGAAGAGGTAAGTCATTGAGGAAGGTTTTCTGAAGGAAGTGACCTGTAAGCTGGAACAGAAGGGTGGTGTGGATGATACCACCTAGGCAAAGAGCAGCAGAAGGAGCTTTCTGGGCAGACGTGAGAAAGTGAGGGAAGCCTGGAGCAAGGCGGAGCTGAAACTACGCAGTGTGCTCGAAGTATATGTGAAAAAAAGGGTCTGGAAGGGTAATCAGAGGCCAGGTCCTGGGGCTGTGGTCCTCGGGTCAGGGGGTGACACCAGGGCCGGTGATTTTCTGACCTTACTCCATTCTGGATCCTTTGCCTCCATTCTCTGTTCTACCCCATGGTGTGCCTGCTAGTTGCTAATGTGACCGGTTCTTTCTCCTGCTTGAATGCTCTACAGACCCACATGGTCCTCAGGACAAAATCCGGACTCCTTACCATGGTTTTCAAGGGTCCCCAAATCATAAATAGCATGGTTACACTTTCTGAGCTCTGTCTCCCCTCCACACCCTAAACACCTGGTAGTTCAGGGTCAGGTCCTCTTATGTCTTGAAAACTCGAGGGCGGGACACCCACCAATGTGACAGATGAGAAAGCCGAGGCTCACTTTGCCCATTTAGTCTGGCATGATTCCATTCCCATTTCTTCTTCCCAAGGTGAGGACAAGGAAGTGGCCCTCCTGAACTGGGCTCTTGTTTGGTGGCTCTTTGGCCACTGGGGTCCAGAACACGTTAGTGACTCTCGCTTCTGACCGCTCTAGTGATAATTTATGCCATCATGCCTGCTGTGAGCTCTAGCTTTCCATTACCTCACGCCCAGACAACAGCTCCTGGGTCACTGGCCAGACTCATGGGCAGGAAGTCATCTTCCCTGCCCACTGTTGCTTCCACACAGGGGCAGTGAGAGTGGGGGAGCACTGACCCCCACGGGGTCACCATGCCAGGGCTGTAGGGGACCCACTCCAGGATGTTGGGGGTCAGGAATGTGTGTGTGGGAGGGGGTAGCTAGGTGACAGAAGGACCCAGTGAGAATCTTTCATGCTGGTAAGAAAATCTAACATTTACTCAGTGCCTACTGTGTGACAGGCTCTGGGCTGAATGCTTTACATATTTTAATCTCATTTAACTTTACAGCTCTAAGATTAGAGATAGTTATGGTCACCGACCCCATTTTACAGATGAGAAAACTGAGGCACAGAGACGTTAAATAAATTGCCCAAAGTCATACAGGCTGCCGTGCTGGAGTTTGAACTGGGAAGTTGGACCATTGGACATGTGCTCTTGTAAGCGGCTTTCATGCTTCCCATTTTACAGATGGGGAAGCTGGGGCCAGAGGGGGAAGAAGGGATTGTCCCACGCAGCAGGACCTCAGAGAACAGCTATTCCATGATGTGAAAAAGTCCAGGTGCTTTCTGGCTACACTTACTTGCTGAAGAAAATACACCTTGCCTTTTGGTAATTTGGCTCTGTGGTCACCCAGACGTGGGTTCAATCCCCAGTGAGTGATGTTGGCCAAGCAACTTCCCCTCTTGGAGCCCCACTTTCCTTACGTGCGACATGACACCGGTGCACCCTCTCTCGTGCCTTCATGGGCGGGGGAGGGGCTGAGGACAGTGATTTGCAGGAAGAGTGAGCAGGCAACACAGGGGAACCACTTGTCTTAACTGCCATCACCCCATCAGCTCCCACACAGGATCGGGGGCCCCGGTGGTAAGAACACTAGTGTAATAAAGACTAAGATCAAGAAATGCAGAGCAAAAGACAGTAGCTAGAGAAAGAGGAGAGAAGTCACATCATTGAGGCCTCAAGAAGATAGCCCTTCTGGCTTAGCGGGCAGTCTGCTGGAGCCGTGAAGCAGTGACCTTTCGGGTCAGGATCCCCGGGCCCAGATCTCAGCTCCACCACTTACTGGTTCTTGGACTTCGGGCAGATGACTTAACCTCCCTATGTCTCTGTGTCCCCGTCTGCAAACGAAACTAGCCCTTGGGGTCATGGTCGTGAGGGTTCCCCGAGCTAGAGCAAAGAGCGCGGGGCTGGCTTTGAGTGTACTATTCCTGACGCGACACGTGTTTGCGCAGCCCTGGACGTGGAGCCAGCAGGACTGTTCCGAGGACGAAATGAGATTCGGCCCGATTAGCCGGTTACATCTGTTGCCCGGAACTCGGACACAAGGATGGTCACGTTTTCTCCATTCTGCTAAGGCACCTTAAATCTGGCTCCGTATGCACCTGGCTGGCAGGATATTCAGTCTCAGCTCTTTAGGGGTGCAGAGTAGGGACAGGCTTGCTTTCCCTAAACGAGAATTCTGGAAACCTTATGTGGACCGAAAATCAGGGCTGGGCGTCTGGTCTTCCTTACTTGTCCAAGGCCTCAAACTCTGTTGTCAGGGATTCTCTGCTTGTGGCATCCACTCCCTTGGTGCCCATCTGGGCTATGGAAACTTCACTGGGCTTCTGAGGACAAGGCAAGGCAAGGCCAGCCTCCTGAGGGTCTAACCTGTGCAGTTGGACAGAGCCCCATGCTCAGAAGGCCTAATGCTTGGCTTAACTGCTCTTTGTCACTGTCTGGCAATTCTGAATAATTTTGGAACAAGGGATTTGCATTTTTGTTTTGCACCGGGCCCTGCAAATTAGGTAGCTGGTCCTGCCCGGAGGGTCTGTGTCATTCTCCCTGGAATGATTCTACTCCTCCAGGGCCCTTTGCGGGAGCAGGAGGCCCCTCTCTGCTGCATGGGGAGCCCACACCCTCCACCACGTACCCATCCTTGGAAATCTTATGTGTCTTTCATTTCTTGGAATTGGACAGGCCAGTTCTTTGTGTCTCCGAACCTAACATTTTGAAAATAGCTAAGCCCCTTACCTCTTGCATGGGCTAGGGAAACCTCTGTCCTTTAGGGCACAAGCTCTCCCCTGCCTTTCCTCCTTCAAAGGGAAAAGGGGAAATCCTCTTACTCTTTCAAGAGCAGCCTCCTTGA
Organism: Panthera onca; assembly: GCF_046562875.1. Lineage (NCBI taxonomy): Eukaryota > Metazoa > Chordata > Mammalia > Carnivora > Felidae > Panthera > Panthera onca. The sequence continues at coordinate 61,743,258 of NC_138339.1, read as the reverse complement.
ACCCCTCACACAGCTTATTCCTCCATCAGGGAACATTGCCTGAGAGCTGGGTAAGTCGTAACTCCTTGAATTCACACGGCCTGAGGTCGGCAGTCATTAATGCTCCTATTTTACAGATGAATAAACTGAGGCCTAGAAAGGTTCAGAGACTTGCTAAAGATCACACAGCTTCCCAGCTTCCCCACTCTTCTCAAAGTTTTCATAGACCTGGCCAGAGAAGGGAGGCAATGGGAGTATGAGTCAGCAAAGTTTTCATTGATGTAATTTTCAGTCCTCTAAAGTAAAAGCATGGGCTCAGTCTATGACTCAGAGAAATCTAGACTATTTCCTATTACATACCTACTATATGATGGACACGGTCTGGAGAGTTAACATGCATATCTCTTTTGTTCCTCACAATAGCTCAGTGAGGTGTTATACTAATGCTCCCATTGAGCAGATGAGGAAACTGAGGTTTGAAGCAGCTCAGAACCACGCTCGAGGTCACAGGGGCTAGAGAATTAGAAGCTGGGAAGTTATCATTGTTTTTAGAAGGAAAACTGCCTCTCGGCTGGTTTGTTAGCTGGGAGGCTGTGAAGGGCCGCCCCGTCCCAGTTACATCATGCGGTGCGGTCGGGGAGGTCCATGTGGGAGACGCAGAACTGCTGGGAGGATGGTTTCAATTTTTGAGCCATGGTCTGACCACTTATGTTTTTGAAAATTAAAAATTAAATCTTGCCTCTGGCCCGAGAGCCAAGAAGCGATATTCTGCTGGTGGAGTCCTGCGCACTGGTCCTTGTGAATTGGGAGTTCTCCGTGGTGAGGGAAACGACAGTTGTGGTCGCCAAAGCGTAGATCATCCTTCCTGCAGCCCTGGAACCGAAGAGTTACTGTCGTGGGTGAGAGCCGGGTGCCTCCGGGTGCTGGTGAATTTGAAAGACCTCAATATTCTGGGATCTGCTAGAAACTCTATCCAGGAGCAGGGCGGAGCTGTGCACTGTGGGGCGGACCTGCCAGTGGGGGGAGAGGTCAGGGCCTAGAGGACAATGCCTATTCAGGCAAGAGTCTGCAGCAGGAGCCAGGGGAGTGCAGGCTCGCGATACGGCTTCTGCAGGACCACCGAGTCTCTGGAACTTTCTTCTTTCTCTCTCTGAACTTGTCCCCAGAGAGCCCAGTCCTGTCAGGCCTGCCACCAAATAGCCCTCAGATCTGTTCGCTCACCTCTTGGTCTCCCTGCCCCGGGCCTTGCTGCCTCCCCACTGGTCACTGTACCAAGAGGAGGACCCGACCAGACTTCTGGGGCAAAACCTTCAGGCATCCCCACGGCATAAATCTGACACATTTGGCTGTGGCCTGGCTCTCCAGCCTTGTCCTCTGGCACCTTTTCCATGCCAGTAATGGCAAACCATGGGAAGTTCCCCAAATATGCCCCCATCTCTCCCACCCTTTGCCTCTTCTGCCTCTCTGCCTGGGAAGGTCATGGTCACCTGCCCTAACTCCACCGGCAGTCTTCCCGGATGTCAAGCTCAATCTGGGAGAAATTGGAGTTGGTCTCTTGCCCTGGACTCACAGCTCCTTGAAGGCAGTAACTGGTACTTCCAGGTTCCACGTCCCAGGTTCCCAGCTCCATGAGTTTGTCAAATTACAGTAAAAGGAAATCAAGTTGAGTCTAGCTCCCGCAGAGTGTAAAGTCCCAGCAACAGACAATGAAGGAGAGAAGACTCTCCGATGTAGAGAATCCAGAGCTCCAATCCTAGATCAGAATCTGACTGATATTTCTTGTTCAATTAAGTATTTCTTGAGCACATGCTCTGTGGTCCAGGTTCAGTTACAGGGCTCGGGACTAGATCCTGTTTTGTTGGCTACCCTCCACAAGGTTTCCTGGAGGGCACAGATGAGATGGGGAGCGAGAATCCACATGCCAGTGAGCAAACGCAAGTGCAGTTACAAGCTGGGGTAAGACACTGAAGGGAGAAAGCCAATTGAGAAAGTAGAGGGGCCTACTTGGACAGTGTGGTCAGAAGGTGTCTGGAGAGGGAGGCATTGAAGCTGAGGACTGGAGGCCTTGGGAAAGGCCCTCCAGGTTGAGGGATCAGCACTGGCAAAGCCTGGGAGGCGGGAAAGAGCTTGGTGCTTTGGAGGGACATAAGGGGAGTGGGTGTCACTGGAGCCGAGTGCGGGAGGAGTGGGCGACATGCAAAAGGCAGTCTGGATGGCTCTTCTCTCATCCTCCTTGTAGCTCAGCCCCTTTCTTGCCCCGGAAAACCCTATCTTTGAACAGCATGATGCTTTCTTGGGGAAGTGTGTGCAGGCCCCTGGCATCCCCTACCCCCATGAAGGGCTGTCTGCTCTGTCAGCCTGGGTGTGGGAAGAGGAAGTCAAGACCGTTGGGGAACTTATTCTCCGGGCCCAGAGGGACCAAGTGGATGGCAGGTTTGGCTTTGAAGTTGCTCTTTTCTGAGATCACACCTTTGGGAGAAATGCAAGCATACCACAACCCTGGGGGACACTGCAAAGACATGCTTTAAGCCTCCCCGTGGGTGCTGGCTGATAAGGAGAGGGAGGCACCTTGGACCTCCCCCCGTGCCTGAGGTGGAGGTCCAGCTTAGTGGTTGAGGGTGCAGGTGCCTGAGTTTGAAGATGCATTTCACCCTGTAACTACTGGTAATCTTGGATAACTTACTGGACCATCCTTCACCCCCCTCCCCGTCCTGTTTACATAAAGGAGAAAATAGGACATAGAGTCAGCATGAGATTAAAGGAGTTATCGAATGTCACGTATTTGAAGAGTTCCCAACACATAGTAGCGGTTCAATGGGCTTCAACAACTATTACTGTTAATAGTTTTATACCTTTGAAAAAAACTGGTTATTTATTTATTTTTGAGAGAGAGAGAGAGAGACAGCGCCAGCAGGGGAGGGGCAGAGAGAGAGAGGGAGACACAGAATCTGAAGCAGGCTCCAGGCTCCGAGCTGTCAGCACAGAGCCCACGATGCGGGGCTTGAACCCACCAACCGTGAGATCACGACCCGAGCCAGAGTTGGACGCTTAACAGACTGAACCGCCCAGGTGCCCCAGGTTTTGTTATTAATCACCAGGCCTCACGTGCCTGAGGAATTGCCCACACCTGGCCAGCAGAGCGTGAGGTACTGAGAGGCCACAAGCCTCAAAGTTCTCCAGAAACGTCCACTGCGGTTCGACAGTGTCCACGGTGCATTTGGTTTGTCGTACCCAGCAGCTGGTTCCCCAGGGAAATTCTCGCTGAGATTTATTGGGTACAGGGACAGGTAAATATACTGTTTATTCCTTCCTTCCCTCCAGCGTTTCCATCCAGGGATGCTTGGGTGCCGTAATGGAAATCTGAGGTTTATATTCTCATTAAACTCAATGAGCAACCTGATCCTATCTGTGTCCAACTTCATTTCATCCAGTTATCAAGTGCTGGGCCTTAACAAAACCAAAAATTTAAAAAGTAAAAAAAGAAAAAAGAAAAAAAAAAGCCTTTTTATTGTTTGTTTTCCCTACAGCCATTTTCCTCTGATTTAAAGTCATGTGATTCCAGTGAAATATGATCCGTATGTTTTTGATTCATTTGCTGATTAACTAATGATTGTAAAAATGGCTTTGAAATGACAAAGTTTAGTACAAAGTCTCAGCTTCATTATTATTTACACTTAGACATCAAATAGCTCTTGTGAAAGATTTTGTTAAGTGGCTGAGGGGCTTTTCTGGTCAAATTTCTGTTTTCTTTTGAATTTGCGACGGCGGCTGCTGCTTTTTCTTCCACCTCCTCCTCCTCTGCCCCTTTTTAATTTATTTTGGGTGAGAATTCATTAGAACTTGAGTCCGGAAAGCTTGTTTGAGATTTAGACTCATCGTTGGTGAGTAGTGGGTTGGACGTCCACCTGAACAAGCCTGTTTCGCCCCACAAAGAACCCACGGCCTAGAAAACTGGGCGAACTTCTCAGGTGAGGCCATCAGGGATCAGGTGGAGCGTTCAAAGCATGTTCAGGCTCAAAACAAAACTCTAAGATTTCAAAACTGGGAATAAAACGGTCTAGGGATGTTTGTTTTTTTGAGATATTTGAAGAGGAAAAGAAAAAAAAAATCTAGGGGAATTGGTTGGATTTTATCTCAGAAGATTTATTTGTTCAAAAGTGAAAAGTTACGGGATCCCAAATCAAAGATAGATTTTTGTCTTCCTGTTTGTTTTTATCCTGCATTCTTCCTTCTCCCCACATCCAGGCTTTTGCCAAACGCCATGGAAATTTTTCTTCACGAGCCCTCGCCCGTCAGCCCTGTGTTCTCCCTCTCCACACAACAGTTCTTTTTATCTCTCACCAGGACCTGAACCATCACATTCGGTGGGCCTCTTGGCTTCTATCTTCCACCCTACCCCAGAAGGAACTTTCTAGTGTGTAGCTCAGAGCATGTCCCCCTGGTGCTTAACTAATGTCCAAAGTAATGGTCTTTGTGGGTCAGTACTTACTGTATACAGTCTCTCTGCTTATCATGGATCGGCCTCCTTTTAGCCTCACTTAGATTCTTTGAAGGTTGTACCATATCCTCCCCATTTCACAGATGGGGAAGCTGAGAATCAGAGAAACAGAGTCACCCAGAGAGGAAGGACAGGACAGGAGGTCCAGCCCAGAGTCCTTGCCCCTGACCCGCAGGCTCTACCTCCCTGGGGTCCCTGCAGGAGTAAGTTCAAACTGCTGAGCATGGGCCCCAGGCCTGTAGTCCCTTGCCTGTCCCCTCTCCAGCCACATCTGACACTCCTCTCCTACGTATGCTCTGGCCTCCAGCGGTGCCAAACAATTAGTTCACACTTCCATGGCCAGGCACAGGCTGTTCCCTCTGATAGGAAACGCCCTTCTGCTCAGCCCCAGCTGTGCCCGGCACGCTTCTGTTTGTCCCTCAGAACCAACCTCCCGGGGTCATCTTCTGCAAAGTCTCCCTCACCCACCTGGTCTTGGGTGGGCACTGACTGTCTCTGCCCTCCCAGCATTCCCGCCCCTTCCTTCTCCTAGCACCAGCACCCTCATGTGCAATCTCAGGAATAAGCAGGGGACCCAGACCTGGCCAATAGCTGATCAATGACCTCACCTCTCTGGCCACGGTGATTGAGACCAGAGCAAGTTACATGGGACCTGAGCAAATCCAATGACGCTCCATCCTGGGCATTTGGCTGAAGTTAAACAGAGACTCTCTTTTCACTGGGATTGCTAACCACGTTGGCTTTGTAGACTAAGGAGCAGGTAACCTCTCTCTGGGGTACATCTCGCCTGTCAAGGACCCTTCTTGAAATTAAAGTCAACATGGCTGAAAGCACAGCTCAAAGCTGCAAAGAGATTCCTCTTAACCTTCAGTTCCTGGATCAAACCATGCTTGAAGCCAATTCCCTGAACTTTGGGGAAACATGAGCCAGTCAGTCTCTGCCCCACCCCTGCCTCTTCCCCTCTTAAGCCAGTTTCAGTTGGACTCCTGTCACTTGCCATCGAGTCATGGAGAATATCTCATCCAGGACAACACTCTCTCCCCCTGGCAACCCCAGGGCACACACACGTGTCATTCCTCATGCATTCACCCAACTGCAATTTGTTCACTCAAGTATGTGAGCTACTGAACTCTGAGCTTCCTGGGAGCAAAGGCTATGCCTTCTTGAGCTCTGTTGTCTTGGCAGAGGCTAAGATACAGCCTAAAGTTGGCATTAAAGTCATGGACTTTGAAGCCCATCAGACCCAGGTTCGAGTTCCAACTCGGCCACCTGATGACTGCACAGCGTTGGCCGCATTCCTTACTCTGCCTCCTTTCTAGTCTCAATTTCCTGAACACTCATTATAAAGGGTCATTAGGAAGAATGAGGGAGGAAGTTTCCACTACCCTTAGCACTGGGCCCTGCCAATTCTAGGCATTTAATAAGTGCTAGCTATGATTATTACTACATGTTGTTGGTCCAGTGGAGGCAGTCCTATGAAAATCACGGATAATCCCGGCAGTGGTGCAGCTCGGGCACGGGAACAGTTCACATACAACCACAGTCACAGCTACCTGAAATTGTGGTGGCATTGTTCCGGACATTTGGAGACTCGGCGCTGGGACAGGTGTAGGAGCACGGGAGGAAGTGAGCAGCCCCTCCCAGCCCTCCCCCCAAGGCCATGGCAGTTCTCAGGGCAGAAATGGGCATGGAAATGTGGGCCAGAGGAGGAAAGTCTAACTTCCCAAGGCTCTTTCTGACCAGCTTGCACACCCTCACCCCAGACTCGGATTGGGGCAGAGAGGAGCATGGTTAGGAGTTTGGGTGTTGGAGTCAGGCCATTCTAGGTTAAAACCTTGGCTCCCCGCTTCCCTAGCTGTGTGTCTCTGAGCAAGTTACTTACCCTCTCTGAACCTGTGACTCTTCAGCTTCAAAATGAGTTGTCTAGAAGAAAAAATGAGATCATGTAATGTAAGCTCTTAGACCAGTGCCAACAAATGGTAACTGTTATGATCAAAGATTAAAATCAAATCTGTGAGGACTCCAACTCCATGCTGCCCAGCATCCAGACTGGCCATTTGGATGGTAGCAGGAGCTGGGGCTCTAGGATATGTCTTCACAAGCCTCTGCTCAGTGGGATTCGATGGACAAACTCAGTCCTACCCCAAGGGTTGTGGTGGTGGAGAACGTGGATGTTGAAGCCCAGCTGCCTGCTGGTGAATTCTGGCTCTCCTAACTTATTTACTCTGCTATTTACTCCGCTTCCCTGTGCCTCAGTTATCTGCTCTGTACAATGGGGATAATCGCAGTATCTACCTCATGGGGTGGTTTGAGAATAACTAATACAAATAGTCAATACACTTAGAATTGTGCCTGACCCATTACCAGTTCTCCATAAATATTTGCTATCAGTAATTCCTAGAATAATTTAGTGACTGCCTATTGGAGTAGAAGATCTCGATCTCAAAAGAAATGGAGGAAACATGCTTGGCCTCCGTAAGCGTGTAGTCTGAACTGGGGCCATAGTGAGAAGTAACAGTACAATGATAGCTAGTGAGTTCGAAAGCAGAAGTGACCACGTTCCTTTGACTTAGCGAGGAACAAAAACCAGAAGCTCTTGGACCAGGCTCCTGGTCGCCATGAAGCGTGTGGATCCAGTCCTGAGGACGGTGGACTCTTCTTGTGCGACCTACCCAGAAGAATAGCTCTCCCCCTCCATTTCAGCCCTGTGGGTCTGGGGGAGGCTGGCGCTCAGAGGACCCCACTTTCCCAGCCACAGGGGTATCATGGCCAAGGCCCAGAAGTGGTTGGCCCGGCAAGGGCTCGTGACCCAGCCAGCACCTTTTGCTGGGGCTTTTCTTATTGCAGGTGGCAGGGAAGAGCTGTCTCTTCTGTAAGATGCGGACTGCATGGGCCATGCCCCCAGCTTCGTGGGGTTGCTGCCGTGAGGGGATGAAGCCAAGACAGCATAGGGAGGTCAAGGTGAGGGGAGAGAGAGAATGGATTCCCAGGTCTTGAAGTCCACCCGCCCACCTCCTTCATCCGCTGATGATCACTCCTTTCCGTGGCTTAGTTACATGAGCCAATGGATCCCCTTGGTTGCCTCAGCTGCCATGTTGCATAGAATCTGACGTGCTGTGGATCATAGATGCACCATTATTATTTTTTATTTTTTTAAATGTTTTATTTATTTTTGAGAGCGGGAGAGAGACAGAGTGTGAGTGGGGAGGGGCAGAGAGAGAGAGAGAGAGAGGGAGACACAGAATCCGAAGCAGGCTCCAGGCGCTGAGCTGTCAGCACAGAGCCCATCGCGGGGCTCAAACCCACGAACTGTGAGATCATGACCTGAGCCAAAGTCTGACACTTAACCGACGAGCCACTCAGGCATCCCGATGCACCATTATTTAATGTGCCAATGAACTATCAGTGGATTGCAAGGCACAATGAGAAACTGTGGGGTTAGGGGAGGGGATGTCCTTGAGGAGATGAATACTGTGGTCTAAACTGGGCATCTGTCTCTCACAAGAATAAGATTCCAATTCATTCATATGCCCTTCCTCTCCACCCTGGACATTCGCCCTGAGCACAGACAGCTTGGGGTGGCTTCCTCTCCTATAGGAGAGTTATTTGGGAGGAGGAGGGAAGAGAAGCAGCCGGTATACCTGCAGAAGTGGAAGGACAACGTGTAGAGCCATTCCTGTCCCATAAGAAGCAAAGCTGTGAACTCTGGGCTGGGGCACACGCTGGGAAGTCTAAGCAAACATGTACTGTATGCTTTTCACCTCATTCCCTTTTCACATCAACTTGCGGGAGAGCTGCAGCTGTCCTGGTTTTTCAGAGGGGAAAAGGAAGGCATGCTTAGGTGAACCTGCTCGGCCAAGGTCAGGCAGTAGGACACCACAGGGTCAAAATCCCAACCCTCCCAACTTGTGGCATCCTTTCCCCCTTGGAGCCTGGCTGATTCTACGTGTTTGGTCTTAATTATCCCTAACATTATCGAACAAGACACACTCTGAGAAGAGAGAGCAAAAGTGTTGCAGAGCAATGCTGTCCCTGAGTGACCACGGTCAATACACACCCCCCAGAAGTCTTAGAAATTCATGGGGAAAACAGTGGCCAGCTGCTGATGTCTCCTTGTGGCCATCCCATTTGCATTTGAGCACCTCCAGGTATAAGGGAGACTGTAAGGTGCTGGAGGGGGCCTGGGCTGTCAGGGGCTCATAGTATGACCTTGGGCATACCCACGGTCACTTCTGTTCCATGGCCTCAGTTTCCCCATCTTTAAATGACGGGACCAGCTCACCTTTAAGGCTCTCCTGGACCAAATGTGAACCTCAGGCACTAACTTTAAGTAATTCACAGTTTGCAGAGATCTCATTTGATCCTCTCACCCAGCCCTTCTCAACCTAGTTTTCTGTTGGCATGCATGTGATGAGGTCACCACACACGTGGCATTCTGCCATGCAGAATTCCCACAGGCCGCTTTCACATTTTGTCCTTCTTCTCTCAAATTTGCATTTGAGAATGCAAATGGGGAAGGGTGACATTGTCACAGGGCTAACCTTGGAGACACTTTCAATGGAATGATTGTAACCCAAAACATTGGAAATATTAGTGCTTTGACATTAGCAAATAATTACATTGCCAGGCTTCTCCCAACTGATTCTGACCCACAAGGTTGTCTAGACACAGTGGATCAAAGCCACGGCTGTAATGAGCCCAAGAGGAGACAGCACTGGCTTCAGACTCATGTAAGGAGCTAAAGCAAATGGTATTTTAATAGCTGGTGTCAAAATTCCTCCTAGGAAGGGAATTGTGTTTTAATATAGATTGAACTGAGGGAGGTGGGACACTGAGGGCCCTAGGGGCAGTGTCTAGCACGAGACAGCTCAGGAGGAAGGAAGGGAAAGGAGCGGGGAGGGGAGAGGAGGGGAGGAAGGAGCCAGCAAGAGAATGGAAGCCTCTCCTATGTTGGATGTCTCTCTGTCGTGTGATACCCAAACTTTCAGACACTCTCCTAAATGACCCAGTGGTGCATGCGTGTCTGTGTGTGTGTGTGTGTGTGTGTGATGAATTCATCGGATGGGGCTATCAGACAACATACATATTCTTACTGTAGGAGCCAAGAAGCATGACCGATGATGAGACCCCAAACCTCTGAAAATTCACAGAAGTCTTAGAAGGTTCTAATCTGCTCCAGCCGATGGGATTGAGGTCTTCAGGCAACCCTAGCTAGACCTGTAGCTGACATGGCCTCATCTGACCTGTGGGTTTTCACCCATTTTGCAGATGGGTGGCCAAAAGGGCTTGCCAAAATTGAGCAACACTTGCTCATTTTTTCCACCCAGATATTTGTCTCTCATGGACCCTGAACCCGTCTCTCCATCTTCTCCTTCACGACCCAGCGTATTCACCAATTTCGTAAATCCCTGGACAATCGTGGTGTCTGCCCTTCCTCAACATTTATTTAGTTAGGTTTTTATTTTGAAATAGTGTTAGATTTACAAGAGTTAGAAAGGCAGTGAGAGGGTTTCCACATAGCCTTTACCCAGCTTCCCCTAATGCAAATATCTTCTGTGACATTCATCCCAACTAAGAACATTGATGGGACACTATTAAACTACTCCTAGTGCATCAGCCTTATGCCAATTTCACCAGTTTATTCGCTAACGTCCTTGCTCCTGTCCAGGATACCGTGTCGCATTTAGTCATTATGTCTCCTTGGCCTCCTCCCATCTGTGAAAACTCCCCAGTCCGTCTTCGTTTTTCATGACTTTGAGTATTATACACGTTGGCTCTCCACTTACACACTTACCAATTCATCCAATTGACCTGTCAACTCACCCACATGGTGTCAGGGCCTCTGCCAGGCACCGGGAACTCAGAAGTGAATCAGGTGAGTTCCCTGATCTCAAGGAGCTTACAGACAAGGGGATTAGCAAGAAGCAGACCACAAAATCAGAGTGAGAAAAGTCACGGCAGGGGAAGGCACAGGTGGCAAGAGCTGAACCCATGAGTGTAAATGGAAGGGCTGGAGCTTGGAGCGGAACCACAGAGCAGCAGAGGGATGGTCCGCCCTCAAGGGCCACCTGATTGTATAAGGATCTGGATCAGTGAGGCATCAGCGCAGATAGACCGGATACCTCATCCCTATGCAGAAACACACTTCAACAGCAATACCTAAGCCCCGTGTATGATAGGAAGGTATTGTGTCCACTCCCCACTCCCCCAAGATAGACAGAAGCCCTACTTCTTGGTACCTGTGAATGTTACCTTGTCTGGAGATCTTGCAATACATGCTACACACAGAGATCCTTCTGGGGCCCTCTTACCCCGTTAGGCCTTCTTTTTATTATTATTATTTTTAAAATTTTTCATGTTTATTTGAGAGAGAGAGAGAGAGAGAGAGAGACTGAGCAGGGGAGGGGCAGGACAAGAGGGAGACACAGAATCTGAAGCAGGCTCCAGGGCCGGAGCTGTCAGCGCAGAGTCCGATGCGGGGCTCGAACCCACGAACCACAAGGTCACGACCTGAGCCGAAGTCGGACACCCGACCGACTGAGCCACTCAGGCGCCCCAGTTAGGCCTTCTTTTTAAGTGAGGTCCTTTCCCGAAGGTATTTTCCATAGTCCTCACTTAGCCCATGAGAAAAGTCTACCTTCTTTGCCCCACCAGACTCTGGAAGGGCACGGCAACATTCTCTCTTTCGTTAGTTCTCGTGAGCAGACCCCCAGGCTTTTGCCTTCAGACTTCCCTCGTGAGAGTCAGATACCATGTCTAGGTAACTCCAGGTGTGCCAGTTCAGTTTTCCCAACGATTTTTCTACCACCTGTACACTCCAACGGCATCACGGGGCAAACCTGCAGCAGAACATCTAAATAAAAGTGCATAGTAAAGACATAATTATGTCACATAACACACTTCCAGGTTGGTCCAGAGGCTCAGTAGCTCTGGATTAATGTCTCTGTATGAGTCTCTTTGACTCAAGAGGGCAAGATGGCTGCAGCCTCTCCAGGGATCACAGCTTCATCAGCAGAGTCCAAAGTGCATGTGCGTGTGAGTGTGGGAGGAAAGGACATTTTCCTGAGTGCCTCTGCCCTTAGTCTTTCTGAAAAGCTCCTGGCGAACTTTCCCTTCCCCCTTACGCTTCATTGGCCAGAATCGTAGGACCAGTCCTAGACCAATCACTGCCAAGAAGGAATGGGAGGACCAAGACTGGAATAGAACAATCCTGACTCCGCTTTTGGAGCCAGCACAAAATCGGGATACTGTTCTCTAGGAAGGAAGGGAGAATGGCTGCCGGGTAGGAGACCAGCAGCACCTGCCACACGCATTTCAGATGCTTCTGAAATTTTTCACTATATAGATAATACTGTCCTAAATATTCTTTGGCATAAAGATTTTTGTATATTTAAAAGATCGCCTTAGGGGCATCTGGGTGGCTCAGTCAGCTAAGCATCTGACTTCGGCTCAGGTCATGATCTCACGGCTCATGGGGTCAAGCCCCGCGTCAGGCTCTGCACTGACAGCTCAGAGCCTGGAGCCTGCTTCAGATCCTGTGTCTCCCTCTCTCTCTGCCCTTCCCCTGCTCACACTGTGTCTCTCTCTCTCTGTCTCTCTCTGTGTGTCTCTCAAAAAATTAAAAAAAAACATTAAAGAAAAAGATCTCCTTAGTGAGGTGGTTGGATACACACACTCCATGTTTTCTTGGGAATCAGGCTGGAGGTGCACAGTCAGGGGACTTTTCTGCATCTCAGTGCCCCTCGAGCTGTGTCCTCCCCTCCTCAGGCTAGCTGTCACTGTCATCTGTTACAGCACATCACCTGCAGTGTGTGAGTAGCTGGCCAGGGTTAACGTTCGCTGGCTTTGTGCCCAGGGACAGACTGTTATCAGCTGATACAGACAATCTGATTACTTCCATATTTTCCTATTTCTACTTTTATTTTGGCTTATCCTTTGACTATTTTTTGAGCTCTAGTCCAGTCTAGTCAAAACACTGTAGCCAATCCCAACCTCAGAATTTGTGTCAAACCCAACTTTAACGACTTAGAACAAAATCTTAAGTCAACCAACAGAATCCATTTTTCTATTAGCCACTTCTCTGGAAATCTTCCAATGTGCACTTTTGATTAGCGACTGGATTAAGAAACCCCACTGCTGCCTACCGGAGGCTATACAGGAATCAGATTTAATGAACCCCAACCATTAGATTTCCCAGAGATGGAATTCATTGGCCAAACTGCATAATAATTATTGGGTGCCCTGTTAGTTATGAAAGGTATTGTTAGCTGCTATAATGAAGAATCCTCAAATTGCAGTGGCTTAACTCAATGGAAGTTGGTATCCTATGCATAAAGTTTCATCCGGGGGCTTTGGCCAAGCAGCCTTCTAGGTGGTGACTCAGGGACCTGGGTTCCTTTCGTCTTGATACACTGCCCTCTTTTATGGCCCCAGATTCTCCCTATGCAGCCAGTGGATGGGGGAAAGCAAATGTGGGATTATGCAGGGGAGGCCTAGAAGTGCACTCATCACTTTTACTAGCTTGCCAACAGTCAGAGCTCACTCACAAGACAGGCCTGGAGTGGTGATCAAGCTAGGCACCCAGGAGGAAAGGAATAATCAGTTATCTTTGTCAAAGACACCTACCTGTGCCAGGTGTTTTACAGACGTGACCTTGTAAGGTGGGTATTCAATCTCTGATTTTACAGAGGTGTAAAATATCCTGCCAAGGCCACATGGCTATTAAGCGTCAGGGTGAGAACGTCTCCTACGTCTTTTGTAACTCGCTTTCTACTTTATCTTTCACAGTGAGGTTTTTAAGCCACTTGGTGTCCATCTTTGTGTATGTTTTAAGGTGGGGGTCTGGTTTTATTTTTCTCCATATCCCAGATATTTTTTTTTTTTACAACACATGGTGCTATAACATTTTTTTCTCCCAAAGAGGCTGCTTTACATTCCTACAGCCAGTGTACGAGTGTGCCTACTTCACAATACCCTCTTTAACAGTAGGTCTTACTATCTTGAAAAGCAGTACTATGGGATGGTAGGAAAGTGGTAATTAATTTCTTGGATTGCCAATGAGATTTCTTCCTCCCTTTTTATCCCCAAATATATTTCTTATTTGCACATTATTTATTTGACTTCTTTGTTCCTCAATCTAGAAGGGTCTGGATGACTTTCTCAACTCTTTCCATATATATGTACATACATATATGACAATCTCTGTAACACAGGTGCGATGTCGTTGCCTGTCACTTGGCCACTGCCACATACATTTTCCTTTCTTTTCTCAATGTACAAATGTGCTAAATTTTCCTGCAGTCAATTCTGTCCATCTCTTTCTTGGTGATGTTTTCTTATGCTTCTAAGTTTAACCAGCCTTTTCTCCCTTGAGGTCTGATAAATATTCAAGTCTTTTTCCCTCTATGGTTTGAATTTTTTTTTAAAATGTTCAGTTCTTCAGTGCATCTGGAATGCATTTCAGTGCACAGTATGGATATGGAAGGGTCTAACTGCAGGTTTGTAATTTGTAGGAGGAGGGGCGCCATTGACACATCCAAGCTCCCTTCTCTCCCCATCCTGAGCTTGTTTTCTCTTCTCCAGGCCAAACAGAAGCAAAGATACCAGAAGTGGCACAAAACATGCAAGACTGTGATCATTTCCCCTAACGAAAGAGGTGATCATTGTTGTATAATTGAACATCTATATTTAGAATATTTAGTGACACACTGTGTCACTGAAGTTAGTCATCAGACTTCCACATGAGATAGAAATTGTTACCCCTGTTGTACTGATGAGGAGAACTGAGGCTTAAGCAACTTGCCCAAGGTCATACACTAGGGTGGTTGTCAGTTTTTTTCGATGAGCCTCATTTCCCGTGGTTATCCATCACCTCCCTCCTAGCTATCAGCTTAAATGTGCTTGTTTTCTTGAAATTAAGGTAGAATCACCTGAGGTGAATTCACTTAAAAATAATAACAAAACCAAACCAACCCCAAACCTTATAAAACCTTGAAATGTCCAAGAGTTCCGAAAATAAAAAAAAGATATTAAAGAAGATCTAGAAACTTCCAAAAGAGGTTGATGCCATCCCATTGAGCAAGAACCAGTGTTACTTTGGTAGGCATACAACTTACATTAACTGGGTTTTGGAGGAACTGACTCTAGGTACAGTCTTCAGAAATCCACTTGGGTCTAAAGAAGTGAGGTGATAGCCATGGATTTGGGCCACAGTGGGGTTTCTCCATTGTTTGCCTTCTTCTTTAAGGAAGACTTCCATTTGTGTGAACTTGGAAGAATCCTCAGTGAAAGGAGGGAAAGGAAGACTCAGCAGAACGAAAGTGGGAAAACGTAAATAAACATAAAATGTCCACTAAGGGACTTAACAGCTGTCATATCACCTGCCTGTGCCTCAGCGTCCTACACAATGGGACTGATGATTGTGCGTCCTACCTCACAGAGTCCCCCCATGCTGGGGACCACATGAAATGGAGCTCAGGCATGCCCCGTGCCTGGTCCCAGTGAGAGTGCCCTCAGTGTGCGTAATTCCCACAGTAGTCCTATGTGGAAAGTACTATGAGGGTTTGCAGACCTGCTGAAATGTGCCAAAGTGCACGTTTGAATGCTCTTGGATCAGGAAAAGAGGAAAGATGCTGGCCGGGGAAGAAGAAAGATCACCTGTATTGTGTCCAAGGCTTTATATAACAAGGTGCCTTATTTTATTTTTTATTTTTATTTTATTGTTTTAAGTTCATTTATTTATTTATTTTGAGAGAGAGAGAGAGAGAGAGCGCAAACAAGGGAGGGGCAGAGAAAGAGGGAGAGAAAGAATCCCAAGCAGGCTCTCCGTTCTCAGCATAGAGCGCGACGTGGGGCTCGAACTCACAAACCCTGAGATCTGAAACCGAGAGTTCGACACTGAGCCGACCAAGCCACCCAGGCACTCCGAAGGTGCCTTATTTTAATCCTCTAATTAAAGAGGTTCGGTTGGTGTTACTTCCCTTCTGCAGACGTGGAAGGAGGCCCGGGAGGAGTGCAGGGATCGGCTTAAGTTCACATCGGTCAGTTCCAGGTCTTCTGGACTATGGAGACTGGCGGATCTCGGGGAACAAGGGCAGGGGGTACATTCAAGATGATGAGCTGCACAGGGACGAAGCCCCATCAGGTGGCAAATCCCACAAAGGACCCCAAGGAGCTCTGACCACAGAACACAAGGCCTTCACTCATAACAAGGACACTTGGAGAGGTTCTGGCCTTCCAAGACAGAAGACGGATCAGCTCCACGAAAGGGTAAGCTTAGGAGGTGAGGACACAGTTCAGATCTTGGAGGAGTGTCAGGGACATGTGCCTTCTAGGTCAGTAATGTCCTGATTACAGGCAGGTTTGCCTCAATGAAATATAATCCACGATAGGCCATTTGAACTTGGCAGGATGGTGGAAAACAGGTTTCAAGAACAAACTGAGCCAAGCCATTCTTCCATCAGCTAAACAAGAATCCTAAGTCCACGTTTCTTTAGGTTTAAACAGATTCAAGTGTTATTAAAACCTCCAGAATTGGTAGTGGCGGTGGTTGGGGGCACAGGTACAAAGCCCAGAATGGACAGAGAGCAATGAGCGAGGAAAGCCTGGATTCTGGTACAACTCTCTTGCCAAGAATATCTCCCTGCCTGGAACGGTTGTAAGTGCAAGGGAGTATTTTACGGTTTGTCTGTTTGTTTGCCAATTTCAAAGAAATCTCAGTGTAGAAAGTTTGAAAAACACATAGAAGTATAAAGAAGTAGGGGAAAAGAAATCACCCATAATCCTATCAGCCAGTAATAACCACTTTACATTGTGGTATTTTTCTCTCTGGAGTTTCTTTCTGGGCTTTTATTTTTAAAATAAATGTGATACCTGACTCCAGACCTCTCCGCTTCTCAGCCTGGATGAGATGAGGGCCATTACCTCCTGCAAATATATACATTTCCAATTATAAAATGCAATATGCTCATTAGGGAGAATCTAACAATTTCCCCCCAAAAAAGAACGAAGAAAATTAAATTAAAATCCCAACACATGGAGAATTAACATTGGGGTGAATTCCCTTCTGTCCTCCTTCTTTGCATTTCTTTAAGTATATGTCTTTACCCAATTTTGCATTCTATTTTCTTTTCTTAATATATTGTAAGCCTTTTCTCATGTTACTGCACATGCTTCCTAAACATTTATCCTACTTGCCTTGGTATGGTTATTACATAACTTATTTAACTATTTCATTTACGATGAACATTTGATTTTCTGAGTTCTTTTTTTTTTTTTTTTTAATCTTTGCCCACAGCTCTTTTTATCTTTAGGATTGAGTCCTTCAAGATGAATTACTGGCTGAAAGAGTGTGAATATTTTAATACACATTGTCCTGTTGTTTTTTGGCACTTTGTAACTGGAGCAGTATGGGGACGGAGCCCCTTCACCATACCCTTGACCTCTCTGCCCATTCTACTTTGTAGACCAACTGTTGCTAATTAAACAGGTGAATTATTATTACTGAACAAGGATCTAAAATAACTAGTGCCTTTATTCGGCACGGCTGTGCCGCATTAAATGTTGACTCAGTTTCCCCACCCTTACTGTGACAAGTGTTGCTAAAACACAGAGGACGATTCCAAACTTCTTTTTTTTCTTAAGTTTTAATTAATTTATTTGTTTTAAGAGAGAGAGAGAGCGGGAGGAGCAGAGAGAGAGAGGAAGGGAGAGAATCCTAAGCAGTCTCCACTCTGTCAGTGCAGAGCCCAATGCAGGGCTCAAACTCACGAACCGTGAGATCGTGACCTGAGCCGAAATCAAGAGTCACACGCTTAACTGACTAAGCCACCCAGGCGCCCCACGGTTCCAAACTTCTGAAAGCTGGTTAAAATTCTAGTTCGGCTCTCCAAGCTTCTGTCTTCTCATCTTCAGAAGGGGAGTAATGCCTACTTAGGGATCATTGTGATGATTAAAAGAATAAGGCAAAACAAAACAAAGCAAAACAACAACACACGAGTCATTAGCACCACGCCTGGCACATAGCAGACGCACCATAAATATTACCTTCTTTCCTCCCTCCTTTATCCTCAACTTGGAAGCTATTGGAAACGTCAGGAAAAATAGCATTAGAATACCAGATTTCTAGTAGAGGAAACCAGAGCCCAGAGAAGCTAATTAACTTGCCTCGAGTCATGATGGCTAGTAAATGACACAGTGAGGTCCACACCACAGTCTCAAAGATGAGCTTCAGGGGGCAGCTGCGGGGCCGAATATGGTTTGCACATCTGTTTTAGTTGGCCCAATAGCCAAAGAAAGAAAATAGGATAAAATCAAATAAAGCCAACATTGAGAATGAGATTTCACGTCCGTATTTCTGGTTTCTCTTGAGAAATCATCAGATCTGATGATGGGGGAGGGCCCAGTCGAGCGGTGACGGGCCCCTTTGCAAGGGCCGCACACCTCCCATCCACCAGGTCTATACCGGGTGTGTTCAGACTGCTAGCCCCTGCCTGGCTCCGGGGTGCACTGGAGTTTGCAACCCCTGCTCTGACCCATGCTGACATCAGATCCAGGGGTTACTGACTGCCCCCACCCCACCCCAGGACTCAAGCTCCTGGCTAACCCCGGACTGCCTGCGTTGGTGGAGGCCGCCACTCAGCCGAGGATTGCCCACCGAGCGGGTCCTGCTGTAGTCCAGGAATGTGAACGTACATTGTTCTCCGCCCAGCCGCATTCATGTGGGGTGAGCTCACTCTGGCCCGCTGCCTCCTTCCCCCAATCTCTCCAATTAAAAACATATTACCTTCCCGCTCGGCCCGGAGCAGCCCTGGGCCGCAGCTTTATTTTATAAACACATTTAGACAAGTTCAAAAAGGAATGATTCATGCTGGACCCGAGCACTCCTAAACGCGAGGACTGCTGAGCATTTTCACAGGGAAAGCATCCTGAGCGGGACCAGGCCTGGCCCTCGGGGGGTATCATCTCTCCAGCTCCAAGGCCCAGGATTACCTGTCCGCAGCTGGAAGGACTTACCCACAAGGCCACCTTTCGGCAGCCCCAGCCCAGCCCCAGCCACCATTGGCTCCTGGAAGGGAAGGATGAAGGCCCGGCCCCTCCCCCACCAGGAGGCTTCCTCTGATCCCCCGTCCCCAGGGCAGGCTTCCAGGTTCACCTTCCCACCCTGGATTTGAGTTCCCTCCTGCTACATACTCCACTGATCTCTCCCAGGGGTGGGCCCTGGAGGGTCTTTCGTGCTTCTTCCACAATACCCAGCTCAGTGCCCTGTGCATGGAGGGGCACAAGGCAGGAGTCCGTGTGACAGTAATAATAACCGAGGCTGTTGAGCAGAGAGCATGGACGGGGTGCCAGACACCGTCCTTAGTAATTTACATCTATTCTTCTATTTAATTCTCACAGGAACTCAAGGACGTAGGTGCTGTTCCTGATAAGCCTGTTTTCACAGATGAGGAAACTGAGGATTAGCGTTCAATCGAACTCTACCCACGAGGATCTGAATAGGTTGTCAGAAATGGAAAGGTCCTTGCATCATTTGGTCTTGTCACCAACTCTACAGATGGAGAAACTGAGGCCCACAGAGGAAGAGGCCCTTCCTCAAGATGGTACAAGGATGCAGCAACCTTACCAAGAGCCCCAACTGCCCGGCCCTTTATTGCACCACACCATGCCAGGCCCTGGCATCATGTAGGAGTTTGGTAAGATGTCTTGAATGAACGAATGACTATATGAGTGTTATTATGGAACTCCCTGCTTGGAGCATAATTACTGCGACAGTATCTTACTCCTATCTGAATCCCCCCAGTGCTCAGCTCCAGACCCAAGAAGAAGGTCCTTTCTCAGTGTCTATTGAAGGAATACATCAATCTCTTATTGTGTCTTTAGTCACTGTAGCTTAACGCTTATTATTATTATTATTCTATGGTTACAGGGTTTTTAGTTTGCTCTCCTCAACTAAAGAATGAAAAGTAGGAGCACCTGGGTGGTTCAGTTGGTTAAGCGTCCAACTTCAGCTCAAGTCATGATCTTGTGGTTCGTGGGTTCAAGCCCTACCTTGAGCTCTGTGCTGATGGTGCAGAGTCTGCTTGGGATTTTCTCTGTCTCTCTCTCTCCCTCTCTCTGTCTGCCTCTCCTCCACTTGTGCTCTTTCTCTCTCTCAAAACAAATATGTAAACTTAAAAAAAAAAGAATGAGGAGTGGATCCTCTTTCTGCCTTGCAGGTGAGGCTATGCTTAGCATGCAGAGGTGTTAAGTTTATGAATGCCCACTCACTTATTCTTGCCTTCATTACTGTGTACTGAGCACCTGCTATGTGGGAGGCACTGTGCCAGGCGCCGGCCAAGGGCTGTGATACAAAGGCAAGTCTAACCATGACCTGCCCCCAGGAATCACCCTATAGCACCCCATAGTGGCCATATCTGCCTCTGCCCACTGTGACTGTGATAAGCAGTGCTCCTTCTGAGCCCAGTCAGCCTGGTGGCACCAATCCCCAGGAAGAAGAAGCTGCCAGTCATATGCTATTGATTTGCCTAGTGATTCAACAAACATTTATTGAGTGCCTGCTATGTGCCACATCCCACGGTTGTAAGAAACATCCTGTCCTCAGGACTATCCTTGCTAGAAATGGCTGTGTAAGTCATAAGGCTTTTGGGACCAAGTGACCCATCACCAAACTCAGGGAGGCCTCAGGCACTGCTAGAAGTCTTTCTCTACATCTCTTGTTATTTGCCTATTGTCTCCTTCCCTCCTTCTCAGGGCTAACTTTTTTTGGTTACAACCAAGATGGCCACCGTGAATATGAGGGCGCACAGATTCCCAACATCCTCCCCAAATTCTCCTGTAGCTCTAACTAGAAAGTTCCCTGGGAGACTGAAAACAGAAGAGAGGGATCTGCTCAGATGACATAACAGAGTTGGCTACAAGAACCTGATTTCTGGGTCATCGTTCCGGTCTCCTGTTTCATCTTGATTCCGACACCCGAAAGTCTGGTTTCCTGGGCAATTTGATAGGAAAGGTGAATGAGTTAATTTTTTTTGTTGTTGTTGTGAGAAGCTCTTTAAAAAGTGGGGAAGGGGGCGCCTGGGTGGCTCAGTCGGTTGAGCATCGGACTTTGGCTCAGGTCATGATCTCACAGTTCGTGAATTTGAGCCCCGCATCTGGCTCTGTGCTGACAGCTCAGAGCCTGGAGCCTGTTTCATGTTCTGTGTCTTCCTCTCTCCCTGCCCCTCCCCTGTTCATGCTCTGTCCCTGTCTCAAGAATAAATAAACATTAAAAAAAAAAGTGGGGAAGGATACTCCAGGGGTGCCCTAGAATTCAAAGAGGCATGAAGCATTGAGTTACAGAAAAACCTCAGCAGCAGCCATGGGCCTTCAATGTTTGGAGGTCACAGGACCTTCTCCTAGCATCATCTTCATGTGACTCGGTTCCAGTAGCTGCCAGCCTTTGTGGTTTCAGCAACCGTCAGTGCAGTTCCAAATCCTGAATTCATGGGGAACAATTGAAATTGACCTTGCGTGGGTAACTTGCTCATCCTGGAACGGAGAGCAGGGCTGGGAGGTATGGTCCTATCGTACCAATGTGACAACAGTAATTCGCATGCATTGTCCGTGGGAATGCAAAATGGTACAGCCACTTTGGAAGACAGTTAGGCAGTTTCCTTCAAAACTAAACATAGTCTTACCATAGAATCCAGCAATTGTTCTCCTTGGTATTCACCCAAATGATGTCAAGACTTACGTCCCCACAAAAAGCTACACACAAATGTTTATAGCAGCTTTATTCAGAATTGCCAAAACTTGGAAGGAACCAAGATGTCCTTCAGTAGGTGAATGGATAAACTCTGGTACATCCAGACACTGAAATATTATTCAGTGCTAAAAAGAAATGAGCTACCAGGCCAGGAAAAGACACGGAGGGAGCTTGAATGTATATTACTAAGTGGAAGAAGCCAATCTGAAAAGCCTACACACTGCAAGGTTCCAACTATATGACATTCTAGAAAAGGCAAAAACTACGGAGATACTGGATAGATCTGTGGGTGCCAAGGAGTTGGGGGAAGGGAGGGAAGGATAAATAGAGCTCAGGGACTTGTAGAGCAGTGAAACTATTCTGTATGATACTATAATGATGGACACTATAATGATGATGTCATTATATGTTTGTCCAAACCCACAGAATATACACCAACAAGAGTGGTGTATACTATGGACTGATGTAACTAAGTACTCTCAGTGATAATGGACTCTCATGCAGGTTCATCGATTGTACCAAATGTCCCACTCTGTTGGGGGGAAACGTCGTTAGTGGGGAGGTTGTGGGGAGGGGGCAACGGTATGGGAACACTCTTCTTTTTGCTCAGTTTTGCTGTGAGTCTAAAACTGCTCTAAAATGCAAAACCTATTAATGAAAAAAATTAATAACAATATGCCTTTGGGCTGAAGGTGGCCTGAGAGTCCACAGGCTGTGAGATGTGATGCCTGAGAAATTGATCCTAGATCCTCAAACCCAAGCACCTCTTGGTTTCAAGTCTTCCTCTCCCACAAGCGCATGTATTAGGTGAGAATGTTTTCATATTCTCAGGTCATGGTCACCATCAGAGTTGCCTCTTTCTGCTTGTCCGATGTCCTGATTGTCATGAAAGAACAAAAGTGGCCGCAAGGAGGTGGAACAATTCCAGGCCACACCCCAGGCACCCTGTCCAGGGTTAAGTAGCAATCCCTAGGCTTTCTGGAATGAAAAATAGTTCCAGACAGAGTGTCTAGGTTGGAATGTCTCTGGCAATTAAGGAAGTAGAAGAATCTGAGGTGGGATACCTGAGATGAGCAGGGACAATCCTGTTCAGTTCCAGGTATGGAGAGGGGGCTTGGTCCTACCACTTGGAGCGCTAGGGAGGGCGTGCTGTCTGGTAGTCCATGGTGCAGGGGTGTGTGTATTGCCCAGGGAACCAACATGAAACTGGCTTGAAGGTTTTGTAGGGTCCTGAACAGAGACCAACAAACCCTATCCTCCAAAGCCTGAGTTCTTTCTGCCTGGGTCTCAAAATCACACTATTTTGCAACTACTACTCACACAAGCTTCCACTACTTCATAAAAGGAGCCTACTTCAGCCAGGCGGTCAAGGTCAACATCAATAATCACAGATCATGTTGGTAGTAGGCACTCCTGGAAGGGTGCGATAAAAATGGTACTTTTCCTCTGGGATTTCTCTCCCCAAAACCCACACATAACCCCAGTCTAATCATGAGAAAAACACCAGATAAATTCCAACAGAGGGGCATCCTCCAAATACTTGCCCAGGAGCCACGACGATGGCCAGGTCATTGAAAACAGGGAGAGTTTGAGAAACTGTCAGAGCCAAGAGGAGCCTAAGGACACATGTTGAGTAAAGGTGATGTGGTACGTTGGATGGGAAGCTAGGACAGGGGACATCAGGTTAAAAAAAAATCTGAATAAACTGTGGACTTTAATTAATAATAACGTGTCAGTACTGGTTCATTAGTTGTAATAAATTTACCACGCTAATGTAAGACGCTAATAGGGGTGACTGTGCAGGTGGCAGGGGGTGGAACTGGAGAAGCCTCTGTACGATTTGCTCAGTTTTTCTGTCAATCTGAAACTGCTCTAAACAAATAAAGGTTATGAATGAAATAAAATCTATTAACCTAAGATTTTAATAAGGGTTTATTTTCTCTTATTTTTGAGAGAGAGAGAGAGAGAGAGAGAGAGAGGCAGAGAGAAGCAGTCTCCATGCCCAGACCAGATCTCACAACTGTGAGATCATGACCTGAACCAAAGTCAAGAGTCAGATGCTTAACTGACTATGCCACCCAGGTGCCCCGGAAGTCCATTAATCTAAAAAAATCACCCACACACAATGAAGACTTTGCGTCCAATAGCTTGGGTTTGCATGCCGGCTTTAACACAACTTTTGGCTGCCTGACTTTGGGCAAATTATTTTAACCCCCTTTAAGTCTCTGTTTCATCATCAGCGGCGGAGGGCTAAGAATGCTGTTCAACTCACCTGGTTGTTTGGAGAATAAAGGAATACATTGCCCATGAAGGACTTCGGCATAATGTCTGGCACATACATGGCACTTACTAAATGATAAGTATCGTTATAGATGTAATTCACATATGCATGTAGTAGAATTATGATGGATGTAGGGTTTGTTTTTCTTAGTCTATTTTATTATTTTTTAAAGCAAAAACTGTTGTTTAAAGATCATCAGTAAATTCTGTTACTAGCTGGAAGAGTCTTTTGTCTTTAAGCCAAAGCATTTGAATTCTCTTCCGAATTATGTGGACATCAGACAAATAGACGCTCATTGATAGGCTTTCAGTTTGGGTTTTGGTGGGGGTAGCTATTTGTTTTCTTCAGAGCCTGGGGCTTCAGTTTTTTAGCAGACTCAGTTTCCCCCACCTACCCCTTCTTACCCACATCCAGTGTGCCTGAGGGTCACTGGGAGGGAGGTGAGCCAATCTGCACGCAGGCACACAGGATTCCTGGAAGAAAGGGGATTGAGACCCGACACTAGCCTTTGAGGTTCAAAGCTATGAGAAGGCCTCTCATGGGAGAGGGCATTTGACCAGAAGCTCCCCACCCAGAAAAGGGGTCTGGCTGGGAACCAGGGCTGAATGCTGCAGGTGAGTGTGGTGGCCAGGATGCCAATTCTGGGGGCAACCTCTCTGTTCCAGTCACGACGTCATTTCCTTTAGCACAAAGACCCATAGTGGAGCACCCCACCAGAAGGATGGGACTTCCTGTCTCCCTCCATCCCACACTGAGAAGTGCTGACTTGAGGGACCCGAGCTATCAAAGCAATCAATGCAGGTTTCCTGGGCAGTGGATGATAGCTCCTGCCATGGTATGTAGGGTGAGAGGGATTTTGCCTCAGAGTCTTTCTGTGTTTGCAGAAACACCATGGGGTGACAGCTGCAGCGGAGGGCATGTCTAAGGAAGGCCATTTCCTATTCTAGAAGATAGTTAACCAGATGGATCCTACCTCCCAGACCAAAGAGAGCTTGGGTCACTTGATCATCACAGAAGGGCCATTGGGAAGAACTGACTTTTCCTCAATAAGCAGAATATATTCTCTCTTGGCCATACTCCTTACGTAAGAGAAATGTGACCTCATTTTACATCCTGAGCTGGAGAAATGGGCATACTGATCACCTACGTAAATGTCCATACACACAGATACCTTTAAACACATTTATAGTCATGCACATGTATACATGCACACGTAGACACACACAGGGACACACACACATATGCATATATGCAGATGCACACATACATAAACACATCACGCACACACACACACACACACACACTCAGATGCAGACGCGTGCTGCCCATGTTTCTTATTGCCTTGGCAAGAAGAGGTCTTGCCTTTTGTGCACTCAGCTTTTCTTCCAAGTTTGGATTCTTGGAAAAGGATTGCAGCTAGAAGATGGGGGGTGGGGAAGGAACAGGGGAGTGGCAGGCCATGTGGAGAGAAGCTAATTTGTTTCTGCAGTCGACAGATGGGGTGAGGACAAATTACACAGTGGGTATTAAAACTCCTTTCTAAATTCAACAATATTTGCAAACTGATCTGAGCCCCCCAGAAGCAATAAGAGAAAGTGTATAATCTGAGATGCAATTTCAACCTCTCTTTAAGGTGGGGCTATTTAAAAATCTGTAAAGCATGCGTGTGTCCCTGGGTAAAAATTGGCCACAGCCTGATCGTCATCACTAGGAAAAAAATATAGATACATCATGGCTGTACAGAGAAGAAAGCTTTCTGCCACAGATGGATATGAGGATGTGTAGATATTCTCAAACTATGAAGTTTTTGGTCATTTTTTAGTCGTTGTAAAAACAGTATGTTTGTGGTAGGAAACTCAGACAAATGTATAAAAGAATGTATAAAAAGAATAAAACTTCCTCCACTCAGAGAGAATGGAGTGTTAGTTTATTTTATTTTTTATTTTTATCTTATTTTAGAGAGAGAGAGTGCATGAGAGGGTGGGAGAGGGGAAGAGGTAGAGAGAGAGAGAGAGAGAGAGAGAGAGAGTTCTTAAGCAGGCTCTACGCTTAGCATGGAGCCTGACTTGGGGCTCAGTCCCACAACCCTGGGATCATGATCTGAGCTGAAATCAAGAGTTGGACACTCAACTGACTGAGCCACCCAGGTGCCTGGGTGTTATTTTAAATATATACTTATCACTACTATTTAGGTGTATATACACCCAAATATCTCAGTGTATAGATAGCTGTATCCACATACATTTTCAAGTGTATAGATAGCTGTATGTAGATACATATTGTTTTATATGAAATATGGGTTTGAAAATATTGTTTTATAATCTGTTTTCTCATTTTCCAATGGATGCTAACTAAGCATTTTACATATTATTTCAAGTAACCAAGATGACCATCCTGCAAGCACAAACACATAGATCTTCTCAAGATTTCAGAATACTTAGGACAGAGAACCAACTGACTGCTACCCCCCAACTTTGTCTAAGCTCCCCCACCCCCACCAAGGAGTGGGCGGCCATGGTGAACTTGGATGTTCAGCACCCTCAGAACACGTGTACACATCTGGAGGAATGATTACAAAGATTAGTGTCATGCTCAGTGTCAGAACTCCCCCTGACATTTCCTCAGTTTATCCAAACAATTTAGGGGAGCCCTCTGGGGATTAGGAACCACACTCTGCAGTGCGAGGCCGACACTTAACCTCTTGAATTCTCATTTCCCTGGAGACAGGCGTGCAAGTTTTATTCTTTAATTGCTAAAACAATGAGGTCGTGTACAAAACCAATACGGCGAGAGCTTGAAATAGCTTAAGGCCAGAATGCAAAAAAAAAAAAAAAAAAAAAAAAAAAAAAAAGGAAAATCTGGACACACTGGGCTGAAGGGAATTATAGCATCTTTAAGCGGGGTTTGAGATCCAGTACAAAGTAGAAACTAAACGATACAGAAATGAGTGTTTTTGGTACCATTATGTGTGTTAACTAGAATCTTGAACAAAACAAAGTTCAAGTGTAACTTGGAGAATATTTGGCACTTTTTTCCCCCCTTCACGACTGAGATTTAGTTTGGTTTCAACCCAGTTAACTGCTATTTAAAAATTACTTCTCTTTATGGATAATGCATGTCATGGAACTAATGTATCTTCCATATTGCTCTGGCTGCCAGGGGGCTCAGGACTCAAATTACTCTATAGGTCTGGCATATCTATGTCGTAATAGTTTCTCTGGTTTTGATTTTTTCCCCCTGATCCTGGTTTTTATCTACTTAGATTTTTGTTTTATTGCATGTATTTCTTATAAGCCACCTCAAATCTTTTGTTAGATAGATTTGTAGATCAAAACAACTTGGATTTGTGGTTCAGTTTAAGAAGAAATGAACATTTCGGTTTGGTTTTGGAGTTCAGCAAATTAGTGTGATTAGCTCTGATTTGAGGTTTACAGTTCTATTACGTTAAAGTCCTTGGTATTTAATACATCAAAGGGCCTGAGAGCTTGCACTTAACCTCCTGCGTGTTAACACTACACAGTGCATCGCATGTCTGTTTCCAATGATTCTGGGGTAAGAAGCTCTTTGAGATTCTATCTTGGAATCTTCCTCACCCTTTAGGCATGGTGGGACGGATGTGTGAGCCACCAACTTTCAAACACAGATGCAATGAAGAGTTTACAAAGGAAACTGACCACACACATCCAACATTTCTCTGCATTTTTGCTTTTAAAGAAATGAAGGCCCAAGTCTCCTGTCTGCAAGAAGGCACATATCCTCCATGGGGATGTTTTGCACTTCTCATGATGGCAACTCCAGAATCATCCACCGAGGTGACCTTGAGAGAGTCTTGCACCCTGCACCTGTGCACCTTTTCAGAGGTAGGAACCTTCCTACCAGGGAATGGAGGTCTGGCACAAGAGGGAGCAGAGTGTCCCCAAGGAAGGGGAAAGAGCAGACATGTGGCTGAGGACTCCAGAGCTTTGACTCTCCACACAGCCATGGTGGACCCTCCAGGGCTCCCTTGGATTCCATCAAAGACCACTCATTTATACCGAGCCTAGACAGAGGCTGTTTGTGGTGCTGGAACCGGCACCACCTGGAACCAGACACTCACCCTGACCTTGGCAAACTCCGTGCCACCTCCACGTCCCCACTGTCTTCCAGGTCCGACAGAGAGGGAGGAGACTGAGAGAGGGAACCCGTGAATTTTGGACCTCCGCTATTCTTTAAGGATCATGTTTGCCATTTACCAGTCTCATTGTTTACCAGCTGCATGGCCTTGGGCCAGCAGCGGCTTCATCTCACTGAGTCTCTCACTTTGCTCATCTGGAGGTGGAAACGATGTATTTATGGAGCTAATGAAGTGGAAGTTTTGGGGTCCTCCCTTTGCGTGGTCTCCTCTAAAGCCCGGTAAGGGGCCCTGGCCACGTGTTCACATGTTTTGGTAAAAATGGCAAAGTAAGATATCTTAATCACAATCGGTTAAAGACTATTTTCTCTTTCCACTGATCTTCTCTCTGCCACACTTGGCCGAGGTCATTTTTGGGATCAGGCTAAGGTAAAGACGACGTGGGCTGCCTTTGCCTTATGTTTAGTGGAATATATTTGTGCGGCTACTTTTTTTAGGGTAGGATCGGCTTCCCAAAACACTCCTACCTCCCCATAAATCCTTCTACCTGCTCCTAGAAACTCCGATCTCTCAAGGTCAGGGACCTTGGCGTGGAGGAGTAAGGTTAGAGGCCATCCCCTAATCTGAAAGTTGCCTAGAATTCTCTGGACCAGAAGTCTGTGGGTCGTGGAAAAGAAACAAAGTTTAACATGTATGAAGCCAGAAGCTAGTCTAGGGAAAATACTTGGATCCTCAGCTGTGTAAAATTATGAGCAGGAGATTTGGTTTTTATAGATACCTAATTAAGATAGAAATTCTCTCTTCTCGGAAACATGCTCAGTAACGAAGCCTATACGATTATAAACTCACCATTCTTTTTTTTTTTTCTTTTGGTGGGACTGTGTGAAATATCATTTATTAAATTTGTAGAGCACAGACCTCAGCAGAACTACAAACAGCTGGTATAACCTTGTGTGAATTTGCATGTTTTGCATTTTAACTCTCAATAAAGAAATAAATTTAGCTCAACCACGCTAGAGGAAAGACTGAACTATCTTTCTATTCTCTCCATAGGAAATAATACTACCCTTGTCCTATGAAAAAGACAAGGCCCTAGTGCAGCCAAAGTTGTAGGGATAAAAGTATTATAGAGGAGTAAGAGGTAGTTATTTAATTGAAAATACTATGTAAATTTTCTAACTTTCATGATCCCTGTGGTATCTGTCAGCTTTTTAACACGCGTGCATGGCTGTTTTTCACACACTAAATAAATACAGGTTTTCGTACATACGTTTTCTTTGTAAATTTGTTAGCTTTGGTCTCTCTAAATCTTCATCTTCTTTTGCAAATCGGCACAGTTACACATACTTTGCAAGCAGACGGGAGATGTTTTTGTGAGACTTGTATAGATTGCTCCCCTAGCCAAGGATCAGGCTGCTTCCAGACAGCAGTTCTTATTATGATTATGATCATAATAGATACTTCAGGGTGGTTGTTATTGTTGTTGTTTGTTTAGTTCTGTTTTCTCTAGGAGCTTGGGAAAACCCTGCCATATTTATAGTGTTTTAACTAAGGGAACACATCTCATTTGACTTTCAGCACATTGACTTTTAGCACATCTACCTGGAAAATACCATAGTTCAGGGCCAAGCTGCACTAGACATTACAGTTTTCATTCGTGCCCATCTATTCTCCTTCATTCTTTTGAGAAATATTCCTTCCTCCACACCAGCCTTGTGCTTCCGGCAGAGTGGTCTGTGTTCCCCAGGAATCTTCCTACCCAGCTAGCTACAGTGATTGATGCAAATGGAAATAATCATTGCTTTTTCTTGAGATTTTTGACCTGGAGACTAGAGAGAGCAAGTCTTAAATCTCCTATGATAGAAAATCTTGGAAATGTGCACCTTAAAGTTTCTGGTGACCATTTTCCCAGCCACAACCTGTCTGAGAGAGTAAAGTCAGAACGAAAAAAAATAGAGGCACGCCAGGGAGAGAAGCAAGGGTCCAACTTGCTGGTTCTTGTAGTCCCTGAGGCCCAGATGTCTCTACCTTCCCCCAGTAATTGTGCTCATCTGATCATCCTCCATTTTTACCTCAGCTAGTTTGAGTTGGCTTTCACATAAGACTCATGTCAACCTACACCCTACTGGAAATAGGCCAGACCTTACAAAGATTAAGACTCAGCTTTGAATCATCTCTATCTTTTTTCTTTTTCTTTTTTAACTTTTATTCAGTTTTGAGAGACAGAGAGACAGAACACGAGTGGGGGAGGAGCAGACAGAGAGGGAGACACAGAATTCAAAGCAGGCTCCAGGCTCTGAGCTGTCAGCACAGAGCCCAACACGGGGCTTGAAATCACGAATGGTGAGATCATGACCTGAGCTGAAGTCGGACGCTTAATCGACTGAGCCACCCAGGCGCCCCATATATTTGATTAGATCAAAGTGAACTACTGTCACAGCTTGCCAGAAGCTAAAGAAAATCCTCTAAGGAGGCAAGTAACATCATCTGGGGCCTCTGGGCAATTTTTTAAAAATACAAAATCTCAAGTATTCAATCAAACATCAACAAGCATACAAAGAACAGGATCACAAGGAAAAATGAGTAATAGAAGCAGACCCACAGATGATCCAGATACTGCAATGACCAGACCATGGTCTTTAAAAATTGATATTAATGTATTCAAGAAGATAAATGACAAGATGAAAATTTTCACCAGAGAACTAGAATCTTTATAAAAGAATCAAGTGAAAAATTCTAGAATTGAAAAATATAATAATTGAAATTGAAAATATAAGTGACAGCTTTAACAGCAAATTAGACACAGCAGAAGAAAAATTTAGTGACCTGAAAGATGGGTCCATAGAAAATATCCAGAATGAAATATGAAGATAAAAAGAGTAGACGTACAGAAAAGAACATAAAGCATATGAAAACGTTGAAAAGGTCTTACCTACCTGTACCTGGTGTGCTGACAGGGTAGGAGAGAGAGAACGAGACAGAAGTAATCTTTTAGAGGATAATGACTAAGCATTTTCAAAAGCTGACAAGGGGTGCCTGGGTGGCTCAGTCAGTTAAGCGTCAGACTCTTGATTTTGGCTCACAGTCCTGGGATGGAGCCCTGTGTCGGGCTCCATGCTGAGCATGGACTCTGCTTAGGGTTCTCTCACTCCTTCTCCTTCTGCCCCTCTCCTGCTTGTGCTCTTTCTCTCTCTGAAAAACAAACAAACAAACAAACTGATGAAAATGTTACACCACAGATTCAAGAATGACTATGGTCATTGTCATTGTCTTTGTAAGACAAACACACCTTGGTACGTCACGATAGAAGTGTTGAGGGGTGCCTGGGTGGCTCAGTTGGTAAGTGTCCGACTTCGGCTCAGGTCATAATCTCGCAGTTTGTGAGTTCAAGCCCCGCGTTGGGCTCTGTGCTGACAGCTCAGAGCCTGGAGCGTGCCTAAGATTCTATGTCTCCCTCTCTCTCTCTGCCCCTCGCCCACTCACACTCACACTCACAAATAAATAAACATTAAACAAATTTTAATAAAAAAAGTGTTAAAAGCTAAAGGCAAGACATTTTAAAAACAGGAATGTTGAAAATGAT
Source organism: Panthera onca (assembly GCF_046562875.1). NCBI lineage: Eukaryota > Metazoa > Chordata > Mammalia > Carnivora > Felidae > Panthera > Panthera onca. The sequence goes on along the minus strand of NC_138339.1, from coordinate 61,712,062 downwards.
GCTTCCCCGTTGAAGAAGCAAACTAAGACTGGACCTGAAAGGATGTAACTCAGAAGATAATAGAAGAACACAGAGAGAGTTCTGGAAGAAAACTATTGTCAGCGCGGTGCTTTGATCCAATGGAAATATCCTTAAAAACGGAAGCCGACAACAACAGAGGATTTCCTGCCAGAAGACTTGGACTAGAAGAAATACTAAAAACAGCATTTTCAAGGAACATCAATACCATCCCAGAAAGATGCACAGAAATACAGGAAGGACTGGCAAGCAATGGAAGAATAAATAGCTAAATCTAGATGGAGTTGGACTGTATAAAATGATAATAGTAATGTTGTGGGGTTTAAAATATATGTAACATCAAAATATTTGACAGCAATAACATAAATTCAAAGAGGGTAAAATTAACTCCAATTTAAATAAAATAAAATTAAAATATTTTCATTTTATTATTCATAAATGGTAAAGGTGCTAACTTTGTTAGGCTTTTAATTAAGTCAAGGATGCCTATCATAATTGGTAGTAAGCCTCCAAGGGTTAATAGAACAGAAGGCAAGAGCGTCAAGAGAGAAGACCATAGAACAGGTGGGACAAATAATATGATGGTACATCTACTCCTAAATGAATTACATTAAAAGTGAATGAGGTAAATATTCCAATTGAAAGTCCATGATTATTAAACTAAGATTAAAAAACAACAACTATATACTGCTTACAAGAGACACATCTTAAATATAAGGACCCAGAAAGGTCGATTGAGTAAAAGGATAGAAAAAGACAGGGGCGCCTGGGTGCCTCAGTCGGTTAAGCGTCCGACTTCGACTCAAGATGATCTCGTGCTCTATGAGTTTGAGCCCCTCACTGGGCTCTGTGCTGACAGCTCAGAGCCTGGAGCCTGCTTCAGATTCTGTGTCTCCCTCTCTCTCTGCCCCTCTCCCATTCACACTCTGTCTCTCTATCTCTCTCTCAAAAATAAATAAACATTAAAAAAATTTTAAAAAGAAAAAGACAGACATAAGAGACTCTTAAATACAGAGAACAAATTGAGGGTTGCCGGATGTGTTTGGGGGGATGGGCTAAATGGGTAAGGGGCAATAAGGAAGACACATATTGGGATGAGCACTGGGTGTTATATGTATGGGATGAATCACTGGAGTCTACTCCTGAAAACATTATTGTACTACATGCTAACTAACTTGGATGTAAATTAAAAACAAACAAACAAACAAATAAATAAAAATACAGAAGAAGGAGAAGAACAAGACGATGACGACAAACCATGCAAATGTAGCCGAGCTACGTTATCAGCAAAGGAGACTTTAAGGCAGGAACCATTACCAGAGAATCTTTTATCGTGATGATAAAACGCATCCCTCCACTGGAGGCACAATGATTTGAAATGTGTATGCATCTCGTAACGAAACTGTAAAAACCCAAAGTAGAAAGAGACAAATCGGAAACCACAGTGGGAGATCCTCCCACAGATTTCTCAGATATTAATGGAACAAGCAGACGAAGGTCAGTGAAGGTAGAGAGATGTGAAGAACGTGATTAACAAACTTGACCTAGAACACCACACCCAACCGCTGCAGCGAGCACCTTACTCTCCTGTCTCAGGTTCTCAACCCGTTTCCTCGGTTGGTTTTATTCTTTTTTGCTGTTTGTATTTCCATTAGGTGCCTCAAATCTTTCGGAACGGAGAAGGAGTACCTGTAGAGAAATGAAAAACAGATAAATTCAAGGGGGGAGTAGGAATTGGGGAGACCAAAAACCCGGGTTCTCTTTCTGGCCCTGTCAGTCTTGGTCGTGGAAATTCGTAAATCTGGATTTCGGGTTCATGTCAGAAAACAGGGACAATAATCACAGCTTTACGGGGTCCTGGTGAAGCTACGTAAAATAGTACGTGTAAAGTGGCCGCTCCGGCCTGCCCGGAGTGAGCATGCTCTCCCCAGCAGCCACCACTATTGTTTTTATTAACATTACATTTGAAGAGAGAAGGTCTTTTAAATGATGAGACCGAACTTGAAGCAATCTGCTGAGCCAGCGTTTTTGCCTCCCTGTGTCTGAAGGACGGGAAAGAAAAATGGATCAAGCTGGCATTTGCTCACCGCTCGGCTTAGTGAAAAGCTGTAAAAACAGGCTGCAGGTGCCCCTGGGCGGGGCAGGGAGACAGGACAGCACCCCCAGGGCAGGCTCAGCAGGACGGGGAAGGGAGCTCACCACAGAGCCACTGGGGATGAGGCTCCCCTGCCAACGAGGTCCTTGCAGGATGTCCTTAACTAAGTCCCTTTGGACCAGGGCCAGAGAGACCTGCCTCTCTCTGAATCACACTGGGGAAGCTTTAAGGTCTGTTCCATAGACTGAGTCCGAATGGGGTCCTAATTGCCATTCTCACAGGAAGAGTGGTCACATCCTGACAGCCTATGAAATATGCGGGCCAGTGCCAGGCATTTCACCTCCATTTTCTCTGAGCTTTCAGTCATCCAGATAGAAACCAAGGCTCAGAGAAGTTAGACAACTTGTCCAAGGTCACACAGTTGAACCATGATAGAACAGAGATTCAACTATTTATGTGTCTGAAACTAAGATTATTCAACTGCTCTTTTCACTAATATACCATGTGTCACATTGTCATTCTTATACAAGACAAGAGTCTCCTATAGCCTTATAAAAAGCATAATACATCCAACCCTTGGCTTGAAACTTCTATTCATCCTTCAAAACCCTAGGTCAGTAGGAGGCCTCTGTGAAATCTCTTCTGGTGCTCCAACTCCATCATCTCTCTGTGATGTCGGTCATCTCTGTCCCAGCACCTGCTTCTACTTTTGCTCTTTTCATGCTGTCTAGAGTTATCAATTTTGGGGGGCTGGAGAGGTCCCATTTGTCTTATTGTATCTGGATCTGCAGATCCAGCCCTAGGCCAAGCCCAGAGTAGAAGACATAAATCAGCACATACACGAGGGGATGAAAAAAAAATACAACACGAAATGAATTTCATTCAACAAACGGTTTTCTGGTCCCTACTATGTGCCATACACTTCTAGCTAGCAAGGAATAAAGCAATAAACAAAACAAAGCCCCTGTTCTCGTGGAGCTAATACTCTAGGGAGAAACAAGCAATAATCAAGTCCACAGGTGAATACACAACAGAACTGCTGTTTGTGAAAAGTGTCACTTTTGGGGCCCAGGACTGTTCAGATGGTTAAAGACTCCTACCTTCAGGCAGAGGGCTGAATTAGCAAGAGAACTATTTTGGTATTATTTGGAATTGCATTTAAAGTGTAGGCAAAACTCTTCTGTGTCCTCGATTCTTTTGTGCTCTAAAATTTTTCACCGCACCACGATCCAAATAAACAAAGCACAGTCCTATTAGAGAAGCGGGTCGCCTACTCTGAAACACCTAGGACCAGGATGGTAATTATGGGGCGCTTATCCTCTGCTTCCTACTACTGCTCCTAGGGCAGACATTGCTAATGGATCATGACTCTCTTTCCAGCTGAGCCTGAGGTCCCTGCTCCGCTCAGCACTCCAGGCGGCCACATCCAATCAACCCAAACTGGCGTGCAAGGTAAAACCTCAGTGCGCTCCTAGCCTGGGGCATGAGGTCTCCCTTCTCGCTTGGGGTGGGGAGTATAGTGCTGTGGCAATAGCTTCATGGGAAACCAAATCCCTGAACCGATCTTGGCAGTGGCACTTAAAAAAGAGAAGACTGAGAAGAATTGCTTTTCAAATATTTGGTTTCCAAACATATTTATTTGCAACTCCAAGTCTACTGACCATATGCATTACATCTGTTCTGCATTGAGATTCCAACAAGGTTTATGATTTATTAGCTTTAGAAAATACATCTCTAGGTAAATCCACACAACGATGCCAGTGAAAGAAGCATCGGTCTCATAAAGACACATTTCCCCCCTCCCAAGGGTCAGGGTATGCAGGACCCCTCACCATGAGCAAATCCCATCACCCGCTTAAAAAGAAGAAGAAATAAAGCTCCATTTGGAGTTGCAATTCTTTCACGCGAGTTACGCATCCTGGCTGATTTGACATGGCCTGAAGGTTTCACAGCTCAGCAGAGGTGGTGTGGTTCTCCTGAGACCTCTCAGGCTCCAGTGAGCTTGCCAGGCCCTCTTGGGTGGCCCCTTGTCCACAGTTTCCTGTGAGGCACATGGCCTTTCCCCTTCAGCCACTGAACTTCCTCTAGGACGTCCTCTGCCCTTTGCCCATGGCTGTGCACAGCCCCTCTTGTGTTGGGCCCTTACAGCTCTGCCCCAACATGAAGGGGAAGAGGGTAGGAACTGCCTGTCACCGTTCTAGGCCGACAGCTACCTGCCCAACTCACATAAGCACCTAGACCGTCCTCATTCCGAATTTTCTCATCTGTAAAATGGGAATGAAAGTAATGTCTCTCTAGTTGCCACCATGACTTGATGAATTGATTCAGGTCAGTCATACGGCTCATTGGGGCTGCCCCATAAGCGGTGGGGGTGCTATGGACTGCACTGTGGGGACTGATCGATCTAATCTTCACAAGAAGCCAGTAGACTGGGCTCTTATGCATCGGGGGGGGGGGGCATCAGAATCATCCCCTGGACCTTGTCAGAGTATACACTGCCTCGTCCCACCCACAGAGACTGGTTCCAGCAATCTGAGATGAAGGGTGGGAATTTGCTTTTCTCAACCAGCACCCCAGGTAGTCTGGACTTGAGGTTTGTTGACTATTCTTGAGAAACATTCCGTATAAAGACAGTATCTTGCCTCGGTTTCACAGATGAGGAAACTGAGAGGTATAACGACGTGTCTCAGGCCACAAAACAAGTAAGTAGCAGAGCTAGGATTTGAACAAGGCCTGTCTGACTCCAAAGCTTCGCCATACGTCACATTTGGGGTCGTTTCTGCCAGACAAAAGGCCCTGCTTGCCAAGAGTCCCCCTGCTGCCTCCCGTGCAGCCCGCCTCCCTTTTACCATGTCATCATCATCTCTCTCCATGGCAATCTTTGCCCAAAGAGAACATGGCGTCTCGAGAATACGCTGACCACTGTCACTCACCACATGACCTTGGGCAGCTGCTTAGACTTCCCCCATTTGCCAGCCCACCCTTCTCTGTCCTTCCAGGTGCCTTGCAAGTCTGCCTCAGGGACTGCTTCAGTGGGGTCCCTTGGCCCTTGGCAGATTGCTGGGTTGGGTGGAAGAAGGGCGATAGCAGGAGACTGGAGGGCAGGAGGGCAGAGTATTTTCTCCTAGCTCCCCTCCACCAAGAGGGCCACAGCTTTAGTCGGGTGGCCCTCTCTACCAGCTACATACAAGTCTCTTGGGTTACAGAAACCAAGAGACTTGCTGCCCCTCCAGTCTTGGGGTCTCAACAGCTGTCCACCGCTGAGGACATCAGAACCCCCTCTCGGCTCCCCTTGTAAAGAGCTCCTTGAGTAAACCTCCCTCAGTTGCCCCTTTGAGTGGCCATCTGTTTGCCGGGCCCTGACTGACACGCTCACCTTCCTCATCTATAGTCTGAGTAGAATCCTGAGAACCCCCTCAGAAGCTGGCAAAGTATGGCCCATGGACCAAGTCTGCCTCCACCCCGTCTATGTTTGTAAATAAAGGTTTATTGGAACACAGCCATGTCCATTTATCTACGTATTGTCTATGGCTGCTTTCACTTTACAGTGGCAGGGTTGAGTAGTTGTGATAGAGACTGGATGGCCCTCAAGCCTAAATTTTTTACTGTCTGACCCTTTACAGAATGTTTGCCAAATCCTGAACGCCATCATAAGGTGCAGTAGTTGTAAGCCCTCAGCACAGTGCCTGGCACATGGTAAACTGTCAATAAGGGCTGGCTCATCACTCTGGGGTTTAGTGGCAGCGACTCGTAGTTCCTGAGCCAGAAAACTCGGGAGCTGGAAGGGGGCGGGGGCAGATACCATCTGCTTTATAGGATGATGGGTCACAAAATCCTTTTAAAAAGCAAGCTCTCCTGGTAGCTTGCCACTTCCTGGGCAGGAATCTGCTTTTCCTGTTCTTCCTCTCAGCACCTAGCTTGGGGCTCCCAGCGGAGTCAGCATCTATAAATGTTTGCTGTTGGATGAATGAATTCAATTAACCACCCATCAATTGGGGTGGAACTTTGCAGAGACCCAGTGTTTATGCAAATCACAGTCCTCTGGGGATGCTGCAGCTGTCACCAAGTCTTAGCGGCTTTTCCGCCACATTGATTTCCCAAATCCACTGTCTCTACTCTGTCCTCGCAGCCACCACCACCACCAGTTTCCTCTGTGGCCTTCCCACATTCAGGGTCACCCCCTTCAAACTGTCTCCATGCAGCCTCGAAATCATCTTTCGAACACATAAATCTGATCATGCCCTTCCTCCTCTGAAAACCCGTCCGTGGTTCCCCACTGCCTGTAGGATTATCTCCAGATTCCTCAGCACAGCATCCCAGGCCTTTCCCATCGGCCCCTGAGTAGCCATCGCTCATCATCTCTCACTTCTCCCTCACGTCTCCCCCACATTATGCTCCAGCACCCCACAATCTTTCCAGGCCCCCAGACTGACCTGGGTCTTCCCCACCTCCTCCTGGAGTGCCCATCACACCTCTGCCCCATGCCAACTCCTACTCGTTATTCGGTGCTTATCTCGGGCTCGCCTCCTCCGGGGACCCAAATTGCTCTTCCAAAGCTGGGTTGGGCGTTTCTTCAGACCCTCTCTATTACCTTGTGCTACTCTCTTTGGAAACTCATAATTGTCAGTATACCTGTTGCCCTCCCTAGACTGTCAACTCCAAGTGAGCAGGTCATATGTGGTGGCCACATCCTGCCTGTAGGACACAACAGATTGTCAGCCCATGGGAGGTGCTTCTTCCGTCACCTGGGCCCCCTCTTTCTTTTTGGCCTACTGTATTCTGAGTGCATGTACCCAAGTCCTCAGTCCTTGAGAGGCTACAGCATTCATTCATTCATTTGAGGTGGGCAGAGGCACATGATTCTACCAACTTTACGCCTAACAATGGCTGGACTGAAAGCCATTTTGTTTAGACATGACATCAAAACATATTCTTCCAAAGACAAGCGGCCACTCACTGGAATCTCAGACAATCTGGGTGTCTTCTCTGCCAGTCTAGCCCCCGCATGTTGATGGGGCTGGTGGGGGTTGGCTCTGGAAATCTAGCTTTGTTCTGAGGATGAGATGACAGCTACCCGTCAGAGATTTTTGCTTTCCTTTCTCCGTGAAAGACTGACCATGTCAACCACTGCAGAAATATAAACATACATAACTTGGGTGCCTGGAAAGTAATATCACCATATGGTGAGGGTCAGATGACTTCAAGGGCCAGGGAAAAATGGTAAAGGAGGGAAGTAGGCTATGATGCCACATAGCAGGAGGGGTCTGAGGCTGGGGGCTGGGGTGGTGCCCACTTCCAGCATTTGGTACTGGGGTCTTTCACAAGAAACCAGTAATATGGATTTTTAAAAGAAATCTTCTATTTTTTAAAAAATGTATGTATCTTGAGAGAAAGAGAAAGAGAACAAGTGGAGGACGGGCAGAGAGAGGAGGGGGACAGAGGATCCAAAGCGGGGTCTGTGCTGACAGCAGAGAGCCTGATGCGGGGCTCGAACTCACGAACTGTGAGATCATAATCTGAGCCGAAGTCAGACGCTTAACTGATGAAACCACCCAGGTGCCCCAGCTCCTAGGTTTTTTAATATGGGCAATTAATTCAAAAACTTCAAAGCCCGAAGGAGATCAGACTAATGCCCTCTTCTGGTTGAATTCAGTCTGCTCAACCTGGGTTTATAACTGGTCTTCTCCAGACCAGACACTTTATACTTGGTTTCTCCTTTAATCCTCTGACCATCCATGAGACTTGCTGAGACCTGCTTTTTTGTTGTTGTTGTTGGTTGGACCCATTTCACAGATGAGGAAACTGAGGCTGAAAACCATGTGCCCAGAGCCACTGGTGAAGAGTGGATCATGATTCAAACCCAGCCCTCTGATTCCCCAGCCCCAGCCACACCAGCTTCCCTGGGCCCTTCCTGTCGGTGCAGACTGCAGCAGACTCTGCCCTGAGGTCTCAGGCATGGAGAGTGGACTGGCCCTCCAGAAGGCTCGGCTCCGCTCCCCGCCTGCGTTCAGGCCGGAGGACCCCTTTGTGCGAGCTCAGCATCTGGTTGTCAAACACGGGCTGGCTCAGATCCACCATCTGGCTCCACTTGAGAAAAGGGCACTTTAAACATTACAGGCAGTGGGGCAGGCAGGCCCCGAGAGAAGCTTCAAGGCCTGCAAACGGGGGATGTCAGGCCGACGTCCACCCTGGCAGGTTCAAGATGAAAGGGAATGGGTGGGTCCCTCTCCATCTCACCTCCCTTCGTTTGTCTGTCCGTCCTTGTGCTCAGCGGTCTGTGTCCCCAGACGCCCCTTCCTTCTCTTCCTGTTTCCCCTCTGCCTGCTCATCCATTTCGCCCTCCCCCTCCCTCGTACATGGCCCCTGCCCTGCCTGGCCCTTCTCCCTGTCTTCCCAGCTTGCATCTCCTGGTCTTTTCTCCCTTCCTCCAGTTCTCCTTGCCTCCCCTCTCTCATCTCAGAGCAATATGCATACACCTTTTACTCCTGACTTCCTTCCAATGATGCTTGCACAAAGAACAAATAAAGAGATGTCCCTAACAAGCACCAACCACTCTGTTCCAATAGACCTTTTGTCCTAGGAGAGGGATATGCAAATTTCTAAAATAGACTCCCTCTCTGACAGATCCCCGACTTGGCAGCCCACGGCAAGCGAAGTAGTTTTCCAAACACAGCCAAGCTGGTGTTAGGAGGCTAATGAACCCAGCTACAAGAAGTCTCCATCTGCAAGTCACTAAAATGTTCTGTTGTTTATTCCCCACCATCACTTTATTTCTCCACAGCCCTCTCCTCCTACACACACTCTCACACACGTACGCTCACACACATTTGAGCATGCAGACACACACACACACACGCACGCTCACGCACGCGCACACATTTCCTTATTGCCGTTTCTTTGGAGAAAAGGCTGTACCTTAGCCCTCAGGCCAGGTTGTCTGACCACATCCCCAAGAGAAGGCTTTGCTGAGCGCCTTCTGCATTCCAGGTGACGTGACTACCTGGGCTCTGAAACTGCCAGGAAGGTAGTCATCCAGTTATGCAGACAAGGAGCCTGCAGGTCACAGAGGTGAAGTGACTGGCTAAGTTCACAGAGTCAGTCTAGCCCTGAACCTCCAAGTAGTGATGTGCTCCTCATGGAAGTCTGGGGAAATCTGCATGAAATTTCCCACCCGTAGAAATAAGCTTCCAAAGACTCCCTTCGACAAATGCCTGTAGCACTGCACCCCAAAGCATCTCCCCACCTCTCACAAGCAATGGCCAAAAGGAGAATTTTATCCAAGCCTTATTGTCCACACACCCATTGTCTCTTCTCATCCTTACACAGCCCTGTGACTGTGGAGGGGGTACTTACTGTGCCTATTTAGTGGACAGGTAAACTGAGACTTAGGAAGGTGAAGTGATTTTTCCAAGGTCCTCAGCTGGTTGGCAGAAGGGCAGAGGCTAGATTCCATGTGTTCTGTGCCTTGTTGCAGATGTGCGTATTATGATTACAGTGAAGACACCATAAGCAGAGGCGTTTTTCTGGAGTGATACATCAGATAATTTAAAAAAACCTAGCCTTGTCAGCTGCCTGCATCATCCACTTGATCTTTGGCCCTGACTCCCACTTCCATCAAATGGAGAAGATAATTGTCACAAGGTTTAATACCCAGTGATGTGGGGTCATAGTATGCCACGTTTGAGGATTTTTAGGGAGAGCAATGACAATAGATACAAAAAATGCTTTGTAGCACCTATAAGACAAGAGATCAGTTTTTAGACCCAGTTCCTGCCTTTAGAACTTATACTCCAGAAGGGAGAGGGCAATGCATGGAATGTGCATTCTGACCACCCACTCCCAGGCTGTGGCAGACATTACAAATCGACTACCGCACTTCAAGCAAGCATCTCCAACTTGACTAATATTGAAATGAAAGGTACAATCTATTTGCCATCCCGGCTACAGAAGGAGAAACAAACTTCCCAGTCTGAGACACCACATTAAGTACCTTCTTGACCCCGCAGGTGAAACCTCGACCTCTGCTTATATAGCACCAACCGCCAGCTTAGTCCTTGTCCCATGTTATCTTATCTAATCCTCCCAAGAACCCTGCAGTCAGAGATGATCATTTCCATTTCCCAGGCAAGTCTTGAGGATGGCTGGGCTCCGTACCCCAGTTCACCCGGTTTGTTATTGATGGAGCCCCTGTGTGAACTGGGGGCTGTCTTCCAAGGGCACACTCTTGCCACTGATTCACAGTACCTCACCCAAACAGGGAGCTAGCAGGAAAGGCAGACTCAGAGACATCACTGGGGCCGTCCACAGGGCTCCGGGAAAACTAAAACACAGCCACCCCTTTTCCCGCCAAGATTTCTCATTCCTGCTGGAAACAGAGGGCCTGCCGGGACCATCTCCCAGGAGAGGCGGCACACGCTATTTTGATATTGAACATGTGCCCACGGGCCCAGTGATGGAGAAGCCTTCTCCGCATCTCAGAAATAAAACTCACAGAGTCGTTTCCATCTTGGCCCGAGCTGTGGGCACAGCCCCAGGAGGCCCTGGCTCTGCTAATTCTCTCATCAGCCTAATAGGAGAACAATCATCAGAGTCAGGATACAAATTTAGCTCCAGACGCTTTTTTGGGAACTCAGAGGGCTTGTGACTTATGGCTTCATTTTAAAGAGGAGCAGATTGTTGACACGAACTCTGGGTAATTCTCATTTTTCTCGAGGAACCAAGTTAAGGGGGAACCATGGGTCGTGGCTGAGGTCCATAAGTGGCTAGAAAAATCCAGCAGACTGGTCGTAGGCTAACCTATCTATAATTAACTTACAAGTTTGTTTATTTAACTATCTCAATTACAGACTCATTTAAATAGCATTAAAAATAAAAGATGAGCCCCAGGAACAGATGAAACAGAAGGACGCTCTTTTGTCCAAGCTTAGCAGGACACTCCTGGGATGCATGACCAGCCACCAACAGGGAGAACGGCCAGGAGCAAGACTTTCAGGGCATCAAATTGAAACAGGAAATGCTAACACGGCAAAACGGACCACTTATGGGAGTGTTCGGTAGTAAGTCAGCCAATCAGGGTTTGCATTCCGCGTTCGCCGTGCACTATTTGTGACCTTGTACAGGTCACCTAACCCCTGAAACTTCTAGCTTCTCCTTCAGGGGAGCAGCGGGAAGAGGTCAGCTGAAATTGATGACCATAACAGCTCCGTGGCAGGCATTGTTCTAAGCACCTTACTCGTAACTACTCACTTCTTGTTAGGCTTGTGCGTTGAGGTAAGTACTGTTATCACCTTCCATCTTTAGAGAAGAAACTGACAGAGCAACGCACAATGTAACAGAGCGGCAGTGTGGAGGCTGGGATTTGAAAGCAGGGCCCTGGCTCCCCTTGTGTGCAACCTTCCCCGGCCTTGGGAAGAACTTGCACAATGGGGAAGTCCTCAAGGATGATTAGGTTGTATCCAGTTTTGTTTCTTTGTCTTACAAGGGTGACTTTCTGATGGCTTCGGCACATTTTTCTATCTCATAGAAATAGCCTTTTGATTTTTCTCCTCCTGTCCCCCCTCCAAATATCAGTCAATACTGGAGAGAAAATAACTCTGTCTGGTTTATGGTGACAAGGTCAGGGCTCCTTTGGAGAACACTCGTCAGTGCTGTCTCCATCCTGGGCTGAGAAATCACGGCATTTATTTTAAGCCGAAACATTCTTATATTTAAAGCTTGTCATCAGGCTGAAGTTTGTTTATTGCATTCCATAATTATGATGAATATATTTTAAATAGAAAAAGATTTGAAATGTGGGACAGCTGCAAAAAATATGGTGTCAATCATTGAGAATCAACCCACATCTGGAGTTAGAACTTGGGTGGGAATGGCTTGTTTTGCATTTTTATGACCAGATGCATCCAGATTAGATGTACCTTATAAACTTCACCCAGACAACTGTCAGGGCCAATCAGCCTTAATTGAATGCGACATTTTCTCCACCAATCCACCCTGAGCCCAGGCCAAGAATCCCCCCTGTAACACGGGCCCTGTGCGAGCTCTGTTAGCCGTGCACACAGGATCTGTCAAACACAGGCCAAATTAAATACTGGACTTCGTTCCACAATGACTTCTAATTACAGCAGAGTGAAGACTGGAGGGCTTCGAAGGCCCCCCTTGGCCCTGTCACTTGGAGACACAATCAGGGGAAAAAGGGAAGCCAGGGTCCGCCGATGTTAGATCTACACTGTGATGTGTCCCGGGCATTGAGCGTTTGCTCTGGGCCAGGGTCGAGCCACGTACTTCACATACATCCTCCCTCTTGGTCCCCCCATGGGGATAATGAAATGGGTATGACTCCCCATTTGACAGGTCAGAAAACTGAGGTTCAGGGAGATGGATGAAGGGTCTGACCCAAGTTTGTGGGCCAGGAGAGATTGAATATTGTCATCACTGGCTTGGTTGACTAACAATGGCTCTCAAACCCCTCTGAGGACATTTGGACGCATGGGAGGGCATTTTTGATTGTTGCAGTGACTAACATTAGTGCCAGGGGCCCAAGAGCACTAAACCTCCTGCCTTGGCGGGATAGAACCGCGGATTAGAGAACTGTCCCCTGAGTGTGCCAACAGCACCCCCCAATGTACTGACTCTTGATCTGACCCCATCCGGGTTGGCACCCACAATTAGGAAGTAGTTGATTTTGTATGCAAATCAATAGACTTTGAGAATATTTTCTTATTCTAGACCTCTGACATGTATACCCATGTTGATACACAACTATGCACGAGTGCCACCGACCTTGATGGAGAAGAGGAGACAGCATAGGAGGGGGGAAGGGGGAAGGATTCTATCTGTTCTCAGGAAATATTCAATAAATATTAGGCTTCATAATTATTATCAAGCTTATCATTATTACTTCTAAGGTTTGCAGATCGAGGCAGGATTCTGCTAATGATATGTCTGAAAGATAAAATCATCCCAATCCGGATTTCTACTCCCTAAGCTATAACCAAGGCAGCCTCACAAAAGAGTAATCAATCGTAATAAGAATAATAATCGTCTCTGGTGTCCCAGCTTCTATGCCACGAACTGGGCACACCTCGTCTCGACTCTCTACAGTAATCCTCTGATATAAGGGCTGATACTCTGACGAGGAAATTGAGGCCCAGAGAGGTCAGTGACAGCCTGAAGTCACACAGCGAGCAGGAAGCAGAGCCAAAGTTTGAGTCTGCTTCCATTAACTGGACTCACTTTCTGAACCCCAAAGTCCAAGAAAATCATAGCTGGTTTGGGTGACAAAATGCAAACCAAAGGTGTTGGTTTTTCCTAAAAGTGCCTCGTGAACTGGTTTGAACCAGCATCCAAAACGAACGTTTACTTAACTGTTAAACCAGAGAGGGACTGAAACATCAAAATCTTGGCAAGAACAAGCATAAATGGAAGTCCCTCTCCACCAGCACGCCTGGTTTTAACAAGTACCATCATTTGTATCTAGTTCTGGGTAACAAAGAGATTTTCACAAGTCAGAGGCCCAGGATTAAAGGAGGTTGCTGATCTGGTTACAACAAATTCTATTAAGGAAAAAATTCTGTCTGACAGAGGTTTTCATCGTCCTTCTCCCTACTGGAGACATTCTCCTGAAAGAGAACGCTGGTTTGGGATTTGTCTTTTGTGAAACAGGATGAAAACAGCAGTTTACACGAAGTTTTCCCCACAGAGGTTGCAAACTCAGATGCTGTAAGAGAGAGGAAGGGACGATGTGGGACAGTGTGTAATAGGACGGGGTGAGGATTGTGGTAAACTGAGGGGCCCGTGCTGGGCTGGTGGCCAGTCAGCTCCAGCCACTTCTTTCGTGGTGACATCACGTGGGCAGGTTTTCTGACTTCTCAAGAGAATATAGGACTTTTAAAAAGTAATCTCTACACCCACTGTGGGGCTCAAACTCACAACCCTGAGATTAAGAGTCACCTACTCTGCACACTGAGCCAGCCAGGGGCCCTGAGAATGTGGGATTTTTATGTAAAGTCTCCTGATAGTTGAACGTTGGTAACAAATTCAAAATCTCCAAAAATTGTGTGGGACAAACCAAAAATGTCTGGGCCCTGAAGTAGCCTGTGAGCTGTATGACGTCTGGTGCTCCACACGTCCTTGACTCTTAGGATGGCCCGGGAGGTGGGCATCGTGATGATCCTCATGTAACAGTGCAAGAAATGGGTTCAGAGAGGGCAACCATTGTGCTCAAAGCCACAAAGTGGGCCTTCCCACGCAATGCGGAGGCCTAGAGCGGAGAACAGACACCTGGCTTCAAAGTATCGACAGCCTTTGACAAATGTAGCAAAACTCTGTGCTGCTATTTGTTCACAAGCCAGTTCCCTCTCTGGTTTCTCTGTGTGTCTGAAATCTCCCTCCGCCTTTCTCCTGTCCGGACACCTGCTATCAGATTTAAGGCCCATTCAGATCCTCCAGGCTGAACTCATCTTTAGATCTTTAATTATATCTGCAAAGATCCTTTTCCCAACTGAAGTCACACTGGTTCCCAGGGCTAGGCCATTTTTGGGGGCCACGATTCAACCACGACATACCCCTCCTCCATTTAGCTGCTTCTTAAACTTGGATCGAGAGCAGGAACCCCAGTCCCCCATCAAAGTGCTGGCAGCCTCATATCAAGTAGCCCCCCAGGAGGGTAGAGTCCCCAGGAGAGAGGAACCCTGGCTGGGCCTCTTTTTCACCACTGGTGTCTTAAATGAGTGATGGGTGAAATGATGGTGTCTTCAGTGCATGTCACTAGAAAAACATCCTCCTGGGCTCCCAGGGATGAAAAACCATGATGTTTTGGGAATATAGGATCGGGGGTCTCCTGCTAGGTGCACAGTCTGTCTAAACGCTTAGCAGAGAGAAGTACTTGACAAAGCAAAGTCACTTGCTCACATCTCTTGGTATCAAATGTCACCAGCCCAGAGAACAGGAAGGAATGGAACAGCTTACAAGTTTTAGCTTTAAGACTTGCACACGTGTGGTATTGGTCTGATAAGAAAGTTCTCCTCTCGGATCCTTCCTGTGAAAACATCAGAATAGCCACTGTTTTTATAGACGGGGAATGATGGCTCTTCCTTTCCTCCTTCCTGCTGCTCCGTGCCCTCCTGCTAATTCAAGGAGCCAAATAGGCAGTTATGAAACAGTGTAGTGCAAACAACCAGCCCTCCAAAAAGTTTATCTTTAAAATAACAGGAGATTTGGGGGCGCCTGGGTGGCTCAGTGGGTTAAGCATCCGACTTCGGCTTAGGTCAGGATCTCGTGGTGCATGGGTTCAAGCCCCACGTTGGGCTCTGTGGTGACAGCTCGGAGCCTGGAACCTGCTTCGGATTCTGTGTCTCACCTTCTCTGCCCCTCCCCTGCTTGTACTCTGTCCCTCTCTTTCTCAAAAATAAACATTAAATATTTTTTTTAAAATAACAGGAGATTTTTATTTTTGAGAGAAAGTGGGTGAGCTGGGGAGAAGCAGAGAGAGAGAGAGAGAGAGAGAGAGAGAGAGAGAATCCCCAGCAGGCTCCACACTCCACGTGGAGCCTGACTTGGGGCTCGATCCCACCACCCTGGGATCACGACCTGAGCCAAAATCAAGAGTCAGATGCTCAGCCACTAAGCCACCCAGGCACCCCATAGGGAATTTTGAAATAGATGGAGAATATACAAAGAAGCTAGCATTCTGGGAGACGGCCTCCAGGAATTTAGGCTCTCAAAGGAAAGGAACCAAATGGGAGATTGGGGATGAAGGGTGTTTGCTGGAGACTGTGAAATTGGGGTGGGAGCAGAGCAAGGGTAGGGCGAAGCCAGGTAAACTGAAAAGTGGGCACTGCTGCTGCCTGCAAAACATTTGCACAAAGTTTGCTTATTTAAGCCTAAAGCAGACTCTGTGGGAGTGGTCTTGGATTGCTAGGGAAAGCACCGAGGTCAGACCCAGGGTTGAAGTTCCAGTAACTGTGTGACCTGGGCAAGTGGCTGGCCCTCTCTGAGCCTCGTTGCCTTTGACTGTGAAATGGAGATGAGAGCTGTACTGCCCCTTTGATAATCATCTTATCTCTTAAACTAAGGAAGGACTCTCATTTTATGCAAGGACTTTTCACTTCAGAAAGGGAACTGACACAGAACCCATGAACTTGACCTTCCATTTGTAACACCTGTAAGTTTCTCAAGCCTGTAGTTATTGTGTGGACACAGGAGATGACCCCCACACCCGGAGAGCGATCTCATCTGCATTTAATCCCCAAGTTTCAGTTTGCTCATCTGCAGAGTAAGGAGGTCAATAATAATTGCCAGCTTTCTGCGTTGTATCAAGATTAACCGGGCAGTTTGGCTGCTTTTGTTGGTAGAATCAAGTGACAAAATCCTCAACTCAAATTTGGACGTGGCTTTAAATTTCTTTAAAATTTATGATCACATATAAGAGGAGGTCCAGAGGTGCAGTGGTTGCCAGGTGGGCTGGGTCAACGGTTCAATGGTGTCATCAGGAGTGCTGGAACTTCTGTCTGTCCGCTCTGCCCTCTGTACTGATGGCCCCATCCTTCATTCTTTGGATGAAAACAAGATGGCACCAGGATCACATCCAAACATAGAAACATCCAGAAGAATACTAGTACCTCTCTCGCAGCTCAGTTTTTAGGAGAGAGAAAACCATGCCTGGCACAGGCATGCCCTTACACCTACCTGGCCAGTCCGACACAGGGCCTGAGTGTCAAGGCCCGTGGAGCTAGACTGGACTTGGAGGGAGTCAGCCTTCTTGAGGCTCATGGCTCTAGGAGGGGAATTAACTAATCCAAAATAGGCTTCTCATAAAAAAAAAAAAAGAAGGGTATTTCTGTTGGGTTCTCGCGGAAGCAGAACTTGAAGTGCTAAGAAAACACCAGCCGGAGAACGGAGAACGGGGAGAGGGAGGAAGACAGCCAACGCAGGGTGCCTTGTCAGGCCAACTGCCACTGTGGTACCTGGAGATTAATCCACTGAGAACACACCTCAGAGGTGCCCTAACCCAGGACCAAGGAAGCTGTATGGTGGCTCCCCACCAGCACCCCCTTCCTCACGGGTTCAGGGCTACTTCTAGCGCCCGGCCCTCTGGCTTGCCCTGACTCCGGCCTAGCAAGTACCAGTTGGTAGGAAAAAAAACCCTCAGGCAGAGGATTGCAGGTGTTTGCAGGTGGAGGTGAGCACCGTAGGGTCATGAGAGGGGTACCAACAGCAGCTAAAACAAAAGATGGAGCCCGGGCCAGCAGCCAGCAGTGAGCTCTTTTCAGCCAAGGAAAAGAGTTGGTCTTTTTAGCCTGACCAAGAGTAGGCAGCCCATCTCGACACAAGCCACCAGATGTCCACCAATACATTCATCACTTGGATAAAGGCCCAAAGGCTTACCTCATCAATGTAGACTAACAAGTCCTTCCAGATCTTTCTCTCTTAAGAGTGCCCTGAGATTCTAAGGCAGAGAAAATAATAACATTACTACTTCTACCAGCAGCTCAAAGGTCCAGGAACTGAGTTCTACACGTGTTATCTTCTTTAATGGTCGCTGTGACCCTGGTTGAGGTAATGTTTTAGCCCCATTTTATAGATGACTTAGCTAAAGTCACAAAGTGATGGCTGAGATGAATTCAAACCCATGCCCAGAGCTGCTATTCGGATTCAGGGAACCAGTGGGCTCATAAAAAGTGCTGAGTAGAATGTACCGTTCCACCGAAATGTTCTTTTCAGCAATAGAGAGTGTCTCTGGCGGGCAAGAAAGAGGACCCACGGGAGGCCAGAACATCATGCTAGGCTCGTTCCGGGTTGTGTGCTGTATGTAGTATTGCCAGAGCCTAGGACGGTGCCTGGAACACAGTAGGCTCAACAAATATTGGTTGAATAAAGAAATGTCTCCAAAAAAAAAAAAGAAATGTCTCCATAAGTGTTATTGGGTTATTTCCCCAATTTACGGATAAGGAAACTAAAACGGATAAAGCTTCAAGTACAAGAAAATTCAGAAGAAGCTGGGATTTAAACCAAGGTCTCTCTGACCCCAAGTTCTTTTCCACCACACTGTGGGATCTGTGGTTGGGCGCTGGCTGCTGAGACCAGGACCACAGGGCCTGGCTGACTTTCCTGCGTGGCTGAGAGCTTAGCCCCTAGCTCTGGCCACTATGCTGTCACTGCCTGCTGCTGGTCATAAAGGGCTGTGGCTGAGAGGGCTTGGGCCCATGCTGACCCATGGAAACACAACATGAGCCACACATCAAGCCACATATGTGATTTAAACTTTTCTAGTAGCCATGTTAAGCAAGTAAAGCAAAGCAGGTAAAGTTAATTTTATGAGTGTATTTTACTTAAGCTAATGTATATCTAAATTTTTTTTTTTTCAACGTTTTTTATTTATTTTTGGGACAGAGAGAGACAGAGCATGAACGGGGGAGGGGCAGAGAGAGAGGGAGACACAGAATCGGAAACAGGCTCCAGGCTCCGAGCCATCAGCCCAGAGCCTGACACGGGGCTCCAACTCACGGACCGCGAGATCGTGACCTGGCTGAAGTCGGACGCTTAACCGACTGCGCCACCCAGGCGCCCCAAGCTAATGTATATCTAAATATGAGTTCAGTGTATAATCAATATAAAACATCACTTTTGAAATTTCTTTCTTCTTTCTTTCTTTCTTTCTTTCCTCCCTCCTTTCTTTCTTTCTTTCTTTCTCTTCTTTCTTTCTCTTTTTTTCTTTCTTTCTTTCTTTTCTTTCTTTCTCTTCTTTCTTTCTCTTTCTTTCTTTCTTTCTCTGCTTTCTTTCTCTTTCTTTCTTTCTTTCTTTCTTTCCTTCCTCCCTCCCTCCTTTCTTTCTTTCTTTCTTTCTTTCTTTCTCTGCTTTCTTTCTCTTTCTTTCTTTCTTTCTTTCTTTCTTTCCTTCCTCCCTCCCTCCTTTCTTTCTTTCTTTCTTTCTTTCTTTCTTTCTTTCTCTGCTTTCTTTCTCTTTCTTTCTTTCTTTCTTTCTTTCCTCCCTCCCTCCTTTCTTTCTTTCTTTCTTTCTTTCTCTTCTTTCTTTCTCTTTCTTTCTTTCTTTCTCTGCTTTCTTTCTCTTTCTTTCTTTCTTTCTTTCCTTCCTCCCTCCCTCCTTTCTTTCTTTCTTTCTTTCTTTCTCTGCTTTCTTTCTCTTTCTTTCTTTCTTTCCTTCCTCCCTCCCTCCTTTCTTTCTTTCTTTCTTTCTTTCTTTCTCTGCTTTCTTTCTCTTTCTTTCTTTCTTTCTTTCTTTCTTTGGTACTAGAGATTTGAAATCCAGTGTGTATTTTATACTTATAGCCTATCTCAATTTGGAGTAGCCATATTTCACATATGGCTGTGGCTACCATATTGGACTGGCTACCAAATTGGCTGATTCACAGAAATGTGCTATGCACTCACATGCAGGATCCACACACACTAGGAAATCAAAGCAATATCAAGTACATGTTTCACATTAGTAAGAGCCAATGTTTACTCAAGCAAGGGTACAGGAATCTGTAAAAAGCTAGTGATGAGGTGTAAATGGTACCAATTTGGGTATATGTGCTTTGACTCACCAATTTGAAACCTAGGATTTGATCCTAATGAAATAGCTGGGAAAGTATGCAAAGATTTATGTATAAGGTTATTCATCCAAGGGTTTGAATTAGCTTCCTCTTGCTGCTGTAACAAATTACCATAAACCTAGTGGCTTAAAACAACACAAATTTATTATCTTACAGTTCTGGAAGTCAGAAATGAAAATAGGTCTCAGTGAGCTAAAGTCAAGGTCAGTAGGAAATGTCCTTCTGGAGGCTCTAAGAATCTGTTACTTTGCTTTTTCCAGCTCCTAGGACTTCCCTTCTAGCTGACGATGTCATCACTCTAACCACTGCATCCATAGCCACAAACCCTCCAACTGTCTTGTCTCAATCTTTCCCCTGTAAAGACCCTTGTTGCCTACCCTGGGCCCACCAGATAATCCAGAGTCATCTGACCGTGTCAAGATCTTGACCTTCATCACATCTGCAAAGTCCCCTTTGCCGTGTAAGCTCACACATTCACCAGCTCTGGAGATTTGGGTGTGGGTGTCTTTAGAAGGACATTATTTGTCTGCCACAGGATTATTTTCAAAGGAAAAGAAACAAATAATCTTTGGCACCTACGTCTTGGTGAAGAGTTCTTAGACACGACACCAAACCTTGATCTATAAGAGACAAATAAAGAAAGAAATTGGACCTCATCAAAATTAAAAACTTTTGATCCATGAAATAGAGTGAAAAGACAAGCTATAGACTAGGAAAAAAGTATTTGCAAACCACATATCTGGCAAAGGACTCATATCTAGACTATGTATATATTCTAGTACATCTAATGATATAGATATTAGATATTATGTATTTTACATAATATACTATATTAATATATTATTATATAGTATTCATATTATATGTTTGTATATATATATATATATATAGAGAGAGAGAGAGAGAGAGAGAGAGAGACAGAGAGAGAGTCAAAATTCAACAGTAAGGTCACAAACAATCCTATAAGAAAATGGACAAGAGTTTGGAAGAGACGTTTCACCCAAGAGGAGGTATGAATGGCCAATTAGTACACGAAAAGATGTTACAAGTCACGAGCCATCAGGGAAATGAAAATTAAGACCATAAGATACACTACACACCTATTAGAACAGGTAAAATGTAAAATAGTGGTGATATCAAAAGCTGGTGAGGTTTTAGAGGAACTAGACCCCTTATATGCTGCTGGTAGAAAGGTTAGCGGTACAGCCATTCTGGGAAAGACTTTCACTGTTTCTTAAAAAACGAAATGTGTACTTACCAAATAACCCAGTAACCACACTTTGGATATTGATACCAAGGAAATGAAAAGATGTCTACGTGAAAACCTTTATGACAGCAGTCACAGCAGTTTTATTTGTAATAGCTAAAAAACAGAAACAACAAAGATGACCTAAAATGGATGAATGGTTAATAGGTTTGGTTCACGCACACCATGGAGTCTCACTACTCAGCTATGAGATGGAAGGAACAATTTATACATGTAATAACTTGAATGGATCTCAAGAGTATTATGCTGAATGGAAAAAGTAAATATATATGTATGTGTATATATATATTCTCAAAGTATATATATATATATATACACACATATATATGTGTGTATATATATATACATATATATGTGTGTGTGTGTGTGTGTGTGTGTGTGTGTGTGTATATATATATAACATTCTCAAAATGGCAAAAATATAGAGATGAAGAACCAATTAGTGGTGGCCAGGAGTTAGGGAAGGGGGTGAAAGGGGAGAGTGTGCCTATAACAGGACAGCATGAAGGAGACCCTCATGGTGGTGGAAGGTTCTGTACCTTGGTTGTGGTGGTGGTTACACAGATCTACACATGTGATGAAATGGCATAGAACTATACTCAGAGGGTGCCAATGTCAATATCCTGATTTTGATATTATACTACTCTTATGTAAGATGTAACCATCAGGGAAAACTGGATCGAGGGCACATAGAAACTGTTTGCACTATCTTGGCAGCTTCCGGTGAATCTAGAATTCTCTCAAAGTAAAATGTTTTTTAAAAAGAAACAGAAATAACCCAGGTGTCCAACCATCAGGGATTGGTTAAATGAACTGTGTTTTATACCCATACAATAAAATGATGCAGAGCCATTTAGGATGAACAGGGAAAACCAGGCAGGTAGACTAAGAAAATCCGAATACAAAACGATGTATTCTGTAAGAGTCCCTTGTAAGGTGGTTTGTCTGTGCACGGAGAGAGTCAAGTCTGAAAAAGACACACCAAAATGTTAGCAGTGATTTTCTTCTGGGTAACTTTTGCCCTTTAAACTTCAGTACTACCCAATTTTTCCCAATCCTCAAGTGTTACTTTGATAATCAGGGAGAAAATGCTATTTCCATTTTGGAAAAAAAAAAAAAAAAAAAAAGAAGAAGTTTTAAGAAGGCAGCCAAAGGGCGGCAGACTGTGTTGCCATCCCATCGTTCTGACCCAAATGCAGCTCCGTGAGCATGTGCAAAGGGAGGCCTGTGGAGAAATTCCTCCTCCCAGGAAGAGAGGACCATGAAATATATGCTTTGCTTTCTGGCAGGAACCAAATGAAAAGAGATGGAGTGATTCAGACCAAAGACCACAGCGACTCGGGAATAAAACAGCACCTGGTATAGTCACTAGGATTACAACCCCAGCAAAACATCTGTGTGGATGAGGGGGTTTGCGTTCAAAAAAAAAAAAAAAAAAAAAAAGAGAAACTGGTTGTTGAATCTGAGTGAGGAATTAAGCTCTGGAGACTTCTCTCTCTCTTTCTCTCAGACATATTCTTTAATATTTTTGCTTTGTCATCATTTCTGTTAAGAAATGTTAAGAAATACCTGCCTTTGCATTTGCAAACACAAGCCCTAAATGCCTTTCTACTGGGCTTGTCTCTGGGGGATCCAGGGAGGCCATAGCCCTGTGCAAATCCCTCCAAAGCCGCAGCTGGGGAATGAGGGGCAGAACTACCTGTGAGGGTTGGGGTGGAAATTAGGACCTGCAAAAATAATCCAGACAACAATCATCATAGTAATATCCCTTTTATTATGAAGCATTTGCTGTGCTGCAGGCACTATAGTCGCTGCTTTGTGTAACTCCCAAAGTCAGTGTTGTTCCCATTTTGCAGATAAGGAAACCGAGTTCCAAGGAGGTGAACAGCCCAAGGTCATGCGGCTAATCCATGATGGTGCTGGAGTGAGCCTCAGTCCTGTCTGGCTCCAAAGCTGTGTTATTTCCACACGAGCATTGCCCCTCCTTATCCGTGGTTCCCCGAGTGGATAAACAGGGAGGGGGACGGCATGCTCATATCCCCCATGGCTGCCCCCCCCCCCCCCCCCACCACAGGGCGGGAGGCAGTGCTCAGGGCAGATACCTTGTCAGTGTCATCCAAGTGGCCACTGCCTGGAGCCGGTCCCTGGATGCCGAGGCCCTCTAGCCAGGAGGGAATCTCCTGTGCACAAGCTCCCCCTTATGGAAATGAGGGACATGCCGCTGGAACTCCAACTTGAGGCTCCACCCAGGCAGGAGATGCTGGGAAGGGCCCTTACTGCCCCGCCCCGAGCCTGGACCCAGCTCCCAACTCCTGCCCAGCCCCGTGCTCTGTGCTTGGCAAGTGTTTCTGCCTGACCCCCAAAGCACACATCTTTGGTGTCCCACTTGAGGACATGTTCTTGGATCTACATGTTATGGAATGTTGATAAATAAAGTAACATAAGCTGACAGAGCCCCGAGGAGAAGTAATGATATTTACAATGACCTTCTCGGGGAGCCCTTCTCCTGTTTACACACCAGAAGGAAAACATCCTTTCCTTAAAAAAAAAAATAGCATGGGTAATGTTTAATTTCCAAGGGGGGCTGAGAATTGCTTTCTGACTGCAGAGCTTTGGATGAATTTTGTCCCCTCTGTGAGCCTCAGTGTCCTCATCTGCAAAATGGGTGTGATGATGCTGACCTCGTAGCGTGGTTGGAAGGAGACCGTGGGCACAAAGGGCTTAGGCAAGTGCTTCTCCATTCCTTCAGGTCCTTCTGGAAATGAAGAGAGGTACATTACTTTCCCATGCTTATTCATTTATTAATTCAACAAATGTTTGCTGAACACCCACTACGCACCAGGCAAGCACCAGACAGGGGCCCTCTATGTCTTTAACAACTAGTGGAGAACCTGGCCCCTAGGAGGCATACAGAAATGTTTGATGGAGGCAGTGGGTGAAGGGAAGGGGGAGAGAAGAAGGTGCAATAGAGAGGTCACACTGGACCTGCAGCCCACTGGGGAAGCTGGACTGGGAATCGAGACACTTGGTTCTAACTTGGCCCCTATTCCTCTATAACTTTGTTCTTTGTTTCTCCTTCCTTCTTTCTGAGTCTTCATTTGTCCAATGGGGAACATGGGGGAACAGAAGGGAATACTTGGTGGAGGCGGTATTACTTGACCAGCCAAGTTCCTTCGGGTCAAATGGTGACCCTGCTCCAAACTATCACCTCCCCCATCCCCCATGCCCTCCCAGGGCCTCCCCACCCAGCATGGTGCCCCACGTGGTCCTCCAACCTGTCTGCCGGGAGCCCAGCAAACCATCCCTGCCCTTCTGGACTTAGGCCAATTTGGCCAAGTGGAGATCCAGCTCTGGAATCCAAACTTCAGTTTCCTCACCTGTAAAAAGGACCTTTATTATGGATCCCTA
Source organism: Panthera onca (assembly GCF_046562875.1). Taxonomy (NCBI): domain Eukaryota; kingdom Metazoa; phylum Chordata; class Mammalia; order Carnivora; family Felidae; genus Panthera; species Panthera onca. Next base: position 61,687,719 of record NC_138339.1, on the reverse strand, counting down.
TGGCTTGATTGTGAGGATTGAACTATGGGGACTCCAGAGTGAATAGGTGTGACAGAGCCACGCACAGGTGGACAGCCTCCAGGACACCATTCTCCCAGGCATCCTTGTGGACGTGGATCATAAGAGAGGACCCGAGAGGGGTAAGGAAATGAGGACTCTCAGCTCTGGGTTTGCCAAGAAAATACCCTTGGGCTTCTCGAAGGAGGAGATTCCAGAGCTGAACAGTGAGACAAGCATGAGTTTGCAAGGTGAGTGGTGAGGGCTGAGTGGGGAGAGGGATATTCCCCACGGAGAGAATGGCGTGTGCAGAAGTTCATGGACCAAAACCAGAAGTTTATGGAGCCTGGCTGTGCCCCTCCTTGGGGCCATATGAACCACAAGTTCATCATATGGTAGGGTAGCCGTCGTGGGGCTTTGGGAAGAGGCGGCTGCAATGGTAAGCAAGGCACCCTGCTCACAGGGGCTTCGAATGGAGAGATGAGGGCTTGGGACTGTGTATTTCAGGCCAAGGGAAACCACATTCGTGTCAGACCAGAGAGGGGAATTATAGCGAGAGAGGCAAGCGTGGCAATAATCCAGGGGAGAGAGTGAGGGCTGGCTGAGGTCAAGGCCGTGGGGATGTGGAGAAGGGAAAGTATTTGAGAGATGTTCCCGAGATGGCACCAACAGGGCTGCGTGATGGATTGGCTGTGGGGTGTGAGGCAGAGGGAAGATCTCACCATCTTGCTGGAGGGCCCAGACAGACACCCAGGGAACAAGAGTGAAATAGACAAGAGAGAGGATAATTAAGTGCTAAATTGTGCAGCTTAATTTATTGTTTGGACAGTTGCCTTGTACACTATAAACCCCATTGCTCTAATGAGCTCATGACATCAGCCAGCAGGGAAAGCATGCCTAACCCATCGCCCATCACAACTGAAGACATCTGTGGGCACTGCCCAGATGCCTATCTGGACAGCTGGACTCTGGGCTTCTGGGCTTGGCTTGCAATTAAAGGTACCAACAAGCCCCAGCCAGGGCACCCCTCACAGGGCACCACTTCCTTAGATGCCTCAGGATCTGAAGGGCCCAGGACTCAGAGGACTTTTTAGTCCAAAAGAGAAAAGAAGCAGAGATTTTGAATCTGGCCATGATGCAGGTGCAAGGGTCCTGCCCTGCAGACCAGGGGAGCTGGATTCACATCCAGCCCCCTTCCTGCATATGTGACTTTGGGCAGGCCCCCGACCTTCTCAGGATTCAAGGAAATACCCAAAAACTCTGAACAGTTCTCATGAAAAGATGCTCTTGATTTAAAAATATGTTTAGGGCGCCTGGGTGGCTCAGTTGGTTAAGTGTCCGACTTCAGCTCAGGTCATGATCTCGTGGTTCGTGGGTTCAAGCCCTGTGCCAGGCTCTGTGCTGACAGCTCAGGGCCTGGAGCCTGCTTCAGATTCTGTGTTCCCCTCTCTCCTGCCCTTCCCTCACTCATGTTTTCTCTCTCTCTCTCTCTCTCTCACACACACACACACACACACAAAAATAAAAATTAAAAAAACTTAAATAGATGTTTAAACAGAGAATGGATCCTGGCTCCTTGCTGTGGAGGGGAAGACCAATTTGTCCTTGATTGTATCACTGTGCTTATTGAAGGAGGAATTCATCTTGGGGGAACCCAGAGAGCCTTTCTGGAGAAAGTGGCATCCAAAGTGGGGCTCTCATGGAATGTCATGCCCCTCACCAGAGAAACTATGTATGGCCCCTGCACCTTTCTGCTTAATAAGAGGCACTCTAAACAGCTTTGTTGGAGGAGCTTAGGAGAACATCTTGTTCAAGGGGTTGGGGGTGGGGGTGAAATAAAGCTGCATTCACAGGGCACTTTATATAAGACTGAGAAGCGTTGATTTTCCATATCAAGGAAAAGTTGAACCCGATAAGCCTTATGAAGGAGCCAACGCTCCCACCAGCCTATCTCCCCAGGCCACCATTCTTCATAGCACTGATTTCAGCTGTAACGGAGAGATCGTGTGTTTGATTTTCTGCTTAAAATGTGCCCATTGCCCTATACCAGAGGATGCCTGGCATAGGATAGACACTCAATAATACATTTTTGTTGAATGAATGAATGGACGAATGAATGAAACTCAGGTAGTCATAGACATTCACGTGGAAAAAAGGTGTTATTTTCATCTATCATATCACCAAAGATTAGAAACTGATTGTCCATACCCAGTGTGGGGCCCAGTGATAGGAAACAGCTCTCTGGGCACTTTGGGTTGTAGTATAGAGTTACAGATCTTCCCAGGGGACAGCTTAGCCATCAAAAGTGTCAAAAGTACCCAGACTCTTCCACATGGCAATGCCATGTCTTAGAATGGAGCCTCAGGAGTGGCCTCACCCGTGGAGAAAGATGCCTCAAGCAAAATATTAGAAACCATTGAAATGCTCAGCAGGAGAGGATGGGCCGAAGAAACTCTAGCCATCCTTGGAATGTAACATAAGCATGTAAGGCTGTCATGGGATGTACATATGGAAAGATGGCATTCTAGGTGGGGGCCACAGTAAGTCGGGGAGAGCCGGCCTCCACTCCCCGGAGTGTACTCACCTGAGTCTGGGAGATAGTGCCCATCTTTGGGCACTTTTATTTTTTCCTTTTTTTGCCCATCTGTGTTTTTGACTCTAAAACACAAGAATGGATTGTCGTCATAAAACTTGAATAAGGCCATCTCCACATTGGTTGTGTTTTTTTTGTTTTTTGTTTTCTTTAAAGAAGAAAGTAGCCATGCCAGAGTTTCTTGGATTTCCCCTCTCCAAGGTGTTTGGAGCTGGAGCAGGGAGGCCCCTCTTCCCCACCAGGATGGGGGCTGCTGGGGCAGCTGTGGGTGAACAGAGGCCCAGGACTGCATCTCTTCACCAGGCCAGATGTGGTTTCTGTCTCAGGACAGGTTGTCGGGAGCACCTCCTCCTGCCGGCCTCTGCTCAGTCACTTACCAGCTTCCTTGGCTCTGCCTTTCCTCTTGTGTGTGATCGAAGGCCACCATATCTAGATTGTGGGGTATTGAAAAGATCACATGAGCAAAGGATGTAGGTGATGCGTCATCCACAACCCAGTGGCTCTCCCTGTTTTCCTATTCCTCTCGTTCTGGCCCCTAACTGGAAAGAACCTAAGGTCCCACTACAGTCTCCTCTGCTCTCCACCTGCTCCTATTTACAAGCAAGGATGCCTCGCTTGCTGCCAGAGGGGCGGGCCCTCATCTCTCCTGCACCCAGGAAGCTTTTCACGGAGGGTTCTGTCCCCGGTGGGGCTAGGTGGAGGATCCATCTCTAGAGGCTAGAAGGTCAGGACAGAACCACATGGAAGGGGCAACACGGACTGAAAGAACAACTTCGATGGACATTGCTTCCCCTTGGCCTAGATCTGCCCCTTCTCCAGATTCCAGAGAGTGGAGGAAATGGGGACTACCTGTGTGTGCACGTGTGTGTGTGTGCATGTGTTGTGTTTGTACATCAGGGGAATAGGTGATGAGGGCAAGGTGGAGGGAAGCAGCAGGGGTACGGAGTGCTTGTCATGTGTATAAGGCTGAGTACTTTCACAGGAGTTATCTCATTTAATGGCTGGGCATCCTGGCAAGGTACACTTAAGTTATAGTTCTTGTTGACCAGGTGGGGAAATGAAGCTCAGAGAAGCTTGATCAGAACATTTACCTGGGGCGGGCTTGAGAGGGCTTGGGCCTTGGAGTCAGGCTGAAGAGAAAGGTGGCTCCCCCCGCTCCCACACAGGATGATCTTGGGCAAGTCATTTCTTTCTCTGAGTCTCCCGTTTCTTGATCTGTCAAATGGGCGTACTAACTCTACGAAAGTGTCCATGTGGAGGTTAGAGACAATGTAGTCAGATCACCTGGCCCCGTGCCTGGTGTAATGTAAAAAACACGATCGCTGACTCCAATTTTTTTCTTTTAATAACAAAAATCGCTGTGTCTGACTCCAGATCCCACTGAGAGGTAGAGGCGGGGGGTGAGCATAATACCAGGAGAATAAGGTCATCTTCCTTTGAGATGGAAACCTTTGGGATGGTGGGCACCGATACTAAACGTCAAAGGAAACCATCCTCTTCCTGTTCTCTAATCAAATGAAAATGATCTAACGGGTGTTTGCTGACCAGGTTCCCCACCTGCTTCCATGCCTGCCAGGAAAATAGACGTGTGTTTTTAGTGAACTGTCTCAAGAATGCACATGAAGGATGGAACAAATGCAAATAAGCACCTGGGTGCCAGGCATAGCCTTGCATTTGGCAAAGGAGGATGCTGGGGTTCAGCAAAATTCAGTGACTTGCCCCAGCTAACAAGTGGCAAAGCTGGGACTGGAATCCAAATCTGTCTGCTGCCGGCCTGCCAAAGTCTGCTTTCTTTTTCTCTTTGCCATTATCCCTCCCACCGCACTGACTCTTTGATTAAAAAAAAAATCAAACATAATACTGTTTACAAAGTTGTAGTGAAGTAAGCGGTGTGTGTGCGCGTGGGCTCGCTGTACATAATGTGTTTCCCATTCTGTGCTGGGGCTGTGTGCATGAAAGAAAAACAAAACCCAAACACCCCAACCCCAAACCCTCCTGAGTTGTCTCACATCAGGAGATCGGCTGCCTTTCCCCCCACCCCAGGGTGGCTGTGGCATTGTGAGCAAGCTGCAGACCCCCCAAGCAACCAGAACATTCTGTACCTTGTGGCAATTAGTCCCCACTTGGCTTAAGGACTCCAACATCAAAGGAGGCCTCCGCCCGCTGCCCAAGGGAGACCAGGGGAATGCCTCAGAACGAGCCCTTTCCCCCTCATTAGGGGCTCCAGCCACCAGCAAAGCAGACTCGGACAACAGACCCGGCCCCATCAAAGGCCCCCTTCCCCCGGGAAGGCCTCTGTAATCCGGGGCCTGGCTATGCCCTACCCCCTCCCTAGACCAGCTCAAAAGCAGCCGTCTGGGGACACCTGACTACTCTCCAGTTCAAAGCCAAGTGAATGCATTAACAAGACAAAACACCATTTTCCTGTCTCAAAACTCCTAGGGCCCTGCCTTAAGCTGCCTGCAGTCAAGGCCTGGAGAGCACAAAATCCCTGCCCATTTACCAGTGGGCCCTGAAGTCAGGCCCCTCCTCTGCAGTATCCCCCAGGCTTTGAAAGCCTGGAGCACAAACAGGGGCTAACTTAAGCCACTCAGCAATGCCTCTTCAGGCCTAATCTGCTCCTTCATAAAGTAGGTGGCCAATCTGGAGCCAGCCCTCATGAGAGCCAGAGCTGAGAGGGGAGAGAGCAGGCCAGCTCTGAGGTTGCAGCCTTCCTCTCTGCAAGCACAGCGACTATTTCAGGGTAAATGAGAGCTAAGGAAGAGCTGCAAGCAGTCTCTCTTCAAAATCCAGGATTCTAGAGCAGAAATGCCAGATTTAGTCATTTACTCACCCTTCCACCCACCTGTTCACTCATGCACTCGTCCACCCATCAGTCCACACATCTATCCATCCATCTGCCTGTCCATCAGTCTATCTGTCCATCTGTCCACTCACCCATCCATCCATCTATCCATCAGTCCACACATCTATCCATCCATCTGCCTGTCCGTCAATCTATCTGCCCATCCATTCATCCACCCAACCATCCACCCATCCATCCCTCCTTCCCATTGCATGCTAGATCCTGTTCCAGGCCCTGGAGATTCAGAAAGGAATCAGACACAGAACCTGCCCTCAAGGAACCCCCAGTCTACAGGAAGAGCAGAAAATACCTCATGGCTGTAAGAGAGATGTTTGAGAGGTAGCACGGGACCCAGAGTATGGAATCTGCGGTGACTGGGAAGCTAACATGAAAGTGTGAAGCCTGGACCTGAAAGATGAACAAGAGTTTTACCAAGCAGAAAAAAAAGAAGATGGCATTCTAGGTGCCACAGGCAGAATCATGGAGGTCTGAAATAGCCTAGAATGTTTGAGAAACTACTAATCACTTAGCTTCTGAAGTTTGTATGAAAGGATGAGGTAGGGGAGAAGGGACAGTAAGATAAAGCTATGGTAAAGAATGGAGTCCCTTTATTCTATGAAGTCCATCCCTAATGAGCATTCTGGGTGACTTGTGTGCACACACATACACACACACACAAACAAGGTCCCACAATGCAAACAGCAAGGCTATGCACAAATACACAGATGTGAATATCTTCACACATCATGCAAACATGCTTACACATGTGTATACACACAAACAATAACATGTACACAAATGTGCTCACATACGTATAAACACAGTTACCCACATTCAAACACACCTGTACATACACACAAGCATACTAATGCACACAAGCTCATATGTGTGCCAAGAGTCTTAGCATGTATACTCAAACCCTGACACACAAACAAACCCACACAAAGACCCACATATGACATCCATGTTCACTCACACAAACCATACGGGCACGCACACACACACACACACACACACACTCCACTAGGGAAAGGCCAAGACTAGGATGCCTTCCTCTCATTATTCCTCAGTCATAAAAATGTGCCTCAGGCAGTGAAACTTGGCAGAGCTGGGCCCATCAGCTGTGCTTGGGCTGGAGCCGGGTGTCCCTGGGCATCACTCAGCTCTGCCAGGATGGTGGGGCTCCCTGTCCTGATGTCAGCTTCCTTTCCCAGCTTTCCTGAGCCAGCGCTGCTCCCACTGGGAGAGCTGCCTTCCCTATTCTGCAACGATTGCCTTGCTTTGGTGGTGGGACAAATATGTCCAGCGCTCACCCACATGGCACTGTGGCCAGAGCCAGCCCTATGATGTTGTCTCTTGGGCAGGTGCCCAGCCAGCCCTGGGCAGGGCAGCACCATTCTAGGCACAAGACCCAGTGGGCTCCACCCTAGTCCTCTAGTTCCATTTCATGGGTTTCCTCCAACCCGCACCCTCTCCACCCTGGATCTACCCTGCTCCCTGAACTTCATTCCTGATGTGCTTGGTCATCCATATGAGACCACAGCTGGGATGCCTCTGAGACCGAGGAAGGTGGGGTGTCGTGGGGATAATATTACTAGCTGATTTCATCTTAGGTCACTATTGAGACTCTGCTCTCTAAGCCCTTCTCTTCTCCCAAACCTGGTTATTCATCCTCCCATCCATCCACTTGTATACCCACTCCCTTTTATTCATATTCCTATTCATCCATCCATAGACACAATTCTTAATCTGCCCATTTACCCATACACTAGAATTTCCATCCATCCATCCATCCATCCATCTGTCCTTCCATTCCCCATCTATGTATCCACCCATTACATATCTGTCCATTCCTTCACTCACTCAAACATCCGTCCATTGCCCACTCACCTAACCATCCGTTTCTTTGAACAGCTAACCATCCACTCATCCATCCATCTATCTATTCATCCATCCATCAATGTGATCTTCCATTCAGAGACTTTGAAATTGAAACCACCTAGATTCAAATCCTTATTTCACTACTTCCTGACAGCAGATGCTGTCAATTCTCTTCCCGTATTGCACAGTACTTAGCATCTCAGTGCACACAGGTCTGACCTCTAACTGCCAGAACCTATATGTCTTTGAGGGCTTTTTGTTGCCACTGAGTCTTATCTGTCCCTATGTGTTGAAGTCTGGAAGCGATGGGGAATGAACACCCCTTGGGAGCAGCCTCCAACCAATGACTAGCCAGAGTTTTGTGTATAAAGAGCCCAGTTTCTTCACCACTGGGTGAAATGACTTTGATGTGGGTATTCTTTACTGGACCCCAGAGGTCCCTGGAAAGATTAAGCTCCATTTCCCACAGGGGTAACTTGCTTTATAACACACACTTCATTGGCTGCCTTCCCTCCCCTGTCTCATGTCTCCACTTTGCTATTTTCCTTCCCAAATACATTACTTGCATCTGAATCCTTCCAAGGTCGGCTTCTGAGGAACCTGAACTATGACATTACCTGTGACTTGGACAGATTACTTAACCTAGTGTGATGCATCACTTCTGGTAAGCATTCAGATAACTTTTTTACTGTATATTGCTACTAATGATAATAGTCATAAATATGGGTATACTCTCGTCCTCATGAGACATTGATCTCTGCCATCCAGCTGCCAGGCAGAGTCACCACCATCTGGCTATGGGACTGGGGGCAGAGACCTAGGCAGTATCCTTGGCACCACACTTCTTCTCATTCCCAAATCTAAGCCATCCCAAGTCCTTTGATTTTTATGTCTTGTAGTTCCTGACTCTGCCCTCTTCTCTCTGTCTCCACACCCACCGCTCTGGCCCAAGCTAGAGCCATTGCTGCCCTTGACTGCTGGACAACAGCAAGGCGCTCCGAAGTAGTTGCCATGCACTTCCTGCCCCCACCTAGCAAACCACTCTCCACAGTGGAGCCAGAGTGATCTTCCGGCACTGCAAGTCTGACCACAAGCCTTAAGCTTCCCAAAGCTTCCATTGCTCTGAGGATAAAGAGCAACATTCTTCACATACTTACAGGATCACTCTGGCCGCACCCCACCTGTGCTCCCCTGCACTTGGCCTTCAGCCTCCCTGACCTACTCACTGTTGGTACCCAGAATGCACAGCACTACCTGCAGGCAGCCAGCTTTGTTCCCACTGTGCTTTAATCACTTTGTTATTCCCCCCCTCTTCCGTCAAATCTCAGCTTTGACGTCACTCCTTTAGAAACACCCTCCTTGGCATTCTGGACTATGTCAAAGCCTTGATTATAGGCTCAAATACATCCATTGATTTGTTCATTCATTCATTCATTCATTCAGTGAAAATTTATTGAGTGCCTTCCATATGCCAGGCATCCAATGCAGCAGCCGTGAGCAAATCAGACAAAGTCCTGCCCTCAAGGAGTTCCCTTCCAGTGTCTGTGACTGTCTGTGATAGGAGACAGTCAGATGGAGGTGCTGCTTTATATAGAGTGGTCTAAGAATATCACTATAAGGAAGAGGAGAGTCGAGATCTAGGTCGTGGAGGTGAGGTTGGGGTGCTGGTAGGGGCAGTGGTGGCGGTGATGGTGATGCTGCTGAAGATGCTTGTGGTGATAGCGGTATAGATGGTGACAGAACTGGGTGACGGTGATAGTTGGGCAATGGTGATGGTGATGGTGTGATAGGCAGAATAATGAGCCCCCAAAGACGTCCATGTCCTAACCCCCGGAACCCGCAAATGTGTTATTTTTATGTGGCCAAGGTGAATTAAGGTTGCTACTCAGCTGATCTTGACATAGGGAGATTGTCCTTGAACACCTGGGTGGGCCCTGTGTGCTCGCAAGGGTCCTCGTAGTGAAAGAGGGAGGCAGGAGAGAGATGGGGAGGGATGTGGTGTAAGGAAGATGGATCGGCCATGGCTAGCATGGAAGCTGGAAGAAGAAGGCTAAGAGCCAAGGAATGTGGGTGGCCTCTAGAAGCCGGATAAGGAACAGCAACGGATTCCACCCGAGAGCCTCCGGTGGAACACAGCCCTGCCAACAGCTTGATTTTAGCCTAGTGTGAGACTCATTTCAGATTGCTAACTTCCAAAACTAATTTGTATCGTTTTCAGCCACCGAGGGCTATGGTCTCACTGTTTGCACGCCCACTCCCCGACTCCAAATCTCATGCTGAAATTCTAATGCCCCATGTGTTCGTATGAGGAGGCGGGGCTTGAGGGTGATTAAATCATGAGGATGGGACTCTCATGAATGGGATTAGTGCCCTTATAAAAGAGATCCTTCAGACTTCCCTAGCCCCTTCCACCCCGTAAGGACCACGGGGGAAAAGAGGGCCCTCCACGAGCCAGGAAGACCTGACTACAACTCTACTGGCACCATGGTCTTGGACCTTCCAGCCTCCAGGACTATGAGAAATCGATTTCTGTTGTTCAGAAGCCACCCCCAGTCTGTAGTGATTGGTGACAGCAGCCTGGAAAGACAAAGACACCGAGTTTGTACTAATTCGCTACATCAGCACAAAGAAACTAAGTACAATAGCCGTACGATGACGATGGTGACAGCGATAGTGCTGTGGCAGAGTTCGTGGACCCCATCTTTCGAAGCAGCCTTTCCTCAGCAGAAGCTGGAAGAGGAAGATGGTGTGGGAAGGGGCTGTGGGATGGAGAAACGGCTCCCCAGTCACAGAGGGGAGAGAGAGGCAGGGCAGGAGCAGAGGCCAAGCTGACAGGGCTTGAGCTTGTCAGTAAGAGGCACTTTCACACTTTATTTATTTTCCTCTTTAAATCCCTTTCCACTGAGAGCCAGGAGCCGCTTTTCAGGTGTTCTCTGTGTGGAGAAAACAGACAAGCATTACCTTCTGAGTTCCTCGCTGCTCTGGGATGGCCTGGACACCGGGGCCTAAGAGGCCAGAGGGGCTCTAAACTGTGGCCAGCAGGTGCGTCCAGTAGCTTAAGGCCCAGAATGGGGAAAGGACACCCCAGGGTCCCCTCGCAGAAGTGTTCTGGCTTCCCATGCTGGCTTTTCCCATCACACCACAAACTCTTTGACCTCTGAGTCACCCAGAGACAGAGAGGAAAAGAGTCAATGATACAACCAGCCAGTACAAAGAGAAACAAATGACAAAAGGAAACCAGGTCCCTGAGGCCTTGAGGCTCACACTTCACTACCTGCCACTGGGGCCCTTGGCTTCCCGGTCCTGGTAGCCAGCCCTGGACTCCCTGAGCTCCACCTACCCTGCCCAGGAATCTGAGTGGGAACCTGCCGTTCTTGGGAGACAGACTCTGGGTCTCCAGGGCGGGGTCTTGGCAGGCCCAGCATGTGAAGGCCCCTCCCCCCCACAGGGGTACCAGCCACCACCCCTCGTGAGGGAGAGCAGACAGGCAGGGCAGAATGGCGCCAGGCCCGGGTCTGGCCACCACGGGAAGACCTGCTGGCACCTGTGGGCATAGCTCCTTCCCCCTGCCTCTCCCTTCGCGGGGCCTCATTAACACCCTCCCTGGGGCTGGGGCTGGGGCCGGGGCCGGGGCTGGGGGTGGAGGGCAAAGAGAAACAGCTGAGGCAGTGGAAAGAGTCCTAGCTTGAGCCCTTAACTGCTCATGCGGCTCTGACAAATCATTTCTCCATTCCTCCGATTTTTCATCTGTATAACTGGGACAATTGTACACACCACACACAGCCCATTAGGAGAAGCCCATGTGAAATCCCTACCTTGCGCCGGGCACACAGTAGGTGATCGGTTAATGATAGCTGTAGGTACTCATCCCCAGGGCTTACAGTGGAGCCCCCTACCTCCCCAACTTCACAGCTCTGTAGCAAATCTGGGTCACATCTTCAGACTTCTCCACGGGAGTGTTTCCATGCCCACTCACCAGATCCCAGGCCATGCCACCTGCCTGAGATCTAGAAAATGGGGCAGTGCCCTGGACCCAGGAGAAACTCCATACGCAACAGCTGTTGTTATCACTCTTGGCTCTGCCACTTCTAGACCACGTAGCCTGTTGGTTAACACCGAAGAGCCTCAGTTTTCTCCTCTGCAAAATGGGATCATAATAGTGTGATGCTCAGGGGATGGGTGCCCCCTGTCCCCTCCCTCACAGGGGACTGGCTCTGGAGGAGACACTGAGCTGCTTTTGAGAGGGCCTGCATGGCCTGGAAAAAGCAAGGAGCGGGGAGGAGAGCGGGACGGGGTGGAGGGAGCAGGAGGAACAATGGCCAGGCAAGACTTGTGGTTTGTGTCCTGAGAGAAGTGAGCCGACGCTTTCTTGTCATCAGACTTTCCAGTCACCTGCCTGGGAACCTGAGGAAAAGATTAGGGAGCCAAACACATATTGTTTCTTTTGTTTGAGGTGCCAAGTTTGGTGGGATGAATCGGCCATCTGTTCTCTCAGCTATGATCTGGCGGAGCCGGAAACCTCTGCTTTCCGAGTTGCTACTTTCCATCAGTTGCTAACAAAAGCCGAGGGGTGGGGAGCGGGTGGGGGCTGCCCCTTCCCCGTGGCCTGGCTGATCCTCCATCGGCCAGGTCCCCTGCTCCTAGTCCCCTGGGTGCTCTGGGCCTCAGACTCCAAAACTGGAGCAGGAGCCGGGAGCTGGGCTGACCCAGTGAGTCTCTCTGAGCCTTGGTTTCCCCATTTGTAAAATGAGGGTGGCTGTGGCCAGCATACCCCTGTACATCCTTCCGGTTCTGACATGTGGAAGCGACCGTGTCTCTGAGCTCTGGGGGAGGGGAAAGCCTTCAGAATTGAGGGCGGCCCTTGGCAGGGTGAGCATTAGCCCTTCCCAGGGGTGGCACATCAGACTTCCTGAGCCCCCTTTGCCGGGGTCTGACCATCTGGCCCCTCACGCCCCAAATGGGGGTGTCCTTGAGGTGGTAGCAAGCAGCCTGGATGCGTCTGAGCAGGTGCTGAATGCTGGGTGCCGGGGACAGCGGCCAGCCATAGGCCAGGCCAGGCCCAGGTTGGGTCCCGGCTGCCAGGGGAGGGAAACAGCTTTGGTTGGGGTGTGTGTGTGGAGGGGTCTTGTCTCCCCCACACAGATGTCTCCTGTACTCCCACTGACACCTGCAGACACAGGCTACAGTCAGAAATTGCACAAAGCCTAACTTGTTCTTCAGGCCTGAGTTACTCTGGGCTAATGGCCTCAGTGGTCCAAGGGCTAGCTTTGTAGCCCGAGGTCTCTGTTTCATTTCCCTATCTTACTCCCCCAAAGGGCAAGGGAACCCACGCAATCAGACCACCTCTCTGTGCTAAGCAGGCTTATTTTATTTAACTTTCAGAGCCAGGATATCACCTAGGTTCCATTTCACTGAGGAGTACACTGAGGCTCATGGAGGCCAAAGAGCACAGACAAGGCCACTCAGCCAGCAAGGGCCAGAGCTCCAGGGCTGTCTCTCTCCACCCCTCCCCCAGGTCGCCCACCAGCACTTCTGTGTCCCCCACCCCGCCCCCACCCCGGGCACAGCCAGTATCCACATCTCCGTGCTGCCCCCCCTCAGATGGCCCTGCAAGCTGCTGGCAGGTAACAAAACCCCGAAATGATTCCCAGCCCCAGCTGCTCCCCGCACACCACCCCCAAGTGCGTCTGCTGTTCTCCATCCAAACTGATTACAGCCCCAGACCAAGAGGCAGGGGGAGGAATGGGAGCGAGCAGGCACCGAGAAGACTTGAAAGAAAATTCGAAACACACGTGTGTTGCTTTGGCTCTAGTAACCCTGAGCCCTCAGCCCATGTGGCCCAGTGGCCTCCCTTCCCCTCCCCCCACCCCACCTGGGTCTCCGAGGGGCCTGCTTTCCATGCTCAGCCCCTGCCAGAGGAAGCTGGCTGGGTCTCTAAGGCCTGAAGAGCTCGGGGCTGGGAGAGGCGACCGGAGCCCCTGGGTCTGAGAAGGGGCTGCTGAGGCCCACGGAGGGAAGGGTGGGGATGTCCTTGCTGGAGATACAGGGTCAAGTGGGGGCATGACCCCAGACTTCACAGGCACTGGGAGAGGATCCAGGACCAGGTGGATTGGAGAGAGGAGTTCCCCCGAACTGCCTTGCTTTCTCCGTTCCCATCTACCCATCCTGAGGCCCAGGAGAACCTGTCTCTTCTCTGCCCTTGCACCTGCTGCCTTCTGCTTAACCCTCTCTCTGCTGGCCAGGGCTCAGTGACCCTTAACATTCTGGAGCTAGCATTTAGGGAGGGAAGGGGTTGGCAATAGCTGGCTCCAGGGGCTGGAGCCTGGGTCAGGGACCAAAGGTGAGGCCAAGTGACAGGCTCTGCCTCATACTGTTTATATGGAACGTCCTTCCAGCAATCAGCGTAGGGCCTCCAAACATGTGGCTTCAATCTCTCCCTTGAAATATGGTGTGTGGTGGGGGGGAGTGGGGGGGAGTCTGCTGCCAACACCCACTGGATACCTCTTTGTGCGGCCCAGCTGAGCACTTGCTGTGCACTAATAGCTCCGAGGCCTGTGCCTCTTGCCAATGGCACTGAACACTTGGTTTGCAAATTAGTTTCATATTTGGGAGGGTGTGGTCTGGGAACAGAGCTGAAAGGCTGGAGCAGTGGACGGGCAGGATGGGGAAGGCACGGGGCTTGAGAGGCAGGCCGAATTGTGTTCGTATCCCACCTCAGTCACTTGGGAGCTGGGAGAGCCTGGGCAGGTGCCTTCACCCCCCCAAGGCTTCCTTTTCGTATCTGCGAAATGGACGTAAACGACCACATAACCGAGCGTGGTGACCGACGCGAAGCGCGCGGCCCGGTGCTGGCACACAGCCCACTCAGTGTGTGTGAGCTCCCCTCCCGTCCCTTACCTTGGCTGCCCACCTCTCCTGAGGCCCACTGTCTGCTCCTTGTTGGCCTGACTCCTGCTTGTGGCTGCTTTCTGGCTTACTGTGGTATGCACCAGTAGTCGGGAGACGGAGGTCTGAAGCAAAGCTTTGTCGGGGGTTGGCCTGTGCCCCTGAAGGCCTCATCTCTCCCAACTTTAGCAGGGTGGTGGGGAGTGGGGGGCCCGAGGGAGCTGGATGAGATGGATGCCTCATGGGTGACTCCGATGTCTAGAACTCAGGGACTCCAGAAGACTCCAGGAAAGCAAAAGTCCCCGGGGCTTGTGGTCCTGGGAAGGGGCTGGCGTAGGACCGAGGTGGTGAGGTCCTAAGAGACGGGAGACGGGGGAGCCGAACTCCCTTGGGTGGGTGTAGAGGGCACGTTCTCCTCACCTGGGTCGTCCCCTGCTGCCGCCTCTGACTCACTTTCCCGCCTCGCTGCACCTCTCCCCGCTGTGACAAACTCCTAGAAGACCCGACCTGCAGGCGCCTGAGGAGGACACGTTGCTTTGAGGGAGAGGAGGCCAGTGAGGAGGGACATTTCCCTAAAGCGGCTGCTTTTCAGTGCTTTTCAGAAATTCCAGTGGTGCTATCAAAACGCAGTGTCCGGGGCCCCCGCCCAGGCTGACTACGTCACAGTCTTCCTGATGGAGTCCTGACCGGCTCCCCGGATAAATCTGGGGTGCACCCAGTTTTGCAGACCCATTCCTGGTGAGAAGCAGGGGTCGGGTTTGGGGTTTGCCACGTCTGGGTTTAAGGCCACATGTCTGGCCCAGCTGCCCACAAACCAGTGGCTTAAAGCAACAGCCATTTATTTTGTCACGTCCTGGAGGCCCCAAGCTCCAAAATCAAGGTGTCAGCGGGCCTACATTCCCTCTGAAGGCTCTGGGGAAGAATCCCGCCTTGCCCCATCTAGCACTGGTGCTGGCCGGCAATCTTTGGCACTCCTTGGCCTGTAGATACATCACTCCAGTTTCTGCTTCTGCCTTCACATGGCTTTTTTCCCTGTCTGTCTGTATCCAAATTTCCCTCTTCTTATAAAGACACCCGTCATGGGATTAGGGTCCACCCTGATCTAGTATGACCTCATCTTAACTTGATTACATTTGCAAAGACTCTTATTTCCAAGTAAGCTCACATTCACAGGTACTCAAGGTTGCAGCTCTTTTAGGGCGGCAAACCCAACACATGCTAAATAACTGGGGGTGGGGGGGGCAGTACATAGATATAGAGAGCGAGAAAGGAAAAATGCTGTGTGCCCTTAGAGAGATGCACGCCTGCTCTGTGCCTGAGCTATCCTACTTCCCTGGGGTGTTCTGAGGATTATCTGAGCTAATGTCTGCAAAGGACCTGGTTCACAGAGATGCTCATGAAGTGGCGGACCCTCTTCTTAAGGGGTCCCTCAAGGGTTCTTGAGGGACCTTTGGTGGCTAATGTCCATAGCAGCTTTCTCTTGTGACTGGGAGGAAGGAAGAGTGGGGGATACTGATGGTCAGGGGAAGGTGCGGTGCACAGGTTGGTGTTTTCAAAAGCCCTAAGGCCATGGGGAGAGAGGGGATGGTGAGCATTGACCTTGGAGTTCACATGCACCCGCCCCTGCCGGTCTGAGCTCATGGCCAGGCGCTGGCGTTCAAGAGCCCTGCAAGGCCGCCGGGCAGCCAAAATGGATCTGGCAGAATATTTTGTGTTGGAGTGATTGGAAGTGATGGGTCGGGTTGGGCAGGGAATGAGCAGGGTGAAGGAGCCAACAGGCGGTCCTGAGGCTCAAGCTGCAGTGCATTAGTCCAGGGTCTGGGCTGGGGAGCTGACAGGGGGATGGGTGCTTCTGGTGGAAGATGAGAAAATGGGCATTCTAGGGGAAGACCCTCATAGACAGGGGGTGGGCTGACAGGCAAGGAGAGAACACGGGCCATGGTGGGAGCTGGGCTGAGCATCCGTCTACCTGCACTGCGTAATTCTGCAGAATCCTCGCCACCCCTGGGAGTAGAGGAGCTCATTCTCCCCACTTTACAGAGCAGGAAACCAAGGCCCTGATGGACCTGCTCCTTCCTCCTCCACTCCCACTTTTCTCTTCTGACATCTCCACCATCGCATCCTCCTATACCTTCTTTCCTCTCCATTTTTTTTTCTCTTCTCTCTTCACACCTGTGCTAGGCTGCTAATGCCCCCCAAACGTGTCCACACCGTAATACCCCAAATCTGTGAAGGTCCCTTTCTATGGCACAAGAGTCTTTGCAGATGTGATTAAGTTCTAAATCTAGAGGTGGGTGGATTATCCCCAACCCTTTCGGTGGGCCTGATGTACTCACAGGGGTCCTCGTGGGAGGGAGGCAGGGGTCAGAGTGAAAGGAGAAGGCCGTGCACTTGGTGCTGGAAGCAGAGATCCGAGTGTAGCAAAGGGAGGAAAGGCCGTTAGAGGCTGGAAAGCCAAGGAAGCAGTTTCTCTCCTAGAGCTCCCAGGAGGAATAGCCCTGCTGACACCCTGGGGTTAGCCCCATAAGCTCTGTTCCAGACTTCTGACCTCCATGGCTGTAAGTGAGTAAGTCTGCTTTGGTTTCATCCACTAAGTTTGTAGCGATTTATTGCAGCAGCAAGAGAAAAATTAATGGACCATCCTTCCTCTGCTCTGCTCCCATTTTTGTTTTCGTTCCTGCCTTTACTTCTCTTCTGGCCCCTCCCCCACGGCCCCTCTTCCTAGACTGCCCTCTCCTCTCTTCCAGCTTTCTTTCTCCTCCTTCTCCTCTTCCATCAGTTTGTCCTGTTGTTCTCTCTCTCCACCTCCTACTCCTCTCCCTCCTCAGCCCCCACCACACAAGAGCACAGACTTTTGCACCTCCAAGTTGAGTTTAAATCCCTGCTCCACCGCTTGCTTGCTGGTTACGTGACTCCAAACAAGTCACTTTGTTTCTCGAAATCTCCGTGTTCTCGTCTGCCGGGAGCCCCCACGCCCTGGGTTGCTGTGGGGAATTAGAAGAAATCACATTGGTAACAGAAATGGTGCCTGGTGGCCCCTTGATAAATGTGTGTTTCTCTGTGCGTCCTCTACCTCCCCGTAACCCAAGGCTCCGTCTGGGCTCGGGCCGGGGATGGGGCACTGGCTTGGTGGGAGGGTGATCGGCCCCGTACAAGGAGACACTCAGACGCAGACCTGAGGCAGCTGCCCAAGCTCTCCACCCACCTGAGTTGGGTGAGGTGGGGCACTGGCAAAGTGCCAAGCTGGCTTTGCTTCCACTGCTCTGTGCCTTTCTGTTCCTTCTGGGATCCTTTGTGGGGCCAGGCGGAGTGTGAGTGACAGTTTCCCAGGAGCGCTTGCTAAAGATACCCTCACACCTGGGGAAACAACAGTTGTTCTTGAAGCTGTCAGGGCTCTCGGACCCCAGGTGGGCAGGCACAAAGCAGCAATTCGCTCTAAAAGAAGATGAAAATAATTACCCTTTCTTCTCCACATCCAAGGGAGACCTTCTTCTCCATCCCGTCCTGGGAAATCAAGCCTTGTCTTTCTGTGGTTGCTATTCCCCAACAGTGTTCCAGTAAATTAGCCAACAGAAGGCAAGTCTCCCGTGGGTTCATCAGAAGTTTGCCCATCTCTTGGACAAGCTTCAAGAAGTTGTCCTCCAGCTGCTTATCCGCAGATCACAGTCTAAGGGCTAAATTATAAAGGCAAAAATAAATAACTTGTTTCCCCTTCCATTAGGGCTGGTACTATTCAGAATGAATGTATCATGTACGCCATATTTCAGATGAGAAAGCTAAGGCTCACAAAGGGGCAATTACTGGCATAAGGTAACAAAGTTTTCACTACTGACATGGAATCAACCACTGTGGTTTCACGGAGTCACTGCACGTGGCTGTCCTGCCATGTGTCCAGGCTTTGCAGGAAAGGGTTTTCTGGAGCCAGTCATGTTGAGTAGAGTGAAGGAATGTGGTTTAAAGAAATACCTGCTTTTACTTCTCAGTGGGTTTGTCACCTGCCCCAGGTGACAAATTTTCATATGAGCTCTAGGCCAGGGAATGTTTTGATTCTCCTAAAAGGGGGGGGGGGGGGGGATGGTGATTTATTTTTGTGGACGATGGAGAATTGTATAAATATTTGTGTTTTCCTTTTTGCTCTAGCTGCCAGGAAGCTCAGGAGCAAGTTCACAGTTAAATTGTAGTCATTGTGGCTTTTCAAGTTTCATGTCCTGATTACTTTTCTTCCTCTCACACTGGCCTTCTGTTGAAGGTTCCTTTTTCTGGTCCTGAAAGTTAACTCATGATTTTTCTGTTACTTGTGAGTACTTGTCTACCACAACTACATTCCAAGATGAAGTGGAAAGGAACAACTATTCATTGGCCATTTGTATTATCATTATTTCATTTCATAGCTTCAATGATCTGGGTGTAATCTGATCAAAATAGGACTCAGTCTGATGGCCAAGTCCACTGGGCAAAAATTCATCTGAGATTGTCAGAGCATCCAGAAGCAGCACCTGTCAACAAATATTTACTGAGCACCAACTATATGTCAACTATATGTCCTAGGTGCTGCAGATATGAGTAAATAAGACACAATGTCCTTTCCCTGGCAGACACAGACGATAAACAAATACTTATCTAATAGTATCATTATTTTAGATGTTGACAGATGCAAGAAGTAAGAGAATAGAGGGACAGTCCGGAATGGATGTACTTTGGGTAGGCTAGAGATGCCCTTGAAAAGATGACATTGAAGGTGAGACAAGAATGGTAAGGAGTAGATGTCAAGTACCTAGAGGAAGAGCATTCCAGGCAGCAAGTGCAAAGGCCCTGACGTCAGGACGAGTGAGATGTGTTAGAAATATAGGATGTAAATTCAGAGAGGAGGGCAGAGGACAGATCGGCAGGATTTAGAGAGCCATGATGAAGAGCTAAGGTTTTTCTAAATGCAGTGGGGGAGACCTTGAAAGGTTTAAAGCATGGGACATGACATGACCTTTTTACTTATCACTCACACAAATGAGTTTTACTTCCCCTAAGTGGCTGGTTCATGTTTGAGAAGACAGCTGCCTTCCTGGAACAATAATCGTTCTTCTTTGAATTCTTCAACTTCCACATTTGCTTTGTGACACTGCCAAGACCACTCTTGAACAGGTTTTTCTGAATGTGCTTTCTAGTATTTCTTTAAAGTGGGGTGTCTAGGACATTACTGGAATATTAATTTTTCTGAATAGCAATTCATCAATACTGCGGGCCGGGTTTATAAACAAACCTGTTATTATGACTGTCACCCTGGATATCTGTTAGTGGATATGTTCTCAAAGAGCCTTAATTTTAAGCTTATAGTCTTTTATAAATAAGACTATAAGTAGTAGTCTTCTATTACTTACTTTCTCAAACTACATTTCAGGGACCACTTGGCAACAGAATGAAGCCCATTGGTAACTTCTGAGTAACAGTTACAACCGTCATCATTTATTGAACACGCACAAAGTGCTAGCCACACTGGTTAGCATTTTGCAAATACAAGTTTATGTAATTTGCACCGTAACTCTTTCCCTATTTTACTGATACAGGAACTGAGGCTTAAAGAATTCCTTTAAGTAACATCATATCATGATATGTAATAATGATACAAATTCATCCTTTCAGAAAAGATGTGTTCAGCCCTCTTATATGCGGGCACTGTGCTGGGGTCTAGAGACCAACAGTGAACAAGAAAGAGGTGGTCCCTACTCCTAGAAAGCCCCAGTCTGATGGGGGAGTAGAGTAGGAAGCAGGCAAAGACTCTATAGGGTAATGAGAGGGGAAATAAAGAGCACAAGAAGAGTCCCCTGTCTGGGACTAAGGTCAAGAAGGGCTTCCTGGTTGACAAGCCATGTAAGATGAAAATTCTGAAAGATGAGAAGGATTCACTCTGGGGAAAAGGGTGAAAGAGCACTGTCACTCCCTGAGAGTTAACAATCTCACTTCCTGGAGGAGGACCCCAAGTTCTGCAGAGAAACGACAACTGAGCAGGCTCCGGGCGAATAAGTCGGAATTTTCTAGTTAAGGCAGTGGTGAGGAAAGGGTTGAGGCAGGAAGTTTGAGAGAGCCTGATGTGATTAAAGACCTTTGAGTTCAGTGTGACAGGGGTTTGACAGGCTGGGGTTGCAGAGCAGAGTGCCGGGAGGTATGGCTTCATGTTAATTACTCCCACTTGCCATGTAACTTTCAGGAGACTCACACGACTGGACTTCATTGTGTGATCATCCTGTGGATTGAATAATTTTATAACAAAATGACTATATCACACACAACACTTTATTACCAGTCAAATACATCAACAGGATCATGATGACTTATTAAAAATTTCCTGTACAACAGCGGAACATGAGTCACATTTTATCATTTGGGTGATTGATTCCCTTTCTACTGTATAAAACCAGGGAATTTATAGATAAATAATAAATCCAAATAAATATTTTGAAAAGATAATTTGGAAGCAATAAATGTTCTACAGGAAAAGAATTTTAGTGACAAATAATTCACTGGGTTGCCTAACAATCCAGGAAAGAAATGATGATCTAAATGAAGACAGTTGCAGATAGAGAGAGGGAACAGATTTGAGTAATCTTTGTGAATAGCAGATAAATATTCACCCTTTTTAATATGCAGGTGTTTATTTGGCTCTCTCTACTCCTCAATCACCCTTTCCATCAACTAAAAGCAGAGAAGATTTGCAACATATTTGACAAATATCTGTGTCCTTAGTATATAAAGAGCTCTTACAAATCAATTCCAAAAAGAAAAAAAAAAAAGAAATACCATATGATGCTGGGCTATAAAATAAGACTCAAACTTCAAGTGGATTTAAATTATATAAAGAATGTCCTCAGGGCACCTGGGTGGCTCAGTCGGTTAAGCATCCGACTTTGGCTCAAGTCTTGATCTCGCAGTTCATGAGTTTGAGCCCCGTGTTAAGCTTGGAGCCTGGAGCCTGCTTCAGATTCTGTGTCTCCCTCTCTCTCTGCCCCTCCCCACTCATGCTCTGTCTCTCTCTCTCTCTCAAGAATGAATAAACATTAAAAAATTGTTAATAAAAAAAGAATGTCTTCTAAGAAGCATAGCAAATAAACCAAAATATATATCACTATAAAATATGATAGAATTGAGATCACTCTTGTCGGTTATCACAATAAATATGAATGAGATTTAACTCACCTTTTAAAAGAAAAAGGTTTAAAATTTGGCTCAGAAAACAAACCCAATTATATCCTGTCTAAAAGAGGCAAACACAAAACACAGGGATTTAGAAAAGTGAAAAATAAACTAATGTATAAATGAATCCAGTTATACTTTTATAAGTATACAAGCAAACAAAAGTGTCGAAGTGATACTGACATAAGACAAAGTAGAATTCAACCCCAAAACATTAAACATGACAAAGAAGGACACATCTTAATAATAAAAGCTTTCATCTACAATGGATATATAACATATTAATATTTATGCACCAAATAACACTGCAACAATCTCTATGAAGCAAAAATAAGAAAAGCTACAAAGCAATATAGGTAAACACACTAATAATAGACTTGAATAGGTCACTTACAGTACAAGGCAGATGGGGGGATAGGTGGTGTGAGAGATAGAAGCTCTAAAACAACATAATTAATAGGGTAGATCTTCTAGGCATAAGTTGAAGTATACACCCTGATAATAGAGAATTTTAAGTGTCCACAACATATTCATAAAAAGTTATCACTAAGAAGACATCAGTAACTTCCATAATGTAGAAATACTACAAATAATACACTGACAAAAATTAATATTCAATACTAACAAAAAACTTATAGATCCTCTGTCTCAAATTTCAACCCCCCCCCCCCCATTAACTCCTAGTTACCTAGGAGAAATACTAGGGGAAATACAAACTGAAATTACAAATTAAGAAATAGTAATAATTACAGTGAAAATACTCTATGTCAGAATCCAAGAGATGCACGTAAAGCACTGATCAGAGGAAAACTCATTATTTTAACACTTTTATCGGTAAATATAAAAAATATAATTAAATTAATTAAATTCTGAGCTCAGTATACTAAAACTACAACAAAGCAAACCAGAGGAAAGCAAGAGGAAGGAAATAATTGAAATAAAAGCAGAATTAATGAGGAAGACAACAGAACAAAGACCTAATGAATAAATCGAGGTCTTGGTTTTAAAAAATTAACAAAATAGATGAAACTTTAGTTAATTTGATTAAGAATAAAAGGAAGAAGGCACAAATACACAAAATGTGAAATGACCAAAGGAAAAAATATCAAGGGCACCAAAAAAAGTTTTTAATCGTATACAAATACTTTGCAAACTTTTATGTAAATAAATTTATTTTTTTTAATTTTTTAATATTAATTTTTTTTTTGAGAGAGAGAAAGACAAAGTGTGAGCTGGGGAGGGGAGGTCTAGAGAGGGAGGGAGACACAGAATCTGAAGCAGGCTCCAAGCTCTGAGCTGTCAACACAAAGCCCGACACAGGACTCAAACTCATGAACTGCAAGATCATGACCTGAGCTGAAGTCAGCCACTTAACGGACTGGGCTACCCAGGCACCCCTATATAAATAAATTTTAAAACACAAGTAATGTGAAACACAAATATATTTTAGATAGTAAGAACCATATTTCTCATCGTTGGAGAAAGAAGTTATAAATGAAAGGAAAAGTCCAAAGTAAACTGTGAGATGTTAGATTGTAATCCTCAGATTACAGTATCAGTATGTAAAATTGTTTTTTGAAATGATGGGTGACTGAGTGGATGGATGGATAGATAGATATAGATAGATAGATGATAGGTAGATAAATGTGAAATATGTGTGGGTTAGTAGCTCTGTCCACTGGAGGGCCTAGAAGCAATGACACCTCAGTAGTAATGTGCTCACCTAAAGCCCAGATCTTGGTTTCTAAACATCATGCTCCCAAAAAAGGCACCAGCAGTTTTTAGATAAGTGGTTGATTCAGGACTGAAATAGGGAAAATATAAGAGGAGCCTGAAACATATTTTGGTAACAGAAAAATTTTTAAAATATGGAGTCTTGTTTAAAATAATAACAGGGCCCAAACTGAAGCCCTTCTAGGGTCCAAACCCTGGAACAATTTGAGAAACGAAAGAAATAATGATAGTATTGAATTACATGCCATAGAATAAAATAAATATGCGTGAGTCTTTAATGATATAAGTAACTGATTAAATAAATGATAAAAGAGATGGCTAGTTCTTTCATAGTGTAGAATTCCAATTAATAAATGTAGAAGCAAAGAGGGAAATAGAAAGTTACCATTAATAAACACCACAGTAATCATTATTGTGAACAAAATCCACCGGTGGATGTTAAAATTAATGGTGGCAGCATGAGGCAAAAGAGAGTTTGCATGGTCTTAAAGTATCTCCCCAAGCTATTTGTTAACTACAAATAAAAAGATAGTAACTTTACAATGGAGAAAACTGTCAGAAATCACCTTAATCTAGTGTTCGAGATCAATATCACCAGTAATAAGATATATCAGCGTCATGAACTCCGTGATATGATGCGCTGAAAAGACTCCAAAATCATTCCTGTGTATTCTTGCCCAAAATACAAAACCTAAGTACAATTATGAGAAAATATCAAACACACGCAGACTGAGGGGCATTTGACCAAAAAAAAAAAAAAAAAAATCTGACCAATACTCTGGGTAAAGAAGTTCATGGTACAAAAGGGAAGATTGAAGAATTGCAGAAAATTAAGAAGATATAACAATTAAATGCAACGTGGAAGCCTGGATAATGATTCTGGAACAGAAAATTAAAATTGTTGGGAAAGCTGGTAATATAAAAAAAAACATGGTCTTTACTTAATAGTATGGGACTAATGATAATTTCCTGGTTCTGACAATTTTACTATAGTTATGTAAAATGTTAACATTAGGGAAAGTTGGATATATGCAATCTCTATACAAATTTTGCAACTCTACTATAAGTCTATAACCAGTTCAAAAGCAAAAATAAAAGTAAATTTAGAAAGTAAATTATGCTCCCTAATAATGAAAAAATTAAGTACAAATCAATAATAGAAAGATACCTGGAAAAACCCTCAATATTTTGAAGTTAAACAACACATTTCCCAATAACCCATGAGTCAAAGAAATAATCACAAGAGAATGTAGAAAATATTTTGAACTGATTGAAAAGAAAAGCACAGCATATCAAACTTTGTGGAATGCAACTAAAGCAGCAATTAGAGGGAAATTTATAGCATTGAATGTTATTAAAAAAGGAAAAATTCCAAATCAAAGATCTGAGTTTCCACCTTAAAAAATGAAAAAAAAAAAAAAAAAAAAAAAAAAAAAGAAGAAGAAATGAAACCCAAAGTTTACAGAAAGAAAGAAATAATAAAGATAAGGGGAAAATAAATAGAAAACACATTTAAAAAATTAAAAAAAAAAGATAAGGGGAAAATAAATGAAATAGAAAACAAAAACAATAGAGAAAATCGAAACCAAAGCATGTGTCTTTGAAAAGATCAAGAAAATTGATAAACTTCCAGCCAGAGTCATCAGGACAAAAAAGAAGGAAGAGAAGACACAATTACCAATATCAGGACTGAAAGAGGGGACATCTTTGGGTGCCTGGGTGGCCCAGTCGGTTAAGCGTCCGACTTCAGTTCAGGTCATGATCTCACAGTTCGTGGGTTCAAGCCCCGTGTGGGGCTCTGTGCTGACAGCTCAGAGCCTGGAGCCTGCTTCAGATTCTGTGTCTCTCTCTCTCTCCACCCCTCCCCAGCTCACACTCTGTCTCTCTCTCTCCTCTCAAAAATAAATAAACATTAAAAAAAATTTTTTTTAAAGAAAGAGGGGACATCATTAAAGAGCCTAAAGACACTAAAAAAATAGTAATGGAATATCATGGAGACTTCTGACAATAAAATTTAACAATTTAGATGAAATAGACAAATTTCTTGAAAGGCAGGAACTACCAAGTTCACTGAAGAAGAAACTGACAACCCTAGTGACCCTATGTCAATTACAGTAGATTAAACTGATAGTTTAAAATCTTCCCAGAAAAAAACCCCAGGCCCCTCCAGATGGCTTCAGTAGTGAACTCAATCAAACATTTAAGGAAAAAATAATACCACTTTTATACAAACTCCTCCAGAAAATAAAAGAGGAGGTAATACTTTTCAAGCCATTCAATGAAGCGAGCTTTACCTTGATACCAAAATCAGACAAAGACATCACAAGAAAAGAAAACTACAGACCAACATACCTTATGAACATACACACAAACTGAGTTTTTAGCAAACTGAGCTCAGGAAAGATAACACATCATGATCAAGGGGAGTGAAAAGTTGTTTTAATATTTGAAAAAAAGGGGCGCCTGGGTGGCTCAGGTGGTTAAGTGTCTGACTTCTGCTCAGGTCATGATCTTGCAGTTCGTGAGTTCGAGCCCTGCATCCGGCTCTGTGTTGACAGCTCAGAGCCTGGAGACTGCTTCCGAATCTGTGACTCCCTCTCTCTCTCTGCCCCTCCCCCGCTCATGCTCTGTCTCTCTCTGTCTCTTAAAAAATAAATAAACATTAAAAAAATTTTAATATTTGAAAAACAATATATTTCCCCTAGTAAGCAGAATAAGAAGAAAATACGAAGGCATGATCTATGAAAAAAATCATTGATAAGCTGAACTTCAGTAAAATTAAAAACTTCTGCTCTGTGAAGGACAGTGTCAGGAGAATCAGAAGACAAGCCACAGACTTAGGGAAAATATTTGCAAAAGACACATCTGATAAAGGGCTGTTAGCCAAAATATACAAAGAATTCTTAAAACTTAACAAAAAAGAAAACAAACAAATGAACTTAAAAATGGGCCAAAGACCTTAACAGAACCTTGCCAAAAGAGATACACAGATGGCAAACATGCGCATGAAAAGATGCTCCACATCATACATCATCAGGGAAACGCAATGAAAACAACAAGATACCACTACCCACCTATTGGGAGGGCCAAACTCCAGAGCACCGATAACACCAAATGCTGACGAGGATGTGAAGCAACAGGAACTCTCATTCATTGCTGGTGGGAATGCAAAATGGTACAGCCACTTTGGAGGACAGTTGGATAGTTTCTTACAAAAGAAAACATGCTCTTACCATATGATCCAGCAGCCGGACTTCTTAGTATTTACCCAAAGAGATTGAAAACTTATGTTCACACGAAACCTGTATACAGATGTTTATAACAGCTTTATTCATGATTGCCAAAACTTGGAAGCAACAGAGATGTCCTTCAATAAGTGAAAGAATAAACAACACAGTGATGCATCCAGACAACGGAATGCTATTCCGTGCTAAGGAGAAATGAGCTATCAAGTCATGAAAAGACATGGAAGAATCTTAAATGTGGATTACTAAGTAAAAGAAATCAATCTGAAAAGGCCATGTGTTGTGTGATTCCAACTATATGACATTCTTGGAAAGGCAAAATTATGGAGACCGTGAAATGATTAGTGGTTGTCAGGGGCTCGGGGGAGAAGTAGGGAGGAATGAACAGATGGAGCACAGGGGTTTTTAAGGCAATGAAAATACTCTGTATGATGCCATAATGATGGATACATATCATCAAACATTTGACCAAGCCCAAAGAAAGCACAGCATCAATAGTAAACTATTATGTAAACTATGAATTTTGGTTATTATCATGTGTCAGTGAGGTTTCTCATTGCAACAAATGTACCACCTTGGTAGGAGATGATGATGGGGGAGGCTGTGCATGTGTGGGGGCAGAGGGTAAATGGGAAATTTCTATACCTTTCCCCTTAGTTTTGCTGTGAACCTAAAACTGATCTGAAAAATAGTCTTAATTTTTTACAAAAATGATCATGTCAGTAAATACAGGAAAGGTGTCTGATAAAATCCAACACTTATTCATTAAAATAAATAAACAAATAAATAAAATCTCAGCCAACTAAGAATAGAAAAGTTGCTCAGACTGATAAAAGGCATCTATGAAAAACCTACAGCTAAATTCATATTTAAATAAGTCCTGAGAAACATAACCCGGCAAAAATGTCTGCTCTCACCCCTCTATTCAACACCATTTGGGGAAATCCTAGTCAGAAAAAGAAATAAAGTGCATAGAAAAGAAAGGATGTAATAAAACTCTATTTGTAGATAGCATGATTATCTATGCAGCAAATTCCAATGATGGACTTTCACTATTTAGTGGAGACAGCATTACAGGTTGGTGGGGGGGAAAGGGGACAATTCCATAAATGGAGCTGGAGAATCGGTTACCCATATGAAAGAACTGAACTCAGATCACTATCTCATTTAATACACAAAAATCAATTTCAGATAGACTAAAGAATTGAATGTCAAAGCCAAACTTTAAAATTTTCTCTTAAAAAATGTAAATGAATATTTTAAAACAAAAGACTAGCTTGATCAATTTGACTACATTAAGGGTTCTGTAAATCAAGACACTCTTAAGAAGTCAAAAGGTCATAAACTAGAAGTTTTTTACAACAGATATAACTGATAAACTACTATCTATCAAGAACTTTTACAAATTGATAACATCATTTTTAAAATGGGTGACAAGAAAAGGCATTTCAGAGAAGAGGAAACACATATGGCCATTAAAAAATATGGAGAGATGTTCAAGCTCAGTAGTAACAGGAAAATGCAAATTAAGGCTACTGATAACGTGGCAAAAATTAAAAATTTTGACACCACCAGATTTTGCAGATAGGTGGGCCAACAGATACCGCTGGTAAAGAGTGAACACTGGTACAATCATTTTGGAAATCAATTTGGCTTTATCTTATAAGCTTAACTTTGTGTATCTTAAAACCGATTAATTCCCATCCCAGGTATAGACCCAAGAGAAACTCATTAGAAGTAACCTAAATGCCCATTGATAGGAGAAAGGGCACACTGATGATGATTTCACAGCAGTTAAAATGCCTAAGCTACCGCTGCATGGATGAATTTTAGATGCGTATGTTGTAAGATAAAAAGCACGCCTTGGATCTCATAGACACACGTTTAATAAAACAAGAAAACCTAAACAACATGTTGTTAAGGCATACATATGTATCTGGAAAACTATAAATATATGCATTTCGAAACAAGGAAGTGACAAACGCAAAATTCTGGATATCAGTTCTATCTGAGGGGAGGCAGGAAGACAGGATGGGAGACAAGTGTATAGAGACATATGAATTGGTGATAATGTTCTAGTTCTTTGGGTGAGGTGTTGAACTCATGATGTTCCTTGTATAATTAAAAATAAATGAAAGAGGACCACATATCAACGAATAATGATAATACATTGTGAACCGAGACGTTATGATGAATCTAATTGTATACCCCCGAGTGTCAAAATAGAATAAAACGCATGCTTAGCACCATCTCTGGCATACTGTAAGTGCCCAAGAAAGCTGTAATTATTGTTTCTTTTCTCAGCCTATCTGACTAAACCTTCAGCCAGGGTTTTGCCTCCTCCAGGAAGCCTTCTCTGCTCCTCCAGGCTAGGTCAGGCTCCCCAACCCTAAAGTTGCTCAACAACTTGGACTGACTCAGATTATAACATTTCCCAGGCTATGTGGGGGAAAGCGCTGTTTATTAACCTGTATCCCCCAACGGCTCATACAATCCACATGGCGCTTTGTTGTGGTTGTTTTTGTTGTTAATAAAAACACTTATTTTGCATCTCACATGGAACAGCCTGAAGTCTGAATCTTCACCTGACAGTTACCCAGGGGTTTGCAGTGTGTCCATCTCAACTTTGTGGTTGCAGGGACTTGGGTCCACACAAACCTTGAGGGAGGAAGCAGGCACAGCAGGAGTGTATTTCTTTCTTTCTTTTTTTTTTTTTTTTAATTTTTTTGTTTATTTTTGAGAGAGAGACAGAGTGCAAGTGGGATGGGGCAGAGAGAGAGGAAGACACAGAATCCAAAACAGGCTCCTGGCTCTGAACTTTCAGCACAG
This sequence comes from Panthera onca, assembly GCF_046562875.1. Taxonomy (NCBI): domain Eukaryota; kingdom Metazoa; phylum Chordata; class Mammalia; order Carnivora; family Felidae; genus Panthera; species Panthera onca. The sequence goes on along the minus strand of NC_138339.1, from coordinate 61,658,528 downwards.
AGCACGACACGGGGCTCAAACTCACGGACCGTGAGATCATGACCTGGGCTGAAGTTGACACTTAACCGACTGAGCCACCCAGGCACCCCTACTTCTGTCTTTTCTTAAAGAGAAAGCAGTAAAGCACTTGGAGCCACTGAAAACTTATGCAAATGGCCGTGGTCATCTCTGCATCTCCAGCCCTTGCTTTCTGCCTGCTGTTCACCACATTTTTGCTGAGGGATCACATGCAAAGCAGGAGAGGTGGTGCCTGGAGCCTAGAGAAGGGAACACTGGTGCAGAGGTTGCGGCAGAATCTCAGAGTTTGGTAGGAGGCCGGGGCCAACCAGAGACAGCCCTGGGCATCTATGGGCTCCGGGTGCAGGAAATAAGGGATACATTGTCTGCAAGGAATTGACAAACAGTGCTAAAACTGACTGTTAAGTCCAGCTGCTTATATGGTCACCATGAGCTGGCAGTTCTGAAAAACGTCACCGATAAAAATACTGCTACCTCCCAAAAATAAATTTTTGTTAGTCTGTTCTAAAGAACTGTTGCCATTAGTGTTGAATTTTAATAATAAGCAAATGTGAAGTAAGCTTCATATTAGCACATTTTTCCTACTTAGGCTTTAATAAAAACTGCATTTTACATGCAAGTTGGTTTGGAGAGCTCCCTTGACACCCGGGTCCACTCTGACACCAGTTCCTAACTTTTCGGAATCATTCAGATTCATTTCGAGCAGAGCCCAGATCCGCTCCCCATGGCACTACCTATGTATTCCTGCATTTAGCTGGTCATAGTGGAGTGATTATAGAGACTAAACAGACTGGAAGCCACTCCAGTTCTCTGATGCTCTGTGACCCCTTAGAGTTCAAAATCAAAACATGAAACAGTGTGAACAGTGAGATGTGATTTCGGTTAAGAGTAAATTTTAGGGGCGCCTGGGTGGTTCAGTCGGTTGAGCGTCCGACTTCGGCTCAGGTCATGATCTCACAGCTTGTGAGTTCGAGCCCCGCGTCGGGCTCTGTGCTGACAGCTCAGAGCCCGGAGCCTGCTTCGGATTCTGTGTCTCCCTCTCTCTGCCCCTAACCCACTCGCATTCTGTCTCTGTCTCTCTCAAAAATAAATAAACATTAAAAAAAATTTTTTTAAGAGAGTAAATTTTAGTTCATACACGCAAGAGCTTACTGAAGGGAAAAACTGTTTTTAAGGCTAACCTTATTCCTTTTTGTTAATGATTAAAACAATGATCACTACTGAGGATTAATTATTACTGAAAATAATTTTCGATCTTCTTTTGAATAGACTTTATTTGTTATTTGTATTTTTAAATTTAAATTCAAGTTAACATACAGTGGTTGGTTTCAGGAGCAGAATTAAGTGATCCATCACTTCCATATAACACCCAGTGCTCATCCCGACAAGCGCCCTCCTTAATGCCCATCACCCATTTAGCCCGTCCCTCTACCCACCTCCCCTCCAGCAATCCTCAGTTTGTTCTTTGTATTTAAGAGTCTCTTATGGTTTGCTTCCCTCTCGATTTTTATCTTATTTTTTTCCTTCCCTTCCCTATGTTCATCTGTTGTGTTTCTTAAATTCCACATACGAGTTAAATCATACGATATTTGTCTTTCTCAGGCAGGCTTATCTTCACTTAGGATGATACATTCTAGTTCCATCCATGTTGTTGAAACACAGAGAAGGAGAGTTTAAAAATGGTCCATGCCAGGTGCCACTGGCTGGGGCCCATGGTCCAGAGGCCAGGTCTCAGGAGGGAAGTGGAAGGGTGAGGATGGGTCAAGATCAAGGTCCTCGAAGTGAAGCATGCCTCATGAATCCACTGAGTGCCTGTCCTTACCCAGCCCCCTCTCTTCACCCCCCAGCTACATCTTGCTCTCTGCCTTGAAATTACCTAATTCTCCAGCCCTTCCTATGCATCCTCCAAAGCCCCTGGGTAGGGTGTTGGAAGGACACAACACCCACTGGCCCCTGTGCTGTCCAGTGCTGGCTCCAGCAGAGAGACAGGTGAACGGGTAATGACACCCTGGTGGAGAGTGGTGGTCAGTGCAGGGGTCTAGAAGAATGGAGGGGAGGGGCTCTGAAGCCATTCAGCCAAGGCTTGCAGGGCTCTACAAGCCCATCTGTGATGGGGAGTGGGGGGTGTTAGGGATGATGGACTTCAAGACCTTCAGCATGGCGTCGTGGCTAAGACAGAGTATGCCTCGGGCATCAAGTTCTGCCCCATCCCGTGTTAGTGTGAGATTTTGACTAAGTCTCCTCTTTTTTTTTTTTTTTTTAAGTTTTTTGTGTATTTATTTTGAGAGAGAGAGCACGTGCATGCAAGCAGGAGAGGGACAGAGAGAGAAAGAATGGGAATTCCAAGCAGGCTCTACGCTGTCAGTGCAAAGCTGGATGCGGGGCTCGATTCCACGAACTGTGAGATCGTGACCTGAGCTGAAATCAAGAGTCAGACGCTTACCCGACTCAGCCACCCAACCGCCCCTTGATGAAGTCCCCTCTCGAGCCGAGGCCTACATCTGAATGATATGGATAATAACGATTCCTGTAATGCAGCGATGTTCAGAGAACCAAAAGAGCTCAGCCCAGTGCCCGGCATGAGAAAAACAGCAGTAAGTAATAGCTATAATTAATATTTTGCAAACAAAAAGTAGAGGCCCAGAGAGAATGAAGACGCCCTCCAGGGTCACACAACAAGTTGGTGACAACACTGGGACCAGAACCCAGGTCTGCAGACACGTAGTGTGGGGCTCTTTCTACTGTAGCCTCTGGTTTTGGACGCGTTTGGAGCCTTTACGTCTGTCATCTTCCATCCTGGGGGAACTGACGGGGCAAGTCTTTTGAGGCACCCTCATTCCTCTTTCCTTGGTACTTGTCTGATTTCCCATGCTGCCCCCTCCCCTCTTTAGATAAAGCTCTGCTCTGATGTCAAGCGGGGGCCTTTTATGTGAAGGGGGGGGAGAGGGAGGGGGTCATGTGTGTGTACGGTGTGTATGTTGAGGGAGTGTCATAGACCTGACTCCAGAGGTTCAGGAGAGGACCTGACGGCCATATTCATGGAGATCCTGTACACCGAACTGTGGAGTGGTGAGACCCAGCTACCTGGCCCAGGTAAAGTCATTTACTCAGGGTGGCAGGCTGGGCCCAGACAATGGACCAGGCTGTGAGTGAGTTGAAGCTGAACATGATCGGGTCAGCTGGTTTCCCGGGCTGGAGCAGGCAGCGAGGGCCAAAATTTCCACCAGCAGAAGGAACTAAGCCCTCACGTCCTGACAGGTGACTGCCTGCTTGTCAATTCCATCTTAGTTTGTTAGTCCCACCATGCTCCAGGCCCTGAGCGAGGCCTCTGGCAAATCAGAGACCACTGAGCATATGTTGACCTCTGTGCAGGGTCCCGGGGATTTGTGCAGGAATTGCTCACAGAGCACCTGCTCTGTGCTAAATTCTGGGGAGAGAGCCTAGGATACACAGGCAGGGTTCTGCCACTGTGCTATATAACGACCACACAGAGATACAGGAATCTGCGAGAGCCTGGCCTGGCCTGCAAGGAACACTCAGCCTGATGTGGGTGGGTGTCGGGGTGGGGCGGGGGCGGGGGCGGGGGGGGCGGACAGAAACAAAGAAAATTATTTCACTGATTCAAGAGAGTGAAGACACCCAAGAAGGCAGTCCGCTCTGCCTGAGGGGTCCGGGAAACATCGCCGTGGGCGTGCCCATGAGTCAAGTTTTGGAAGAGAAGACTGCTGTTTGAGGCAGTGGGAACAGCATGCAGAAAGACGGGAGGTATAAAGGAATGGCAGCGTGGCTCGCTTGGGGAGATATAAGGAGTTCCATGTGGAAAAGCAAGGACGGCAAGGTAGGAAGGGTAACTTTAATCCAGGTGACCTGCGGAGGAGCCTGAGGGGAGGCCGGGGTGGAGGGGGGGTGGGGGGGGGAGGGGTGCTAACTGAGAGGCCAGGGGATTACTGCCCCTTCAGAATCCCATGTTGCTGGAGCCTGCCCATGTCTCCCACCCACCCTGGAGCCTCAGAGAGCCCGGGCTGGGCCCCCTGCCCTGCAACCATCCCCCTCGGGCTGTCACCAGCTCTCAGCCTCTCCCTGCTGCTCCAACATTTTCCTCTTGTGATGGATGGAAATTTCCCTGCTTGGGTCAAGTCAAATTTCTCCTGATTTGTTGTTTTACACACACTGAGGCCGGAGGCGGATCCTGCATGATTCATAAAGAAAAACGCGCTGTCTGTGAAGGAGAGTAATTTATAGGTGACGTTTCCCCAGCCTCCAGAGATGAAACTTGCTAGGGAGGAAGAGAAGGAGGACAAAGGACCTTCGTCCACTGTGAGTGGCCGGTGTGCCTTCTGAAACCCCCAGCTGGCCCCTCCAGTGGTGGCATGGGTCTGTCAGTGGGTTTTGCTGAAGCTCTGGCTCTCCCTGGTCATCAGGCCCAGAGCCAGGCCTGGGAGCCCAGGAGACAAGAGGGGCCCGAGGCCCCCAGCGTCCTTCCCTGCTCTCTCAGCCCCTCCTTCCCCCTCCCCCCACCCCTTCCATGTATGAAAATAAATGAAGTCAGGTTTCCCAGCACTTCTGATCTGGAGGGGTGGAGGGGATGGGGCAGGCAGCCAACTGACACCCATGTACGACCCAAGCCATACATCATGAGGGTCATGAGGCTGCTATGGACACAGATGCTGGGGACGGATCTGATCAGTGGCCCCCAAGTCTCTAGGGTTGGACAGAACTTTACTTGGGATGGGGTCAGCCGGGGGAGGGGAACGAACTTTACAATCAGAGGAGAAAAAGACCATACAGACCACGAAAGAAAGGAACGTTGCGCTTCCTCTGTTCCGGCACTGTGCCGCGCGCTTCACGTATCAAACCTCATCTCTAACCCAGTGAGGCAGCAATAACAACCCCAGTTTCACAGTTGAGGAAACTGAGGCTCAGCGGGAAAAGCGAGTGGAGTCCCGAGCTCTGGGTTTGACCACATGCCCAGAAAATGCCCACAGCAGAACATAGATGCCCCGCATCCCAGGAGAGGGGAGAAAGCGGGCAGAGGCGGGAACCCAGAGTGGGTTGAGGTGCATTTGAGGATGGCGGGGTGTGAATGGAGCGCTGGGTGAGAATGAGCCAAACAAGGCAGCCATCTGCTGGGTCTCATGTCTACATCTGCAAGGTGAGAGGTGAGCCTGGTTGTTTAATAAGCAGCCTCAGGAGGGTGGTTTCCAGCTGTCCTCACCCTGTCTTCTGCCATACCTTCTTTCCCACCATTAAAGCATACCTCCTGAAGCTGGTCCCCCAAATCACATGAGCCCCATCCCCAACTCCAATAGATTGCTCCCTCAGTCCACCATCCTGCAGGGCCTCAGAGGCTCCACCAGCCTCCCTCTGAAGCCCATGCTCTTTCCCACCCCAGGCTTATACTTATTCTCACTCACTCATTATTCACGGTGTGCCTTGCCCTGGGCTGGGCTTTCAGAGCTGCATTGCCGTGGTCACTGCCTCCAGAGGCTTGCTGTCTAGAAAGAGATATACAAGGTGGCCTGCCCCCAGGTAGATGAGCACAAGACTTAGCAAGTTCCAAGGAGCTGGGCCAACTCTACCCAGCCTAGTCAGGGAAGGCTGGAACTGGGCTTTGAAGAGTGAGGAAGAGTTTGCCAGGCTAAAAACTAGAAGGGTATTCTAGGTAGAACAGCATGTGCAAAGCAGAAATACAAGCAGCTGTCCCTTCTCACCATCCTATATATCCCCCAAGCCTGGAGCCCACTCTCTGTGATTCTGACCCACCATCTTCTCTCTTACTTCTCTGGCTCCTTCTCTGCTATAGGACCTGAAGCTCCCGCCAAGATGCAGCCAGGGCCACAGACCTCTCCAGGCTTCCCCATGATGTCCCCTGGTAAATATGCTCAGGGACACATGGGTGAACCATAAATTAAGCCTTCTGGGGATGGATTCTGCTGAATAAAAAGCACATTCAGTAGCGAGAATATTTGTTTTTGTTTTCCTTCTCCGAGTAAATGGAAACATGCACTGACCTCACTTTTCTCACAAGTACAGTAGCTTTCCTGAGCGGCCGTCAGGCCTGGGATGCCAGGAAAAAGTGGTGGAACATTCAGAATCAGGAACAAGGGCCCCAGTGGCAGCTGTGGCCGGCCAGTGGAATACAGCTGTCAGGCCGCTGACATGAGTTTCCGAGGGGTGGGGAGGATCCGGCCTGGGCCTCCCAGGGGGCCCTGAGCATTGCCAGGATGGGACTTCGAGACCGCTGTCCTTCCAGTTCATTTTCTGACACTGCAGACAGAGGGTCCCGAGCAGCAGGCTGGGAGGAGAGCCACCAGAGGGGCCTTGGCAAGAGTCAGATCTGGTTTTCCATCCCGGCTGCCACTTTCTGGCTCTGTGACCTCAGCTAGCCATTCCAACTTTCTAAGCCTCAGTTTCTTCATCTTCAAAGTGGAGGTAATTATACCAACCTCCTAGGGTTGTAAGAGTTTAAATATGTGAAAATACCAAGAAATACTAGTCCCCAGTCCCTTCCTGACCTTCTCCTGACATATCTGACTCAAGCCCTACTCCTTCTGTGGTGCCCTTCAGACCCAGTGACCTCTCCCACCTGGAATCTAATGTTCTTTTCTACTTACACCGCCTCATGATGATGGGCATCTTTCTATAAGAGCAAGACATCTATCCACCTATCTGGCCAGCCACCCAACCACCCACTCATCCATCCATCTCTCCATCCATCCATCCGTCCCTCCGTCCATCCGTCCATCCCTCCGTCTGTCTATGCACACAGTTACTTATTTAGTCAGTGATTATTTTGAGCAGCCAGATACTGTCCCACTGTTGGGAAGGTGTGTTGTTTTCCGTGATCTGATCTTCATCAGATATGGACACAGTGCATACTGCCCCCTAGAGACGGGATGGGATTGTCCTCAGTTCCCTCTGCAGCCAGCACGGGGGCTTGGCACACAACACTCATTTGGTCGCAAGAAAATCCAGGCAAGCTAGCTTAAGAAAAGCTGAATCTAATGATTCACGGAGCTGGCAGGCACAGGTATAGGTCTTGCTGGCTTCAGATACAGCTGGATCCTCAAGTGATATTTTCAAGACCTCGTCTCTGTTATCAGTGCTTCCCTCCTTCACATAGTAACACGGCTGGCAGCAGTGGCAGCCCCAAGCCCCATATCCATTCAGGTTCAAGTACAGCAGGAAAGATTAAAAGTCACTTCTCCAGAAACTACCCCCTGACCATATGGACCGAGAGCTGGGAAGAGGTGGGACCCTGGGGTAAGCAGGGAGAGGGACTGGATGCTAGAAAGGAAAACACCAAAAGCCCAAGGCACCTCCATCACATAGGCAGCGGGGATCCTGAGGGAACCAGAGAGCTCTGTATGGGCCGGCCAGTGGTGCCTCCCCTGGCTAATGAAACACAGATGATCTCCGACAGTGGAACCTGCTAGGGTGACAATAAAACAAGGCAGTGCAATCCGAGTAACTGGGGGTGAGGTTATTTTAAATAAAGGGTCAGGGACAGCCTCTCTGAGGAGGTGAGACACTGAGGTGAGAGGTTGGAAGGCCCAGATCAGGGAGGGCCTTGTAGGTTACGGTGAGGAGTTTGTATTTCATCTTCTTAGCAATAGTCTGTTGGTGTACAGTTTTAATCATGGAAGGAGATTCTCTGATTGGCTTTAACTCTTTTTAGGATCCTTTTTTAAAAAACAACAGCAACAACTTTTTATTGAGGTAATGTAGGGCAGAAAAACACATTCATCCCAGGAGTACAGCTCAGGGTCTCTTCCTGATGTAGACACCCATATAACTCCCACCCAGATCAAGAGGTAGAACATGGAAGCAGCCAGAAGGCCCCCTTGTGCCCCTTCCAAGCCGATCTCCCCTCCAGGAGGTGAACACTATCCTGTCTTGAATCATCATGGTGCGATTTTGCCCGTTTGAACTTTATATAAATGGAATTGGGCCATATGTGTTCTTCTGTGCCTAGTTTGTTTTGCCCAACATTCTGTGTGCATGATCCGTCTGTGTGGCGTAACTCATCCGTGTTAATTGCTGTGTATTATTCCATTTTTTCCACTCTCCCAAAGCTGGGAGGTGGTTGTGCTTTGCCTGTGCTCTAATCGCGAGAGGTGGATACCGAATGCACTGTCCCTCGACTACCTGGGACCATCCTCGGTTTCCTATTCAGCCAGTGCTGGGCTTGGCACAGGACAGAACAAACACCTTTTCGGCTGAGTGGGGTTGAGCTGAGAATTCCCCCAGGATTGGACAGGTGATCTCGCCTAGAAGCTCCTCAACTCCTCCTCTCCAGGCCTGACATCTGCCAGGCTCCAGCCGTCCCTCCGACGCCCCTCCCTCCTAACCAAATTCAGGTGCTCTCACTTGGCTGGGCAGGGGTTCTGTTGGTTGCCGAGCCCAGAGTCCCCGGTGGCCAGTGTGAGGGACGTCGCGGGAAATGAGAGGAGCTGCGGCCAGCCGCCAGGCAGTGACTCTACACCCAAAAAATGTGCTCTTGGCCAGGCTCTCCTTCCTTTCTCTTCTCGGCCCTTCCAGACAACAAGGAGTTGGCAGGCCCGGGTGCAGATAACGGCAAGAGCCCCAGGCCCTCTTCTGTCATCGCCTCCCCAATGTGAAACCCAAGATCTTGTTTATTTATGAGGAAATTCTGTTCTGCTGCTCGACAAATGGCGTATTGGGGCCAGGGCACATGGAGCGTGGAGCCGGCCCAGCCAGGCCTCAGCATGCTGCGCCTCTCTGCTGATGCAAGCTCAGAAAGTGCTGGCAATGGCTAGAGGGCCGGCCGCTCGACACTCCCCAGATGGGGGTAGGGGTGGGGTTAGTGCAGGGAGCCGTCCTCCCTTCCCCTTGAACGGCCAAAAGCCCCACTACTTCCCCACAGAGCCATTGGCAGACTGGTCAGGAGACCACAGACAGTAACAGCCTGATGGCCAGTCCAAGGAACCCACCTCAGGTCCAGCACCAATCCTTCTGTGGGACCCACTTCCTGCCTACCTTCCTGGGAGGGTGAAAGGAGATTCTGTCAGTATCCAAGGGAGGGAAGAGGGAAAATAACATTTAAAAATCTACCAAGGGCCCACTGCCTGTCAGGGGTTCATGCTCACTATCTCATTCAATTGGCCAATAGTGCTAGCGGGTAGATGTGAGGTTCCCAGTTTTATGATGAGGGGCTGCAGGAGGGAGTGATGAAACAACCCATCCAGCTCCAGGAGGTATGAGAGGCCTGACTCCAGCCGGCCATCCGGCTGTCAATCTGCCATCTGGGCGGGGCTGAGTTGAGCACTCACTCCGGAGGAGCAAGTGTCCAGCTGTGGCAGACTACAGGGGAATTCTTTTGGGTTTGACTAGAAATCTAAGTTCTTTCCATCACCCCCCCCCACCCCCGCCTCTCAAAGTGGGATGCCCTTTAGCAATTTGTTTGATGGGGTCCCAAGTGGTGAGAAAGCGTCCACATTGAGATGGAGATTGCTCATTTTAAATTCCGTTTAGAACAGGCCTGATGCTAGCAGAGCTCTTAGCATCCCAAAAAGGGTTGTTTCCGGACCCTACGTCTTCTGTTCACATTTCACATGCGTGCATGCGTGGAGTTAGTGACTATGTAGTTGTGTCACAAGCATGTGTGTTTGAGACCTACCTGCTCATCTGCCCTGCCAGAGACTTAGACCCAAAACCGTAAGGAAAACAGAAGACCAAGCCTGTCAGCTATGATGTAAATGTAAATGGGTTAAACACCTCTAGCAAAGGACAAAGACTTTAGCTTCAGAACAACAAACAACAGCATTCCTTTTTCCCTTACAAGTTTCTTTTATTTTTAAAAATTTTTTAATGTTTATTTTTGAGAGAGAGACAGAGACAGACAGACAGAATGCAAACAGGGGAGGGGCAGAAAGAGAGGGAGACACAGAATCCGAAGCAGGCTCCGAGCTCTGAGCTGTCAGCACAGAGCCCAGTGTGGGGCTCGAACCCATGAACTGTGAGATCGTGACCTGAGCCGGAGTCAGATGCTTAACCGACTGAGCCACCAAGGTGCCCCAAAATGTACTCACACCAAATCTTCCGGGACTCATCCCTGTCCTCCCTAACCTACATGAACTCTTACACCTCTAATTTCTCTAATGCCAGACTGCTTTATTTCTATTATGAAATAGTTCAGACATAACTTAAAAGGATAGAAAACCATGTGACACTCATCCATTTACCACTGAGATTTCATGGATGCTGACTTTTGTCGTATTTGCTTCAGATCTCTTTACAGGGCCCTGCCCCTTCCCTCCCACTAACTTGAAGATGACGTACAACAATTTCCATGCAACTTTAATACCTTTTCTACATGTGGATGTATGCGCCACTCTACACGACATTATTTTGTGTTTTCAGAATTTATCTAAATAATATCATGTAATAGATACCTTTCTGCACTTTGCTTTGTGGAGAATTATACGTATCGAGACATGTAGATGTCTCTCGTTAGTTTAAGCTGCCTTACAGTGCTCCCTGTATAAATATATAACAGCTTATTTACCCATTTTCCCATCGATGGAAAACTGTTTCTACTTTTTTGTTGCAATCACAAACAGCACTTCAAAAACCATCTTTGCCTATTTCCTTGCACACTCAATCAAGCTAATATTTCTCTGGAAGTGGAATTTCCCAGTTGGGCTGGCTTTAACACCTACCTGGTATCTATCATCCGCTTTCTACTTTCCTCTCCAAGGATGCAGTTAAACAAGGATGCATTTGAGTCAAGTCTTGAAGAGAGAGAAGTTGCGTTGCTATGAAGGAAAGCGATAGCATTCTAGAAAAAAGAAGCTGCGGAGACTGGAAGTCACAGGGTGTTGCACCTTACCACACTCTTTACTGTTAATTAATCCTGGGGCCCCATGTATGCATCTGTTATTATAGCCGAGGACCTGGGGGAGCAGGTGTATTCAGTTGGCCCTATATTAATTCTTGTACCAACTCCCATTTCAGAGCTGACAGTGGTGGTTTCCAAGCCTGGCTGTGCATCATAATCGCTCAGGGGACTTTAAAAATACACAGATTCCTGAGCCCACACCTGGAGATTCAGGTTCAGTGGTCTGGAACTGAGCCTGGGAATCTGTGCTTCTTAAAAACCCTCCCAGGTGATTCTGCTGCAGCCGGTCTCTGGCCCCGGCACTGGGGAAGCAGTTATCTAAACTGCTAGGGATGCCTGTTGGTATGGCTGTCGGGGGGATGCAGCGTCTGGTTATGCGCTCAGCTAACCTTGCCCCCTTGTCCCATCACCGCATTACTGTGCATCTGTGAGTACGGTGGGCACGGCCAGGTCAGATTGCCTTCAAACCCCTCAGCGACTCTTGTTTCCTGTATTGAGGGAAACTAACAGAGCCACGGAGGGACTAGATTGTATCTCCCTAAATGTAGTGAACTCTTGCCTTGTGTTTCTCCCTGTTTCCATGGGACAGGCTGGACAAGGGAGCTTGGCCGGGCCGTGTGAGAGCCAGTCTATGCCACTGCCCATAAAAAGTGATAAAAACAATATGAACACAAACAACAGTCTTGGTGAGAAGGGAATTATGATCCCTATTTTACAGACAAGGAAACTGAGGCACAGCTGGGAAGTGGGGGAACCAGGCAAACTGGCTTCAGCATCCGTGGTCAGAATGATTCTGCTAGATGCTGCCATCTCCTCACTCTGGTAGGAGAGGTCTCCTAGGAGCACATATCTGGTCTCCCCCACTGCATGCGGGGTGATATGGGGAGTCGCCCGTCTGTAATGCAACTTTTCTTATCTCAGTTTGCATTGAAAATAATTTGTAGCTGTTCACTTGTGAATGGTAATACAGCAACTGCCATTGCCTGATCCCTTACTATGACTACGTGCCAGCCTCACAAAGGGACAGGTTACATGGGTCATCACAGGCAGCCCGACCACCAAGGCCCAGCAGACACACAGACACACAGACACACAGACACAGCACTGCACAGGGCATCCGAACAGTCTTCCTGTGAGAAAACAGCCACAGAGAGGTGGAGCGCCTTGGCCTACAGTCACATGGCCACTCCACTGAGCTTGGAGAGCTTCTCACCCTGGGGCCTGTTCTTTCCACCACTTCATGCATATTCTAGCTCCTTCTTCAGAGTGAGGTCAATGCATATAATAGCAATAAATGGCAATAAAAAGTCAGCAACAATACACCCCCTCCCTAGAGGGAGGGGAGTCCTTCTCCAGGACTGGAACAATGACCAGTTTCTTGGGACTCTCCTTCCAAGAGCAGAAGGAGCCAGGATGTCTTGACTGTGCCTTTAACTGTCTCATCTCACCCTGGGTGGATCACTGCAATGCTTCCTCCCTGCCCACTGCCCACTCCGAGCTTATGCTGACAGATCTGTTCTCCAGTCAATACCAGAGCCAACTTCCACATGCTAATCTGATGTTGTCACTCCCCTTCTCAGTGAACCTCCGGGACTCCCTACCACCATTTCCCTTTCTATGTGAAGAAGCTCAGAGTGCCAGCTTTCCACACATCCCATATTGCTGAGTTATCCACGAGGCTCGTTCCTTCACAACACTGAGTGAGTCCCTCTAGGAGCTGGGAGTAAAGAGACAAATAAAATCAAGAAAGATAAATACTGGGCCTGGGGGTGACCCTTCCCCAACTATGTACCTGAGGTAGGCATTGCTAGCTGATCGCAGCATTCTGCGGCCTCAGCGCCCGTGGAGATCGGCTCTCCCTCCCATACTTAATGGCCACAAGTGGCTACTAAGCACTTCGAGTGTTGAGAGCACTGCTAAAAACCCGAATGTTTAATATTTTAGTTAATTTGCATCCAGCAACAGGTCAAGATGCATCTAGCATCTAGAAAGCAAAGTTTTCTAGTCATTAGAAAACTTTAGGTATGGGGGCACCTGGGTAGCTCAGTCGGTTGAGCGTCCAGCTTCGGCTCAGGTCATGATCTCACCGTTGGTGAGTTTTAACCCCACGTCAGGCTCTGTGCTGACAGCTCAGAGCTGGAGCCTGCTTCGGATTCTGCGTCTCCCTCTGTCTCTGCCTCTCCCCGGCTCACAGTCTGTCTCTCTCTGTCTCTCAAAATAAATAAAAATTTAAAAAACTTGAAGAAAACTTTATGTATGTTTGAAACAACTTGGGAGTGCCAATCTGCTTCTTTGACTACAAATTTTATGAAATTTAAAGAAACAGTGAGTATTTCTGATGAAAACACCGTCTGAACGGAGATGTAAGTATCATCCTCACCTGGGATTTTGAAGACCTGGTCCAAAAAAATGTAAAATATCTCACTAATAGTTTTTTATTTATTGTATGTATATCAAAATAATTGAATATATTAGGTTACATAAATATATTATTGAAATTATTTCCACCTGTCTACTTATCTTTTGAATGTAGCAACTGGAAACTGTTGTGTCTCCCATTACAATTATATTGGGATACCCTGCTCTCAGCAGAGCACTTTAGGCACCCATGACCCGTCCACCAGAGCTGGCACATGGAGGTAAGATCTATTTGCCATCCCTGGTTAAAAGATAGTCCCTCCTTAGTGGAACTCACAGGGCAGTCAGAGAACTGGCCATCATAATGGGGGAGAGCCTCAGTAGAGGGGGTGCTCAGAATGCTGGATCAGTTGGTTCTGCCGGTCAGGAAGTGTAGGGGGGATCTTTTAGGAGGTGGCTTTTGAATGGATGCCAGAGCTGGGGAATGGATTTCTAGACCAAAAGAAAAGTAGGAAGAGAAGCACAAAGGTGTGAGAGTCCACAGAAGGTGGCTGAATTCGGGGAGGGGTGGGGGGGCAATTGCGTGTGGCTGCAGCTTCGGGTTCATGGGAGCATTATTTAAAGATGCTTGAGGGGCGCCTGGGTGGCTCAGCCGGTTAAGTGTCCGACTTCGGCTCATGTCATGATCTCACGTCATCAGGCTCTGTGCTGACAGCTCGGAGCCTGGAGTCTGCCTCAGATTCTGTGTCCCCCTTTCTCTCTGTGTCCCTTCCCCACTTGTGCTCTCTCTCAAAAATAAATAAATAAACATTAAAAAAATAAATAAAGATGCTTGAGCTCTGTTCCTAGGTACTGAGAGGCAAAAAGGAAGAACCCAGCTCAGGCCCAATGCCCATGGCTGACACTGCAAGGATCCCATCCCCCCTCCCCCTACTCATCCTTGAGGCTATGAGGACACACTTAAGAAGCTCAGGTTTAGTCCGAATGCCTGAAGGCTCAGGACTGTAATGAAAAGAGCCACTGGCTTTGAGCCAGACCTGGGTTCGAATCCTGTGTGATCGAACTAGTTCCCTGTGTGATCTTAGCCAAGCCACACTCCACCCTATAAAGGGTCTTACACCCTCAACCCAAACACACACACACCCACATACACATACCTGGGGAGGGAGCAGGGCTTCACGAGGAAACACCTCCGAGAGCAATTCACATATCAGGTAAAAATCCTACACACAGAGATATGAACATGAAAGTATTTCTTGTGTTGGCATCATCCACCAGCATGGCATCCGGAATGCCAAAGAAAACCATTGCCAGGAGGGCTATGGGAGTCCTAGCTTGACCTTGAGGATTTGAAAGTTGTAATGAATAGAAGCAACATGGGGATACCCAACATCTATTTATCCTCCTTAATAACATAAGTTTTCTAAGAAAACAACAATGCCTGCCCCCCCTGCATGGAATCTGGGAGGAAAAGTAAATGCAGGTGCTGGCCTATCAGTAAGAAAGCCAAGGGGCTATATCTTTTTTTCTCATAGACCTGGTATGGTTTGGGACAGGTTATGGCAGCTAGACCGAACTCCCTATTCGGGCTTTGGATCTTGATACTACAAGGAAAGAAAGATGGCTGGAAGACACTCACTATAGCTGTGGCTGAGTTTACAGCGCCTGCTGCAAGATTACCATGGCTCCCAGAGACGCCCAGAGATGCCAGACAACCTTCCTCTCTGAGCCTGTTCCTCCCACATTCCACCAATTTTATGATCCTTCAGCATACTTTCAATGGCTACCCAGCCAACGCTTGAGTAGCCCTGGCTTCTGTTGCTTGCAATCAGTGAACTCTGAAAGAAAGCAGAAGCAGAGTTAGGCATTCAGTAAATATTTATTGAATGCACGCATGAATGAACGGCAAGATGAATGCATGTACGAATGAATGGAATCATGAATGAAGAATAATGGATGTCTCTCTCTGCACTTATCTCCACACTCTTCCCCCAACTTTGGCAATAGCTACAAGGGACCTTCTTTCGGGGCCTTGATGGTCCAGGTTCCCTCTTTGTACAGGGCCTTGTCACAGGCTGTCCCCTCTACTTGAGATGATCCTTTCCTTGCCTCAGTAATTTTCAATCTTCAAATTCAGTCATTTACTTGGGAAAGCCCCCTGGCTCCACAAACCGCCACCAGATTGGGCCTCCATATTGTCTCTCTCATAGATCACTATTGTTTTTCATCAAAGCACCCATCGCAGTAAACTAAGCACTTTTTTGTGTCATCATTTAATTAATGTCTGAATCTGTCTAGACTCTGATCTCCGTGAAGGTGGGACAATGCCTGCTTTGCTCAACACTCTATCTCCACACCCAGCCCAGTACTCTGAAGGCGGCAAGTATTCAAATTCCCTTAAATATCTGTTGCATAAATAAATGAAGATGTAGTCCCCTCAGCAGGAAGGAACAGGAGATCCTGACCCCAATAAGCACTTAATAAATGCCTGTTGTCAAACTTGAACTTGACAGCTCAATCCCATGGATAGGGTCAGTTCCTGGAGATTAGCTGAGCACTAAGAAAGCCTGAGGTGAAGGTGAGGGAGGGAAGTGGTTATAAAAACCTGGAAAGAGAGGGGCCCAGTAGGGAGGCAGCAGGTGGCCAAAAGCCAACTTCTTCCTCTGTTCTTGGCTGTGGGCCGGCCAAGAACCCAGGTGTCCTGGCACCCAGCATGCTGCTTGTTCTATTAAGCATTAGGAAATCTGCTTTGAATATTAAACAGCCTATGTCTCCACTCCAGAAAGACAGGAGAGCCCGCAGGAAAACAGATCTTTAGCCCCCTTTGTTTGGAGCCCATCCTTCCAGAACCATCATGTCTACAAGGGGCCCCCCAGTGGAAAACAGCTCCACAGGCAGGACTAGTGGCTCACTCTTGGGGTCGCAAGCCCCTGTCTGGGAACATGCCTGGCTCTCCACAAGCCTCCTTGCAAGGAGGGTGACTCATCTCTTCATGGACCTTGACAACTCTGGTTGGCATCCGGAGCAGCTGATGAAGTCACATGCTCTTGAAAACCAATTCTCCTGCCTAAAGAAGGAGGAGGCAGGCCCAGGGAGTGGGAGTGGGAGCAAGAAGGCAAACCGTGGTTCTGAATTTTAACAGTTTTTGAAAGAAAATTAGTAAACTCAAGTTAGCTGCTAGTAATTTGGAACGATGAGGCTGTTTTCACGCTGGTACCTCATAAATAACTTTTGATTTAAAGTTTCCAAGGATTGACTGGGCACTTCAAAGGACCTCCGCAGGGAGGAAATGAGCTTCTCCCTCCATTCCCTCCCCACTCAGGTGAGGACTGAGATCACCAGCTGGAGGCGCACATCAGGGGTGTGGCCCAACCAACTCACTGACAACTGACAGACTTACTGACTTACTGACTGACTGAAGAGCTAACTGGCCAACAAACTAATGGAGAGACTGACCAACTGGCTGACAGACTGGTGGAATTATTAAGTAACGATTGAGCCAGTGGAGTGGTTGATACACCAGTGAATGGACGAACTGCCCACTTGATAGACAGATGGACCGAAGGTGGGCCAACCGACCAACTAACTGGCTGATGGATCGTTTTGTCAGTGAGCCAATGGGTTATAATTTAACCTGCCTGCCTCCTCCAAAGCCTGGTTAACCAGCTGACCGAATGACCAAGTGGCTATGAACCAACCTACTCAAATACTGACAGAAGAATCTCTAGAAAGGCAAGGGCATCTGGTGGGCAAGTCAGCCAAGCAACCACTGACCGACACAACTGTCAGAGAGAACTCAGATCTGCCGAGTTGCAGAGAACTCCACATAATGAAGAATGTTTCCAAAAGATACAATGAGGAAGTAGCAGGTGCAAAAAAAGGCAAAAAGTTGAAATGTCTACTAAACAGTGAGAAAGGAAAAGGATTCTGGTGACCAGGTTGGAGGTAACCTGGCACTGTTAATGTCCAGAGTTGCAGGAAGAAACTGGGAGATTCCGACCCAAAGTCAAGATGTGGTTTTGCTATTCAGGTCTCTCTTGTGGTGACTGAATCAAATTAGCAAATGAAGGAATTCAACCATGGCCTCTCTTAACCAGCCTTCTGACCCTCCTCTTGTATCCCCATCATGAACACAGCAGACTCATTCATTCTGCTAAAGTCGTAGATGTGGGATCATAAAATGCAGTCATGATGCTGTTCTGCTTTGGGGATTAGGAATGATTATTTTTCCTTTCATTTTCTAATTATAGCCTTTCATAGGGATGTATTATTTTGCAATGGAAAATCACATTTATAATTTTAGAAGGAAAAATAAAAACAAATTTGGTCCCTTCCTCTCTTTTGCTCCATACCCAATAAATATGTCTTGATTTATGGATCCAAGGAGACTTCAAGACTTGCCTCTCCTTACTTTTTGATGTCAACGTGGTTTATTGAATGCCTACTAGTAAGCCCTCCCTTTTCCTAGATTACTAGCACAGCCTTCACAGCCTCTCCCTGTTCAAGTCTGCCCTTCATACAGATACTAAGAGAATTTCCATCACATTTCTCCTTTTCAAGAACTTCCATGGACTTCTCGGTGTCTGTTTGATTATACACTTAAACATTTAAACATAGAATCAATGGACTCTGAATAACTATTGTCCTCTCCTTGTGCAAATCTACCCCTATCCAAGCAAACACACAAAACACACACGTGTGTGCACACACATGCACATGCACGTGAACACTGCCACCCTCCCTATTCTAGCTTCTCATCACTCCCGGGGTCCCTGGGAATTTCTGACTCAGTTGCAGATCTCACAGTTTTCTCTCAACCAGGAAAGGAAATCCCACACCCAAGTTGTGCCCATCACTCTGATAAATGTATCTGCCTATCAATTAATGGCATTTACTGAATTTTCAGTATTTGCCCACTATCGTAGGTATTGTGGAATCTCTAAAGAGGGAAGGGAGAAGGGGCCTGACACGTATTGAGTGATTACCATTGCAAACATTGAATCCACACAGGTGATCTTGTAGCTTCCGCAGTAAAACGGCATCCCATTTTATGGATAAGGAAATGGATGAGTAACATCAGGAAACGTCGTTCCACCAAGGTCACATTGCTAGGAAGCAACAGAACAGCGACTGGACACCGGATCTGCCGAGTTGCAGTGCCTTGGCTTTACTGTCTGGTTGGGAAAGCCAGACTATGTTTTTCACCCGCTCACTTACTCACTCATCCACTGATGCATTCATCCATTTAGCAAATGTTTACTGAGTATCTAACACCGTGCCAGAACAATGCCGTAGGCTGGGATACAATGGTGAGCGACATAGTCACGATGCATACCTTCTAGGAACTTACTGTTTGACGAGGGTGACAGACCCGCCAAACGTGTGTGTGTGTGTGTGTGTATGTAACTGGTATAAGTATAAGATTATATATGCCAATTTTCAATAACCTGGCGAGGGTGAGATGGACGATAACATGAGAAACGATCTTTGATTTTATAACGTCTATCACATACCTTGCTTTGCAGTTTACAAAGCCCTTTACAAACTTCATTTTGAACTGATTCTTGAAGGACGAGATTCTACAGATGAACGCAAGGGCAGGCTAAATTATGACTACAGCCAACTGGGACCTTGCCCAGAGTGGCTAAGCATTCCTTTGTGCAGCACAGATAAGCGGGGCCACGGTTGGACAGAGAGACAACCCTGGTGTGAAGCTATCAGGGCAGCCTTCAGAGGGGTGATGACCTGGGACTGAATGGGGGCTGAAGAGAGACTGGGCTGGGGAACAACAACAACACCAGTAGGCCTTCAGGACTCGCTTGAGGGGCACCCATCCGAAACCTTCTTGGAAGATGCCAACTCTGTCGAGCTATGATACCTAAGATGTAGGGACCTTCTCCTAAAGAGAGCCACCAAGGATCCCATAAAAGAAGGTGCTTACAAATAGGGCACTCAATAATGCCAAAGTCAAATTATTTCTGACCTGAGATAACCAAAATAAAGTAATAAATTGCTTGCAAGGGTCTCAAACACGAAACACAATATACTTTGGGATTCGGGAAAGAGGAAGAAAGACAGGCACCTGCTTGTTTCACGACTCGTGCTACTTGGCACAAACGAGAATGAGAACCACAAACAGCCCTGCATGGGCCGGAAGCTTCTCCTGGCTGCAGCTGGGATTCTGGGGCTGTGTCTCCCACCCATCCTCCACGTGCTGCTTCCAGACCTGCTGCAAGGCTCACTTCCTCCTATAAAGTCCCAGCAAGAACACAGGTTTGGGGCTTTCCCACCCTGAATCTACCACTGACACACTGTGTGGCCTCAGGCAAGGTCCCACACGCTCTGGGCTTACATTTTCTGTAAAATGAGAAAAATCAGAACTACCTTTCAGGATTGCCATGAGGATAAAGGTTAGGATAATGTTAGGTTGTCTCCCTCTCCGTGGCAGATACTGGCTGCTCAGCACCCCTCTTCTCTTCTTCTGGCAAGCACATCCATTTTACTCTTGGACTAATGCTCCTTCTCTGCCCTCAGGCCATGTTGACTTAGGCAGGGCTGACTCTACTTCCACGCTTCTGGAATGGATATCCAATCAGGCTTCACATGTGACCCAATCGCGCCCAGTGAAATTCAGTCCTAGAACTTGTATTTGAACCTTAAGGACGAGGTGCTGAGCTGGTGAGAAGTAGTCTTGAAGCTGGGCAGTCATCCTACCATCACAAGGGCAGAGCCTACTTGAAGGTAAAGCCAAGCTGGAAAAGAGTGAATTCAAGAAATGGATGGAAACTGACTGGACATCTGGATCCATCCATACCTGAAGTAAAGTTTTATTCCTGTGAGTTAGCTCCTTTATTAGCTTAAGACAGTGTGAGTTAGGTTTCTGTTCTTGCAATCTAAAGAATCCTGACCTGTGTCCTCTCATAGGAAGAGATCTCCATGGACTGAGATAGTAACGTGTTGGGTTGTTTGTATTCTCTGAGAATTCTGTCCATTATTGGTTGGAAGAGTTTGGGACAGAGGCTTAGGGACTTAGGATCCTCCTTGACTCTGCCTACGGAGGGAAGTTAAGAATATGAATGAAGAAAAGGGCCCCAAAAGTCTAAGGAATGGTAAATTAAAATCGTTTTACCACTTATTGAGTACCTATTACATGCCAGACATATTTAAAATGTATTTATTTATTCATCATATATTAAGTGGCAACTACTATGTGCCAACATGTCGTAGGGAGCTTTCACTCTAGTGGGAGAACTGAGTCTAACCTTGCCAAGTAGGTACTATAAGTCCCATTTTACAGATGAGGAAATTCAGAGCTCAGAGAGGAGGAGTGAGTTGCCTAAAGTCCCACCTCTGGACAAGAGTGGAGTCAAGACTCTAATGTGGTTCTGTCGGACTTCAAAGTCCATGCCCTTGTCATCACTCCAAGCCACCCTCTTTGTAAACCCTGCTCTTAGGAAACATCACTCGGCTCCTATCTTTGCCTGGGAAGGGAAAGGGGGAGGCAGGCACTCCTATACATAGCCCCTGGCTCAAGAGTTGGGACCCACAGCGTCTCAGTGCTTGGCCATGTTTATGTTGTTGGTCAGACAAGCCTGAGTGTGTCTGCCCAAATGGACTGTGAGTTGCGTGATGGAGGCTGGGGATTTTGTCTGAGGATGCTCCAACAGCCAGAGAAACTGGCACGGGGCTGCATTTGGCCACCCTGCCCAGCCTGTGGCTTTTTAGTTCACCCAGGATCCTAAGTTCCCAATGCACCCCATCTATTCCAGCCCACCCCCATTTGGGAAATACACTAATGGTAGGATGATAGAGTTAGAGAGACCTGGCTTTGAATGCTACAGTAGTAACTCGAGCAAATCACTTAACTCTTCTGTGCCTCATGTACCCCACCTGAAAAATGGCATTACAGGACCCACCTTACAGGGTCGCTACAGGAACTAGACAAGGTACGAGCTGGATGTGTTCCCAGAACCACATGTAGCACACAGGAGGTCCCACGTGAGCCCCAGTTATTTTCCTCCCCTACACGAGCCCTCTCCCTTGAATCTGGCTGGCTCACCTGGGCATCTTCCTACAGCTTAGCCCCACCCCCCATCCAGTCCTAACGACTTTTGCAGCCCATCCCTGGTGGCAGTAGCTGAGAGACCTGAGACTCCCAGGGCCCCCGGGCTCTTTAATCAGCCTCTGTGAGGGCTGCAAGTGATTCAGCCTGCAAGTGATTCGGCACCGGGCACAACAACAAACAGGCCTGCAGGGAATGGCTTCAGCAGAAAGATGTTGGCATGTCTCTATAGCAACTTGGGGAAAATATTTCACGTAAAAGTCCATCTGCTGTAACATAAAGGGAGTCCCAGCCAATAATCGAGTTGTAACTAGTTATAAATTATTCCTAATTTGCAAGCTTTACTTTACCAAACCACAAAATACACACACACACACACACACACACACACACACACACACACATTTACAGAGACACATGTGCTATATACATGCTTATACACATGTGCACATACATGGACAGTCATGAGACAATAGCAATGCAGTTGTGGCTGGATTATCTCATCTTACAGTGTTGATTAGTCAGCAGGCAGACGTTGACGTGGGGGCTTGATGATGTGACCTGAGCAAGCAGACATCAGTGACCTCCAAGGCCACAGTTAAAAGGAGAGGCCAAACTCGCTATGTTACCTAAGTTATTGTACAGTCTAGAGCTCAAATCTTGTTGTTAGTTTTGTTGGTTTCTTTCAAGGGAAAAAAAATTTTTTTTTTTTTTGCTTCTGATGTCTGTGTAAAGAAACATTTATATTGATTCATCGGTATAAAATGCTTTGTGGAGGCTATCAAAGCAGAAAAAAACAATGTGATAATTCTCATTGCGATGCTTTTAATTTTATGCATTGTCAGCACTTCAAGGTAGGGGGGAAGGGGGCCCAGGGGGTCTGGGTGTTTCTCGTTGTGCATAGTATCTAGGCTGTAAATGTCCTGCAAGTCTGGAGCCTCTTGCGAGAAGCCCACTCTGGCGTCAGATCTTTCTTCTTTTTTGGTCATTCCCCACTTTCTGTCTGCTCTGCAAAACTCATGTGGCCAGAGGAAGGAAAAAGGTGGTGGTGAGTGGGAGGGAATGGAGGTAAGCAAGTGGAAGGTGTGCATCACTTTCTTCTTCTTAGAAAAACCAGTGGCTTCCCAGCCAAGAATGTCCCAGGCCGCCTCAGGGATGGGGGATGGAGACGATGTCACCAGACTGATCCCAAAGAAGAATCACCATGATTGCCGTCGTCCTTCGAGCCACGTGCTGTACCACAGGCTTGCACCTCCACTCCTTGAGAAACGTGGCATTTTTATCTGCATTTTATGTTATATCTCACTTATAATGAGACCCGGAGAGGTGGAGTGAGTTGCGTCAGAATTCAAACCCAGTTTTGTCTGATTCTAGTGCCTCGGCTTCTTCCTGTGTGTCTAGAAAGACACAGAAGAGGTCGTTCCCCAAAAGAGAAATTTCTAGCAGGAGACGTCTACTACCTCAGAAAGTCAAAGGAGCATCAAAAACCATTTATGGGGCACCCAGGTGCCCCAGTTGGTTAAGCATCTGATTTTGGCCCAAGTCATGATCTCACAGTTTGTGAGTTCAGGTCCCACATCGGGTAAGCATGAGCCCTGCTTTGGGTGAGCCTGGCTTCTGTCTCTCTCTCTCTCTCTCTCTCTCTCTCTCTGCCCCTCACTCACTTGTGCCCTCTCCCTCTGTCTCAAATAAATAAATAAATAATAAAATAAAATAAAATAAAATAAAAGCCATTTATTAACCCAGACCCACACCTGCACTTCACACATGTCAGTTGTCTTGTTTTGTTTCAACCTTGTGACATTCCACAGATGAGTACACTGAGACTCAGAGAGCTCAAGACACTTGCCCAGGGTAACACAGGTGGTCAGAGTGTCGGGCAGCTGGCCTCGGCAGTCAGGATGCCAGGCCTCAACGCCTGTGAACCCCTTCACGACTGTGTGCCTCTGTCGGGCTGTCCCTGAGGCTTCACGGTAAGCTCCCGCAGGGCAAGCAGGGCCCGTCGCCCACGCCCCTGCCTGCTGCGGGGCTGAGCACCGATCCGGCCTGGACCCTGAGAGTGTGTGGCCTTGATGAAACGCAGCAGGGGCAGGGGCAGGGCCCCCGGCAGAAAGGTCAGCAAGGGGAAGAGGGCAGGAACACCCTGTTACCAGATCTGGAAAAGAAATGGAAAGTGAAATACTTGGAAAGTAACCTCGGCCGGCCTGGAGGAAAGCGTGTCAGGATGTTTCCGAAGGCCTGGATGAGCAAGCCTTTCCCCCCCACCCACCCCAGCGACACCTCGCTGGAGGCGCAGGGGCGTGTGCAGAAATCATGGCGGAGGCTGCTCCTGGCCCGGGTCCCTGGGGTTCAGGTCACTTCCAGGGACAGGCTCTGAGGAGCCAGGCGATGTCTCCACAAGGCCCTGGGGGCTGTGAAGACGGCCGCCGCCGCTCCTGACTTTCCCCGGCTCTCCTGGGAGGACAGGGGCTTCGGCTACAGGATCTTAGGTCCCCACCATCCAAACCTTCTCTCAGGGGCCCAGAAAGGCCCTCCCCGCCAGGGTGACTCGATTTGCAATCAGCATCCAAGACCTTCCATCAGACCTGTTGAGTCGGGGCCTTGGAACGGGGAGTTTGCAGCTGCAGGGGAGGCTGCGATCTGTCTGCTGAGTATGTTTTCAAGGCAGCCTGGCTTCAGGCATAATCAGGATGAGCGGGTCAAGAAATTTGACTCAACAGACCCAGCCCCTAGTCTGGCCCATTTTTCTGTTCTTTCTTTCTCTCTCTTTTTCTTCCCTGTGCATTACAAGAAAGAGAACACCTTTCAAAGGTCAACTTGCAGCCGCCTTTTGTGTGGTTGGATTGCCAGCGCGAAGTGATATCTAAGCTGCTCTGTGGCACGAGAAGGGTTGGAGCGGGCCCGAGGGGGAGAGGGCGGGGGGCGCAATATCCCAGTACTCCCTCCTGAGTGCAAGAGGCCATTTCAGGATCTCTCCGACCCGCTGGGAATCCACCGCCCTGAGGGTGAGCCAAAGGCAGGGCGTCCACTGACCTCTGCCCTCCCTTAGCCCAGCCAAAAAAAAACACAAAAAACAAACAAAAAAAAAACAGTCCAGAGGACCGCAGGAAGCCTTTCAGTTAAGCAAGGCAAAAACTCCAAAAACTCCCATGGAAGCCCTAGAAAGCTCTCAGGCCAGATCTTTTGCATGGGAGATCCGGCTTGGAGAGGCAGTGAGGCTCACCTGCCCTGTCCCCCCGCCCCCCTCGCTCCTCTTCCCACCCGACCTCCACCCCCCAGCCCAACCTTGGCCTCCACCATCCCTGAAATCTCAGCCAGGATCCATCATCAAAAGCTGCCCTCCAGTGGCAGGAAGACGTGCTCCCATGAGCCAGAGGACAGGCCCCTTGTGGGAGGCTGTGGCGGACGTAGAGAGACTAACAACGTGGAGTTAGACAGACCTGCTTCCTATCCCATATCGGCCACTACTAGCTGTGGGGCCATCTAGTCCACCTCAGGAGACTCAGCCTCCTTATCTGTAAAATGGGAGCAATGATCTCATCCATCTTACCCGTCTCATGTGGTTTGTGAAAGGGTAAAATGAGATGGTATGCATGAAGCGCTCAGAACTTTGCCCTCTGTGCCCAGCAAAGAGAAAGTGCTCCCAGAATGACAGTGACCACGTGTGGCTGTTATTGTTACCATTTCCAACGCGGACTCGGGGGTGCCCTGCACGTGTGTGTATTTGCGTATGCGCAAGGGCATGTGTGCACGCGCGCGCACGCCCAGACAAGCCAGTCAGTCGAGGAGCACCCTGTGGTCACACTCTGTATCATCACAGGGTTGAGAGTCGGGTAGGATCTTGGGAAAATATCCGAGGCCAGAAAGGGGACGTGTCCTGGGGGATAGTCACTAGCCGGCATGTAGCAGAGCGGGACTGAAATGTTCTTATTTCTTTAGATTCCCTCTCCTCATGCATCACATACTCAACAAATACTTCTGTTGACCAGCATCTCGGCGTCAGCTCCTGGCTGGGCCTGGGCTCCCAGGGTGAATGAGATGGTTTCTGTGCTCACAGAGCCTGAAGCACAGGCCTCCGGCCCCTCACACATCTATGTGGCTCCCTGCACTCCCATCCTGTGCACAGTTAGCATCCTGAAGGCACCGGACATTCTGGCTGCTTCATCTCAGTTTTGGGGTCTAAGCCTCATTTCCCTCCATGGTTGGTGGGCTCCTCCAGGGCAGGCCCCCCACTCCACCTGTTCTGGGTAGAGGATATGCGTGTCACAGCTCAGACCACACTGTGCCTTGCTTGTCCTCAGATGGATCAGTCTCTCCCCTCAGACTCCATAGGCAGACATCTCCTCTGAGCCGTGTCAGTGCCTGGCACAGGGTGGAACCCAGTACGTGGTGGGCAAATGGTGAGTGAATGACCGCACAGGGGAAATAAGGTCAGTAATTCGTTGATTCCTTTACTCATTCACCATACCTTTATCCCAAATCTACCCTGTGACAGGCTCTTGGATATAGATATGAACGGGACACAGTCCCTGAGCTCAAAGAGGCCCACTGAATGGACATGAGCAATGGTAGATGTGTGTGCAGGGGCCAATGGGGCCCAGAAGAGAGCGAGTTCAAGTCAACTGGGAGGTGGGAGATGAGCAGGAAAGGCGTCAGACTGAGTGACACCCAGACAAGGTCTGGACAGGCAAGTTTACCAGGTAGACATGGAAAGAGCAAGCTTTCTGGGCAGAGGCACCCACGGGGGGAAAGACTCTGAGGTGCAAAACACTCTCGGAAATATCAGCTTTACCAACTGGCTGCTTTCAAAACAAGAATAACAATAGTAATAGCAAATATTTATGGGGTGCATCGTGCCAAGCACTGTTCTAAAGTTTTATGTGTATTAATTCAATTAATCTTCTCCAATAACCCTGTGACTCGGTCTGTTATTAGACCCGTTCTTCAGAAGAAAAAACTGGGGCACAGGGAGGTGAAGCAATTTGTCTCCAAGAACTCATAGCTACTTAGTAGCCAAGCTTATTGGCAGAGAGGAGATAACTGACCAGGCCACAGAGGGTCTTAACTTACTAGATAAAGGCATTGAACTCTACACTGAGGGCAGGGGAGAGTCACTGAAGGATCTGGGGCAAGGAATGTCCTGATCTGTTTTTCATTTTGACAGTTTCTTCTGGGACAGTGAGGAGAATGGACTCAAGCTTCCCAGTAGCTATGAGTTGAGAGAAGAGAAGTAATCCCTTACACATGTTCACTAAAGAACATACACACAAGAAAATTCATGCAGGCATTTTCACAATAGCAGAAACACAAACGCTTATCAACAGGAGAGTGAAAGAATAAAGAATACTGGCTACACACTGTGGAATATTATACAGCAGTGAAAATGAATGAACCACAGAAACATGCAACAATCTTGGTGTATCAGTCGCTGATCACTGTGTAACAAACCATTTCAAACTTAGTGGCTTAAACGGCCATTACTTATTTCATTCATAATTCAGCAGGTAGGCATTTGGGGCTGGACTCAGCTGCGCAGCTCTTCTGGTCCCAGCTGGGCTTCCTCATGAATCCGTGAGCAGTGGAGAGTCAGCTAGGATGATGGTGTCCATTGGGCCACATGTCTCTCATCACCCAGCAAGCTAGCTTGTTCACATGATGGAAGGTTCCAGGAGAATGAGGAAGAGTATACAGACTTTCAATGCCTAAGCTCAGAAATGGCACATTACCACTTTTGCCACATTATATTAGTCAAAGAAATAGACAGCTGGAGAGTTTTAAGAAGTGGGGTAAGAGACTCCACCTCCTGATGCCCCCAGTGCATCTAGTCACCTTGCAAAAGGGATGTGGGGCAGGAAGAGGGATGACTGTAGCCATATTTGCAAACAAACTAGTGTGCCTGGAAATATAACATTAAGTGAAAAAAAAAGTAAATTCCAAAAGATTACCTCCCAAAAGACACCTGTTCATAAAACTTAAAATTAGATGTTCGGAATACAGATGGATGAAAAAAAGATTTTGTTTAAAACGAATGCAACCGAGCAAAAAACTCTGAATGCAGGACAGTGTCCTCAGAGGGCAGAAGGCAAGGAGATGGGACAGGGGAATGATGCCTTTGGAATGCAGGTTATGGTCAAAGTCCTTGCTTTTGTTTTCATCATTAAAAATGACAATTTTTTAAGTGGGCCATATAGAAACCTTGATTACCATTAGTTAAATCGTGTGTCCTCGAGGTCCAGAGAGAGAGAGAGAAAGAGAGACTGAGAAAGAGGAAGGGGCCAACACATACCGCACCAGAGGTAAAATGGCCGAGACGTGGGCATCTCTTAGATGTGAACGAAGAGGGGAAAAGAGGATCAAGGATCGCTTCTGGAACACCAGCTCGAGTGGCTGAGTGACAGCACCAGCTCTGAGCTAGGGAACCCTGTGAGGGAAGGCCGTTTGGAGAGGACCAGGGGTTGCGTGTGGGGAATGTTGAGTTTGAATGCCTGTGGAGCTCCTGGAAACGAGGTCCCCTAGGCTGCTGGTTTTCCAAAACTTGGGAGAAGGGTCAGGGCTGGAGTAACAGGAGCTTTAGCAGATCTGAAATGGAGACCATCCCAGAAAGGCCTGCGTTACATCAAGATTGAAGGCCTCCCTTCAGCGGAGAGCCACCCCCAGCTGTCTGGCTTTGGTTGGGCCCTCGCCTCACCCAGCCCGTCCTGACAGCTCCTCGGGGCACGTCCACAGCCAGGTTTCCCTTCTTAGCAGTCAGGCCTCCACCCTGAAATCCCGGGCCAAGCGAGTAAGCTTGGAGTTGTGGCTGAGGGGGGCCCCAGCAGCAGTCTCCTCCCCCGGCAGGGCCAATGGGACCCCAGAGGGGGCTGGATGTTTGTGCAGATGACATGTTTATGGCCCAACCTCTCCTTACTCATGCTTTTGGCTTCCCCTCGCTGATTTTGGCTGGGTGGGTCCCAGTTCTGCTGCTGGATTTGGGAGCCTTGGGGCTGGGGCTGAACAGAACTTCCTTTAGTGGTTCCAACCAAGGACGGTTCCAGCCCCTTCCCCCAGTCCCCCTAGACCTCATATTTTCCCACACCCAACTTTATTACAGAATGCTAGCATCTCAGAGCTGGAAGGGGCCTCCGGCATCATTTCGTCCAACATCTCCTTTCTTAGATGAAGAAACTGAGGCCCACAGAGAGGAAGGGACTTGCCCAAGGTCACCCAAGCAGGTAGAGACAGAAGATGCTGACATCTCGATGCACAGCTCGGGGCTTTGAGACCATCCTGCAAACACCAGCTTCTTTGGTTGCTGTTTTGTTTGGGAAAGGACAGTCCAGCTTTCTTAAGCCTGCCACAGTAACTTTCTCTCCTCCCAGGGAGGCAACAGACAGTGACGGACTCTGCTTTTACAGTTTAATTCCATAGGAAATTGGAAATTGCCTGTCAGAGGTGTCCGGGTGGCCCGGCTGCCCCGCCCTGACCTGGCGGCCAAAGCTTCTCCCTGTTCCTGGCTTGGGGGCCCTTTTCAGAAGCTCTTCCGAGGGCTACTGTGGATTCTCTCCCTGCTCTTCCTCCCAGGGCAGGATGCTCACACAGAGCAGCCAGGCCTGGCTGGGGCCCTAAACCCTGACATTTAGCCGTGCTCTTTTCCAGCAGTCTCTGGCCCTGAGCTCCGGCCTGGGTTCCGTATCATCTCCTGCCCCAAGTTCCCAGGGAAATTGGAGGAAGGGGCTCCCTACCCTCCTCCGGGAATCCTGGGTCACCAACATTCCCTGAGAGGCCCTGCACTGCTCTCCCAGAACTCGTCATCTTCCTGGGGTTTCTGACATTGCAGTGGGCTGCCCTTACCTGTTCCCTTATCTGGGCGTCCCCTGTACTTGGGATCCTGTGCTGGCACCTCCATCTTCCTCAAGAAGCAGCCTGGTGGCTTCAGGAGTTCAGTGTTGCTGTTGTGCCATCATTACAAGAGAAAGTCTCTGACTTCTGGCTCCTGCATCGAACCCCGGCATCACTGCTTTTGAGCTCTGTGATCTTGAACAAATTGTTTCATTTCTCTGGGCCTCAGCTGTCTCATCTGTACAATGGGGATGGTAACAGTACCAAATGTATAGGGTTATTGTGAGGATTATATGGGGTAGTGCATGTCAAGTGTCCAATAAATTTTAGAACTGCTAATATCCTATTCTTGCATCCACCTCATCTGGCCCCTCAGGGCCAAGCCCAGAACTAGGCTATGAGAGTCAAAAAGCGCTCGGGAGCTGACCCCTTGAACAACTGGTGGAAAGAATGCAACACAAGCAGTCTACACCTTCCGGGTCCCAGTCAATGCAATGAATCCTCACTGTGGCTTCCTATGGGTCGATACTACGCTTGAGCTAGAGACACAATGATGAGCAAGGTGGATATAGTCCCTGCCCTCCTGGCACTCCCATTCCAGAGGTGGGGCAGGCAAGTCAGGGAGCCCTCTCAGCACTGTTGAGGAGACGGCGACGTGGTAGAAGTGAGCTCAGGAGTCTGTGGGCCCAGAGGAGGCACTCCTAACCCAGCCTTAGGAAGCAGGGAGAGGAGGTGAGTCGGCAGCTGGGACCTGATGAGTGAGCGTGTGTGTGTGTGTGTGTGTGTGTGTGTGTGTGTGTGTGGAGGTGGAAGCCAGTGTCCCAGAAAAAAGGAGCCTCATGCACATACGCCTGAGGGAGGAGTAGGAGAACACACATGAGGCTGCAGGAGGGGAAAGAGGCCAGACCTCAAGGGCTTTATAGGTTTGTTCTGAAGACACTGGGGAGCCATTGAAGAGTAAAGAGCAGAAGAGTAGTAAAGAGAGACTTGCCTTTTAGATTGCCTAGTCAGTGTAGTGAATGGACTGGAGGGGTGAGGCCTGGAGGCAGGGGGATATACAATGGGGCCATTGGAGTAACCAAGTAACAGAAGATGGCAGAATATGGGATAAAGTTCAGTATTTGGGATGACACTAAGGCCACTCTAAAACAGTCCACTGAGCCTTCCCAGTCTTACCTTCAACTAAAACTGAGTTCTAAGAATCCAAGGAGATCCATGGGCCTGGACATGTCATGCTAAGCATAAAATGCAAGTGTGAGAAATTATTATCTCTGGGATAGTTAGTGATGGGTTTGCTAAACATACCCACGTAAGCCTCCTGCTGAATCTAAAACCAGCATCTCCTCTTTGAGAAAGGCCTGAGAATTTATTTCAGTTTGTCCCCAGAGAATCCTAATGGATACTTGCAACTGGGGACACAAAATTGAATTCCATGCCATCCATTCCAACTAGATGTCTTCACTGTTTTACCCCCGTGGGGCTTCTGGATGAAGCACACACATACACACACACACACACACACACACACACACAGTCCAGCCTAAAGACTGTGGGTGGTGTGGAGGATATAGGTAGTCCCTAATTTTCACTTTGAAGATTAGAGGGGATATGGTATAAAGGAAATATTAGAATCTATTTCTGCACTTAGAAGCCTCAAAATCATTTAAATGCCAACAATCATGCTTCTTTTCTTGTCTACTAGTTCTGGCTTCCTGAGGTCCAGCCTAGCTGTCCACAAGGAGCTATATTGGGGTGGGGTGAGGAGTATTGTTAGCATTTGGAGTTTAATTGCGGTACCCTTAAGAACTTTAGCAAAACAGTGGGGCGCCTAGGTGGCTTAGTCAGTTAATCGTCCGACTTCAGCTCAGGTCATGATCTCACAGTCTGTGAGTTTGAGCCCCACGTCAGGCTCTGTGCTGACAGCTCAGAGCCTGGAGCCTGCTTCGGATTCTGTGTTTCCCTCTCTCTCTGCCCCTCCCCTGCTCATGCTCTGTCTCTCTCTGTCTCAGAAATAAATAAAGACATTAAAAAAAATTTTTAATGCCCTCAGGGGATGAATTTAAGATCAATATAAAATAGATCAGTGCAGAGTTGCAAAGTTATCTAAATATGACTAGATGCCTCCCAGACCTACAAGATTTAACTCAGAGCTATTGAAAGATCTAAAGAAATAACAAACTCCATTTCCAGGCAATATGGCAGATTAAATGTACAGAAATGCTATCTCAGTACAAACACCTGAAACCTGCTGGATAAAATATTAAATTCTCTTTGTATACATGGACAAGTCATTAGACATTCACTTTAATTGTCAATCATAAGAAAGGGTTTTCACTCTGAGAAATAAAGAAAAGTACTCTTCTATGCTCTGTATATCTAATATCTGGAATAAAATAAAAATTTATAAGACATTTAAAGAAGCAAGCGCGAAATATTATTATAACCAAGAGGAAACACAGCCAATAGAAACAGATCCAGAAGGGATAGTTATTGGAATTGGCAGATAAGGACTTCAGAACAACTATTATAAATATGTTTAAATTTTTAGAGGTACAAAAAGATAAAGAGATTGGGCATTTCTGCGGAAAACTGTAAACTCTGAAAAATAACAAAGTGTAAACTCTGAAACTAAAATATGTGAAATAAAAAATTAATTAGATGAACCCAACAGTGGATTAGTCAATACAGAGAAAAAGACCAGTGAACTTGAACACAAATAAATTGAAGTTATCCAAAGTGAGGAACAGAAAGAAAAAGAATTGAATAAAAGTAAACAAAACATCAGTAATAATGATGTTTAATACTGTAAAATATAAAACAGCCTAACATATGTGTAATTTAAGTCCCAGAAAGAGTGGAGAGACAAAATGAGACTTAAGAAATATTTGAAGAATTAACGACCAAGATTTTTCCAAATTTGTTTAAAAAAAAAAATACAGATCCAAGAAGCTCAATAAGTCTCAAGCAAGATTTAAGGAAGAAAAGAAAGAAAGAAAGAAAGAAAGAAAGAAAGAAAGAAAGAAAGATGTCATTGTAAAATTCTTGAAAAACAAAGATGAAATCTTTAAAAAAAAAAGCCAGAGGAAAAGAAACATATTATATTGAAGAGAATAAGAATGAAATTGATTGTAATACACAATGCAAGTAATAAGAAAGTTGAACAATCTTCTAAGTACTGGGGTGAAAAAACTGTCAACCTAGAAATCTATATTTGGAGAAAATATCCTTCAAAACAGAAGGCAAAACAATGATATCTCAAGATAAACAAAAAGTGAGAGAATTTGTAGCTCCCAGATGCACCTAAAATAAATTAGTTGCTAAAAAAAAAAAGTGGGGGGCCTCTGGGCAGAAGAGAAATGATATTAGATAAAAAGTTGAATCTATGAGAAAGAATTGAAAGTGCCAGAAAAAATAAACATGAAGGTAAAAACAAAAGTCTATTTTTTCTCTTTGCTTAATTTTTGAAAGACAACTGAGAGTGTCAGTGAAAGAATGTGTGGTAAGGTTTATAATATATAACAAAAGTAAAATACAAAAAAAATAATAGTGTTGACGACAAGAGAGGGTTAATGGAAGTGTACTTTTGTAGAGTTTTAGCTTAAATATGAAGTTTTATATTATTAATTGAAGATATATTGTGATAAATTAAGGATGCATGTTTCAATGTCTAGAGCAAACAAAAAAATAATAAAGTAAAAATGCAGAGCTGAAAGACCAACAGAGGGTATTTAGAAGAATAGTTAAAAGCCCTTGATTAATTTTTTAAATGCAAGAAAAGAAAATCAAAGGAACAAAAAACCAGATAAAAATAGAAAACAAATAGCAATATGTTACATTTAAGCCCAACCATATTAATAATTATACCAAATGTAAATAGGCTAACAGCTCCATTTAAAAGACTTCTGCTTTTGGCCAAGATGGAGTAACAGGAACTGTATTTACCTTCCCACTGGAACATCAATATGTTAAAACTGTTTTCAAGATGAAATGAACATCTGGAACAGGCGATGGTGATTCCTGAGAGATGGAAAATATATAGAATGACCATATATTTGTCTTATTTATGCCCTGAGGGTGTTGCCAGAGAAACTCGGACAAGCCCAAAACATTCCTTGAGCTGAGGAGACAGAGCTAAGAACCCAAGCAAAGGTACCTAGAGTTTGATGGATAGAGTATTAGAGAGGAGACAGCTACATGGAGGAGGAACACTGGAGTTCTGCAGAGGGACCTCTCCATGTCTTCCACAGAGTACTGATAAACATATGTGTATGAGGAAAGTGCTTGAGGCCAGAGAAAGAACCACTTAAAGGGATTAGAGGGAACAGTACACAGAGCTCAAAAAGAATCAGGAATAGGGACTGTTCTCACCATAAAGACTGAAAAAACTCATAATTCAAGAACAGAGTACTCAGAAGGGTCTTACTTCAGTGGGAGAAGAGGATAATTAGCTTTAGAAGAAACACTGTTCATGTCCCATCTAAGAAATCATAAAAGAAAGACCTAAAAGGGTTAAAATGGTTCTAAGTAACTAAAGTTTATCCCAGAAAGAAAAGACCCTCAAGAATATAGGAGTGTAAAAATGTACAACCAATAACATCAAATTCAAAATTTTTGGTCTTCAACAAAAAATTACCAGCCATCCAAAGAAGAGGACATAAAATACGTGATACATAATGGAGGGAAAACTCAATAAAAACTGACAAAGAACTGACACAAATTTCAGAATTGACAGACAAGGACATTAAATTAGCTAATACAGTTACATTCCAGTTGTTCAAAAAGTTAAGTAAAGGTATTAAAGATATAAAAAAAAATCATGATGAATTTATAGAGATGAAATCTACACTGTCTGAGATGAAAAAATAGTGAATGAGATTAAATGTATTTTAGGGGCATCTGGGTGGCTCAGTTGGTTGAGCATCTGACTTCGGCTCATGTCATGATCTTATAGTTTGTGGGTTCAAGCCCTGAGTCGGGCTCTGTGCTGATAGCTCAGAGCCTGGAACCTGTTTCAGGTTCTGTGTTTCCCTCTCTCTCTGCTCCTTCCCCACATGCACCCTCTTTCTCTCTCTCAAAAATAAATAAACATTTTAAAAAAATTAAAAAAAAAGTATTTTAGATATGGTGGAAGGAAATATTAGTGTATTTGAAGACAGTAATGGAAACTATTACCATGAGACATAGAGAGAAAAAAATAACTTAAAAAATGAAAAGAGTATGAGTGAGCTGTGGGACAATTTCAAGTGGTATAATATATATGTAGTTGGAGTACCTGAAGGAATAACAGAGACAGAAAAAAATATTTGAAGACAGAATGGCCACAAACTTTCTAAATTTAGTGAAAACTATAAATCCAAAGACCTAAGAAGCTTAACAAATTTCTATCTCAATAAACCTGAAGAAAACTACACCAAGGCATATCATAATCAAACTTACTCAAAACTGGTGATAAGGAAAATACCTTAAGAGCAGCCAGAGGGCAGGGGGAAAGACACTTTACATGCAGAGGTTCAAAGATAAGGATGACATCAGATCTGTTTTTGAAGACAATACAAGCAAAGAGACAATAGAGCAACATCTTGAAATTTAAAAAGAAAAAAAACCCTAATAACCTAAAATTGTATACTTATCCAATATGTCTTTCCAAAAAAAAAGTCAAAATAAAGACTTTTTCAGACATACAGAAAGTGAAAGAGTTCATCACAACTCAACTACAGAATAATAAATGTCTTTAAAAGTCCTTCGTTGAGTAGAGGGAAAATGATGCTAGAATTAAGCCTGGATCCACTTGAAGGAAGGAAGGGCTCTAGAGAAGACACTCAATTGGTAAATATAAAAGATTTACTGAAGTGATAATTTAGTTTTAAAATAAACATGATAGTATAGAGTGGTTCAAATCTTACATATTAGTAAAATGTGTAAAAATAGCATAAAGACTGTGAGGGGAGAAATGGAAGCATACCACTCTAAGGTTCTTAAACTGTATGAAGTGGCTTAATATTATTTAACAGTAGGTTGTGACAGGTTAAAGATGATATTATAAACGCTAAAACAACCACTAAAGTTACCAGAGAGCTATGGTTAATAATCCAACAAAGAAGATGAAATAGAATCATAAAAAGTTTCAATCCAAAAAAAGGCAGAAAAAGAGGGAAGAGAAAACAACAGACGGGAAAAATGGAAAACAAATATCAAGATGATAGACTTAAACCTAATTATATAATCACATTAAATGTAAATGTTCTAGAAACCCCCATATAAAGGGCAGAGATTTTTAGGTTGTATTTAAAGAAGAAGAAGAAGAAGAAGAAGAAGAAGAAGAAGAAGAAGAAGAAGAGGAAAAGACACAGTTACATCCTGCCTATAAGAAATATATTTTATATATAAAGATAAAAATAAATTGAAAGTAGAAGGATGAGAAAAGAGATGAGAAAAGAGTCATTCCCAATCAAAAGAAAGCTGGAATGGCTATATGAATATCAAACAAAGTAGATTTCAGGGCAAAGAGCATTACTGGGGAAAAAGAAGCTCATTTTAAGTTAAAAAATTTTTTTTTAATGTTTATTTATTTTTGACAGAGAGAGAGACAGAGACAGAGACAGAGGGTGAGCAGGGGAGGGGCAGAGAGAGGAAGACACAGAATCCAAAGCAGGCTCTAGGCTCTGAGCTATCAGCACAGAGCCTGATGCAGGACGCAAACCCACAAACCACAAGATCATGACCTGAGCCATCCAGGGGCCCCAAGAAACTCATTTTATTAGCTAAATTAGATAGAGTTCAATTCATCAAGACATAACAACTCCAAATGTTTATACACCTAATACAGAGCTTCAAAACACATGAAAAAAACTGATAGAATCGAGCTACAATGAGAAATAGACAAATCCATCCTTATAATAAAAGATTTCATTACTCTTCTCTCAAGAGTAGATAGAATAAGTAGACAGAAAATCAGTAAGGATATAGAAGACTTGAACAACACTATTAACCAACTTGACCTAATTGGCATTTATACAGCACTCCACCCAACAACAGCAGAATACACATTCTTTTCAAGTGCACAAGGAACATTTACCAAGAAAGACCATATTCTGGGCTATAAAACAAGCCTAATAAACTTAAAAGGATTCTAGTTATACAAGTACGTTCTCTGACCACAATGAAATCAAATTATAAATTAATAACAAAGATCTCTGGAAAATCCACAAATATTTGAAACTAAATAACACGTTTTTAAGTAATTGAGGGGTCAAAGAAAAAATCAAAAGGGGAATTAGAAAGTATTTTAAACGGAATGAAAGTAAAAAGGCAACATATCAAAATTTGTAAGCTATCACTAAATCAGTACTTATAAGGGAATATGTAGCTCTAGTTGCCTCTATTAGAAAAAATTCTCAAATTAATGACCTCCGATTCTACCTTAAGAAACTAGAAAAAAAAAGAACAAATTAAACCCAAAGAAAGCTAAAGAAAAGAACTAATAAAAAATCACTATAGAAATTAATGAAATAGGGGTGCCTGAGTGGCTCAGTTGGTTGAGTGTCTGACTTCAGCTCACATCATGATCTCACAGTTTGTGAGTTCAAGCCCTGCATTGGGCTCCATGCTCCAAGCAGTGCAGGACCTGCTTGGGATTTTCTCTCTCTCTTCTCTCTCTCTGCCCCTCCCCTGCTTGTGCTCTCTCTCTCTCTCTCTCTCTCTCTCTCAATCTCTGACAAATAAACTTTAAGCAAACAAACAAAAAAGAAATCAATGAAATATAAAACAGAAAAACAATAGAAAAATCAATGAAACCAAAACCTGGCTCCCTGAAAATATCAATACATTTAAAAATTTCTACCTTAACTGATCAGGAAAGAGGAAGAGATTATACAAATAGCCAATTTCAGAAACAAAGAGAAGTGACATCACTGCAGATTATATCCCTAAAACTCATAAAGAAAATAATTTTTCAGTTAAAGATTATCCCAAAAACAAAACTCTAGACTCCAGATGGTTTCATTGGTATTACTGAACATTTAAGAAAGAAATAATATCTGTTATACACAAACACTTCCAGAAAATTGAAGAGAGGGAGTATTTTCCAATTTACTCTTCAAGGCCAGCAGTATCCTAATGCCAAAACTAGGCTAATAAACAACAATATAAAAAAACCTACAGACCAATATCTATCATGAATCTAGATGCAAAAATTCTAGGGGCACCTGGGAGGCTCAGTTGGTTAAGCATCTGACTTCAGCTCAGGCCATGTTCTCACAGTTCATGGGTTTGAACCCCGCATCAGGTTCTGTGCTGACAGCTCAGAGCCTGGAGTCTGCTTAGGATTCTGTGTCTCCCTCTCTCTCTGCCCCTCCCCTACTCGTGCTCTGTCTCTCTGTCTCTCAAAATGAATAAACCTTAAAAAAATTTATAAAAAAAATTCTAAACAAGATTTTTGCCTATCAAATCCAACAATATGTAGAAAAAATAATGCATTATGATGAAATGGGATTTAATCCTAGGCATACAGGTTGACTTAATATCAAAAATTAATCAGTGTTACTCACCATAGTAAAAACTAAAAAGAAAAACCATTTGATCTTCTCAATAGATACAGAAAAAAGAATTTGACAGAAATCCAACATTTACTCCTGATTGAAAACAAAACAAAACAAACTCTCAGCAAACTAAGAATAGAAGGGAATCCCCCAATCTCATAAAGAATGTTTATTTAAAAACCTGCAGCTAACATCATACTTAATCCAGAAAAACTGAATCTTTTCTCCCTTAGATCAGGAACAAACCAAGGATGTTGGTTTTTAACACTTCCATTTAGCATTGTACATGAGACAATCTGTGCACTTTATTATGTTAATTATACCTCAATAAGATCGTCTTCATAGGCAGAGATTATTGATTAGATTTTAAAGTGATATTGAAATGTAAACCATAATCAACAATTCCCTGTAAATATGAACACTCAGGACAAAAAAAAAAAAAAAAAATCAGACACAAGAAATAGGAGGACTTACCATCAAGAGAGTTCCAAAGAATGGTTTTCTGAGAAAATGATAATTATCTCAGAAGAAAATTTTGAAATGTGAGCAGGAATGTAAAATAAGGGAAAAGGTAAATGTGGGCTAAATCCACACATACATTTTTATGCAACAAACACAATATGTATCTAGTTTGGCGGAGAAACAAACTAGAACAACGATAATGATCAAAATAACATTTTAGGAGAACATAATTAGAATTACAGCATTTGAAGATTATTTTATTGTTTAGTAGGAAGGCAGAGATATTAATTAACTTTCTATCTTATTTAGTTCAATCTGCATGCTACAATTTCTGGAGCAACCAACTGGACATTTAAAATAAATTTCTAGGGGTGCCTGGGTGGCTCAGTCGGTTAAGCGTCCGACTTCAGCTCAGGTCACGATCTCACGGTCTGTGAGTCCGTGAGTTCGAGCCCCGTGTCGGGCTCTGGGCTGATGGCTCAGAGCCTGGAGCCTGCTTCCGGTTCTGTGTCTCCCTCTCTCTCTGCCCCTCTCCCGTTCATGCTCTGTCTCTCTCTGTCTCAAAAATAAATAAACGTTAAAAAAATTTTTTTTTAAAAATAAAATAAATTTCTAAACAACTCCTTGATCTAAAAAACAGTGATATATTTAAATTTTTAAATGGTTAAAGCTAAATCATAATACAATTTCTATAACATTAAAAAGCTAAACATTTAAGAGCACAGCCCTCCCCCATTAAAATAAAGGATATAATAATAAGAAGAGAAATTAATGAAAAATAAAGCATATAATAAAAAGGATCGGTAAGGTCAAAAATTTTCTCTTTGAAAAGGCTAATAGACAAATCACTAGCTACACTAATCCAAAGAAAAAATGGGGCAATAAATAATATTAAGAATGAAAAAGATACATAAACACAAATACAGATGATATTAAATAGATAATCCAAAGATATTGTTAAAAAAAAAACTTTGCCAATTGATTTGAAAACTTTAACAAAGGAACAAATTCCTCAGATAATATAACTATTAAAACTGACTCAAGAGTAAAATAGAAAATGAAGTAACCTAATGACCACCGAATAATCAAGTCAATAGTTTAAAATCTTCTTACCAAGAAAAGGCAGGGCTAAACATCTGTGACAAGTAAGAAAGTGTTATAGGTACAGGAATAGACCAAAAAAATAGACCAATATAAAAGAATAAGGAGCCCAGAATCAGACTTGTGCAAATAAGGGCACTGGGTTTATGCCAGAGTGGCACTGAAGATAGGTGATAAGAGATGGACATTGGTACTGGGACTATTATCTATCCATATGGCAAAAGAATGAAATTGGATTCCTATTTCATGACATCACAAAAATAAACTTCAGGTAGATTAAAGTCTTAACTGTAAAAACCAACATAAGGGAATACTATTATGACTTGGGAGAACGGAAGGATTCCTCAAATAAGATCCAAAAAGTAAAAATCATTAAAGATTAATAAAATCAAGTATGTTAAAATTAAGAACATCTGGGAGTAACGATGGCTCAGTCAGTTGAGTGTCTGACTCCTGATTTCAGCTCAGGTCATGATCTCACAGTTCATGTGTTTGAGCCCCTTCATCAGGCTCCTTGCACTGAAAGTGCAAGTTTAAATAAACTTAAAAAAATTAAGAATATCTGTTTGTAAAATGATACCGTAAGTAAGATGAAAAGGCAAATCACAAATTGAATGTATTTACAACACATCTAACTGACAAAAGAATATCCAGAATATATAAAGAACACCAATAAGTCAATAAGAAGACAAGTTGCACAATAGGAAATGGATAAAAATCATAACCTCTTCAGAGAAGAGGGAAAATCAATGGCCCATAGAATATGAAGATATGCTCAACCTCAATAATCTTAGAAATGCCAACTACAATCCTGATGAAATACCATGCTACACCCATCGGAGCCTTACACTGACCAATGTTGGTGAGAACATAGTCATGGAAATTCTCATAAACTGCTGGTGGGTTTTACTTTTCCCATATAAATTGTATAACCATAAGGCACTCAACAGCATTTGTAATTAATGACCCACAGTTTCTGTGCATGAATATGGATGCCTCTCAGAATCATAAAGAGCGTAAGAGAAGAAAGTCATGCAGTAGAATTCGATTTAGATGAAGTTTAAAATCAGGCAAAACTAAACAATGTATTTTTAAAGAATATATACATATGTGGTAAAATGGCAAAGAAGAGAAATAATAAATGATAGGCACAAAATTAAGGATAATAGTTTCTTGGAGTTTGGGGGTGAGGGTTGACAGGGATGCAGGAGAAATCACAGGAGAAATCTGTTTCTTAAGCTGAGTGGACAGTAGCTGGATATTGATCTTCTTTGTATCAGATATATGTTATCTGTAATCTTCTTTGTGCGTGATACATTTGATAATGTATTTTTATTTTTATTCTTTTTAAAGCTTATTATTTATTTGGAGAGAGAGAAAGAGCATGTGAGCAGTGGAGGGGCAGAGAGAGAAAGCGAGAATCTCAAGTAGGCTCCACTCGGGGCAGATAGCACATTTTTAAATAAAATAATTTAAATATAATAATTTAAAAGAGCCTAGGTTAATATTAATATATAAAGAGTTCTTATAATAAAGTAGTATGGGTTTGAGATGCCTGGGTGGCTCAGTTGGTTAAGTGACTGACTTTGGCTCAGGTCACGATCTCGTGGTTCATGAGTTCGAGCCCTGCATCGGGCTCTGTGCTGACAGCTCAGAGCCTGGAGCATGCTTGGGATTCTGTGTCTCCCTCTCTCTGCCCTTTCCCTGATCTTGCTCTGTCTCTCTTTCTCTCTCAAAAAGAAATAAACATTTTTAAAAAAAAATTTTAAGTAGTAAAGGGAAGTTCAGCAATCTAACAGAAAGATGAGCAAAGGATCTGAATGATTCACCTTAAACACTGAATGACTGAACATACAAAAAGGTGCTCAACTTTACTTATAATAAAAGGAGTGCAAATTAAATCATAAGATACAAGTTTTCTCCTATCTGATTCTCTCTCTTTCTCTTACTTTCTGAAATATATGTAGGAAGGAGGCACTTTTATACAAGGTTGATGAGAGTATAGACTGGTACATGCCTTACAAGGACAATTTGGTAAAACCTATCAAAATTTAAAACACGTTTTAGGAATTTATTCTATAGATATAATTACTCCTGTGTGCACAGGAGCAAGGTATTTAATCCCTCTGTACCCTGGTTTCCTTATCCATAAAATGATAATAAAAGCACCTGCCATCTAGATTTACTTTTAAGATTAAATAGGTTAATACAGAAAAGTGTATAAAATGGTGCCCAGTACTTGCTAAGAGCCCAACAAATGTTAATCGCTATCATTATTATTATCATTATAAGAGTCTTTTCTGCATTATTTGTAGACATCAGGAGTGGAAACACCATAAATGGTCATCAATTACAATCTGATTAAGTTATAGTGCATTCCTACAACGAACATTATGTAGCCATCTGGTAAACTGAGGACCGGATGTCAGAGAGGATATAGCCTTCTGTGCTGTTTGAACTTCTCCCCATGTATGCTGGATGTATGCATGAAGGAGAAGAGGAGGAGAGAAGGGGGGAGATGCAGCGGGAAAAGAGGGGGAGGAGGAGTGGGGAGGGGAAGCCGTGAGCATCCGGCCTGAGCCCTCTGAGCGACAGTGTTGGTCTCACTGCACCTTCATGTTTGGTGCGTCAGACTCCGGGGCTCCATCGACCTAAGTCCATCCCGAGGCAGGGATCTGTCTGGTCTTATTGTGGAGGCAAACTCGGGATTCTGCAAAGGAACATGACACATCCCAGACAGTGAGGTGGCCCTGGACGGTGGCAATGAGATGAGTGTTCCCTGGAGGGGCAAGAAGGGTGGTCACATGTGGGCCCTCCATTTCCACCCCCAGACCGCAGGACTCTCCTCCCAGGTCTCCCGCACCCATGGCTTTGCCAACCTCACCCTTGGGAGCTGTTTGGCACCAGGTCCCTGGAAGAGTGGCCCACCCCCTGCTTCCCCCTTCCTGGGCTTCACCACCTCACCCGACTCCCAGCCTCTCATCCTGTAGACTCACAGACTCTCTTTCTAGAATGATCACAGAGACCACTCTTCCAGCCACTGTTGCCCAGGCCAGATGCTCACAGCAGCTGGACCAACACACCCAAGTAGGTGATTCAGAGGACAGCATGGGCTCAGAAACACGGGTGAGAGAGAGGAACGCCTCCCTCGTCTCCCCCTCCCCTTCCTCCCTTGTCTAGACCAACCTTCCAGCAAAACAATGGCATCCACCATTTATG
The DNA here is from genome assembly GCF_046562875.1 of Panthera onca. Classification (NCBI taxonomy): domain Eukaryota; kingdom Metazoa; phylum Chordata; class Mammalia; order Carnivora; family Felidae; genus Panthera; species Panthera onca. Next base: position 61,616,092 of record NC_138339.1, on the reverse strand, counting down.
GAGTGCTTACTAAGTGTCAAACCTGCTCTAAGCCATTCCGTATCCTAACAGTGTTGGTCCTCACACCTTTGGGGGACATCTGAGATGCAGAAGGGTCAAAGTACTGCCTTGGGTCACACAGCTAGAAAGCAGTGGATTCCAGATTTGAAGGCAGATCACAGATCTCTGTCTCTCCAGAGTTCATGCTCTTAAATCCTGGGATGAAGTGCTTCCCACGGACTCCTCCCGAGGGGCAGCTGGCGGGGAAACGTCCGTGGCTGTCACCGTTTGTGAGGAGTGAGGTTGGAAGATGATGGAATTTTAGTGCTGGCTTCGCTTGTCTGAAATATCTTTTCTGGGGGAAAAAACCTCACTCTGTCCTATGGTGTGCCTTTGGCTTCCCTCTCCCTCGCCAGTGCTAAAGTACAGCATATTCTCCCCAGAGTGGCCTGGGATGGGTGGAACTCACATGGAAGCAACACCCTGCCATTGTAGAGCCAAGCCTCGTTGCCGATACCTCCCCACCCACTCCTGCAACATCTTTCAGAGCGGAGTTTGGGACTGGAATTCTCCATCTCTAATTGCGATTTCTCCTGGTTGAAGTATGAAGGGGACTTGGCCACATTAAAATTTTATATTTTCCTCAGTATAAAGAACTTGCCCGCCTCCTCCTCACAACTAACTTTCAATGAAGAAAACAGCCTTTGGTATTTGGACACAGCATCACCCATTTCTCCCCAGTCTGATAAAGGGGCCCATTACTTGATGAAATGACAGAAAAAAGGAACCAAGAGGGGCGCCTGGGTGGCTCAGTCGGTTAAGCGTCCGACTTCGGCTCAGGTCATGATCTCACGGTCCGCGAGTTCAAACCCCGCGTCGGGCTTTGTGCTGACAGCTCAGAGCCTGGAGCCTGCTTCGGATTCTGTGTCTCCCTCTCTCTCTGCCCCTCCCCCACTTGTGTTCTGTGTCTCTCTATCAAAAATAAGTAAAATGTAAAAAAAAAAAAATTAAAAAAAGAAAAAGAAAAAAGGAACCAAGAAAGGGCTGTGTGGTCAAAGGCAGGTACGTCTGTATGCACGGACGTCTCTGGACGTCCTCTGTTGACTGCATCGCCTTCTCTGGTCGCTGGATGTGGAAAGTTCTCTTGGGGGTGACTGATTTGCTTCAAGACCTTGGGTGGGACCTCAGGAAGCTCTGGGGCCTCTTTTCCCACAGAGAGGGAAGGATTAGCAGGTGAGGAGATGGGAGACTTCAAATCTTATTATTTTTTTGAGCAAACATGATCAAGAAGTTAGTAAAAAAAAGACTCTTCTGAAAGCTGAGGTAGTCAGGAGCTGCCTGGGTGAAGGTGACAAGGAGGGAGAAATAAGGGATTTGGCCCGAGACTGAGTGAAAAGAATGAGGAGGTAAAAGATGGTGAGGGGGGTCCAGCTCTGGCTCCACAGAAGCAGCCTTCAGGGCTTAGACGCCTTCCCTGTTGGAGTTGGTGGGAGCCCGAGGAATGACCTCAGGGCTATGTCGTGGCCTCACCCACCCTCCCCACGGCCACATCCACTTCTGGGCAGATGTCACAGCTCATCTAATGCCTCCTCTGCACTGACACACACCCTCACTTGTCAGCCTGCAGAGAGGTAAGGAGCTCAGTGCTGGTGTCTGATTTAGGTCCTCGGTTAGTGTGTGATTTAGGTCCTCGGTTTCCTCATCTCTTAAACAGAAGCAACGATACTCCCTGAGACCCATGGTTTGGGGCTGAGCTGTGTTCCTGGCTGGAGTAAACACACAATAAACAGCATCTTCTGCTGTTGTTATTAGCATTCCTATTCCTTTCCCTCCCCTTTCAGCCCCACGCTGTCCGGAAGCAATTCAGAAAGGAAAATTATCGAGTTTCTGCCTGTGTGATGACGTCTTCACAAAGATCAGGAAAACATGGATAGGAAAGCAACTTTTAGCTTCCATCCCCAAAGCAGCAACCTGCTGCAGACATAAGAGCTGGAGACACTTTGAATCTGGGAGATGCTTCTGTTTTCCTGTTCTTTCCATAATCTCCATCTAGCCATCGTTTCCTTTCTCTTTGGTTCTTTACTTTTTTTTTTTTTATCAGCTCTATTCTGCACTCTGAAAAGTATATGAAGTATGATGTACTCTGCTGAGGTAGGCAAACACCAGCATTTCCATGGTTTTACTCAAAAGGACTTACTTTCTTTGTAAAGTCAAAGCTGGTGTTCCTCAGCAGCAATGGGGTGCCCGAGAGGGAAGCCCCTGCTCCCGGGTGTGACTCAGGGATCCAGAATGATGGCAACTCTCCCGTCTTCATCACCAGGCTCCCTCACTCACCTTGGGAATCAACACGCAGGCAGCAGATGAAAGGAGAGGGTGGTTGGAGAGGCCAGGACCGGAAGTGGCACAAAGTACTTCCACCCATGTTCCATCGGCCAGAGCTCAGTTTCACGGCCAAGTTCACTGCAAGGGAGGCTGGGAAATGTGGCATGCGTGTGGGTCCAGGACAAAGAGGAGACAGTGGCCAGCCTTGGCATCTGTGCGGTTGAAAGCACACGTCCACGGTGTCACCTGCCAGGCCAAAAAGCAAGAAACCTTAGTGTCCCTTTCATATCACATGCCCTCCCTTCCCTCTGCAGTGACCACTCTCCTGACTCTTCTGATAATCACTTCTCTGTTTTTTCTTGTGGTTTTCCACATATGTACTAATTCCTGGGTCTTTCATCACAAAAAAAAAAATTAAGCTGGAGCGCCTCAGTGGCTCAGTCAGTTAAGCGTCTGACTTCGGTTCCAGTCATGATCCCATAGTTTGTGAGTTCGAGCCCCATGTCTGGCTCTGGGCTGACAGCTCAGAGCCTGGAGCCTGCTTCAGATTCTGTGTCTCCCTCTCTCTGTGGCCCCTCCCCTGCTCGTACTCTGTCTCCCTCTCTCTCTCTCTCTCTCTCTCTCTCTCTCAGAAATGAATGAACATTAAAAAAAAAAGCTACTTTGTTTTTTGAAGTTTATCTTTGAAAAACAGTTTCCATGGTGACTTAAAAGTCTCTCTATCTGGATGCAAACTATGCATAATGGTAGTAGTCAGTATCATTTAAAGAGCACTGACTAATTCAGGCACAGTGCTAACCGTTCTGCATGGAATTTCTCATTTAATCCTGGTTACTCTGGGAGGGAGGTACGGGTATTACCCCTGGTCTCCAAATGAAAAACCTGAGCTTTGGAGGGTCACACGGCTAATAATGGCAGGGCTGGGATTTGATCCCAGAGAACAGCCTAAGCTTTTAATCTGCATAACACACTGCCATGGATATTGTGGGCATCTTGTTCTTACTACCCAATATCCATTCTCCCTTCCCTAACACATTTCTCTCAAAGAACTATCCTGTTGCCCACACTCGGTCTACAGGGTTAATGTGGGGTTCCATCTCCAGTCCCAAAATGGGCATGTGATATGGGCCTAGCCAATTCTAATATTGCATTTCCCTGGCCATGGTGATGTGTTCGGGGATGAGTATGTGACCCAGCCAGAATCAAGACCGTTGCAACTAGATGTGGTGTATTTTGGCAGAGCCACGAAATGAAGAAAAAGAAACTGGGGACTGATTACCTTTCTTGATGCCCTGGATCAAGCCATGCCTGAAGTCCTAACTGCTTTTGCATATATGAACTAATAAATTCCTTTTCCTGTTAAGCCAATTTGAGTCGGGCTTCTGCCCTTTAAGTAAAAATATCCCCAACCTTTACCCTGAGTAAATGATGTTCACAAATGCTGCAGGAAATGCATTGCATTCAGGATAAAGCGCTGTCAAAAGCCCTTCACAGTTAGTATTGATCATTTGAAGACTTAGACAATTCCTCTGCCAGGGATTAGACAATTCCTCTCCTCTCCTCTCCTCTCCTCTCCTCTCCTCTCCTAAGGAGAGAACAGAAAAAAAGAATCCTGCCCAGCTATAGGATAAGACCTCCCATTCTACCTCCACCTCCTGCAGAAGAGGTAAGGTAGAAAGGCTTCTCTCTGTGAATGGGGGCCAGTGAGCTATCTGATCCCAGGACGCTTGAGGATCTCAGTTTAAAGTCATAACAAAGCCAAAATTATTCTACACAGAGATTTTTAAAAAATCAAATATAAATCTAGAAGAACTCTAATTATGAAAAGAGTAACTTTCATTCATCACTGAAAATTATGTTGATGATCTTTATCAGCTACAATTCAGAAAACAAGACTCTTTCCCTTCTTCCTTTGGGATTATACCACTCCTTTTCTCTCCTGGAGCTAGGAAAGAAAACGTCCTCCTTGCCAGTTCCTGGTTACCCATGTAGTAGCTTCTGCCTACTGGCTCCAGCCCACCCTCATGTTTTGAGTATAATATGAGGCAAGCAAGGTGGCCAGGGTGAAACTTTAAGGAGGCCCTTACTCTCAGAGTCCGACAAGGGCAGGACCATTCCAAGTTGGCTGACTTTTATTTGGGACTGATAAGTCCCTGGAGATCTTGGGCACTTCAAGGGGAGGGAGGTGCCCCAGAGGCAGATTGTGGGTTTCCTGCCCATTTATCATTTGAGGACTCCAGTTGCTTTTAATCCGAGTTGAAAAGTAAAGGACAAACCTCAAGTATGTGAACTCAATCATAATGACTACTCCAGCGACATTCGAATTGTGCTGTATGTTCCACGATACAAGCTCTAGGTATGTAGATGGGGTTGGGAAGAAGCCAGGAGAGAGGGCAGTGACTTAATGGTGTTGTATGACTTTTGCAAAGAAATGGTCTACATCTTCCCGATAAGGTGCGCTTTCCTGACAGCGACTAACTTGACGAGTTCCCTTGAAAATTTCCTGTGATGGTTTTGTAAAGATGATTTTTCTTCTTTTTTGACCCTGCTTCTTCATTCAACAAACATTCACTGGATGCTTTCTATGATCCCAGCAGGCAATGAGCATACAGAGAAAAATAAGATGTTCTTTATTCTCAGAAAGGTCTTCAAAACAGACCTGTATGAGCCAGGTCTGTAACAGGTATATGTACAGGGATGGGTGAAGGCAAAGAACTGACTTTAAGGAAGTTCATCATGGCGCTAATTTTGATAATAAGACCCTTGAAATAATCTCAATGTCTAGCAGTCAGGACATGGTTGGGAATAACGTAAGTGTAAGGGGATAATATCAGTTAGTGTAATTGTATGGAAAACTATACAATTACAAGTTCTGTTTGTAACTAAAGGAAAATCTCCACTATCCCCCCAAATACACACACACACACACACACACACACACACTTCTTTTGTTTCTTACCGATCACATGCAGTAGTCTTAGACTGGCACCCCAGGGGTCGGTGCTGGCAGACATGTTACGTTATGCCTACATAGTGTTTAAATTTGGGTTTGTCTACATTTTTTAATGAAAGCATTCAAAAATTTCAGAAGATAAAATGGTTTTCTGGCTCCTTTTGAAGCATGAGAAGATGCGAGCCCCATTTCACACAGCAGTGCTTGCTGGAGCCGCGTGGTTGGCTCCCTCGGTAACGGGCTGACCAGCCTGCCATTGTCCCCACTCACCTGCGTCTCGCAGCACAGAGGCTGGGGTTACCGCTTATCATCCAACAACTGGCCTACTGTATCAGTGATGTCTTTCTGACCACTGCATGCATTTGAAATTTGACCTCTTTGGAAAAGACAGAATTGTCTCTGAGGATGAATATCTGGTAGAGGTGTATTGTGTGTGTGTGTGTGTGTGTGTGTGTGTGTGTGTGTGTGTTAAAGAGAGAGAGAGACAGGGATGCCTGTGTGGCTCAGTCGGTTGAGCATTCAACTTTGGCTCAGGCCATGATCTCACAGTTCGTGAGTTTGAGCCCCGCGTTGGGCTCTGTTCTCACAGCTCGGAGCCTGGAGCCTGCTTCGAAATCTGTGTGTCTGTCTGTCTGTCTGTCTCTCTCTGCTCTCCCCCACTCACATTCTGTCTCTCTCTCAAAAATAAACATTAAAAGAAATTTTTTTTAAAGAGAGAGAGACAGACTAAGAGAGAGATCCAGCAGCTGGCCTATGAATGAGCATTAGAAAAAGAGTCATGTCTACAACTCATAGTGGTGAAGAAATCTTAGAAGAGTAAGGTTTGGGCGGTGCCTGGGTGGCTCAGTTGGTTGAGTGTTTGACTCTTGATTTTGGCTCAGGTCATGATCTCACAGTTCATGAGATCGAGCCCCACAGTGGGCTCTGTGCTGACAATGCAGAGCCTGCTGGGGATTCTCTCTTTCTCCCTCTCTCTGCCCCTCCCTGATTCGTGCTCTATCTCTCTCAAAATAAATAAATAAAAACATTAGAAGAAGAAGGAGGAGGAGGAAGAGTAGGAGGGGTAGGGGGAGGAGGAGGAGGGGTAGGGGGAGGAGGAAGAGGGGTAGGGGGAGGAAGAGGAGCGGTAGGGGGAGGAGGAGGAGAGGAGGGGGAGGAGGAGGGGTAGGGGGAGAAGGAGGAGGGGGAGGAAGAGGAGGGGGAGGGGGAGGAGGAGGAGAGGAAGAGAAGAGAAGGGGGAGGGGAAGGAGGGCGAGGAGGAGGGGGAGGAGGGGGAGGAGAAGTAGGGGAGAAGGGGAGGGGGGAGGGGGAGGGGGAGGAGGGGGGAGGGGAGGAGGAAGGGAGGGGGAGGGGGAGTAGGGGAGAAGGGGGAGGAGAAGGGGGAGGAGGGGAGAAGGGGGAGGGGGAGGAGGGGGAGGGGGAGGAGGAGTAGGGGAGAAGGGGGAGGGGGAGGAGGAGGGGAGGGGGAGGAGGAGTAGGGGAGAAGGGGGAGGGGGAGGAGGAGGGGAGGGGGAGGAGGAGTAGGGGAGAAGGGGGAGGAGGAGGGGGAGGAGGAGTAGGGGAGAAGGGAGAGGAGGAGGGGGAGTAGGGGAGAAGGGAGAGGAGGAGGGGGAGGAGGGGAGGGGGAGGGGGAGTAGGAGTAGGGGAGAAGGGGGAGGGGGAGGGGAGGAGAGGGAGGAGTAGGGGAGAAGGGGGAGGGGGAGGAGGGGGAGGGGGAGGAGGGGAGGGGAGAAGGGGGAGGGGAGGGGGAGGAGGAGGGAGGAGGAGGAGGAGGAGGGAGGGGGAGGAGGAAGGGGGAGGAGGAGGAGGGGGATGGGGAAGAGGGGGAGGAGAGTAAGGCATGGTGGACCGACACCACCCCCTGGGTGGTTGTACAGAACACAGCATATCAAAGCCATACCCTCTCTGTTCAGTGGGCCTTGGGGCCAGCCAGCATGGCACTACTTCATGCCTGGGCAGATTAGACCTGCAGGAATGCCTCGCTACCTGGAATAGGGATGGGCCCTGGCACAAGACCAACACCTATGGGTCAGGAAAGCAATTTTCCAAAATCCAGGTGACATTTTGAATGGACAGGAGCAAAGAAGATCCCTTTTAGAAAAGATCCCTTTTAGAAAGATCCCTTTTAGAAAGATCAGCACCCTCTGGGGTGCCTGGGTGGATCAGTCGGTGAAGCATCCGGCTCTCGATTTCGGCTCAAGTCATGATCTCACGGTTCGTGAGTTCGAGCCCTGCAGCGGGCTCTGTGCCGACAGCTCAGAGCCTGGAGCCTGCTTCCGGCAACTAACTAGGCAAGCCTAGCCAGACTCGTCTGCAAGGCAAAGGACACACATCTTGTTCCCACTTAGGCAAACTAAGAGGGCAAAGAGGGCCAGCTGGAGCAGTGCTACCTGAATTGGGGTGACCCAAGTTCCACCGTGTCGTCCCTGGATCTGAAACTCAGGGGAAGCTAGAGCTGTTGGGGCAGGGCGTGGGCACGCTCCTGGAGCCATGTGTGTGAGTGTGTGTGTGTGTGTGTGTGCAGGTGTGCACCTGTATACCTCACTCAGTGTTGCCCAGGACGGCACCACACTCCAAGCACTGTGCTTTTGGAAATGAAGAGTCTGTCTTTCAACAAATGCTTATTGACTTGAGTCCCCACTATGTGCCACTCTTGAGGCACTAGGAATACAGCAGTGAGGCAGCAGTCAAGTGCCACACGGACCCTCATTCTAGTGGGGAGAGACAGTAAACAAGTAAACCATTGAGTAAATGAGGAAAGATATCAGGTGGTGAGAAAATCAAGCCAGGTGATATGGTACCTAGTGGAAAGAGTGGGAGCTAGTGAAGACTAAAGGGTCAGGACAGGCTGATCCTGACAATAATAGGCTAAGCTCCAAGCAGAGATACGTGCTACCATGGAGGAACCTAGGGTGTCTGGGGACCAGTAGGGGACCCAAGTGGTGAAGCAGTACGTGAGGCATAGAGTCCAGGAGATGAAATTAGAGGGGGAGGTAGGAGCCAGGCCGGGGAAGCCTGGTAGGCCCTCGTGAAAAGTTCCAACTTCATTCTCAGGGCTATGGGAAACCATTGAAGGTTGCAAACAGGGAAGTTCCATGATCACAGTTACTTAAGCTCCCCCTGGCTGTTCCATGGCATGTGGGTCACAGAGGGCACGAGTAGAAACAGGAAGGACCAGGGTGGGGACCAGCATCAGAGGTCCAGGCAGCAAAGATGGTGGGCAGAGGCCAGGCTCATTTCTTAGCTCAGCCCCAGGCTCTGTGGGTCACCCCTCTTTGCACCTCTTGTGATGAATGGCACAGCACTGGGAGCATACTCAGTATGCTGAGCTTTGGAGTCAGACACTGGCCAGCGGCCCTCTGGCCTTGGGTGAATCATTCACCTTCTCTGAGCCTCTGCTTTCTCAACTGTGACATGAAGGTTACAAGCTTTCCTTAGAGCATGGATGCAGCCACAGTACCCTATATGGGGCCATGTCCCTGTTCTCCCTGCCTAGTCTGGGGCCCCACCTGGGGAGCTACATAGAAAACCTGGGTCTGTGTCCCTGGGAGGGTCTAAGGAGGGGCTAGACTACTGAGCCCAACTCTAGGGTCCACTGGATCATCCAGGATGAAATCCATTGTCCCTTTTGGTCACCTTGGCCTTACCAGATCCCTCTGTCTCAATGGGGAAAGGGAAAGAAACAGGCCGGGCCAGGGCGGGAGCCAGCCCCTCTCTGAGAGACAGGGAAGGGGCCGGGTGGGGGAAGGTGGAGAATGTGACTCACTTGGTCAGCCACAGAGGATCCCAGGAGGAGATGTTCAGGAAGTGGACCCACCCTCCTGTTGTTTCAGTGAGGACATCTAGCCCAATCCTGCTCACATCCCAAACTCCCATACAGCGGGGAGGAGGAGGAGTTGAGCAAAGGGAATGGGGTCAATGGAAGGTTAAATGAGAACATACAGGGTCTTAGGGGGGTTAGGTTAGGCAATTCATCAGGTGTTGATGGACCTGTGAAGAGTCAGCCATCAGGGATCAGTGAGGGGGTCCTTGGGGTAAGTGGGGAGTAAACAATCAGTGGAAACCTTGGGGTGGTTGGAGAGGTCACTCAGAGGGCTGGGGTGATCAGCAGAGAAGCAGATGTCCCTCAGCACTCATGATGTCCTTGCACGTTGACCCAAAGGACACCCCCTGGAAGGCTTCCTATAAAGCCAGAGTACTGGGGAGTTAATACCTGTGGCAGGACCTCGCATCAGGTGGCTCCTGCCCCTCTGGTGGGCTGGGGCAGGTGTTCTACAGCATCTGGCAAGCTGTACCCTCAGTTTCCTGAATTGGTAACTGCACCCAATATTGACCTCCTGCCCTTGCCTGTCTCATGATCCCAATCTACTTGCCAGTACTTTCTGGAACCACATTCCAAATAAACTACTTAGACTCATACCCCCATTTCAAAGTCTATAGTGAGGGAGCCGAACAAAGAAAAGAGAGCATACAGAGGGGGTAGTTCTATGAAGTTGCAGGAGATCAGTGAGGGAGAGTGGCCAAGGTAGGAGGGAATAAACAGTGGGAGGTGGGGGTCAGCCTTTGTGCTGGGGCTGATGCCATGACATGACTCTGGTGCTGCGGTGGGGCTGTATGGGCCAAGCCTTGCTCTTATCCCTCTCTTTACTCCTCTGTAGGATGGAGCTCATCACCTGGGGGTGAGTGAGGATGAGGCCTGTGCTCAGGCCGTGCAGAGAGATCTCTTCCAGGACTAGAGTCATAGGGAGACCCCCCAGGCCCAAGCCCCTTGCACCTCCCAACTTACAAGGCCCGGTTGGAGGAGTCTCGGAATTCCCCCTTAGTTTTCCAGACACTTTGGGTCTGGATGAGGGCCCCAAGTACCAACGCCTTTGAACTGGGTTTAGTAGGTCCTCAGCAGAGGGTTCAGGAGAGCAGTAACTTTGCTGAGGGAGGCTGGACACTGCACTCAGGCAGAGAATGTCCAAGAAAATCCATTCCTTCCACGTGAAGGTACCAAGACTTCCTTTCTGCATGTCTCCCTTCTTAAATTCATTGATTCAGCAGATACTGATTGAGCACCTTTGGAGCACCCTAGATGTCAGGAGGACAAGGTAGGCATGACCCTCACCTTCACTGGCCTTTCAGTTACAGAAATAAACTAGACTAGAAACAAGACAATAGGCGAGATACTTTTTAAGGTACAAACTTGCAACACGTAGTAAATACGCCCTAGAAATCTGACGCACAGTAGAGAGAATACAGAGAACAGTATTGCATTACAGCTGTCAAACTTGCAAAGAGACTAGATCCTAATTATCCCAACCACGAAAAAGAAATAATAATTATGTAATGTGAGAGAGTGCAAATTATCACTACAGTGGCAAACATATCACAACATAGAAATGCATCAAATCTCCATGCAGTCTGCCCAGAGAAGGCCCCTGTGCCCAGGGGTAATGGATTCAGGGGACGCACACTGAGCTATCCCTGAGCCAGGCACAACTGCATGGAGAGACTCCTTTAATCCTCATCACTCGAGGGGCACCTGGGTGGCTCAGTGGGTTAAGCGTCCAACTTCAGCTCAGGTCATGACCTCACAGTCTATGAGTTCGAGCCCTGCGTCAAGCTCTGTGCTGACAGCTCAGAGCCTGGAGCCTGCTTCGGATTCTGTGTCTCCCTCTCTCTCTGCCCCTCCCCCGCTCATGCTCTGTCTCTCTCTGTCTCAAAAAGAAATAAAAACATTTTAAAAAATTAAAAAAAAAAATCCTCATCCCTCGGGGAGGAACATGTTAGGATTCTCTTTCACAGATGAGGAAACGGAGGCTCAGAGAGGACATGTTGCCCAAGGTCAACACAGCCAGTGAGTGGGGATGCAGGATTCCTATCCTGGTACACCTGGGTCCTGCCTTGAGGTCTTTGCCCGTGCCATTCTCTGAACAACATTCTACACCCTTCCTTCTCAGGTCCTGGCTAAATGCCACTCTCCCACCTCAGAAATCACCTCTTCCAGGAAGCCTTCCCTAACTGGCCACACCTGGGTTAAGGTCCTTTTCTGCATTTCCACAGGCCACTTGAAGACCAGCAACCGCATAGTGTTAAAATCATCTCTAGTTCTGGGAATGTCTTTTCTTCATGCCATTCCTGTGGTTCCAGCAGAATCCGCCAGGCTAGTAAATTGTCTCTCCCCTGGCCACTATTGATTGGTCGAGGGGCAAACACCTGATACAAGCTAAGCCAATTAGAACCCTTCCCTGGGACCTTGAAATTGGAAGCGAGAAAGAGGAGTCCTCCCTGTGCAGGTGTCGGAGCTGAAAGCCTATGAAGCACTTCCTGGGTTTCCCACCCCAGGCTCAGGCTATGACTCCAGCCCATCCCTGGCGTGAATTCAGCCCTTGAAGGCCAGACCGCCCACAGTAGCCCTCTCATTTCTGTTACTCATAACTGAAAGACTCCAAATACAAGGTGCTTAGTAAACATTTATTAAATGAACGAGTTTCAATGAGTCCTTCCTTGGTGGTATGTTGATTTGGAAAAAAAAATAACAATAAAGCTGTTTTTGTCCGAGACTGAAAAACCCAGCTGGCAGGCTCCTTGGGTCCAGCAAGGAGGAAGATGACAGGCCAAGCCCCAGCAAGAGGCCCCATTGCATGGGCTGGGGCTGGGGGAGGGGGGGAGGGTGGGGAACAAGCACATCTTCCTAGGCTGTCCTCCCTCTCCGGGGAGTCACCCTCAGACAGAAGGTCACAGGTCTGAAATGGGTCCCTCCCAGTGACCTGGCCAGGCCTTGGGTGTGAGCTGGAGGAAGAGGCATGAGTTTGTCTGGGAGCCAGAGGTCACCAGTCAGAGCGGATGCTTTGAATTTAGACCCGGGTTTATGAGCCGCAGCGGCCGCCAGCAGAGGACAGGGCCCAGCCCTTCCCAGGCCAGGGGCCGCGAGGAGGAAGGCACTTTTAATGGAGTGCCTGTTTCTCCCAAATATTACGCTAGGCAAGGAGTTTGGACTAAAATGAAAGCAGAGGGTCTAATTTTAGACAGTACCTATGAATGAAACTTGACCCAAGCTGGGGAGAAAATATCTTCCACGAGCCCGTGCCAGGACCAGTGTGTGTGATTTTCTGCTAAATTAGGCAGCTCCTGCAAACAGGTTACTGCGGGGACTCGGGCTTTTTTCCCCTCTTCTCTCCACAAAGTTAGTCAGACTCTTTATTTCTAAATATACGTCCCCTCCTCCCCTTTGCCCCCTTCTTTTACGAAAGCTCCTGGTCACTGCGTCCCTGGATGTTCTGGCTACTTAACTGTTCGTTCTTCCTCTTTCTTCTGCCCTGCCCTTCACTGTGTGACCCTACCTAGGACTGAGGACTCCAGACATTAGGTCAAGCAACATGGGACTCCAGAGCCCTGGGGGCCACACTACCAGAGCCCACAGTCAGCTTGGCTGGGGTCCGATGGAAGCCAGACCCAGACCGCGGACTCCACGAAGGCAAGGTTCACATCTGTCTGTGTCCCGCTGCCTCCTAAGGGCCTGGCACTTGGCCTGCCGAGGATCTAGCTTCAGGCAACACTACGGGAAGGATACCTGCCTTCTTGACTGCTGTATGTGAGCTCGGTTGAATAGAGCACGAGCCATCCTTTCTTTGCTTTTTTTTTTTTCCTTTCAAATGATTTGACAGTGTTGCTCAAGAGCAAAAGAAGAGTTTGAACCACCACCACCACAGATATGACAGTGGCAGATAGAGAAACGGCCACCCCCAGATGCTAACAGGCTAGGGGTCCTATTCCGGCCGTGTCTCTTCTGGCCTGCTGTCTTCAGTAGACCATCTGTAAAAGGGGGACTGCAATCCTGACTTTTCCAAGTGGCCTGACCGGTGACTCTCCCCAGGACATTCCTCCACCTCTCTTCCCCGCTCCAGCTCCAACCAGGGGCCAGGCCAGACTTGGGGGCGAAGGCGGAATCACGTCAGCCAAGCAGGACAGAGTCTGGAACGCAGCTCAGTTCCCAGTCTGGGGCGCGGCCCTGGCCCAGCTAAGGATCCGGTTCATCTGTAGCCGGGCTCTGTGGCTTTGGAGTGAAGGTCCATAGAGCATCCAAAGCATCCCTGAAAACTAAGCAAGCCTGGGGTGGGGACGGTGTCTCAGTGGTGACACCGGTCATGGAGATGGGCTGGGGCAATGTGGGCTCCCTCCCCAGCAAGCCCTGACCATTTGCTTGTCGTATGTCAAATGACTCAGCCATTTGGGACCCATTTTCCCTTCTCTAGAAACCTTCCCCGCAATGTTCCTGGGGAGGGGAGAAGAAACTTCCCTAGATGTGTTTATCTCTGAGCATTTTGGACTCACCAGCCTCCATGGTTGTGTAAGCCACATTGTCTTCCTTAAAAGAAATACCTCTCCCCCTGGAGAACCCTGACTCATACAGTAGGAATACATCGATTCCTTTACCAACCCACAGCTTCCATAGAGCCGAACTTTCTTGTCCAGCCACAGCACAGGGGGTGCCTCCTGGCCAATGCACAACAATCCGTGTGGCCCTGCCTTCCTCCCCAAAGCCCTACCTCACTTCCTGCAAGAGCTTGCTTCTGTAAAACTGGGTGTACATCTGGGTTTTCTTTGTGTAAACTGAAATCTCTTAAGTAAACTCAGAGTATCAGGGAGAACGCTTTCAGTAACAAAACCCCAAAACCCCAACTCATAAACCATAAGTAAATATTTAGCTCATGTATTAGAAAGCCCAGGTGCAGGGCAGGCTCCGAGACAGGCTAAGTCAGCTCAGGATTGCCATCAACGCTGGGTTCATTCCAGGCATCTTCCATGTCTCAGTCTTGGTAGCCCTCAGCCTGGTGGTAACACGGCCACAGTGGTTTCAGCCTCTCCACCAGACACTACCACATGAGGGGAGAGTGGGAGACCCTGGTCTTCTGTGGCTCTCACTTAGAGGGGAGAAAAGTCTTCCGGAAAGCCCACAGCAGATTCCCCATACATCTCATGGGGCCACATGGCCCCTCCTGAAGCAACGCTAGTAAGGCAGGTGCAATCATATTAATAGCCAGGCTAACCACTTTGGATGCACTGGATGTTACAATGAATAGGGGGAACAATTTAATCATCCCCCACACTTGGGGTATCCTCTCTTAAAAGAATCCCTGTGCCTTATACAGCATTGTGAGAAAGGTTCCGTTAGAGACATGGGTTCAGACAAGGCTGATTATTGCACATGCTAACAATTATTTCGAATTGCATTCTACTATTTTGTGCCCCTCCAAGTATTTCTAGAGGCCATAAATACCACCGCCAACATGTCACTCTCTTCCAGTGTGGCTTTCTCCAGTCTGGAGTAAGAGATGTCACCACACACAATGAGGATCAGGAATAAAGTGGCAACAGCATGCCTGGCACAGCTTGTACAATATGTCATTTAATTCCCTCGGGAGCGGTAGAAAGTAGCTGCCATGATCCCTTATGTCAGTTAGGGATGCTTCGGGTGCAAGTAGCAGAACATCCAAAGACTGACAAATGGCCTGACTCTCTCCCGTAACGAGGAGTCCCACGTTTGATGCCACAGCTCAGCATTGTCATCAGGAGCTTTCTATCCTTCCCCTGTTCGCTCCAGTGCACAAACTTTTATTTATGGGATCATCATCTCATGGTTGTAAAATGATTGCTTCAGCTACAACTATCACATTGTTGCACAAAGGAGTTCAAGGCAGAGAGGAAAAGGAGGAAAATGTTTGGCATAAACCTCCAACCAGACTTCCTATTGGTCTGGACTAGGTCACATGCCAACTCCTCAGCCAATCACCGGTTTAGACCAAATATGATGCACCTCCATGGTAAGCACATTACCACCTGGATGAACCCTTTCTAGCAAGGAAAATGGGGTCATAGGTATTCGGTGGGCTACTAAATGTCTGGCACTTGCCTGTTCTACAAATAATGAAACAGAGTCTCGAAGGGAGTAAGTGAAATGCCAAAGTCCATCCAGCAGCAAGAGGCAGAAAGGATTCAAACTCAAGTTGAGATATTCCATGTCAAGCATCTTAAGCATCTTTCCATTGTGCCATGAGAGCAGGAGAGGATATATATCCTGAAGCTCTTGTTTATTCACATTCCTGAACCTTCCATTGGCCAATTATACACTCCCTGCTGACTCTACTTGGTCACCCCAAGTATGAACAGGACCCCACACTCACTGACCACATGGCCCCATCGCTGTTGCAGCCAACCCAACCAGGACTTCCAGTGTGCTATTTGGGGGCATCTAGAAACAACTCTGCTGCTTTCCAAGTGTAGTCATTAACACCCAGCTGTTAAAGGCTATGGCTCCCTATTTGCACTGAGACATTTTTATGACCTCCAGTGAACATGAGAGAATGGCAACCAGAACAATGTATAGACTTCATCCTAGGGCCTGTGATGATATAAATGTTTAATGCTTTTTCCAGGTATGGATTGGGGGAAGCTGTATGCATAAACCTTGAATTGACAAAGGCCTGACACAGAAGGGTAGAGGTCACAGGAAAACATGGCAGACAAAATTTTGCCTAGGGAATCATGACACCTCCTTCCAGTCCCATCCCGGATGCTGATCAGCTGGGGCACCCTGAGCTGGCTTCCTCTTTCTTCTCTCTGGCTGCTCCCTCTCACCTTCCTTGCTTTTGACCACAACTATCCTGGAGGAAAAGAACTAATTCTTATTCATCTTTGTTTACTTTTTAATGTCTAACATCCGGCACATAAGTACTCATGAATCAATGAATGAATGTGTAAATAAATGAAATACATAGATGTCTCTCTTCCTTGAGGAAGAAGTAATATCTGATTTCTCTGTTCTTATCTGCAACGGAGAGGAGCTCAACCAGGTTGAATGAGTGAGTGAAATGTTTCAAACCTGAAGTTGAGTCTACTTACTCCACTTGGCCAAGGAGCTGGCCCCTGTACTTGCTGGTTCTTCTGCCTAGATAGAACTTTCCTCCCCTGACTCATTCAGATCTCAGCTCAAATATCCCTTCTCAGGGAGGCTGTATCTGATCACCCTGACCCCACCTCCAGTACCTCTTTATGCTTCATCACAGCTCCTTGTTCATTTTCCTTCCTAGTGCTTTTATCAATATGCAATAATTGTCTTTGTTTATGGTCTGCCTCCCCCGACAACAATAGGAGCTCCTTGAAAGCAAGGCCTTGTCGGTCTCCTTCGCTCCGGTGTCCCCATTAGAATGTCTAGGACATAATGGGAGTTCAATAAGCATTTACTGAGTGAATGGATAAATGAATATGGCTCCCAACTTTTTGTAAAGCTTCCCAATGGCCCCTCCCCAGAGCCAGAGGCTCTTTCTTGTGCATCCAAATCCCTTCAGGGCCTCTTCCAATATAAAGTATCTTAAAAGTCTTTCCAGCCTTGGTGTCATAACTCCACACCATCTTGGCCTCTTACCCCCCTGATCATGCTTTCCATCCTTCTCCTACCCCAGAGCCCTATCCTTCAACCTCTCAATTACTGGACCTTTAATTATGCTGCAACCACACAATGGAATATTCTACAGCTATTAAAAATGATAGTAAAGAAGTGCCTATATTGATAAGGAAAGTCACTCACAACATATTGCTAATCACATTATGACATTTTATAAAAGTAGTCTGGTTTATGTCTAACTACCTTTATGTAGGCAGTTAGATCGCACTTCCCATAATCTCTGTTTGTAAGTGTATGTGCATGCAATGCATGGAAACAATCAGATTATGTGACAAAATGTTACCAGTGATAATATCTGCCTATTTCCCTTCTTGATGTTGTCCTCTGTTTTCTAATTTTCTCATGATGTTTCCGTATCCCTTGTATAATTTCTAAAAAATATTAAGGTGAACCATACAAAATCTTCCATTTCATATGATTAGATGAGATAAATAAACTAGAAGATCAACGATCTTTTAGGTAGGGTTAGAGGTGAGGAGGCATTAGAGAGAATATAAAGACTAAGAGACCCAAGATGGCTGAGTGGAACTGCCATTAGGGAACAATCCCACCAGTGCGACCAGGTTTAGGGAAAAAGAAATGATGCAGGTCTTTTAAAGCCAAAAGACTGTGAGCCATCTATGTCCTGTATTAGGACACTACAGTCCCTGGTTACTGCTAATCTACAGGTGACACCTAGGATTATTGATTAGGTAAGCAATGGGACAACTGGAGGTGATTTCTGTTGTGTCTGTGGTTTTCAGCATCCCCTGCCTGGGCTCCATAAGTAGAGTGCTCAATTTGGGAATGATGGTGCCCACTTACCACTTGAGCAGAAGTCAGCTCAACCCCATTGTCAGTAGCCTTGGAGACTAAGTCAAGATTCACCAAAGGAAAGAGAAGAAGAGAGAGGAAAGGGAAGGAAGAAAGGATATTGTATTTTCCAAGCACAAAGGTCAATGGCAGGTGCTTTCTCTAGCATGCTAAAGCTTTTCACACCATAGTTTCTGGAAGCGGGAGTGACGCCATACGTCTATGGCAATCATTTGAGAGAACTGAATGATCCCTACGAAAGGAAAATCCCTGATTTAGACATTCCAAAGAGCCTTTTGTGAAGCTAGCTCCAGAGCAAAGACCCTGATGTGCTGTGGCATTTGTCGGAAGGGTTTGTCACAGATAAGCCTCCAGTCAGAAGTGGGAAGCAAAGGGTAAAGAAGGTGGCAAGAGGGTGGAGTCTCCCAGGCATTGGTGGTTCTGGAAAGAGTCAAAACCAGCCTCAGTCACTGCACCCAAACCACACACCAAGATGCTCTGAACGGTTAGTGCAGACATTCACCCTCAGGGCAAGAAGGGACTCCACCCAGCCTCTGGAAAGCAAAGACAGCATAAGCTAAGGTGCATTTGAGAAAATGACAGGGGAAGCAAATGTAATATACCTGCATATTAAAATGAAAAAGAAAAAAAGAAGGCCAAAATGAAAATGGCAAGACCCAAAATTTGAAGAAAAAATTTTTCAACCAAAAATGACAAAGAGCTAAAAAAAGCATTAGTATTTCAGTTGTTTTAAAAAAAGAAAAAGAGGGAGAGAGAGAATTCAGCTTCAATAGAAATCAAAGAAATGCAAATTCAAACAAGAAAATGTCAATTCTCTGTTGTCAAATTACTAACAGATTTAAAGGTTAAAAGGATATAAGACCACATGCTAATGGGGATAGGTAATATGGGCACTTGATATTCAGGTGTAGATATGTGAATTTATGTATATAAATCTATGTATTATATTAACAGTATATAACAGAAGTTTAAGAGTATTCAAGACCTTTGGCTCAGTCATTCTATTTCTGAGCATCTATCTTAGGAAAACAATCCTTTAAAAAATCATCAAACTTTAATTATTTATAATAGTTTAAAAGTGGAAACAGCACTGGGTGTTGTATGGAAACCAATTTGACAATAAATTTCATATATTGAAAAAAATAAAAAATAAAAAAATAAAAGTGGAAACAACTGAAATCTTCAATAGTAGCCACTTAAAATGCTATCATAAAGATTTACAATGATATATTTATAAAGATGTATTAATAAAGACAAAGACAAACACATAAAATGCTTATCACATAATATTAAGTGAAGAAAAACCAGGAACAAACTGGACATATAGCAGAATCCAAATTTGTAAAAATAAAAATTAAACGGAGTAAAAACGATGATAAAGAAATAACCACCCAACATATATAAATTGATAGGAGGTAATTGAAACTGTCAGTGATGGGGGGGGTTCTTATTTATCTTATTATTCAAGGATTCTTTAGTACTTTATGATGAAAAAAAGTCAGCTATAGTTTTTGACAAGCAGAAACTTAAACAGATGAGTGGCAAATACTCTGCAATTTCTGTATCACAAGTAATAAAAGGGCATGACATCAGGCACACCCCTGACATACCTGTCACATCTTGTCTTCTGTCCCCTAAAGGTACTCCCGCTTCATGCCATTAGAACAGAAGTGAGATTGGTTCCGATTTGCTTAACAAACTCACATAGTGCACAAATATCAGCAAACCCAAAGAGACGAAAAGAAGGCAAGAATACACAAAGGGGATAATTCTCATGACACCTATAGGAAGCTCATCAACTTGATAGTTAGAGAAATCCAAAAATAAGGTAGAAGCACTCTTGCTGACCTGGCCTTAAAAGAAAAGAATTCTAGATATGTTGAAAAGTGGGCAGACTAGAAAAAGACACCTTAAAGCAGATTGGAAAAAAATTCTCAAAGGGGATTGAAATTCTTCTCTCAAAAGAAATATGAATTTGAAATGTACAATACTGTCTCAAAAGAAAGGTAAATGTACATACAATTCGTGAATTTGGTGATAGGCAAATGGAAGCTGGTGTTTCCAGGGGAATGAGATCCAGCTTCTGGAGTTTTTCTTTTTCTGGTAAGTTTTATTTATTTTGCGAGAGAGAGACAGACAGACAGACAGACAGTGCAAGTGGGGGAGGGGCAGAAAGAGAGGGAGAGAGAGAGAATCCCAAGCTGGCTCTGCACTCTCGGTGCAGAGTCCAAAGCAGGGCTTGAACTCATGACCTGTGAGATTATGACCCGAGCTGAAACCAAGGGTCTGATGCTTAACTGATTCAGTCACCTGGGCACCCCCAGCTTCTAAGTCTCCACTCCTTCACTTGATGGCTGGGTCCACTTTGGAAGTTACTTCATCACTTCCTGGAGGCTTGGTCTTCTAGTCCGTAAAATGGGAAAGGCATGCCCCCTTTCTGGGTTGCAAGAGCCACTGCTCATTATCGCTGATTTATTAAGCACTCACTCTCTGCCGGCAAGTGCTTCACATGCATTATGGTAATTCATCAATAATAAGATAACAGAGGCCGAGGGCGTATGGGTTCTATGAGTTCTGTTTTTACTTCTTGGTGAATTGGTTTTAAATAGACAGACTGCACCCTGAATGCTCAACTACAACACAAGAATCTGACACGGTCAATTGGTCCAGCTGCCTGCACTCTGACAAGTGTGGAGTTCTCCAATATTGTCTAATGTGCCTTCCTTCGATCAGGAATTTATTGAGCACCTACTGTGTGTCAGACAGGATACTGTGAAGTGGAGACATAATCATAGGCAGCGGCGGGCTTTGTGTTTATAGTCTGGTGAGGGAGACGGACCAGGAAACAGGGCTTTGCAACAGGCTGACGTGTGAACTGTAACAAACCCCAGCTTCACCATTGATTTACCCACATGACCTTGGACAAGTTACTCCACTTCTCTGTACCTCCGTTTTCTCACCTGTAAAGTGGACAACAAGAATTCCTACTTCAGAGGGTATTCGAGAGGCTGAAATGGAGTCATACGTATAGAGCACCTAGAATAATGCTCGGTGCCTATGAGAGCTTTGTGCTGGCTATCAGTATTAGTCTGGAAGAGGGATAGCAGCAGTAAGTAGTGGTAGTGATATTAATACAAGCAAAGCCCTGGGGATACAGGACAAAGACACTTAATCCAGCCTGGAGGTGCAAGCGGGCGGGAAAGACTTCCTGGAGGAAGTGGCATTTAAGCTGAGCCCTGAAGAATGACTAGCCGTTCACCTGGTAGAGGCAATGGTGGAAACACAATCCAGGAAGAGGGAACCAGGTGTGCAAAGGCCCGGAGCTGAGAGAAAGCAGAAGGCACGCGGCTAACTCGGGGCTGTCACGCGTGGCTGACGCACAGAGGTGGCGGGGGATGTGGTAAGAGAGTCCAGGGCAGAAAGGGTAGAGCCTGCAAGCCCCGTGAGCCAACGTGGGTAGTTTGGACTCCACAGTGAAGTCACCGCGGGCTTTCAGTGGGGAAGTTACATGAGCAGCTTTGGGTTTGAGAAAGCCCTTTCTCCTGGGCATGTGGGGAAGGACTGAAGGCAGGTTGGCTTTGGGCAGGGAGTTCGGGAAGAGGCAGCTGCCACCATGCAGGGGAAGGAGGGTGACAACCCAAACCAGGCCTTGGCAACGAAGTGAGGCGGAAGGGGCACATCTGAGAAGATTCTTCAGGCTGACGAGGGCCAATGAGCAGAACTTCACGTCTGATGGGATGAAGAGGAGAAGCCAGCCAGGGGCAAGCAGGCTCCTGGCTTGAGTGACAAGGACTTTGGTTTTAAGATCTGTTTTTAACTTCTCGTGTTTCCAGTCTGTCTTCATAACAAGATAATGAGGTTCTTGGAGGGCAGGGTTGTTTTAAGCATCTGTGAATCCCCAACGCCTGGTACACAGTGGGCGCTCAATGAATGTCTCCTTGATTCTGGCCCCTCCCAGCCACTGGCTGTTCCACTGCACTGAGCCCCTGCCAAGGCCTTTACCACGGAAAACCAAACCGCAGTGGGTTTCCAGAAATGTGGAAAACATCCCCTCAGGAATCCAGACGTCCCCACGGCTCTCCTGTGCAGTGGAGAGGTGGCAGGAGGAAGAAGCCAGGCTGGTGAGGAAGGCTCGGGCCTAGAGGCCACCACTGCCCAGGAGAGCCATAAGTGGTCCGTGGGGAATGCTTGTAAGAGAGGTTGGGCAGGGGAAGGGGAGACCTAGAATGCAGGTCTGTGAAGGGTCCGTGCACAGGCTGCTGGCAGGGACCACCGGGTAAGGCCAGGACAGGCAGTAAAACCCCCCAGCCCCTACCCTCAACACACACACACACACACACACACACACACACACGCCGCCATAAGTTATGGATCATCTGTGGGGTGCCCAGCGCGGGCCAAGCATCCTGTACACGCTGTGTCCCGTGATGCTCTACAGCCCTGAGACGCGGAGATGATGGACAGATAAGGAAACTGAGGCCCGTGTGATCCTAAAACCACCAGTCCAAAAGGCCAAAGCATGAAGCTGGTGGCCCCTGAGGTCAGCTCAGCATGCAGATATATTTTGTTTGGACCCAACATTGCTTTAAAAAGTGGGAAATTTCACATAAAAATCCAGATTTCCGGCTTCTCTTTAGAAACCAGGTTTGGCAACCCTGGGCCCACCTTTCCTCTGGGCCACAGCTGACTAGGCTTGTGCCCTCCACGCCCTGCTCCCAGCCCACATCCCTCACTGACGTCCACTGCCTGGTCCCTGAAAGCATTCGATTTTGGACTTTGGCAGGCCCAGGAGCTCTCTCTCAGGAGACAGACCCAAATCATAATGTGAAGATTCCAAGCCCTTTTCTCAGCATTCTTCCGCATCCCCTTTTCTCTCTTTCTTGTATTAGGTGCATGATCCTTAAAGTCAGGCCTTTGGCCCGGGGCCTGTGGTTTCCCCTCTCTGAGCCTCAGTTTCCTCATGTGTAAAATGGGGATAATAGTACTTATCTGATAGGGCTATAGAGAGAATTACATGAGCTTCCAGACTGGGTTTGGGCATCCCCTTCCTGTGGAAGAGAGCAGGTTCAAAGGGGGTACTAACATTCACCCAGGCCCAGGCCAGGCAGTGACTGTCACAGCAGAACTGGGGCAGGCCACATTTGCAGGTGCCCCTGGGCTGGATAAGGTGTCACACCTGGGCTCCCACAGCCCTTGGCTGACCCTCTCCTGAAGCTTGTTAGCCTAGTGAGCTTGCTGGCTCCTTCTGTGTCTGTTGCCCTCTTTAGAATGCACACTTTGTGAGGCCTCTGACCATGTTTTCTTCCTGTCTGTACACTTTGCCGTGTGCTGTAGTAGTAAAATCTCTTAGTGATGGGGGATCCAAGGCTCAGACGTTGATCCTAATCTCCTGTGTCTACACTCGCTGATTCTTCCAGTCTCGAGGCTTCGCACACCATTCAGACACCAGACACAGCCAGATTTACCTCCAGCCGAGAACTGCTCCCGACCCAAGACTGCATATCTAACTGCCTCCCCAACATCACCACTTAGAAAGCTAATGGATATCTCAGAGTCCGTGCATCCAAACATGAACTTCTGATCTCCCATCCCAAACCTGCTCCAACCACAGCCTTTGCCCTCTCGGGTGATGGCAACTCTGTCATCCTGGATGTTCCTCTTCCTCCCACACCTCACACTGGAAGCTTCCTAACTGGTCATCACCCTGCCTGTACCCTTCCCTCTTTTCTCTCCTGACAGGTGATTCTCTACACGAGAGCCACAGTGCTCCTTTTGAACTTTAATCTGAATCTTGTCTCTCTGCTGGTCAAGCCCTTAACTGGTGCCCTCTTACCCACAGTAGATGCCAGAGTTTTTACCAATGGCCTACAAAGCCCACCCTGGCCTGAAGCCCTCTCTGACTTCACTTACTGCTCTTCCCCACATTCAAAGACTTTCAGTGACTTGCACAAAATCAGCCAGCTAGCAGGGCAAAGAATTAGGACTCTAACTCCAGTCTGTTTTGACTCTAAGGCCCTTCTACTACAAAGGGCAACTTCCCAGCAAGTCTCATTGCTTTTCCTGGACTATAGTTTCCTCATCTATAAAATAAAAATACTCCCTCCCACTCGGGTGACATAGAAGGGGGAATTGGATTAGATCCTTTTTTTGAGAGAGAGAGCGAGAGCATGAGCAGGGGAAAGGAAGTGTGGGGGAGCGAGAGAGGGAAAGGGAGGGGGAGAGGGAATCTTAAGCAGGCTCCACGCTCAGCATGGATCCCGACAAAGGGCCAGAGTGCACAATCCTGGGATCATGAGCCGAAATCAAGAGTTGGACACTCAACCAACTCAGCCACCCAGGCACCCTGGATTAGATTCTTTTTAAGATTATACTTTACCTTTAATATCTATGAATCTGAATGGGAATTGAGGAGCTGTGTTCTAGTCATTTCTACGTCTCTGGTGCCTGGCACTTAGCAAACAGGATGAATGGGTGGATGAATGGGTGGGTAAAAAGATGGATGGGTGGATGGAAGGGTGGGTGGGTGGATGGATGGATGGATGAAGGATAGGTGAGCTGATGGATGGATAGATAGATGAATGGTTGGTTGAATGAAATAAATTAATAAATGAATTGATGCACACATAAGGGAAACTCAGAAAGGGGCGCAGAGGAGAAAATGGAGAGAAAATGTTGATGAAGGGATTGTTTCCTGGAGCTCTGGTTTGGAGTTGGAGGACTGAAATATTACCAAAGGCAGGAGAGCCTCACTTACTTGCCAGATGCTTGATGGGAGACCAGATGGGTCTTTGGGCCAATGGGCCATCAAGTGGCAGACTGTGAACAGAGCACAGATTTTAGGGTTAGAAGGACTTGGGTTCAAATCTTGTCACTGCAGCTTACCAACTGTGTGACACTAAGCCCCGGTTTTCTCAGAGAAACTGGGGATGATATAAGTCACCTCTCTTCTGGTCATTGTGAGGGCATTCTGAACCAGAAAGAGGGGCCCTGGCCAGGTCTGGCACCTCAGAGTGGACTCCCTGTCTTAAGGCTGCTTGAGAAGCTTTGATGAGGGGTTCCAGAAACACAGGCCAAATGCTCGGTCTATATCTGCCCATCTTCTGGGCATTGGCTGCATGGTCCAACTGGCCAGGAGCCTTGTAGCAGACGCAGGTCGGGCCTCAGTGCCGAGCAGGCCTGACAGGTTCAGAGGGCCGTCTTAAGGTGCCAGGCACCTGCCCTGCGCCACCCTGCTTACGGGGAGAATTTGGCCTCAGGGTCCAGAGCCCCAACTTCTCAGGAAGTTCTCAGACATGAGGAACTTTCCATCCACATCGCAGGAATTTTTTTGCAGAAAAGGAAAAAACTAAAAACCTTCATCCTTTGGCCTCTGGGAGAATATTCCTTTTATGTGAAACTGGCAGGGAGGAAAAATTCAAGATTCTTTCTCCTTCGCCTAATTGATATCAACATGAAATATTCTGGTGTTGTTTTAATAAGGCTTTGGTTTTCCAGCAAGAGTAAGGGAAAAAAAGAAAAAAAAGATCTTCTCCTGGACCAGAATATTTTTAGCGAAAATATTTTGCTTGCATCCTCCCTGCCCCCTCCCTTCCCTGTTCCTGCCCTGGCTTCAAAGGCACAGCAGTGCCGTTCTGGGGTGCTAAGCAGCAGAGGCCCACACTCGGCAGCCCCCTCCTCCCCTTGCATGGCAGGCAGGCCGGCCAGGGAGTGCCAAGCCAGGAAGATATTTTTTCCAGAAGCAGCATCTGGCTCCTTGGCGGTCACACAAGCAGTTGTGCTGGCAGCCGGGGCTGGCCGGGGTCTGTCGTGTGTTTAGGCTGCTGCCTCTTCTGACTCTCTCCCACAGACACGATGTTCTCTCCCCTGGGCTGGGCCCCTCCTGTCTTCACCCCTCAACAGCGGGGGCGGGGGGGGGGAGCTCAGAGCACCTGAGAGTTTTGCCCCTCGCCTCTCAACAAGGTTTGACACTGAGACCCACCTGGGCTCCATCTCTTGCCAACTTGACTTTGGGCAGGTGGCTTAACTGCTCTGAGTCCTCAGTGTCCTCAACTGGGAAATATGAGTCATCACCATCTACATAAACTAATCTGCCTGTCTGATCTAGCCTGTATCTGACTTTCCAACTGCATATCTTACACTCTTCCCATTCGACATGAAACCCCCCGACTCGCGTGGCCTCCTTTGCTTTCTCTAGCCTCCAAAGTCTTTGCAATCCCAGGGCCTTTGCACTTGCTGTGCTCTCTTTGTCCAACTTTTGAATAGCTGGTTCCTTCTTGCCCTTCAGGTTACCACTCAAAGGCCACCTCCTTTGAGGGGCTTTCCTGGACTTCTCCATCTCAAGCAGCCCTTTGAGCTGCTATCACAGCTCTCTGGAACTTTCCTTCAGGGAACTTATCACAAACTGTTCCATATATTTGGTATTCTTTGCCCCTCCCCACCCCCAGGTTAGGGCCCCCATGAGAGCAAGGATCTCATCTGTCTTGTCCATCACCATGTCCCCAACACCCCCGCACAGGACCTTCCCAAACAGCCTGTGGATGAATGCAGGGACCCCCAAGCCCACCAAAGATGCCTCCTGATTTTCCCCAAAGCCCTTGGGTGTCGTGATGACCCTAGCTCATCCCCTCAGACAAAGGGAAATGAAAGGAGGTTAAATTTCAGTGTGTGCTTCCAACATAAAACATCACGACTGCCTCTTATGCCTTTTTCATCCTCACCCCAGCTCTGCATTGTTGGCCTTTTCATCGCTGATTTACAAATGGAGATTCTGAGAAGCTGAGGGACTGGCCAGCTGTGCCTGACCCCATTGCCTTCTTTCTTCTACTCTCCACAGTCAGCTCTGCCACCGTCCCATGTCAGTTGGAAGCTCAGGCTTGATGCCACAGTGAATACCGATGACAGCTCCCACCCAGTCTCTTGTGCCACACTGGATGTTCCCCATCCCTCATCTCATGAAACTCACAAGAGTGCTGCAGGTGATCATGAAAACCCACTCTATGGAGAAGGAAACTAAGACTCCTGGGCACACACAGAAAGTAGGGATGTCCTTAAATGTTCAATGGAATAGACCCACTGCCAGAGTGAAAGCCTTCTAGCATTTATGTCATGCTTTCTAGTGCACCTTCAGTGTCCATCATTGATCATAAAGCTAGAATGTGCCTGTGCTCCACAATTAGTCATTGGATGAATGGATGGATAAACGGGTGGATAGATGGGTGGATAGATGGATCCCAGGGCTGGATCTGAATCTTGGTGCCCCCTGGACAACAAGGAGCAAAGTCCCAATTCTGTCTTTATTTCCCACCCCAGTTCTAGACAAGGGTCTAAACTCCATGGATGCCCGGATGCCAGCTTCAAACTGTGTGACCTCCCCCAAGGAATGGCTTCACAGTGAAGCCATTGTGACCAGCCCATGCAGCCCTCACCACGCCGCCCCCAGAGGGCCAGTGAGGCCAGAAATTACAGCCATGGCTAATTAAAATCTAGTTCTCCAGCAACTATATATGTGGGCACCCAACTCCACCTCTTCTTGAGACATCAGAATTAGAATGTTGGAGAGCACCCCTGAGCCCACAGGGAAACTGAGGCACAGACTAGGGAAAGGACTTTCATGGTTACTCAGCTTGGGTCCTGGGGTTGAGTTTGGTCTGGGTGGGGTTTCAAATGCTGTTTTGTGCCCAAGGAGGTTGGACCCAGCAGCTACCTGGACCCCTTGCCCTGAGAACATTATTCCATTCTGTCTTTGCAGATGGACAATTTGTGCCCCAGACACAGCCCTAGCAGCAGTGAAGGGACAGGCCAGTCAGCCTCAAGACACCATCTTGCTTTATGGACAGCCCTGACCAGCTTACCAAAAGCGATTAGACACTTGTAGAAGAGTTTTCTATGCCAGGAAACAAGCCTGGGGTAGCCCTCAGGTCAAGCAAAATGACCCCTTGGTTGCCCACCCCTGGAGTCCCCTCTGGGTTTTGGCCCACTTCCCAGCTTCACGTGTCCTGCCAACATTCCCGCAGGGCTATCTCACGTGCTATCACATGTGCTGTCTCTTCTGCCCCAAATGCCCTTCCCTACTTTAGCCCTTGAGGGATTCTCACCTCTGCTACGATGCCCAGTTCCAATGTCCCTGCCTGGGAGCCTTCTTTCCCACCTGGCCCCTCTGGTGGCACTGTCCCAGCTGTCTGCTCCGCGATGGCTGTGGGGTTGTTTGTCAGCTGCTCTGAACTTCATGTGGCGGGAGCCTTGTTGAATAATCGTGACACATGCCCCGCTCCTGCACCAGTCTCAGGACCTGACACATTTGGGAGTTGGTCACTGACGTCTGCTTGTCGGAAGGCTTTACCTCTCCTGCCAATGCAGGAGTCAGTCCTGAGATGTGATTCGTTTATAAATGCTGTTGCTAATTTGGAGGAGTGCAGTCTTACCTGCTTGTTCAGATAATCCACTAGGGACTAGAGATGATTAAAGGGCATGGTTTCCCACTAAGCAATCCTTTTCTCCCTAAAACCTGCCTGGCCTGCTCACAGCTGTCTTCCCAACACCCAACACCAGCCTGGCACGTAAATCTTCGCAGAACGAAGGAACGAATGAATGCAGCTCTCAGCTCAGCAGCCTCCGAGCTGTCCAGATTCACAGCTTTTCCCCCATCCCCTAAGCAACAGTGCACAAATATCGTGGGTTTGGAGCTGAAGAGTCCCAGCATTGAATCCTACTCTGCCTCTTCCCACAGTGGGGAAAGGGCAAGTTCTGGAGAGTGACAGTGCATAATTCTGGACTTTGTTTGGGACGCAAAGGTGTGAAGGCACAGAGCACACATACGATCGAGGCTTCAGGAGTGTCTGTTCTGACTGTCCACAAGCCCTGCCCGCTGCTTCCCAGGGCAGGTGGGTCTGGGAAGGCTGGCGGGCCATTTCCTCCCTTCCCGCCCCGCCCGCCTGCTTGCCTGCCTGCCCACAGCCAGCTGTGTGGCAGACATTCCTGGGACTGCTCATTGATATTCAGGAATGGAACTTGAGCCTGCTCAGCTCCGGGTGCCCAGGGCGGGCGTGCACTCAGGCCCTCTGCCTGGGCTCTTCCGCCCATATTGGGAGGGCCTAAAAGCCCTCACCAGCCAGAGAGAGCATCCCAGGCCACGGACACCCGCAGCTGGATGGCCAGGGAAACTGAGGCCTGAATTGAGGACCTCTCTACAGCCCCAGGGCACTCAGAAGACTGGAGGGCATGAGTGGCTAGGGTCTCCTGACTCCCTGCAAAGTGCTCATTGTCAGCCAGCCCTCTGAGCTCCAGTGTCCTCGAAGCTTCCTGCTCCTCCAGGTGCTTCCCAGCCCTACCCTGCTCTCCCGAGGCCCTGCCCGAGGCCCCACGGAGGGAGGCGGGGGCTCGAGCAGGCCTGGGGCTGGCCAGTCTTCCCACACTGTCTCAGCGGGAAGACTGACCGACAGGGAGGCTCCTCTCTCAGAGCCTCCGTTTGCCAAGCCCCCACCTCACACCTCCGGGGTTTTGCAGATGGGCTTGTTTTTCCTTGGAGTGTGAAAGAGCCGGTCATTGCAGGGGCCTCCTCCCCTTCTCAGCAGCTGGCTCGGGCTGCCACTAACTCCCAGCTCCTGAAGACACAGACCCCTGACCCAGGGGTCACAGGCTGGGGAGGGGTGGTGCCCTCCCAGAGCCAGCTGGGACGGGCCCTAGGGAGGCGGCATAAAGGCCCTTCACCCCTTCCCAGGAGTACCGTTTAACCCACCCCCACCACTGCCTTGTAGCTTCTGGTCACACTGCCAGGGCTCAGCTGAATCCTGCTGGGCCCAGGTACCCACTCTTTCCCACCTCACCAGAAGGAGCCAGTGCAAGGCCTCACATCTCTGAAGGGCAGCCCCTTCCTCTGGATTCTCATCCCCACACTCTCTGCACAGCCTCTCCCCTGGCCCAGCTTCCCACCTTCCCTCCTTCTAGAATCTTCTCATGGTGCCCCCCCACCACCACAAACTCCAGCTTCAAACACAACACACTCCCTCAAACACATCTCCCTCCGTGAGAGCTGCCCCTCCCTGGAGGACATTCTCCCCTCTTGCCTTCCCAAGGGGACACTGTTTCTGCAGAGAAGGAAAGTAGAGGTGGCGTCCCCTTGCTCCCCCTGGCCACTTTCTGACCTTCACTGCTGCACCCTCTTCCTAAACACGCTACTGCTTTGG
Organism: Panthera onca; assembly: GCF_046562875.1. Lineage (NCBI taxonomy): Eukaryota > Metazoa > Chordata > Mammalia > Carnivora > Felidae > Panthera > Panthera onca. The sequence continues at coordinate 61,586,394 of NC_138339.1, read as the reverse complement.
GATTCAGGCCCACCGGCTGCACCTCACCCCCATTACTATTGTCCACCAGTTTCTTGGTCACTCCTCACCCACTGAAGACTTCCTCCCTCCCCCCAACTCTTGCCATTGCCCTGGGTCACCTGGACACCCCCACGGGCACCCCAAACAATGCCCTGACCTCTCTGACCTTGGACTTCCCTGTCACCAACGGCCCCTCCTCTGCTCCAAATCAGCCATCGCAACTTATCATCACCAGACACTGCAGTGCCTCTGATAGTATCAAGAATCCGAGCACTGAATTCTCCCGCGACAGCCCTCTGTCTTCCGGCTCCTTTGCCCACACGCCCCATGCTGGAAGAGTTTTCAGGCGCACCCGCATCACTGGCTCCAACACCTCCCTCCCTCGCTCGGCTACTTGAGGTCCTGGGTCTCTTCTCTAGCCCACATCCTACGGCGAGCCATTGCTATCCCTGCACACTCTCCTCTTCCAGCCCCTCAGCCTCTGTCCCCCTGACCCAGCTGAACCAGGCCTGGATGAACCCACCCCCACCTCTTCTGTTTCTGCCCTAAACAGCTGGCTCCGCTGAGGAAACTCACCCAGGTGGGCAGATGGCCTCCGGAGTCCCCTTCCCTGTCTGCACCAGGCGACCTCAGGGTGAGCCGGCTCTGGCCAGCTTGCTTTTCCTCCCCCCACAATGATTCCTTTCCCCCGTCAGCCCTCTGACGGCCCTTCCCCCTTCATCCCTGCCCTCACCCAGGCTCCTACTCCTTCTCCTCAAGAGATGGGCTATCTTGGACTTTATAACGAAAATGGAGGCCTTCAGATGGGAATCCCTGTCTCCTCCGACCCACCCGCCACCCCCTCTCCTCTTTCTCTCCCCTCACCATGGACATGGTGGCCCACCCGCCACCCCAGAGTCCAGTTCTTCACATCGGCTCCCCTCATCTCATCTCCTCCTCTGTCAGTCTGAAAGCCATCAGTGCCCTCTCTCCTGAATCTCTGTGTCTCCTTCTCTGCTGGGTCCCTCCTACCAGTGCGTTAAATGTTCCAGTCTTTCCCATCTTCAACCCACTGCCATCAGACTTTCAACCGCATTCCCAGAGGCTGCTGTCACCTGGTCCAGGATGATGCCTCTGCCACCAAGCCCAGGGACTGTGTGCTCTGGCTTCCCAGCAGCAGGGTCCCTACCCCACCCTTCTTCTTCAAACCTCCTCCCTGCTCTGGTTTCCTCCCACCTCTGGCTGCTCCTTCAGTCTCCTTTGGAGCCGGGATGATCCCACATCCTGGTTTCCCTGGGACTGAGGGTCAGTTGGTCATCCTACTCGGAGTGCTGCCTTCTCTGCCCGTACTAAGGTCCCTGAGCTTGGTCCCCAACCCCTTTTATCTGAGCTCTGCCCTGCTGTTCCAAGTATTGTCCCCCATCCTTGTAGATTAAATCATTTGACATCGTCTGCCAATAACTCCCAGGGGTAGGTCTGTCACCCAGCCCACTGCCCCCCGCCCCATCCGTTTACGTTGTCCTTGGAGCTCCTCCCGGGCAGGGTCACATGTCACCCTCTCTGTTGTCTGATGGACGCACAGGGCCTGGGACTCTATGATCATAAAGTTAGCTGTGAGAGTGGCCAACGTGCATTGAGTGCTTGCATGTGCCGGGCACACTGCTCAGTGTGTCTTACACGAGATAACGCATTTAATTACCCATTGAAGATGATGGGAAACTAAAGCAATAATGGAGCAGTGACTGGCTCAGGAGCACACTGCTAGAAAGCCTAGCCAGGCTTGTGGACCCAAGCAGCCTGTCCCTACAGCTCACAGGCCTCACCTTGTGTAGCAGGGAACCACCACTTGTTTACTGAGTTGAGTTTAAGTGAGTAGAAGCAGAGATCCTACAGTTTAATCAACCTCCTCCTACTCTTAGAACTGTAGCCAGAGGTACCTTGTGCCAAGAAATAAAGAAATATGTAAGGGAGTGGCTAAAAGCTTAATCTGGAGGCAGACATTCCTGGGTCTGAATGCCAGCACCTCACTTACCAGGTCTTGGACCTTGTTCAAGCCAGTGATTTATTTCACATCTCAATTTTCTCATCCTTAAAATGGGAGACAGCAATAGTGAAGATTAATAGACGTAAGGCACGTAACACAGCAGCAGGTACAGAGCTGATGAGCGACAAATATTTATGGAACACTCACAGTGTAGGAGGCACTGAATGGGATGCTGGAGTATAGATTGAAAAGCATAGCCCAGGTGGGGGTAGGGGGGAGCATTTACAATGGCAGGTATACGCAAGCCAGCCCCCATGAGATTTGGTCTCGTTGATAACTGAGTTTCTGAGCAGTGTCTAAAACCAGCTTGTGTCTGGGGTGAAAGAGAAGAAACCTGCCATTCTCACACTCCTATGCCTTTTACAGGCGATTTTTCCTCTGGCTGGGATACCTTTGCCTCACTCTTGTCTGGCTGGAAAACTCCTACTCAACCTATAATACCCTGCCCAAATATTACTCGTCTGTGAGTTGCCTCTGCTTCCCACTAAATAGAATCAGTCTCCCTTTCTCTGGCACCCTAGCACCTTATATCCACTTTTACCAAAGTAACCTCATTCATTCCCGAACTCAGTAGATAGATAGATGATAGATGGATAGATACATAGATAATTATAAATAAAAGCTAACTCCTAACACCTTATTGGGTCCTTACTCTGAGGTAGGCAGTTTTAAATGTTTTATGCATAATCTTCACAACAATCCTATAAAATAGGAGTTATGATTATTCCTATTTTACAGATTGATACACTGAGGCACAGAGAAATTAAGCTACTAACCCAGGTCCCACAGCTAGTAGGTAGCAATGCAGGAATTACTGCCAGGCTCTTACTCACTCTACCAGACTGCTTCTCGAAGGCTGGATGAGTCAGTCCTTGCCCTAGAGTTTCAGGCACATCCACTGCTTATTTCTAGGATGACCCACCCGCCTGGTTTGCCTGGGACTGGGGGGTTTTACAGGATGTGAAACTTTCAGTGCTAAACATGGGAAAGTCCCAGGCAAATCAGGACAAATTGGTTCACCCCAGTATTCCCTTGAAAACGTCCTGGAACCAGATTCACACCCACGTCTGTCGGACTCCACACCCACCCTCCCAAGCAGCCTCCAAAGGAAGAAAGAACCCAGATCCAAGTGGGATCCCATCCAAAGACGGGGAAGCCCCTCCTAGATGCTTGTCCTGGTCCTCCCAGCCCCCGAGGCCTCCGAGCTGGCGGAAATGGACACAAGGAGGGGCTGGCCCAAGGCCCGCAGTCCAAGGAGGTGACCTCAGAGCAGGTGCCGGCTCACCTCATCCCCAGAGCCAGCCGGAGGCACCGCCGAGGGGCACAGCGCCTGCCTCAGCCTACTCCCCTTCCTGGGGCCTCCTCTCCCCTCTCAGCCAGGCTGAGATGATGCTTTTCTCAATTCAGCCAGGGACTGGGGAGGACTTAGTCCTGCTTTCTCCCAGGTGCTGGCTGGCCCTTCCAGGGTGAAAGAAGGGAAGGCCATCTGGGCAGGCTAAGAGCTGTCCCCTCCAGGCCCATCTCCTCCTCCACCTCCTCCCCGCAACCCACTCTCTGGCCCTCAGGATTCGTTCAGACACCCTTACCCTCTCTAGAAAGTAGCAACTCCAAAGTGAAGGGTGGGAAAAAACTCTCGTAACCAATGAGAAATAAGAAGGGGTAAATAGCACCGTGCCTGGAAAGAGAAAGCTTTCAGTAAATGCTGACTCAACCCCATTAGCATAAAAACATGCCAGATCATTCCGAGCTTAAAATTAATAAACTCCTTGACTTCCACACTCCCCACCCATGATCACCCTTCTCCTTTTCTCCTCTTATGGTAGAGTGCCTCAAAGGAGTCTGTGTTCACTGTCTCCACCTCCTTCCTTCTCATTCTCCTGACCTTGCTTCCACCATGCCCGCCGTCCATGACACCTGCATTTCTGGACCACCAAAGACCTCTGGTGGCCACAGCCAGTGGCCAGTTTGCAATCCTCCTTTCCTCCCAGCTTCTCAACTCCCCAGCAGCATTTGGCACAGGTGATCCCTTCTCAAAACCTACTTTGTGCTAGCTTCTGGACCCACTGTCTCCTGGTTCCCCTCTTGCCTTCTGACTGCTCCTTCGCCACTGCCCTCTTCCTGCTGGCCCTAAATAGTGGAGAACCTCGGGGCTCAGTCCTCCAGCTACACAACTCCCTTGGGGATAGACCTCATCAGTCTTTCTCCTTTACATATGCTCTCTGAATATCAATGACTTCCAGTATATATATCTTCAGTCCAGACCTCTTCCAGGCTTGCTGCTCTTTGAGTATCCCAAATATGCACCTACACCAACATTTCTGCACTTTCGGACTCTTTTTTCTGTCTGCTTAATCCCCCAGATATCTGCAGAGCTGGCTCTAAGGCACCTTCTCCAACCACTTGATATAAAGTAGCACACATCTCCATAAACACCTACCCCCTGAACCCTGTTTTATTTCTCTTCATATCATATATCGCAGCCTGACATATTACATAGTTATTTGCTTATGTCTCATAGAATATAATCTCCTTTCTTCAGTACAAGCAATTCCCTGCTTTGTTTCCTGCTCTAGCCCCAACACCTCTGGTCTAAATATATACCTTTAATGTGGACACATGATATATGCTCTGGTGCTATAACAGAACAATACCTGTCATAGAGTAGACACACAGTAAATATTTGTGGGGTGGATGAATGGATGAATGGAGAAAATAACAAATAATAAATAAGCAAGCCTTTGGTTAATGGATAAAGAAATTAATAAAGAAAAGGGATAGTGATAAATAAAAGGCAGTATACTGTGGGATACAAGTCAGCAATTTAAAAGAATGGATTACTGATACAGGCGACACCATGGATAAATCCCCAAATTATGAATCAGAGTGAAGGAGTCAGACACAAAAGAGTGCACGCGGCCCACTTCCATTTACATAAAATTCTAGAAAACACAGGGATGGACTGCAAAGGGGTACAAAAATCTCTTGGGAGTGATGAAACGTTCTGTATCTTGATTGTGGTGGTGGTTTCTGTGCTGTATATACATCTGTAGAAACTCATCAGATTATTCATTTTAAGTGGATGCACTTTATGGCACATAAGTCATACCTCAGTTCAGTTGATTTCACATGAAAGAAATCAGCTAGTGAACGAATCAGTCAATCCATCCACTCACCAGCCTTCCTTTATCGACTATTCCACCAGGGCTCAAAATACATAGATGTAACCCAATCCGGCACACCTTAGGTCAGTTTCCCAGCCAGACTTTTTCCAATGAGGATGGGAATTGGTACTTATTTCGTGCTTATCATGTGCCAGGCTCTGTTCATAATCATTTCAATTCTTCCTCACAAGGGTCTTGTGAAGCAGGCAATAGTATTCTCATTTTGCAGACAAGGTCACTAAGTCTCAGAAAAGAAAAGTGACATCCTGAAACCATACATCCCCAAAATGGAAGACCCAGGATTTGAGCCCACATTTCTCAGACTCCTAGGCTATATCACAAACTTATTCCCACTGAGGGCCCTAATAGAAACCTCGTGTGTGTGTGTGTGTGTGTGTGTGTGTGTGTGTATACGCGTGAGCATACAAGCACGGCCTTGTACACATCTCTCGTCTCTCCAGGAGAAAATGTTCCCACTGCCAAAGGGATTAAATGTGTTTCTCATCATTTGTGAGTGTCATGGGAAGACTCGAGAAGAAGCAGTAGCCAGGTCCAGATGTTGTCTCTGGTCCACTGAGGACAGAGAAATCATCCCGGCTGGAGCAAGAGGCTCAGCCAGTAGTGTCCCTTGTGGGATGAGAGAGGCTGAGGGTGGGGGTATTCTATGCCCAAGTGTGGGGCTCAAGGGATCATGTCGGCAATGTCAGGGATATGTTTATGTTGAGCTGGAGTGGGGGCATCCAAAGAAGACCTCAGTATGACTTTGTCCTGTAAATCATAACCTACCACTCAAGTATAAGAAGGAAGGAGGAGGAGAGGCAGAGGAATGCAGAAAATGGACATTTTTGGGAACTTAACCGTATTCGGGGCACTGTGCCAGACACTTGCATACATATCTTACTTGAGCATCATAGAACACTGCCAGGTAAGAGAATGTTTTTTTCCCTTTTCTTAGATGAAGAAATGGAGGCTCAGAAAAATGATGGAACTTGTATGAATCACGTGAATGGTACATGACATGTCGCTTTCCTTCTACTGGCACTTTCTTCCAGAGTAAAGACCTTGCTTTAGCATTTTCTCAACTTAGCATTTTCCCAAAGAAATTCACTGCCCAATGTGTTTACTCACACACCCATCCACCCATTTACTTACCCTTCCATCCATCCATAGCCACATCTAATCCATGTACTTAATCATGCAATTATCCATCAATCCACTTATCCACTCATCCAAGCATTCACACAGTTGTCCATCAGTGCATGCACATATGCAAACACCAGTACTTTATCCACCCACAGGTCCCACTAGACACCATCCAACTACCCAACCAACCATTCAACCACCTACCAATCCACCCACCCATCTATTTACTACCTAACCAGTCACCCATTTATATACATAGCCACCTATGTATGTGTCCCCCTACCTATTCACTCAACCGATCATTCCATGATTCATCCACCCATCCATCCTCCCACCAAACGCATAACCAACCAGATGCTACCCATCACTCCAAGCACATGTCCAATCATCCACTCATCATTCATGGATCCACTAGGCCAGCCACCCATCCGCATTCGGGTATACCAAAACACAGACATGCTGTGATGGTTAATGTTATGTATCAAGTTAGCTAGGCCACGATACTCACATATGTGGTCAAACACCAATCTAGATATTGCTGTAAAGATATTTTTAAGATGAGAATAACGTTTGAACAGTAGACTTTAAGTAAAGCAGATTACCCTCCATAATGTGGGTGGGCCTCATCCAATCAGTTGAGGCCTTAAGACAAAAAATACTGAGGTCCTCGAGGAAGAGAATTCTGAGGTCTAAAGACTTGGGAGATATTTTAAAAGCAGCAACGGCAGGACTTGGTGACTGAAAGAAGATGATGTCATCAAGGAGGACCATGTTTCTGACTCAAGAGCCAAGATAAGTGGAGGTACCACTGCCCAAGAACAAGCTGATAGGAGAGGAAGGGGAAGCAGTGGGCAGTTCAAGTTTGGCCAAGTTGTGTTGGCAGTCCCTGGGGAACCTCCAGGGGGACATTCAGCAGCTGGGAGACATGAGCAGCTGGAGCTTAAGGAACAGAAAACTGAGGGTAGAGGCTTGGGTCCAACGGAATGAGTAGGTGACAATCCTGTTTGAGCTGAGGGGCCTCAGGGCCATAAACAGACTTCTGTAGGGGGAGATCGATGCAGCAAGGGGATCCCAGAAGACTTGTTGCTCCCCTGGCTGGGGTCCTGACCTCCCCCTGCTCTGAGCTCCTGGGAGGAGTCTGGCCCCTACCAGGGGGCCTTCCAATCCGCTCCCTCTTTCTCTGGGGTTCATGGAGGGTTCACAGGAGCAGACGGACCCCGTAGGGCTCCTGCACAGATGGGAAATGGGGCCATCTCGGGCTCCGGCCCAGGGGTGGGCCCCAGAGCTCCAGCTGGAAACCCCATTTGGGGGCTGCAGGGGTGTGTGTAAAACTGCTCCCTGGGTGGCTCAGGCCAGTGCAGCTCAGAGAACAAACTGTTGTCTCTGCCATAAATCCCCTCGGCCATAAAGTCCCTTCCCCCCTGACCCCTTGGTTGGTGTGAGAAACTGAGGGCAGGGCAGGGCAGGGTGATGACCTCCTGACTCCGGGGCCACTGGCCTTCCAGCCCACCATGTCACTCCTTTCAAGGCCTCCTGCGCCCGCTCAGGGCCCCAACACGGAGAGACACAGGCCCAGCCTGGGAGTCAAAAACCCTGGTTCAAGACCCAGCGGTGCCCTGGTTTCCCCCAGGTCATTTCCCCATCGGGATCTCAGTTTCTTACTAGCAAATTGTCTTTGAGAATCCCTGTCTTGCCCCCTGGAGGGGAGTATGAGGGTCAAAGAAAAGGGGCAGTTTAGTATCACAGATAAGAGGAAAGTCAGCATGCCCCACTGTCATTTAACCTCTCTGGGCCTTTTCTTACCTGTAAAATTGGGGTAATGATAAGACCTACGTCAAGGGGTTGTGTGGATAAAGTGAGGGACTGACTGAGGTACTGAAGGTAGAGTACAGAATGAGATACTTTAGAGCAAAGCCTTTTGAAAGATGCATATACATGTGCATTTCCTAAATGTCTGTAAAACTTTTGAAGGATCCTAAAATGGTTATTCAACACTTTGACGACTGGGGAAAATGTGGTTAATAAAGATTTCTGTAGGGGTGGCTGGATGGCTCAGTCGGTTAAGCGTCCGACTTCGACTCGGGTCATGATCTCGCGGTTCTCGAGTTCGAGCCCCACGTTGAGCTCTGTGCTGACAGCTCGGAGCCTGGAACCTGCTTCGGATTCTGTGTCTCCCTCTCTCTCTGCCTGTCTCCTGCTTGTACTCCCTCTCTCTCTCTCTCTCTTTCTCTCTCTCTCTCAAAAATAAATTAAAAAATAAAATAAAATGGGGCACCTGGGTAGCTCAGTCAGTTGAGCGTCCAACTTCGGCTCAGTTCATGATCTCACGGTTCGTGGGTTCCAGCCCCGTGTCGGGCTCTGTGCTGACAGCTCAGAACCTGGAGTCTGTTTTGGATTCTGCATCTCCCTTTCTCTCTGTTCCTCCTCTGCTCTCACTCTCTCTCTCTCAAAAATAAATAAAGATTTAAAAAATAATAATAAAATAAAATAAAATAATGATTTTTGTAAACTGCCTGAGAAATGACATGATATTTTTCAGTTGCTCTTCACTTTCCTGGGATTTTTATTCATTTATTTGACAAAAGTGTGTCTAGACATAAGCAAATGCACATGGTGCAAAACCAAGATTGTATAAGTGAAAAGAAAGCTGTCTCCACACCCGTATTCTCCAGCTCCCTAGTTCCCTATCGTTATCAACAGTTTTGCGTATTCTTTCTGAAAACTTCACATGCACACATACATAGACATAAAAGGTGAGGGAAGGAGCCAACATCGCGATGAGCAATTCAGGTCACTGGTGCGGACCAGCATCCTGAGAAGCATGGAAGGTGGGGAATGAATAGAGGAAGATGTGATGCCCCATGGAGATGGCCCCTTTCAGGAACAAGACACTCGCTCATTCTTCGGCTGCCTGCCGTGTCACCTGAAGATGGCACATAGCTGAGTCCCCTCGCAAGGAATGGCCCTCCGACGAGGTGAGCCACCTCACCCAAGGCTACACCCTTCCAGGGCAGCCTGCATCCCAACACTGGTCCCTGGCCTCAATTCCAACAACCTGGAAGAGCCATCCCAGCTCCAGAGACGCCCACGGGATTGGGAGGGCCTTTGTTTCCACTGCCTGGTGGCTCATCTCCTCCCTCTGCCCAGGCCTGCTTTCCTCACCCCCTCAGAGGATCCCCCTACCGGGCTGGAGTGGCGCAGCTTGAAAAACTCTCCCCAGCAGTGAAATGTGAGGGGCTCTGGTGGGAAGAAATGCAGCACAAGCACCGCCAGGACATGTGACAGTTGGGGAAAGAGGCCATCGTAACCACCCTGGCTGATGAGTGTTGCCAACAATCAGCGATACATTAGTGAAAGGCAGTTAAAAGGCTGAGCGTGATTAATTACCAACTGAAGGTGAAGTGTAAAAGCCAGGAGTTCTCCTTGGCCACATCAGAAGGGGTTCCATCTCTTTCAAGAGACGCCAGGGGAAGTAGAGAACCAAGCCCAGAGTTAACTAAAAGAGAAGCTTCAGAGAAGGTTGGATTTTCCAGCAATTCTGCTCTGCCAGCATCATAGTCCTACTTAGAAAGAATGGGACCCTGAGGCACCTGGGTGGCTCAGTTGGTTCAGTGTTCGACTTCAGCTCAGGTCATGATCTCGCAGTCTGTGAGTTCAAGCCCCGCGTTGGGCTCTGTGCTGACAGCTCAGAGCCTGGAGCCTGCTTCAGATTCTGTGCCTCCCTCTCTCTCTTCCCCTCCCCTGCTCATGCTCTGTCTCTCTCTGTCTCAAAAATAAATAAAAACATTAAAAAAAATTTTTAGAAGGAGTGGGACCCTGAGGTGTGGGAACTTGTAGGTGGATGCACTTAAAAATCTAGAATCCCTGAGTTTTTCTGAACCCCATGAGCGTGCAGAACCACTGCCTGTTAAATGCTAGCATTTGTCTCCCATTTGAAGATGACGCAGAGGCCTGTACCTTGAAGGAAAAAAAAAAGAGAGATCTACCTCACTCAGAATCTACCCTCATCTCTCTTCCTGGCTGCCAGACCAGTGACTAGAGTTAATCACAATACAACAGGGCCAGGAGAGTGCCAAGCCCACTAAAGGAAATAATAGGGAACTAACACTAACTCAACCAAGCATCTCCAATTGCAACTGCCATGTTGGAGGTGGTGTCTTTGCTAAAGCAGATTAACGTGGTGTCAGGTGCATGGTATGTGGCTGTTGATCTGGCAAATGCATGTAATTCTAACCCCATTAGGAAGGAGAACCAGAAGCATTTCATACTCGTGAGGCGTGCATAACAGTATTTTCCAGGACTATGTTCACTCTCCCAACCTCTATCATAACACACTCCAAAGACATGCAGAGAGTCTGGACATTGTAGATAGATGAACACAGTAGACCCTAAATTGGAAAGCCTGGCATGTTAATCAGACCGCGTGAACAAGTGACAGGTATATTGGATGCTTGGTAAGAAACCTGCTTTACAGAGAACAGGAGAAAAACTCTATGAAGATTCCAAAACCCACCATATCAGTGACATTTTTAAGGGCCTAGTAGTTCTGGAACATGCTGAGTCAACTCCCTTGAAAGTAAAGAACAACTTAATGTAGCACATAGCCCCCACCATGAAGAAGGGAACACAGCACCTGGTAGGACTCTCTGGGTTCTAGAGGCAGCCTATTTGGAAATGCTGCTCTGATCCCTTTACCAAGTGATGTGGAACTGGGCTGTGCATGGGAAGTGAGCAAGGAAGGGAGGCAGTGGTTACAAGTACCCTGAGCTCTGGAGCCAGGCTGATAGGGTGTGAGTCCTGGTTCCATCACATATGGCTGTGTGACCTTGGGTAGGGATAGCAATGATGCCTATCTCAAGGCCACAGGGAGTTAATACGTCGGAAACAGAACAGTATCTGACACACGGTAAATATTCCTGGAATGATTATAAATGGCAGAGCACAGACTCAAACACAGATTTGAACCATGGACTCTTTCTCTTGCACCACCCAAGACATGGGACAAGATGGCATTAAAGCCAAGGAAAGAGAGAGGGACCTATTCTAGGACTGTGGCAGGGATGTCTCAGCAATCACAGTGCAGCTCAGAGTGGAGAGAGAGGGAGAGAGGGAGGCAGCTTCCACGGCTTTAGTAAATGTGGCTTGTGGACTGATGGCTGGAATATCAAAGTCTGGGCTGACCAGATGAGCTGTAATATTCGGGGTGACACGAGATACCTTAAAAAGAATAACATTAAGTAAAAAAAAACCCCAAATTCTCTGTGGCTTCACCAAATACACACTTCCTTCTCACTCATGTCAAGTTCCCCTGATGATGAAAAGTTGGTGGCTGTGCTTCATGATGTCACTCAGGGACGCAAGATCTTTCCATCTGGTGGCTCCAACATCTCCTAGGGCCTCAGAGTCTTCTAGATCATCTGCAGGTGGCCAAGAAATAGGAGTGGCAGCATGAAGGCTCCTGCCGGAAGCTGTAAGGCCTAGCAGTGGCTCCCCTACCCCCACTCCCACCCCACTGGCAGAATCTCAGTCATGGCCTTACTTAGCTGCAAGGAGTGGGAAAATGTAGTCTAGCTGTGAGCCCAGGGAATGTGAGAAAATGCATTTGAGGCACACTTAGCTTGTCTCTGCCCTAGGCTTTGAGCTGGGAAGCCATAATGATACCTCCTCCAGGCCATCCTTACACTTGGCACAGAGCTAAGTGCTTGGAAGTCCTCACTAGTTCCTGCCTCCAGGCAGAGCTGACATTCAGCTGGGACCCCCAAAGCAGAGGGCTACCGACAGCCAACAGCCACGCTGCCGGGTCAGAGTCTGTCCTGTCTTTCACTGCGTTGAACACTGCCCTACCTCCCCTGGCTTGGAATGCTCCCCATTTGGAATGGCAGATCCCCCAGAGGACTTCGGCATCTGGCTGTTGGAATTAGACTGCTGTGGGCGAAACCCAGGCTCTGACCTTTGCCAGCTGGGCCAACTTGCTCAAGTCCCTTGACCTTAACCTTGTCTTGCTTAGTCAGGTACTGCGACCCCACTCATCTACTTCCCCAGCCCTCTGTCCCCTCCCCAGCTCCCACACCAGTTTATTCTGAGTGAATGGAGTGCCATTATGAGACCATTCTGTGTTACAGTTTGGGATGCATTAACATTCAACTTCAGCATCAGAATTCAGCCCAAATCTGCTCTTGGCTTCAACTTTGGAAAGCCAACAGCCAAATGCCAACTTAGTGTCATTTTTGGCATCCCTAAACTGTGTGGGAGAAATGGTCATGGAATCACATAGGTTTCCAATCATGTCCAATCATCACAGCAGCGTCAGTAATACATACAAGACACGGCATTCGAGGTTATTGTTACTATCTGACTATTGACTTCCCAACATAGGCAGTGATTCTAAGTGTAACTCATAGTGGACATTGCCTTGTAGGATTTTTAGCTTGTCAGTGATAAGACACATTTCACCTTTCAGTGAAAGGGTAAGGTATCTATCATCAGCATAAATGCCTGCAATGATCCATGGCAGTTATGCGCACTGTTCATTTTAGGTACAAAAGCTATCATTTAAAAAGCTCAGTTAGTTAATTAAAGGAAACAAATTATAGTTGTTGGGAGACAATTCTTTCTCTTTGGCCTCTCACTTTTCCAAACAGCTTGGGAGCCAAGATTCTGACTATGTTTTCAAGGATATTTGAGTAGTGAACAATCCTGGAAGATAGAGATGGTGTTTGCCTCCAGGGCAGTGGGCGAATGTGTCCATCGTCCAGTGTAACAAAGAAAATGTCTTCCTCTGGGGCAAAAGTCAGGCAAATTTTCTGTACATTACAAGGATTCAGTTCCCTCAACTTGGAGTTCCTCAGCTATGACAAAAACCCACTGCGTGTGTAGCAGCCACCTGGCCCCTCCACACCCCACCATCCATTGGTGAAGTTCATGCCGTCTGCTTCGCTGTAGGTAATAATGTCCTTTGTCTCTGACCCAAGAGTCTTGTGTCTTCTGCCAGCATCCATGAAATAGTGCAAGCAAACTTGTTAACTTACAAGTAGGTAACATCTCAGACCCTTCACAGTTCTTGACAAGTTTATTTGAATTTTAAAAGAGAATTGTCTTAGATCGGGTTCCCTGGGAAATGGCTCTGAGATGGGAGATATGGATGGATGGATGGATGGATCGTTGGATGGATGGATATGTGAATTGATATGTGGATGGACAGATGGAAGGGGAAAAAAGTAAGGACTCCTGAGCATTCAGGCAGGAGAGGTGACTCATTTTCTCTCCAGGTCTGGGGAAGGGAGGCAGGTATGAAGCAGCAGGTGATAGGTGAATTCCCAGATGCTGCATGCTGACCCAGCACGTCTCCTGTTTCCAATCTGCATACTCACCGTTTCCAAGGAGGGCTGCGATTAAACCCAGCTGAACACCAAGCCCCAGGGATGGGAACTCAACAAATTCTGCACCCCAATTGACAGGCAGATGGGACTGTCAAGCAGAAAGAGAGAGGACTGCCCAGGACCAGGGCACAGACCTCCCTCTTCGGCTGAAGACTTTAATCAAGGGATTATGCACATGACTACTTTGTAGCCAGGTGAAATTTGTGGAAAGCAGACAGGGCTCAAAATGCAGCAGAAACCTGCTTTGAATTTACAGAGCAGACCTCCATGGGAGAGGAGGGGAGTTGACTGGGGCCCTCCCTGTCCAAGAGAAGAAAATGGAAGGAATTTGAGAAAAGAGAAAAAAGTTTGGGGAGGGCTCACTCTCACTGGACACCCTCTCCATGCCAGGTAGGATACTCAGAGGCTTAGAAATGGCATCTCAGGGGGCGCCTGGGTGGCTCAGTTGGTTAGGCATCCGACTTCAGCTCAGGTCATAATCTCGCGGTCTGTGAGTTCAAGCCCCGCATCGGGCTCTGGGCTGACAGCTCGGAGCCTGGAGCCTGCTTCAGATTCTGTGTCTCCCTCTCTCTCCCTCTCTCTCTGCCCCTGCCCCATTCATGCTCTGTCTCTCTCTGTCTCAAAAATAAATAAACATTTAAAAAAAAATTTAAGAAATGGCATCTCAGCATGCCAAACTCCAGTAACTCCTCCACCATGTCCATATGCAAGGACCTGTATGTTTCTACTGCTAACAGTGTTAGCTCTGATCAACAGCAATAATAACAGCAATGGGGTCAGCAAACTTTCTATAAAGGGCCAGATAGAAAACATTTCGGGTTTTGCAGGCCATACGGTCTCTGTTGCAACAATTTCACTTTGCTATTGTAGTGTGAAAATAGGCATAGGCAATATGTAAATGAATGGGTGTGGCTGTGTTCCAATAAAACTTTATTTGTATAAATAAAATATATTTTATTTGGGGCCGGATTTGGCTCACGGGCCATAGTTTGCCCACCCAGCTTAAGGTTACAAAACACTGTAGCCCCTTTTAAAGACTAACAATGAACAAATTAAAGACTTTTAACCCCACAAAATGCAAGATAGTCCCAAGATAATTTCAGGACTTCTTAATAACATCAATCCATATAGCACTATAGGCAGGGCCGTTATATAAGTTGTACGGTGACATTTTTTTTCTCTTAATCTCATCAGGGTGGTTCCAGGGCAGTAAATAGGGTAGCCAGCTAAAATATAGGATGCCCAGTCAAATTCAGATTTCAGATAAATGGCAAATGGTGTTTTAATATAGGTGTGTCTATACTTAAGAGTTAGAAGGAACTAGAACATTTAGGACATAAACTAAAGAATTATTTGGGTTTTTTTTTTTCCTGAAAGCATTTTTGTTTGCTAAATCTGGCAATCCTAACTGTACATGTGATCTCATTTGAAGAAACTATGGACCATCTGTCTCTGTCTACAGCCCTTCCTGATAGCAAGGTCAGGGTCAAATGGAACTAGTGTCCCCAGACTCCCACCACCACCTCACAGAGGCCCTGGATTCAAAGTAGAAAAGTCACCTGTGAGCCAGGCGGACCCGGGTTCCCTACACAAACTGCCTGGCCCTGAGTGGGTCCTCCATAAACCGTAGTTGTGGTTTTTAATTCATTTGCAGTATCTTGATGTATTTTACGTTCCCTTTGTAAATCTATCACCAGTTCTGTGACCCTGACCAAGTTCCTTAACTTTTCTCGAGCCTTAGTTTCCCCCTCTGCAACATGGGGATAATGAAGGCACCTCCTTACGGGGTCTGTGAAATGAATCAAACGAAGCAATGCTGGTGAAGTGTTTAACATCATGCCTGGCAACTAGTGTGCCCTCTTGGGATTTTTAGTAAAGCATAATAACTAATTCCAGCTTCACATACATTCTTCCATTAAGTCCTCAAAACAAGCAGAGTGATGGCCAGTAAGACCCCCATTAAGACCAGATAAACGGAAGCCCCAAGAACTGACATCACTCGCAGAAAATAAGCACCAGAGATGGGATTTCAGCTGTAGGCCCCGGCTACCGTCAACTCAACAGCAGGCAGGGGCGGGCCTGCTCCAGGCCGGCAAGAACATAAAAAGCCCAGGTCAGTTTGGCCTCCAAAGACCTCAGACACGAGTCTCCCCTCCACCCCCACCCATCTGCTAAGCAAGGTCCCAGCTGCCCAGCAGGTGATACTTGCCCGTAGACCCAGTGCATCTTTCCCTGGGTCAGGTCGAACTGCTGGAATCAGACCACCCAGGCTTTTCCTGTTGCAGAGGAGATGGGGGGGAGAGCCCCTCTGCCTCTCAAATATTCTGTCTTCTCCACCCTGAGGATTCCTCTCGATGCCGGAGGCAGGAGCCTCTCTGGTGCCACGGGACACAAAGGCTTCCTGACCTCACTTTCCCCCAGGCACCATTCTCGCCCATTTCTAGTCCTTACCCGACCCTGTACTTCTCTCTGGCAGCACAGAGCACACCAGAAATCATCCACTCAAGTCTGTGTAATGCTTTATTTAGCGCCAATCTTCACCACTGGGCTTTGGGCTCCATGCAGGTGAGACGTGGCCTGTGTGTTCCCTGCCCCATCCCCACCGAACCCAGTGTCTGGAATGGGCAGGAACCCACTAAACACTTGTTGAATGACTGACACACTGAGGCAACTAACATTTCCCGGGCACCTACCCTGTCCTAAGCGCTTTGCCTCCGTTTTCTCGTTGTGTTTTTGTAGCAGTGTTTTCAGGTTAGAATGGGCAGTCCCATTTTACAGACGGAAAAAGTGAGGCTTGGGGCCATAGTCACAGAAAGCACTGTGACATGGCCGTTCAGAGTGAGACCTTCTACCACTTGCTGTCTGCGCAATCACAGGCAAAGCCCACATCGGTAAGATGGAAGCAATTATCTTACCTTCCGCAAGGGGCTGTCGTGAGGACTCAAACAGAAAATGAGAGAGCGTGCTCAGCCCAGTCTCTGGAGCACAATGCCCTGGAACTATCACAGTTATGACCCTTCCTGACTGGTGCAGCTAATGAGTTCTGGCGCTGTGATCTAATTGCGTTGCGCGTTCTACTGCCCCCAAGAAAAGCAAGACAAAAGAGGGGCAGTGGTGGGGCCTGGAGACCTGGCCTTTTGTAGGCTTCAGCCAGGTGAGCCTCCACATTGGACCTTTCCCTAAAAAGAAAGGCCTAGCTCTGCGGGTCCTGACTCAGTGGAGCCGGTAGGGCCAGAGGAGAGCCAGCTGGGAGCTTTAACTGCAAGGCTTAGTCATGCTAACAGCCCAGGCTGAGGCTGAGGCTGGGGCCGACTGTGCTAAGGATTAACATGGGATAGGAGAGAGAAGGGAAAACACACGGTCTAGACTTCTCTGCCCCCAGATCAGCCGTCCATCTCTGTTCTTCCCCAGACCTGGAATAGAAGCTTTCTATTCCCTGGGAAAGGCATAGGACTCAGTGGATAAGTCCTCACAATGGAACCCCATCTCCAGGTGCCCCTCTAGCTCAACAAGCATAGTGGGGAAGACCCACAGGCTCTTGAGCTGGCCACACCTGAGGTCAAACCCCAAACTCATCATGCCCTCACCCAGATGTGTGACCTCGGGCAGGTATCTTGGGGCCTCAGTCTTATTCACAAAATGGGTAGGAAAAAATACACCATACCCCAGTTGCTCTGGGGATCAAATAAAACTAACATGAGAGATGCACTTGGTATGCAGTAGGCGCTCCATAGATGTCTGCTTCCACCCTCTGCTTCCACCTGTGCCTCCTGGTCCCCATCCCCCTCTAGGTCTCTCTTCCCAGCTCATTTCAGGGCAAGAGTTGGAAAGAGCTAGGAGACCATCTTGGAAGGCAAGCCTCAGGCCCTGCAGAAGGGATCCAGGGCCAAACATAACATTAGATTATTAAAAATGTGGATTGTAAACACCAGCATAACTGGCCAGAACACAGTGGCCACCAGACCACAGCCCAGCTGCTCCTCATGCCCAGGGCCACACCTCCTGTTGCCCCCAGGTCTGGGATGTGCTCAGCTGCACAGGCACTGGGCACAGACTGGTGTGTTTTCCCTGAGCTGAGCCCGGGAGACCTGGCCAAACCCTGTCCTCACAGTAAGGAGGCCTGGGCAACAATTACAGGGTCTGTGCTCAGAGGGGAAAGGGCCTCCCACCCCATCCCTGCCCTTGGCTGCCAGACAGGCTCTGAGGAGGTGACAAGAGACCCGGCCCCACAGGATCTCTAATTTAACAGTGCAGTACTTGGTAGAGTGCACACACCAGGATGGGAAACCCCACACCGCCAGTTAGTAGCTACGTGAGCTTGCACAAGTCATTTTACCTCTCTGAACCCTAGTTTCCTTATCTAGAAAAGGAGGACTTTAAGAGCCACCCCGTCCCCAGATGGTGATGGTAGGGTTAAATGAGACAGTGCATGTAAAGCTCAATGCCTGGCAAAATAAAAGCACACCCTTAGTCCAGCCCCAAACTGGACAAGATCGAGGCTGGAGACCAAGGTCTCACCACGATTAGGAGCTCTCTGGTCACTGAAGTGGTCGCTTCATTAGCACCCAGAAGTGAGCAGCCTGCGTGCAGGGGTGAGTGAACAAGCTTTGGAGCCAAACAGCTAGCTGGCTCTGAACCCTAACCCCATCACGTCATGGTTGTCACTGCCCCAGCTGAGTTTCTGTGGTTCCAACTACAAATAACCTTGTTACCTAGTTCGCTGGCCTCACCTCCTCATTCAAGGAATTATTGAAATGGTTATCAAGTACGTACATCGTGTGCAGCTCTAGAAGCCATGGACCGATAGGGCTGGGCTCCTGTCCTCAGGGCTATTGTAGTGATTCAAGGAGATACTGTGTGGACAATACCCGGCATTTGACAAGGGCTCAGTAGGTTGTCTTTTCTTCATTAATTACTGCCTGCCTCTTTCCTCCTTTTCTTCCTCCCTTCGTCCCTTCTCCCTCCCTTTCTTTCTTCCTTCTCTCCTCCCTCCCTCCTACCAATGAGGCATGAATCAGACATTGGCCCTCTGGGAATAATTACATGGAGAATGGGGGTAGAGGGTCCAACCCCCTCCCCCCCCCATTCCCCAAACAGGTGCCAAGCCCTTCTTGGCAGGTGCAGACCAGGGCCTGGAAGGAAAAGACAAAGTCAGTGGCCGCAACAGGAGAAAGGGTTTTGAAAAACACCCCCCACGAGTTGCCTTCTAAATGACTGAAACTCTGGCTCGGAGACCTTGCTTGCCCCAAGTGCCTGGCCCTCAGCTCTGCAAGGCAAGGCAAGCAGGGGCCGGATGGCTCAGTGTCCCTCTCAGCAGTTTGTTCCAGCCCAGGGGCCTGGGAAAGCCCCTTCTGGGCAGGGGAAGATGCTGGTCACACCACTGGGGCTGGCCCTGGGACTCCCCAAAGTCATGCCAGGGTCACGACCTCATACGGAATGGGGCTACGGGGCCCTCCCCAGCCAGGCTTGGCCTCACTGGCCCGCCCGCCCGGCGGCCTGTGTCACCGCCCAGCCTGGCTGAAACCTGAGCCAGAGATAGAGCCCGGGCCGAGCCAGCCAGTTATGTCTTAATGTAATTTAGCTGTAATCGCAGCGTGTTTTCCTTCGCTATAATTAGTAAAATGTGGTTGTTTTCTGTGTTCCTGGAAGATGTCTGAACTGGAGCCAGCTCCCCGTAGCTTTTCTGACAAGCTCTCCCAAACAGGCCCACCAGCACCACCGTAGGCTTACCAACACTTTTTTTTACCCCTTAACCTGAGTCCTCCTGATTCTGGAGTTGGGGCCTCTCCCTCCTGGCCCCCGAGGACAGGCGCTTGGGCTCAGTACAGCGCTGGGCATGCTGTAAGTGCTCAATGAATGTGGGTGGGTGATTGAGCCACCAACCCAGCAACAACAACAAAAAGACACGGAGGAAAGGGATTCCTGTTTTAGGAATTCCCCAAGATCCTCAGAGAAATGTGTATGTGTGTGTGTGTGCGTGGGTACACGCACACACGCTTGTGCAGTCGTCTACTTGTGGGGGTATCCTTGGGGGTCCACCTGCCTGTGACTCTAGGTCGCTATGTGTCCAGCTGACGATGCTGGAGCCCTTGAGTTTGAATATGAGTACTCTGGGGGTTTGGGGACCTCCTGGAGAGTGCCAGAACTGACCCTGAATGTTCTGGCCAGGGTGTGGGAGGTTCCCACAAGGCAAAGGATGTGGAGCACCCAAGCCCTACTGTCCTGTAACCCATTTCTTACAGCCCCTGCCTTGGATTCTAATTAGGTACAGTCTTTCCTCCTTTCATTCAGCCATTCAACAAACATTTATTGGGCCCTACTGTGCGTCATCACGTATCACTCTTAGTGGTTCTCCATTGAGTCTCCCTATAACATCTCACTCCCCCACTTAGCCATTAGTTCAATGAGCATTTGTTAAATAATTACATGGGCTAGACGGTGGGGTTTTGTGTCTGTTTGTTGGCATGAAGGATCAGATTTCAGATTTTCTGCCTTTGTCAAAGTCTTTTCCAAAGAGAGGTATATTTAAGATAGATAGATTTTCAGATTTTGTATTATTATTTGATCCATCACTAAGTAAAATAAAGTGATAATAGCACTCACCTCACAGACTTCTTGTTTACCGTTCACATTAAAGTCCTTAGCACAAGGATGCCTGGGTGTCTCCGTAAGTTAAGCTTTCGAATTCTGCTCAGGTCATGATCTCACGGTTCGTGAATTCAAGCCCCACATCAGGCCGTCTGCTAGCAGCACAGAGCCTGCTTCGGATACTCTGTCTCCCTCTCTCTCTCTCTCTCTGCCCTACCCCACTCTCTCTCAAAAATAAACATTAAAAATAAATAAAGTCTCTAGCACAGTACCTGGAACACAGGAAGTACTCGTTAAATATCAGTAATGCCAATTACTATTTCACAGAAGTGGTAGGGCAGTTGGGATCATGGACCCCTCACCACTGTGTGACCTCACACTGGTGACTTAACCTCTCTGAAAGCATTTTGAATTTTTTTTTAAATGCTTATTTATTTTTGAGACAGAGGGAGACAGAGCACGAACAGGGGAGGGTCAGAGAGAGGGAGACACAGAATCGGAAGCAGGCTCCAGGCTCTGAGCCATCAGCACAGAGCCCGACGCGGGGCTCGAACTCACGGACTGTGAGATCATGACCTGAGCCGAAGTCGGATGCTCAAAGGACTGAGCCACCCAGGCGCCCCTGAAAGCATTTTGAACGTGATTACTGTGTAAGTGCTCCGTAAATGTAAATGGTTATGTCAGTAATTGTGGGGGCTTTACTCTCAATGAACTTGTAATTCTTAGGAAGCGCCCCTGTCAACCACTTCTCTTGAACCCCTTCAGTTCTGTCATTGGCAGAAATCAACTACAAGCTGGGCCCCACCAGATTCTGTAGCGCAGGAATGCTGAGCTCTGGTTGGCTGAATTTGCCTGAACTCTGAGTGTCCTGATTGGCTGGAACACGAGTAGGTGTAGCCCATTCTCCAGTGCTTCTTTAGCAGTAATTCTCAGAGCGTGATGTCAGACCTTGGAGGTGTCCTTTTACCTGGGTTGTTCTTCTTTTTATCTCTTCTCAGGAGATCTCACCAATGCCCAGCTCTACAATTTCTGCGGACAAATCCCCCCAAAACACATTTCCTCTTACAAAACGCCTAAAGGGTGTGGTATTTACCCCACGGCATTTGCAGGACTGAAGCAGGAACGTGCTTGTGTGTAAGGATGCAGAGTTGCACATTCTCACGTTAGGCAGGAGGGTGTTCCTGGGGTCCTGGCGTCAGGCCCCTGCTCACATAAAGAACCTCTAGTTCTTGCAAAAGGACACTTTCCTCTGCCAAGCCCTCCTCTGGCCAGGCACAGAGGTTCGTTTTCGAACCATGAAACATAACGGGGAATTCTTCCATACCCTGTACCATGTCTCAGACCTGGAAGTGGCCGCGCTTTTTCATTCATTCATTTATTTATTCACTTACTCGCTGGGCTTGAAATGCTGTTCTGAACTCTCGGCAGATACTGAGAAGAGATACAGCATCAAGGTAATGCTACTGAGAGAATATACAATGTGAAATGACTTTAAAGGTGAAACAAAGGACAGCAAAAGGCCACCGAAATGTGAAAAAATTGTTCACGTCACCAGTAATCATAAAACTCTATGTTTGAAGAAGATGAATTTTGGGAGGGGGGGGGCGCTCTTCTTTTTTTGTTAACTTTACTTATTTATTTTGAGAGCGAGCGTGGTGGGGGGAGAGGGGCAGATAGGGAGAGAAAGAATCCCAAGTAGGCTCCACACTGCCAGCGTGAACCCCTATGGGGGGGTTGGAGCTCACGAAATGTTGAGATCATGACCTGCGCCAAAATTAAAAAGTCAGATGCTTAACCCACTCAGCCACCCAGAAGCCCCGGCCTCTTCTTTTGATAAAAATGTAAAAGGTTGCTATTAGTATGGAGAGCATAAGAAAACAGGACCTTTCCTATAGTATTAATGAGAACGCAAATTGAATAAACATTTTTGGAAAATAGTTGAGAAAGTTCACACCCAGCATTCATCTCAAAGTAAAACTTGGGCAAACACACAAAGATACGAATTTTTATAGTATTTATAAGAAATTTAAAATAATACAAATGATTATCAAGAGAGGATTGACTAAATAAGTTATGGTACAATATTCACCCAATGAAGAGAAGGGGGGGGGTGTTAATGACAATGAAAGATGTTTGAAACAAAATAATGTAAAAAATAAGTTGTAGAAAAGTCTACAGTGCATATAATACTAATGTAGATAAAACATAGATATTTTATAAAACATTCCCAAAGAATATATGCTTCTCTTGATAGTTATTCATTGATGGAATGGTTTTTTAATCAATAAACTTTATTTATTAGAGCAATTTTAGGTTCACAGAAAACTTGAGCAGAAAGTACAGAGTTCTCATCCACCCCCACCCTTCCCCAGACAGGCATAACCTCCCTGATGTCAACATTTGTTACAATTTTTCCAATGGTGAAGGTACATTGACAGCTATTTATTATCTCAAGTCCATAGTTTACATTAGGGTTCACTCTTGGTGTTGTCCATTCTATAGATTTAAAAAAATTTTTTAAACGTTTATTTATTATTAAGAGACAGAGACAGAGCATGAGCACGGGAGGGGCAGAGAGAGGAGGAGACACAGAATCCGAAGCAGGCTCCAGGCTCCGAGCTGTCAGCACAGAGCCCGACGTGGGGCTCGAACCCACAAACCTTGAGATCATGACCTGAGCCAAAGTTGGACGCTTAACCGACTGAGCCACCCAGGCGCCCCCCATTCTATGTATTTTAACAGATGCATGGTGACATGTATCCACCATTATAATATCACACATGGTAGTTTTACCGCCCTAAATATCTTCCATGTTCCACCTGTTCATCCCTCCCCTTCCCTGATTCCTGGCAATCATTAACTTTTTTCCAGAATGTCATATAGTTGGAATTGCATAATACGTAAGCTTTTCAGAGTGGCTTCTTTCACTTAGTCATAGCATTTAAGATTCCCACATGTCTTTTCACGGCTTGCTAGCTCATTTCTTTTTAGTGTTGAATAATATTCCACTCTACAGATGTACACCATTTAGTGATCCATTTGCCTACTGAAGGACATCTTGGTTTCCTCTAAGTTTTGGAAATTATGAAAAAAGCTTCTGAGAACGTTCATGTGCAGGTTTTTGTGTGAACATATGCTTTCAGATCATGTGGGGAAGTATCAAAGAGCACAGTTGCAGTCATATGGCAAGAGTATGTTAAGTTTTATGAGAAGCTTCCAAACTGTTCTATAGTGGTTGTACTGTTTTTGCATTCCCACCAGCAACGAATGAGTTCCTGTTGCTTCACATCCTCGCCAATACTTGGTGTTGTGTTTTGGATTTTGCCACTCTCACATGTGTGTAGTATTATCTCATCGCCATTTTAACTTGCAATTCCCTAATGATACATGATGTTGAACATCTTTTCATGGGCTTAACTGTCATCTGTATATCTGCTTCGGTGAGATGTTTGTTCGGCAGATCTAGTGACCATTTTTTAATTGGTTTGTTCATTTCCTTATTATTGAGTTTTTTTAAATGTTGATTTATTTTTGAGAGAGAGAGAAAGAGAGAGAGAGAGACAAGTGGGAGAGGGACAGAGAAAGAGAGGGAGAGACAAATCCGAAGCAGGCTCCAGGCTCTGAGCTGTCAGCACAGAGCCCGATGTGGGGCTCAAACCCACGAACCATGAGATCACCACCTGAGCCGAAGCTGGACACTTAACTGACTGAGCCACCCAAGCGCCCCATCTTATTATTGAGTTTTAAGAGTTCTTTCTATATTTTGGGCAACAGTCCTTCATCAGTTGTGTATGTTACAAATATTCTCTCCCAGTCTGTGGCTTATCTTCTCGTTCTCTTGACATTGTCTTTCACAAAACAGAAGCTTTAATTTTAATAAGATACATCTTATCAGTGATTCCTTTCATGGATTGTACCTTTGGTGTTACATCTAAAAAGTCATCGTCATACCCAAGGTTATCTAGGGTTTTTCCTATGCTCCCTTCTAAGAGTTTTATGGTTTTGCATTTTACATTTAGGTCTATGATCAATTTTGAGTTGATTTTTGTGAAGGGTATAAGAGCTGTGTTTAGATTCATTTTTTTTTTTTTTTGCATGTGAATGTCCAGCTGTTCCAGCACCATTTGTTGAAAAGACTATCTTTGCTTCATTTCATCACCTTTGCTCCTTTGTCAAAGATCAGTTGACTTGTCATGTGGGTCTATTTCTGGGTTCTCTGCTGTGTTCCGTTGATCTCTTTGTTCTTTCAGCAATAACTCAGTGTCTTGATTACTGTGGATTTATGGTAAGTCTTGAAATTGGGTAGTGTCTGCCCTCCAACTCTGTTCCTCTTCAATACTGAGTTGGCTATTCTTATTTTGAGCAAAGTGTTACCTGATAGATCAATTAAAAATAGGAAAATAGGGGTGCCTGGGTGGCTCAGTCAGTTGGGCGTCTGACTTTGGCTCAGGTCATGATCTCACGGTTCATGGGTTCAAGCCCCACGTCGGGCTCTGTGCTGACAGCTCAGAGCCTGGAGCCTGCTTTGAATTCTGTGTCTCCCTCTCTCTCTCTGCCCCTTCCCTACTCACGTTCTGTCTCTCTGTCTCTCAAAAATAAATAAACATTGAAAAAAAATTTTAAAGAATAAGAAAATAAAAGATTGTTTGCCATCACTTATTCTCCAATGCTCTCCTTTTCTTTATATAGAATGAGTTTCTGACCTACATCATTTTCCTTCCCTCTGAAAAAGTTTTCTTAGCATTGCTTGCAAGCCAGGTTTACTGGCACCAAATTCCCTTATTGTTTGTCTGAGAAAGTCATTATTCCTCTTCATTTCTGAAGGACAATTTCACATAATGTAGGATTCTAGGTGGGTGGGGTCTTTCTCTCCACACTTTAAATATTTCTCTCCACTTGCATGCATGGTTCCTGAGGAGAAATCTGATCCAATTCTTATCTTTGTTCCTCCTCTGGCTTCTTTCAGGATTTTTTTTCTTTATCTTTCATTTTCCGAAGTTTGAGTCTCATGTGTCTAGCTATAGCTTCTTGGCATTTATTCTGCTTCATGTTCTCTGAGCTTCCTGGATCTGTGGCTTGGTGTCTGGCATTAATTTGGGGGAAACTCTCAGCTCTTATTCCTTCAAATCTTGCTTCTGTCTGTTTCTTTCTTTCCTTTTCTTCTGGCATTCCCACTGTGGTATGTTACAACTTTTGTAATTGCCCCCACAGTTCTTGGATACTCTGTTCTGGGTTTATTTAATTTTTTTAGTGTTTTTTCCCCTTTGCTTTTCAGTTTGGGAAGTTTCTATTGTCACACCCTCAAGCTCAGAGACTCTTTCCTCAGCCATCTCCAGTCTACTAATGAGTATCATTTCTCTTGGTGTTTTGGGCCTCTAGCATTTCTTTTCTTTCTTCCTTAAAATTTCCATCCCTCCGCTCACCTTATCCATGTGTTCTTGCATGTGGTCTGCTTTTTGCCTGAAAGACCTTAGCATATTAATCATAGATTTTTTTTTTTTTTATCCAAACATCCCTGTCATATCTGACTTGGGTTCTGATGCTTGCTCAGTCTCTTCAAGCTGTCTTTTGCCTTTTAGTATGCCTTGTAATTCTTTGTTGGAAAGCAGACATGATGTTCTGGACAAAAGGAATTGCAGTAAATAGGCCTTTAAGTAATGAGGTGGTAAGGTGGGGGAAGGGAGATATTCTATAGCCCTATGATTAGGTCTAAGCCTATGTCCCTGGACTTGTGAAATTCACCAGTGCCTCTCAGTTTTTCCTCCCTTAGGTGGGACAGGATGGCTGGGGCGATAGAGTTATGTATTTCCCTTTCCTCACCCGGAAGGTCAGAAAAACCGGAGTTGGAGACTTCCCTTCCTCTGAGTCAGTTAGGTTCTGATAAAATTCCAAAAGGCTAAGCTCTGGTAAAATAATTTCTCTGGAGGACAAGCCTGTTAAGCAAAACAGTCTTCTGGCATATCTCAAAATGGTTCCTTTCCTTGTCCCCCTGCTAGAAGGATGAGGAGTTTTTCTGAGCTGTGAGGAGGACCTTGTCGAGCTCCCAGGACTAACACTGACAAATGTGTGGGGTCTCTCGGTGACTGAGTTGCCCTGATGTTTTTAATGCTCAGAACTATCCACCCTGATCCCCCAGGGGTTCATCCATTACAGTTTTGGTTCTCCCACCACAGTACTGGGTCCTGTGGAGACTTCTGCTCATGGTTTTCTGCTCCAGGAAGTTGTGACTCTCTGTAGCCACCTGCCTGTCTCTCCCAGTTTGGGGGCAGCAGTTTTCCCTGCGACCTCACTTCTCTGAAAGATTCAAGAGGAGTTGTTGATTTTTCAGTTTTTCACTTGTTAGGATGGAGTGGGGACTTCTAAACTCTTTACATGCTGGGCCAGAAATTGAAAGTCCCTGATGGGATGATTTTAAAGAGTATTTTTGCTTTCCATCTGTATTAGTCAGGGTTTTCCAGACAAACAGAACCAATACGATGTATAGAGAGAGAAAGAGATTTATTTTAAGGAATTGGCTCACACGATTATGGAAGCTGGCAAGGCCAAAATCTGTGGGGTGGGATGGCAGGCTGGAGACTCAGATAAGAGCCAATGTTGCAGTTCAAGTCCAAAGGCTGTTTGCTTCAGAATTCCCTCAGGCTCAGAGAAGCTCATTCTTTTCAGGTCTATGCAGGCCTTCAACTGATTGAAGAGTCCTGCCCACAGTATGGAGTGTATCCGCATTATTCAAATTCCACCCATTTAAATTGTAATCTCATCCAAAAACACCCTCAGCGTAATATCCAGAATAATGTGGCCCAGCCAAATTGACAATAAAATTAACCATCACCCCATTTTTATAACATCACATTTGCTCGGAATGTTTACAGTGTGTCTATTTTGCTTATAATCAGAAGAAAAAAAAAGAATACAACAAAATTGAATGCAATAAAGTGTGGTAAATCATATATTTAAAATTCTAGGATTCTCTACATGAGAATCCCAGGTGGGAAGACACTCCAGTGAGTAAGGAATATGAACTTGATGCCTTCTGTTTTGGTTGCCCAGACACGCTTGTTTTTGCTTCCATCCAAGTTGTCCTCTGTGTCCAGATACACGAGGCGCCATTGTTGAGGGAAAATGTTCCATCTGGAGCTGGAAACTGTTGGTGGAGCTCAGTCGGGATCAGGCAACAGGACCAAAGAAAGAGGAGGGTGGTATAAACACACGGAAGCACAGCAAGGAAAAGCATGGAGGAGGGAGGGAGGGACTGGCTGAGGGAAGGAAGGCAGAAAATAGCGTTCAGTAAATTGGAGCAGATGGGCAACTGCACCACACTTCACAGAGCTGGTGTGGAAAGGAGGGTCCCAAGGGTGCCAGGGCCGTAGTCAATGTACCAAAGGATGTCCCAAGGACGTCCCTTCAGGTGACTCCCCAAAATTCCCATTTCCCAAACATGGGTCTCGCCAGGTCTCAACCCCCTTCCACCCATTTTAAGACTTTTACTGACTCCCCATTGCTCTCAGAAGAAAGCCTCAACCTCATAGCCTGACACTCAAAGCCATGGTGGTGTGGCTCCAGGTTTCCCCAGCAGTATCTCCTGAGGCAGCCTCTCCGTGAATGCTCACCAGTCCCCTCGGCCTCGAGGTCTTTCCAACGCCCCCAGCACTCTTGAGTGAGTCATCCCTCCCTCTGGGCTCAGACCGAAATTTCTACCCCCGTGTGCCATGACTTGGGTTGTTGTGTCTGCCTCCTTCTAACACTGTGCCCCTGGGGTCAGGGATCGTATGGCATTTATTCTGACATCCCTGATGGCAGCCTGTGCCATAGGCATGTGTTGCGTGTTTTGAAGTCACTTACCCACCCCTGTCTCCCCCACCTATCCCCCCCACACACACACACACAGGCTACACCCACCACCACGGTCACTGTACATGGACCACACGCTTAACTGGGTAGCAGAGTGGAGAGAGGGCACACGGAATGCCACCAACACCAGCTCTCAGGTTCTGTGTGTTTGCCATGTGCCAGGCATGTTTCTAAACACTGCACATGAATTATCTCATTTGATTTTCATTAAGAACTTTATAAGGTCAGCACCAGGATGAACCCCTTTTATAGATGGTGAAATGGAGGCTGGGAAAGTTGTCTTTGCCCCAAATCACATAGGTGGGGCTGGTGGGGCCCGGATTTGTAACCCCTGCTATTTGACCTCATAGCCCACACTGTTAAGCAGTAGACTCCATAAACTCACAGACTAACCAAAGAAGACCTAATTCCTGGTCACAACTTCATGAAACGATCCTAGAGTTCATCTGGAAGGATAGTTGTGACAAAGGTCATGAAATATTTGAGAAAAAAGAGTGATTGGCGGAGGAGGGGGGCCGTCCTGCTCTACCAGATACCAAAACACAGTATCAAGTCACAATACTTAAAATGGCGGGATTGAGTCTAATCCGGTAGACAAGCATTTATGAGAACGAAAGCACGGAACGAAGAGGCCTTTTTGCCTCCGCAGCGTCTCGCAAGATAAACAGGGAGGAGAGTACTATGACTGGCAGCATTGCATTGCCCTTTTACAGATGTGGAAACCGAGTCCCAGAGGGTAGGGTGAGTCACACATGACTATCAGGCCCTCCGAGGGGGAAATGTCTGAAGTCTCAGAGGGAGGGGAACCGGGGTCAGGAGAGCTTGAGAGCAAAAGCAAGACCTTCTTTTCCTTCGGAGGTGAGAGCAAGCGACGAGCCAGGAAGAGAAATGGTCCCCACATCGGCACCCTTAACAGGCATCATTAACCCCTCTCTGTACTCTTCCTGACTGAACAGAGGCAGCCTGAAATTCTTAATGCAGAGCAGTGGCCAGTCAGCGAGGACTGACTCATGAGATGAAAATACTTGCCATCTCAATCTGGGTCAAACCACCTTCCCTTGCAGACAGTGACCCAGGGTGTGGAGTGGGGCTCTGTCACACCTCACTGTGTCTGGAGCCCTCCCGGCTGCTCAACCAAACGTCCTCCCATCCTGTGTGACCCTAAGTCAGCTGGGGCCACCCTTCCCCTTAATCTCCGGACACAGCCCCCCCAGCCCCACTGCACACGGGGCTGCAGGAGACCCGTGCCCTCCCAAAGGCTTCTGAGGACATCGGAGCGCACGCCTCTCTTCCACCAGTCCCTCTCTGTCTCCTCCAAAAGCCCACTGCCGGCTGCTCTGGGTCACTTCGCCTCTCCGATCACCTCAGCTGCCAGCCACTGGCCCCTCTTCACCCTGCTTTTGCCCAGGAGTGGACACGGCCCCCTCTCCTCCATTCCCCAAAGCACCCCGAATACAGAGCTCTGGGCCGTGACCGAGGAATATTCCTGCCAAGAACAGAGCTCAATTTAAAACTAGGGACAGAGCATTATTAGAGTTTGTTGGCTCTTTGCCCCAACAAAAGGAATCCTTGGCATTTTTCTTGGAAGACCCTTCTCTCCCTCTCCTTTTCCCTAAAATACCCTAACTCGCGCTGTGGGGCAGTGTCCCATGGAAGGAACCTTCACAGTCAGGGCACCTCCACGGAGCCCCTGCCTTCGGGAAAGCCTCCAGCACACCGTGGCTCAGGCTGCCCCCCGCCCCCTGCCTGAGTAACTCTTCTATTGCTCCCCTCATCTCTTCTCATCCTCAGGATAGTTTTCTCTTTGCCCAGGACCCTCCCCAGCTGAGTTAGGAGCCCTGCTTCGAGGATCCCACAGGCCACTTACATTATCAGGTTGGAGTTGGTCTGTGGGTTTGTCTGGATGGCTCCGATTATTACTATTGTTGTTTGGAACCTTTAACTTTTCTGATTCACGCTCCCCCCTCCCCCCCCCCCCATTTTTAAAATAAGCTTTTAATTAGTTTTCCAGGTCTTGGAAAATGGAACGGCTCACACAAATATCAACATTTCTGACCTGGCTTTAAACACCAGAGGCTCTGGCTTTGGGGCCCTCAAGACCAGTGATTAGGCTGATGGCAGTGACCTCAGTGGCCAGCCACTGGGCCCCCTTCACCCCATCCTGAGGTGTATCTCTGCAGCTCAGCAAACAATAGGGAACACCATTCCCCATGGCCCAACACACAGCCCCTCACTCACTCACCTTGCCCATCTGGCCCCGTACCACGTGGGCCAGTGGCCCCGGTGCCGTTTGCGCTGCATGTCCCTGAGCTCCCTTTGCCTCTCTGACTGCACCTTGAGCCCCAGTTACTCACCTACATAAAGGGGGTGGGAGCATGGGCGGTCCTGCCTCACAGGGTTGTTGTAAGGATTCAGTACAGCCCTGCTCAGCCCTGGCCTGATTCCCAATGGCCCACACATTACTGGTTCCAGTGTCCCCAACCCCTGCCTGACCCACCAAACTCTCTCCAGCTGTGGCGGTTTGGTGTCCACACTGCAGCGGAACTTAGTCACCCCAGTGTCACGGCATAAGTCAGAAAATCCCAAAGATTCAGCCCTTGGGAAGGACCAAGGTGGATCCAAGGCAGACCCGGGATCGGGAAGTTATTATGCCAAAAGAGCGCCTCACATGGGGCAGGGACCCTATCCCACCCTAGTGCTCCTGTCCTGCACAAACCGCCATGGGACCACCAACTCACGTGACCACAGTCTGCTCTGGCATCTTACCCAGGAGCAGCTGTGGGACTGAGGTGGGACTGGGGCTGCTTGTTTGGGGTGCTTTGGGGGAAGGACTGATAGATAATGCAGGGGCCCAGGTCGCCATCCCCCAAGCCAGTTCCGCCTCTTGGCTACCACTGCCTACGACAGCCCATGTGTCCCAGAGATCTCCAGTAAGGGCTGATCTCCAGTCAGATCTTCAGTCAGATCTCCAGGAGTGTCCTCTCCAGGGGAAAGACATTCACCATTCAGTTAACTGAGGCCCGGACTGAGACAGGATTAGCTTGTCTGGGAGTCAGTGCAGCACATAGAGGGAGCAAGCAGTGGGCAGGGGGCCAGGAGAACTGGGATCATCTCCTGCTTTGCCCCGAACCAGGTCTGGGCCCTTGGCCAAGTCTCTGCTCCTCTCTGGAGCCCAGAGAGGAGATGCATCCAATCAAGGGTCTTCCAACAGTGGCCTGGGAAGTCTCAGGCTTCTGTGTCCCCACCTCTGCTTCTGCCCGCTTTTCTCTCTTAAATACTGGGATTCTGGACAAGATAGGTTCAAATGAGTCAGTTTGGGCAAGGCTGCTGGCCTTGTTGAGCCTCAGTTTCCCCACCTGTAAAATGGAAATCACACCAGAACATATCCCCACTGGGTACTTTCAACTATCGGCTGAGCTCACGTATACAGAACACTTGGTGTTGTCCCTGGCATATGGTAAGTACTTCAGGGATGTTACCTACTTGTATAATTATTAAAAGACCCTACGGAATGCTTTAAATTTGCAACCATTCACTTTGATGGTCTCTGATCACCTCAGTCCTAGCTGCTATCTCCAGTTTCCATCTCAGCCATCACCCCCCACCTCAGTGAATGACTCTGGGAGCCATGGAACCCTCAGCTCTGGGCCTGAGATTGATTCATGAATGCTGGCTCCAGCCCCGTCACGGTCTAGCTGGGTGACCTTGGGTAAGTAATTTCACTTCTCCCAACCTTAGTTTATCATCTGTTGAGTGGGGATGATGGCACTGTGTACCTCTCAGTGGTGCTGTGGGGATTGGTATAGCACCTGACACATATAAATACTCCATAAATGGCTGTTATCATTAAATTCAGTTGGGGTAAGCATTTTGGTTTTGTTTTTTAATCATGTTTTGGGGAGTGATGGGCGCCCTCTAGTGGTGGAGCCCCACACGGAGGGGTGTCTCAGCCTTCAGCCGGGGGGTAGGACAGTAGTGAAGGGAGGACAGTTGTGACCTAGATCTTACAGGTGACCTTCTTGGGACTGGGGATGAGTCTTCACCCAAGGCCACCACAGGTGGGCCTGGGACCAGTGATCTGTAAGCTGGCGTGGCAGGGAGGGCAGAGTAGAGAGGTCCAAGTTAGAACCTTGGGAAATCTCTGCAAAGAAAGAATGGTGCCCAGCACGGAGCTAGAAGGCCGGCATGAGAGAGTGCAAAGGCAGTTCTCCTTCTTCCTTCTTTCACTGCTAGATGCTCCATTTTACAGATGGAGAAACTGAGGCCCACAGAGGGCGAGGGACCCTCATGAGGTCATGCAGGGCATGCAAGGCAGCAGCCTGGAACCTGGACTCCAGGTCCAGTGCTCTCTGCCCTACAAGGTCAGCTTAGCCAAGCCAGGCAGTGGGGAGCAGAGGACATTTCACTGAATCATAGAGTGAAGTTTCGAAGGAGAAGGAAAAAAGAAGCAGCAGGCAGAGTTCCCAGGGCTGGAGCTCTGCCCAGCTGGTCCCAGGGCTCAGGGAGGGCGGGGATGACGCAGCCTGGGCCCGTGGCAGTCTCAGGAGCACCATTCGCCGGGAATCTGCCTGTGGCGGCAGCCAGAGGGGCTATGGAGGCTCCGGGAAGGATGGCTGAGCCGTCGGCCCAGGCTGACTCCATGGGGGCTCTCTGTGTGGGGCGCAGTGTGTGCTCAGGGTCTCCTCACCCTTCAGCACCTCTCAGCACCCCACCCACCCACACACACACACACACAACACACACACACACACACACACACACAACACACACACATACACACACACACACAAGCACCCAGCCCCAGCAAGGAGGGTGTGCCTGCGTGGGCAGCAGAACCCTCCTCAGCAGGGAAGGGGTCAGCCTGGAGCAGGCCCATGAGAGGGGGCGGCCATGAGCAGGAGTCCAGGCCCAGCTGCCGGCTGAGGCCGAAGTCTGAGTCTGTGGATGCAGCCAGCTCACTTCCCCCGCTCCAAAGGGCCCCCATCCCGTCCTCCAACCTGGGAGACCTCGCCCACTGTGTGTCCTAAAAACTTTCTCATGCATTATAGCTCAGCTGAGATTCACACTGCCTCTGTCGGATCTTCCCAGCCCACAGACAGGGAGACTGAGGCCTGGAAAGGGGAAGGGACTTCAGGGCTCTGGGAGTATTTCTACCGCCCTCAACTACCCATCATTCTTGGGATCTGTGGAATTAGGCTAGTGGGAGGGAAGAGTAGATTCTGTTCAGCCAGAGAGGGCCACTGGCCTCCAAGACCCCGGTGAAAAGCCAGTTCTAGCCCGCACCCCAGCATTCACCAGGCACCAGCTCCCAACGTGCGTGCTATCCTGGGGCAAGCTATGGAAGGATCCAGCACATGATGACAGAAAGAAAGCAGGCTTTGGCACCAGTTGGATCTGAGTTCAAATCCGGGCTATCAACCGTTGTACCTGTTCTAATTACGTTAGCTGCATTCACTGATGGAACCCTTATAAAAATCTGATATCGTGTCACTGATGGCTCCATTTACAGGTAAGAAAACTGAGACACAACTGGAAATGGGCAGAGTGGAGATTTGAACTCTGCCTCTCTGGTCCCTTCAATACAAGCTACAATGTCCATTTATGAAGTATGAAAAACAGATCGTAGATGTGAGATGTGCTATGGGCCTGGGAACTTTGGGTTGAGTGGGGTGATGTCCCCAGAAGAGAAGACATTGAGAGTGGGAGTACTCAGAAAACAGCCCAACTGGGGGACACCCATCCCTGCCGGGATCCATTCTGACCACCCAGATATGCTGGGTCTGGGAGACCAAAAGGACACTGAGTCAGGCAGGCCTCTGGTTGGTGTCTAGGGTCCCAATTCACAGCCCCAACCCGGACCCCTCACCAAAGTCCTCTCCTCCTTAGTAATTACTGATGCACTCCTCTGGGCCTGGCCCAGGTCTGGACACTCAGGACAAGGCAGATGAGGGACCCTACCCCATGGCCCTCTCAAGTGAGAACAGGTCCAATGGGATGCCATTGTGGTGAGAAGGCAGGAAACCACTACGTCTCTGTGAGGGGGTGGCCCCTCTGCCTTTGGGAAGGCACTGAGCTCTGATCCCAGGGCTGAGAGGCTGAGATCTCTCACCCCCCATGCTCTGCCCAAGAGTTGCCCCTTTAAAAGATCTGCCCCTGAGGTGCCTGGGTGGCTCAGTCGGTTGAGCGTCCGACTTTGGCTCAGGTCATGATCTCGCGGTCTGTGAGTTCGAGCCCCACATTGGGCTCACTGCTGTCAGCAAAGAATCTGGAGCCTGCTTTAGATTCTGTGTGTCCCTCTCTCTCTGCCCCTCTCCTGCTTGTGCTCCCTCTCTTTCTCTCTCTCTCTCTCTCTCTCTTTCTCTCTCTATCTCAAAAATAAATAAGTATTAAATAATAATAATAATAATAATAAATAAAAGGTCTGACCCCGTCAAGAAGAGAGATGGGTAAAGCCATTTCCCACCATGTGCTCCCATGGGCTGCAGCTGCAAAACTCCTGACTTTCACACCTCCAGGCAGAGCTGGGGATGGGGAGCCGCTCTGCTCCTCCCTTAACCTCTAGGCCACCCCCCAGGTCCCTGTTGGTTGGTCCTGGCCTCTCGGCAGCCCCAGTTATCCCGTCCACTCTTGATCCTGTTCCCTGGCTGGGACTCCTGGCTGGGCTGCCGCAGCCCTTCCCACTCCGTGCTTGGCAAAGGGGTGAGTGTCTGTTCTCAAACCGGGCCCAGGGGGCTGGCCAGGGCCAGTGATGGGAAAAGGGGGTAGAAGGCGGGGCTGTCTAGAGGGAACCCCCTTCCCTGAGGAGCTTGCTTCGCCCACCACAGGGCTGTGGGGTTAGCGCAGGCAGAAGGGAAACTAGCCCACACTTGAGGGCTGGAGAGCATCTATCTCCACAAAAGATGAAGCAAGTGGTTAGGCTTCTAGAACTGATTGACCAAGGAGAGTCCAGACTCCTGCAAGAATGGGAAGACCCCATCTTCCTAGGCAGGCTCAGCCTTCCATCACAGGAGGGTAGGAAGCCAGGAGCCCAGGTGAGCACCACTCTGCCCCTGGCAACTTGAAGGCCCATTATACGCCTGACACCAGTCCACACCTGTACCTGCCCCCCTTCCCTCAAGCTCTCACCCAACTAGGAGAACAAGTTAGAACCTGGGCTTTGGAGTCTGACAACTGCTAGGTTCAAATCCTGGCTCCACCACTTACTACCTGTGCGATCTTGAACAAGTCATGTCGCCTCTCTGGGCCTTGCTTTCGGCATCTATAAAATGGTGATAATAGTACCCGCCTCAGGGGGCTGTAGTAATGAGTGGAGAGTGGGCTCGTTCACTTCGTGTTCATCTCTGTGCATCCGTCTGCCCTGCACACCCACCTGTCTCATGGGTCCCATGGAGCCCCAGGCGAGGATTCCTGACCTCCGCAGCAGTGGGGAAGTCCTTCCCCTTGAGCTCTACTATTCCCCTGCCTGTTCACGGTGTGTGTTCAGCAGGGATGCACAGAGCTATACCGTAGCCTCTTGCAGGAAGAATCACAGACCCTTGCCACTGAGGCTGCCCGGGACCCAGCCCAAGGCCTCTCTGTTGCTGTCACCTACTGGAAGCAAAGTGAGGCAGAGAGGGGCCACGAGAGGGGGATGGTTTTCCCCCCATCTGGAACAGAAGGCCCAAGGTCAAGGTTCTGCCTCCCACTCCTAGCAGAATGACCTCCCTCCTTCTGAGACTGGCTTTCCCATTTGCGAAGTGGAGCGCATAGAAGGGTCCCCAGAGACTCTAGCGTGAAGGTGGTTTGCGAGCCTCAGTTGAGCAAGGCCAAGGGCTGCAGATTCAGGCCTCCAGGCTGCCCTTGCCTTTGTTTGCTTTATTGAGTAAAAGAAAATACTTTGAACATTTTATGGGGACTTGGGGAGGGGAGGAGGGGTCAGGGAGAGGCTTCATCCAAGAGAAACAGCCTCCAAGGAGGATCCTGCCAAGAAAACCCAAGGGCGGGGGCCAGGAAGGTTCTCCTCTGAGCGTGGCCAAGGATGGGAGCTTGAGGGGACACAGGAGCCAGGAGAGAAGACAGAGCACTGTCTGCGCAGGGGGGAAGGGACCCCGCGGCCCACGGTGTCCTCCCCGAGTAATGAACCAAGACAGCCCCTTTCCCCAACCCACTGAAGCCTTTCTGTGCTGCTGCTGCTGCTGCTGTCTCTGCCCCCGGGGCCCACCTCAGAACCCCCCAGCTCACCCACTCACTCCCACTCAGGCAAGTTCATTCATTCCCTCCAGCCGTCACTGACTCATTCATTCATTAGCACAGGCTACCACTTTCCTGTTCATTCATTTCCTCACTGGCTCTTTCATTCATTCATTCATTCATTCACTGATGCATTTGCTCAGAGGTGAACAGCCATAGCCCCTACCTTCAAAGCCTTCTCGAATTAAGACATGTCCCCTGCAGAAAATCTCTGAGAGAGAGCCCACCTGAGACTGCGGAAGGTCAACAGGTCAGCTGCGAGAGCCTCAGAGAGAAAGGGGGGCTCTGGAAAGGGGAGGGGAGGGTACCGGGTAGTGAAGGAGGAGGAGACAGCAGGCCAGGAAGATGGCAGAGAGGTGGCACAGTGTGTTTCAGAAGGGAGAGAGGAGCCAGAAAGGGGCAGAGCTCGTCACCCACAGACCAAGCCAACCTTGGCTCCAGCAGGGCACATCAGTATCCCCCCAGGACTGCTGTGGGCCCTAAACACTAACCAGGCCAGGATCCCGTGGAATTACAGGCATTCCCCATGGGCCTTCTTTCTCCAGAGGGGTCCAGGCCCTTGATTCCCAAGGGACTGGGGTCAGACACCAGCTGGGCCTCTCTCATGCAGCCCAGGGAAACCCTGGAGTGCCCCTATCTCCCCCACCCCTCAGGAAACCCCAGTGCTTCCTGCTGTCTGGGTTGCAGAGCTAAAACCTTCCCCTGGGCTCCAGTCCTCAGAGACCACAGGTCTTGAAATTCAAGCTCAGAGATTGCCAAAAGGAGGAGGAGGAAGAGAGGTAGAAGTTGAAGGGGGAGAAAAGAGGGCCTGGAAAGTGGGCAAAGCTGGCTTCCCAGCTCTGTGGTTTATAAGTGGATGCCTGTCCCTTGCAACAGAGGACGCCCCCAGGGTGCAACCCAGCCCCTCCCAGTGAGGGCCCTGGTTCTAGGCCATGTCTCCACTCTGTGCTATCTTTTAACCAACTGCGTGACTCTCCCCTGGAAAATCACTCAGGCCTTTGCCTCAACTTAGCACCCGAAGGTGTTGAAAACTCTCAGGTCACCACTCCTGCTGGGGCTACTGGCTGTCACCCAGAGCTTTAGGGGAAAAGCCCAAGATGACAGACAAGCTCTCTACTTACTCCTCAAAGCATAGCAGCAAGAGGGAGATTAGAATGCAAGGGTCATCTCTGCCCTTTACTGAGTGATCTTGGGTCAAATACTCTCTCTGAACTTCAGTGTCAATGGGGACAATAATAGATATGATAATACTAAGAGTTTTATGGCCATTTTACAGATTAGGAAGCTAAACTCAGAGACGGTAAGTAACTTGTCAAAGGTGATCAAGAAACAAAGGAAAGACTCCTACCCAGCCACTTCATCTCCAGAGCCTGAAGACTGATCTATCACACTGAATCTCACAGTGTTTCACACATTCATTGAACGAATGAATATGGAGTGTTTCCTTGTGCTGGGCACTGGGCATAGAGAGAGAAAGCTTGTGCCTGCTCTCAAGGATCTTCCAGCTTATTGAGTGAGACAGTAAGTAACCAATAATAATGGAGCTTGATTGTTGTTATAATAGATTTATTACAAGATGCAGAGCATATTAGGGCATTCAATGTAAGCTGCTTTAACAAACAACCCCAGCCTCTCAATGGCTTAACAAGATACCGCAGGGTGCAATGCTTCTGCTCCATGTAATCATTATGAGATCCAGGCCTCCTTGGAGTCTTCTACTGGAATCCTCTATGGGATGGCAGCCAATGAGCAAGAGAGAGGCGTCGTGGACGACCGCATGGAACGTTGTATGGCCTGGCCCCAGAAATCATGTACCTCACTTGCCCATGTCCCATTGGCTAGAGTCAGTCACACTGCCCCACTTAACTGCAAGGGAGGCTGGGAATTGAGGAGCCAGTATTGATGCTCCGCTGGCAGGCCTCTGCCACCATGGGGAGGACAAGGGAGAAAGTAACTGAGCCTCACTGATTGAGCAGAGAAGCTTCCCACAGGAAGTGAGGATTGAACCAAGTTCAGCAGTGAAGTAGGCAGTGAGAGGGCATTCAGGCAGAGAGAGCTGCGTGCACAGAGCTGCAAGATCATCTATCCAAAAGTGCTTTGAGATGAATTCTATAAATCAAAGTTCTCATGATTGGGTAATTTCCTAGGAAGTAAAGGGAAGGAAGGTATCTTAGGTCAGCTTGCCCAGGGCAGTCTCTAAGCTAAGTGTCTGTGGGCAAGTGATTTATTAAAGAACTGGTTTCAGGAAGAGATTGGGAGGAGGAAAACAGGGAAAGAAAGGAGTCAAGCCAGGATACAAATGGAGGCAAAGGCCTAGGCTCAGCCTGATCCCGCAGTGAGACTCGGAACAGACATTATCCCTGAGTTTGTACAGACCAAGGCATGGGAACTGGGCTTCTGCACTCCAGTACCAGCCAGTCAGTGGGCAAGGATGCCCTGGTACAGAGTTAAGGGAGAATGTAAGCTCTAGGGTACGACCATCTCTCAGCATCCAGGTGAGGCATCACCAGTCAGGCCAGTAGGCACAGAGAACACAGAAGCCAGGGGAGGAGCTCAGAGAGACAGGAAAAGGGGACAGAGTCAGGGGCTGGGTGGGAGAAGCTGGACAGAGCAATGGCAGTGTTGGCTGCAGAGGCAGAGTGGCACCCCAGAGGAAGGGGACCTGGCTTGACACGAGGGCTTGGCAAATCCCAGTTAGTACCAAAGACCATACCCTTAGGGCCTCTCTAGCTGGAGGCAGGTGGAATTGAGGAAGCAATGTGGATTCTGAGTCCCAATCCTGACTCTGTTGCTGGGTGAGGGTAAGTGTGTGGACAGCCGTCTGAGGGCAGCACCCTCCTTTTATTTACAAATAAGAATGAAAACACTAACTTGAAGGGTTGTGCTGAAGATTAGAGGCAAGGCCAGGCGTACACAGAAGGTATTTAATAGATGCTGGCCGCCCTTACCATTTTGCTCCTTGAATCCAAAACCCTGAGCCTCAGTTGATCTACAGCAGTTACCTGCATGGGTTATGAGGGAAATATTTCACCCGTGACACAGGACGTGATCTGATTCCCACCCTCTCCCCGGTCCTGAAGGCCCCAGGAGGAGTTGGAAGGGGAGGAGGCGCCTGCTAAAAGCCTCTGACCCAGGAAGTGCTTTCCCACCCAGTGACTTCAAGATCCACCATCCCCACACTGTCAGAACTGGAAGGCACCTTACAGATCACTCAGGCCATTATTTAACAGATGGGGAAACTGAGACCCAAAGAAAGGAAGGAATTTTCCCAAGGCCCCACAATCCCCAAAATAGAGCAGGCCAATAGGTTGCACCTCATGTGCCAACTCTAGGAGACTGGTAGTGATCTTGAGGACTGTAATAAGTGGTCAGCGTCTTGGGGCACCTGGGTGTCTCCATCGGCTGAACGTCCAACTCTTGATGACAGCTTAGGTCATGATCTCACGGTTCAGGAGTTCGAGCCCCGAGTCGGGCTCTGTGCTGATAGTGCAGACCCGTCTTGGGATTCTCTCTCCCTCTCTCTGCCCTTCTCCCACATGTGTTCTCTCTCTCTCTAGATAAATAAATAAACTTAAAAGAAAAAAAGACAGAGTTCTGGGTCTTTATCGGGACTCAGTGGGAAAGACTGCCAGACTCCATTATGCGGCCCTGGGTGAGGTTGAGAGTATGTCCTAGGTATTGACAGTCCTTCAGAAGAAGATAAAAAAGTACACTGGACTTCCTCACCCACTTCTGCCTTCTCCCTAAAAGGTTTAGTGACATTCATAGAATATGGTTTCAAAATAAGTCGAAAAGACTGAGGAGACAAAAATCTAATGTCCAAAACTGTGAAACCACTTCATGGAAGCTGAAGTGTAGAGACTGTAACTTTTGGTGGAAACCCCGGCATCCAGTAAGTGGCTCACATGTCCTAAATCAGAGCAGACATTTGTTGTTGCAATTTCCCACTCTTTAGAGAGTCCTAATTTCCTCTTGCAGAATTTCCTGTTCTCCCCTGCGCACGGTCTATTGTATCTGTTCTAACCTGCCTCCTCCCACTCCACCCAAGCCTAGAATTTGAATCTTACACAGAGAGACGCCAAGACTGGAACTGTGGGGGCTCATCCCGCAGTGGCTCGCAGACCAGCTATTCAGACTCCAAATGACGAGATGCCCCATTGCACATCACTCTACTGCCTGTGTCTCTTGCTAGTCAGTAAGTTCTTTAAGAATGGGGATTCTGTCGGGGCACCTGGGTGGCTCAGTCAGTTGAGCGTCCGACTTCAGCTCAGGTCATGATCTCACGGTCTGTGAGTTCGAGCCCATCGTCGGTCTCTGTGCCAACAGCTCAGAGCCTGGAGCCTGCTTCGGATTCTGTGTCTCCCTCTGTCTGCCCCTCCCCCACTCGTGCTCTGTCTCTCTCTCTGTCAAAAATTAATAAACATTAAAAAAATTTAAAAAAAAAACAAGAATGGGGATTCTGTTTTGTTTGCTAATATATTTCCCAAAGCCTAGCAAGATCCCTGAACATAGTAGGCATTTAATCATTTTTGCCATTCTGGAATGAATTAATAAATGCATGAATATGAGAAAATATACAAGTTCTGAATCAGAGGACAGGATTTAAACACTAGCCCTCCTTCTCACTAGCCATGTAACTTTGCACCAGCCTGTTACCTCTCTAAACCTCAGTTTTCTCATCTATAAAATGACCCAATTACACACACTTCTCAGGACTATTGAGAGGTTTAAATGAGATGATGGGTGTGAGAGTGCTTTATAAATTGTAAATAATGTGCAGAGAGTAGTTACCCTCATCACGAAACTGAGGATCTTTTAGGTTGGTAATAGGCCTGGATAATGCAAATAAAAGTCCGCCCTAGCAGGTTATTAGGGTCATGATGAAGCAGGCATTGTCCTTGTTCCAAAACAGTTTGTGATTCAATGTCTGTGTCAAGTTGAAAGTCACAGAAAATTTAATTAAAAAATAAAGAGAATCTGTTGACTCAAGACACTGGAAAACTTTTGGTGCTGGCTTTAGGTAAGATTTCATCAAGTAGCTTAAATAATATCACTAAGGATCTAGTTTCTAAGCAGAAAGACTGTGGCCAAATTCTGATTGGTGGCCCGGTGACTGAGTACACAGTAAGAATATAGGACATTTTTGTTGAAAAGAAAAATTGCCCTTAATCTCACATATGGAATAAATAGAAACTTTTATGATTCAAGAGTCAGGGTCTTTGGTTGCCTACAGCAGAAATTAACTTAGGCAAAAGAAATTTATTGGAAGAACTGATAGAGAGATCAGAGAATAAGGCTTAGAAATGCACAGGAATCAATGACTGGCAGGGCCAGCTCAGGAAGGGCCTTGTAAGCCACAGCAAAGAATCCCAAGGTCGGGGCACCTGGGTGGCTCAGTCGGTTAAGCGTCAGACTTCAGCTCAGGTCATGATCTCACGGTACGTGGGTTCGAGCCCTGCATTGGGCTCTGTGCTGACAGCTCAGAGCCTGAAGCCTGCTTCGGATTCTGTGTCTCCCTCTCTCTCTGCCCCTCCCCCCACTCGTGTTCTGTCTCTCTCTGTCTCAAAAATAAATAAAATATTAAAAAAAAAAAAAAAAAAGAATCCCGAGGTCAACTGCAAAGCAACTGGAGAGTGACATACTTCTATTTGCATTTTAGAAAAGTCCCTGTAGTCCCAGCCCGCAGGAAAGATGGAAGAGAGAAAGAGTTAAAGAGGAGGCCAGAGATCAGGCTGTTGCAATGGGCCAGGCAAGAGGCAACAGAGGCCCAGGCTGGGCGGTGGTGAAGCAACACTGAAGAGTGCAACGACCTCAGAAATGGTAACAATGGGGAACCAACAGGACATGGAGGCTGGGATGCGGCAAGAGTCAAGGGTTGCCTGCACATTTCAAGACGGCATCTGGGTAGGCAATGGCACCATTCACTGCAATGGGGGACATGAAGAGAAGTGGGCTTCACCCCACTGGGTCTCAAGTAGGGGGAGGTACAGCCGGCACCATTTGTCCTGCAGAAGGCCTGGGCCAGGCAGCCTGCCCAGGGAACCAGCCAGAGAGGGATGGGCTAGAGAAGGATGCCCAGTTTGGTATCGGACGTCAGGGTAATTCCAAACTCTTTTGGGTACAGCGATGGGCCTCCAGAGCCAAGTTCTGGGACGCTCTCTGCCTCTGGCTTTCCGCCACGGGCATCATCTGCAGGGAATATTCAAAGATGTAAACATGATGATTTCATCAAGGTCCAAGTGTCAGGGGACACATGTGCAGGCGATGGCAGCCCATCAAACCGTGGAAATTCTGACCCGGGAGGTTCAGACACAACAATGTGGAGGCCTCCCTCCCCCGCATCCCCTCTGGCCTGCGCCCAGTTCTCAAACGTGGTTAATTAATGTAATGAATTATGACAAACGTGTACGGCGCCTCTGATTTGCTGACAGCTGATACAAACAGAGGCAGTGGCCAAGAATCCCAATGCGTACATTACACACACACACACACACACACACACACCCCACAACTCCACCAAAAATAGCTTGCAACCGGGTTTGTAATTCAGTGACTTTTCCATCTGTACTGGAACATGGCAAGAAGTGGTTGCTGCTGCAAAGGGTAAAGGGAAAAGTTGGAAATACGTTGCCCCCTATTTTTCACATTGGAAAGACTTCCTTCTCCTCACCACTCCCTCTCTCGCGACATACATTCATTGGTTACTTTAGCCAACCCTGCATTCCATGAAGGAAGAGAACCACATTCAAAGAGAACCTACCATGTGCCAAAGGTTTTATATACTAGGTCAGAACTCCTTTGGTTGTAAGCAACAGAATTCCAACTGAATCCTCTTAGAGGAAAACAAAAGGGGGTGGGATGTAGAAAGGACTTTGAAATATCTCACACCATCAAACAGAATATGATATTCAAACCATAAGGAGGGCAGAGAAATGG
Organism: Panthera onca; assembly: GCF_046562875.1. Taxonomy (NCBI): domain Eukaryota; kingdom Metazoa; phylum Chordata; class Mammalia; order Carnivora; family Felidae; genus Panthera; species Panthera onca. The sequence goes on along the minus strand of NC_138339.1, from coordinate 61,543,087 downwards.
CTAGAGACAGTGACTCAGACTCCCACCAGAGCTGAAAGCACACCCTTTCTGCCCCTCCCACCTCTCTTCTCTATCCCTATCCATCTATCTTCCAGCCAGGTCTCATTTTTCATGGATTCTGTATTTGTGAATTCACTTACTTGCTAAAACGTATTGGCAACCCCCAAATCAATATTTGTAGCATTTTCATGGTCATTCATGGCCATGTGCAGAGTGGTGAAAATTTTGAGTCATCCCACACACACATTCCCAGCTGAGGTCACACAAGGTGACACTCTGTGTTCTTATCCCAGCTCTCATAAGGTAAACAAGTATCCTTTTCGTGGTTGTTTATTTAGTGCCACATTTTTCTCATTTTAGTGCTTTTTGGTGGTGATTTCATCGTTGAAAGTGGTCCCCAACTGTAGCTCTGAAGGGCTGCCTAGCGATCCTAAGAGCAAGATGGCTGGGCTGTGACTGGTGGAGAAAACACGTGTGTTATCTGGGCTTCACTCAGGCATGAGTTATAGCTGCTGGCCATATAGCTGCTGGCTGCTGGCCATGAGTGTAATGTTAATGGATCAACAATGTATATTAAATAAGGTGTCTTTAAACCAAAACACAAATAAAACAAGGTTATGTATTGATGAGTTAATGAAAATGTCATGACCAGGGACTCACAGGAACCTTGCCCTGTATTTCCCTTAGGAGCAATGGTTCAGTGGTCACTAATTCAGTTTGTGGCCAATTTCTAGAATGTAACTACCATGAGTAATGAGAATCGACTGAGTCTGCTATTTTCCCTTTTCTTTGCCTGCCTCTGTCGCTCCAGGTCAGTGTCCTTGGTAGGGCAAGACACAGGCCAACAGCCCCCAAGCCTCACGTTTCATAGCATCTGCCACTAGAGTGGGGCTTCTCATGGTTGGGAAAAGCCTGACTGAAAACAGTGGGAGTAGGGAAGATCATGGAAGTATATGGTACCTCCCAGAAAAACCACATAAAGCACAGAAACAGTAGTTCCTAAAAGAATAGAAGTCTGTTCTCATATGGTGAAAAAAAGACCGCACAGACAAACATCTCACACACACACACACACACACACACACACACACACACACACACATCATTTCATTCTAACTGCACAAGTTTTACCATATCAACACACTACTTACAACGTTACCAACTAGTTTTCCTTAAATTAACTCTTTTTTCTTTTCTTAAACACATCCTGAGGGAAAACTTACGTTTCTGCCACATATAGAAATTGATCATCAAAATAAACTCATAACTGGTATGAATGTTATGAGTTATGAATGTTATGAGTTAGTTATGAACTAATGTTCACACGTGATGTCAGTCCATGACCCAACTAAAACTCTTTCCCCAGACACCGGTCACTTGTTTAGGATCATAGGTGTATGTTTGTATCTCTGGACCTGGGCCAAGAGCTCTGTGCAGCAGGGATCTTATCTTGTTTACTTCCGCCCAGCTCAGGGCCTGGCACAGAGTGAATACTCAATACACATCTTATACCTAGGCTAAGATGGCTGCTACCTGGGTCTCCCTCTCAGGTACATTTGGAGAGGAGACTGGATGAAGAGGAGAACCCCCTCAGGGGGAATGGAAGGAAAGAGGGACCCAGAGAGAGGACATGGGGTGCTGCCTAACATGGCCAGACCCTATGTGACCTCACCTCTGAGAACTAGGCCTTCCATACATTTCCTATTTTCTTGGCACCTTTGTCCATATGCCTTTCCTGAAATGCTCTTCCCTCACTTCAGGACACGTTCTTCAAATTCTCCCTCCTCTTCTGTATCAGTTGGGAAGCTTCCAGCAACCAACTGAAAGGGCCTTAAACACAAGAACATTTTGTTGTCTCATACAATGAGAAGTGTCAAGGAAGGCCCCACGTGGCTGATGTCAGCAGCTGTACGACGGCCTCAAGGATCCAAGTTTCTTCCATCACTTTGCTCTTCCGTCCTCAGTGCAGCAGCTAACTGTCCTCGTGTTGCAAGATGGCTACAACAGCTCCAGCCACCACATCCTCACCAAAATCCAGACTCAAAAAAGAACTATGACTTCCTTATTATGTATGCTTACAAGAGTTAAGAAAGTTCCCTAGAAACAAGGCCCACCACCACCTCCCACATGCTTCCCCTCATAGCTCATGGGCCAAGCTATAGTCACATGCCCCTTACTAAGCCAATCAATTGGGAAAGGAAATGCAATTCATATGATTGGCCCCGATGAGGTAAGATGCCCCCGCTGAGGATGAAGGTGACCCAAGCCTTCTCCGAGGTACATAACCCCACAGGGAAACGGGGGTTCCCAAATCGGCATTCTATAGTGAGAAGTCTGCCACATTCTTCTCAATAACCACCTTTCAGGCCACTTGGATAAAAACCCTCTTTGGTCCATGGAAGCCTTAAGTCTGAACGGTTCAAATGTTTCCAGTTTCTTCTCCCTCTCTAGACTCTTCTGCACAAAGACCACTCCACACCATCTGGCTCCTTCATTTAGACTTGTTGAATTACTTTGCCCTTACCACACTGCAGAACGATTCGTAATTTATCTGTTTATATGTCTGTCTTTGTCCCTAGGCTGTGAGATCCTTCTGGGATGGGTCAGAATTGTACCGGGACCTCAGGGCCTGGCCCGCCTAACGCCTCGGGATGGGTGGACGGTAGCTACAGCAAATTTACTGAATTCGCTGGTGAGGGCACAGAGGAGGGGTAGGAAGAGGGAGAGAGAAGCAAGGAGGAAGGAGAGAAGAGGGCAAAGCAGTCAATGAAATACAGGCTTTGGCAGCAGACAAAGCAGGGGATGCCTGAAGAGCCAATTCACTAACTGGGATGGAGATTCTATTGTGGGAAGTAATCATTTGTTAGCTTAAATAAACCCTTTTCCCTCAATTACGTGTGCTGGAATACAAGGTATTGACTCGGCCTGGGGAGGAAAGCAGAAGCTCAAACCCACCACCACTTCATTAGCGGGCACTAATTGCCCCAAGGCTTAGGTCAAAGGTTAGGACAGGATTAAAATTGACGGTGAAAACAAAAGCAAAGCCTTGACTCCTGGATTAGCTAATTGCTCCTCTCTTCTTCCTCTAGCCTGGCTTTTAATGGCCGTGCTCTCTTGGCTGGCAGGTCCCTCTGCCCAACAAAGCCTCTACCTGCAAACCTCCCCTGGGTAACCTGAACCCTCATTACACTCAGGCCCCACCCAGACTGTCTGGAGGTACAGAAAGCAAGTGCTGGAATGTACTGGAGGTTGCAGGGAGGAAGGGAGTTGAAGCAACTTGGCAGAGAATCTGTCTTCGAAACCACAGCATAAGATGAGCACCCACTGTGTCCCAGGCACTGTGCTAACAGCTTCCTAGGAATCATTTCGTTTCACTCTCAGGAAGCCCTGACATTCTCCACTAAAATGAACCCAGGCTCTGAGAGAAATAGCTGATCCCTGGGTGGGTGTGGGAAAGGTACAAGATGACCTGGGGACATCTTGTCACACCAGGAAGCAAAGAAGCCATCAGAATGCTAGGGCAATGACAAAAGAAACACAAGAGCCACCAGAAGGAGCCCTCGCTGGCCAAAGGTGGAAGAACTTGACCTTCAAAAAGAATAATGACTGCTATAGATCGAAAGGCATTAAATAAGTTTTTTTAACGTTTACTTATTTATTTTGAGAGAGCGAGCACGCGCAGGGAAGAGGCAGAGAGAGAGAGAGAATCAGCACAGAGACTGACGCAGGGCTTGGACTCACAAACAGCGAGATCATGACCTGAGTTGAAACCAAGAGCCAGATACTTAGGGTACCTGGGTGGCCCAGTCGGTTAAGTGTCCAACTTCAGCTCAGGTCATGGTCTTGAGGTTCCTGAGTTTGAGCCCCACAGCATCGGGTTCTCTGCTGTCAGCACAGAGCCAGCTTCAGGTCCTCTGTCTCCCTCTCTCTCTGCACCTCCCTGCTCACATGCACGTGCTCTCTCTCTCTCTCTTTCTCTGTCTCTCTCAAAAATAAATTTTAAAATTAAATTTATAAAAATGCATCAGGGGCGCCTGGGTGGCTCAGTCAGTTTAGCATCCGACTTCGACTCAGGTCACAGTCTCATGGTTTGTGAGTTCAAGCCCCACATCAGGCTCTGTGCTGTCAGCTTAGAGCCTGGAGCCTGCTTCAAGTTCTGTGTCTTCCTCTCTCTCTCTGCCCCTCCTCTGCTCATGCTCTCTCTCTCAAAAATAAAATAAACATTTTATATATATATATATATATATATATATATATATATGATGCTCCACCTAAATAAGCTTTTGATAATTCTCATGGTGGTACTAAAAAACGCATCGGTTATCTTTGGAGGATAACAATTAACTAATTATTCTGAAAAGTGGTAAATACAGAGAAAGATTCAAGCACCTGTATGAATTTCCGAATGAATTGCCTCCTGGGGTAACTGAACAGTTGATGGAGGAAAGTTCTTAGTTCATCGAAGAATCCCATTTAATAAACAGCAGAAATGAGAGAATTAGGAAATCATTATCTTGCCACCCTCCAGAAAGAGAGAATCTAGACCAAGTTTCCTCAACCTCAGCACAACAGACATTTGGAGCCAGATAATTCTTTGTAGGGGGACCCTGTCCTGTATGTTGTGAGATGTTTATGCCACAGCACCCCTGGGCTCTAGATACCCACTAGACGCCAGTAACAGACCCCTGGTTGTGACAATCGAACGTGTCTCTGCACATTACCAAGCGTCCCGGGAGACAGTGCCCTGCTTGGGAACCACTGATGCAGGCCACGATGCTCAATGGCTGCTAAAACCACGAGGTGATATCTAGAAGGAACAGAACCACACCTGACTCTTTAGAGCCCCTGGGGGTACTTGCGGAAGGCGGGATACCCACTGTAATCATCGGTGTCCATCAGCTTGGGCTCCCGGCCTTCTCATCAAAATAGAAACCAGGGTGCCTGGTGGCTCAGTCAGTTGAGCAATCGATTTCAGCCCCCGGTTGATGGGTTTAAGCCCTGAGTGGGGCTCTGTGCTGATAGCTAGCTCGGAGCCTGGAGCCTGTCTTTGGATTCTGTGTCTCCCTCTTTCTCTGCCCCTCCCCTGCTCACGCTGTCTCTCTCTCTCTCTCTCTCTCTCTCTCTCTCTCTCTCTCTCTCTCTCAAGTAAATAAAACATAAAAAACAAAATAAAATTTAAAAAACCCAGAAACCCAAGGCGAGTCTTGTAGTAACATCCCTGGGCTTTTGCCGACCAAGTTGCCACTCCTGTATTGAAATCATAAATCCTCTCTTGGCCCCTTTCTGTATTTTTCTGGCAGCGATACTCTCTCCAGCCAGGTTTTTGTACCTGCTTCTCCTTCTTCCACCTACGATGCTTACTCCTCCCACCCCCATCCATTCCTGCCAACACGTTCTCATTCTTCGGGTCTCAGCTTCCATGACTTTTCTTCTCTGACTTCCCTTTTGCACTATGCTTGTCCGTTGTGTCACTTGTCACAGTGTGTGGTCAATGTTAATGGTCTGTCCCCTCAATAATACTTGCGGGGACAGAGACCCTGACAGATTCATTGCTTTATCTCCAAGGAACCCCATATAGAGTAGGCACTCAGCGTAGCAAGAAAGAAGGAGGAAGGGAGGCATGACCTTGCGCTATGTTAGTGCTGCTGTGTGCTCTTGGCTGAGCATGGGAGTGTGACCGACTGTTCACACATGTGCAGATCAGGGTGCACGTGAACACAGATGCACGTGTGCCGTGCAGGAGGGCCACTCAAAAATGGGACCCTACAAAAGCCACAGCCTTGACCCTCTTACTTCTCTCCCCTCCCGGCTGCAACCTCCCACCACGCCACCTCACGTTTCCCAGCTTCTGCCACACTTTGCTGGGTTTTTGTTCCTCTCTGCCTTTGCACTGCTCTTCCTTCTGCCTGGGCTGCCCTTCCCTGTTTTGCAGTTAAACCTCATTTCAGATTGTCAGAGCAGATTGAACTGCCCTTACCCTGTTCATCCCCTCGTTCTCTGTGCATCCAAGACATCTGGGCCTCCACCTATATGCTCTTCTCTTGCTGAGTTATAGTCTACCTGTTCGCAGCATTCAGCTGGGGGCTCCCCAAGGGCTATCTCTCGGGGCACCTGCAAGGGACTATGTTGTGGCACCTCTGTGCTCACAGCTGCAGAAAATAGGCAAGGAAGCCAGTGTTTCCAGATTGAGACTGCACTGTCTGTGCATGGGTGCAGAGCGTACAGATGCATGGATTGGTCTAGAATGGGGTCTCCACATTTTTTTTACTCATAAGCCCCTTAAGTAATTTTGAAAACTAGATCTTTTCGGTAGAATCCATGCCACGCACAACTAAATTCATCTACATTTAATAAAAATGCACTGAGAATGAACAAATGAACAGGCGACGGCAAATAAGAGATTTACACCCAAGGAAAACATAAACGTGGATTTACAGTAGCCAGTAATCTTTCCGCAAAAGTTAAATGAAAATATTTCTCCTACCGGTCTGAACAAGTGTTCAAGAATATATGAAACACTAACTTCCATCTGAGACAAGATATTTTACTCAAATATGACCTGTAGGAAGTAAGTTTGGAACATTCCACCTATTCCTATTTGAAATTGGGCAAAAATACTCCACAGAGACATGGACCAAGGAAAGGATGGATAAGAAGCACGAGGCTCTTTCTCATCACTGAGAATAGCGGCAACATAGTAGGGATGCACTTGGTCTACACTTGTATTTCCCAGGCTGCTTTTTCCAAATTATGAATGTTGTCATTCTAAGATGGTTCAGTAGATAGATAGATAAATAGGCAGATAGGTGGACAGATGGGTGAATGGATAGACAGACAGACAGATAGATGGACAGATGGAAATTATCTATGAGTTTGTATCCCCTGAATAAGTTACTTCCATTACCAACACTCCTTAGTTATGAGTGAATTCCAGAACAACATTGCGGAATAAAGGAGGCAAAGTAATTAAAGAAAAATCGCCAATACATCTTGCTGTGCAATATACCTGAACTCAGAATAAATCACCATGATCCAAAACGAAATCCACAATTTGCCCTGTTACAAAATAGACCAGTATTAAGGCAGGGGAGAGCATGAGGACTTCCCACAGATTCGTGGCACTACGACCAAAGGGAGCTCCCCACACTCTCATCCCTTTATTCCATGATCTGGGCTTCCCTACACTCCAGGCAATGCCCACAGTGAGATGCAGGCAGGGTAAGACGTGCACTTTCTTTTCTCTCTTTCTTTCTTTCTTTCTTTCTTTCTTTCTTTCTTTCTTTTTCTTTTTCTTTTTTTTTTTAGTTTATTTATTTATTTTGAGAGAGAGAGAGCACAAGCAGGGGAGGGGCAGAGAGAAGGAGAGACAGAATCCCAAGCTCCGTACCATTAGCACAGAGCCTGATGTGGGGCTCAAAGTCATGAACCCTGAGATCATGACCTGAGCTGAGATCAAGAGTCAGACACTTAACCGACATGTACATTCTACTCTAAAGTAGAGGAGGGACTTTGTAGAAAGGGTGGTGAGCGGGGGAGCCTGCTGACCACAGGAGCACTCTCCAGTAGAACAATTCGGGGGAAAGCACTCAGGAAAGCTGAACATCTGTACGTTGATTCCCACAAGATGATTGTACCCATGGACCTCTTGGAAAGCCCTCACATAGCCTGGAGTGTACGGGCCCCCAGTCTGAAGTCTCGAATGAGAATACATAGCATATGGTGATGGTGGGGAGAATGAAGGCAAAGGAAAGGGGTAAACAAGTGGTCCTTAAAAATCCCAGGCCAGCAGCATCAGCATCCCCTGGGAACTTGCAAATTCTTGGGCCTACCCCAAACCTACTGAAGCAGAACCTGCAGGGGTGAGGCTCAGCAATCTGTATGTGAGCAAGTCCTCTTGGGACTCTGATGCACACCCAAGTGGGGAAGCATTGCAACATATTTGTCTTGCTTTTGCCCCTTGGCTTCTGGTAAGAACACTTCCATATTCCTTTGGGAAACCACCCCTTCTTTGACTTACAGACCTTATAGTTAGTTGGGTAGACTGGCCCATGCCTCCCTCACTCCAGCTCCAGGGGCCGGTGCAGGATGTACACCTGGTCACTTAAACTAATCTGTCCCCCTGATCGCAGTGATTGATTCAAAGATATGCAGGAGAGAGAACTGATCCAATGAGAGTCAGCCCCAGGACTTGTACTGGAGTCTTTGGGAAAGATATGTTTTCTTACCTCTAAAGTTATTAAGCCAGTAAGATATGAGCTTGGAACTACAGGGAAGCCCTCCTGAGAATGAAACCAACCCAGAAGAAGGCAGAGAGAGACACGCTTGGATCCAGCTTTGCCTGAAGCCCGATGCCTGTACACATTTCTGTTACACAGGCCAATACATTTTTTTATCGGCTTAAGTCAGTTTTCATGTGTTTCTGTCACTCGTAACCAAAAGAATCCAGAATAACACAGGGACAGAAATAGAGGGTTGGGAGGAATGGAGAGGTAAGACACTAGAAAACAACAGACCTAGCTTCAAATCCTGGCTTCACTACTTAGTAACCGTGTGACTTTGAATAGGTCATTTCTCTGATCCTCTATCCTTATGTAAACCAAGGTGATACTAACTCCTCAGGGGGCTGCTTTGGGGCATAATAATAGTCACGTGCAGAATTTGGGAAGTCAGATGGCCTTGAGCAGGTGACTTCCCTTCTCTGAGCCTCCGTTTCCTCATTGGTAGGAAGCAGATAAAAATAGCTGTCTCAGGCAATTGGGGTGAGAAATAAGAGGGGGTAAAATGCCCGCACACAGCTGGTGCCCAGTAGATGACAATTAGTCCTGTGTGGGGCAGGCAAACGAGACTTCACTCTGTGACAGTCTTTTAAAATCAGCCTGGGCCTCTGACCCAGTGGGTAACCCACAGCCTGGCAGCTACAGAGTGGTCAGCCTGGGAGGCCGGAACATTGAAAGAGTGGCTTCTTCCGCAAGCAGAGGAGGTGGGCAGAAATTCTAGCAAGTGCTAATTAGGTCTAAGTAGCTACCCCAAGGAGGGGAGGAATGTCTGATTAAGCACTGGCCTGCTCTGCAGGGGGCCACACCCCCCGGGCTACCTGCCGCCTTTCCTGCTTGCCAGAGCTGGAAACCTCAGCCAGGAGGCCAGGCAGTTCTGGGACAGGACAGCGAGGGTGAGCCTCACCGACATCTGGTCCCAACTCCCCCCCTAATGTTTGTAACAGACCCACTACCTAATTGCATAGTTGGGGAGCAGCCGTCACATCTTTCACACCTAATTCACTATTGTTTCTTTGGAAGCCCCAATCCTGTGCCTGGGGAGGGAGGGTTCTGCCCAAGTTTATGAGGCTTTCAAGCCCCGGGCATCCCAGCCCGGTCTGATTAGGCTCCAGCTGTGCAGGCAGCCAGGAGGGCATCTCCACCCCAACTTCCTGCACTCAGCCTGGGGCTTCACAGCCTCCCCCTACCCAGGCTCACCTGGTTTGGCAGGAACACCCCCAGATACAGCCTCTCCTGGTTGTCATGCCCTCCCCACCCACACAGGAAGGACACTTTATTTCCCTTGCTCCGAGTTTTGGGGCTTTTTTGCCCTCTCCACCCCCAACGAAGGGACGAAGGCAAAGTGGAAAGTGGGACCAGGGAAACCTGGGTTCAAATCTCACCTCTGTCACTTTTTACCCAGGGACCTGGGGCCAATCACATTCTTTTATAGGCCTCAGTTTCCCCATCTACGAAATAGGCCTCCTGACACTTATCTTGCCAAGTTCTTGTACCAGTCAAATGAAGTCACAGTAATAGCTAGGGTACCAAGAGCTCACTGTGCACCGGGGACCATCCCGAACAGGGTGGGTGCAGAGTGCTAGGATCATGAGTCCATCTAGATCAGATGACCAATAAACATCACTTTCCTCTCTTAGGCCAGTGGTCAGAGGATGGGTGGCCATAGACGGAGAAGACTGAATGCAGACAATGGCCAAAGGTGGGGCAGGTAGAGAGAGCACTCTCATTCTCAAACCCATTTCTCTCCCTTTTGGGGGCCAGTCCCACTTTGCTTGCATGCTGACCCCGTGAAGTGCTAGGGCAAAGCTCCATCTTTCCTCACTTCTGGCACTTGGGTCACATGGTACCCCGATGGGGTGAAGAACAGAGGAGTGGAGTCTGGGACCAAGAAACCTCAGACCTCTCCTCCCGGCCCTCTGCTTCCTTGGGTCAGAGAAGCAGATTTAGGAAGGATGCTAAGAGGGACCAGACTGGCCGCTGAACTGGCGCTCGACCTCCCTAGAAGAGCCCCCACTCATCTCCCTTTGCCATACTCCATCGTGTTTATTAATCACTACCATCACTATCCATTAGTCATCTAATGGGCTCTGTCATAGACTCGCTGGGTGCGCTGGAGCAAGTCGATCTCCCTGTGTCTTGATTGCTTCCTCTCTAAAGCAACGGGGTTGAAGGGAAATGGAGAGAGAAGGCTGCGGGTGAAACACCTGCATGGGTGCCTCCCGGCTCTTACTGGGCAGGAATAATCCACAACTCTTTGCTCTGCTGTCTCTTTTGAACAGTACATTGGCCCTGCAAGGTGAAAACAATTGGATTGATGAGGGATACTACTCAAGGTCACATAGCTGGCAAAGGGCCAAGCTGAAAATAAACTCAGAGGCCATAGGTCCCAGATCCCTGTACCCTCTGTGACACTGACATCCTGGAAAGGATCCAGGGGAGTAGGAGAGGAGCTGTCATCAGGGGCCTGGGAATGTGGTGTATATCTGCCCCCTCCCTCTGGTGGTTTGGGAGATGATGGACACCGAGACAGGAGTGGGGAGGCGGGAGGCGGGCAAAGACGGAAACCCTGGACAGGTGCCAGGAGCTCCAAGCTCTAGGAACCAGACAGACCTGGGCTCACATCCCAGCTGCATCATGAACTATCTGTGTGACTTCAGGCAAGTGACTCCACTTCTCTGACCCTGCTCTATAAAATAAGGCTAAAAATGCCCACCTCAAAGACTGTTGGGTAGATGCAGTAAGAATGTGCTTGGTACATAATAGGTGCTCTGAAAAGGCTCCCTACTCAGCGGGACCGTGGAAACACTCGGCTCCTCCATCAAGTGAACATCCTCCGACCTCACCCGTGTTGGGAAATCTTCCCACCAGTCCACTGTGCCTGTCGTTAACATATGTCGCATTTGCTCCGGATATATCCAGAAAGCTCCGTCTAGAGGAAAGCGAGGCTGGGCCCACACCTTCCCCGCTGGAGGGGCAGGAAAAGAAAAGAACCACTGGCCCCATTGTTCCGGGAGGTGGAGCAAAGGTAGGGTGTTGGGTGGGGGAGACGCCTGCGGCCTGTAAGGGGGTGGGCAGAACCAGCAGCAGAAGGTGACCCAGGGTAGCGGTGAGAGCCCAGGTTAGGGCATCAGGCAAGCCCAGCCTGGGAACTGCCACCCTCCTTCACAGAGTAGCCAGAGCAGTCCCTTCACAGTGTAAGGTATGCCACATGTGGTCCCCCATCTCACTCTGGATAAAAGCCCGCGTCAGGGAGCTCCCGAGTGCTCAGAGCCTGAGCAATGTGAAATATGTTAATGACAGGCACAGTCTTGATTTGGGCTCAGGTCACGATCTCACGGTTTGTGGGTTCAAGGCCCGCCTCAGGCTCTGCGTTGACAGCTCAGAGCCTGCTTGGGATCCTCTCTCTCCTCTCTCTCTGCCCACCTCCGCTCATGCTCTCTCACACACTCTCTCTCTCAAATAACCTTAAAAAAAAAAAAAAAAAAAAGCCAAGTCGTGGTCTGGCCCTCTCCAATACGCTGTCTTCTCCCCCATTCACTATGCCTTACCCCCCTGGCCCCTCCTTATTTCATGACAGGCCTCCAGGCCTTAGCATTCTCTGTTTCCTCTGCCCAGAATGCTCTTCCCTTCAGTGTCTGCCTGTATCCCCCACTCCAGAGGCCTTCTTGAGCACTCTATCTAAAATAGCATCCCCATCCCCCTCTATCCCCTCACCCCATTTTATTGTTCCCTATTTTGTGATTTACCTCTATCTGACATATTTTTATCTATTTGGTTTATTGTCGATCTTCCCCAATGGAATGTAAGCTCCATGAGGGCAGGGGCTCTATCTCTAGCCCCTGGAACAGCATCTGGCACAGAGTAAACTAAACACATTTCTTGGATGAATAAATAAATGATCGATTGAATGCTGACTCCACGATTTTCTACCTTGAATCGCTTTGGGCAGGTCATTTCACTTATCTGGAACTTCCGGTGCAAAAGACAGTGCACACCCATCTCATAGGGTTATTGTTTAAACTAAATAACAGAGTGTGAAAGGAACTGACACACAGTAGGTGCTCAATAAATGACAACTACCATCACGGTTATTATCACCAGGTGTCTCAGGCTCAGTCACCCACTCACTGAGTCCTTGGACACATTGACGGTCTCTCTGGACCTCAGTCAAGAGTACCCATGTCCCACACCGGGATGGATGGTGGATGCCCAGGCAGGGTATGTAAAATACCCAGCAGGGCATCTGAAACACAGTAGGCATTCACCAGGTGGCAGCTACTGCAATCCTGGAGAGTGTAGGATTTGGACACCAGCCCCAGCACTTTCTTATTCTGTGACCTTGGGGAAGCTGCTAAATGTTTCTGAAAAATGGGTATAATGATAGTATCTTCCTCGCAGGTTGTCCTGAGGTTACAATGAGATGGTGCACCCGAAAGGGCTTCACAAAATCCTAAGGAAATGTGCTGTGACACGCGGGACAGGGCCCAAGGATGGGGAGGGACCCTGATAATGCAGGGAGGAAGGACAGAACCGGGAGTTGTGCTTGACCCAAGCTCTGAGGTATGTTGCAGAGGGAGCACACAGTTCAGAAGCCAAGCCCCGATCCAGCCAGGAGTCCTTTACCAAGATGCTCCCACCCCCCTCTTTCCTTCCTCTCTGTAGGGCCTCACTGGGGACTTCTGGACAGTTTTGGCAGGAGGAGGTTTCAGGGAGGCAGGTGACAGCAGCAGGACCCCACAGAAGGCATCTTCCTCTTCAGTCAACCTCCTGCCCAATCTGCTTCCTACCCCAAGACCAACCCGGCCTCTTGCCTACATCCTGGCCAGGCCCTGGGGAAGAAGACCTAGAAGAAAGTTTTAGAGGCAGACAGACTCCTTACATTCCAGCACATGAGAATCTAAGGTCTTCAGAGTGGACCTGGGCCCTCTGACCCCACTGCCACCAGATGCAGAACAGGGCCCCGCTCCCTCCTCAGCCTGTTTCTGGCAGAATCCCAGATACCGGCTGCACAAATGACTCCAGCAATAACCCCTAGACTGCAAGCTCCATGATTTTTCGTCTGTTTCGGTCTTTGGTGAATCCCCAGTACCTAAAACAGTCCCTGGCACTTGGTAAGGCCTTAATAAATATAGGTTGAATAAGTGGTTCCATCAATAAATGAATGAATGAAGCAATGAATCGGTGAATACGTGATGTTCCCTGCAGGCTGGAATTTTTCTGGTATGTTCTGTGATACATGCCCAGTAAACAGAATAACACAGGAGGTGCCGAGCAAATGTATGTGACCCTATGACTGGTGACTCCTTGGAATGTAATCTCTCTGAAGGCAAGGATTTCCAGAAGTAAAGATCTCTTTGTCTAAGGCTGCATTCCCAGGGCCTAGAACAGTGCATGGGAGCACGGTGGGATGGAAGCAGAGGGGAGTTGGTGGGGTGGGGGCGGGGGGGGCGGGGAGTGAATCAGTGAATGAATGAATGAGTGAGGCCTCAGCTCTCAGCGCAAAGACCAAGAAGAATGAAACACAAACAGGCCACCCTGCCTGAGCTCTGCACGCCTCCCCTTGCCCCGCCTGCCACCACTCACCTCATGGTTTTTTAAATAATTTGTCGATTGTTTTTAATTGTTGAGGCAGTAATACTTGGTTCATGAAACTGCAATATACAGAGAGGTGAAATAAATAGCTTATATATATATAATATATATAATATAGCTGGTTTTAAAATATTCCCTTATCATTGGTGTACTAGGTCACGTGAGTCACGGAAGGTCGATAGCAGCATCCTCCAGAACTGCGAGCAATGCAGGGTCACTTGATTGGACGAGGCCGTCTGTCGTCGGAGGTCGGAGGTCGAGGCGCCGAGAATTCCCGAGGGGCACGCCTTCCCTGCGCGGTGTCTCGGGACAGCTTGCAGCGGACAATAAATAAATGACTGCAAACCAGAGAGCGATTTTTGTTGGAGATTGGGACAGGGACGGGGGATTGGAGAAGAAAGGGAGTTTGGGGGTGGGTACTACTTTCTCTTTGTTTTTCTTTTTTTTTTTTTTTCTTTTTTTTTGTTTTGTTTTGTTTTGTTTTGTTTTTGTTTTTGTTTTTTTTTTGTTCTTTGCTTTCAGAACCTTTGGGAAAAAGGACTTTGGTTTCTCAGAGTGTCGTTTTCCTCATTCAAATCCTCCTCTGGGGACAAGTTTAGAGTTGTCGGTTCCTAGAGAGAGACAAGCACCTGTGCGTTGACAACAGTCCCTTCTCGTGAGTCTTTTGTCATAGACAGGGGGTTTCAAGTCAACAATAAAATCCTTATCGCTCCCCCTCCCCCCAAGAGTTTTGGTTCAGTTTTTGTCTTCTTTTAAACACAATGTACAAAAATAGAGCTTCTTCCTAATTTTTCATGTAAAAATATTCCTCTGATGCAGTTCTCTGTGAGTGTGAGTGTGGGCCTGGGGGCAGCCTGGGGGGCTGCGGTGGGGCCAGCCTAGCCTGGGTGCGTGGGGCGGATCCGCCGGGACCTCTTGGTCACCGTGGTGTACTTGAAGGGCTTCTGCAGCTCTGCCTGTCCCTTGGGGTAGCGCTTCATGAAGTGCACGTCCTGCTGGTTCTCCCGGGTCTTGGGACCCTTCCGTGGCCGCCCCTTCTTGGTGAAGCCCACGTACCAGCCAGAGTATTTGGCGGACATCAGGGCTGTGTAGTTGTTCTCCAGGACCTTCTCAATGAACACACACTCCTTGCTGGTGCCATCGGGCTGGAGGAGGCAAGAGAAGAAGGAGGTGAGACAGGGAGGGTAGGTGTGAGGGGCAGGCTGTGTGGCCCGGGTACAGACAGGTGACTGAGGGTGGTGCAATAGCGTAGAGAGGGCCTGACCTGAGCAACTTCACTTCCTGGATCTGTGGAGTGGACTTGTCATATTGGCCCCTGCCTTCTTCCCTGCCAGCCAATTAGGTAATAGATTCCCTCGTCATTCAGGAATCCAGCCCTTCCCCACTCTCTACCCTACAGCCAAGGGCTCCCACCTCAACTCTGCTAGTACACGAGACCCAGACCTGGCCAATAAAACATTCCTGTGACTGGGGCAGAGCTGGGCATGTGGTGTGAGCCATCCAATCAGAATGTTCCTAAAGACCCCTGTATAAGCAATCCCCAAACACATAGGCTGATTTAAACACGAGGAAAATGTGAGGCTGAAGCAAAGGCAGCCATTTTACCACCATGAGGAGAAACGCCATCTGACAACAAAGCCAACACAGAGAAAGTGAAGCCAAGACGAAGAGAATGAGAGAAATCAAGTTCTGGTCACATCCTTTGGGCTCTGGACCAAGCAGCAGCTGCAGCTCATTACCTCACTGTGATGTGGGCCAATAATGTCTCATTTCCTTTAAAGTAGTTGAGATTATGTTCTGTCACTTGCAACAGAAAGAGTCCCCGCAGATGTGCACAAAACCCGATATAAAGTCAGCTACTGCACTGCCACTCAACCCCACTGCCATATAGTTAAATTTCAATTCCATTTAATATGGGATATGGTGCATTTTAAGTGTTTGGTGTGAAGAGGGGTGGGGACCTCCAAAAATACGAGTTT
This sequence comes from Panthera onca, assembly GCF_046562875.1. Taxonomy (NCBI): domain Eukaryota; kingdom Metazoa; phylum Chordata; class Mammalia; order Carnivora; family Felidae; genus Panthera; species Panthera onca. The sequence goes on along the minus strand of NC_138339.1, from coordinate 61,527,240 downwards.
TTACATGGCCAAACGCCAAAGCCTATGCCCTTGGTTCTGAGACTGCAGGCTCCCGAGCAGATGTGTGAACTGCCCAGGAGACAAGGGATGCCAGGCAAGGAGTCAGAAGTTGAATCGACTTGAACACTTCCTCACGTGACCTCAGGCTAGTTGATTCCACTCTCTAGACCTCGGATTCTTCATCTTACCAAACTGCGACGGCGACCCCTGCGTCACAGAAATGTGAGGAATGACGCTTATAAATGAGCCTCATACACAGCAGGAACTTGCTAAACTATTTCTGAAAAGCAGGTGGTTCAGATGGTTCTGGCCTCCCTCCCTGGATCGGCTCTGGACAAAGGACGGTGGGAGGCAGGGCTTTGAACCTCCTCCCCGAGACTGGTCCATGTAGAAGAGTGGGAAGTGCACAGAGTTGGAAGGCCTGAATTAGCAGCACTTGAGTTTCCAACTAACATCTCCAAATTTAGGCCGGGCCCACTCCTCGTTACGGACAGATGCCCCGCCAAGTTGGAAGCCCAGTGGTCTGGCCGTGCATGGAGACTGAGGTGCGAGTTCCAGCCTTTTGTTTGAAGTGGAAAACAGGCTGGAGCTTCCAGGAACGTTCACCTTTGAGTGGAGGGCAGGCTCGGGCCCTGCAGACAAAGTGCTGAACTTTGCAGAAAGGGACAGGCAGGGTAAGAAAACATTGTCTGGAGGATGAGATCCTTCGAGGAGGCTGCGGAACGGGCAGGGGGTGGGGCCGGAAGACATGTAGGACCCAGAAGACAGTGCGTGTCGGGCAGCACGGGGTGGGGCTGGGCAGTGAGGAACTCTTGTGAGGGAAGTGGGGCATATGTGCAAGGTAGACGGGAGTGGTCTCGGGCCCCCCATGGATAATTCTGGAAGCTGCCTATCCAACCTGGGCCCAGGTCCTTTGGCCAGTCTCCATGGAACAGTGACAGCAAACTGAGCAAAGCCTCTACCGTGCTGTTTCCCCATCACAGAATGCCTGCCACTGCCTGGAAGACTGCTTTCGTCCTCCAAGTTTCCGCTCAGTAACCACTTCCTCCAGGAAGCTTTCCTTCACTGCCTTCTATCTCCCTGGGCATTTCCTCTTCTTCCTTTAAGACTCCATTCAAGTATCCAGTTTGAGTGGATTCACGTACTCCATCTTCTTCCCTTGGCACCCATTCCTCCTCCCCCGCCCCAACAGAGCAATTCCATATCTGCCTGCCTCCTCACTAGCCCAAGAGCTTGAGCAGGTCCGGACCACTTGTCAGCTGCCCGCAGGGCTCAGCACAGGTCCGGGCACCCAGAGCATTTGTGGTCAAACGAATGAAGGGTTCTGGGATAGACTCACCAAAGGGCTTTCCTCTAAAAGAAAGTAGCCTTTGCGTCCCAGACCCCTCCCTAATGTCCCAGAGACAGTCAGTCATGAGCCGTGAGAGGCCCTCCTGGGGGATGTGCTGAGAAGGGGACACAGCGAGCAGAGGGCCAGGCCCACTTGGTCTCCCTCCTCATTCATTCACTCATTCCTTCAGCATTTATCGATTGTCAATTATAGGCAAGACATTTCCACATGCATTATTTCATTTAATCCTCTCGACTTGCTGAGGTAGACTCTCTCTCTGCAAGAAGAAAAGGGTAAAAGGGCTTGCCCAAGGTCATGGGGCTTGTAAGAGGCAGAGCCGGCTTTTAACCTGCATTTGCCACTGCAGCTCATTTCCCCTCTGTCCAGTTCTGGAGAGGTCCGTGAGGAGAAAGGGTATGGAAGAGCGGGCACCAACTATCAAGGCACCTCACCTCCCCAGGGCCCACACAGCCACCATCAGCATGAAGCAAGGTCTTGGATGTGCAAGGAGCTAGCACATGTGCTTGTACAGGTTTGGGGTTACTTATGAGAGCCGAAATTCCCAGCACCCGAGACCTTAGGAGCTCCTTGGGGGGAGCCATGGTGCCAGTGACAGTCATAAGTCCCCCCCATGAACTCAGACATAGCAGATATGAAGTTAAATGGCAGGCTGCACCTGGGCTTGACCCTCACCTCTGCTCCCGACTACCTCCAAGGTCCTGCTTATTGCCTGCCAAGGTTTTTTAAAAACAAACACAAAAACAAAAACCCGTGCTTGGGCTTCACCCCCAGAAATGTTGACTCAATTGATTCGGGCAAGGCAGATCATCAGTGTTTACGGAGTGAGTGAATATCCCATCCCAGGACCTGGTTGATTAAGTAGAATTTGAGCATCTCTCCCTGCCCACTACCTCCAACCTCCTCCTTTCCAAACCGGAGTCCCATTCCTTCTATTTGATCTGAAGACCGAATCCTGACGACATCATTTGGCCCCTAGATCCAGTCTAACTTGAAGCTACAACTACCCCCTGGACATTTTAAGTTTTGTCAGCCAAAAGAATTCCTTTTTTGCTTAAGGCCTTTTGAGTTGGGTTTCAGTCATCTACAAATGAAACAGTCCTCACAAAGATGGGGTGGTGGGCAGGGTACCCCTCTGCCCTGAAAGGTCTGGGGCCGTATGTTGCCTCAGCCCAAAGAGGGTTCACCAGGGATCACACAGGGGATTGGGTTGAACAGTCAGAGACGGGGAGGTGGGGGAATGCCTGGCACACAGTGCTTCATACTTAGCAACTGTTTATGGAATGAAAGGGTGTACTCCTTCCCAGGAGTGGGATGGTTGTGGGGTCCAGAAAGGTGACAAGAAGAAAAGGGGCTGCCTGAGCACGCAGGGGCTCAGCACAGAGCCTTGGTGTGTGATTGTTACAACAGAGAAGCTACAGCCAGGGCCCAGAACATCTGAATGGTCTCTGTTGGGGACTCAACGCACGTGCCCTACCAGGGCCAAAGACAAGGGTGCAAGGTTGGCACCCACGGCCAAGACCACCCAAGAAAGCTATCCTGTTAGGCCACTCCAAAGGAGCCAGAGCCTAAGCTGAAGCCACAAAGGTCCTCCTTCCCACAGGCGAGGGAGTAACGTCATGGCCTGGCTTCAAAGGGAAAGGGAAGGAATATTTAACAAGTGCCAGTAAATGCCAGCATGATCACTGCCATTTTACAGAGGAGAACACTGAGGCTCAGCAGTTAGGGCACTTGACTCCCCGGCCTGACGTGAATAATTCTGGCGGTAGGTTAAGACCAACCTCGGAAAGCATGAACTATTTTTCTACTTCTTTGGTGGGTGCTTCTGAGAGGCCAGGTACACACAGCATGGATGGCTGGACCCAGAATCAGCCCTCGGTGAGCTCTCAATCTAACTGGGAGGCGTAGGCACACAAACGTGACAACTCAGGTTAGCAATAGGTGACAGAGGACTGTGTGAGGGACTGTGGGCTCCAGGGTGGGTGTGCTGTACGAGGGGCCAGGGAAGCAAGAAGCTGTGGAAGGCTGAGCAGGACTCGGGGCAGATAGACAGAGGGAAGGGCAACCTGGGCAGAGGGAACGGCTTGTACACAGCCGGAAGGTCCGGTCCAGGGGGGTGGCAGTTCACAGTGTTATGTGTCTGTGGCTTAAGAATGTGAGGATAGGTGGCAGGGCTGTGAGGCCAGGGAGACCCCCCCCCCCCGCTCTCAGGGCCTTGTGTGTCTCCCCAGAGAGTGTGGCCTTTCTCTGGTAGATGGTAGATGGTGCGGACCCAGGGATGGATTTTGACAGGAGTTGGGGTGGAGGACAGGGGGTGCGCTTTAGAAAGCTGACGGTGGTTAGTGGGCAAAGGCAAAAGCCTGAGGCTGGCAGCCCTGGGGCAGCTGGGGCAAAGTATGAGGTCAGAACAGAGGCAGTGGCAGCAGTGAAGTTCGGAGGGGTAACCCCAGGACCTTGGCCCCTGACTGCCTAGGAGGCTGTGATGGAACAGCACCCCAAGAGCCTGTGGCTTTTTGCCCCGGGGGGGGGGGGGGGGGAAGAGGCAGTAAGGGGAGCTGAGCTAGGCAGAGGCCAACAGGGGGCCTGCCCAGGGCGATCCTGGGGCAGGTGGATTTGGGGGCATCCTCGGGGCCAGCCCAGAAGACTGACGCCTGCACGGGGATGGGGGAAATGCCGCGAGGCGGGGGGCGGGAAGGAGGGGGGCCCTCCCTGGGCTGCGCCGAGCCGGCAGAGCCAGCGCCAGCTGAACCGTCCCCAATATTAATGACGGGAGAGAGGGCGAGGGGGCAGGAAATCGGAGCCGGCTCCTGTGGAAGCGGTGACTCAGCGGCCAGCCGGCGGGCGGGCAGGCGGGCGGTGGGCGGCCGGCGGCGGGGAGCGGGGCTGCTCTTTTGACCCCAGCACGGCCCTCCTGGGGTCAAGCTGCCGGGAAGCGCGCAGACGGGATGGGGGGGGGAGCGGGGGCGCGGGCACCGGGCACGGCGGGCTGCCGCGCGCCCCTCCTGGAAGCCGCGAGCAAAGGAAGCCGAGCTTCCAGCCGCGGGCAGGTTGGGCCTGGGAGGCGGCCCGGGCGGGCAGGAGAACAAAGCGCCTGACGCGGGGCCGGGCAGCGCCGCCACAGGAAACGCACGGCCAGGCCAGGGGACCCGGCGCCCGGCCCGCCCCTGCCCCGATCCCCTCGCCGGCCGGCCGGCCGCCCCGGGACGCGGAAAGTGAATCACTAATTAAAACCACTCCCGGGCGTCCCGGGGCCGCGCTCTGCCGATTACTATTACTGTGCTCGGTGAGCGAGCGGCTTCAGTCGGTGTGGGCAGTGCGGCTGGAACCTCTGCCTTCCAAACTGGGCTTTGAATCCCCGCCCAGCTCTAGTGTGGGACCCGGGACAAGTGCCTGGGCGGGGGCCAAGCCTCGGCTTTCTCATCTGCGAAGTGAGGATGGTAGTGGTACGGCCCTCGTGGGATTATTTGGGAGTATTTTTTGCACAGTGCCTGGCAGAAAGTAGGTGCTCAATTAACAGAAGCTTTTGGTCCTGTTATTATTAACAAATAATAAGCAACAATACTCTGGCCTGTGACACTCTCCCCAGCCACTAGGGTGTGGAGGAGGGGAAGAAGGGGAAGAGGGGAAGAGCTGGAGGTTTCAGGGAAACGAAACTATGTGTTATTACAGGAATTGGGGAAAGAGGAAAGAAAAGAGAAAAGGAATAGGAAGGGAAGGGAAGGGAAGGGAAGGCCGGCTGCATCCCTGTTCCTAGACAGCAGGTGCATGTAGGCAGGGAGCCCCCAAACCCCTCGAAGTCTACACCCAGCAGGAGGGACCAGGACCCTACGTGCTCCCCAAAGTCATAGCCGTGGGTACCTTTGCCTGGTAGGCTATGATATGGTGGCAGAGAAGGGGCTAAAGGAAGAGGGTACAGCTGGAATCTCATACACACACATATCCCCCCCCACTCCCGTTTTCCCTTTGGGGCTGACAGGGCCCCCAGCACCCCATGCCAGCTACCCAGGGATGCCAGGGAGATAACACCCAGGGAATCCCAGACCATCACTCACCTTCCCCACGAGCTTGCCTTTCCGGTTCATACACAGGTAGAATTCCGTCTCCTTGCCCTTGATCCGGACTTGACTACCGAAGGTGTCTGTCTCCACTAGGAGCTGGGCTTCGAAAGGCAGAAGGAGAACAAGACACGTTTTTTTCACCAGGGGCAAAGATCCCTGACCCTGTCCCTGGACCCTCACTGCTCCAACATCAGGCATGAGGGAGGCATCTAACAGGTCTCATTGGAGCGCCCTGCCCCTTGGACACATGAGACTGTCCATCATTTGTTCTCTACCCCCAGCCTCTCTCGACGCCACTCGGCACCTAGATGGCTCCAGCTGGAGGGTTGTTCTGCCCCTTGCGGCTAAACACCAGTGTGCCCTTCTCCCCTCATCACCCACCCTCACCAGCCCCTCACCTCTGTTCCCCAAAACAGGACAGACAGCCACATGAATAACCTCAAAGAAGTAGCAGTCTCTGGAACGAGGGCACAGACAAACGCATGCGAGTTTGCACGGGTACTCACGCACACTGCCTTGGGGGACATCAAGCTACATCCCCCAAAATTTAGGTCAAAGGCCCCTTCCCCCAAGGCAAACATCTAGAACCCCTGCTAGTGTCCCCTCCCCACTCCACACTTTTGCCACTTGAAGTGGAGAAGGTCCAGGGAGGGGAGGTTCAAGGCCCCTGGGAAATGAAGGCTCTCTTCAGGATATTCTACTTTCTTTAGTCAAGGCCACCAAGGCTGAAAGGTGGCTAACTTCCAGGAGCCCAGAAGTTCCAATCAGGACCCAGTATCTATCCCCTGATCTGGAGTAGGAGACCCCACACTAAACCATCCATTCTCCACAGAGCCTCCCTCAGGAGAGGGGTGTCCAGAGCTAATGTCCCAAGCCCTGACTGAGAAAGAACACCAAATGGTCAAAGGGTGACTGTCCCTTGAATAGGCAAGCTGTGTCCAGACCCCTCTCTGTCCCTCTGTCAATTCATATTCTCTCACCAGTAAGGTGCTGTGTGACTTTGGTAGGCCATGTACCCTCTCTGAGCTCTCTCTCCTCTCCGGACTTGAATTCCTGTGCCTGATTCCCTCCCCAGCATCTCCTCCCACTGCTGCCTTCTTTGCCTATGACCCCCCCCCCTCAATTCTCACCCTCCCATCTCTGAGCCTTTGCTTCCCAGCACCTGCCCCTCCCTCACCCGCAAACTTTTAATTTCAGTGACAAGGGACTTACTTCTCCATAACAAAAATCATAGCCCTAAATACGGCATCTTTGGAGCCACAAAGAGTGTACCTCAGTGCCCCTAAAATACACTAGGTATGATTTTAATAAAAAAATTTAAAAATATATACCCTGGTGCCCTGCTGTGAAAATTAAAACCATCTGGAACTCAGGATTTCCAATAATTAATCTAGCCCTCCTTTGACACCACTACTAATTAAAATATGATACCCCACCTTTCCAAGGAAAATAAGAAGAATTTACATAAAATTTAAAGATCTAACAAGAATTCAGTAATTCTAGAAACAGGGAGGGAGCAGGAGGCACATTCTTCTCTCCACCTTCCCCCATCCCTAGTAAACACTGAATGGAGAACATTAAGCAACAGTGAGATAGGGGGTTATGAGCCCTGCATCCTCCCTGCTCCCCTTTAATTCAAACTCCCTATAACTCTCCCTGGGAACCCAGGGTCAAACATCAGAGCAGCCCGGGGCCTGCTTTCTGCATCTGCCCCACACAGGATGGAGGTTGTGGGGGTTCAAGAGGGTCTCCAATCCCAGGAGCTTCTAAAGAAGCCAGCACATGTTAAGGGAAAGGCGAGAGCTTTGGAATGGACAGAGCTGGGTATAAATCCCTGGCCCCACTTGCCAACTGTATGACCCTGGGCCTCAGTTTCCTCATCTGTAAAATGGGTATGATCAACCCTAATCTTCAAAAGTTATTGTGAGGATTCCACAACATGAAGGCAGAAAGGGCTTAGTCCCTTGTACTCAGAAGCCAGGTAAGGCAAGTAACTATTGTTTACATTTCTTAATAACTGCAAAACAAAACCGTTTTCCCCTAACACATACATACACACACACACACACACACACACACACACACACACACACACACAAACGCATGCACGTGCACCATAGTGGGAAAAAATCAGATGTGTGTAAAAGGGCAGAATAGAGCCAGACTTGCCTCCCCAGGCATGCCCTCTGACCTGAACTTCTTCAGCATCCTCCAGGGTAGCAGGCATCTCACACTGAGAAGTGAGTGCATCAGGACATGCCTTGGGCTGGGACTTATGGGGCCTGATCATCGCCATGCTGGGCTGTGTGACCCTGAGTAAGTCACAGCCCCCTCTGAGCCTCAGTCTCCTTACCTGTGCAAGGTGGGGGGTGGGGGGGGGTGGGGTCAAGCCTATTCTGATTCTCTCCGGGATTGGGGCAGAGCCTTGAAGAGGGGTAGAAATGGGAGGCAGCATGTAGGAAGGGGATTAGGCCCCAGGACCACAGCCCAGGCAACCCCACGGTAACCCCAGACCTCTCTGTCTGCCCCTCTCCCCGCATGTGCCTAGACCTCTGTCCTCAGAACATTTCCTACCGTTCTTGCTCCCACGTGAGCCCACTGAAGTCACACATCACCACGAGCTGGGGTGTCTCTGTCCCCATTTTACAGTTTAGGAAACTGAGGTTCAAAGGAGCAACTTAGCAGGTCTACCTGACTTTCTGATGGGGCCTGGGCTCCAGGGGAGGGCCCCTAACTCTGGGGAGATGTAGTTCCCTGCCCCCCAACCCCCAGTGCTCGTAAGCCACAGCCCAGCACAGGAAGCCCCGGCCTTTGCCTGAGCTGTCCCAAAGGCCTAGGGCTGGAGCTGGGCTGCACCTCCACCCCCACAAACCTCGCTACCCCCACCCCAGCCTGGGGAAGGTCTGCTCCAGATGCCATGCCAGGGAGCCAGCAGTCTGTTCTCCCCGACCACAGCAAGCCTTGCAGTGACCTAGACTCCACTCAGTGCATGACATAATGAGGAGGGAGCTGGGCCAGAATTATGTAAAGTCTGTGGGGAGTAATAGCGGCAGCAATTCTCAGAAAGAGAGAGAGAAAGAGAGACAGATGGAGCGAGAGACCCCACCCACCCAGGCCAGGTTTGCTCTAGAGCCTACCTCGTCCTCAGCATCACGCTCCCCCTTCTCGTGACCCAAGCCCCCAACATGCAGCTCTCAGGAGCTAAAGACTTCTTCTGGGCTCAGTTCCATTCTTGAGGCCTGTACCAGGCCAGGCAGGAGGAGTCTGGAACTTTATCTGGCTCCACTCATCAGACCTCCTCTCCAGGCATCCCCTCCAGACTGCACAACTCAACAGCCTCCTCCCTCTGCCAGAGAGATCCTTTAAAAATATAAAATTAATTCTCTCTCGTCCCTGCTAGAGGCCTCCTAAGTGATCTCCAACTCGCTGAAAATCCAGCCTCTTCATGGGGACCTATATGGGACACATGCTCTGGCCCCTGCTGACCATTCCTACATCCCAACCTCACTCACAGCCCTCCAGTCAGCAAGCCTCCTTGCTATTCCTCTCTGACATACCAAGCACACTCCCACCTCAGGGCCTTTGCACTTGCTGTTCCCTCTACCTGGATCTTCCCACAGCAGCTTCTCTTCTCTTAGGTTGCCACTCAAATGTCACCCCCTGAGAGAGGCCTTTCCTGGCCACAAGGTCCAATGTCATACCACCCTCCCCAGTCCAGCTCTACCCACCCCCTGCTCCATTTTCCTTAGAGCTCTTCTCCAAATTGTCTTGGATGCTACCTTTTTAGATTGTCTGTCTCTATTTACCAGAAGGTAAGATTCACCAGAGCAAAGGCTTATCTGTCTTATCCACCACTGTGATTTCTAGCCCCTAGCCAAAACTTGGCCTGTAGTAAATGACCAACGAGTAAATTTTAGTAAATGCATAAATGGCTTTGTGAAGTAGATATGAGTAATACTATTTAAGGGTTAAAGAAAGCAAGGTGAAGGGAGGTGAAGGGACTTGCCCAAAGGCACACAGCTGGTCAAAGCGGGGCAGATGTTGGGAGCCAGTGTGATGCCACAGTCAACACCCTTGGCCACGCTGCTCCCCACTGGTGTCCTCCAGTGCTACTCCTGCTCTCACTAGAACCCGGAGCTCCCACCCACCCGTCCCCAGGCGCAGAGACTCGCTGTGTGACAAAGGGAAAAACCCTCTTCCTCTCTGGGCCAGGCCTAGTGACCTCCGAGTCACCGGCTTTCAGTTCCGCCCTTCTAGAAAGTATCAGTAACGAACATTTATTTGGAGCTTATGATGTCGTGGCCACTGTTCTAACTCCCCTCTATGCATCCTCTCACTTACAATATCCTTACAATAATCTCCCGAGGTTAGAACTGTTATCCTCATCCCCATATTACAGGTGAGAAAACTGAGTGCCAAGGTTACACAGCGACGGAGGTACAACCCAGGCAGGCTAACTCACAAGTCTTGGTCTCGCCCTGTCCACCCCTCGCTTTACCCTTCCTCTGCAGCCGTTCCTTTCCTGGGGCAGTGGGTGAGTAAACCAAGCCAGGGAAGCTCTTTGCTTTGACCTCACTTTCTTGAGGCAGAGGGCTATAGGTAGAGATGCCCACAGAGCCCTTTCTATAAAAAAACACCCATGACACTGGCAGAGTCACTCCAGAGGTAGTCTGAGGCAGACGAGAGATTCAGAGGTAGGCAGAATGCGACAGACGTCACGCAGACCAGCCATGGTGGAGAAAAGGGAAGTGACGTTGACTGACTGATTGATTGATTCCAGTGTGATTCCCTAGCGGGGCCTCCCAACATGTGATCCAGGGCCTCACTTGGAAGACTTTTGGCTTGAAGGGTAGGAAACAGCAGGGAAAGACACAGAGAGGCAGCCAGAAACCAGAGAGAAACACAGTACAAAGAGAGACACAGGAGACAGGAACCAAAGAGAGGAAACCCGAGAGAACAAAGCTGGAGAATGGGGATTTCTTTTTCCCCAGCCTCAGGCTAAAACCCCCCAAGACCTGCAAGAGCAGTATGGGAGCCAGGAGCCACCTGGACCTTGCATGAGGTGACCAGCAGCTGGCTCACCGCTACGGTTCCAGTGCTGACTGCATGCTGGCCACTGTCCAGGTGTCCTCCAGAGAGGAAATGTCCTTGCTACAAAAGGCACTGGGAGGTCATAGCAAATCAGTCGTCCCTTCCTCCCTTCTGAAGGTGGACCAGGTCGACAGGAAGGGGTGGGGAGAAAGATGCTTTCTGGAGATGTCTCCACATCACTGTCTACACACACACACACACACACACACACACACACACACACAGCCTTTCTCCCAAAGTCCCCTTCTCCTAAAGTCCCCCAAGGAGGTTTGCAGGCCACGTGGGCTTGCTGGAAAGGAACAGGGAAAAAAATCAATAGGATTGATCAGGAGCTATATTTAATCCCAGCCATAGCTCTCATATGGTCATTTCAGCTGCAGAGTCAGCGAGGTGTGGGGGATCACTTCTCACTGGGGACAGAAGTTATGGGACATGAGCTCAAAGGGCAGGGGTTTTAATGCCCCTTCCCAGCTGCAAAAGCCCTAGGGGAAGCCAGGTCTGTGGCTCGCTGTATCCCCACCGCACGACACAGAGCTGGCAGGCTGGAAGGATGGGAGGGAGGAAGAGAGGACAGCAGAGGAGAGGCAGGGAGCACTAATTTGCCAAGTATGTTCTGAGTGCCTGAGCTCTGTGTCAGGCACCTGCCCCAGGGGGAGGACTCCCAGATGCACACATGGCTCGTCCACGCATTCACTGGGCTCAAGTGTCTACTGAGCACCTGCTTGTGGTGGGCTCTGTGCATGGCGATACAGCAGCAGACAAAATAGACAAAAGCCTCCTACCTCAAGGAGCTTGCATTGTAACAGGAGAGACAGAGAGCAAATAGCCAAATACATAATAGAATATCTAGTAGCAATAAGTGTTAGGAACAAAAATATGCCCAGGAGGAGACAGAGACGGGAAGTCTCTGATAAGGAGAAAATTGAACAGAAGCCTGAGTGAAGTCAGGGAGCAAGCCATGAGGGTGTCTGGGAGAAGAGCCTCGTCAGGTCAAGAGAACAGCAAATGCAAAGGGCCTTAGCCAGGAACATGCTTGGCATGGTCCAGGGATGGCAGGGAGGGGCTGGGGCCGGAGCTGTGTGGGCAAGGAAGGGGCAGTGCAGCCAAGGCTTGAGTGGTAGCCAGGAGCCAGGCCATTCCGGGCTTTCCCACTGCCCCAAGAACTGGGATTTTAATCTCAGTAAGACAAGCGCCTTTGACAATGCTGTGACACAGTCTCACATCTCGGACTGCTATGTGGAGAAGGGGCTATGGGCGTCAGACTCAGAGTAGGGGGTCCCTGCTGCTCGTTTCTCCACCACAGCCCTCCAGCAGATGCCAGAGCGAAGGAAATGCAGACCAGAGGACCCCACCTCACCCCGACTCTTGTCATCTGCTCAGCAAAAGCCCTGGGACACCCCACATGTCTTTCGATGTGAGCCGCACAAGTCAGTCCCCGATTATGCTTTGAGTCGCCCCACAATTACTTTATACGTTCATCCAGCAACCTTTAAGTGGGGACCTGCTTTCTGCCAAGCCTTGTACTGGACATGGGGACATGCAGAAGGGTCACTATTTCCAAGGGGCTCACGTTCTCAGAGGGGCAAGGCTGAGCAAGGGACGCAGGAAGCTGGCCCGGCTCAGCAGGCCTATGCCGGGACAGGCTGAGTCCTCATGATCCCGCACAGCAATAACACAGCTGGAGTCACAGACTGATCCATGCCTGAGCTCTCGAGGAAGCCATCGGACTGCTAACTCCACTCCCCGCACCCAGCCCCCATTCATGGTGAAGAAGCCCAGGCTCAGGGAGGGAATGAGGAGGACCCAAGGTCACACTTGGAGGTTAGAGAACTAGAGTCTTCCTACTCAGAGTCAACCCCTGAGAGGGAGCACAGTCTCTGGCCTGGGAGGAGCTTGAAGGCTGGGACCAGGTGCGTCTTACCACTGGGTCCCCAGGGCTCAGTAATTCTGTGCCGAGTGAGTGAGGGACCCCAGTTCAAACTAAGAAAAGAGCAGACCGCACCCAACAAGAAGGTCCAAAGACCCTTCCTCCTCTGGCCAGACAGCAGCCAGAACAGGCAGTCCCGCTACCTGGAATCGTGCTGAAGAAGCCTCTTAAGCCTGCAGCTGACCTGCCAGGGCCCCACTGATGAGTGAGACAGACAAGGTTCTTTCTGGAAGCCCCAGGAATCAGTTCCTAAGAGGGGAACCTCCACCAGAGCCCAGGATGGCACCCCCACCCCCATACAACAGCACCGAGTTCAAGCAGTTATTACTTATATTTTTGCTTTAATAATCATACAATCTTTGAGCATTAGATATGCTCTCTTTCCCATCACCCCATTTCACAGAAGAGCAAACAGGACCAGAAAGGCTAACTCAGATCCTAGGTCTCGAGCTCGCAAGTGGGGGAGCTAGACTCAAATCTTGTCCAACTCCAGAGTCTACCTGCTCGACTCCTCCAAAGATCACCTTCCTGGCTAACACAGTCCCTCCAGTGGCCTGCCAGGGGCTGTTCCGAGCACAGTCAGTCCTGGGAGCCTGGCCTTCTGCAACATGTTGGGTTTGTGCTTACCATTTTTTTTTTTCCTCAAGTAGAAAAACCTTTTTTTCAAATGAAAACCGGCAGGAATATCCAATCATAGGGTGCATATCAAAGCAGAGTCACCTCCACGCCACCACTCCCGGTGCCAGGGTCCCTCCCTGCTCCCTGAGCACAGACTCAGTTGGTCCCAGCCCTCCCCTTCTAAAACGCCAGTTCTGTCACTGTCAGCCCTGCTTCCCACGGCCAAGAGGATCTAATGCCTCCACACCTGGGGCTTAAGTGCATCCATCCCAGAGGCAGGTGGAGTGTGGCTTTCTCACCCTCACTTGGCACAGGAAGGAGTGGAGCCCGGAGCCAGACAAGCTTGCCCCAAGCTCCGCGGGCTGCTCAGTGGCACGGCTGCAACAAAACCCAGGTGTCCTGCATGGTCTGGTGCTGTTTCTTCAACATGGTGACTGCCTACAAGGCAGAGGGGGCCAGGACCAAGAGCCGGAAGGAGAGGGGCTGCTGTAAGAACCCCAGGTGGGCAGGGTGACCAGGTCCTGAGCCACCGGCCTGCCAGGTGTCCCACGACTTAAACCTCCAACTTCCTGGCTCCCATTCTTGGCCAGAGCCTGGCCCACCCACAGGGCCCTCAGGTGCTCTGGGAAAGCTTTAGGGAGTCATGGGGAGACCCTCTTGCAGAGCAGCATGGTGTGGGGGTGTGCTCCCCTCCATGCAGATTTCACCAAAGACTGCTCATGGGGGCAGCAGGCCAAGAGCTCCTGGGCAGGGCACCCAGACTAAGGTGGGCCTGTGCCCTGGGCCCGCCCAGAGTCTAACACCTCTGGACGCCATTGAATCTGAGGCCATGAGTGTCTGTCGGGGTTCCAGACTCCATGTGTTCATGGGGATTCTGTTTATACTTGGTGTTTGCCGCAAGTCCCCGACTGCATTATAATTGCACATAGATGGAAGCCGTGGGCTGCATCATTCTTTCAGCTGCACAGAGTCCCGAGAAGGAGGGAGTAGGCTCTCGGACTGTCCGGGGAGGCCCCCCCCGCACCGGCCTGGCTGGGGGCTACTGGCTGCCCATCCCCCACAGGCAGGGCAGGCCCCTAACACAGCCCCATCCTCCAGGCTGGCTTAGCCACATAAATCACCCTCCCAATAATATTTGTATTGATTATCTAGATTGGAAGCCTCAATTGGCTCCATTGTCTCACTTCCTCTCCCAGGGCTCACAGATGGGGTCCCTTCGCCTCATCTGCGTTTCTAATGCGACACTTAAATGAAGCAGCCTCCGCAGTCAGCAGAGCCCCACGCTGCCCTGGGTGTCAGGGGGGTGGAGGAGTGATAAACATATTCCTTGAGAGAGAGTGATTAAATCTGGGGTTTGTGGAGCTGGAGAAGCCAAAACGGGCTAGTTCCTGGATACTCAAAGTGCGGTCCCTGCACACCACCTGGGTGCAGGTTAGAAATGCAGCGCTCAGGCCCCACTCCGGACCCACCAAATCAGTATCAGCATTTAACAAGATCCCTGAGTGATTCACAGGCATGTTCATGTTTAAGAAGCACTGCTCTGGTCCAACCCTTGTATTGTACAGATGGGAAACTGAGGCCCAGAGGAGGCGAAGGACTTGCCTGACGTCACACAGCAGGTGAGGTCCCCTAAGTCTCTGGCTGAGGCAGAGGAAGCGAGAGGCAAGTAACTTCTGGAGTGAGGGGGTGGCCATTTCTGGGCTCCTCTCCCTCCCGAGCTCCTACCTCCTGTCTCAGGGCGTGGACAGATGGCTCAGACCAGAGTCTGACCCCCCTCTACTCTTCCCAGCCTGGAGGGGCCAGTGAGAGCTCCGGGGACTCCCCAGGAGGGCACCCTCCTCCCGCCCGGCCGGCCAGCTGCCCCTTCCCTGGCAGCAAGAGGACAGCAGATCCCAGGGAAAAGCACCACCTGGGTCTGCCCAGCACAGCGGGGGGCATAGAGAGACAGAGGCCCCTGAGAGGCAGCCAGCAGAGGACCTGAGAGAGGTGGGGCGGAGGGACTGGAGAGCTGTGGTCTGAGGGAGGGAGGCAGGGAGGGCAGAGATGGTGGGGAGGTAGGGGGAAGAGGTGGACAGAAACAAAGAGGGGAAGGGATGAGTACCCAGAAGGATAGGAGAAGGACTCAGAGAGAGGGACCGGTTGAAAGCAGCAGCAGCAGCAGCAAGACTGAGAAAGGAAGAAGGGGAAAGAGGGAGGGAGGGAGGGGAACAGAGGCAGTAAAGAGTGATGGCACAGGGAGAAGGGAGGCAGCTGGCCTGGAGACGGGGAGCCCAGCCCGGCCCAGCCCTGCCCGGCCTGGCCGGCCCCAGCCCCCAGTGACGGTGCAGCTGCCGCACTTGGGCCCTACCATGAGGTCAGTCCTGCCCTGGGGCGGAGGGAAAATAAATGGTGTCCAAGATAAAAGGTCCAAGAAATTATTTGTCTTGTTGTCACGTCTTGACTGCAATGGGCAGGGGCCGGCGGGCAGGCGGGGCATCATCCCAGAAAAGCCTAGGCTGGCAGTCCCACAGTGCATACACAGGACCCCGGTCCCAGCCCCACGCCTTGGCCACCCACAGCCCCGGCTCCCCTGCCCAAGGCCAGGGCCCGGGACACCTCCCACCCAAATCCTGGCCTAAGAAGGCAAGAACCCATGGGGCAAGGTCAGTATTTGCTCAGTGCCTCTCCCAAGATCCACTCCAAGCTCTAGGAAATTGGAGTCCTGTTTCTCTTACTCCTGAGGGTCTTTGTGGGCAGGGGGCCTGGGGAGGGAAGGGGGTCAGGGTGTCTCATTCCTCCCAGCCCCCTTGCAGAGGCAGCATGAGGTGAGTGATGGTTCCCAAACATCTCAGAGGAGGGCTGGACAGTTCCGGGGTCAAGGGCAGGTCAAAGGGACCATAGCCCAAGGTGCTAAGAGCGAGCGCTCCCATTCCTCACAGGTGTTCAAGCTCAAGCTCGCAGAACACACACCCATTTGCACACAGGAGCACCCACCCTCACCCCAGGCCGATTTCCAGCACCACCGGCAGCACCCAAATAACATTCCCTAGAGACTCCCCGCTCTCCGAGCACCTGAACCTGGGGCTGGTGAAGCAAGGCCATGGGGAGCAGCTACCCACGACCACTGGCATTTGCCGGCAAAAGCACTTTTGATTCACAGCTTCAGTTAGTGCCCCACAAAGGCTCTCAGGGGATACACCACTTACTGCAGCTCCATTTTACAGATGAGGAACCTGAAGGCCGGAAAGGCTCGGTGCCAGGTGCAAGATACACAGCCGGGACGCGGCAGAGCTGGGATCTGAACCTGAGGTCTCAGAGGGGCCCAGTTAGGGGGGCGGGGCCGGCACCTACCATACTTGTCCCCGTCCTCGCCGCGGGCACTGATCCTGCGGCCCAGGACCTGGATGTGCTTCCCGCTGGTCCGGCTGTAGAGCTGGTACAGCCGCAGCTGCTTACGGCTCACATCGTCCCGAGCCCGCGTCTGGTTCTCCACGTGGATGCGGAAGTCCACGTTCTCCTCGGCCGCCAGCACCTGGGCAGGGAAAGGGGCATCAGTGATCTACCTGGGAGGTCCTAGGTCCCCTGCAGATAGGAGCTGCGTTCACAGCAAAGAGCCAGAGCCCCCGTGTGCCGGCTCTGTATGAGGCCTTGGCCCAGACTCATACCTGCCCTGTTACCAGCCCTGTTTCACAGATGAGGCAACCAAGTCTCGGAGAGGTGAGGCAAGTTGACCAAGGGGGTCCAGCCAGGAAGTGGCGAAGCTAAGAATCAGGCCTAGGTCTACGGGACAACAACACTTGCCATCTTTCCACCACAGCACCAAGTTAAAGGAAGCAGCACGGAGCATTTGACCTTGGCCACACCGACTCCTTCCCAGTAAAACGGCAGAGCGGAGCCCCGACCCCGACCACATTCCAGGGTGGCCATGAGGATAAAGCGAGCAGGTGGGGAGTAAAATACCAACATGGACATGGAGATGGGAGAAGCGTGGGGGGCATATCACTGTCGTTTGGGTGCACGGCAGGGAAGGACAGAGGCTGCCAAGTCACCCTGGGAAGGAATGGGCTAAAATCCACTGTCACTCGTCCCCAGGAGCCGGGGACTCTCCTCTCCATGTCCAGAGAGTCCTCATGCTCACCCACACTCGCCCAGCATCTGCCCACACCGCTGGCCGCTCTTGGAGAAGACTTCATTTTGCACCTCCCACCAAAAGTCCCCACATCCCCAGAGGTTTAGTTCATGTCTGACCACATCCTCCAGGAAGCGGCCTCTGGCTATGCTGACATAATAACTCTCCAGTCTCACTTCCTGAACATGGCCTCTCACCTGGACAGCTTGCAGCCACCTCCTCGCCAGTCTCCTGTTCCCATTCTTGCCCCCTGGTAGTCTGTCTTCCACCAAACCCAGTCACTTAGTATAATCCTCCCTCTTCACACTCTCCAGAACTTCCATCACATCTCGACAGAGGTCCCCACCACGGCCTCAAGGTCCTTCATGATGAGTCCCCCCCGCCCCCCGCCTTCATCTTTTACCACTCCCTCACCACCAGTTACACTGGCTGCCTCATTACGTTGCTGAGGATTCCAAACACAAAACATACCTGCCTCGGGGCCTTTGCACGTGCTTTTTCCTTGGTTTCAATATTCTTTCCCAGATTTATACATTCTGGCCCCTTTACTTCATTAGGGTCTCTGCTCAGTGTCACATCCTGAGACAGGCCTTCTTTGACTGTTTCTCTGAAGCAGCCCCCACTCCTCTGTCACTCTCCATCTCTCTATCATGCTTTGTTTTTTCTTTCTAACACTGACCAACCTGACATGACTTCTATTTATCTGGTTTTTGTCTGGCTCCCCCTGACTAGGCTGACAGCACCATGAAAGCTGGGGCTGTCTCTTTCTTGCTTGTTGCTATATCCCCAGCACGTAGCACGGTAGAAACTCAAATATTTATTGAATGCATGGATGAATAAACAAATGAACATTGAAAAGATGTGGAGCTCTGGAATTCCATTTAGTATTAAATTAGGTTTTCCTATGCTTTCCTTTCCTAAATGTACATCTGCCCCATTCCATCTGAACTGAATTATTCTTGAAGCCCAGACAGCGTTCTCGGTTTGTTCGTGTGCCCATGAGGTCTGACATGATGTTAGGCATGCAGGACCCCATTTCCATGACAGTATGGCCCCACTCAGCCGAGGGCAGGGCTCCAGGGACCAGGGCTGCCCAAGCAACTGTCTCACCTCTCAACTGTGAGCTCCCAAGGGCAGTAACTGTGTTTTCCTCATCGCACACCCCGTGCCCGGCCCAGGGTCTCTGTCCCCAAGCTGACTTACACATGTCCTCCAACGCTGGCCTGGGCCCCACAAGCAATTCAGCAGGACCACAGTATTTAACCTTCACTATCATCCTCGGGGTGGAAGTATCATCCCACATTACAGGTGAGGAAACTGAGGCCCCAAAGCTAAACTGACAAGGTCACAGTACAGGCAACGGCAGAGTAAGCCCCAGTTATGGCCCCAAAGCCCTTCGTTCAGCCCCACTTGGCTGGGCCCCACTTGCCCCTCCGGCACGATCGGGAGGAGGTCCCAGATTCGAAACCCAGGG
Organism: Panthera onca; assembly: GCF_046562875.1. NCBI lineage: Eukaryota > Metazoa > Chordata > Mammalia > Carnivora > Felidae > Panthera > Panthera onca. The sequence goes on along the minus strand of NC_138339.1, from coordinate 61,508,616 downwards.
GTGCGCCACTCACTAGCTAAGAGACCCCAGGCAAGTCATTAACCCCTCTGTACCTCAGTTTCCTCACGTAGAAAACGAGAGGGATGACAGTGGCACCCATGTCACGGGCTGCCCTGCAGATGAAACACGGAAGTCTTAGAACAGGGCCTGGCACAGAGTACGCACTCAGTAGGTGTGAGTGAGGGAACCCAAGGGGCATTAAGAGGCTCACCGTGAAGCCTCTCCAGAAACACCCTCATATCACACTCCTCGTCCGTACACGCAGGGCACTTCTCCTCGCAAACCATGCTTTGGGAAGATGCTATTGCTTCCGGTCCTTCCAGACACCCCTGCAGCATGGGGATGCTTACCACCTCCATTTAACAGATGTAGAAACTGAGGCTTCGAGCCACACGGCCAGTGGTGCAAGGCCCACCAAGGGTGCACGCCCTTTACTTCCTCTATTCTCCGTGGCCAGCCCCTGTCACCATTCACAGCCAGGCTCTGATGCCTGGGACCCACCCCCTTCCATATCCTGATGCTCAGGGAGGGAAGAGCTCCATCGGCCCCTGAGGTTCACACCTGGTGGGCACATGTCCTGAAGAGCCCCCACCCACGGCCCTCGACCTTCCTGGTATGACTTCCTGAGGTAGCCCGGCCCTGTCCCCTCCCCCAAGGGCAGGCCTCCAGCCTCCTTCCCTGTCCTCCAACTCTCCTCCTGCTCACAGGAGACCTTATCGACCAGAGGTCAAACCAATCTCCTTACCCTGGGTCCCCAAGGGGAGCTGCCCTGCCCCAGAAGCCAGCCTCCCATTAACGATTTTCTCCCTGGCCCACTGGACAGAGGCAGTGTGGGTGACCCAGGGTCAGCAGGGGCTATCCGGTGGCCCTTCTCCAGGATGTGGGGGGAACAATCCATCTTGCCCAGCTTCCACCATTTAAGCCACATTCTGTGGTCACATTCTTCCCAAGGGAGGTAGCAGGGGTGGGCCTCTGATACATACACAGAGTCCATCCTTCTGAAAAGGCAGCGACGCCCCTGGGCTTCCTGGGCAAGACCTCTGGGGAGCCCCAGGCCTTTGCACAGGTCAGGCCCTCTGCCCAGGGCACCCTGCCCCCTCTGCCCAGCCGACACCTGCCCTCAGGTGCCTCCTCTGGAAGCCTTTTCTGCTCCCCATCCTCCAGCTGGGTTAGGGCCTCTGGGCACTACAGTAATGGCTTAGTGTCCCCAGAGTTTAGCCTGTCCAGCTCATCCGGGGATCTCCAGCTCTGGCCCCAGGAGGGTGCCCGGCCGATGTGTGCTAAATGACTGTGGTGAGGATGAGGGAAACCTAGAGGCCAAAATCAGCCCCACCACTTACTACCCAGACAAGCAGAATGCCCAACAGAGCGGTGGCAAGGGGCGTCTGCAAAGCTATCAGCTGCTAGGCTTTCCTAGGCACTTCCTTCCAGGCACTGTGCTCCGAAGCCCTCTGTGGTATCTCCTATAATTCTCTCAGCCACTCTGGGAGGTGGGCACCAGGTAGAGCTCGCTTTGCAAAGGTCACTGGACCTCTGAGGCATCTCTCCAGGGCCACGGAGCCAGAACGTGGACAAGCAGGGCTCCTGTGTCTGCCTCGGGACCAATCTCTCTCTCCTCCTCTCCTGCTCATGGGGTAGCAGGCCACTTGGCCCCGGTGCCTAAGAGGGGGCCTGCCTTCCAGGCCTTTCCTAGAATAGTCAGAGTGGCTGTCTGCTGGCTAACGCCCCTCCAGGTACACAGTTGTCTGGGCTGTTGAAGAGCTGCAGGGTGAACAAAACCAGACTGGCACAGCTCTCACAAGGTGAGCAGGGCTGGCACAGACAGGATGTGTCCTTAGGCACAGGAAGGCACCTTCTGTCACTCTGCCTTCCCCCCACCCCAAATTACCTTTTGGGTCGAAGTAGCTTTTCCCACAGCAGGATGGCATATAGAGGGGTCCCCATGCAGCCCAAGACTCCCAATTACCACCCCCCTGCCAGCCCCTTCCCTGCCCTGAGAGCTGGGGCTCCAGTGGAAATATTCACTCCCCCATCCAGGAGTTGCACAGAGGCAACAATGGGCTGACAGGTTCACATCTCCCCGCACCGGGGTCCACCAAGGTCCCAGGCCCGGCACAGACAAGGTGTCTGGTGGGACAGAGCCCCTCGCCTTCGGCCTGGCCTGCAGTGGAGCCCAGCTCTCTAACGCACAAGGCGAGTTCGGTTCCTACCCCACACTCTGCCTGGCTCCCCACCGCCCACAGCACCCACTCGGGGGCCTTTATAGTCTAGCCTCTCCTACCTTCTGACCCTCCTCTCTCAGGCACCTGGGGTGAACCTTCCATGGGGTGATCTCAGTGCCAGCTTCCAGACATCAACCCAGGTCCCCTCCTTCTGGCGCATCCGTCAGCCACGACTCCTCCCTCTGGCTGAAGATCTCGGCCTCACGGACCCACTCATGCTCTGAAGACACGTGTGGGGGCTTCCTATATCTCCCCACCTTCCACAGACATGGTCACACATCACTTATGTACACACACAGCACAAGTGAGCACACACCACATGTAGTCAACAACAAAATGACTTGCACTAACTGACGTCTGGGGTCACCTGGCTGCACCCTGAATCACCACTCGGTTTGGTATCTTTTTTTTTTTTTTTTTTAAGTTTATTTTTTTGGCGGGGGAAGGGGCAAAGAGAAAGGGAGAGAGAGAGAATCCCAAGCAGGCTCCTCACCGCAGAGCCTGACGCAGGGCTTTAACTTACAAACTGTGAGTCATGACCTGAACTGCGACCAAGAGTCAGACGCTTAACTGACCGAGCCATCCAGGCGCCCCAGTTTGATTTCTTTAACCCCTCAGTTTTCTCACTAGCAGAATGGGGACTGTTTGTAATATCTATCTCAGGAGCGCCTGGGTGGCTCAGTTGGTTGAATGTCCAACTTCAGCTCAGGTCATGGTCTCCCAGTTCCTGGGTTCAAGCCCCGCATCGGGCTCACCGCTGTCAGCACAGAGCCTGCTTCAGATCCTCTGCCCTCCTCACTCTCTCGCTCTCTCTGCCACTCCCCTGCTTCGTGCATGCTCTTTCTCTCTCTCAAAAATAAACATTAAAAAAAATCTATCTCAGAGAAAAAGACAACACAGCCACAACTTTTTTCTTTTTCTTTTTTCTTGTGTTTTGTTTTCTGAACAGCCACGCCATGACTTACTGAGCGCTTCCCTCTGTGCTAAGAATCACTTTAGGTAAACTATCTTATGGGATTCCCAGGGCGGGCCTATGAGTTCTATAATTATCGTACCCACTTTACAGATGAGGGAACTGAGGCTTAGAAAGGTTACATCGCTTGTCCAAAGACACTCACTACTGAGAAAAGGAATCCAGATTCAAATCCATCTCAGTCTAGAGCTCAAGCTCTCCACCCCTTCACCCTTGCCTGCTTTCACTCTCTCCTCTCTCCACCCCCGCCTCTACCTCTATTCAGGATGGCAACTGGTTCTGGCCACAAGCCATGGCTGGGGCAGGGATTGGAGCAGGGATTAAACATGAAAGGGCTCAAGGCCTTGAGCTCACTCCCCCTACTCAAGAGGAGGATGGGGTCACACTGCCCCCTCCCGCCCAGGTCCCCATCCTTGAGGCCTCATACAATCCATGCCCCTGTCTCCAGGCAGCCTGCCCAGAAAGGGAGGGTCTCCCCGTCCCAGGAGGGGCAGCCCACAGACTTCCGGCCACATTCCACCACCGCCTGCCTCCTCCTCCAGCAGCAATGTTGCCAGCCCTGCTGAGGGCGTTCAGAGTTTCTCCAAAGTCTCAATTCCCCCCTCCAGGAGTGGTCCCGGGTAAAGTCAGCCCTGCTCTCCATCCCAAAATGCAGCTCCCCACAAACTCTTCCTAGAGAGCGGGCCTGGACTCAGGCCCAGGAGTGGCTGCCAGCCCCAGTGCTCTGTGGCTTCTTATTATTCGTGAGGCAGAAACTAACACTGGCTCCCACTTGCTAGGTACTTGCTTTGTGCCGGGGCCTGAGCTAAGCACTTTGCAAGCAAGGTCTCCTTCCTCCTCACACAATCTGGGCTGGTCAGAACGATTCCCATCCCTGTGACAAAGGGAGACACAGAGAGGCCAAGGGACTCATCCACGTTGTACACAAAACGACAGAGCCAAGATCTGAACCCATCTCTGGCTCCAGAGCCCAAGGATTTTCCCCAGCTGGCATCTGTAGGCGGAAAAGGGAGGAGGAAGGTGGAGCCCACCTCTGGATCTGAGTTTGGCTCAGGTTCACGCTCCCACCACCCCTTTCAGCCCCAGGCTTTCCCCCTCTATCCCGTCACAGTCCCTACACCCAACCCAGCCGGAACGGTGATGTTGGTGATGTTGTAAAGGGCCCTTCCCCACCCCCAGCCTGTCCATTAAGCTCCCAGGGCTACCAAGGTATTGATTGGCAGGGCTGAGCCATCAGCATGGGAGGGAGGTGCTGCCACCCAAGGTGGCTGACTAGAAGCCCCTCTCCCCACACATCAGCCTTCTCCATACAGATCGTCAATACGAGTACCTCTGGTGGTCAACCCTGGAGCCAGCTTGGGGAAGGAGGCAGGACCCCTAAAGACCCACATTCCCTTCTTTTATTTATTTTCCCCTCTCCTCCAAACCCTGTTTCACTTCCCTGTCCCTTAAAGCATGTGGGGGGTGGGGGAAGAGTGGTCATGCATGCCGACCAGAAACAAGCCCTTTATTCTGGCATTCAATGCCTACCATGGCCTTTTACATCACCCTTCTTCCTAAACTTGGTGCTGCAACAGGCTTAGAGTCCCCTGAGCATATCAGGCTGTTCCCTGTTTCCATCTAGAGATATTCCATGTGCCTGCAATGGCTTTTACACACACACACACACACACACACACACACACACACATACACACCACACACTCATTCACTCACTCACTCACACATGTACACACAGGTTCACAGCATCTTCATCTGCCTTATTCTTAATCTAAGATTCAAACAGGGCATCTTCTCTGGCCAGATCCTCTTGCCCCCAGTCTGGTTTCATGGCCCTTCACCAGGGTACCCATGGCACCCTGGAGCCCATGTCCCCCTGCAGCCCATGTCCCCCTGCACAGACCCCTCTGATTTCTCTCAAGTCCCCAAGGGCTGGGATAGGTCCTGAGTCTCCTTGCCCCATGCCTGGTGCCAGAAGGGACCTGCCCTAGAGAAGCTATGGCCCCTCTACTCACTTACTCAACATTCATCCTGCAAGCCAGGTCTGTGCGATGTGCCGTAGGGCCCTCGGGATGGGTCCAGCCTCCCTTGACTTCCAGGAACAGGCCTCTAGATGCACCAACGTCAAATGCCCAGCTGCAGCGTGTATTACTTAACATTTACAGTGATCCAGGTGCTGTGCCCCCGGGTGATCACAATTCACCCTCGCAGCAACCCCAAGAGGGAGGTTCTACCCTGGCACCCACAACAAAGATGAGCCACCGTGAGGCCGAGCAATGTGCTCAATCTGAGACTACCAAGGGGCCAAGGCGGGGTGTGATCTGGTGGGCCAGACCCAGAGCCTGAGCTCCTATGCATCCCTGTGAGCCTCACGGAGAACACACTGGGGCCTGTGACAGTGACAAAGTGCAAAGAGGTTCCAAGGCAGAGGCGGAATGGGGATGAGGGAGGTAAATAAAGCTGCCCAAAGCATCAGCCCAAAGTCTCTTCACAGGGAACACTTTGAGGAAAAAACTGAAGCCTTGGATGCCTTCTTGGCATTCTCTCTAAAACCCAGTCCAAGGCCACCCAGGCAGCGGATGTCCCATAAATGTTTGCTGATCGCTACTGAGGCACAGCACCATAACTGAGTACCTACTGCATACTTGGCCCAAGACATGATTCCAATTACACCTTTGGGGAGTGGTATTATCATCCCTATATCTCGTGTGATGAGGAGGCAGAGACTCAGAGAGGTTAAGGATCTTGCCCAAGGCCACACAGCCTGGGAGTGGTGCAATGAGGATTAAATGCAGGCCTAAGTCCAAAGCCTGTGCTCTCAACTTGGACAAGAGGAGCCCGGAAGTCACCGACGCAAGGAGTATGTCCCTCCTAGCCTTGCCCAGCACCCTGCAGCACGGTACCCACCTAACGCACACACAGAGCGTGTAACTGATTTAACGAGTACCGTTACACATTATTGAGTGCCAGCTAGCTACTCTGTGTGCATTAGCCCATTTAGTCCCCACAATAACCCTTAAGAACTAGGTATCTCTCACTGCCCCCGCTTTACAGATGGGGAAAACCGAGGTGCAAATTGTTTAAGGTTAAGAAATTTGCCCAGCAGCGCACGATTCAAACCGAGGTCTCTCCTGTGCCAAAGCCCATGTGTTCAAACTCCACGGAAGTCATCTAGCTCATGTCACTGATACCCAGGTGGGTAAACTGAGGCCCAGGGAGGGAGGCCATTCAGTGAGCCAGTGACAAATCCAGGACTGATCCCAGGGGTCCTGAGACTGTTTCTGCTCTGTGGCCCACAGGAGGCTTGTCCTTGGCCCCATCTTCGGCACCGGAGCATTTTAAATGGCCCATGGGCGTGATGCCATTTAGATGTCAGAGCAATGAACAAACACCTCCCAGCCCCTACCAGCAAGCCTGATTAAAGCCTGAGGGGCCCGCTGACCCACCAACGTTTCAGAACAAGTCCCCAGACTCAGGCCCAAAGTGGAGACAACAGGCCTCTGCCCTTTCTGAGGCCCGGTGGCCATCGCCCAGCCCAGGCCACCCTGACAAGGCCCTTAGCACTACCGCTGTATCCCTGGCATACAGGGTCCCTGTATCCCTGGCAGTGTTCTGCCAGTCTGCAAGTGGGGGCAACTGGACACGGTAAGAAATGCGGAGCACACAGAGGTGAACCAGAAAGTCCCCGCCCTCAGAAAGGAAACAATCCACATCTCCCCTCTCCTGGCCACCAGGAGGAGACAGTGCCCTGGGGAAGGGGAGCTTACCACCCTGACAGGGGCGTGGGGGCCAGGGAGCCCTCCCCAAACAAGAGGCACTGGGGCTAGAGCCCTGGACAGAGGACCAGGCTCCGCACTGGCCCCTGCTCTCACCCTGCTCTCACCGCTTTGTTGGTTGTTTTCTTCCCATTCTACACATCCCAAAGCTGAGACCTGAGAGGTTAAGAAACTTGCCAAGGTCATACAGCAAAGGTAAGGCAGTGCGGCAACAGGGAGCCAGGCTAGCGGACTCCAGAGCCCTTAGGCTGCCGTTTAATAAGCCTGGGGCCCAGAGCCAGGTGACCCAGAGTCGAAGCCAGCACTGCCTCTGTCCTGCTCAGTGGACAGAGGCAGGTTATTTCATGCTTCTGGGCCACACTTCCTTGTCTGTAGAATTCCCTAGTGCCAGGCTGGTTGTGAGGCTTAACCTCCGTGATGTGAGAAAGTGCCTGCCTGTCACATAGCGACCCTTTCAGTCCAGAACATTCCAGGAAAATCAAGGTCTGCAGACTCTGAGTCAGATGCCTCCCATCGGAGACACCTACCCGGGCTCTGACCATCTGGTACAACGTAGACCCATCAGGAGAATCCCAGGGGAATCTCTCACTGAGGAACCCTAGCATCCCTCTTGGAACTCTCCTTTCCCACCAGTATTCTTTCTGAATAATTTTGGTATTCTTTCTGAAAAAGTCTGTCTGGTGTCGGGGAAACCAAGAGCCTTAGAGTTTTCCTGGGCTGGATATGCCAGCCTCCCTGCACTTCTCAGGAGGCAGGATTAAAGGAACTCAGGTTTACCTGGCACTCTCCCCTCTAGCCTGGGTGCATCTTGAGGCCAGAAACTGACTTGGGTTGTTCCCAGGGCTGGCAAGAAGGAGGTTTCCAGCAAGTGTTTGTTGAATGAATACCTGACCGGATGGACAGAGGGATGATGTTGCTGCCTTAAGAAATCAAATGTGCTACCCAATAGGATAGCTTCCCATCATCCTCATGTCCCAAAGGACTCTGTCTCTGGCTTTCCTATTGTAGCCAACTAGAAGAAAGGTTCAAATCCTCACTGAGGAAGCCAGGTGTGGGGGGTGGTCAGGCCAAGAGGGGGCGTGGAAGGAAACTTCAAAACTTGAACACATCATGCGGTGAGGGAGGAAGTGGAGCTCTGGGAGTGACAAGGGCTGGATGGCAGAAACCCCCCTTCCCAGGCTCGCCTCAAGCCTGGCCTGTCTGGGGAAGGCCAGGACCTAGCCGAGCCTGGCGGTAGGAACAATGTCAGGCAGGTGCCGGCCAAGCTGCGTGAAAAGCCCAGCCCGGTGTCATTGTCAGCGCTCAGCCAAGTGCAGAAAAGCAATTTACTGGTCACGCCGCCTGCTCCCCTCGGAAATTTTTAAAATTCTTCCGATTTGAGCTATCCGTGGTGTCCCAAGTTGTATGGAGAAGGGATTTTATTAAATTCCCAGCTTCCCGCTTCCTGGGGTGGCCAGCAGGGGGGAGGGGGCAGGGCGGGGCTCACCACATGGTTGGTTGGGGGGGAGCGAGGGGGAGGGCAGTGTCTGGCATTGACTGTGTTCTCTCGAAAATGTGGCTAGAGATGGGGGCTGATGACTGATGGCTGGGGAGAAGGGAGGAGCCCAGAAACTCTAACTGCTAAGACTGGAGCAGTCCCCCAAAACATAGAGGTGGGGGAAGGGAAGGGCATAGGTGTGTCCATTTCCCAGCAGAACAACATACCCTCCTGGGTAGGTGAGAATTTCCAAACCCTTCTCCACACTTAGCATGTATCACTTCAGCCTCAAAGCCACCCTTCTCCCAAATGATGAAGCTAACACTCACAGGGGTCTACAAAGGAGGAAGGAGGAAGCTGGAACTCAGGTCCAGTCTGACAGATTGTAAAGCCCTGAGCCCTTCCCACCATGCAGGAAGGCCTCCCCTGGCCCCAAGGGAGCTCTCATCACCCCTGCTAAGTGTACCCCGCCAGCGAAGTAGCTGCTCTCCCAACACCGCCTCGGCAGGCAGCGGACCTCAGCTCCCAGCAACTACCACTCCCACCCCTCATCTCTACCTCTCACGGCCACTCCACCTTTGTCCCTAAAGCATGAGTGGGGACATAAGCTTGCCGTTTCTTTATTGTTTAGGAATCATAGGTGCTTTTGAAAATCCGTGGAGAGCTGAGAGTCCTCTCGAAGATGTGAGCGCATCTGAGCACCATTTTGGTGCAACGTTTCAGGGGCCTGCCTCCTCCATAATCCCGTCCTTAGATACTCTCTGGGTGCATGGACCATGGGTTAACTACATCAGCCTGATGGCAGTTCGGATGGGGAAAGGCTGCCAAGAAAGGAAGAGGGAAGACAGCGAGGAGAGGAGGCGCCATCACCTGCTTGAAGCCCTAACCCAGGTGTCCCACCCAGCTCTATCCTAAGAAGCTAGCTCTAGCTCTGGCCAGGAGGTGGAGGTGGGATGCAGAGTCCAGGTTCCCTCCCTCACACTTCCCCAGAGAATACAAAGACCATACTGCAAACCCTCCTGGGCCCTGCTTTAAGGACCAAGGGGCAGCCAGCACCAGGAGGGCCACCAAGTCCACAGCCATTCCCTGCCTGCAATGCCCATTTCATCACGGCCCCATCCCCAGGTGCAGCACTTAGGGAAAAGAGCTCCCATCCAGGTAAGACAAACAGATCCCCTGGAGTGACCCTGGGACCTGCCCTCTGCTTGGAGACTCAGCTGTAAACCAGGCAGGCCATGCCTGGCACTGGCTCTCTGACACCAGCCATTCCCACCCCTGCCCCCACCATCATAGGGTCACATCTGCTTTGGCAAACAGCCAGTTTTAAGTTACTGACTCCAGTTATATTGATTCAAGGAGTCACTGGGGACCCCGGCCTGACTAACAGGAGGAGAGAACCCATCAGTCTGTCTGTCCGTCCACCCATCCATCCATCCATCCTTATAGCCCCCCGCCCCAATTAGCTGCCCCAAGCCCAGTGTCCATCCTGACGCTGAGTCCTCTCCCAGGAGTGGAAGGCGAGGTAAGCAGACCCGCCACCACACCAAACACTGAGAGAGGCTGCTGAGTCTCAGTAGCACTCAACACTCACAACACTCCTTATGCCGTAAAGCTGGGAGAGCCACAATTTTCCCTGCTCGGGGGTCTTTTGGGGCACCTCTGGAACCCCAAAAGCTAAAACCTGAGCATCTTCTCTAACCCTGCAGACACCTGCCTTCAACCCAGGGGGTAAGGGGCAGATAATCTCTTTTGGCCCCTATTCAGCTCCTCCTAGGGCCCCTCCCTTGCAGCTCTAAGTGGGTGGGGGGCTAGGGCAGCTGGCACTTCCTATTCCCTTTCCCTTTGCCGCCCCCCCGCCCCCCAACCATGCTGAGGCAGCCCTGGTCTGGTTCTAATCGGGGCTGAAGTCGCTCCCTCCTTCCCTCTTCTCTTTCTCTGCCCCCCCCCCCCCACGCTTTTCCTTCATTTCCACGGCTTTGGAAGCCAGCGCGTTCCAACTGTCTGCGTGCCAAGACCTTCCCGAGTCTGAAAGCTGCTGAAGTAACAGATCAGATTTTAGCAAGTGCTTTCCAGGCTGAGCGCCAAGCCCTCTTCTGATTCACAGGGAGCGAGCAAGCGAGCGGGGAGCAAGGCGGGGAACAAGCCGAGGGCCACACCACCTTGGGCAAGGGTGTGCAGAACGTGGCCAATTCCGTAGCGGCTTCAAGGGCAATGGCCCCTCAGCCCAATCGCCCGTCTCTACTACCTCTCACCGAGTCTCCTAGCGCTCGCTCGCGTGCTCTCTCTCTCTCTCTCTCTCTCCCTCTCTCTCTCTCCTGCAAACGCCTTTGAAACCACAGAGTAATTTACAACTGAAGCTTTCTCCCTGGACTCAAAATCCATTCGGCTGAAAGGAGCTTTTTTGTTTGGAAGAGCGAGCGGAGATATTAAGGACGGTTGGCAGAAAAAATGCCCAGGTCCCAACTCCTCGCCGATTGTGGGCAGGGGGCTTGGAGCAGGGCACATTGCAGCGGGTGAGTCCGCTGGTTCCGGGGATCTCTTCCCAGCCGAGGCCGACAGGGGCCGCGCCAGTCTGAGCCCTGCAGCACAGCCCCTTGCCCTTGGCTGGTCCCCCGCCGGCGCAGGGCGCGCGCGGAGCCGCCCTTTGGCGCCCTGGGAACAGGTGCACTGGGCTCGGCGCCCAGTAGGGGTGGGGCACAAGGAGGGGGCGCGGCCCGGGGAAGGGGGGTCGACCTGTACCGAGAGGCAGGGGCAGGGGGAGGTCAGAGTCAGGATCCCACATACCTGTACCTGGAAGCACAGCAGCAGGAAGTGTAAACACCTGCGGGAGAGAGATGGAGAGGTGGTCAGTGGGACTTGAGGGAGGGGGGCGCGCGGACAGACAAACCGATACGCAGTCGGAAAGTCAGACGAACGGCCGGGCGGGCAGACAGAGTCACAGGCACACGGACAGACGGCAAGGCAGGGTAGGCAGCCCCGCGCGCGGGCGCTTACAGGCAAGTGCAGGCGGAGGGCGCTGAATACATCGCTGGGCGGGGGGGAGGCGGCGGCTCCTAGCCCAGCCTGCACATGTCCGCTCCGCGCGGCCGGGACCGGGCGCCTCCGCCGCCGCCGCCGCCGCCGCCGCCGCTGCTGCTGCTCCCTCCTCGCCGGCTGCTGCTGCTGCAGACTCTGCTGCTCCGGGGCGCTCCGCGGCGCGCCCTGCGGCATCAGCGCCCCGCGCGGCTCCTCCCGAGCGCTGCGCCCTCCGGGCTGGCGCGGGGGCTACGGGGTGGCCGCCGCTGTGCAAGAGGCGCCCGGCTGGTGCGGGGAAGCTTGCTCACTGCTGACCGTCCGTCTGTCCGGGCGTCTGCGGGAGGCTGGCTGCTCGGTTCACTCCGGGGGCAGCATGCGCGGCGGGGCTGGAAGCTGGGGCGCGCTCTCCGGCCGGGGCGCGGGGCGGTGCGGGGCCAGAGGTCAGCGCTCCAGGGCCGGGGCGCGCGGCTGCAGCAGGAACGCGTCACGGCCGCACCGTCTGGGCGCCCGCCGGCTCATGTCTCCTCCTCCGCGTCTCTCCGGCCGTGCGCATCGCCGCCTCCCACCACTGGCGGCGGCCGGGGCGTTTTCTAAGCGCGGGCGGCGAGGGGGCGGGGGGCCGGGGGCGGGCCCGGGCCCGAGTCGGCACAATGAGGATGCGGGGCCCGGGGGCTCCCCCCTCGGGGCGCGGCCGGACGGGCGCTCAGCTCGGCTGGGTGCGCCGCGCCCACATCAAAGGCGGCCCAGCCTGCTTGCCTGCCCGCCGCGGCCTCTCCACTGCCTCCGCCTTCTCCTGGCGGCTCCGGGTTGGAGGGAGGCGCTCAGACTCTCGGCGACAGGACCGGCGAGGGGCAGAGCCCGCGAGGCTGGAGCTGGTGAACGCTGGAAGCCGTCGGAGCTCTGCGCCCGGGCGCAATGACCCGCGCCGCGGCGCAAATCCTGCCGGAATTGGGAAGGCTGCGGTCCCCAAGAACGCAGTTAGGTGCGGGGCGTCCTCACTCGCCCACATTCGCTACTAGCACTCACTCACACCCTTTAGCGCAGGAGTGGGGAGCCAGGAGGGGGCGGGTCAGGCCCAGCCCCCGGGGCGGCACCGCTTAAGAGGGTTCGTTTTTACCCGCCCTGTGAGTCCACGCAGGAACGTGGCGTGCCCCAGATGCCTACTCGGATGGCTGGCACTCTTAAGTGAGACCCCTTCGTATCTCTCCGTCCTTGCCCCTGCGGGAAAGGGGGTCTCCAGGACTTCTCTCCCCCTCAACCCCTTCCAGGACTCTCGGGTCGCTTCTCCCGCTCCCAGCTGGGCTCCCGGGTAGACAAGCCTGCTTTGGAAACGCGCGGCTGCCACCTAGCGGCACTGAAGTGTCGCTGCAATCCCGCCCAAGAGGGCTACAGGAAGCAACCAGCAGGACTCTGGTCAGCGACCACTCCAGGCCCTCCTCCCGCCACCTGGCTGAGACTTGCTTCCGTTTGCACACTAAGCGATTTAGTTCTTTTCTAACCAGGTCAACAATGAGGACATCTCTTCTCACCGCCTCTCCCCGCTTCAGAGGCGTCAGGTGTTCTTGTCATGTGCAACTGCCTCACTCTCTAGTGAAGTTTCTAGTGGCAGGCTTCCTGATGCTAAGGGAGAGGTCATAGTGGGAAGGACACTGAAGAACAAACTCAAAAAGCAAAATTCAGAAATCCATGCTATCTGGGCTAGATCCCTCCTGTGTCCTTGGCGGCAGCTGACAGCCTTCATTTCACTAGAGCATAAACTGAAGTAGCTGCTGTCAAACAGCGCTATTTCTCAGTTACGGAATACGAAATTTCAACTGTTCCAAGTATCAGTCCTCTCTGCAAGCTGTTTTAAGTTCCTTTTAAAGCTGAGGCTCTTAAACAGGCAGCCTCTATTTCAGCATTGGACACAAGAGCAGAAAACCTTTTGAAAACTGGGTACTGGGTGATGAAAAGGTCCCTGTGTGAAGCACTGGACTCAATTTAGACATTCTCATTGCAAGGACTGATCTTGCTATACTATTATTAGTTACTTTTAAATGGAATGCATACATAACTGTGTTCTACGTAAAATGCTTGCAACTTTTTCCAATGTTCAGATAAAGTATGTCTTTCAACTGCACAAATATCACCCAAGTTAAGGCTGACCCAAAAGGTCCAGTCAAGAGAACAGTCCTGAATAAGAGCATCAACTCAAAAGTCAGAAATCCTGGATTTGAATATTGCCTCCAACATTTACTTATAAATTCCAGCAAGTAACAGTCTGAGACTCTGCTTCATCTACAAACTATGGCTAAGAACAGTAACAACCCGAGTTGTTTCCAGTTACTGAATGAGGTCATTCAGAGTCTGGCACATAATGAAGGCTCCAAAGGTTTTAGCTGTTATTAGTAATTGTAATTATGATTCTCAGATTTTCACTTATGATTTCATGAAGTAGGTAGTATCATTCTCAACTTACAGTTGAAGAGGTGTCTAACCAGAAGGTCTTGACTCCAGATTTACACCTCAAATCTAGTTTTCATACTTTTCTTACTCCATACGTGAATCTTTTATGAGGTTTTCCTATCTCAATTTGACATGTTCATATAGCACTTAATATGTAATACTAATTTGGTAGTCACTTATCAATTCATTCAATCACCATTTATGGAGATCCTGCTGTCAGGCCATGGGGGAAGAAAGACAAGTTCTTGTCCTGAAAAAGCCACTTCACTGGGGGCACCTGAGTGGCTCAGTCTGTTAAACATCTGACTCCTGATTTTTTGGTTCAGGTGAAGCTCTCACGGTTGGTGGGATCAAGCCCCACATCAGGCTCTACACTGACAGCACAGAGCCTGCCTGGGATTCTCTCTCCTTCTCTGCTCCCTTCCCCAAAATAAACGTAAAAGTAATAAAAAAATAATAATAAAAAGCCACTTCACTTCTAGGGAAGATGGGCAATGAGCAAGTTGAGAGAGAAATTCTAGCTTGTTATCAGGGCTTTGAAGAAAACCAGTGGTAAAGAAAACACTTCTAGGTAATATTTGGGCTAAGACACAAAGGTGGGGAGAACCAGCCATGCAAAGGAATGTTCCAAGCAAAAGACATCAAGTGCCTGCAAGGAGAAAAAGGCTAGGTGACAGGAAGGACTAAGCCAGGGGTGAGTGGCAAGAGTTGAGGGTAAAAACAGGCAAATGCTCAATCATGACTTGTAGGCTCTCAGAGGCCAATACATACCCAAAAGCCTTTTTTTTTTTTAAAGCCACTATTTATGTACAATTCTTAAGTGCGTATGTTTTAAGTGTGAGTTTGGAAAATGTTTGTATGTATGTCAACACCTTTCTGGGGGTACCTGTATGGCTGTCAGTTAAGCATCGGTCAAGCATCTCGATTTTACTTCAGGTCATGGTCTCAAGGTTCTTGAGTTCAAGCCCCGCCCCTGCATCCGGTTCTGTGCCGGACTGTGTGAAGCCTGCTGGGATTCCCCCTCCCTGTCCCTCCTCTCAAAATATAAACAAAACAAAAACCTGAAGCATAGGCTCCCCACACCCATCACTGGTCCCAATTTAACATTTGTTGGCACTAGATTCTAGTGTAACATAAACTGAACCATGTATTATGTGCGATTTTGTGTCTGGCCTCTTGCTCTCATGTTGAGATTCATCCTCATCCATTGATGATGGTCAGTTGTTCATTCTTATTGCCAAGTAGTACTCACCAGTGTGGACATGCAATTAGTCTGTCAAAGGCTTTGAAACGAAGGGTCAAAATCCATTTTTTCAAAAGGTTACTGTAGGTGATAATGAGTTAGAATGTTCCAATTGTGGCAGTGAGGGAGGCCAATGCAGGCCACTACAGTTTGGGCTACATGGCTGTGTGCTAATTCAGTTCCCAGCTGTAGTAAGCCAGTAATACCCCCTTGTTGTCTTCCGCAGAACTGAAAATTTAAAGGGAGTTGAGAATGTGTATTGACTGCTAGTACAATGGGATGTTAAGTCCTACAGGACAGTTAACTGTTTTGCTTACTTACTAATCCTAAACACTTAGAACTTTGGTACACAGTATACATTTAATTATTTTAGATTCCTCCCATCTCTTTTTCAAGAGTGAAAGTAAATTAACATCCGACATTTTTTTTCCCACTTCTCCCCAACCTAAGACTAAAATAAAGTATTTTGGAGACAGATGGGAGAGCCTCCAGCCTAAGAACCCAGGACAGAGCCTCAAGCCTTCAACAGCATCAAGTAGTTTGGTTAAGAGCAGACCCTTAACACAGATAAGCCTCAACAATTTTCTCAAAACCAGCACTTAGAACTTTCACAGCATTAAACAGGACCTCTAACTGCCAAATTCATGAGTCAGGGAGCAGCAACTGGCTCTTTGGCAAGAACTGGCTGGAAGGTAGCCTTAGACTTTCTGAAATAACATTAACCCTTTACTGTTAACTATACTGGAATTAAAAAACTCAACAAAATAAAAAATTTTAACCCCTTTATCTCCAGAGCCCAGATCACTACCTTTGATTCAGAGCATCAGTGCACGTGACCCTCAACTTTTCTTGGACAGTTTCAAAAAGCCCCACACCCTAGACATTTTCTCTCCCCTCATTAAGCTAGTGGTTGTCAGCCAAAAAAGTTACAGTGAAATACCAATACAGGATTTCAGGATACTTAAAACTCAATACACTTCCAGAGGTTACCAGAACATCAACCCATCATTCTGAAAATTGGTAAGTGAAAAGAATAAAACATTAAAATATCTGTTTTTCGAAGTCAGGAACAAAGGGAAACAATAAAAGTGGGTATTTTAAAAGAAATGTCTGCAGAACAGTGAATGGTATTGCTAAGAACTAAGCCATTAAACATTCATATTCAGCAGACTGGCCTAAGGAAGGGAAATAGAATTATTCCATCAAAAAGTACTAAATATAAAAAGTATTACTCCTGGCAAATCCATAAATTCTCAAAATTAAGAACAAAGCAGCTTCTCTTACAGGTCCCTCTACTATGAATCAAAAAAGATTAGTATTAGGGACAAAGAAAAATAATTGTTTTTTTCCTATTTATCTTAGAAAACTAAAAATGTGGAGTGCCTGGGTGGCTCAGTTAAGCACCTCGTGATTTCATCTCAGGTCATGACTGAGCCCCATATGTTGGGCTGCATGCTGGACATGGAGTCTGCTTGAGATTCTCTCTCCCCCTTCGCCTCTCTGCCCAGCTGGTGCTCTAACATAAAACTAATTTTTAAAAGCTAAATATGCTTTAAAACTTTAGTTTTCTCAAAGTACCTCATTTGTTTTTAGCAATTAAACCAATATTGATCTAAGTACGGCCAATGTCACTTAATAATTTGCACTCCTTGAAAAGGAGGAATTTCTAGTCATAAGCCTTACCTTATTTAGTTGGCTGAGGTCTAGAACCAAGCACTATTAGTGACTTTTGAGGCACATGACATACCTGGAATCTTTACTGAAGATGGATTTGATTAGTTTTATCTTATGAGCAAGAACAGGGTACAGGGTCACCAGTAAGGCCAACCCTAAGAATAGGGAGTAGTGCTTTTGATTTTCCTGCTACATCCGTACCCATGAAATAATAAACCCAAGTGTTAACTTCTACACAAAACTACTCAAATAAACAAATCAGACCTACATTTTGGAGACATAATGCAAAAGTACACTTCTACTTTTGAACATTTTAAGTAACTAATTACCTAATATACTCCCATATCATCACATTCTGCAATGTAAATCACTACCTAGGAAAGGAATGACAACTCTAATGTATTTAACTCACGGTAGCACTATTTTACACCAGTAAGTTTTAAAAAGTCATGTGTAGCTTGTTTTGGAATTCTATCAACTTAATGATCTTTTAAACATTAATATAAACATCCTTTAAGCCAAAGGCACTGTTCAGTGAAATGAAGAACAATGAACATTCACCATTTCCATTGGAGTCTCCATTAACAATGGTATAAAATGAGAAACTACAAGGATAGACCTCCTGGAGCGAGGAAATGGAACACTCAATGAAGAAAAACAAAACCTGAAGTAAACGACTAGAAGAAGCACCTAACCCCTGGAAACTGGGATTAGAAAGACAGTACTGCACCAACCTTTTCCCCACCTCCCAAAATAAGGTTACTGTACCAAAAACACTCAAGAAATTAAAAGGCTGGTGGTATCTGTTCATCCCATCAAAATATCTGCAACTGCAGCCTGATGAGCAAGAGCAATCCTCCTAATCAATATAAAAAAGACTGAGAGGTGAAAAAAAATGAGTAAACAATGCATGGGGTGAAAAAGAGTTTCTTCAGACTTCAGATACTATGTCCCCAAACACCAAGGAAGAGCATTTGGAAGTTAAAAAAATAAAACACAATTTTGATGACATAAAATAGTCTCTTCTCCTAAAGTTTAAACAGAAAGGAATGAGGAAAAACATCCAAGAGAACCAAACAGAAGGCCTAAGAACGGATAGAAGTTAAGCAAGAGACTGAAATCTCCCAAGAAAATGGCCCCAAACTGGAAAAGTCTCTGGAGGACAGACCCAGTTTACCCAGGGCCCAGAATAAGACCTAAAACTTTAGAAAACCAACAACAATCTTAAAAATGAATTCTCAGAAAAACTGGTCATATACAAAAGAACACATGAAAACATCAGGAGGACAAAAACGGCACAATTAAAATTCTAAGATTTAGCGGCACTGAACTTGGTTAAAAAGTGACTTTTCAGATTATATGTACTCAGAAAATACCTCCTCCACAGATTAGCAAACTACTGGATACACCACAACAAAACAATAGAACAGTAATCTAACCATGACACCATCATGCAACCGGCACATGGTAAAACATAGATCCCAAGGATTAGCCTCTGAATGTCCTCATGTAACCACCACATGCAATAAATTAACTTTTCTCCCAAGGATCTACAAATGTATAAATTATGTGCTATTTTGGGCAAACTGAGAAAAAGGTCAACAGAATTCATCTTCTGTTCTGGTTTAGATGAAGAACCGAAGTTAAGAAAGCCTGCTACAAGCTGTTTAACATGCCAGATTTTACCAGTGAAAAGGCTGGGTACGTGGATAGGTGGCCTGACCGAACATCTGGAAACACGCCTGCATGACCACAATTATCAACCATTATCAGGAGGTAGGAAAGTAGAAGCATTAAATGCTCACGATGAAAAATTAAGAAGCAGGAACAATTTAAAGGGTTTAGGGCAAGGACTGTTTCTCAGGGGATTTTTAGGTGTTATCTGATACTTTTAACTATGTACAGCTAGTTCTTTGACAAAGTTTAAGGGTAAATAATAGAAAGAGAAACAGTGCTACTTTATTAAAATACTGAGTTTATTTCACATGTATATTTTTGTCTCCCCACCATTTCCATTTGTCTGACCACCACTACTACTATGTCCTATCATAACATTCCATACATACTTAAAACCAAGCAAAGGGTGGAGCTCCATCTTTAAAAACTAAACAGGCATTTTGGACAACACATTCTTGGCAATGGAACCTGGACAACATTTATCAGACACGGTAGGGAAAGTTCTCACTCTGCATTATAAAAAGGACAGCCAGATATCAACTGTTACAGAAATGAAATAAGACGGAAAATTTTAACAAACTGTTTAAACTATTTTCTTAAAGAGACTTCCTCCACTGCCAGAGATCTTGAATAGCCTGGAAAACAAAAAAAGAAATGTGGTTAAAAGAACCACAACACTTCACAGACACCAATAAATTAAACCATGTTTCTTTGTACAGTTCAACATACCTATTATTTTTCATCCTACCACCAAAAAGGTTCAACTCTAGATAATTAAGAACTGATTGCAAGGGAATTTATACTCAGACATAATTTACTTTCAAATACTTCAAAAAAGACATAAAGTCATGTGAATCTTTGTAAATGAAATCAATGGTACTAGTATGCATTTAACAGCTTACATAAATGAAATGAAAGAGCAGAGAGGCCAGTTTGGCCAATGTTGCCTATGTCCTCTGCTCAGGGCTGCCAGACTTAGCACATAAAAATACAGAAAATGCAGTTAAATAAAATTTCTGTTAACACAGTTACATATACTTAGTTCTAAGCCTGTAGAACACATACAAAAATATTATGTGTACTTGAAATACACTAGATTAACTACTCAGCCCTTGTTCTTATCTGATGTGTTAAAGCACTTAAAACACCCGTCTTCTATTCTAAGGCATCACCTGCTTTTCCATTCCTTAAATTTAAGGATTTAAATGTTGTCTACTGACAAAAAAAAAAGCATCCCTCCACTTCTATGCCTTACTTCAATACATGAAATCTATACTTGTTCTCATACTAGTATGAACATCCATGCGAAAGAATTATTCTTCAAATGAGTCATGATTAAGTGTAGTTGTTATACACTTCAAGTTCGCATTTCGTTTCCTATCCATAAATAATGTTAAGTCCTGGGGTGCCTGGCTGGCTCAGTCAGTGTAGCATGTGACTCAATCTCAAGGTTGTGGGTTCAAACCCTACATTGGGTAGAGAGATTACTCCAAAATAAAACCTTTTAAAAAGTAAAGAGATAAAAAATAGTCTTCATGTTTGTCAATTCTTTACAGGATTCAACAAATTCCTTTAAAACAATAAAATACAGGTCAGTGAGTTCTTTGACTATCTCTGAATTTACATAATCCTGCTAAACAGTCATTTAAAACTAAGAAAGTAACCTTTATTTGATGTACTGTTTAAAAAATGTCACTAAGAACATTTAGAGCCTCTTCTCCCAAAATATGATTTTAGTGCTTCAAATAAATAGGATACTGTTTTTCAACAGCCACTGGGTTTCAAATGCAAGGGAAATGATTATCAAATGTTGAGAGTCTCATAAAATCTTCCTGGTCACTCAGAATTTTGTAGAATCAGTTTTGAGTAAACAATACCTTTAAATAAACATTTACCAAACTTTGATCTGTGGTTTCTCCACAAAAACTACAGTTGTTTTCATTAGCTCTTAATTCAAGAGCTTACACAAAGACTTACTAGTATTTCTCAAGTCCCATCTGGAAGGGATTTTACTAGCCAAATCCTCATAAGCAACTTTTTCACAAGGAAAACTATACAAGCAATGGCAATATTTTATACATTGTGATTACTTGTATATGTAGGCACGCCATAAAAACGTGAAGCATTTAAGCTTTGATAATCTCTACAATAATAAATGAAACTACTTTTTAATACTGTAGAAATTTCATCCTGGCACTTCAAAATATGCTTCCAGTTTTGTTTTTTATTTTAGTTTTAGAAAGAGAAGAGAGCACATGTGTATGAGGGGAAAGGGGCAGAGAAAGAATGAATGAATCCGGGGCAGGCTCCACACTCAGGTCCACATGGGGCTCTATCCAACAACCCTGGATCATGACCTAAGCCAAAAATCAAGAGTCCGATGCTCAAACAGAGGCTGAGCCACCCAGGCACCTGCCCAGTATGCTTCCAGTTTTAGAGTCAGAAAATACTTCTGGTAACAGTGAATTCAGTTACTTTAGCTACAAGACTGATACTATACCATTTGTGGAAGGCCTTTACAACTTTGGTTATTATTTTATCTTCTCTGAATTTTTCTTAATCACACACTTTATTTCACCACTTTCTTTGGTACTGGCGGGAGAAATCACGTCTTAGGCTTCCTTGTTAGTGCATGCATCTTTCCACTATTTGCAATACTGGACAATTGTATACTGCAGTTTCACAGACTTTTAACAAATGTCCAGTATTCAGAAAACTCACAGAATTCACTTGCATTTTGGGGTTCAAGTACATATAAACAGAATAGCAACCAAAAGAGTAAAAACTTGAATTTCATCTCACAGCCATATCAATCAAGGCTAACTTCCAAAGTATTAGTAAACAGTGTTGAAACATTGAAAGGATTTCAAATTGGAGAAAAATAGTGCTGCCATGTAAATGATTTAAGTGCTACCTACTGCTGCAGAAAATTACCTCAAAAGGACAAATTTCATTTACTGAAAAAAGTTGGACACAGGAGGCTTAGGGATTGATTCCTGACAAAAACCATTTAACACAGCATATGTTCTGTATATACAAGATACCTAGCACCCTTACCTGTTTTTACATTTTCCTTACATTTGAGTCAGCAACCATAAGACAATAAAAATAAATGCATCAATTTCTACTAACAAAATAATATATAACACAAATTAACAGCTGATTCAAGCTACTACATTGAGTATTAACTAATTTGACTTCTTGCTTCCTGATTTTACACATTAGGTCGATTTCAGCAAAATGTGTTTCCCAAGCACACAATAAAGCAAAAGACCAGACTACCTCAAATAGTCAAATGGAGCAAGGAAACCACAGCACATTTCTTTAGCCAACAGAGTAAAACTGCGCTCAGTAACGAAGAGATAATTTACCAACTATATAAAAACTGAGAAAAATGTACTAAGAAGTTATCTTCTCAATCTCTGCCAACTAAATTCTTAAGAGTTTCCATGTACTTAATCTGAAGTGTAATAGTCTGTGGTTAGGAACCTTTTAAAAGAAGCCAACACTTAAAGAAAATAATCATAAATAAATCACAATAAAAAATTTGGATTTGGTCAGGTCTCCTGAAAATTCAGTTACCTCTTGGTCAGTCATCCGGAAGCAATTCTTCACATAATTGATGAACTTGGCTTCCACTTTGGGAAGAGAACCACCCTAGGAGACAAAAGCATTATTGCGTTTAAGTATAGGAACACTGTTTTTGAGATATTATGAAATTCCTCACAGATTTGCATACTCTTACATGGACCATTGGTTCCTTGCCCCTTCAACTCTTTCATTTTAATACTGAGTTTTTAGGCCCAGAAAGACCTATTAGGCAACAATATTGAGAACCTGAGTCTTTCATAGTACTCCTATATTGATAGGTTTGTCAAAATTTCAAATTCTCTCCAACCACCCTAAAAATATAAAATATGAGCTACAACAGATTCTCAGGCACTCAAATATGTCAGCTTGACTGCCTACTCTATTATATACTACCCCAAACCAAATGTAAAGCAAATGTATACCCCTTGAGTACCGCAAAGAGATCAAAACTGAACATCACTTAATACATACTAAGAACCTAAGTCCAGCACAACGCTAACCTGGAAGTCAGTTCAAGAGGTATATGAAGTCCAAACGGGACAAAAATTAGTCCTACATTTCACTGATCTCTAAAACTTGGCACCTCCTTCAGTTATAGACATAGGGGATGAATCACAACAGTACTAACACCAAGTTATTTTCAAAATATTTCATCAAATATTTTCAAACACTGCAATTACTGCAAATATCTTGGGGTTTACAGTCATTTCTACTTTTGAATTATCTTATTTAACATACTAAGTATATCGTCTTTGTTCCTTATTTTGGTAACTAAATTTTACTTTTTCTTGTAACCTGAAACATCTATGCATTTTAAAAAGACCAAGGTTTCAGAATGCCAAAGGAATCATAGCACAAAATAAGTGATCAGAAATATGGTATGGGATTCTTAAATTGCCTCTATAACCTAGAAAATAAACCTGTCATTTCCATTTTCAAATTATTTGCCACATACATTCTTATTTGATTCATTCAAATATTTATTGAGCAGCTAAGGAGATACAAACAAAGGTGATTAAAACATGGTCAAAGAGGTGAGGCAAATGCACAAATCATAGAAGGTATAATGTTCACTGAAATCACAGCAGCCAAAAGAAAGTGCTTTAGGAGACTAAGAATGAGATTGCTTCCAGCCTGGAAGGGGGCGTGGGTGGGTGGCAAATCAGGAAAGGAGATTTGAGATTAAAATAGAAGACTTCAGTCTGGATTGTTGATGACACTCAGTATGGACTACATTTCTCTCTCCTTTTCCTCTCTCCCCAGCTTGGGGCTTAATTTACCAGTAGTGCCCAGGACTGTTCAATTCGCCTGTAATTAAACCAAGGAGATAGGTCCATATTAAAATGGTGGGGGAGGGTTATCTAAAGAGGTCATTTTAGCACTGTGTGAAAGGGATAAATATAAAGCAATGACACCAGAAGACTAGAAAAGTTTACAGTATTACTAAAGCAAAAACAATACATAATACATTCTGGTTCTAAATGTTATTCTTCCAACTGACTCTTCACTGCACGAGGAAATCTACTGAAGCCAGGTAGAACCTAGAAAACACAGGAAAAACATGGGCAAAGGAGCAACTTTTCCTCACCATCCCGTGTTTATTCTCAAAAACTGGGGTCTAATATTATGTAACTCTCAGAATTCTAGCTTTTCTCAAATGTTTGAATACATTTAAACTGATCATTCCATTCCATTTTCTACAAGTCCAAATTCACTAGTTTAAGAAGTTTAGTTCTCCGGTCAAGTAAGCAGCAGGATGAGAGCAAATTTCTTCTGTTTCCACTATTTAAGACAAAAGGCAACTAAATATAAGCGTATTGGTCAAAGATCCACATATATTGACTGGTAATACCTTGGTGTAAAAGGCAAATAAAAGGACTCAAATTAGGAGGTTTTTTTTTAACTATACCAAGCAACCAGCAGCTTGCAATTTTTTAAGACTCATACGCCCTCTGCTGGTTCTGTAGCATCTTACGAAAAGAAAGGAAAATGTTCTCATTGAATTTTTAACATCCGAAGTCAGAGACAAATCTTAAAATCAACTTACTTGTATTTCTTTTATGAAAGAATATACATGTAACTTCAAATACGCAAAAAAAAAAAAAAAAAAAAAAATCACTGAGACTAGAAATGAATGTAAATAATAAGTAATACACTTCTGAAAACCAAGAGCACATAAGGGACAGATACATCAAGGAAAAACAATAAGGAACAATCTTGTTCCAAGCCTTCACAATGGTGTTTAAGAGAGGGGGAAATATACCTTTATCAAGTTTCTTCAGGAAAGATCATTTTACTCACTTTTTCTATACTTGCTTGCATTTTTGCTTTAATGTCTTCTACAGAACTAGGTCCTTTCGGTGTTTTGGGAGTCTTTTCCTGTTTTTTGAAAGATTCTTGACCCTGAAAAACAAGTTGAATTTCGAAAGGTTGTAAGTGTATACACTTACATATACTGTTAAAACCCATCCTACATACATGGATTTTCTCAAGAAAAGCATTATTTACAATCCTTCCTTGTAAAATGTATACAACCAGAATTCAGGTATCATAAATTAATTCATGACTGAACAATTATATTCTTAAAATCATTCCTTAAAAAATAGAATAGTTTGAGTTTGCTTTTATATTTCACATCAGATTAGTTCACATTTAAAAAGGATACCATCAAAATTGAAAGCATAAGGCTCCAAGAATTAAGCAAGTCAATGCAGCTAGATGCCTGATACCCATTCCCATAGCTTTTAAATAGTAACCTCCAAGACCAGGTATTGTGGTTACTTTAAGCTGCTATTAGGTTCTAACATGCAGCCAGGGTTGAGAAACTCTGGTATGCCATAAATAATATCTTTCAACAAACAAGATTCCTTACAGGAGACAACTCTAACACAATAAAATCTTTGTGCTGGCTTTCTCTTCCACTAGAATGCCAGGAATGATACATATAGGACAATGATTACCAACAAGCATATTTTAGTGCTGTAAGACATCAATTACAGGTGTTCTCCAAGCACTATCAAATTTCAGACTACCTTCTTCCACAGAACTTTTAACTTTCCTAACTACCTCAACAAAGGCTGTGTTTAGGTATATGATGCCACTTACTTTTGATCTTGGTGTTGATGGTTTTGAGTCTTTTCCATTCTGGTTAGATTTTTGTGCATTTTTGGCTGGAGTATCTCGTATAGACTGCAATTATAAATTAATCTTAATCAATGCCCTCCTACGTAACTGCCCCAAACCATATAAAAGTAGTAGTTTGCTAAAACCAAAAAAAAAAAAAAAAAAAAAAATTCTGACCAAAGTTTTAAAGTGGGAGAAGGCCACATGGGTAAAAAAGTAGATCACTGTCCACTACTAGGAAATCTTAAGACTACCCCAACTCAGGGCTAATTTTTAAAGTATTAGATCATTAACTCCTCCCAAGCCAGCTTTCATTAACTACAAGTGAAGAGTACAAAAATTTATCTATCATCATTTGTTACTAGCAACTTCTGGCAACCCTGTACCATTGTATCCTACTTACTTTCTTTACTGGAGCCTTTTCTTCAGCTTCCTCATCATCAAAATCATCATCATCATCACTACAAATGAAATGAGTCATTATTACTGATTCAACACACTCATAAACCAAAAAGCCTATGTAGAAACTGGCTATGAACCAATTTCATAGAAGAGCCAATGAATCAACAAGTTTAGACAATCAAATCAAGGTATTAAGAAATTTTGAACTTTCGACAAAAAGAACTGAAAGCAGGATCTTAAGAGATATTTGTCCATTCATCATCATTATAGCATTATTCACAATTTCCAAGAGGTAGAAGCAACTCACATGTCCATTAACAATCAAATAGATTTTAAAAATGTTCTATATATTTAATGGAATATTTGAGGTTTTTTGACAGTTATCACAATTTACATTCTTGGAATATGCTATTTTAATGAATTCCTGTCACATGCTGAAGATGAATAAATCTTGAGGACATTAACTGAAATAAGACAGTCACAAAAAGAAACATACTGTACAATCCCACTTAATATAACACACCAAAAGTAATCTTTATACTCTTTATAGAACCGAAAGTAGAATGGTGGTTGCCAGGGGCTGAAGATAGAAATGAGTTGTTTTCATTTCATGAGATTTTCAGTATTACTACAAGAGTTTGAGACCTGTCAAACAATGTGAATATGGTAACATTCCTGAACTGTACACTTTAAAAAAAAAAAATGGTTAAAATGAGAATTATGTTTTTACAATTAAAAGGCATAAAAATTTTACAAAGTGGAGATTATAGTTTAAAGAAATTAAAATAAACACATGTAATGTTCACAGATCAGTAGAAATATTTTACTGAGGTGGCAACTCTATTAATCTACAGGTTCATCGAAATCCTTGAGTCCCTGCTGGCTTCTCTATAGAAATTGATCCTAAAATTTGCATCAAAATTCAAGGAACCGAGAGCAGCCAACAACAAACTTGAAAAAGAACAAAGTTAGGATTCAGTATTTTCAAAAGAAACCCACAAGAACTACAAACCAGGACAATTGTTTTAGCAGAAGGATAGACCTATACCAATAAAATTCAAGAGTTGAAAGGCTAATAAATAGTGCTGGGACAACTAGAAATCCACATGCAGAATTTAAGTTAGTCCTCTACCTCACCATGTACAAAAAGTGATTCAAAATGGACCAAGGGTCTAAATTTTTAGGTTTGACACCAAAAGCACAAGCTAACAAACTGGACTTCATAAAACCTTAAAAAAAAATGTAAGCTAATATAACACTGTGTTGTCAACTATGCTTCAAAAAAAAAAAAAAAAAAAGAAAAAGAAAAAAATTTTTGTGCAAAGGATACCACTGAAGAGTGGAAAGACAACCCAAAGAATGGAAGAAAATATTTACGAATTGTATGTATCTGATAAGGGACTTGTCCCAAAACATTAAAAGAAAACTAACATTAAAAGGATACCTAGGTGGCTCAGTCAGTTCAGCTCAGATCATGATCCCACAGTTCTGTGAGTTTCAGCCCCACATGGGACTCTGTGCTGACAGCTGGGAACCTGCCTGAGATGTGTTCTCTCTCCCTCTCTGCCCCTCCCCAGCATGCCCACGCTCTCTCAGAAATAAACAAAAAAAAACCCTCTTTTAACTCAATAATCTAGAAAAAAATCAAGACACAAACCTTGGATTGTGAATAACTTGTTCTGTGAGCGTTCCACAAGACGAGCAAACAGGTCTATAATAAATTAACTTGATAAACCAGTGATGTCTGTAGTTAAGAATAGTACGTGACACCAAACATCGTATCTCACAACTAAACCAATGGTTCGCTCTGTAGGATTGGGGGTGATTGTCTCCTATGCTCGATGATTGGTCTCAGGTCACAGTGTTTGGTAGAAATCAGTGATTTTTCAAAATGTTGGAAGGTGCCCACAACTGGCACTAGGCTATTTTTTGTCACTTCAAAGCGCCTATGGACAATCCTTTGCTCCTTTGCTTCATTCTAGGTCAGGCTGCCGGCAGATACAGACCCTTTCCTCTGCTGCTTTATTGCCAGTTACACTAAATACAATAGATGACAAGTTTATTAATACTGTACTGTAAAAAAGATTCCACTGAGCCAATAGATAGCAGTGATGCCATTACTGGTAGTGAAAGTCATCCTACACAATAAAATAACCCTCCTCTCGTCTCCCTCACACCAGCTATGAAGGTTTTCCAAGTGCAGGTTAAATTCTCTTTATGTTTTGTATTTTCTTTATTATTTTGTATTATAATCCAGTATTATAATCATTTTCATATGAATATTTTTGCATTGTGGGACGAATCATCTGAGTTTCCACTATTTCTTATGAGGAAATTCACTGATCTATGAGTGCTGTGGGTTGCAAACATGTTTCTGGAATAAATTATGCCTGCAAACCAAGGTTTTACTGTACTAGGAATGCTTCAACATAAATAATTTTTTTAAGTTGTGTATTTCTTTTTGAGAGACACCATGCACATGCAAGCAGGAGAGGGGCAGAGAGAAAGAATCCCAAGTAGGGCGTGATCCCACAAACCATGAGACTATGACCTGAGCCAAAATCAAGAGTTGGATACTTAACCGAGTCACCGAGGTGCCCCAATGTAAATGGTTCTTTTAAAACCGTCATAAATCACGTATTGTATGATTCCATTTACATTAAATATGCAAAATAACCAATTCTATTAAAGATGAGAAACAGTGGTTGAGTAGAGCCAGGTGAAGGAAGTGATTATAGAATGATTTTGGACGACATAACTAGTCAAAAAGTTATTCTTCAAGGCACCTGGGTGGCTCAGTTGGTTAAGCGTCTGACTTCGGCTCAGGTCATGATCTCACGGTTCGTGAGTTCGAGCCCCGTCAGGCTCTGTGCTGACAGCTCAGAGCCTGGAACCTGCTTTGGATCCTGTGTCTCCCTTTCTCTCTGCTCCTCCCCTGCTCACGCTCTCTCTTTCCTTCAAAAATAATAAACATTCAAAAAAAATTTTTTTAAAGTTTCCTTTCCTTCTCTTCCTTACTACGTAATCTCTAAATTTAAAACAGGAGCAACTTCATCTATGTGCAACCAAAGGAAACACCCATCTTTTCAGAATTGGGTTAAAATGGTCAAGTATCATGTAATACATACAAAGCCACAGATACAGTCCTTTATTTTAAACAGTGATTCTGTCAATTTTGGCTTAGAACCCAATCCCTTTATGTGCCTCCCCACACTAGAAACAAGAATGACAATGATTTCTATAAAACCACTGTCATAAGCGGTTTTATTTAACCATCTCTACCCTATACGTTATCTGACTACCCACCCCTTTACCCCTTCTTCCCTTCCATGAAAACTAACTTGGGCCTTAACAGATACACACACACTTCATTCTTCCCACACTACCAAACCTAAAGGCAACTTGGAACATGGAAGAACAGAGACTACTCTATGTTGTGGTTGTATCAGGAAAAATCCCCATTTTAAAGACAGGAAATCCTTCAAAACCCAAGCAGATTGAAGGTAACAATCAGGTCCCTACTCAAAAGCCTTTCTTCCTAGAAGAGATTTTCTCCTCAGTGAATATGCTACTGTGCATAGACAGTATACCTAGACAAAGGTAACCTGAAATCAAGGACTAAATAAACTCAAATATAACTAAGCACCATACACCATCCATATACACCATCCATATTTCTCATTTGTTTTAAGCCCATTTCCCCTATTTCTCTTGGAGTGTATCACTTTAATTCTTACTGATAACTATACTCAAAAGCAGTTAACAATAAAGTACCAACTATATTGTTTTAAATTTGATATGCAAGTAATTTTGAATTTTGTTAAGCATTCAACTCACTTTTCCTACTTTCTGCCTTCACTGTCCTGCCCAAAGGGCTTTTTAAAGAACTACCAGGTTGGCTACTTGAGGTTACTGAAAACCTAACTCCCAGATATGATCATTAACTAGTCCATGTTTGATCAGTCTTTCCTATGTTCTATTCGAATTATGTTTTCAATAAATATATATGGACCAACCTGGGAACTCAGAAACAAAGCTGTCAATTAAAAGTTCAACTTATTACAAATTACTGACATTACTGGAAATAGGAAAGACCAATTATAAATACCATTTTATTCTTTAGTGGGCATGTAACTGTTTACTTAGCCTAACCAAATTTAATAAACCTATCAAATCCTTTCCAAGAAAATCTTAATCTCTTTTACAAAAATTTTATCAGTAACAATCAGAGAACCAAGGGCCAAAATCCTTTGGGGGGGTGGGGGGAGGGAATTCGTTACGTTAAGTAACAACCCACAAAACAAATGTTGTTGGAGCTATTCAGATTCTCTTTTCACCCAAACCATTCATCATAAACTGTTCAGTGGAAGACACACCTAATCACATGTTCACTAAATCTTCCTCAGAAAAAAAAGTTATCTAGTCGGACACGTTTGGGAAATGCTGCATACTCTTGAAAATTTGCAACACACTGCAACTTTTCTTTTTTAACTTTTTGTTAATGTTTCTGAGAAAAAGAGCCAACAGCAGGGGAGGGGCAGAGAGGGGGAGACACAATCTGAAGCAGCCTCCAGGCTCTGAGCTGTCAGCACAGGGCCTGACACAGGGCTCGAACCAACCGTGAGATCAAGACCTGAGCTGGAAGAAGAACATTTAACTGACAGAAGCACTCCCACACTGCATTTTAAAGGTTCTTAATCCCAATAGTATCCTTCAACTCAGCTAATGTAATGCAGTGACAACCACTGATCATTTACCCTTTCTTTAATTAAACTCTTACTTAATTTCATGGAGGACTGTGGTAAATAACTTTCATAAACTACTCTCCATACAGCTACATCAAGTTTCTAGAACACACTTACTCTTCATCATCATCGTCATCATCGTCATCTTCATCATCATCTTCATCGGCAGCAAGTTTTACTTTTTTCTTAAAAAAAAAAAAAAATATATATATATATGTAAATATATACACACATACTCATATACAAGTGCTGATCTTAATCACCAAACCAAAGGCCAAAATAAGAGAGATCTTTACACCTATACCTGTGGAACCTTGCTACCACTTCCAGGGGCAGAACGCTTTCCAGATATACTAAGGAGTTTCACATCCTCTTCCTCTTCATCTTCTGACTCTGCATCTTCCTCCACAGCTAAAATAAAAAATTATTTATTAGCTACGAATAAAACTCAACCAACAAGCAAGAACTCAGAAAAAAGAGCACAACATACAGTAAGGAGCATTTAAAAATTTTAAATGAACATTAAAAAAGAACTATGAAAACAGCAAATAGGGAACCAAAATTTTTTTTAAAAAGCAACTTTGAAGGCCAGCACTCTACTAGGCTTTAAATGAAAAACAAAAACAACAACAAAAAAACAGGCTTTTCCAGTTTAAGTTACTCTATTTCCACTTCAACCTATTAATAAAGACAGCAGTACTAAAACTAAGCATGCTTTACAAAGTCCAAATTGGGAACAAAGTTAACTGCATTAAGAGAGAATAAACAGCACAATACATAACATACCTACTAAGTGCTGTCCACTAATATGCACAGGCCCTGAACCGCATTTCAACCGTAAGACCACCGGTGGTGTTATTTCAAAGCCCCCAAGGGAAACCTGAAAAGGAAAAACTTTTAAAAATCACTAAATACTGTGAAAACAAAAGTATTTGGTATAAATACCTGTTCATAACAGACTTACAAAAATGTATATAGGCAAACTCATAAACCAAATGAACAAACCAGTGAACCTGTTTCTCACCTCTAACAGGTAGCAAACCACTATGTTCAAGAGTTGACCATTCAACCCCACAGTGACATAAGACACAGCCACTGTTACTAGAAGTACCAAAGAAAATTCCTTCTTCAATGCCCTTGGTGTAGTAACCTAAAGGGCACCTACCTTAACACAACAGAATTAGACCTTAACATAAAATCCAGCAGTAAGTGCCCTTACCGTTGGCTGTACAGACATTTTCAAAGTTGCCAGTGTGACTTTAATTGGACTGCCTTCATAATTCATTGCCTCTGCTTCAACAATGTGCAATTCATCCTTTGCACCAGCTCCTAAACTGACCTGTGAACAAAAAGTTACTTCAACTTTAGTTATTCTACTTTAAAATCCCCCCAAAATTTGTCTGGAAAAAAGAAAAACGAGAATTATAAACCCAGTATCAACACTGATGGAAAACTAATTTGTGCACAACGTTGTCTCAAGTTTTATGTGGCCTTGCCAATCATTTCTCATACTCAAATTTGAAACGCATAAAAATTTGATGGCATTGTTATAGGTTATCATCTACCCACAGTATGGATCACCTAACGTTTACTGACCACTGACTGCAAACTAGGCAGAAAAGGCTACAGGCTAGTCACTATAGAGGACAAAAAACATTTATCACTGCCTTAAAGGGCTTTACAATGCAGCCAAAGAAGCAAAGTACATAAATATGGGCAGCCTAACAGTAGTGTGACAGAACTTTGCGTGATTACTAAATGAGAGGTAAAGAGGCCAAGTTTTACACCACAGGTACATAAGCAAATACATACAATACTCAGTTATAAAAAATACTATTGCAAAGTTATTAAGTCACACAAACAGGAATAGACTGAAATCAAGAAAGGTTAAATAGTTTATTTTGAAAAGTTTAACTTACCGTTCTTAAAGATAACTGGTGCTCGTTTTCATCATTATCCACTTTAAAGTGATAATCTTTGTCAGCCTTTAGTTCACAACCTGAAAAGGGGAAAAAAGCAACAACAAAAAAGAATTAGCTCTGAAACTTAACTGAGGGTAACCAAAAAAACCAGTTAATTTGTGAACAGATTTTCCACTATTCTAGCTACCAGATGGCAAGGCAGAAGTATCTCTTCCTGGGTTTCTTAAACACAAGTGTCTATAAATATCAAATAACATCCATACAGGGCTTTATAAATTCCACTTCCCCACTATACTATCTCATTTTCAGCTACACTATTACATTCTTAGGTAGAAACAGGCCCAAAAGTTTAGTAAAAACTGAAACCAGTATCTGAAACTAAGTCTAATATACAAGGTTGATAAAATCGCACTGTTTAAAAAAAAATTACCTACCTAACTACACAGGACAAGTGGCAAATTTAGAAATGAATGGTTACACAAACACCTACGTGAATTTGTATTTACAAGGGAAAAACTACAAACATGGATCAAAACTTGGCACAGGGATCAATATCCCATCCTTAAAGTTAACAGAAATGATATGCATTAAATTATGCTCAAATTATGTTTAAGATTAGCTATATCATAAGGATATTTCCAATAGAAAGGGTTAATACCGTATACTGACCAGAAACCCCAGCTAGTCAAAAGAGCCTTACTTAATGTAGGAGTTATCTACTCCCATTCCATCAATAGGCAAGTTGTTTCAAGTACCGACAGAATAACATTTTAATTATAGGATTCCATTTAATTGTCATCTAACAGTTACGGGTACATAAATGCCTAAATGTTATCTCAATTAACACATCTCAGCATGGTATATTAAAAAAAAAATGTGTAACCAAATTTGCACTATTTCACAGCCTGACTGACAAAAATATGGCTACGACAATCAATTTCACTTAAGATTCAAAAACCAAAGCTGGTCGCTTTCTACTATGGTACTGGAGTTCTGGAGGGAAGGGAGGTTGAGATTCCAAAATTGTATCAGATCTTATGGACTCAAACTGAAACCTACACACATCTCCTATCTTTTCAAAAAGGCTGAAACCTACACACATCTCCTATCTTCTCAAAAAGGCTGTTTGCTCAATGCCGCACAGAAGGCTGTTTCCACCAGCTTCCCTCCAAAAAAAAGAATAAACATACATATACTTACAAATAACGCATAGAGACAAGGGTCTTGCTTTAGATCTATCTAGTCTCTAACTACAAGTACAACCTTCATTGAGTCACTTCAGTTCTGAGCACGAGCATCGTCACCTGCAAAGTGGGCTAATTTCCATTTACCAATATGAGATAGGAAAAGTGCTCTGTAATTGAGATCTGCCATCGTAGATGTTAAGCACCGAACAAAGACTTCCAGAATCTTGGCTCTACTCGCCACTTCACCCAACATTTCCCGCCTAACAGTTTCAATTAAGCCCCAGGATCCCAGGCTCCGGAGTGACAAGACACCAGGGAGCCCCGGATGTAGTGCCCACACCCCCCTCCTTCCCCCAACCACGTGGCAACCACGTGCTCCCAGCGGTTGCGGCCTCCTCACGCCCGGCCGCGCCTCCCCTCCCCCCGTAAGCGGCCGAGGCACCGGGACTGAATCTCCGCTGTAGGGCTCCAGACTCCTCAGGCCTGAGGCCAACGCCAGGCTCTAAGTATCCTTTCCCCCAGAAAAGCAGCCACTGCCGCACACCACGGACCCCCACAACCTCCAGCCGGACGCCGGGACCCGGCATCACTGACCCCAGCCAAGAATCACAAGCCTACGGAATCACACACTCCAAGGGAAAATAATGCCCGTGGCCCTACCGTGTGCTCCAAGCAAAGCCGACCCCTCGGCAGGCCGGTTCTACGTTACCTCAGGCCCTGGGCCTCGGATCGCTCACGCCCCAGGCTTCAGGCCGCCCCTCCTTCCACCGCTTCATGCTTCAGTTCTCCCCTCCCGGCCTCCCATCCCTTAGGCTGCAAGGCCCCAGCGGCCCGCTTCCCTCCCTCTACCAGCCCAGGTTTCTCTACCAGCCCAGGCCTCAGTGGGTTTCCCGCCCCCCCACCTCAAAGCCACCAGGCCCCGCTCGGCCTCGCCCCAACCCCCCAGCACTTACCGAAAAGATAGTTCTGGGGCCTCAGGGGGCTCATGTCCATGTCCATCGAATCTTCCATGAGGTGGTGGCACGCACTTCGGTGGGAGAGAAGGCGGACGGAGAGAAACGACTACTGTTCCACAGAACAGCCGCGCAGGACGGAATCACACCAGGGAAAGGACGCGGGCTCCCTGCGCACATATATAGCACCGTGAAGATCTCGCGAGAGCTTCCCAAGTCCCGTCTCCACGCGCGTGCTCGGGAGCCCCCCCCTCCCTGGACGGTCGCCTTCCCGCGCAAGCGCTCTTCAACCCCACTCCTTTCTACCTCGCCCCCCACCTCCTCCAGGTACTTCGCGGGCTCCCACCGAGCAGGCGCACTCGTACCCCGGCCCCACCCCTCCGCCGGCGCCGCCTGTGCGCACGCGTGCTTTCTCCTGGTAGCGCGCGCTACCCCCCTCCAACCCTTCCACGTCCTCCCCGGTTCTGGCGGGCCGGCCTAGCGCCAGAAGCCTGCGCTGCCCACCCTGCAAAATGGCGACGGCAGCCCTTGGCTGTACTAGGTATGGAGAGCGAGCCGGTTGCAAGTGACCCAGAGAGCAGCTGGGTTCACCTTTCTCCATCACTTCGTGCCTCGCAGACTTCCAGACAGGCATAACCACCTCGGGATTTTTACTTGCCTGAAGGCTTGGGCTCGGAGTTCATTGTTTCCCCAAAGTTTAAGCTTCAGGTGCCAGAAGCTGTAGATTACTGATTATTCTTTGTTGGGGAGAAAGGATGTAGTTGCTGTCCAGACTTACTCAACCGCTTTTATAGTTCTTTCCTTTCTGAGAAAACATCTCTGAAGTTGAAATCACTCTTTGTCATTTGGGGGCCATTTGGGGGGCATTTGGGGACTGAGTGAACCCCTTCCATACGAGCTGGGCAGGAACCGGGCCTGATTGCTCCAGATACACAAGATTTTATAAGGGCTTTATATCCACAGTGTGCCCCCACGTAAGATCCTGTGTGGCAGATGTGACTACCCCCACTTTGGAGACAAGACAACAGAAGAGATGAAGCAAGGTGCCCAAATGGAAGAAGTGGTAAGGCAGGGTTCTCTAGCTCGAAGTCCAGTGTTAACAGCCCTCTAAACGAGTGTGGAGGGTTATGTGTGAGTCCAGTCTCTGAGGCAGTGCAGTTCCTAATCTTTAACGTTGCTAAGAATGTTCTGACCTGTGAAGAAACCATATGACTTAAATACATAGATCTCAATTAAGATTCTTTGGGAGTGAGCCTGAAAATTAGCATTCTAAACAAGCTACACCTGGACAAACTGAGGATGCCCCCCCCCCCCCATCCCCTGGGCATTGGTGCATTTTTTAAGGAATCCCCTAATTATCTTGTTCACATCAACAGGTTGAAAAATTTAATACTGGAAGGAATAAAAATAGTGACAGCAGTGCCCCACCCCCTATTCTCCAAATACAATCTAGTTCGGATGATAAACTATAATACATGTGAATCAACTATTAATTAACAGTATCATAATTCTAAATTTGGAGAAATCAGTGTAACTGATACGTGAATGCCACCAAGCTGTTCCCCACCCTCAACTGAAGAAGAATCTTCACCAGTCTGGTTCTTGGATCTTTTGAGACGCAGAGTATGACCAATTGCTAGAGGAAATCTTGACACTTAGAAGGAAATATTTGTAAAGAACTGAGAAAAGGCAGGGAGGACTATGATAGGAAAAGATAGGATTCAGTAGGCCGAGAGGGAAAGATTGGGAACTGAGGTCCCTGAGTGGAGAAAAACACCTATTTTGGAACAATGCTGGGAGTGTCAGACCACAGCAAACCCCCTCAGGCATAAGGTCCCTCTTAAGAATTAATGGACACCACCTACTTCCCCTCAGGTTCCCTTCAGGAATTTGACTAAAGACCTGACTAAATATAAGTAGACCATAAAACAAATGACCCACAGGGAACAGTATGGCCATAGACCACCTACAATGGAAACAAGCCAATCAGTAATGGACAGCCCCGCACCTAGAGCTATCAAGCCAATAAGGGTAGGACATGAGAAGAAACAAGGTGGAAGGGAAGGGGGGGGGGGGGGGCAGCCAAAACCTTATAAAACAAAGACCCTTGCCTATTGTCACTGGCATTCACTTTAGAATGCCCCCACTTCCCCCTCTCTGTTAAAAGAGCTTTCATACTATTTTTTCTTTCTCATCTTACACTCTAATAAACTTTTGCCTGCTGCTCACTTTGTGTTCACCTCTTCATTGCTCAAAGCGGTAAGACAATGAATCCCAGGTATTGAGGTAAAAAAAAATCTGCAACCAGACTATAGCTAAGAATTTGAGATTACTTAAAATCTTAAAAAAAAAAAAAGATTTAGGCATGAGAAAGAATGAGAAAGTCTCAAGAGGAACTATAGGAGAGTGGATGGAGGACGAGAGGTTAGTAGTCTTTGAGCCCATGCCAGTATCAGTTGGGACTGCTTTGTAATTTCTTTCTGGATTCTGGACCATGATTATTCAAACACAGCTTTGCACAGAGCCCAAGCCATGTGGGCACTATATCTCGTGTTACATAAAGAAATACATTTGTTTTTTAAATATCTTCAGCACCTAGTCTAGGTATTATCTCATGGAATCAGGCAGTTAAAAAAAATACAGCATTTTCTTTCAGATTTACAAATGTAATGAATGCTCACTTTTAAAAAATTTTTTTTTAATGTTTATTTATTTTTGAGAGAGAGAGAGCGTGAGCAGGTGAGGGGCAGAGAGGGGAGACACAGAATCCAAAGCAGGCTCCAGGCTCTGAGCTGTCAGCACAGAGCCTGAAGTGGGGCTCGAACTCATGAACCGTGAGATCATGACCTGAGCCGATGTCAGATGGTTAACTGACTGAGCCACCCAGGCACCCCAATGAATGCTCAATTTTTAAAATACAGTAAAATTATTTAGGCCTATTCAAAGTGGGAGAGTAAAAGTGCCCTTCTTTCCATAGTCCCATTCCTATTCCCAGGGATTAAGTGAGGTCATAAAGATGAGCCCCAATTCAATAACGCTGGTGCCCTCATAAGAAGAGGAACAGGAGCACCTTGGGGGGCTCAGTCAGTTAAGCAGCGAACTCTTGATTTCTGCTCAGGTCATGATCTCGAGGTTCGTGGGTTTCAGCCCTGCACAGGGCTGTGTGATGACAACATGGAGCCTGCTTGGGATTCTCTCTCCCTCTCTCTCTGCCCCTCCCCCCTTCATGTTCTTTCTCTCTCTCAAGATAAATAAATACACATTTTAAAAAATGAAAATAAAAATAAACTCTAAAAATGAAGAGGAAAAGACAAAGGCAGCCATCTACAAAGGCAGAAGAGAGCCCTTTCCAGGAACTGAATCAATAGGCACCTTAACCCAGCCTCCAAAACTAAGAAATAAATTTATGTTGTTTAAGCCACTAATCTATGGTATTTTGTTATGGCAGCCTGATCAGACTGATATGGTAAGAATGTTTGTACATATATCCTTATGGATGTCTAAACGTAGTTTCGTAAATATATTCTAAGTAATGGACTTGTACAGTAAAAGGGCAGGTATGTGTTTACAAACATATACACACATAATGCATCTTTTGGTTGTTTACATAAATAGAGTCATACTTTATATATTGTCTTAGCCTGTTTGGGCTGTTGTAAAAAAATACAGTATATAATGTGTATCTTATAAACAACAGAAATTTTTTTTCTCACATTTCTGGAGGCTGGATGTTCAGGATCAGGGTGTCACTGTGGTCAGGTAAGGGTCCTCTCCAGATAACAGACTTCCTGTTCTGTCTTCACATGGTGGAAGGGGCAAGGGAGCTCTGTAGGATCACTTTTATGAGCACACTAATCCCATTCATGAGGGCTCCATTTTCCTGACCTAATCACCTCCCAAAAGCCCTACCTATTAATATCGTCATCATTGGGGGTAGGATTTCAACATAGGAATTTTGTGGGGACACAAGCATTCAGATCATAGCACTGTTCCTCAACTTCCCTTCTTGATTTTGTGTAATTTAGCTAGCCTTCCATGATATAATATGTAGAGGCCTACTGCTTCCTTTTTAGGAGTTGTCTAATGGTCCACAGGATACATATATGCTATTGTTTTAATTCCAGGTTTTATTTATTCTTTCATTTGTTAACACATTTTGTGATGGAAATTTTCAAACATCGCAAAAATAGAATACTGTAATTAAAACCTACGTACCCATCACTCAGTTTCAACAGTGATCAACATATACCTAATCTCATTTCATATACACCCTCCCACTATCCTTCTCCCTCACCCTCTGCTGGATTAATTAAAGAAAATCCCAGACAGTATATTTTCATCTATAAATACTTCAGCATGTATTTTTAAGAGACAACAATTCCTTCAAACCTAAACATAATACCATTATGATGCAAATCAAAATTTTAAATAATTACTAATATCATGAATTATCCAGTTCAGATTTCCCCAATTTCTCACAATTGGTTTGTTTGAATAAGGACGCAAACAAGGTCTACACATTACTCAGTGAGACGTGTTGTCACTTAACATGTCCCTTTATCCTCTGTATTTCGTAAAAGTTAGCAATTAGGGCTGCTGTGTCAAATGGTTAGTGGTTGCCACGAACTACATGTGGCTACTTAAATTAACTAAAATGTGAAAGTCAGTTCCTCAGTCTCACTAGCCAAGTGCTCAATAGCCATGTATTGGATAGCACACAAAACCATTTCCATCACTGCAGAAAGTTCTGTTGGACAGCTCTGATGTAGCGGCTTCACCAGACTCATGTTCACTGTCTTGACGAGAACACTTTATAAGTGGCAAGAATACTTCCTGTTTTGACAAGAGACACACGATGCCTGGTTGTCTCTCTTTTTATGGTGTTATGTTCAGCTATTGTCAGCCTGATTCTTCCTTTATGAAGTTCTCCATTCACCTAAGTGTTGACTGATCACTGCCTCTTTTATTATTTCTAATTTTACCACTCCCTCTGCATTTATTAACAAGAGAATTCTTCTATAAAGGAGAACTTTCCCTTATCAACTATTTGGTTACCCTGAAAAATAGTCCATAAGTGATTGT
The DNA here is from genome assembly GCF_046562875.1 of Panthera onca. Taxonomy (NCBI): domain Eukaryota; kingdom Metazoa; phylum Chordata; class Mammalia; order Carnivora; family Felidae; genus Panthera; species Panthera onca. The sequence continues at coordinate 61,469,109 of NC_138339.1, read as the reverse complement.
ATCTTTCCTTTTAGTTACTTGTTTTCAGAATAACAGGTAGAACCCTAGCTGTCTACAAAGATGACTACATTTTTTTATTACCTTCATGTATACATGAATTTTAACATAGCTAGTATTCAAATGTATTTTAAGAAATGTTTTTTCTTGCTCACAATGACCCATTTGGGCAGTGAGATCCCTTTCAAGTTGGCTTTAATATCTTTGTGAACATTACTTTCTAGTATGATAGAACATCCCAGGCTCACCTTATACATTTCCTGCCCCTGAACTGGATTCGGCCATTTCTTTAAGGATCCTGATCCCTTTATTTTTTTTATAAATGTTTATTTATTTATTTATTTAGAGAGAGAGAGAGCTTTTGTACTCCCATGAGCATGGGAGGGGCAGAGAGAGGGGGAGAGAGAGAATCCCAAGCTGGCTCTGTGCTGTCAGACCAGAGCCTGACTCAGGGCTCGATCTTACAAACCATGAGATCATGACCTAACCCAAAATCTAGAGTCAGACATTTAACCAACTGAACCACCCAGGCACCCCTGGATCCTGATCCCTTTAATGGGGATGATATTAGAGATCACATTTTAGTTGTGAAAGGTGTTTTTTGCTATTGAGTTGGTTATTTTTCTAAGACTTTTCAATGGACATACATAAAAGTGCATACATAAGTTCATACATAAAAGGCATTATACTATCCTTATTGTTTTGCATTTTTTTTTCCCTCACTTAGCATGGACATCACTCCATGGCGCAGCATGTAAAGGTTTGTCGGTTGCTTTTTTTCACATCCCATTTTAGAGTTGCACAGTGTGGCTGTACTCCAGTTTACATATCCAGTTTCCTATCAGTGGGCATTTGGGTTGTTTCCAGTTGTGTGCTATTGCAATCAGCACAGCAATGAATAGCCTTGAACATGCATCAGTTTGTGGTTGTACCAGGTTTTGGTGGCATTACGATGGGCCAACTTGGCTAGGGTGGTTTATAGTTAGGGTGGTTGACAATAATATTTTCACAAGAAATTTGGTGGGCAGAGGAGAAGCAGCAGCCATGCTGGGTTTCATGCACAGAAGGTTGGGGCAGGGACTTCTGATGTGGCTAATGCACATGGTGCCTTATACACCGCCTCACCGGTTTGGCATGAGGCAGAATGCAGGCCTACCCCTGCTCCACCTCCCCTTGCATCCTCATTCAGTTTCCTGACTCCTAGGCCTCGTGGGTGCCTAGTTCAGGGACAAAGACACCACCTCCTGCGAGATACCCAGTCCCTCAAGATTGGGGGCAGTGAGAACTGGCATCGGTTGTGGTCTATCCTCATGGGTTTCAGCTCACGTTCACCAATGGCTTGTCCTGTGCTCTCTCACTGTATATCCATCTATGCCTCCTGACTGTCTGCCCTGCAGACTTCAAGCTGCAGATCAGACATGAGGACGGCAGCCTTGCAGCTCCCACACCGCAACTGACTTTGGCTAGATGTTGCCCATCCCCCTTTACATGAGATGTAAAATGTTGTACTCCCGCCAGCCTGTGTCCTCACAGTATCATCTACAGCATATGTTGTGAAACTTTTAGATTTTTGCCAATCGTATAGATAAGTAATATTATCTTGTTGTGGATTTAATTTGCACTTGTCTCATACCCTATTTTATTTAACCTCTCTATTGTTAGACATCATACCCTATTTTATTTAACCTCTCTGTTGTTAGACATCTGGGTTATTTTTGGTTTTTCAATGCTGTGGACTATAAAATGATGAACATCCTTAAACATACATGTATTCCTGAAAGTTAAGTCTTCAGGCAATGCCACAGCTTTGTTTTTGTTTTTGTTTTTGTTTGTTTAAGAGATACACAATACACAGTAAAATTCACCTTTTTAGGGTGAGGCTCTACAGGTTTTGACAAGTACATGGAGTTGTACAACTATTAGTCCAATCAATATAGAGAGCAGTTTCATCACCCCAAAATCCCCTGGTATTTTTGCAGTCAGCCTCTCCCCACCACCTCCAGCTCTGACAATCACTAATCTGTTTTCTCTCCCTGTTTTTGCCTTTTCTAAATTGTCATATAAATGGAACCACACAGTACATCGGTTTTTGAGTCTGGCTTCTTTCACTTAGCATAATGAATTTGGGGTTCATCCATACATTCATTGTTTATTATTTTACTGCTAAGCAGCATTCTGTACTATATGTACGATAGTTCATCTGCTTATCAATGAAGGATTTATAAGTGTTTTCCGGTTTTTAGCATTTACAAATAAAGCCACTATCCACATTCTTATACTGATATCTATGTCAATATACATGTTAGTTAAAAATTGGGTAACTGCTCGGGAATGGGATTGCTGGAGCATGTGGTAATAGCACGTTTAACTTTATAAGAAAAGGCCAAACTGCTCTTCTAAGTGGCTATAGAAATTTTCATTTCCACAATCAGTGTTTGAGAGTATGAGTTGGCTCCTCCTCCTTGCCAGCAGTTGCTACTGTCATTTCTTTTTTACTTATTGCTTTATTGAAGTATACCTGATATCCGTAAACTTGCATGTTTCAAGAGTGTACAAACTAGATGGCATGCCTTGGGTTCAGAAACAGTTCATGTCTGGAGCGTCTGGGTGGCTCAGTCAGTTAAGTATCCGACTCTTGATTTTGGCTCAAGTCATGGTCTCATGGTTTGTGAGTTCAAGCCCACATTGGGCTTTGCAATGACAGCACAGAGCCTGCTTGGGGTTCTTTCTCTCCCTCTCTCTGCCCCCTGCCTACTCACAATCTCTCACCACCTTCTCTCTCTCTCAAAATAAATAAGTAAACATTTTTTAAGGAAGAAAACAGTTCACATCCAAATCAGGGGAATAAAGAATCCTTTTGAAAGAGGTGGCATTTGAACTGATTCCTAAAGCATCAATGAGGAGCACGGGGAGCCATGTTCTAGGCAAGGAAAAGAAAATGAGCAAATAAACGAAGGGAACATAGATAGGACTTGTAAGGGATCGGCCAAGTCATTCTTGTGCCTGAGGTTACAGTAAGCAAAATTATCCTATCACCGGATAATGGTATTTAGAAATTAACAGCTAGGTGTTAGATGTGCTTATTGGTAGTAGGATGTCATCTATCTGTAAGTGTGCATATGTATATGTGTGCATGTATTGTATGTACACACACACACGCACACACACACACACACATGAGTTCATATCTCCAATTCCAAACCTACATCATAGCTTTCATTCAGTCTTTCCCTTTTTTTAATTTTAATTGCTTTTTCTGACAGTGAGAAACTTGGCTCTCACTATCCATAATATATTTACTTATTGTCTTCAGTATACATAAAGTAGTTTCAGAGTGCTAATCCTTATCTGTGACAAAAACAAACTGCTAAAAAAGTATTTGTGTTCAATTTTTTCCCTTTGATCTTAGAGGATATTAGTATGTATAGGGTCAAAATGTTATTTTCCAAAGTTACTTAGGTTAGTTCTTTTCTGCTGCTACCCCAGTATGGTTATGTTGTTCAATACAGTTAGGTTTTCGTGTATATTCCATTTGGGGCTATAGCTCATCCTTGTTGATTATATTTTATTCATACTTTTAGCATGTGAAACAGTTGCATGGCTCTAAATGTGAGAAATATATGAAAAGGATTGCTCAGGGAGGAGTCCTTACCCTTTCTACCCTATTGCCATCCACTGCCTATGGATAACCAATCTCATTAGTTTTTGGTGATTCTTTCTGTGTTTCTTTTTGCCCAGTTGAGATGCAGAGACCATTAGGGTGAAGTATGAGAGGAACTCACTTTGGGCACAAAATTAAGGGGGGAGGAAACTGCAGTCAAAAAAGTAATATTTTAGTGCAGTATTTTTAAAATAAAAATTAATGCAAAAAAATCTGTGATGACAAAATATCAATTTTTTGAATAAATATGACCATAGAGCTGAGCCATATTGGAATCTGAGGCAAAAGGAAAAATGTGTGCCTTTATGTATATGTTTTTAAGAGGTTGCTAATGGCTAATTTTCCCTAAGAAAATTCATTAAGGCAGATGAAAAAATACTGAAAAATTTAAAAGTAGGTAGATTAATACAACATTATTTTATTTTATTTATTTTTATAACACAACTTATATACTTCAAATGGATAAAAAAATTAGTATCTTTTACAGTATCTTAAGATAAATTACCTTTGAATAGGAACCTCCTTTTCACTACTTTGAGGTTTACAAGACAAATCTAGAAAATTTGCTACTGTGGAAAATGAAGACTGCTTAAATTGAATGGGCGGGTCAAGGTGGGATGGCCTGTGGTTTTTCTTTTTGATTAATTGCTATAACACTGTCCTTCAGGCAGCTGAGGGAATTTCATGGGTTTTTTTAGACATCATGAGGCGTCAAAGCTCTTGTAGGACAACTCTGATGCTATATGAATTCTGCCATTTTGCTAGCACTGGTAGGGCTCTTGGGTCCACCATTGCATTAGAACTATTAACTCCATTCATATTAATTTTTGTTACAAATATTGTAAAGGGGGGTGCTTCTGGGTATTTAGGTCCCCATTTTAAGGCTGTAAATTCAGTTTTCATAAACTGTTCCAGTCCATGGTGGCTGCCATCTTGTGTCACTGACTCTCCTCACATTATTTTTAATTTAAATATTTTATTTATACCAAAACAGACTTTACTATAGTTTTACTTCAGCTTAAGTTAATTAAAAATTATTTAAGGTTGCCACTTGGTCAAAAGAAATGATCAAGGGACCTCTGGCTGGCCCAGTCCATAGAGTATGTGACTCCTGATCTTGGAGTTGTGAGTTTAAGCTCTGTATTAAAATAATAATAAAATAAAATAAAATAAAATAAAATAAATGATCAAACATGGCAATTCTCTCATGTGAAAATAATATAAGCAAAGAAGTGGATTTTGAAAATATTTATGAGTTTGCTTCCATTAGAGCGAACGGTGTATATGTTTCCTTTTGCCTAAGCTCCACTATGGCTCACAGGGCCTGGTTGAGCAAATAGATGCATAGTTTCTTATTTTCCCCTCTCCTCATTACACAAAAGGTAGCCTACTATGGGCACTCTTTACATGTTGCTTTTTTTCATCCTAAGAGTTGCTCTGTGTCAGTTCATAGAAGATTCAGAGATTCTGGGGGGAGTGACCTATCAAAGGTCAACCAGAGGGTACAATGTTTAGCCCAGGAATTGGGCCACATCAGGGGCTGTTTGTGAAGAAGTCATGAAAGCATTCCACGAGCCCCAAGCCAGCATTTGCAGCACCTGCTGCAGGAGGACAGTGATGCCAGATTAAACCACCACCATCAAAGCAGACCTTGCTTTTTTCTCCCCGTCCCTCCTTTCCGTCCTGACTCTGGGGCATCCAGAAACAGCAGGAAGCTTAGGAGTGACCATGGTGAAGAAATAGGAAAAAAAAAAAGAAGACCACCTTTTTCCTTTACTCCTACAGGTTTCGAGCCTACATGGGTCTCAGAAAATTTCATCTGCACCAGGAATTGAAGCTCTGACTTAAATCCACTGGATTTTTGGCACCTGAAAATGAGACTATTCTAGTACAGTAAAACCTTGGTTTGCGAGCATAATTCATTCCAGAAACATGCTTGGAATCTAAGGCACTTGTATATCAAAGCGAATTTCCCCATAAGAAATAATGGAAACTCAGATGATTCGTTCCACAACCCAAAAATATTCATATAAAAATGATTACAGTATTGTAACATAATACAAAATAATAAAGAAAATACAAAAGATAAAGAAAAATAAACAAGTTAACCTGCACTTACCTTTGAAAACCTTCGTGGCTGGTGTAAGAGGAGGGTTATTGTGTAGGATGACTTTCACTGCCACTAACAGAATCACTGCTGTTTATTGGCTCAATGGAATCTTTTCCTGCATGGCGGCTATTGTATATAGGTAATAAGGATTAGGTCACTAAAGTTTAGGAGCCACAAGAATTCAATATGGATAATGAGGGTAGAAAACATTGCAGATCAGCTCTCACAGATGCTGACTACAGTACAGTATTAACAAATTCTTTGTCATCTATGTATTTAATGTAACTGGCAATAAGGCAGCAGAGGAAAGGGTCTATATCTGCAGGCAGCCTGACCTAGAATGGAGCAAAGCATTCCTAAGCTTACTCTTGTATGGAAAAGCAAAGGACTGTCCATGTGCTTTGAAGTGACAAAAAATACACTAAGTGCCAATTGTGGGCACCTTCCAATGTTCTGAAAAATCACTGATTTCTGCCAAACACCATGGCCTGAGACTGAGCATCTGGGCATGGGAGACGATCACGCACAATCCCGCAGCGAGAGAGTGAGAGAGAGAGAGAGAGAACCATTGGCTCAGTTGTCATCATGTGATGTCTGGCATCACGTACTACTCATATTGCAAGACATCACTCATTTATCAAGTTAAAATTTATTAGAATGTTTGCTCATCTTGCAGAACACTTGCAGAACAAGTTACTCACAATCCAGGTTTTACTGTACCCGATAGTGACAGAAAATCTAAGTGGTCTGCTCAGCACACTACACAGATGGAAAAGGGGAATTGACCAAGTAGGTTTAAAGAGTAGTGGTGAGAAAGAATAAAGCTGTTTCCTGCTTCTCTCCTACCAAGTCCTGCCGGCTAAATATGCAACATTCACAAAAGAAGCCAACTCAAGCCAGCCAGGGAAAAAAGAGATAAAGCAGCCTTCAGGTGGGATTTGATATACAGTGGCATAAGGTGCCATCAAGGTCACTGTGACTTAAATTTGCTCTACCCTCGGCAGCTACGTACGTGATTTGAATTCCCTCATAAGACCAACACAGACAAACTTTCTATTAATTATGGGGCTGGGGGTTGAGAGAGTAGAGACATCCTTCTTTGAACTGTCAAGGAAAAGTCTGGGGATTCTCTCTGATTTAATTCTTAGGTCACACGTTCCCCTTACCCCCATCTATGGCCTGAGAAATGCTATGCAATGATTGGCTCAGGCCCAGGCTCCCTGTTCATGTCATCCAGTCCCTGTGGGAGTGGAAGGAGGATTACAGCGAAAGGTTGAGGCCACTCAGAACACATCTAGGAATTGAGGAAAGGCTCAGTCCTATCCAAGGCCCATGGCTAGAAAATTCAGGATCCTCTAGGTCATCGAGTGGATATTGAAGAGGCAACTTCAGGATATGTTTTGTCTGTTGTTGGTTGAATCTATTAACCTACTATAAATGATAATAATAACAATCAGTTTTTGAGTACTTTCTATGTGCCAATCGCTGTATTAAATACTTCCTGAACATCACCTCATTTAATCCTCATTACAACTCTGTGGGGCTGGAACTATTTTAATCTCTGTATTAGTTTGCAAAGGTTGCTATAAAGAAGTATAATGAAGACTGGGTGGCTTCAAAGAAAGGAAAGTTCCTGTCTCGTGGTTCTGGAGGCAGGAAGTCTGAGATTGACACCTTGGCAGGGATGGTACCTCAGCTTTTAGAAACATCATCTTGATCTCTGCCTTCATCTTCATGTGTCATCCTGTGTATGTGTGTGCATGTGTCCAAACATCCCTTTTTTTAAAGAGTTTATTTATTTTTGAGAGAGAGAGTGTGTGTGTGCTCAAGCAGGAAAGGGGCAGAGAGTGACAGGGAGACAGAGAATCCCAAGCAGATTCTGCCGTCAGCACAGAGCCAGACACAGGGCTCCAATACACGAACTGCGAGATCATGACCTGAGCGATAATCAAAAGTCCAGTGCTCAACCAACTGAGACACCCAGGCGCCCTCCAAATATCCCTTTTTAATAAGGACTTCCATTGTGTTGGATTAGGGATCCACCCTGCTCCAATATGACCTCATTTTAACTTAACTAATTATATCAGCAACAACCCTATTCCCAAATAAGGTCACATTCTGAAGAACTGGGAGCTAAGACTTCAACATATGAAGACACAATCCCACCCATTTTGCAGATGTGAAAATGGGATTAAACAGGTTAACTATCTTTCCCAAACCCACAGCTAATAAAAGAGAGAGACAGACCTCTGCTTGCCTCCTAAGGCTATTGGGCTGCAGATAATCATTACCCAATAGACTATGCTTTCTACAAAAGAAGCAAAACCATTTAACTCAGGACTTCTTTCTTATGTTAACCTATTAGAAATAAAAATAATTTTATATCAATGCATTTTGATATCTTCCCCATCATCCTCCTGTATTTTCAGTCTACCCACCCAAAGCAGATTTTGAAAAACTTTTCTTTGAACTAAGAAATGTACTACCCACTATTTCACTATTAACTATTTCAGATATCGGCATTATTTGAAGAGATTTAATAAAGAGATTTTTTGGACTGTATTTAATTGAAAAAGACACCATGCCAAGACTATGCAATATAAAATTGGAGGCTAGATCAAGGGATGAGCCTGAACTTCCATCTTCCTCTCTACTCTTCTATTATGACATATTTTAGATCTATTTTTTCATCATGTCCTTGCTTGAGACTTCCAGCTGTAGAGAGGGAAGGCAGAGTTCAATAAGAGAAGATGTAAGGACCACCATCGGTGAAGATGACAATCCAGTGGCCAAGATGTACTATGTGTGGATTTCAAGATTTCCCCAAACAGCCTCTTTCAAGATGGAGAAATTTTGCTGCAGTGAGGTTTAAGCTAGTTAGAAGAAGGAATGGACATTCCTTCCATTGACTTCCAATAATAAACTTCAGTATGTTTTACTGTATCTACAGAACTATCTTTTCTCACAGTGAATTTTTAAGGGTAAGGAACTAATGTCACTTTTGCATGCTCCCTAATCCATAGACTGGAAGGAAGGGAGGAGGAGAGGGAGGAAAAGCCAGGAAAAATATTAATGCCTCTACATTAGGATTATACTAAGGCAGCTCATGCTATTTGAATTCTTCATCTGTTTTCTAGGTCTGATAATTTTTTCTTGTTTTGTTTTTTTTTGTTTTTTTTTGTTTTTGCCTACCATATGACAATAACAAGAAGGGTCAATGATACCATCCATAGGCTAACCCCTCTTTAAGAATATTGCCTCTGGGTGTCTGGGTGGCTCAGTCAGTTAAGTGTCCGACTCTTGATTTTGGCTTGGGTCATGATCTCACCAACTGTGAGATCTTCATGTCAGGCTCCGGTCAACACAGAGCCTGCTTGGGATTCTCTCTCTTTCTCTCTCTCTGACTCTCCCCTGCTCTGTCTCTCAAAAAAAAAAAAAAAAAAAAAAAAAAAAGAATATTGCCTCTTTAAGAATTACTATAAAAATTACTATAAAAATAGTAATAGTAATAGTAATTCTTAAAGAGGGTGGTGTAAGTAGAATTCATGAGCAGGAAGAATGATAGCATACTTAGAAATTTATCTTTACACTTTTTATTAGAAATTATTCAGTAGGTAATAAGGATTAGTCACTAAAGTTTAGGAACCACAAGAAATCAATACAGATAATGAGGGTAGAAAATATTGCAGATCAGCTTTTACATCCCTACTTCAACCTCCTAATAGTAGAGGATGATCTTGGGAGCAGACACTGAGACAAGGATTCATGTAAAGTGAATTAGGAAGTTCTCCCAGGATAAGCTGGCAGTGATGTGGGGAAGTGGGTTGGGAAGGGAATGAAGCCACGCCAGGGTGTGATATCTAGTGAAGTGCCATGGTGGGTAACTTTGGTCAGTTCCACAAGAGAGCTCTTGACAGTGTAGACAAGACTTACAATGTCCTGACAGGGAACAAGGGAGCTAGAATATTTATATCTCTGTCCCCTTCAGTGATGGGTTATGGGCTGGTGTGTGTGCATTGGGGTTGGGGGAGAGGAGTGGGAATTGTAAATTCCCAAGCACTTTTGGCTCTCTGTGCCCAAGGCACAGTGGTACCAGTAGCTTGAGGGCACCCCTTGGACAAAAAGATTCAGGTGCTGGCTGTTGGAAAGGCATATGGGAGCTGGGGTGCTCCAAAATTATAAAGGAAACTGAGGATATGGGGAGAATACGAATAACTTGCACTATTCTTAATAGTGCAAATTTAAATTCTTAATTTAATGCTTCACATTAAATCTAAACCAGTGATTCTTCAGGAGAGTGGATCACTACATCTTCTAGCCAAAGAGATGTATAAGAAGATAGTGGAACGAGTTTCAGCTCCTGCTTCTGTAGTTGGTCCTGAGGCTATAGTTGATAGTTATCATCTCCTTCTTGTGCTACCTACATGCTCTAAATTCCCCCTCACCTCAGCTAGCACTCTTGTTAGTCAGAATTGCTTGCCTGTGGGGCGTTCTAGACCTTCATGCCAAGTGGCTTGAGCTTCTGTTTACTGTGAGCTTATCAGGCTCACGGTTGCTGAATTGTCCATTCACAGTTAAAACCAGGCATGACAGCCTCAAGAGATGCCCAAAGGATTCCTTGAGTTACAGACATGTTTCTCCCTTTCCCTGTTAGGTCAAAGTAACTCTACATCCCTGTAGAAGGAAAAAGGCCAATTACTCCCAACTATAATATAACTTTTTTCTTTGTCTGCTGATCTTCTGTCATGAGAAAGCCAAAGTGGCCAAGTAGTAGCCAGAGTTTTAAATTCAGTAGAACAGTTATTGTCCCCTGATGGACAATAAATAAAAGGTCTCTCCACATACCCTACCCTCTCATCACAGGCCACGACCTCTAGATGCACCTAACCTAAAGTTGCAGAGATGAGAAGTACAGAGTCCCTCAGAAGGTCACTGAAAATGATGGACAAAGGGCCACTCTTAACTACTTTTCCTTGGCTCATGGACCTATGTATTCTATCTAATGGGAAAGCGACTCCATATAATGGCAATTTGTATATATCACATCTGAAGGTCAGTACCCCAGCCCTACAGAGTCATCTTCACACTTAGCTGCATCTTGTAAAGGCCATTCCAATGTTCTGTTAGTCTAGAACTTTGGGTGATGTGATATATTCTGATATATAGATCCTATAGTTACATGTCTATCAATACTCCTCCAGTACCACAAAGAATACCTCTCGGTCCAAGCTGATATTGTATGGGATCTTGTGTCAGTAAGTCAAAGTCTTACTGATTTTGGCAGGATGAGTCAGTGTTCTTTCCAGAGTAGAAGGGGTCTAATATTACCAAATCACCACCAGGTAGCTGGTTGGATGGATCTTTGAGAATGAGAATAGGTTATCATTAGTATAATCAGGTGGTAACTTCTATTGCATTGCTCTTTCAGATACAATTTCATTTCTGGAGTGAATGAACACACCTCCAGGAACTTCTATTAAGTTATTGGCTTGGAGAATGCTCCCCCATCCCCCACTTATACCTGTTAATTAAGATCATCAGACATAGTCTCATAGTAGTAGTCTTCAACGACCTCTCCCAGGGCTATATCAACCCTCAGGCTTTCTGTCATGATCTAGTCTGGAAACACCTTGATTGCCTTTCTGTAGGACATTAAGCTGATGCATACACTGATTATATCATGCTGCTTGGAGCTGGTGCACAGGAAGTAGCAACTATCCTAGTTATCTTGGTAAGACACTTGCATACTAGAGCATAGGAAACAAATTCCACAAAATTTCAGGGGTCTACCAACTTGGTGAGATTCGAGGAGTCCAGTGCTCTGGGACATCTCAAGGCATCCCTTCCAGCATGAAGGACAGGTTTCTGTATCTGTCCCCTTTATCACCAAGAAAGAAGCACAATGCTGAGTGAGCCTCTTTGGATTTGTCAGGCAGCATATATCTCATTTGGCCATGCTGTTCTACCATATTTACTGAGTGACCTGAAAGCTCCCACGTTTCAGTAGGGCCCAGAACAAGTGAAAACTCTACAGGAAGTCCAGGCTGTGATGCTGCTCCACCGTTTGGGCAACATGACCCAGAAGATCCAATGGTGCTCAAAGTGTCTGCGGAACGTAGGGATGCTATGTGGAGACTTTGGCAAGCCCCCATAGATGACTCATCCTCAGATACTTAGGATTTATGGGCAAAGTTATGTCATTCTCTACAGATAACTATTTTTCTGAGAATGGCTTGCTCTGGGCACTAGTGGCAACCAAACATTTGACTATGGGTCACCAAGTTACCGTGTGACCCATCATAAGCCAAGTGTTGTCTCACTCATCCAATCATAAAGTTAGACATGCACAGCACACTTCATTTTCAGGTGGAAGTGGTATATATGAGATCAGGCCCAGATAAATCCAGAGGACCCATGTAAATGTCATGAGCAAGAGCCCCAGGTGCCTATGCTCACTCTGCTCACTCCATTGCTCCTTTTCTCAGTCTGCATTATGGCAGACAACATTTCCAAAGAAGACCACAATAATATGTCTTGTTGCACATACTCTTCTAGAACCTTGACACCACTCCTTCACGAAGTGGAGTCTATGTACCCTCCCCTTGAACATATGCCTTAACCAATAGAATTAAGGCAGAAGTGATGTTATGTAACTCCCACCACTCTTGGGATACTCACTCTTGGAACCTAGCCATCATACTATGAGCAAGCCCAGGCAACCTGTGGAGGCGCCTACATGGAGAGGTACAGAGGCCTAGCCCACAGTACTGACTACACCTTAGCCAACAACCAGCACCAACTGGCTAACTGTGTGAATGAACCAAATTGAAAGTCCATCCTGCAGACCCAGTTTTTTTTATATAAATTTTTTTTGATGTTTACTTATTTCTGAGAGATAGAGAGATAGAATGAGAGAGAGAGCAAGCAGGGGAGAGGGAGACACAGAATCTGAAGTAGGATCCAGGCCCTGAGCTGTCAGCACAGAGCCCGACACAGGGCTTGAACCTGCAAACCGTGAGATCATGACCAGAGCTGAAGTTGGAATTTAACCAACTGAACCACCCAGGCGCTCCCCAGTTAGGTTTGAAAAACTGACTATTCAGTTTTCAGAGATGAGCCAGCTGTTCTGAAGGTTGATTCATGAACAAAATAAGTTATTGTTGTCATTTTAAGCCACAAAGTTTTGGAGTAGTTAACTACATCACAATAAATAACTGATACATACATAACACCCATGTATGGCCCTGAAGGATCATGAAGAAGAGACATCCTCTTATTAGGCAGAACTCTAAGCAGTGCACCTGATCATTCATCCTGCCTAGAAAAACAGATGGCCAGGGAGACAGATCTCCAATGATTCATGGGTAATTGTCTGACTAATTGTTTGACTGGATGGTCAGGAACTGGAAAGGAACATTAGAAAAATCAGTGCCAAGGAGATTTGGGGAACAGGTATATGGACAGACCTTTCCAAATGAGCACAGGATATGAAGATATTTGTATTTTATGTGAATACTTACCAAAGAACAACCTCAGCAGAGAAGAATCTCAGTCATCATATGGGCAAGATGTCCTGTTCTAACATCAGTCAGCCTTCTTCTCCCATGACCCCGTCCCTGCTCAAAAAGCTTAAGGACAAAAAAAATGAGGGGTGCTGGGTGGCTCATTCAGTTGAGTGTCCAACTCTTGATTTTGGCTCAAGTCATGATCTCATGGTTCGTGGCATCCAGTCCCACATCAGTGTGGAGCCTGCTTGGGATTCTCTCCTCTCTCTCTCTCTCTCTCTCTCTCTCTCTCTCTCTCTCTCTTCCCCTCTCCTTGCAGCTTTCTCTCAAAATAAATAAATAAGCTTGTTTATTTTTTTTTGAATTTTTTTCTTTGTAATGTTTATTTATTTTTGACAGAGAGAGAGAGAGAGACAGAGCATGAGCAGGGGAGGGGGAGAGAGAGAGAGGGAGACACAGAATCTGAAGCAGACTCCAGGCTCTGAGCTGTCAGCACAGAGCCCGACATGGGGCTCGAACTCACAGACTGTGAGATCATGACCTGAGCCAAAATCAGACGCTCAACTGATTGAGCCACCCAGGCTCCCCTAAATAAGCTTTTTAAAAAAAAAAAAAAAAAAAAAAAAAAAAAAAGCCTGAAGTGGCAGAAATGGAGGTTATACATGGTCATGGAAACATAGACTTTTACAGCCCTACCTGCTAATACAATAGCAAAGATCAACAATTCACAATTCCAGTGTGGCCCCATTCCCCAGAGGGATCAGCCAGTCATATGATGTTAGATTGTTTTCATTGAATCACTTCCATATTGAAGGGACAGCACATTGTTTGCACTGGAATACACACTTTACTTTGTATATAGACTTGTCTGTCCTGTCCACAATGCTGCCAAAACCAACATCCAAGGACTCAACAGACTTTTGCACTATCATGGTGTTCCATAAGGCATTCTTCTGACCAAAGAACTTCCTATCAAATGAAGCGAGGCAGTGGATCAATGCTCATGGAACTCTCTGGTTCCATGTTTGTCATCATCTGGCCTCATTGAATGGTGGGACAGCCTTGTGAAGATTCAGTTTCATTCTCAGCTAAATGGTAACATCTTGTTGGGCTAGAATAATGCTCGGGAGTTTTTGTACTGACCAGGGTGAGTGATCTTGACCTATTAGAGGGAATTTGGATCACTAGTACACAATGTGAGTAAGGAGGACTATGTATGGAATACAGTCATTTCCCTGTGATGCATCTTAGTTCTGTGTCCTACTGATAAAACTAAATGAAAAACGACTACAACTCCATAACTCAGTATTTAAATCACAAGGTATTAAAGGTGGAGTATGACTCAGCTAGAAGAAGTAATCCTTTGTAAAAAAAAATTATATATATATAGATAGATAGATAGATAGATAGATGATAGATAGATAGATAGATAGATAGATAGATATGCCTTTATATCCTGTTTTTGAGAGAGGATTGGCGTGCTTTTTATTGTGGGAGGGACACTTTGCAACATGTTAGCCAGAAGCATGATTTTGCTGTTGTCTTTATTTGGAAGATAAATATGGTTACTAGAGATAGAAGAGTGTTGTAGGTGCCAACCTGGCTAAACTGGAACTATGTTACCTGTAATTTCCTTCCCTTAAGTCTTAGGTTAAGGTTGGCCACAAAAACAAAAACAAAAACAAAAACAAAAACAAAAACAAAAACATGCATGAAATTTGGAAGATGAGAGTGAAATCGCGGGCATTAGGGCCTAAAGATCAATATAGCAGGGCTCCGGGTGCTGCTTCAATGCTCTTACCTTGTCCCCCATCTGCTGGCCCCCATCTGCTCTTACCTCGTCCTCCTCTGCATTTTCTCCTTCAGTTCCTCTGTGTCCTGGGCCAGGTACATAGCAAAGGGCACCAGCTTCTTCTGCAGGTTATGTTTGGCATTAAGGTTGGAGGCTCTAAGAAACGGATGAGGGTTTCAATATGTCTTCCTGGGTTCCAGTGTATCCCCATTCTCTTCTGCTTCCCATTCAGTTTTTATTTCTCACTTCTATAGCCCTGTTGACCTGTGTGACACAAAGATTTCCATAGGCTTCTTCACTGGCTTCTTCCAGACTTCTACTGCCCCAACTAACCCTAAACTGACCCTGACCCTGACCTTGAAAATTTCTGTTAAAAACAAGACAACGATACAAAATAGAGTGACTTATGCTAAGCCCACATCTTCAAACTAAGATTTAATTTAATTATAGTTTCAGCTCTCCTAGAAACGGAATCTTTATAAACCAGCCAATAGGGAACTGCCTGATCGGCGCTAGTTAGGTAATCTGCCTGATAGACCCTGCCATCCCCTAACGGAAAGTAACCTTGTAATAGCCAACCCACTTTTTTGCCTAATATAACTTCCTTGTTCCTGCTGCCTTCTGCCTATAAAAGTCCTTCATTTTGTACAGCTCCTCAGAGTTCCCTCCTATCTGCTATATTGGATGCTTCCCAGCTTGAATAGATTTTTGCTCAGATAAACTCTTAAAAAATTTTAATACACTTCAATTTATTTTCAAATATTTTATTTTATTTATTTTTTAAGTAACTATACGCCCAACATAGAGCTTGAACTATCAGTCCAAGACCAAGGGTTGCATGCTCCAGCGACTGAGCCAGCCAAATACTCTTATTTTTTAATATTTAAAAAAATTTTTTTTAATGTTTATTTTATTTTTGAGAGAGAGAGAGAGAGACAGAGTGTGAGCAGGGGAGGGGCAGAGAGAGAGGGAGACACAGAATCCAAAGCAGGCTCCAGGCTCTGAGCTGTCAGCACAGAGTCCAATGCGGGGCTTGAACTGTGAGATCATGACCTGAGCCGAAGTCAGACTCCCAACCGACTGAGCCACCCATGCGCCCCATATTTTTTAATATTTTAAACACACTTACTTTTAAAAACGTTTTGTGAAATTCAAATGTAACTGGATGTCCTATATTTTTATTTGCTAAATCTGGCAGTCTTAAATGAGGAATAACACTCCCTCTCTCTCTGCCCCTCCCCCGTTCATGCTCTGTCTCTCTCTGTCCCAAAAATAAATTAAAAAAAAAAAAAAGAAACCTTAGCTGTAAAAAATGAGGAATAACAGACAGTGATATCTGCTAGTATATATAGGATTTTATATATATATTTGGTCTTTCATTCTGCTTAAAAAAAGAAATGGCCAGGGGTACAGATCTGCAATGATTCATGGGCAGTAGCTAACTGGTAGAATTAGACAAATCATCAGTTTTGATCCTTAATGAAATAATAGATCCAGTTTATGATCCCAAGGAACATTCATATCATTAGGAGAAATGTTGATGAGAATCTTTATAGTGAACCCACTGAGCAATCTTAGATTCTCTGAAATAAGGATAACAGACAATGTGATGCAACAGAAAGTACACAAGGGTGTTCATGAGCCCCTGTGGTCAACAACAACAACAACAACAAAACAGTCTAAGCAGGTCTTTAGAATAGATACCAGTTTTCAGGAAATATAGGGAATAATAGAAGCACAAGTTAGATGATATCAAGAAAAAGCAATCAACCAGGGTGCCTGGGTGGCTTAGTCAGTTGAGCGTCAGACTTGGGTTCAGATCATGATGTCGCGGTTCATGGGTTGGAGTCATGCACTGGGCTCATTGCTGTCAGTGCAGAGCCCACTTGGGATCCTCTGTACACAACCCCCACCCCCCACCGCCCCTCTGCCCTTCTCTTGCTCGTGCTCTGTCTTTCAAAAATAAATAAAACATTTAAAAAATAATAAAAGAGAAAAGAAAAACCAATCAATCAAACATGTAAAACGTTCCACCATTAGGGGCGCCAGGGTGGCTCAGCTGGTTAAGTGGCCAACTTAGGCTCAGGTCATGATCTCACTGTTTGTAAGTTCGAGTCCCACTACAGGCTCTGTGCTGACAACTCAGAGCCTGGAACCTGCTTCGGATTCTGTGTCTTCCTCTCTCTCTGCCCCTTCCACTCTCTCTCTCTCTCTCTCTCTCTCTCTCTCTCTTTCAAAAATAAACATTAAAAAAAAAAGTTCCATACTTAAAAAAAATAATAACCTAGTTTCTTCAACAAATCAAAGCACACAGAAGAAAGATGGGACTTGTGTTAAATAAAAGAAACTCATGAGCCCACACAGCCACATGGGTCTTGCTTGCATTCTGAATCAAATACACCAGTTGTAAAACATCTTTGATTATTGAGTGGTATTGGATATGACATGACTGGTTGAAGAAATGATACCCATGATCCCTATGTATGATATCCTATTCCCCCCCCCCCTTCACTTACTACATTACACAAAGTAAGCTCAAGTATTTAATACAGAGTGGCAATAAACTTTATCATTTAGCACTTAGATTACAGCGTATTAATATGTGGTTACACTGGAAGAGGAATGAACCTTGCTTTGAGATAGATGCAGTGAAGTTTGGGTTTCTTTTTTGGGATAAGCTCATTTTTGTTTGTATGAGGTATGAGTCCATTAAGAAAGTATGTTGCTTTGAGAGCATCTGGTGGCTCAGTCAGCCAAGCATCTGACTTGGGCTCAGGTCACGATCTCACGGTTCATGGTTTCCAGCCCCATGACAGGCTCTGTGCTGACAGCTCAGAGCCTGGAGCCTGCTTCGGCTTCTGTGCCTCCCTCTCTCTCTGTCCCTCCCCTGCTTGTGCTCTGTCTCTCTCTGACTCTCAAATATAAATAGAAACATTTAAAAAAAATTTTTTTAAAGTATGTTGGTTTTGACCATTATTTTTGTTTGGAAGATTTATTGACAGAAGACTATATACAGATGCTGTGTTGCCAAATGGATGGAATGAAGCAGATACTACAGATGAGCTCATTCAGTTCCATTCAGCCACTTTGCGTCATGGCTTCCTGCCTCCTAAAACTGGAAAGCAAGAGGCTACATTTCCCAGATACTCATACAGCTGGAAGTTTTTAGATGGCCTACCTTCAATCCAGCAGTGTGCCTGTATGAAATCTGGACAATAAGAATTAGTATTAGGAGACACAAACCATGATTCTTCTGCTTCTGCTAGCAAGTAAGATCATAGAGGCGTTTGGACTTTACGGGGCGTTTGTGGTAGAAGACCCAAGGTCTAATTCCAGTTTGTGGGGGTGGAGAGGCATCCATTTTAATAGTATAAATCATGAGAAAGACACTACAAACCTCGAGTGTGCAATTGTGATGACAAGTTGCTTATTCCAAGCTTCCCAAAGAGGGCAGAGGTGGCTCCTTTGGTGAGCCAGTTCTGCACTGTGGTTCTGGAATTCATTCCTGAGAGCTCAGTACACTCTTCGAAATCTTCTAATGCTTTCATAATCACTAGGAATAAACCTTCATTTCCTGAATATATTGTTATCTGCAACGGCACCTTGTCCCAGACTGTGACCCTTGAGGGTTCAAGGGCACAGGCCCTTTCACAGCCCACTGATTGGAATGTAAGTTGATACAATCATGGTTTTTGTGCCTTTCAAACCAGTATCCTTTGATCCTGTAATTTACATCTAGGGATGTTTCCTAAGGAAATAATCAGATGCGCTCAAAGTTTTGTGGCACATACAATGACAATATTTGGCAGTTGTTAAAAATAATGTTTTAAAGCATAGTGAATGACATGGAAAAATATTCATGACATCATGTAAAGTGAAAAAGGCACACACACACATATTTCAGCATTGTGGGAAAAAATGACATGATGCTTTGGATTTGTTTCAAGCTACTTTAGCCAAAAAAAAAAAAAAAAAAAAAAGAAAGCATGCCAGTAGAGGGAGATGAAATACAATTGACAAAATGTTGATAATTATTGAAGCCAGGTGTTGGGCAGATGGAGATTCATTACAATTTTCTTCTTTTTGTGTGTGCTTAAGAATTTCCATCATATGAAGTTTTAAAAGTTTAAAAGGAAAACAAAACAGAAGATAAATTGCATGCATAGTATGTGCTCACTTTTATAGAGATATTAACATACACACACATACATAGAAAAGAAACTAAAACATATATGAAGATGAAAAGATCAGAAGTTTCTACGAGTTAGGAAGGAGGGAGAGAATAGACGGAGCACAGCAGATTTTCAGGGCTTTTTTTATTTATCAAACTATTCTGTATGATATTACCGTGGTAGATACAAGACATTACACATTTGTCAAACCCATGGACTTTTACAACACCAAGAATAAACCTTAATGTAAACTGTGTACTGTGGTTGACATTGACGTGTCTGTGTAAGTTCACTGGTTGTAAAAAATGTCCCACTGTGGTGGGGGATGTTGATAATGGGGGAGGCTGGAGGTCGAGAGGGCAGGGATGATATGGGAAATCCCTGTATCTCCCACTTCATTTTGTTGTAACCCTAAAACTTCTCTAAAAAAAAAAAAACCAAACCTCTATTTAAAAATATGCATCCAAATGTTAATAGAAGTTATCTGTGGGTGGTAGGATTAGCCTGATGTTTATTTTTGGAGTTGTCTACATGTTATCAAAATGTGTATTATGAGTTTATGTGTTAATTGATTCTGTTTATTGATTTAATTGTCATGCTTATTTATTTAAAATAATTTTGTATATTTATTTTTGAGAGAGAGAGACAGAGTGAGAGCAGGGGAGGGGCAGAGAAAGAGAGCGAGGGAGACACAGAATCTGAAGAAGGCTCCAGGCTCTGAGCCATCAGCACAGAGCCTGACATAGGGGTCGAACCTACAAACTGTGAGATCATGACCTGAGCCGAAGTTGGATGCTCAACCGACTGAGCCACCCAGGCGCCCCAATGGGTTTAAATGGAACTAGCTGAGATGATTTAGGAGATACCTTGATTTGCAAGTATGCCAAATTTTGATGGACAAGTTTGACTGGTAAACGCTGGTGGTCAAAGGGGCCTCGTAGGTCTCTCAGAACACGGGAAAATTACCCTCAGCAAGTGCCGGTAGAAAGACCCACACATCAGGGCACAGATGAGCTACAGGAGGACGTGAAATATATCACGAGGTGGCCCATAAACAGACTGGTGGGCTTGGTGGCAATCCTGTCCCACTCCAGGAAACTATAACCAGCATACAATTTCAGAGAACAAAGAAGGAATGTGCTTATCACTTAGAAACCTAAAACCAGATCCCTTGTTTCCTGCCTTGCCTGATGGAGGCTGTGGGAATCAAAGGGGATCCTATCATACTCAGATAAAAGATGGACAGGAAAATGTAAAGTGGTGTTCTTCTCTCCCCATGTAGGTCTACTTACCTGGAAATTATATGGTGACATTATTCCTGCTTTCATAGATGCTTTTCTGTTTTTCAAGGTAAGTCAATACACTGAAATTCTGCCTCCTGTATCTGTTTCCTTGTTCATTCCACACATGTGTGTGAAGGGCCTACCCTAGGGCCAGGTGAGACAAAAAGAGAAATCGGACAGTTCCTAGGTTTTGGAGCTGAGTGAATGATCCATGAACAGAGGTGAGAAGACCTGGAGGTAAGGCATGCTTGGGCTGGGAGTGGTGAAACAAGAGGTCTGCCTTGGAGGTACAAAGTGTAAAATGCCCTTTCTTTCTTTACTTTTAAGCTTATTTATTTATTTTGAGAGCGAGAGAGCACGACTGGGGTAGGGGCAGAGAGAGAGAGAGAAAGAAAGAGAATTCCAAGCAGCCCTCGCACTGACACAGTGCAGAGCCCAGCTCGAACTCACGAACCATGAGATCGTGGCCTGAGCCAAAATCCAGAGTCCGATGCTTAACCAACTGAGCCACACAGGCTCCCCTAAAATGCCCTTTAGATGTGGAGGCAGATGAATGCAGGAGCCCGGTAGCTTGCGGGAGAGGATGGGGATGGAAAGAGAATTCCTGGGAGTTCTGTCAGGCACACTGGTTTCCTAAGCCTACTGGGATCTGGGTTCACAGTCAATATTCAGGTTGTAACCCTACCAGCTGAAGACCTGAACCAGACCTGCCATGACTGTTGGGTTGTCTCTTTGCGGAGTTCAGCTGTGTTGTCGGAAGAGTGCTAGCCTTACAGAGTACAGCAGAGGGCGCTGTGAAACTAAACTGCTCCTAAGTCCCCACGAAGGATTATGATGCGCAAGGTCAATTTCAGCTTTTAGCATATTAAAATAATTAAGAAAGAGTCTGTACCATATCTTAACTTGTAACCTAAAACAAATCCAGACTCTGTAATATTCTACCTTGAAATAGCACTAAATTTGTCCTGCAATACAAATAATGCAATTAACAAATAATAACAAATGGATGACTTAAGTGATACAGTTTATGATTTACAAGCTTTCTTTAAATTTACAATGAGTAGCAAAGTGTTAGTGTTTCAGGAAGGATGTATTTATGCCTAATTATAGGCAGAGTAAAATTCTGGTGAAGTATTCTTTAAACAAGAGTTACGAATAGATAAAATACAGATACTAATTGCAGTAAATGTGTTCATTGACAAGTGATATTAGCAACTTTTCCCTCCTTCCCTAGCCAGGTGTCAAGTACTTCTGATGATACATATTCTATGTGGATGTAAATGACATTAAACCAAAGGAAAACAAAGGGAAAAAGTAGTAAATACGTGTGCAATTCAAAATTTACAAATAAATATCTCTTCATTCACTTTGCAGCTTTCGGTAGGATTAAATGAGATAGCCTGCTAGTCTTTGTAAAACACTTAGCACAGAGCCTGGCACAACGTAGGCAGTCAATAAATGCTAGTTCTTTTCTTCCTTTGTTCCCTTTATTGAATTCTCTTCTCAATTTACTTCTTATAAAAATATTGTGTTTCCCACATAGATTAGTAACATTAAATATCATTCTCTGTTATTGATTTGGGATGTTAGGAATGCAAAAGATAAAATGCAGGGGCTCATGGCAGATAGAAAGTAAACTTACAACTGAGAAATCACTCTGTGGGTTTGTTGTTGTTGCTATTTGCTTTTGATAATGTGCAATTATAGAAATTTACAAAGATCCTTTTAAGTGGGCGATGTCCTGCTTTCAGAGCCAGTTTGCTCAGGCATAGATCAACTCAGAGACTGACTGTCGCCTTGCTATTGAATTTGAGCTATACTTTTGACAAGTATGGCAGCCACATCATCGCTTTAATCACCCAATAATCCACTGTGTCTCTTTATGCTAATAAATAAAACATCCTTCGTTAAATATTTCCTAGTAAGCAATAGCCGACCTGTAATCTCCACCCCTATATGTTACAAAGTAAAATGATCTAACAGTAATAAAATCAAATCAAATCATGTCTAGGAGTTTTATAGACAACTAATAGCTGCGATTGCAAAGTGCACATCAGATACCAATTGAAGGGTACTTTTCTCTTTAATATAATGTACTATGCATATTTCACTAACTGTCTCATGATATCAAATGAATTTAACAAGATGATTCTGTAGGTCAAATTACTTAGTAAGTTCTTTTAAGAATGGCTTTTAGACCTATTATGACTTTTAATGGTGCAATTTGTTAAATGATTGGAATTTCTAGAATCCTGCCTGCAAGTGCCTGTCAGAGACACTTGCTCTGCCCTGGTGATCTATTTTTAAAACCTACTTCTCGCTTGTGGCAATTGAAACAAAAACGACCACCGAAGAGCGACTTCTCTAAGCTCATTCCTCATTTTCAATTATTTAAACTACTTTATCGCCAAATTGTAATTTGAATATTCTACTTTCAGATAGCCTTCTGACCAAATTTCTTTTAACTTGGTATGAAGATGTCCTGAGAGTTCTTTTTTTCCTCCCAAATATTTAAACATGACCCTGCTTAATTTATCTTAGGAACTATATACAAAATAGGTTTCGCCAGAGCTTAAACTTTTAAAAATGGTAGGTAATTCTTTAATTGTACATCTGTGTTGGTAAATTTAAGGGAAAAGCTAATGAAATGTGATTGAAATATTTGGTCTTTGCACATGGAGCTGTCTACATTGTTTTTCAGTCTTTTGTAGGTATTTCAATTCAGTTTAAGAAAGCCTACTATTCAATCTAAGTTTTGAAAAATGCCCATTGAAAGATCACATATATTCCATATGTTTAAAAGCCATTTTATACAGTATTTGAAAATGACTTCATGTAATAATTAGTCCCAGAAGTCAACTTCCTTTAAAAACTAATCTTTTGTCTTTGGTTTCTCCCCACTTTACATCGAGATTCCTCTAAAACCCCAGAGCCTTAAAATCTTAGTGTTTCTTGGTAATGCTGATCAGTAACAGAAGGCTCCACATCCCAAAGTTTGCCATTCTTCTTACTGTAGAGCAGAGAACATTCTGGAGCAGAAGTTCCAGGTACAGTTGGAGGACAGTGGTTCTGTTCTTTCTCCACCCCCGGACTCACAAGATGACCCTGGATGAGAATCCCTTGGCCCCACGGAACCCATGGTCACAGCTTGGAAATGAGGCTAACAACTCTTGATTCCTACTCCTTGGGGTAGTTATAAGGCTTAATGAGCTCATTGTGCACATTCTCATTTTCTCTTTCATGCCTTCAGTGAGTCCTAGGTAGGGGGCAGAGTCAAAGCGGAATATGGAAGTCTGCTTGTATGTCTGGGTGAAAGTCACTATAGAACAGTGTTATTTAATTTTTCTACTTCTTCCAGTTCAATGGATGCAACATTCACAATCCTCTCTAAGCCCATCAACCACAAAAACTTAATTAGATATTATATCTCCTTGGTTTAAAATAGTATTTAATTTTACATAATGTGTTCAGCCAAAATATTAGGATTCCCTAAACAGAAATGTTCCCTCTATTTTTTCCCCTCGGGCTTTTATTTCAATTTTTTTGTAGCTTTTAAAAAAATTATTCTCCTTAAAGTATGATTTCGGCAGTTTCCCTCTGTGAAACATCACTAACTCCCCTGCTACCGCTACTTAATTGAAGATGTAACCCCCACTTAGTGACTGTGCAGCCTCCCAGATACCAAGTGTGGCAACGAGTAAACATTAACATTCCCGTTAAATGCACACTGCCTCTTATTCCTTTCCCCCCACAAATTGTCTTCCTGCTCCTCCGAGTGTCATCTAAAGTGAGATTATATTAACTGTGCCTTATATGGGGCTTCGAGCACTGGAGTTGAAATTAATGGGCAAATATCCCGTTCACTTACAGAGTAAATGAACACTCCATCTTTGGGCCATACCCAGGTGTTACCGACAGGCGCAGGGCGAAGGGGGCACATCCAACAAAGAACGCCACACGACGGGCCACATTAGCGTCCTTTCCTTGCTTGATGGACAAAAAATAAAATTAAAGCAAATTTCAAAATGGATACATAGCCCTCAGAACACAACATCTCGGGGCTGTATTGAATCCAGCCAAGACTGCTCTTTTAAATGATCTCTCCCAAATACGTTGGCGCTCTGTTTCAGTCCCCGGGAGTCTTGGTATTCAGTCCGTTTGCTTTTCTGTTCCAAGACACCTCAGTTCCGTCTGTGGGGTGAACACTGAGACCAGTGTAACAGGACCCCCAAGCTCCATGGCGGATATCTGGCCTCCAACCCAAATAACTCGAAACAGGGCCAAATTCAGGTGGAGACTTCGTTGGTTCGGAAGTAGTTGGTTCTCCTTCCTTGCGGTTGACACTGAGGACTCCCTAAAGAAGCGTTTGTTTCCCAAATGACAGCAGAGGGCACTAGAGTCTACCGCACGGGGACTAAGGCTGTCTCTCACCACCCTCACCACAATTGTATGACACCAAGGTCAGGAGCATCTCCACTAAAAAAAAAAAAAAAAAAAAAGACCCCCACCCTACCCCACCCCCGCCCCACGGCCGATTATTCTGTTTTCTCTGTGCTGTGGGGAGAGCCTTTCAGTGGGGACACACTGCTTATGCTCTGATCTGCATGGAGGTGTCTCCAGTGCGCATGTCCCCATTAGCATCGACAGGTTTGTGTACATAAATGCACATGTATCATTTTTTTAATCAAAACTAGAAGGGAAAATTATTACATAACAACAACCTCAATTCTACGGAGAGACCTGTCCCGGTGATCCTAAGGGGCTTTGTGAACATCTGCTCAGCATCAGTCCCCCACGAAGAAATTATTCTTACGCTCATTTGAAAGACAGGTAAACTAACGGTCAGACTGTTACAGATGACAAAAGCAGTCTCCATCAGCGAAATAATAAAGCTTGGAAGCGTAGTTAGCCAAGGCTTTCAGAGTCAGACAAGCATTCATTTGTTATTCCAAATAGCATTTAAGGCTGACATTAGTTATGAAGGCCAAAAACCATGGTTAAAAGGCCTCTTCTTTCCTGGAGCACCTGGGAAGCTTCCAGGCCATTAACCGTACTCAGCGGCAGCCTCGTTTATTCAGAAAGCATTTGTTACCAAGGAAGACTAGGAAATGAGTCAGATCGCTTCCTGGCCCATCAAAATGTGGGAGATGGATCTAGTTGTGTCCGAGCATGGAAATTCTATCTTTATCAGAGGGACCATCCCAGGGCTCCTAAGGGGGCAGTCTGTCCTGGGGTTTCCTCTTATAGAAGGGTCTGGAACGGATTAATTTTAGGATAAGGCTCTTGTCTGCTTTCTTCATTTGTTGTTCCTTTGCAATCCTTTGAGGGGCTCAAGCTTTCACCATTTTGCAAACTCGGGTTTATGAGACATATAACCGTTTCTCTAGTTGCCATATAACCAAGGCAACTCCGCTTCTCTTCATGAGCACACCGTTCGGCCATGCGGTGGAAAGGTTATCTCAGTCAGGTCACTGTTTCCCTGGGTTGCTCTCAGTTCTGGGGGCTACAGGGCACCAAGGCAAGCCCGACAGTTGTCCTCAGCCACTGTCCTGCCTGCTGGCACTCAGGTGATGACCAGGATCCAACCTCGGTCCGGCGTTCGTGATGGATGCTGCCATACTGTCATTCTCTTCCAGACTGCCCCCACCTGGGGAATCCAGGAGTCGTTTTACGGTCGTCCCTGTGCCCTCTGAGGTGCAGGCCACTCTGGGAGGGGGTCGCAGGCCCATCTGTCTAACTTCACAGCCATTTCTGCCATGAATGTACTTTCTCTGCACGTTGAGAGGGAAGCAGGGCCCAGGCTTCCCCTGGGACAGATTTCTCACAGCATTCTGGGTTTTCTGCTGTTCCCTTAAGTCTCAACTTCCTTTTGCTCACTCCTCCTTCAGCCTAGACACTTCAGCCAGCTTTGCTCTGTGGACTCATTATCTCCCTTCTCAAATCCACTGCTCAGGCCCACAGTCCCACAGAGCTTAGGCTTTAAAACACAAAAGATTTTTCTCATCCTACTGTGATATCCCTTCCCTCAGGCAAAGATGCCACCTGGTCTTATTCTGCTCTAGACTGAATGAGGGAAGGGGTGGGGAGAGCAGGGGTCCAAGGAAATACAGAGAAGAAAAAAGATCAGTTGAAAATCCAAAATACTATTTTTGCCCATATGCAATAAAAGCCATCATAAAATATAAACAGAGAATCAGGGACAAAGAACATGTAATAGAGGTAGAAAATCAAGTCCAGAGGGAAAAATCATTTAACGTACCACTCATGTGGCTCACCTATAATTGAGCTCAGAATTTGCCTTTGAGCTACCTGGCAGCCAAAGGGAAAAAATAAAAAGGAGACACTTTACACACTTGTTTTCAAAGCAGAGAAAATGTACAAGCTCATCAAGAGTAATAAAAGGGCTTTCTTTTCCTCTGAATTTCAAAAGACTTGTCACTTGGGACCTTACAATGGCAGCCCCAGGGGAGAGATGAAGAAGTTGACATCAGGGCATCCAGGAATGAGCTGCAGGCTTTTCTGTACTCCTGGTCCCTCCAGACCACAAGTTTGAAATCAGAGCAGAAAGGTTGCTGGGCTGGCTTGGCATCCTATTGACTAGCTTCCTTGCTTGCTTTCTCTCCTCACCTCCCCCAACTTTTTTTTTTTTTTAACATTTTAAAGTAGTAAATATTTGGAATTGATTTAAAAAATACAGGGGAAAAGAAAAGAAAATTAAAACACCAAGAAAGAGTACAAATAGTGAACATTCTGTCGCCCTCCTTCCCTGTGTCCCGTTCCCAGCTGCCTTCTCCACAGCAGTCTTGTACCTAGCCCCTCCTTCCTTCCAGGGTCAGTCTAGGCCTGTGTGGAGAATATTTAGCCTTTCTCATCTTTTTTTTTTTTTTTTACACAAATGTAAGTTAGCACGCACCTCATTCTGTACTTGCTTTTTCACTCAGCAATCTATCTGGAGATAGTTACCTACCAGCCCATTTTTTTAATGGTTGCAGAGTATTCAATGATGTCATCACTCTCGATGCTATTGAGTCTGTTCCCTATTGATATTTATTTAGATTATTTACAATCGATTGCTTTTTTAAATGGTGCTGCAATGGAATTACCTCATGTGTACTTTTTTGAAACATAGAAGTGTTATCTATTGGATAAAGACCTCTTTGTGGAAGCATCCAGTTAAAGGAATGGGCATTTGACATTAGTAAAGACATTGTCAAATGTGACTGCAGAAAGGTTGAACAATTAACACTCTTGCCAGCAGTGTATGAGAGTGCCTGTTTCCCCTACTCTTGCCAACATAGTGGATCATCAACATTTTTTGCCTCGGCCAATTGGATAATATTGTTTTTCTTGATTGTTGGCACCGGCCGTTTATCGAGGAGGAAAATTAGGTGGAGGGATGCTCGACGGTCAGGATCATCTAAATTATATAGACAGGACTGGCTACATCAAGTGTAGGTCCACCGCACAATGAAAATGTGGAGCCTCCTGTTGAAAAATTGAGAATTCCAAGATGGCACCAGTCAAGCACGGAACCAAGGGGGGTCTTTCCCAAGTGCGGGGCAACTGCACAGCTTGCAAGCCCAATGAAGCTGGCTCTGCCAACAGGGAAAAAGAGAACAACGGGATGCCAAGAAATCATTAATAGTGACAAGCCCGAGAGGTCCATCAGAGCAGTAAATCATATATGAAAAAGGAAATATCAAACTGCTCTTGGGCACAGCCTAGAGCTTCACAGACATGGCTATGCTTATGTTAACAGACATCAGGTCAGACACGTGTTGTTTTGGCATCTGAGGAGATACAGCCTATATACCAAGAATTATTAGTTAAATCCTATGAACTTGCTCTGGTTAGAGGTGGTAGTTTCATAGGGTTCTGTGTAGGGAACCCCATGTTGCTATGTTCAGGATCCCCTGAAAGTAGACTATGAGACAAGGATAGGGGTACAAGTAAATGTTTGGCGGTCGTCCCAGGAGACGATGGCAAGAGAGTAGGGAGGGAAGGGAAGGGAAGGGAAGTCAGCCAATGAAAGGTATTTTTCCACGCTAGTTCCCACTATGGCAAGTGGAGTTCAGTGTCACTGGGGACCTCTAGAAGATCAGAGAATACACCTCTCAAGCCAGGGCCAGCGCCCTAATCCATCAGTGCCCTGCCCATTATTGGCGGAAGGCAACAAGCAGTACCTCGCTGCTTCCGGGGGCAACTGAGCTCATGCTCCCACGGCCGGGGTAAAAGCCCACAGGCTGCGAGGCACAGCTGTGGACCACAAGGAGAAGGGTGATGTAACAGAGCTGTTGGTGTCCTCGTGCCCACATCCAGTGCCCTCAGTACTCACCTCCCTGTGCCCGCAACGGCAGCCACTACAAGTCAGCCACCATAGGTACAGATGAGCTCACACGGGTGGTAGCCTTCACATCAGCAGTGATACAGAGGACAGAAGCAATGTGTCGTAGTCATCAGGGTAAGCATCCTCTTGCTCGGTTGGCTCCTGAAAGTAAGTTTATGGCAAACACAGTCTGAGCTGCCTTATGAATGGAAGACTCGGGATGTGCTGACTGCTGGCCGAGGGTGGTGGACGCCTGTGCTGGGGCGGGGGCTGGGGGGGCAGCCATACACAGGAGCGAGGAAGGAAGGAGCAGACTGGAGTCTTTGCCAGATCTCTCGTGCAATAGTTTGCAAGTTGGCCATATATTACACACAGTGAGGACTCTCCCCCTTCTAGCAGTTTCTCTGTTGAGACAGAACGCTTGCGGTCTCCCACTAACTCAACGCTCCTGTTTCCGAGAGCTAGTCAACTGACCTCTCCGTGACTAATCCACCCTTAATAACAGCCTTTCCATCCCCTCCTTGGTACCTGCGGGCTCATTCGGGAGAACTGTGTCATCCGCCAGAGCTCCTGCAGTTCCCCAAGGTCCACTTTTGGCGGAGGCGAGAAATTCTTTGTCTTTATCCTTAAAGGAAGGATTGGATGCTGAAATTCTATTTCAATGGTGATCGCTTTGTTTCCATTGGAAAAATCTTCCAAGGGACCTTTGATCACTGAGCATTTTTTAAATGAATCAAGTAAGCAGTCATGCAACTCGAACATGTCGGCAAGGCTGTTTTTAAAAAAGTCTTTTCAAAGTTTGGATCGGCATCAGCCCTGTTTGTTCTAGGAGCTGAGAACTTGGGACCATCCAAGTTCTTTTCCGGAGTTATCTATGGGCTCCTTCCCTGATGGCTATCAGCTCTGAGTTGCCTGTCGCCTCTCTGGAGTCAGCTGGCGGTATCAGAGCCAAGACCGTATGAAGGAGGCCAGAGGGAGACAGACAGAGAGAACAGCGGGGCAGGCGGGCAAATGCATCTGTGGTCTCGGGAATTTCTGCCAGAACCGACACGCTGCCGCCTTTTTTTTTTTTTTTTTTTTTCCTGCTTGTCAAGAGTCTGCTTGGAAATGAGTGTGCAGACTGGCTTTCTCTTTCCTTATTCAAAGTTCTTAATGAGGAGAGCTCGGCGATGAACCGCGCCCCCCCCCCCCCCGACCCGGACCCAGGCCACCCTCAGCTCTTGCACTCAGGGCTCTGCGTCAGTGTGTCTGTGGGTGGGCTTCTCTACAAGAGTATTTGCAGAATGGCCGATTCCACCTCCAGAAGATAATCAGCCCACTGTGCTGCAGAGTGGGGAAGTAACTTGCCCCAGGCCACAGAGCTACCAGGCAGGATGCTGGGATTTGTACGTGCCTGGCCTCGTTCCCACCCCTGCCTCCCTGTCACAGGTGACTGGAGCGTCACAGGGAGGTCTGGACTGCAAATCATCCTCTGCAGTCCCCTGGTCTCTGTCACTTAGGCCTGCCACACCTCTACTCTCGCTCCTCAGAGCTGTCTCCCTTTGGAGGAGGTTTCTGGAGCCCAGGGCCATCTTCCCTCACCCTTCTGGGAGCCCCTCTTTCACAGCCTGAACCTTTAGTCCTGCTTCTAGCCTCCCCTCCAGGCCCACATCCCCCTTGGCCACCAGAGGGACTTCCCCGAAGTTCAACACCCCACCGCCACCACACACACCTTTGCATAAAGTCCTTCCATGCCTCCGCACACACAGATTGCTGTCCCAGCTCCTAGACGAGGAATTCAGCCCCCGTGCGTGGTCCCTTCCACTCCCAGTTGTCTCCACATTTTTCATGTGCTGTCCTGCCACCTTGTTCACCCCCTATTCTTGCGTAGCTTTCCCACTGAGTCATCCTCACCTGCACAGTTAATCCAAACCCCGGAGACAGACCCCTTCCACGTTTCTCCTCCATGTCCCTCTGTGCCAAGTCCTCACACCTACCCACTGCCCCATTGGTAGACATCGGTCTGCCCACCCCCTGTGTGAGTTCCTCCGAGACAGGCAGCCTCTTATTGTAATGTCTTTAGCACCAGCCACAGGGTAGGGTCCTTAGTGGGGGAGGAGGGGGGAGTCTGTCGAACCCAGAGGTGAAGAAACCGACTTTGATATTTGTAAGATGGTAACCACACGTGGAAGGGTTCTACTGACCCCCCTCCCTTGCCAGGGAAGATTTCAGCAGCAGGTTTTGATCAAGAAACAGGACTAACACGGAGACGTCACAAACAAGGTGAAAGATGGGGAGGGCATTAGGGGTTGGAAAAAAGACAAAGGAAACCAAACAGATTACAACTGACACCAAGTACGTTTTCAAACTTCCTGCCCTAACGTTGCCTTTCTGCGCCTGACTCACCTACTTGTCCAAGGTGACCTTGGGGCCAGGCAGGGATTTCTCTGCAGGTAATCTCCCAGGCTTCTGTCCTTTCTGCCTTCTTGTCATCTGCACTGAAACTGGCCTTGTGTTTCCCACCAGTGCCCTGTCCCCACCCTGCACGCTCCGCAATGCAACTCATCCAGGGGGAGTAAACGTAGCCCAGACCTAACATGTATCTAAATTCACTCATTACTGGAAAAGCTATTGGTGTTGATGTGTAGGGGCATCCATTTTAATTATGGAAAGGGACCTCCTTATCAATTATTTAGAGCCCACAGAAAATAATACTCTGAAAATAAGAGAGAAAAATTAGCTCTGTCTTTTGTCTCCAATTTGACATGGGGGCTGTTATAGTGCATGTATACCACACCCCCCCCCACACACACACACAGAGGCAGAAACACACAAACACTGAGGTCCACCCACCATTTTGATTCTATTCTCCAGATTCTAAGAATGCTGTGTTTTGAAAAGGGATAAAACAGCAGAAATTTAAATATTGGGTGTTTGAGAAAAGCCATTGGAAAAAGAATTGTCATGAGCTGACATAATGGATTTCAAAGAATATTTAGTTGGAGTAACTGATACCCCTCTGAACTCAAATCAGTCTGCAGAGCTAGTCAAAACAAAGTGAAAGATTAGAGATAATTATCCAAATCATTTAGGGTAAAAATACCTTCTGAAGCATCCCAGTAATTGAGATAAGAAGGTTTCCCTGGGCATTCATCCTCCAAAGTTGCTTATTTAAAAAGTGTTCTCACACTTTGCACATGTAATAGTCATTTTATCTTATGAATGTTTTAGGTTCAATGTATCCATGCTGGATTCTGAAAATTGTAGGAAAATGCAGGCAATTTTTAAATCTTAAAAAAAATTGGGGTTTGAGACCTTAGTGAGTTCTTATAATTTTCAAGGCATGGTACCCAGCTTATGAAAAGGCTAAGTCAGGCCCTGCTTAGTCTCATGGTTCATCTTTTGATGTCTTACCTTTTTCATGTTTTGTCATTTTTTTGTTTTTTTTAAATCTTGGTGTCCTATGTGTTTACAAAAAATAAAAATAACTTGGAGCCATATAAACTAAAAAAAAAAGGCTTTGGTGGCAGCACTATGGGTCATTTTTTTTTTTTTTTTTTACTCTCACTACTTTTCCACATCTTAGACATTATCATAACTTTTGAATGGATTCAAAACATATTTATCTTTAAGTTTTTGCAAATGACCATGTGATACCGTAAAAAGTGAAAGCCTCCCCCACTCCAGCATTCTTTTCTCAGCAGTAACCTGAGCAAATCCTTTCAGCCTTTGGTAATGTGCCCATATAAGGTACACCTGCAAGCATGTTTTTTTAATGGGGTGTCATATACATATGATTTTGCAACTAGATTGTTTTACTTAATAATGCATTGTGGACATCTTTCCATGTCAGTAGTTATCAATCTCTCTCCCATTCTTTTGATGGTTGCCTTTCATTCCATAGTATGAATGATTTTATTTTATGTGACCGATCTCTACACGATGGACATATGGTTATTCCAGGGTTTCCTTTCTTACAGCCACTGCTGTGATGAACAAGCAGGTACATGTAGCTTTGGACATTTATGCTAGTATTCCTAAAATGTCTTTTAAAAAAAATTTGAGGTGAAATTCACATGACATTTAATTAACTCTTTTAATGTGTACAATTCACTGTGGCGTTGAGTGTATTCGCAATGTGGTGAAACCACCACCTCTCTAGTTTTGGAACTTTTTCATCCCCCCAGAAAGACACTCCGAACCCACTAAGTAATCACTGATAATTCTCCCCTCCCCCTGCCCCTGACAACCACCCATCTCTCTTCTGTCTCTATGGATTTACCTTGTCTGGACATTTCCTATAAATAGAATCATACAATATGAGACCTTTTGCTTGACTTCTTTCACTTAGCAGAATGTTTTGGAGGTTCATCTGGGTTGTCGGATGTATGGATACTTCCTTCCTTTTAATCAGCTGGATAATATTCCATTGTGAGCACAGACCACAATTTGTTTATCCATTCATCCACTGAAGGACAAAAACCCCATCGCAGAGGGAACAGCTGGGAAGAACCAGGGATTCAGGGGAGCCTCAGACATTGGCACTGGTCTCAGATGTTGTGTCTCTTTCTTGAAGGAGCCTAGGCTGTCTTTCAACAGATCCCGGAGAACTTGTGTCCAAGAACTTTTGTTAGTTTTGTTTTTTGTTCTTCTCTTTTATCCAAGAGTAAGATAAAAGAATCATTGGCCTGCAAGTGCCTTATCATGGTGGGGTTCTCAAATTGGAAAGAATGTTAGGAAAGTAACAGGCTGGATCAACTTTTTATTATGCACGCTAGGAAAGAACCCTACAAGGGATTCCCGCTTCTCCTAGACCAGGCCCTCAGGGGCTGGAAAAGAGGGCACTGATAATAGCCTCTTACACTCCAGCCAGGGTTGTGTGGGGTTGGTGGCGGGGAGGGGGGTGACTTCCTACAATCCAACAAAATATATTTATCTAGGGTCAGTATTTCTCCTGAACACTACAAATGGAAGTTGTAGTCCTCTCTCCTTCTCACTTCATTTTTTCGCTGGTCCCTTAAATCTTAAAAAAAAAAAAAAATCTTTTTTATTCTTTATTTTTGAGAGAGAGAGAGAATGAGAGCAGGGGAGGAACAGAAAGAGAGGGAGACAGAATCCAAGCAGGATCCAGGTCCCAAGCTGTAGGCACAGAGTCTGACGCAGGGTTTGAAGTCATGAACCGAGAGATCGTGACCTGAGCCGAAGCCGAACGCTTAACTGACTGAGCTACCCAGGCGCCCCTAAATCTTTTTAAAAAGCTTATTTTATGCCAGGCACAGAGGATGTAAAGAAGGTAAGGAATGGCCCCTGCTGTCGTGTCACGGTAGGGACGATGGACACGGAAAGAAAGAGTGTCGTCCCTCTGGGGCCAAGAGGACAGAGCAAGGATGAGCAGGCACCAGCTCACCCAGATGAAAATGGGAGTATCCACTTGCTTGTCTGGATGCCCATTTGACTGACATCAGGTGCACAAAGGTGCAGAGGAATAATGGGGTTGTTTGCTTCGCCCGGCAGGAGTCAGCGCTGTGAAGTTTCCACTGACCTGGGTTCAAATTTGGCTCTGCTCCCCAGCTGCATAACCTGGGGCGAGGGCCTTACCGTTAGAAAGGCTTCACTTCCTGCGAAAAATGAGGAACAGGCCAGCTGTCTTCTGCCAAGTGTAGATGTCTATAAGCACATGGCACATAATACTTGGTGAATAACATTCATCCTTTTCCTAGTTCCACCTTGATCCGTCTTCCCCATAGCTTTTGAGCTAACAGCTTCCCCCTCTCTCACTGTCCTAGTCCCAGTTCATCAAAGACAATGGTGCCCCAGGAAATGTCTCTGGAGAGCTCCGGGCTGGCCCTTACTCCTCTCCTACTTTGCAGAAAACTTGGTGTCTTTCAAGTTAGAACTGGCGTTCAACGCTCATTTTATTCCGCTCCCCGCAAACGTCTTCTAAAGGCAAAGCCTCTCACCTCCAGCCAGAGCTCCCTGGAGACCCGCAGCGCCTGAGAAATCACCCAAACCTGGCCTCCCACAAGAGGGTCGTCCTCTCCTGACAAATCGAGCCCGAAGCTGTTAAGATCTTTTCTGTTAGAACTTTTTAACGGCGTCATAAATCTTTTATTAACATTTGGTATTATACTAATTAAAACTGTTCTCTGTATGTATTATTAATTTCCTTAGCACTTCTTGCTGGGGTGACGTTTTTAGCCAGCTAAGCAGAATGTAGCACAGTAAATAAGAAGAAACTCATTTCCAGACAATTAGCCTTGCAGAAAAATAAGTTGGTTAATGGAAGGCATGATGATTACAAATTTTACCTAAATAAACAGGGTATCTTAATGGTAACTCTTCAAGCTAAGTAAACAGATTGGGGTGGTAATGTCCTAAGCAATACTTAAATGTAACAGTTTAATAAATTGGTAAATTACTCATTTCATCTTAGAACAAAATGGTAATACTGTAGTAATAACCTAGTATATATTCCGTAAATATGAAGCATTATCACTTTAGCTCTGTAGAAATCACCACAGTGATATGTCAGCATTGATCTAAAACTGCAGCATTTTATCTCAAGTTTATTACCCATTTTTGAGAATCGCTGAGATTTTCAGAGCATAATGGCAATAAAAGAAGAATTTAAAAAGCGCTTTAATGTGCATAAGTTAATCAGAGGTATCCTCGGGGGGAAAAGGAAATTTGGTAAAACATGAATTATAAGCATCATTTAAACTTACTTTGGACACTAGAGATAATAAATGGCACCATAATTTAGAAATAGCTTTTAACATCAATGACGGTAAGTACCACTTTACTGTTCATAAGAATTGCAGAGCAATGGTGCTGAGGCCAATTTTATTAGCCATTTTTTTCTTTATAAAAGCAATCCAGCCCTTTCCACAACTGAGGAGACAGGAACAAGAGTTACGTGCTAATATGCAAAATGCATTTAAGTTTTTTGAAATAGAGAGTAATAAATTGTGCCAAAAGATAGAGTCTGGAGACAAATGAATGATCATTTAAAAAGGATAAGGCGCTCTCAGAGTTTACATATTTGGGGAAACTTGATAAAAAAAAAAAAGCCAACAAATTGTTCATACATTTTCCCATTTGCCAAAGCATGTGGTGTGCTTTCAGATCCACGAGATGAAGCCATAAATCCCAGCGATTGGGAGATGCTGCAACAGAAATATATTTTTGTAAATTGTTGCCATTGACAAATCATTTTTAAACCATATAAAGTGCAGGTTCAACTTTCTCTTCATGGTGCCCTTCCTGCAGAGAAGCCTCAGACTCTGACCTCTGCTTACCAAGCACAGCCCGACAGGGTGGGGCTGCCGGCTGCCATTCAGCTCAAGCCGAGCAGCTCAAGCTGTGGGTGGGAAGGTCGCCAGGACTCACTGAACCACCTACTAAGTGCCCGGTGTCCTGAGCCTTATGGGGCCCAGGAGAAGCTTGTCTGGGACGGTGCATGGCAAGGTGGGCAAAACCTGGCTGACGTGGAAGAAACAAATCCAAGACGTCAGCCCAGACTTTGACCTTCAGGACTTAGTAACTCCAGGCTGAAGGTCTTCTGCTTGTCACCTGATGAATTTGAGGAAAAAACAAAACAATCCACCTTGCTTGATCTTTAATTCTTGGATGCCATATCGAGGAACACAGATGCCCTCTCCCCTGCTTTTGAACAGGAAGTTATAAAGGGGCTTAGGGTCTTCCTCAGAAGCAGCTCCTTCTGGAGTAGGTGGGGGTAGACTTCAATAATGCAGCGGGGAAGGAGGCAAAGAGAGGGGAGAGGAGAAGATGAAGGCAATGAGGGCAGCTCCCAGCAAGGCTCTTTGCTGTGTAGTTGCAGGCAGAGAGCAGGCCTGCAGGCCTTTTGTCCACCCCAACCCCAGCTTATCTATTTATGTTCATCTTACCTCCAGACGCTTCATCACTGTCTGCTCACAATCTATCACTGACACTCCCTCCCTCAGAGAGAGCCCAGGAAATAGCAAGTTTGCCTGGCCGCTTTGTGGGAAAAGCCACGAGGCTTTTCATGTTTCGTGTGAAAACTACACCTTCCATAACCATGGCTGTCCCATCTCCATAGAGCATTCCAACTTTGGCGGAAGACTTCGGCTCCTGAAACAGAGTAGAGCATCCTGGGCTAGTAGATAGAGAACCGCTGTAGTCAGAGAGCTATGTGACCTTGGACAAATGCATGTTAAAGTCACTGAGCCTTAGTTTTCTCATCTGTAAAATGGGGTTTCAAAACTGTTTTATAAGATTATTGTGAGGATCAAGTAAGAAAATACATGTGATGTATTGAGCAGGGTGCTTAACACACGGTAGGCACTCAGCACATATTGGGTTTCTCCCCTCTGTGGAGGCTGAACGTCTGGATTCCACTCCACCTTCTGTTGGACATTGGTAAGTTATTCGACACCCCCGAACTCAAATTTCTTGTCGTCAAAATGGGATCTACTTTCTAGGTTTGTTTTAACAGTTAAATGAGATCACTTGTGTAAAATGCTTAGTCCACAGCCTGGCCCACAGTAGATGTTCTGGAAATGCTACTTAACTGTTGTTATTTAATAAACATGGAGTGAGCAGTCACAGTGTGCCCAACATCAGCAACCCAAGTAAACAGAAACCCCAGAATACAGCAGAGAAGCTGGTTACTCTTACTTAGAATAATCTAGATTTTCAACCATCTAGAAGATTCTGCATTGGGGAGATATTGCACAGACTGGGTGAGTCAGGGCTCTAAACTCTGACATAACTGGGTTTGAATTCTAGCTCCATCACTTAATGTCTGACCCTGAGCAAGCGACTTGTCTTTGAGTTTGCTTTCTCTCTGGGAGGAGAGCAAGAATAATTTATCTTGTGAAAATTTATCTACCACTGATAATAAGTATAGTAAATGTACCACAGTGCCTATTGTGCATCAGGCTCCTGGTGAAATGCTCGATGGATTGTGTCACTTAATCCTCAAACAACCTTTCGAGGAAGATCTATCCTTACAAAGTACAGACTAACTAGGACACTGAAGCTCAGAGAGGCAAGGTTACTTGTCCAAGGCCACACAGCTGGTGAGTGGTAAAACTGGGACTTTAACCCAGTCCAGTTAAAGCTCCGTACATGCTGTGGGCACTTTGGTAGATTCGGTACAGGCACACGTGTGGTTTGTCTCCTGCACATGCTACCTCTCTTCCTTGACCAGAAGTCCTCAGGGTCTAGCAGCTGAGGGCTACATCATGGCTCATTAGCACCCATGGGGGGTTCATTAGAAACTGTTAGTTAGCCTGGGCTTGGGGAGAGGGCAGTGGAAGATGCCTGAATCCCTTAGGGATTCCCTAAGGTGGAAGGGTCTTCCCTTCAGTGCCTTTCAACCACCTTTAGGTGGCTCAAAACAGCAATAACAGTTTACAGTCCTCTTGCAAACACAACCCAGAATATTCTGGTTTGTATCTGAAGTTGTTTAGGGATGATGATTTTCAAAGCGGTCAGAATTCCCTCTGGCAGTCATGAAGACATTGGCTTTAATAACAAGGAGGTTTGAGGGACGTTTTTGGGTAAAAGCCAATGAGCTGGACTCAGTCCATAAGGGTTAAAGTCCTGGCATCATAGGACTTAGGGATGCCGTGTTACTCCACACAGTCTCAGTTTCCTCATCTGTAAAATGGGGATTACAGTAGTACCTATCTCCTAGGGTCCTTATAAAGAAGTGCCTTCTGGAGGTAGATGGGGATAGACTCCAGAGACTGTGCAGATGTTCCATCAGATGGAAGCTGCTAGGCCCTCTCAGCCTGGGCTTGGGATCCACCATGGGAGAGTACAGGTGGCTATAGTTCTGAGGGGACTCCAGGAGTTGGGGACTAGGTGTAGGGCCCCATCCCTGCTCAGAGTGTCCCCAGCCGCCCCCTCCGACAATGAACTTGAAACTATAGTCATTAATAAAGGCGACCCCTCCCAGAGCCCTCTCCCTGATTCTTCCTGGAGTTGGGTTTCCTCTCTGCTCTCCCTACCCACTGCCCCCCCCCCCAGTCCCATTACTTCCTAGGAACAAAAGTGTGCCAGCTGTGGCAACCGAGACAGCATATGCGAACGCGCGCTGTTTAGCACACTGGATATTCGAGGGTGCCCCTCTGAGCCCACACCTCCTTCTCCAGCCCCAGGGGCTCAGCGGGTCCTGTCTATTAGTACCCAGGAAGGCAGACCTTAGCGAGAGGATTGGGTCTTTTCCTGGAGCACTCCGTATTTTCCTGCAGGCTGCATCTCTGCTAGGAGGAAGGAGTGAATTGTTCCTGGGTTGGGGATGAAGGAGGCAAAGAACGCTCGGCTGGCGGTTGCAGGTTCCGGGCCTTCCGGAGTTTCAGCGCGTCGTGGATAAATCCATCGATCAAGAAGGCTTGATAGCGAAGCCAATATATTCCAGGTAGCGGGCCAGAGCTGGGGCCGGCTTCTTTAACATCAGGGGAGTCTGGGTCAGCACAAGTCTCTCTAATGACCCCGTGGCGGGTTGAAATGCCATGTGTGGCCAGTGGTGAGATACAGCCAGTCCCGCAGGCGGCCAGGCGTTTCAGTCCAGAGCCGAGTTTCAGCGCGAGGTGAACCTGGGCGAGTCTCCTGACTTTTCTGCTCCCCAATTTCCTTATTTGTAGGATGGGAACACAGGATTGTTCTGGGGGCTCAATGAATGGGTTGTTGGAAGGTGTAAAAATCTCCGATCAAATATTCTGTTCAAACACGTTTTTTTCTTCTTCCACCCCACCTCCTCTCCACACCAACTGGGAGCATATCAGAGGGGTCTAATAACTAACTCATTAATTGGCAGCCGGTCTGACACTTAAGAGAATAACTTTATTGGATCATTTCAACTAAAGTGAGCATCAGATATGGCCACTGATCTCAAGGTAACACGAGGATACTGACGCGTCTAACCCAATCAAGCCAGGCCCCAATTCGGGAATGACTTCTCTAACAACGACTCCACCTTTAGTGATGGCAGGAGGAATGGCCTCACTGGGGGACACTACCCTTTCTTCTCAAAGGGCAACACCTCCGATTAAACACCTACATTTTTTAGGAGGCGTTTAATTAGATTTCTGACCTATAAATATATTTTAAAATGTTTTTATTCTCATAATAAGCTGATAATCAGCTGTACCATAAGCCACGGGTTTTTATTTCCCCTGGAAGAGTCCTTAATGACTAGATAGCCCTAATTTTACACATGCGGAAACCAAAGCGCCGAGACGCAAAGCCACTCGCTCAGGGCCACACAGAAAGGGAGTGGCGGAGCTGAGTGAAGAACTTCATCCAGCTACCCGTTGGGTGGCATGGGGGAAGGCACCGATCACTGTCGAAATTCCGCGAGGAATTTGCCAGTTTCTGACCCACAAGAAATTGTGCGACTGGGAGGGCATCGCTGAGAGGAGATGCTCAAACCGAGTGTATGCTTGGAAATGTGCGGCCACGCCGCTACCGGCGGGTTTCGCATTAGGAAACCCGCCTTGGGTGTTAGGAAACCTTCACTACAGAGTGCAGGCGCCTGCACCACGCCGCCGCTCTGCGTTTCAGTTGCGGAGGCCGAGGTTGAGATTCCGGCCAAGGTTCCCAGGAACCTTCAGTGCGGTAGCAACCTAGGCCGGATCTGGGGTCTAGCGGTCTCGGCGGAAGATCGGAGGCCCTGTTCTGAGGCCCCTAACCCGGAGCGCCTCGCCAGACCGCGGCACAACAGACGCTCGCCGCCCGCTGCAGCACCGGCCTCGGCCGCCGAAAAGGCGCAGCTGGCGGTCGGCCCGGCCTGCACAAGGCCGCGTTCTTCGGCCGCAGGTTTTCGAGAAGCGCCGCAGGCCCCGGCAGGCCACGAAAAGTTGCCCGGCCCAGGGGCGCAGTGGGGCCTCCGGGGTCTCACCGCGTAGCTGGGAGCGGCCGAAGCTAAGTCTTTCCGCTCCTGCTGGGAGGGCAAATATGCACAAGCCTGGGGAGGCAAGAGGCGCTGGGCGCCCTTGGAACGCGCCCAGTCCAGCCCGGGCGGGAAGGTCCTTTTAGCTCCACTGATAACTCCCGGCCTCGTGTCCGGGTGGCTGCAGGTGTCCCGTAGGCCGCCTCCCCAGCCTTCACTAGGCTAAGTCTCCCTTTCCTCTCAAGTATTAGAGTGCTTGGTTTGGGGAAAAGAGATCGAGGGGTCCGCAGCAGCCGCGCGCCCCAGAACTAATTTCTGAACTTCTTTGAGGCTTCGTTTTTCCAACGGCAAAGTGATGCGGGGCATCCACACCCCGCAGAAATGTGTGGGTCATGGTAAACCACACTGCATGCAAAGCTTGCTGTCCCTGGCCGGTGCTGTACAGGTTTTTGCTGAAGGGGAATCGTTTCCACTTGAGGGACGCGAGAGGGTAGCCCCAGAGCTAGTGTCTGTCTGTTCTTGTGACCGGCCGTGTCCCCCCAGACTCTACTGGCTTTGGGGCCTCCCGGGGATAGTTGAGCACAGCCTAACTCCTAGCCTCTGGACCGTCAGCCTCGCCCTTCTTGGCTTGGGGCGCAGGCATCCCTGCCTGCGCGTGTGCCCCCCGAAACCAGAGCACGAGGAGAGCGCGCGCGCGCGCGCGCGCGGTAACAGTCTGCGCAGGCCGACAAGCTGCCTCGTGCCTCCCAGTGCGGCATCTGTAAAATGGGTGTGGCTTTAGAGATACTTGAACCGAGCACGGGGAAGGGCAGCGAGTCCAAGTCGTCAGCCTTCACGCAGAGGCCTGCTGCTTCTCGTCCTTAATTCCCTCCGCGGTGGGGCTGGACATCCACACGCACCCGCTGCCTTTGGAGCCTCTGTTGCTTCCTTGGGCACAGGTGGGTCTTAGATTTGGGAGCAGATCGCCAAGGAACCGTTCATGTGGGCTTCTCAGCCTACTCCAGATTCTCTTTCCCCTACACTCAACCTTAAGGGCGCCTGACTGATCTGGATATGTGTGCGCCCAGACTGCCCGGGAGGGCCGTGAGGAGTGGGAGCTCTTAACAGGGCATCAAGGGGCTCCAGTCCCGCAGCCACAGTGGAAATAACCTCCAGGCTTTGCACGTCCGCAGGAGGGGGTTAGGCACTAAACACCCTTGCCAGCTTAGCAATCTATCCTTCCCTTTGGGGGCGCCCACACTGCTCTGGGTGGGCGTGAGTGAGCCACAGTCCCCAACCAGCCCCACACCAGTGGGCTCAGCACCCTAACTCAGAGGGACTCCTAGTCAATCTCTGGCTGGGGAAGGTTTGGCTGGAGGCAAGCGCTCAGAGAGGACGCAAGCCCCAGAAGCACCCGGAGAGGAAAAAACTGATGTCCCTGAGAGCCGAAGCAAGACTAGGTGCCCATCCCTGGGGCTTGTCTGAACGCTGACCCCAGGTGAGCCTCTGGGTCAGAGACCTTTTGCTCAAATCAAGGCAGCAGAGGGAAAGAAAAAGACGTGTGTGTGTGCCCCGAAAAGGCCCAAGATTCAAGGGTTAGCCTGGCAAAACAAAAATACTTTAGAGAAACAAAACCACTAAGCCTTATTATAAAGAAAAAGATTAAAAGTGAGGGAAACCGGAAGGCGACGCCAGTCTCTGAGGAAGGGGCCGCTTGGCCGGCAGAGGCAAAGAAGGTCGTTCTTAGATGCTCAAGTCCCCGGGCGGATAGCCCACATTCCCATCCCGATGGGGCGTCCATCATGCTTTTTAGCGGAGAAAAATCTTAGAAGCATTTCAGGGAAACACCAAGGGAAGGGACCTGAAGGTCTGAGTCCCTCTAGTCTCTCTCTGGGGGTGTCTGTAAGTCACCAGCGACCCGGATTCCGGGCAAGGCTTGGAGGTGGAGGCGAAGGCAGCAATGATGGGAGCCGAAGAGGTGTTTCTCAGACTACCCGCACCCCTTTCTCGAGCCCCGCCAGTGTACAGAATCCCGCAGCCCGCGTCCTGCGAAGGCGCCCAAACACGCGAGCCCCGCGGGGCGGCGCTTGGTCCGGAGGGAAGCGGCGTGATGAAGCGGGTGAGGCTGTCACAGCGCCCGAGGGACAGCCCCAGAACTGGTTAGCCTCAGGAAGCTAATGGGAGCTCGGCCAGGAGGAGGGCACGAAGGAGACGAGGAGCCAGTGACCGAGAGAAAGACAGAAGCAAAGAGATTC
This sequence comes from Panthera onca, assembly GCF_046562875.1. NCBI lineage: Eukaryota > Metazoa > Chordata > Mammalia > Carnivora > Felidae > Panthera > Panthera onca. Next base: position 61,426,169 of record NC_138339.1, on the reverse strand, counting down.
TGAGACCAGAAGGAGAAAGCAAAAAGGACAAGAAGAGGGAAGGAGGAAGACAGGTGAAAAAGAAATCGGGGGGGGGGGGGGGGTGGAGAGAGAGGATGGACGGGAGAGTCTGAAATGGAGGGGGGGGGGGAAGAGACGACAAAGAAAGAGTTGGAAAAACTAAAAGCAACAGTAAACGAATTATACAGGGAAGCAAAAAACTGTAAAGGAAAAGCAAAAGTCCTAGGAACACAGAGACCAAGAGTAATGAATAGAATAGAAAATAGAGAACATCGTAGAGAAAGAAGTGGAGAGGCCAGACATAAGAAAAAATTTAAAAGACCTAATAAAAGGGAGGAACAAAAATCAGGGAGCAAGAGGAAATGTTCACGAACGCTTCGACCGTGTGTCTTGTTGGAAGGGACCACCTAACGCCCAGCGCGTGATCCAGAAATTCCCAGCTTCCGACCGGAGGTAAAGCTGGGTGAACTGGGCCTGGCTGCTTTCACACCTGGGCTTGGTGTTCCCGGCGTTCTGGGCGCCCCGCCCCTCTCGTGTGCAGTGACGCCGCCCGGGTGCGGTGACGTCACATGACGCCACGCTCCACCTGTGGTCCCACGCAACCCAAAAGGGTGCAGGTGTTCTGAATTTGTGGCCCGCACTTACTCCTCAGACGCCGAGCGTTTGGAGACCAGGAAGCGTGCCGATTCTGTGCCCACGGCCCGCCCACAGTGCGCCCAGATCCCCCATAGCCAGTCCTTCCGTCCGCCCAAGACCCGAGGCCTCACTGGAAAAAGAGGACAGTGGGCACGGGGGTGCGGGCTTCGAGTTCTTAGAAGTTCAAGGTCGCGGGGCCTCTCACCTCCTAGGTGGGCCCGGCTACTGACGACCTGTTGGCCCACCCGGGGCCTGTGATCCCCAACCCTGCCTGGCACAGGCCTGCGACCTCTGGGCCTAGAGTGCCCTTCCCACGTCCGCCTTACACCGCCGGCACCCAAACTGCCGGCGGCCGGCACGCACTGACCTGCACCGCGGATCCTCCGCGGGGCCCGGGGCCGGGGTCGGAGCTGAGGCGAAAACCGACGAAGCTTGGAGATGTGGATGCGCCCCGGTACACTGCGGCTCGGCCTCCACCGCCGAAAGGGTGGGGCGCAGGGCCGGCCTCGCCGAGCATTATTGGAACGAAAACGAAATAAAAGCGGCGTTAAGTGAAATAGCTAACTTTTTTATTAAATAAAACGACTTAAATAAAAGGAACGGAAAAGGAGAGGAGTGGACCCAGCCTAAACGCAGGGTGCCCCAGCCCTGGCGCTCCCCCCCAGCCACCTGGTCGGCCGCCCCTCCTCTAGCGGCCCCCGCGGGGGAAGCAGGTGGCCGGTTTCTAAAGAAAAAAGCCAAAACTTTTATTATTTACACGTTTGGGCAAAAGTACAAAGTATAATACAGGCGCCCGGCCCGGGGGGGTGCGGGCGAGGGGCGGAGAAACGTAAGGCGCTTTCTTTGTCAGGCCCGGGCCTGGGGCGGGACTGGGCGCGGGGCGGGGGCTCGGATTGTGCAGCCGCGCGGAGCCCGGGCCCAGCCCCCCTCCGCGGCCGGCGGGGATGCGGCCGCGCCCCGGGGCCTACTGGAGCTCGGAGGCCCCTGTCCCTCTCGGCCTCGGGTCCCCCCAGCCCGGCTGGGGGCCCGGGGCGCCCCGCCGGGTGGGGGCGGCGATCCTTGGCGATCCTTGGCGATCCGTGGCTCACACCAGAGAAGTGACAGCGGGGACCTTGGAGCTGTCCTCCTCCCAGGGCTGCAGATTCTGCAGAGCAAACAGCGACGAGTTGTGCAGACAGAGAGGGTCGGGCTGGATGGAGTCGTTGAGGCTCTTTTGGAAGGCGTCGTGTTGCAGCTGCAGCATGAGCCGGCTCGCCTGCTGCCGCTCCGCCTCCCGCTCCTCCGCCGTCTGCCGCCTGCACCGGGGGAGGGAGAGGGACAGCACCGTCATGCACCCGGCACTGCGGGGCCGCCGGCGGGGCCCCAGCCCTCCCGGGAGCGGAGGCCAGCCGGGAGCCTCGAGGCGCAGGACCCGTCTGCACCCCTGCTGGCGCTGTGCGCCCGAGGCCCGCGCGTCCGGGGAGTGGGTTGGCATCGTTTATTTTTGTTGTGTGCCGGGCGGTCGTGGGGAAGGGACTCCGCCCGCCGCCCACCTGCACGTCCGCGTATTGTGGCTTCGCCAACAACAAAGATGTTTCTTTTGCGGGACAACAAGGGCAGGGCATGCGTGTAACTGACTCAGCCCTGCGGGCAGTCGGGACGCTAGGGTTCGCGGGTGGGAGGGCTGGCTCTGCACTGCCCGCGCGGTGTCCCTGGGCCAGGTCAGCCTCATCCAGTTCTCCCAGGCCCTTCTCGCACCTCTCTTCCTAAACGCGATCGCTTCGCCGTTCACGGGTTGTATGGAAATAGGGATCGGATAAAAACGGGGCTGGAGTCAGGATGGGGAGCCACAGGGGGAACACGGAGCCCGCGCGGACTGTCGGAGATCCGAGAGGGCTGGTGGGAGGGAGAAGGAAAGTGCGAGAGACCCAAGGGTGGGGGGGGGGGGGTGGGGTGGATGCTGGTGAAGGTGCAGGTGAGAGGAAACTGAGCGGCCCCAGAAGCGGAAGAAAACACGGAGAGTTGGAGAGGCGCACGAGAGCGATACAGGGATGGGAATGGAGGAGAAGCCGAGGCGCGAGAGAGTGGGGAGAGAAACAGGCCGGCGGGAAGGAGACAAGGGAGATAAAATTTGGGAAGGAGTGGGAAGGCGCAGCCCTGGGAGGGCGGGTAGCCGGTAGCCCAGAATGGGGAGAGCGCAAGGCTGCGGCGCGGGGCAAGGTGAAGGGCGGGTGCAAGACGGGCTGAGCCGGGCCTCTCTCACCGCCATTTGGTCCTCCGGTTTTGGAACCAGGTCTTGACCTGCGCGTCCGTCATTTTGAGGGACTTGGCGAGCGCCGCCCTCTCGGCGGAGGCCAGGTACTTCTGGCGGTGGAAGCGCTTTTCCAGCTCGCAGATCTGCACCCGAGAAAAGGACGTGCGCGGCTTCTTACGCTTGGGCGGTGTCCTGTTCTGGTAAGGGTGGCCGATGCGCCGGGTCACGGTGAAGGGCGTGAGCGCCGCCGCCGCTGCGGAGACACACGAGGCCCCCTTAAGCCCAGCCCGGCTCGACTGCCTTTCAGGCCCCACGCGGACCCCGTGCCGCCCGGTTGGGCGCAGGGTGCTCCGCTATTTCGTTGGTCCCCCGCGTCCCCAGCGGCACCAAGCCGGTTGGGAGATACTCCCCTCTTCCCCTGGGCGTAGGCTTATTTCCCCGAAACTCCCTGATTTTCCTCCCCCTACGGTAGCCCGGGGCCCCGGGCACTAAGGCCTCCGTCGCGCTTGGGCCTCCGGAATCGTTTCCCGGAGTGGAGCACCTAGGGCGCGGCGCCTCTGGCCCCGGGAGGGCCAAGGCCCGGCGCTTGTTCGCTCGCCCTGCTCACCTGTGAAGCGGTCTTTCACGAAGCGGCGGCTGCTCTCCATCCAGGGAAAATTGAGGCCGCCCAGGCTGGAGACCGTGGGCACGGAGGGCATGGCGGGCAGCGCGCTAGGCAGAGGCGGTGGCACGGCCCCGGGCAGCGGCCTGTGCGCTGGCACTCGGATCACTCCGGCGGGCGCCAGGCTCAGGTTGACACTGTAAGATCCCGGGTCCTCGAAGGGCGCGCCGAGGCCGGCAAAGGAGGCGGGCAGAGACGGGTATGTGGCGCCCGGACGGCCCCCGGGGGGCCCTCCCAGGTAGCTGGCGCCGTCGGGGCCCCGCGGGGCCGGTGCGCTGTCCTGGTCCGGGCTGTTGAGGATCTGGTCGATGCCGAAGCTGATGGGCTCGTGCGGGTGCGGGGTCTGCGCACTGGCGGGCGCCTCCATCCTGGGCGGGCGGAAGGGCTGGGCTGGGCTGGGCGGGGAGGCGGCTGGGTCCCTGTTACGGCGCGGCCATGGAGCGCCCGGCGCCTCTCGTTGCACTGAAACTTTGCCAAGAGTGCGCGGGCCCGACAGGCTCTGTGTCATCTTTCTTGAACCGAACCTGGAGTTTCCGCTGCTAATTCCTCTCCCGCCGCAGCCATTGGCTGCGATCAACAAGCCTCTCTCCTCCCATTGGCTCCCGGCTTTCAATAAAGGCCTAATTCATGGAAATAGGAGCTTAGGGACTGTTCCAAGGTGACATCATTTTAACAAACGAACAATAGGTCAAATTTATTAGCCGGGATAATGGGCGGCGGATATTAGCGCCCGAACCGCAGCCTCCCAAACCCGAAATCTAACGAAGCTGCAATTAGCAGACGCTCCCCGCTCCTCCCGGCCGGGGCCGCTTCCCCGGCCGCAGCGCGGGGCGGGCCAGGGCGCTCTGCCGGTGAGATTGCCTCTTGCTGAGGGGGGTTTCGTTTTCTTCCAAATTTTGTCATCTGGGCAAAAACCAAACCATGCGAATCCTCTCCATTGCAATGGAGTGGCAAGTCCGGAATGACCCTGTGGAATCCGCGGAAGCGTCTTGGACTCTCCACCGCCGCGGCAGCAACGAAAGGAGCGCACTACCCCGCACGAGCTCCGCGCTCCCAGCGCGCCGCGTGAGGGGAGCCCGCCGCGTGTGCCGCGCTCCCGAGGACGCCGACCCGCGTGGGGAGAATTCGCCCCCGCTCGGGCCACTTTGGAGGCAGTCGCCGGCTCCCGCCAGGCGGACCGAGGTGTGACCCCCCGAAGCCCACGCGTGCCTGGCCCAGCTGGTCTAGGGACCCAGGGTCCCCCGGTGGGGAGCGGGGATCCAGCCCCTCGAAATTCGTTGCAGGATGGACGGGACTATGGTCGCGCGTGGGGACCCGCCCGTGGCACGGCAGGTGTGGGGATCGGGGTGCCCGAGAGGCAAGGCGCAGAGGCTGTTCATCTTTTAAGAGCGGGATTTCTTTGGGTAACGGGGGCTGCGAGCCCCTCCCGCTCCCGGCCAGCCTGAGTGTTGAACCGCTCCCTCCCTGCTCCGCTCACGCTCTCAGGGACTGTCAAGGCGGGTCGAGGGGCACCGTGGACAGGACAGGACCGTACGCCGAGAGGTCACCCCCAGCGCCAGCCTCAGCTGTCTCCCCTGGAGGAGACATACAGAATCGTTTTCTACTCGCGAATTCTAAAATCGTTAGGTGCAAACTGACTGCTGCACCCCTGGCCAGGCCCCTCTCGCTCTCCCTGTCTTGCGGACGTGGTGAGAGCTCTGATAGGCGGTTGGCCAGAAGAGTGTTCACATTGGGCCGGTCACTTTCTAGTTCAGTGACCTTGGGCAAGTGACTTCATATCTTTGGGCTTGGTTTTCTCGTTTATAAAATGGGCCACGCGTGCATTGCAGGATTGTCGTAAGTCTTGCGTGAGATATTGAGAGAAGGTAGGTAGGGCTTAGGGCCTGGCACACAGTAGGCACTGAGGGGCTGTGGCTGCCCTCCCACTCCCACCCGCAACGTGATGGTTGACGTATTATTCTGATGGTTCTTGTTTATCTGTTTGCAGTTTTAGGTTATTTGCAGAGGCTCAGTATCTTGAACACAAAAATGTTATTTATTTGTCTATCCGCAGGGTCAGTCTTAGAGGACCAGGAAAGGACCAGCATGTTGGGGGTTCTTCCTAATAATCTACCCCCAGTAGCTCAGAGGTTTCAAGATCTGCAGTCTTAAGGCCTGGGTTCCTGAGTCAGGTCACCGCCCGCTGAGTGACCTTGGGCTAGTCGCTGGCTCTTGCTGGGTGGAGAGAATGAGGCCACTGGAAAGTGAGGCACTGGTGAGGAGGGCAGGGTGCCTGGGGCAGGACAAGCCCTCTTTCCTTGGAAATCCAAGAATCTTCAAATGGAACACTGACTCCATACTGGGGGCCTCCTGCTTCTATTTCAGGCTCTGCCACCAGTGGTTTGGGGACTGTTTGGCCCCTCATTGCCCCTCCTGGAGCCTCATTTTCCTTATTTGTAAAATAGGAAGGGTAATAGCTACCCCCAGGGTGGCCGTGAGAAGTAAATGAGATAAGGTCTGTGGACATGCCTGTGAGGAACTGGATTATATAATAATAACTTTAACGACAACAGTAGGGCTGCTGTAGGTGGAGAACGTAGTGTGTGCCGGGCAGGGGGTGGGCATTTACTTATTTCTCCCAACCACCCTGTGAGGGAAGGCTGTTATTGATCCCATTTTTTACCTGATGAGGGAACTTCAGGTCAGAGAGTTCATGCAGCTCACAGCCCCCCTTCTCCAGGGCTAGGGAGTCACCTCGCCTGCTCCATTTCCCTTCTGGCATCCAAAGCCCAGGGTTCCAGGCCTGTCCTCCCCAATTCCTGGTTTTGTTAAATTGGGATAACAAGGCCCACCCCACACAGGTATGTGGGCATAGAATTAGGGGCGCCTGGGTGGCTCACTGGCTAAGGGTTCGTTCGACTTCGGCTGGGGTCATGATCTCCCCGTTCGTTCGTGGGTTCGAGCCTGTGTTGGGCTCTGTGCTGACAGCTTGGATCCTGGAGCCTGCTTCCGATTCTGTGTCTCCCTCTCTCTCTGCTCTTCCCTGCTTGCACTCTGTCTCAAAAATAAATAAACATTTAAAAAAGTTAAAAAAAAAAAAAAAGAATTAAAGAGAAGTGGGTGATGTGGCCCACACTGCCCCCAGGGCATGGTGACTGGCCCAGTGCTTAAGAACCTTTGTTTGCCAGCTGTGGGCTTGGGGAATTCACCCTTTTTGCACGTCAGTTCCTAATCTAGTAAAGCAAAAGTACCGATGTCATGGGATTCAAAGAGCCCATCCAGGTGAAAACAGTGCAAGGCAGGGGCAGAATTCTGCCTCGCCACCTGGGTCCCAGCTTTCTGAGATGCCTAGTTTCGTGGTCATCCAGCAGTAGGCCACTGATAGCAACCCCCCTCTTTCCCAGTCCAGACAGAGCAGAGAGGTTAGCCAGCTCAGGAAGGGGAGTAAATGGGGCAGATAGCAGTCCCTGGGACAGGGGTTCTCAAAATGTGTGCCTGGACCAGAAGCAGCAGCAGCACCTGGGAATTTGTTAGAATTGCAGATTCTTGGACCCTAGCCCAGACCTCCTGAATCGGAAACTCCAGGGTAGGGCTAGGCAATCTGCTTTAACAAGCCCTCCAGGTGATTCTGATGCATACTCACATTCGGAAGCCAGTGCCCAGAATATTGTCCATTTCATCCAAGTTCTCAAATTCGTTGTAACAATGTTGTGGGAAGATTCTTCCATAATTGGAAACTCTCATGTGAATCTGAGCTAACATCCTCTGCTCTCCACTCTCAGTGTTTCTCAGTTGTGTCTTCTCTTATCATATTTGCCAAAGGTTTGTCTATTTTACTGGTCTTAAGGAGAAGCCTTTTATTTCCTTATCTTCTTTTTTATGTCATGTCTTTGAGGAATGTTTTGATTTATTTTCATTAACTTTTTCTTCTTTGTTGAGGTGAAAATCTAGTTAATGATTTTTATCAACGTTTCTTGTTTTTTTTTTTTAAGAAATATATAAAAGGTCATAAATTTACCTCTAAGCACCTTTTGCCCAAATATGTTTTGATGCGTAATTGGTGTTCCTGAGATTATAAATTTATGCTGTCCCTTCTTGCCTGCTATGAGTTGAACAATGACAGACACATATGCACATGCCCAAGAAGAGAGATTAGACGATGAAAATTCTAAGAACTGGGGTTGTGGGGGCCAGAAAGATTTCTGAGTGCAATGCACTGTCTCTTCTTCCCCTTGGAGAAGTTGGGAGGACCGGTGGACTGGTGGGGGCCTTGCTGGGAGACATCCAGGAGAGAGGGGTGGCTTCAGGGCTGGAGGACAGGATGTTGGGATTCCCAACTGCCCATGTTCAGGAGGCCAAGTTAGTCCAGTCTCGTTTTGCCGCTTATTTCTTGGGTGAATTGGACTCAATTTCCCTATCTATGAAATAGGGGTAGAGATTGAATCAGGGCTCTTAAATATATTTGGGTCAGCGATCCTATTTGAAAGGTTGATGAAAATGTTATGGACTACTTCCATAGACAAAGACACACACACACACAATTTGGCACACATAACCGTGTCACAGGTTGCTTACCTGTCCACCTTCCACTCTTTGTTTGCACACCCGGGTTGGAAGTTTCTGGGGGCCCTTGCAGTTCTCAGGATGGAAGGCTCTAAAGATGCCTGCCCAAACTTATTCGCTCATTCATTCATCTATTCAACACATATGTACTGAGCACCTGTTCAAATTTTCTGGACCGTGTCCCAACTTTGGGGCTCAGTTTGCCCATCTGTTAGTGGGAGTAAGGTAGTTTGAACTCTTTGTTGCTGCCTCCCCATGATGGGAAAGACTAGGGAGGGGCCTTCCTGAGGAAGCCTGCAAGGCCTTCTCGACTCTGCCAGCTGGAGGAAGGCAAAGGCCACCTGGTACTGTGTGGTCTTTGTGCCCCCCAGCACCAGTCACGAGACTCAAAGGACAGTTGGTTGAGGGACATGAATCTCTCGCCCAGGGGTATGCAGCTGAGAAGGCTGGAGTTGGGATTTGAACCCAGGGCTATCTTAACCCCAGAGCCCATGCTTTTCCCTTTACCTCATTCTCCCATTTCTACTCTGGGAGCAGGTAGTAAGGACTGAGGGGGCAGGGAAGATTAGTGGAGGAGCTGGGTGAAGGTGCCCGGAAGCAGAGGCATGAGGACTGGCCATGGTGGGGCTTTCTGTCCCTTCTGCTAGTCGGAGGGCTCCTTCGGGACACAACAGCATTGACAGCATGTTATTCTATGTGTTGGGGCTGGGCCCGCTGGAGGATCCGCATCACAAGTTTGTGGTACTAACCTGAGGAGCACACAGCAAGGTCAGATGAAGGGATGGGAAAAGGGATCCAAGTGCATCTGGGATTGTGCGCATACGCGGGTTCAGCATTCACTTCCCCCAGCTCTGCCCGAAGCTGGTGCCTTTTCCATCTTTGAAAATGCAGGTCAGTTATGGCTCTCTGCCCATCCTCCAAAGTAGCCCCCTCTCCCCTGTCACTCTCTATCCCTGTTTCTTTTTTTTTTTTATTAAAATTTTTTTTTTAATGTTTATTTATTTTTGAGACACAGAGAGACAGAGCATGATCAGGGGAGAGGCAGAGAGAAAGGGAGACACAGAATCCGAAGCAGGCTTCAGGCTCTGAGCTGTCAGCACAAAGCCCGTCACGGGGCTCAAACTCACAAACCGTGAGATCATGACCTGAGCTGAAGTCGGTCGCTCAACGGACTGAGCCACCCAGGCGCCCCATCCCTGTTTATTTTCATCCTTACATTCGTTGCCTTTGAAACCCATCTTATTTATCCTGTTCGCCAGCTCTCTGAAGGCAGGGACTTTGTCTCATACTTTATCTGTGGTAGGCGAATGAATGAGTGAATGAATGATTTCCAGGATCTTTGTGCCGAGTCCCACCGGGGCCCTGGCCTTGAGGCAGGGAGGCTGGCAGCCATATCAAGAAGCTGGCCATGGGGCTGGGGGTTAAGACAGAGGGTGTGAGACAGGAAGGGAGAGGGCTGGGCGGATGCGGAGGGGTGTGTGAGCAGGGACCAGGTGCAGATGGCCGAGTGCAAGGAGAGAGGGACTGGTCAGTGCACACGGGCGCAGGGGAGTGAGATTAGGCACTGAAGGCAGCCACATGTGAGGGCCATCTGGATACCCCCTAAACTGATCCCATGCCCTCGTTTCCCTCCACCACCCATCAGCCATTTTCTCCATTTTGTGTTCTACAACTTTCCTCTCTTCCTGACAGATTTCTCTACTAAATTTGACTTCGTTTCAACACTTTGGTTGGGCAAATTACATTAAGATGGATGTTGCAGGTACCCTTTATGGTTTATTTATCGTGATACTGTTGTATCTCACGCTTATAAATAACTTATGTTATAGCTTTTGTTTGTGGAAATGTAACTTACATATTTTATTACGCTTTCTGTAAACCTCAAAAAGAATCTTGTCAAGGAAGCGCTCTTATCAGCAATCCAAACTATGGGACGTAAAAACCGACACTACCATTATTTTTTAATATGCCAAGGAGGCAGGTTACTCTTGCTGTAGTTTGAAAGGTTTGCTGTCATCGTAAACTTGCACCTCAATAAAACATTAAAAAGTCTCAAGAACGATTTTATAAAGTTCAGGGAGGAGGGTGAATCGGTGGCGGAACCCATGGACACAGCATACAAGGAACCCAGGTGTTGGACTGGCCTTTCTTTGAGAGTGTCCAGCTCCATTTGGGGCTCCTGGAGGGTTCCAGGCCCACCTCCCCATCCACTGGCCCTGAAGTCCGGTGGTGAAGCACCCAGTTTAAGGGATTATAAAGGATAAGAGACATGAGTTCTGGAGTCAGGTTGATCTGATTTTTTATCAAGAGAGAATGTGAATCGGGGAGAGGGAGAGATAGAAGAAGCTTAAGCAGGCTCAATCCCAAGAGTCTGGGTTTGTGATCTGAGCTGAAATCAAGTCGGACACTTAACTGATTTAACAGCCCAGGCGCCCCAGGCTGACCTGATTTTGACCCGGCTTGTCCACTTGTTAGCTATGTGGCCTGGGGGAAGTCATTTAGTCTCAGTTTTCTCATCTCTAAAATGGGGATAATATTACTTACTTGATATTCTAATTGGGAAACATTAATTTAAATGGGGTAGGTATTTGCAATGCTCAGTGGCTGCTCAATAATAAATGTGCTTATAATTAATTTTTGCCTTGAAACTGTTACTTTCTCCCTTTCTACTCACCTTGCTCTCCTCTCCAGGTGCTCTCTCCCACGTCACTGTAAGGAGCTGAGTTCTCCCAGAGGCTACCACCGCCAAACTGCTGGACTGACCTCCATCTAGATAGGGTTTCCATCTGCCAGATTTTTCACTTTCCCAGTTTCTCTCATCCAGACTATCCTATTCCTTGTTCTCATGCCCAGCTCTCTATTGGTGGGTAACTAATCCTCAAGGGTCTCAGCTGATGGCTATATGCCAGGCCTGTTTTGCACGCTGAAAGAGACCTTCAGTACTGCAATCCAGTGGCACTTCTAGGTTGGCAGGGCCAGTGGAAGCGAGTCTGGGCGGCCAAGAGGGCTCTTCTGGGCAGCTGGGATCATCACGTGGCACAGGGACTCATGCGCTCTCATCCCCCCCGCCCCCGCATCCTAGAGAAGCCTGAATGGCAAACACAGAAAAATGGAAACATCTGGAATATAAGCGGGATACAGCTTTCTCAGGGTCAGGTTCTTAAGTCAGTGTGGAAGGCAACCATCGAGCAAAGTCAAAACACCTTCACACCGTTTCTTGCTTGAGTATCAACTGGAGCAGTTGGCTAGATGTAGACCCCGCCCCGATGCCACTGCACCAACGATACTTGTCTGCACGGCGGCCTCCCGGGAGAATGAGGTGAGCCAGCACTGGCCTGCACCTCCCACTGCACCCTCACTCTGACCCGGGAGACCTGCCTGCGCTGTTTATTTCTTCCTGTTGCTGATTGTGAGTTACATACTCCTGTGACCTCGTTCGAGTACATAACAGATCCAACTAGTTCTCCTTTGTGTAGATTCCACAAGTGTGGGTGTGCCCTTGAACGCTTGATTTATCGCCGGCATAAGGTGTCCCTCCAGAGAACTGTTTCCCCAGGAGTCTTCAGGGCAGGCTGTGGGTGGGGGCACAGTTCCCAAACAGCTTCGGTAGTGGGGTGAGTGCGCACTGTAATGTGCCCCGGAAACATGCCAGCTTCCCTACCATCTTTTCTTCCTTAGGGCACAGGATGGAACTTCATTCACCCTCCAAAGAAAATCAAGATTCCTTTCGAGGTTTCAAGGGAGAAACCTGTAGTCACACTTAACCTCTCCAGTAAAGGCTGGTTAAGAGAGCTGTGGCAAGCAGCTTTGAAAATGGCGTCCGTAGATCCCTGCCTCCTGGTATTCAGGCCCTTGGGTAACCCCTCCCCTTGGGTGCGGGCTGGGCCTAGCGATTTCCTTCCAAGGGAATACGGCAAAAGTGATGGGATGCCCCTTCTGAGATGAGGTAAGAGGCTGGACTTCCAGACTGCGGCAATGTCTCTTCGCTCTTCTGCTCGCTCTTGATGAAGCCAAGACGCCATGCTGCGCGCCGCCCTATGAAGAGGCCCATTCGGCAAGGCACTGAGGCTCTCAGATCACCAATCTGTGAGGAGCTGACTCCTCACCATGAGTGAGTGTGGAAGCAGATCCTTCCCCAGTTGAGTCCTGGGATGACCACAGCCCAACAATGTGGATGGCAGTCTGTGAGGGACCCTTAAGCGGAGGATCCAGCTACATACAGATTTCTGACCCCCAGAAACCGTGAGATAACCACTGTTGTTCTAAGCCAATACAGTTTGGGGTAATTTGTTCTGTAGCAACAGAGTTCAGAAACACACATGAAAGTGGATGTACATATTAACTGGCTTCAACTCACCATTCTTTTTTTTTTTTTTTTTTAAAGTATTTATTTTTGTTTATTTGGGAGGGAGGAAGAGAGAGAAGGAGAGAGGTAGGGAGGGGCAGAGGGAGAGAGAGAATCCCAAGCAGGCTCCATGCTGTCAACACAGAGCCCAGTGTGGGGCTGGATCCCACGAACTGTGAGATCATGACCCGAGCGGAAATCAAGAGTTGGGATGCTCAACCGACTGAGCCACCCAGGTGCCCCTCAGCTCATCATTCTTAAATCCAGGTCTTCTTGGAAGAAAGCAGGAATTGCTTTGAGGTGAGAGAGATGGGTTCAGATCTCGCCTGTGTGACCTGTGTAAGCTACGTACCACCTATGAGCCGCGCTTTCCTTATCTGAAGGGGGAGAATAATGCCGTCTGCCTTCACAGGGCTCTTGTGAGGACCAAGGGCGATCACACATGGAAGGGGCATGGCAGATGTTCTGTTAAGTATTTGCTATGTCTGTTCTCAGCCTGTGTGCCGCCTCGAGGCGTGCTGTAAATCTCCACCAAGAGCAGGCTGAGGTTGGCCGTCAGGGCAGGCCTGACAAGTCCTCCTGTGGGAGCGGCTCTCCAAGGCCAAGGCTGATGGTGCCTTCCCTGGCTGGTGTGAAACCACCAGGTGACCTTTGGCAATGCCGCCAAGAAAAGCAAGTGTGCATTGTTATTTTCTTGGGAGCATTTCAGTGCAGATGGTGTGGTGCTTTCAGGTCCAACTTTTGTAAAGAAGTGTCGGGGGGGGGGTGCCTGGGCGGCTCAGTTGTTTACACATCTGACTTCGGCTCAGGTCATGATCTCATGGTTCGTGGGTTCAAGCCCCACGTCCGGCTCTGCGCTGACAGTTCAGAGCCTGGAGCCTGTCTCGGATTCTGTGTCTTCCTCTCTCTCTGCCCTTCCCCTGCTCACACTCTTTCTCTCTCAAATATAAACAAACATAAAAAAAAATAATAAAAGAAAGAAGTGTCAGAGTGGGACAGACCTTCTATGAAGCACTTTTGTGAGACGAATATGCAGTAATAAGCCCCTGAGAAACAGACGTCCTCAAGTCGGACTTGCACAGATAGTTGATGTTTCATAAAGTTTAGAGTTTGCCTTCTCAGGGAAAATTACATTTCCCAGTGCTAAAGAAATATAGCATAAGGCTAAGGCCTCCTTACTCATTAAATACCAGAAGTCACCCTATCTGTAACACACATTTCGCTGATTTCTTGGGTTCACATAGAGAAGGAAAACATTTTGAGATAACCTTGGGTGATTTTGCTTTTATGTGACAAGCCTGTTGCTAAACTCAAGTACCAAGAAAGGTTTCAAGAAACACTAGTCTGGGAAACATGATTATCACAGGAGCCTGTGGATTTACTACTTCTTCACCAGTAAGGCCAACCTTTCATGTCTTATTAGAAATAAAGGGCACGATATTTATTACAAGCCTGAACCGTGTAGACAGGGCAGTGACATACAAAAGCCGTAAGACAGTGGCAAGCTCAAATTAATAGCCTAGTTACAGTCTATCACAAACTGGGAAGGCCTCCTTCATGTCCTGGGTTTGGGTTAAGCTGCAATCCCTACAGTAATAAGAGTTTTTGTGGACGGATGGAAACCTGATCCTCTGAAAATCCAGAACTGTTTTGGGTGTCTCAAGAAGGCAAAGCTGTCTTGGATATAGATTTAAAAAATTTTTTTTTAATGTTTGTTTATTTTTGACAGAGAGAGAGAGATAGCGAGCGAGCATGAGAAGGGGAGGGGCAGAGAGAAAGGGAGACACAGAATCCAAAGCAGGCTCCGGGCTCTGAGCCGTCAGCCCAGAGCCTGACGCGGGGCTCAAACCCATAGACTGCGAGATCGTGACCTGAGCTGAAGTCGGATGCTTAACTGACTGAGCCACCCAGGCACCCCTTGAATATATATTTTAATTAGACACCTTCAGCTTGTCCTACAAGTTAAGTGGAGGCAGAAAGACCGGGTGTCGGCACCACCCAGAACTTCTTGCAGGGGCTGCCTGACTCCTGAAGGAATATCTCTGCAGGCAGTAATTGCACAGCTTAATTCTTCTAGACCGAACCACTTCAGATTTATGCCAGTGAAAAGCAAACGTTATTTGTAAGTCATTTAATTGTGTTACTGTCTCTCAACTTTATCAGATGCTGCTGAGGCCAAGAGGGCTGCGTGCAGTCCTGTGGGATGCTTCGGAGCGCTCCCAGGCTCGTTCTAAATACCCACAGCTCCGAGACCCCAACGCTGCTGCTTTCAGACTCATAAGAAACGACTAACTTAATGGGTTCAAATGGTATTTGTCTCAACTCAGGATCCATGTTGAAGGTTGCATCTCCAGCACATTCACAACCTTGATTACAACAGAGTTCCATTAACTAGCACACACTTAAGTTCAAACCTGGTTTATTAAGTTCTTTGGTTAGATATTGTTTCTACACCCTTTCGGAGCATTTATAAGAACAAAGATAATGCTATTTTTTAGAAAGACTGAAAACACATCTTTTGCTTTTTTTCAATGTAAAGACTGAATTTACATTGTTTGTGCACTGTTATAAATTCTTATAATTAGGCCAGACTTATAAAAAGGTAGGGCTTTTGTTGTTGTTTGTTTTGAAAAATAGATTCTCCTGGGCTAGCCGACATAGCTGTCCTCGGACCCGGACCCACAAGAGTCTCTTGGTAAAGGCTGCTCGGCACATGGTCAGGGAAGGCGGTCAGCTCATCATATCCAGACTGCACGGCTCGGTGCTGCCATCAGTCCGCAGGGCCTCTGCCACATCTCTTCTGAAGACGGATAGGTTCTGGGTGAACCTGTGGAAAGAGGAAGAAAGGCCAAGGGCAGTGGCAAGGCCGAAGTTATATGAGCCTCTGGAGGATAAAGCCACTGTGGAGCTCAGAACCTTGGAGAGAGCCCCAGGTCCTGGCTGAGCTCCTGCCTCCCGCCTCCACTGCAGCCATTACTTTTGGCCACCAACACCCCCTTCTCCACCTTCCCCGGCCAGAAAACAAGGGTTACCACCATATATACCCAGACCCATTTGAGGGGTACATTTTGTGGGTGTACTATTTAAAATTAAAAAAAAAAATCAAATTACACAGAGATGGTAAGGAATATAAAGCAAAGAATCAAACCTTTTGTGCCAGGCACTGGGTTGAGTTTACGTATAGATTCACTTAAGCATCACAAGTCTTCCCAAAGGTAGGTATTTGTATCCTCATTTTGTGGATGAGAAAACCGGGCTTAGTGGTTCAAAAAGAGGGGGCACTGGGCTAGATTACCTGAGTTCAAATCCTGGCTCCACCACTTCTTAACTGGGTGATCTTGGATGAACATTTAACCTCTTGTCTTGGTGCTCAACTTGAGTAGCTACCCCATGGGATTGTGTGAAGTGAGAATTTACCGAGTCAGTTGAGACAATGCCTGTAAGCACTCAACACAGTGCACGGTACATGGAAAGCATCTAGTCCTTGTTGGCTAGTGCTCTCTTGAACAGGAGGGCTGTTTGACATTATTTTCAACAATCAATTGATACTCAAATTCCCAAGCCTCAGGTCAAGCAATCTTCCCCCACCAGAGGCACCTGGGGTGTCCCCATTCACTAAGTCTCTTCTGCTGGCCTCAGAGGTTGCCCTCCTGCCTGACAGAGGATTGCGGCGTGGAACAAGCAGTCAAGGGTATGTGTTTGCAGAGTCTGTCACACTTGGCTTTGTATTGTCAGAGCCCAGGCTGGGGACTCCACCACACGCTGGCTGCAGTGGTTGCTGGAATGACTGATGATTTGCATTTTAAATGGTCAAACATTTGAATGTTGCCACTTTTATAAAAGGGTGGTGCAGGCAGTTCTGCCCACCCCCCCCCAGCACTCCCCCCCAAAAACCATTTTCTTTCTCTATTGTTCATTATTATCTGTTTCCCCCACTAGAAGCTCTGTGAGGCAAAAACCTTGAACAGTTAGTTCACCACTGGTATCTTCAATGCCTAGCACATAATAGATATTCAGTAAAATTTTGTGCTCTAAAAAAATGAACAATGGAGGCATACCTGGTAAGTCTCGGTTTCTTTCATTTAGATCTCATTGGCAACTGTAAAACTAGGCACTCTTACAGGTCAGGCAGAAGAAGGAACTAATGTTTACCATGGCTCCTATGTCCTAGGTACCATGCTTTACTACATTCTGTCATTTAAATATCACAACCAATTTTGTGGATGAGAAAACGGAGGATCAGAGCAGTTGACTGCCTTATTCGCTGCCACACAGCCTATAGAGGGCAGGGATAAAATTTAAATTGGAGTTTATCTGACCTCAAAGCTTGTGCCTGTTCAAATGCCAGGAGCTTTCCTTGTCCCTCATGGCAGATCTGAGCTTTCCTTCTTTTGACCTTCTCAGTGAGTTATTTTCCCTACCTCGTGCTGGATTATAAAGTGCATAAGGGCACAGGCTGCATTTTGTTCATCTCTGCATCCCTAAATAGTGCCTAGCATGGTGCTTTAAAAAAGCAAATACCTAGTAATATTTACTGGATGGAAATAAACCGCGTTTAGGGTTACGAGGTGTAACAGAAAAGTCACATCTATATGTGAGCTGTGTTAAGAACAACCCCAGTTCATTTCCACAAGCCAGAGATGTTGGGCTTACTGCACAGTGCTTACCTGTCTCTGTTCTTGGTGGACAGGCTCTGTTCCACGCCTTCCATCAGGTTCCTGAAGCACTGGGCCAGGACTTCCTGCTTGGGGAGAGGCTGGCTGTTGATCAGGCTTGCCCTCAGTTCGCTGAAATACTGTGGGGAGACGGAACAACCTCAGGGCCCTGACTTCAAACCTGGGCCCCGAGAGAGCTGTGGGGGAGGAGTTCTACCTGCTCCATCTGCTTAGTGCTCCTGACTCTCAGGGGAGCTCTGGTCCAGGCCCCACTTTGAACTTTAAGCCTTCAGAGAAAACCAAGGCAGTAGATACATTGCTAGGTATAAACTGTATTGTCCCTTCTCATAAAAATTTCTTGCTATAATTGTTCTATGGTCACTGAACAATTTAGGTCCTCTGTGGGGGACCGAGCATGTGAAGGTCTTCCTGACTCTCCTCTCCACTCATCACAGAAAGGCTGAAAGGAAAGAGGAAGGGCCTTTCAGGCTGAGGCAAAGAACTTAACAGGGAGAACTTGGGGTGACTGGAGGAAAAGGCCCAGGTATCCCCCCTCAGGCTGCATCATCATCTGGGCTTTAGTGAACCACTTCTCAAACAACCCCAGACTTTGTCCCAAGTCTCTGTCCCCTGGGTTAGGCTGGATCTGCTCTGTTGAGGCGGGGAGCTAAGGGGCTTGCGTAGCTCTGGGAGAGCGTTCCTGAACTAGGAAATCCACCTGTCATACCTGGTCACAAAGAACTACACAACCCCTTCTCCTCTGCTGGGGTCCGCTACCTTTTACACAAACACAAGCTCTCGTGCTTACACACAGATTCTAATCATTGGAAACAGCTTAATTTCGGCACAAAGACAACATTTTGTCAGTCATGTGTTTATCCTTCCAAGCCCAAACAGCATGATATTTAATTTCCATCATACATTAAAACGGCCCACATCAAAAACACACGTAATTAATATGTAGTCAGACTAATACTTAAATACTATATATCAGAGGCATTACACTTAAACCACAATGTCTTCTTGAACAAGATTGGGAATGCACAAAACTACTTATTTTTCCCTTTTATAATGATGCAGTGACTCACACCAAATAGAAAATTATTAGTTTTTCATCCCAAACCGTGAAATATTGCCTCCATCAGTAAAGTATAATATTGTGATGTCATAAGCTTTTTCTAAACACTGAATTTGCCCTTATTCCCTCTCAATCATTTTAAAAGAACTGCTCTCTTTTATAGAGCTTGGATTTAAATCACAATAACACCAAGGGAAGATGAATGACAGTGCTATTGAATGTGGCTAAAATTGGATACTTCGGCACAGGTGAATGATGAGACAGCTCTTCTCTTTTTGATATATTTTCTTCTTCTATTAGTTTCCTTCCAAGGCTGGGATTTCAGTTTGAATTTTAATGTATGCGGCTGCCTCTAATCTCACTGTCTTTCTCCCCAGTACTATCTTATTGTATAGACAATTCATTCTCCTGAGCAGTAATGTACTGTTCCTACTGACTGCTGGGGAGACAGGGGTGGGTTCGAGAGGAAGCTGGAGGGCCTGGGAAGCAGCCCAGGGTGGTGAGTGCATTTAACAAGCTGGAGACTCGTGCTCCCAGGTGAAGGGTGCTGGCTCTGTGGTGAGTCCCTGAGGGCCACTACAGTGCAGGGCACTGGGGATCCCAAATATAAGAGGGAGCCAAGCAAGAAGTAGGAGAGTCGTAGCTCAGAATTCCCCTGGAAACAGAAGAGGGGAGTGAGGCTGAGCTTGAAGAAACTGAGCAAACCACCTGCCAATGCGTGGGGAGTGCTGGGTTCCAGGAGAGCTGGTCTTGAGGCCTCCACTTACCTGAAGAAGATCTTTGGGGAAGGGCCTGCTGGGGGAACATGGCCTTGCCCCGGGGCGCTTGAGGTCCCAGCTCAAGCTCCGTTGTTCCTTCTGTTCTTGTCACAGCTTGGCCTGGTGCACAGCTACTCCCTCCCCGCAGTGACCCCCTCCCATGGACCTTCCCGCGATCACACTCACCTTCTCGTTGAGCAGGATGAGCCCCAGGAGAGGCCTGGATACTGACCACTGGTTCCGACAGTCTTCAAAGACAATGGTGTTCATGAGGACAGACATCATCTAGAAGACAGAGTCATATGAAGACCCTGGCCCAGAGGTCCCCCCAGTCCCAGGTCTTTTTTGTGCTTACCTTCTACCCCTACATTTTGCCAACAGCCATGAGGGCTCTTCCTGGACCAAGAGCTTTGACTCTGTGAGCCTATAATGCTGCATGTAGGAACTCTTGGCCAGCTCCCTGATAAGAGTTCCCACCACCAAAAGCTTTGGTGAGAACCTTCTGGGTGGGCAGAAGTCAGAGGTTACGAGGCTAAGAGGATCAGTCTCTGCCTCCCAACACTGGTATGCTGTCCTCCATGCTAAATCGCCAGGTAAAAGCCCAGCTCACCCTCCTTTCTGCCTCTCATTTCACCACAGGTCAAGTTATGAAGGGGCAACATCTCTCAGAGGGAGGGAGAAATGGGATACATTCCATGTGACCTCGGAATGTCCCGTTTCCTACTGGCTCAGGCTCATTTGGTCTTCACTAATTCACTTACTCCCTTCACTTTTACATGTACATACTCATCCATCCTCTTAAGTTCAAAGTCTGCAAGACACTTAAAGAGAATAGGCATCTACCGCAACCTCTGCCTTGAGGAGGTAGAAGCTTCCTGGGGCAGAGCACAGAGCAGAGAGACAGCCAGAAATTGGGCTTGGCCAAGTGCAATGGGCTACCAGCAGAGGGAAGGATGCTTCTGGGTCTCTGAGAAGTCAGGGAAGGTTCCACAGAGAAGGTACAGTTTAGGGGGCGCATCATAAATGCATTCTAGGCAGAGAGGGCAGCAAAAGAGGAGGCTGGGAGTGAACTGAGTGTGGCAGGAGAAAAGAGACGGGGGCCAGAAGCAAGACCCCAGGGTCAGGCTGGCAGACCATGCTGAGGAGCGTGGACTTCATCCGGATGAAGTGGGAGCCAGTGGTGGGTTTGCGGCAAAGGAGAGACATGCTCAGATTTGCACTTAAGCAAGATCCCTCTGGGGACATGCAGAACGTGTACTTTTGCAGGTGACAGGACAGAAGGAAGCCCGGGGATGGGGCTGCCGCAATAGTCTGGGCAAGTGGCTGTGAAGCAAGCTGAGTTCACCTATGTGGAGCTGATGGCACACTTTCCTTGCCTTGGACTCTTTACCGCCCACCTCTAGTCCTTCTGTTTCTGCAGCTTCAGAGCCCCTGTCCCGCAAAGAGCACAGGGGGAAATGGCAGTTACGTGGCAAAGGCTACCACCCACGTGACCCTTGGCTGGGCTTCGGTGACGTCTGCTTTCGTTGCTGCACTGCTGCAATCCAATTTGCCCTGGGATCTCAGGCCAGTTATGGAACCTCTCCCTCTCTCTGTGTCACTTGCATTAGCCATAAAGAGGGAAATAATAATCCAGCACAAGAAAGTTCTGAGAATCAAATGAGATGGTAGGAATAGAAAGTGTTGCAAAGAGTAGAAAGTGCCATAAACATTTAAGGTATGTGATAACAACAGTACTGAGCATCTTTGTAGCTCTAAACATTTGCTACCCCATATAGCATCATCATCCTAACAGTTAGGCTGGTTGCAAATGAAATCTGCCAATTCCATATTTATTGTATGTCCAGTCTCTCTGGGGAGAGGCAGGTCTTAAAGCCCGACATGCTGAACATCGTTTGCAGATTACATGTTTTCATGTACAATCTAACAAGCGACCCAAAGTCATACAGCCACAAATTAAATTGACAAGCAAAACTAACAGATCTATGGAGACAGTCTAAAATATTATGGGCTTCAGAATCTGAAGGCAGAATGGATATTTTAATGGAAAAGATTAAAGTTAGAAGCACCAAACTCCTCTAGTAACTGACAAAGCATCCTGAAGCGATGTGCCAATTACTTTATACGGTTCTCCTGTGGATTCATTTGTCTGAATGCATGTATTTATGTCTGTAATAAGTAAGGAGATGTTTGAATAAGATACTTTTCTAAAAATAAAGTTGGCTAAAGTGTCTGATTTTTGAAAAAATTGTTTTACTCTTCCAGAAAAATGGAAATTAGTGAGCAAATCTGCTCAAGTGGTATTGACATGGCAGCTCGTTTCCAGAATTCTTTTTTTTTCTTCTTTCCAATAATCCTAGAGGGTACAGGGGACACAGCTCAAGCAATGTGGCAAATTCCTTTGGATAAGCTCTCCCTCTCCCCATATGGAAGAAAACTGGGTAAAATGTGTAAGTACAGAATCCTGATCCAGGTACTGCAAAATCTCTCGTGGAAGGCTCTCTGGTTAATGACACGAACAGACGAAGACTGTAAGGAGAGAGCCCTTGGCAACTCTGCCCCAGCCCACCTCAGCCTGCGCAGAGTCACAAAGCACCACAGGATTTAGTACAAGGGGTGCTGTGAGCGGGGCCTCCACTCCCCCAACTTCTGCTCACTTCCCATACTGTTACAGGATGGCTGGAATGGCCATTTTAGATATGTCCAACCAAGGCTGCAGTTTTCAGGGCCCGTGTCCAACACATACATTATCCACTGTATTATCTCAAGCAGCTCATACACCCAACCAGGGGAGCAGCCATTTGGGAAGGGGAGCTGTGTGGCTTGGTCCACTTAGAAAAACCATGCTCCCCATTGCCTCAGCACTTACTCCTTCTCCTTCCGTCTTCCCACAGGCATTGACGTGAGCTTGTAGGAAATTTCTCTCAATGAAACAAAACCAACATCGTATGGTAGGGACAGGCTTTGGAGCCAGTCAGAAATGAGGCCAAATCCGGCCCTGCTTACCTAACCTAGGATGCTGGGCAAGTCATTTCACTTCTCTGAGCCTTTATTTCCTTACCTATAAAATGAGAGATTACAGCAACTACTCTGAAGGGCTGCTTTGAGGACTGATTTCCTTCCTCTATATCAAACATTTTGTTCTGTGTTTGCCACATAGTAGGCACTCAATAATTACCGGTATTCCTTTACTGCAACTATGGTTTCCCTCTTTGGTGTGATCCAGTGGAATTTCACGGTTCAAGGAAGAACCCCATTTCATGTCTTGATTATGTCCAGATCCATGAGATTACAGTCTCCTCACAATTATCTAAATTTAATAAGAGTTGCAATAAAAAAATAACCTACCATAGGAAATAGTCCAAAAAGCAGCCCTATTTGGTCTGGCACACGTATTAGCATGGAGTTTGAATGACAGTGTTTCTGCTGTTCTGAAAACTTGTAATCTTCCAAAAAATACAAAGCTACTACAAATATCTGACCTGGAAAGAAAAAACAAACTAATGTTGGGGCGCCTGAGTGGCTCAGTCGGTTAAGCGTCCGACTTTAGCTCAGGTCATGATCTCACAGTTTGTGGGTTTGAGCCCCACGTTGGGCTCTGTGCTAACAACTCAGAGCCTGGAGCCTGCTTTGGATTCTGTCTCCCTCTCTCTCTCTGCCCCTCTCCCGCTTGCTCTCTGTCTCTGTCTCAAAAAAACAAAATAAAACAACAACAAAAACAAACAAAAAAACCAAAACATTAAAACAAATTAAAAACAAACGAAAAAACCCAAAGTAATGTTGTGTCATCTGGATCTCTGTTCACTCCTCAGCAACTCTCCCATGTTCCCACCCTAAGATGCTTTGGGCACAAGCCCCAAGCCAAGTGGACTTTGCAACCCGAGAATGCTGGGTGGCACTCTCCCTACCACAAGGTGGTAATTACATGCTCTCACTTCAGATGCTTCCTGTTCTGTCTCCTGCTGATGCAGAATAAGCAAAGATGTGGTTTGTGTTGAATGCTTTGCTGCTAGATGGTGAGTATGTACTCTAAAGAAATTGGAGGCCCAGTGGATCTAGAAGCTGGTAGAGCGGGATGGCTGGGGTCACATGGCCGGAGTGAGTGCGGGGTTATGACTGGTAGTCAGACTTGTCTGTAAACTCCTGGGTGCAGGGACCATGGGGCGGTGGCGGGGGCTGTTCTCTGTGTCCCCAGTGACCAGCATGGCATCTAGCACACACCAGAGGCTTAGGAAATAGCTACTGAATGAAAGAATGAATATGCGAATAAATGAATGAGAAAGGATGAAATCAACTATCAAGAGCGTATAAGGAGCTAAAGAACCGAAAGAGGATTGTATAAAACACAGAGTTCTGGCCTCAATCTCTGGCTAAAATCTGAAATGGATAAATATCTAAACCAATACACTGTTCGTTTCCAAGGATCTGGCCTTTGTGCTCAGAGCCTGAGAACTCTTCTAAGTCCCTGGTGTCCCTCCAGCCAGCAGCTCCCAGGGAAAGCCCTCAGTGGGGGGGCTTCCGGGTTACAAAGGCCGAAGGCTGACCCACCGTCTTCTCCACCAACAAGCACTTGCACCCAAGAAGCTGTGCTGGATGAGTCTTCTCACTGCCCAAAGGTACTAACAGTGACCGTTTACGGAGAGCTCAGCACTCTGTTCAGCACGTGTATACGCTGTCTCTACGCCTCAGGTAACCTTGAAGTAGGCATTATCCTCACTTCATAGACTAAGGATCTGAGGTCCTGAGTGAGTAAGTAACTTGCTCAAGGCATCAGGCTACCAGCTATCAGGAAGTGAGGCAAGATACGTGCACAGGTCTGCCCAAGTCCAGAGGCCATGCCTTCATCACCACCATGCCAGCCTGTCGCCTGCCACTCTGGGGCTGCGTGTGAGGATCAAGACCGCCAGCAGTGGTGGCGGGGGCACTGTGTCTGGCCCCTTGCTGCAGACTGCCAGGGAACGGATGGTGTGGGAGGAGAGGCTCGCTTCTGGGCATGGCTCAGTTTGGCACCATCAGCGAGCCTCCCGGACAGGCCGCCCGCACGCATCTCCTCTGTTCAGCCACCCTGCCACCTGCTGAAGAGTCAGGCAGCTGCTGGAATCCCCACAATGAGGATCCAGGGCAGCAATTCCTGGAGAGTCTGCAGATCTTCCTGCCTCCTACCTACAGCTTTTATAAATGTGGTTAACATTATTTGCAGACTCTCAAGATGAACAACAGTAGACATAATTAATAGATTGTCTCTGGAAAATGCTCCATTGAACGTTTTTCTAAAAATAACCATTTCCCTCCCACCAAAAGTACCACGTACATGGTAATTTACATTAACATCATTGAAAACAGTAAATTAAGCTAATTTCTTTTGAGTTACAATGTTCCCTACAAGGTGAACACTTTTCACTGTTCATGTTCTTAGAGCCTACCGAATAATACAACTAAACACTATTCCACAGAGTTCTAAGAAATAGATGAAAACATTCTAACCCTGCCTCTTGCTCCCCACCTGTATCAGAGAGACAAAAACTGAACCCGAGTAACGCTATGAGCCCTGATACTGCGGGGATCAAATCCTCAATATAGTTAGGGAGGTCCAGCTCTTCCCTCTCTATCCCCGCCTCTTTTCTCAGGGTCACACACATTTTCGTTATACTGCGACTTTGCTGCCTCTTGATCAGGGAAATGGAAAATGGGGATGGCACAAGAGTAATCTGTCCTGTCTGAAAGGTGGTGCAAAGAGGGCCTGAGAAGGAGGCTTTGGTTTGACAAAGGAAGGACAGCCAGAGGACAGGTGAGAGGCCAAAGATGAAGCCACCCTGTGCCCTGATCTAAATGGGGCGGGGGAGAAAGACAAAGCAAGGGTGGTCAGAGCTGTGCCTAAGAGGTGACTTAATCTGTTAGGTTAGGGGCCTTAATGGGAAGAGGAGTAGAATACAAAATTACCCGTACCCCTGGCCAAGCTAGATTGTTCTTGATTTTGATGCAATGAGTTGGTGATATCTGAGGAACAACCCATAATAACAAACTGAAGAGCTGCTTCTGAGTCTCAGGAAGCTCTTGGTACACGAAATTGGCCTTTCAGAAGGCCGGTAAGACAGGAGGGGGAAGGTTGGCCCTAGCTAAAAACACTGACACAAAAACACAAAGCAAAACCAGGACTGCCTGGATAGTGCAACAGGATCCAAAAGAGCAGAAAAACCTCCCACCCATCTCCACAGCAATTTTTCCGGAGTCCCATGCCCAGAATGGAGAGCCAGAGTCTGGGAGGATCTGAACACTGCTGAAGAAGGAAAAGCTTCCAGGTTTTCAGTGCTTGTGGAAGTAAGGGAGTTGCTGTCATTACCAAGTGCTGTTCCTGAGGCCACGTGCACAGCAGATATTGAAATGTGATCCTCCTCAAATTAGATACTAGTCATCTTTAGGGAAAAGGAATCAATTGTTCTATCCGTCTGCTGTCTACCAATGTGATAGCAGTGGAATGTTATAAAAAATGAAAGCAATGGACAAATAAGTATATCTTCTCCTGCCTGGATTAACTACGCTGCACCATCTAGGTTGCGTTAAATATCTGTACATATTAAACACTTTCCTAAGTTCTTACTGTGTCTTTACAGCCTCATAATAGTAGCAAGTATTCAACATGTTAAATGAAAAAAAAAAATCAAGCAAAATGCAAGATGCAGTGAGCCTCTTTTTTAAAGAAACAAGATTGTAATCAATTATGGGTGACCCAGTCTCCTCTGGAAACTCATTTGGGAGTCCTGCCGATTTGGCCTTTTCACAATGCTAGCTTTGCTCAAAGTTAAAAAAAAAAAAAAAAAGCAAAAAAATCTTTTTACCAATAAAGGAACCACAGGACTGATTAATTCAGCTGGTTTTGGTCACAGATTAGCAGCGCATATTTCCACATCTAAACTAACAGCACTCTCTGCCTCTACCCCCTCCTTAACAGAAAGTTACAAGACGCTTTTTTCTCCAAGTGATAAATGGCCTAGAATATTAGAAAAACTCTTCCATCCATTGTAAAATCTAAGGAAATACACAACCTGGTTTTGCTGTGGTTTCAATTTTCTCCATTACCAACATTACCCCTAGTTCTCCAAACATTCATTTTAATCATAGTTTATTCGGGAAAGAATTACCTGCCAGTCTCCTGGCTTATAAGAAAGAAGATAAAGTTGGAACGAAACTTCAGGATTAATTAATTGAGAGTACTGCATGTAATGTGTCTACTCCGAACGTTACAGCGCACATCACAATGAAAACAGTTTTATTTTCCATGGTTGAAATAAATTATAATAAATAATTCATTTCAATGGCAGAGACGTACTGGAGAGCAAGAGCAACAAAATTGACTACACTACACTGTGAGTCTCATTCTTGAATCTTCATTATCCATTTGAAACTTTTTACGAGTAGTAAATCATATTTCAAGTGGCTGCAGATCTCATAAAGCTGCTTGCTGCATTAAAATAAAACCAGAAAACCTGGGGCACTGGAAGGCTGTAGGGTTTGCCACTCAGCATTATTTGGGAAACTCTCACTCTTCTCTTGCCAGCATCAGACAGAACACTTCTCCATCTGATGTAAAAATTAAGCATCACTTGTCAAAAACATCATCTGTGTTTCTCTGGGTGGGAATGTTGGGAAAATCTGTACATAGAGGAATAGCCTTCAACTCCAAAGCCATTTTCTTCTTATTTTTATTCCCGAGTGACTGCCACACAGCCAGATTCTTGAACCTCTAATGGCCTATACTGGCTTCTGGTGGCCCCTAAATTAGCAAACATGTACAAGCTCAAAAGAGACTCCCAAAGGCACACGTGCTGTTCTGCCCCAAAAGACCAATCTTCATAGGATGGGTGATATTTAACTTGAATTTTAAAAGATGCGTATTTTAAAATGAATTTTGAATTTTTAAAAGATGCGGTGCCTGGGTGGCTCAGTCGGTTAAGTGTCCGACTTCGGCTCAGGTCACGATCTCACGATTTGTGAGTTCGAGCCCCTTGTTGGGCTCGGTGCTGACAGCTCAGAGCCTGGAGCCTGCTTCGGATTCTGTGTCTCCCTCTCTCTCTCTGCCCCTCCCCTGCTCACTCTGTCTGTCTCTCTCAAAAATGAATAAACATTAAAAAATAAATTAACCCCCCCCCCACATCATTAAAAAAAAAAAGATGCATATAAGCATCACCAGAGAGGAAGAATGTATTAGAGGACATAGAAGGAGAAAAGGCAAAGCACACAGGGCTTGGGATGTTTTGAGGGGACAGTCAGCCCCTGCAAGGGAAGCTTCTGAGAAACCTTTTTTGAATGGAAAGGATCAGAGCCAAGGGCAGGGAGCTGAAGTCTGGGCCGAATCCAGGCTCTAAAAGGCCTTTGCTGTCACGCTAAATGCAGAAGTGAGTTTGGGCCAGTACCTAAAGGGTAGCCTTCAAAGGATTTCCGAAGAACGCTGAGCTCTGGGATCTAGAACAATGACCAATGGGAGATTGAGGCGTGGCAACGATGGGTCAGGAGAAATGGTAAGGGCCCCAGCAAGGCTGGTAGCAGAGAGAGACAGAAGTGGTCAGAACCCTGGACTGCATATCCCATTTTCTTCCTAGGCAATGACAGCTTTCCAAGAAACACAACCTGCCACTGAAGCTGTAGATAAAGTGAGAGCTTTAAGAGTGTGGCCTCAAATGCAAAGGGCCTGGGGGCTAGACTGTCCCTGTAGTGCTAAATGCAGTGGAGGGGCCGCCGCTGTCCCACAGCCCAACAGCCCGGCAATGAACTCGGGAAGTAAGGAGCAGTGGAATGAACCCCAAGCAGAGTACATAAACACGCACGACAGAGAAAAGTACAAACACACGTTTATATTAAGTATTTGGTGATAAAGTAAACTCTAACTGAGGCCATTCAAAATCAGGGAAGAGAGTGGGAAATAGCATGAACGGTCATCACAACATTTCCCAATGAATCTTGTATTTCAAAACAGAGCAACATAAGGCCTAATGGCACGAGGGCATCTCATGCAGTCATCAAAGCAGAGTGCAATGAATATTGTATTTCATAATAAATATATTATCCTTACAGTAGGAGTTTCCATGTTTCACTGCCTCTCATCTGTCACTACATTCTCCCTGATTTCCTGAAGGGATTTAGTTAGATGGACCTAAAAATCTTCATAACCAACAGTGGAGGATTATTTTACTTATTATGTTCAAATGACTTTGTGTGGAGAGAAAAAAAAGTATTTTTGTGGCACATTCACAGGGCCCTCAGAAGCATTTTCCATTAAAGATTAGTCTAGAGTTTATGTTGAAACCACAGAGGACAGCATGCTGCCTTTCAGATTTGAGGGTTTTTATTTATAGTCATCTAAATGGCATAGAGTGCTGGCCGGGAGGCCAAGGGGATGATTCAAAGATGTTACTGAGATTTGGAAGCTCTTTTGTCCTAATAATTACATAGGAAGCCTAAAGAATGATAGGAATAGCACCTCGTTCCTTAATTTATTCAGACATTTACCAACCACCTACTTTGTGCCAGGCTCTGTGTCACACCCTGCGGACATACAGATGAACAAGGCACAGTCCCAGCCCTCGAAGAGCTCACAATCAAGTAGGGAACGAGACACACAGCATGACAACACAGCACAGCAAGTGCCACAGAAGCTTGCACAGGAGGCTCTAAGAGACCAGAGGAGGCTGACTTACTCTGCCTCGGGGTGGGGGACAGGCAAGGAAGGCTGCACAGGTGACGTGCGGAGGGAGCTGTCGTAGAGAATAAGCAAAGTCTGACAGGCAGTCAGGTTGGCAGAAGGGCGAGCAGGTACAAAAGTCTGGAGAAGTATTTGGGGGGATGGCGAGCAGTTCTGTGAGACTGGAGAGGGTGTGAGGGGGCTGGTGGTGGCAGAGGAGGATGATCAGGTAGCCAGGGCCAGATCTTGTGAAGGGCCTAGTAATGTGTGCTAGAGCACATGGGTCTTATCTTGCAGGAAATGGGGTGCCATTGAAGTTGAATGAATCTGGCAGTGACACAGGAGAAGGGCAAAGCTGGTGTAGCTGTTCTCCAGACGGTCTGAACCCATAGGAGGCCGGGGCCATCCGACTTCCCCCAATAAAATGCATCTCTGTTCCTGTCCTGGGATTGGGAGAGCACAGACACGGAAGGTTACCTGCTTGGGTTCTGCACCTCAGTCAGGACAGAGCCTGGCTCCTTCTTTGCTGGCTCTGTTGCCAGTACCCTGAGAAATGGCAGGGTTGCCATTACTTCCCTTGGCCCACAGCACATAACTTAATAGTGTCCCTTGTCAGGAACGGTTCTCTTTGTCAGGAAGCTTTTTATTGATGTTCAACCTTCATTTTCCCTTTCTTAATAATATTCCATTATGCCAATACTCCATTGTGCCATGCTAAGTAATTCCCTTTCCTCCTTGGCATTTACATCTTCCAAGTATTTATAGACTTATCAAATGCCCCATTTAGTTGTCACTTAGGCAGGCTATACATATTTAGCTTCTTTAATCTGGCCCCATAAGCCAGCCCTTCCATTCTCCTAAATCACTTGAGTTCTTTCCTCCAGGTTTCTGTCAATTTGTTTCCAGCCCTTCTGTAACACAGGGGGCTCGGGAAAGAGACGGGGTTGGGGAGGGAGGGTTTGCTCCTTCTGAGGGATAAGAACCCAACATTTGCTGAGGGCAGAACTTCTTCCTTAAAGGGCAAACTCCAAAACAGGCCAGGCCTCTGGAGGGCCATGAGCCCCGCTTGATGTCTACTAGCTTTCTCTCGTCTGCACACGTTTCAAGTCACTAATATTCTACTAGCAGCTCTCATTACGTGCTGGGCGCACACAGGCAACACGTGTGTTAAGTGCCTACTATGTGTCAGGTGCCCTGCTAGGGGCTTCTCCTTCCTTCTTCTCTCCCTCTTCATTTCTCATGCTTATTCGATGAATGCTCAAAGAATTACTGAGCTCCTACTATGTGCCAGGCACAGCACGGTGGCACAGAATTGAAATGTGGTCCTTGTGGCCTTAAGAAACTCATGGAGCCTAAGTATTTATCAATCTCTTATTGCCCACCCATCAAGTTGTTTCCTTCCAATCTTCAAGGGTCTCTGAGAAAGGGTCATCATGCACTTAACTCTGATCGACGCTTTTAGTTTCCCGAGTGGAACTTCTTTGTCCTATCTAAAACTAGATGCCACATTAAGGATGGGCATTAACACAGCTCTTGCGTAGGATTTTCTTTCTGGTGGTTCTCTCTGGGGCCTAAGAGAGTTCCCTCCAGGCCTTGCACTTCCCATCACTCCTTCTTAGCAGTTTACTTTACATGCCGTATTCACATGACCTCAACTAAGTATGCACTGAATGTTCCTCTTTTCCACAGTAGTGATGTTCCAAGTTATGGGGTAGACTGAGGAGTGACAGAATGGGAAAGAGCTGAGGCAAGGAGTCTTGGCTACAGTCTTGGGGAGTCTGGGCATGAGACCACAGGAGGGACTAGTTCAACTACCTGATCCTGGGGGCCAGCTCCAGCAAGGTGCAGAATTGCCCTGGCTGAGTTGCTGGTATCTCTGAAGAGGTAAGGTAACTTTGCCAAGTAGCATCACTGGTATTCAAAGCCAGGTACGCTGACTGCACAGTCTGTCTGCTCTGATTGCCGTAAAGCAGAAAATCCTCAACGAATACAGAATGTGCAATTAGACAGCTCTGAAGGAGGACAGAATTTCATCAAGTCTGAAAGCACTCAGTCTGTATCTTCCTAAGCATGACAAGGGATAAAGAATTAACATGCAAAAGTTCTTTTTGGTTGCAAAGCAGACAAACTAGCAATAACTCATGACAGGTCAGAGGATTAGGGAACTTTTATCTTGTTCTGCCAGCAGGAATCAGATCGTAATCAAATAAGCTTTCTTTAACATACTACATGAGCTCATAGCCTCACCAAGTGGTTGCTGCTAGTTAAAAACTTTCCAACAGTTAAGACAGAAAACGAATACAAAAAGTTCAGTTCACATCTCTAGCACACACATTATTAACCGTTCAAGTAGGTGAAAAACCAGTAATAACTGTAAAATGAATAAATCACACCATCATCAAGCTGACCCTCACTTTATACAGTGCCATTCCTTCAAGAAACTCAAAGAGCTTCTCATACCATTCACAATGCCACTTGGGGAAATACAGGTGGGAGAAATGCCAGGAAAGAAGAGTAGGTGAAGGCCCTGGGAGGCCCCGATAACATAAAAACTGTCAGATCCAGAGACAACAAAGCCTTAGTTATTACATTCTAGGTATTGCTATTTACTGGGTGGGTGATGTTGGGTAAATTATTTCGCCTCTCTGAACCTCTGCATTCTTGTCCCATATGGGCACTGTGGATTTCACTTGTTGATGTACTCGTTTTCCCAAGTTAAGAAAATAAACCATATTGATCCTACCCTCCCACTAGAGTTGCTGTGAGATTCAGAAGAGGCTTTAGGTGTGAAGACATATAAATGGAAAGGGTCCCGGAGTTTCTTTTCATTCCTGCTGTTGCAAGACGATGCCTGGAGTACACAGGAAGAGTAAGTGAGGAAAAGTCTGTTTGAGGCCAAGAATCAGATCCACATTCACACTGTGCCCCCACCCAGTCCAGTGAGGATTTGTGATCTTGAGCATGTGTGTCACACAAACTCTAAGACAGGCAGAACACGAGTGTGGGACCAGAAAGGCCCAGGTAATCTGGCTGAAGTCACGGCCTTGGGATTTCCTGGAAAGGATGTTTTTCACATTTGTATACATGAACAGCAGGTATATGTTCTCCTTAGGGAGATAAAAAAGTTAACTGGTACCTGTATATTGTTTTTCAAATTTTCCCTATTTATTGAATACCTTCTCTGTGTTAGGTGAGTCTATACTCATTGGTTCACTTTGTCCTCACACTTCCGTGAGTCAAGAATCTTTTGACTGTGAGGACAGCAACTACTATAGACAAAACTCAGACCTAAAAGGGGTGGCCTGAGGACCCCCAGACTAGACACTGCGGGTCGGCCTCTCAACAGCTGGGAACCACAGCCGGGAAGGCTGGTGCGATCTTTCTTAGCCTCTCTCTGGGGCTGCTGATCTCCTTCGAGATCCTCCCAGCATGTTGCTGCTTTTTTCTCTTGCTGTGAACTGGCTACTTCTCTGAGCACATAGCAGAGAATGGCTCTTGGTTTTTCAAGTCTTCACATCAAGTGAAGACCAGAGGCTGACCAACATCCTCTAAATCCACGGGAGTTTCTAAGTCTGGGGAAGAGGACTCACTGAGCCAACCTGGGTCAAGTGCTTGCTTCTTATCTCATCAATTTTCAAAGGAAGGGCCCTTGGCTTAGGGATTTATAACTGAATGAATGTTGTGCCCCCCCACCCCCACCCCAGCCTGCCTTTGCACCCTCCAGCTCCACCAATCCTGTCTCTAGGTCATTTAAAAGTAATGTTGTTAAGAGCACAAGGTTCTGCTACTTATTAGCTGTATGATACCAAGTAAGCTACCTGACTTCTTAAAGCTGCAATTAAAATACTTTGATTATAAAATGTAGAAAAGAGTATCTACCTCACGAAGTAGTGAAACTTTATAAATATAAATACAAATTATATAAATATATAAATATATTTATGTATATTTAAGTACTTAGCACAGAGCCCAGCATATGATAATTATTTCTACTTCTTTTTCATCATAGTCATTCATCATCATCATCATCTGAGTCTGAGGTCGCTCTTCCCTAGTGACCTCTTAGGTCCTAGTGACTCTGCAGGAAATAAGCCTTCTATTATAGGATGGGGGAAAAAATCTAGATCTTTAAGAAGGAGGTGTGGAAATTCTTTCACTTTGGAGTGGTATGGTAAGGAAACACTTCCAACTCAAATCTTTTCTGGTCAAGATCATCAGCTTCTTTGTGATATCATACAAGTTTAGGATCCTTCTGGTGAGCCCCGGGCTGGCTTGGGTGTGACACAGGAAGATTGTCTCAGTGTCATTTCACATGTCACAGAAACATGGCTTAGTGTATAAAGACTGACTTGTGTTACGACTTGGCAGTGCTATTCCTAAATGACTTGTGTGTGTGAAATACGGGTAAATGCTGCTACTTGGGCTGTGTTCACATAAAAAGGGAGGTTTCATCTACAGAACTTCTGAGAGCAGACAAAATCATCTCTTTAGAACACACATTGTGAGACACTTCCCCAGAGGTGGTGTCAGTATTTAATCTGTACATTAGTAATATTCCTTGCAGAGGCTTTAAAAAAGGATACATTTAGTGAACTTTTATTCTTAATTTACCACGATAGCCAATTATGCCGATCATCATTAACAGAGAGGCTAAAAACCATCTTGCTTGCCATTTACCATATTGGGTGAGAGACTGTTATAAAGCATGCCTGATTATTATTGGGCTCAATCTGTGTAAAACTGCATTTTTTCCCCATATAAAATGTTTTCTATCTGTTTTACATGAGTGTGAAGGAAAAGGTATGGCCGTTGTTCATTTTGTACAACTCCTTTGCTATTCTGAGAACGTTTGCTGCAGACTAATAGCAAAACTGACTGTGCTAAACTGTAGATAAAAGAACGGTGACAGATTGCAGTCACTTTAATTCATAAAGAAAATACTTGGAGCCCCTGGGAATGCCAAATCAAGCCACCAGCACCCAGTGACTTCATGCTAAGTCACAAACTACATCATATATTTTAGTTTAAACACAAAGGCTAATGGGCATGTGACTTATTTATTTCAAGTTCTTCTTTATGAAGAGCTGGCTCTTTTTCTTTTTCTTTTTTTTTAGCTCTTTGGAAAACATTATACTTTCCCTATTCTATAAACATACAAATATAATTGTAAAATGACATCATTCTGTTTTCATTTAATTACCCCTGAAATGCTTTCTATTTAATATTCATTACTCAAAAGCTAATTTAAAAGAGAAAGAGATGCGACTTATTAAAAAAGATGTACTGTCATTCACAGCAATAGTTATCTAATATACAGAAGTTAATAAAGCAGATTAATCTACAAGTCCCTTTAAGCCATTCTTGAGTTTTGAACAACTGCCTCTTTGACCTTTCACCTTCATGCTGTGCACCAGTAGCAGGTGCCAGCTGTACAGAAATTATGGCTGCGCGTTTGAACGCAAAATCTTTTCTTACTTTGCTTCTGACCAGCAGCTGACCCTGTAGGAGTGATTGTTTCTGGTGCCGGCCTAAAGGCTACATAAACCAGTAGCAGATAAACAAAAGGCTACATATACCAGCTGCCTTGCCTAAGGGTACCGTCCTAGGCTGACACCTCCACTCCTTCTCCAGCGTCCCAAATTGCTCCTTGTTTGTTTCCATACATGCATTTCATCCTTGTTATATTGTGCAAGGGATGGGTGCAGGAGAAAACCCCCTAAAACAACAACAAAAAAAAACCCCCGTCCCTTCCTTCGAACTTGACTTTTGAGTATTCCATGTCAAACTGTGTTATTATGATGCTAATCTAGGCCTGATTTAGCAACTTTAATAAGAGGCTAAACCCTCTTGTAATTAGATAATAAAATTTTATTATGTATTTTAATATTAAAAGTCTTAAAATCAAACTCTTCAAATCATACACTGGTACAGAACTAAGGTACTTAAATATCATAGCGCCAGAAAATGGGAACTTGAAAAAGCACATTGTGGCTAATTTTTCATTCTCAGAAATGTAAACATGGAATTCCTATGTGGTGGCAGGGAAAAAGCTCCAACACTCTTAATTATGTGCAGGGAAGAATGAATCTATTCAAGTATGAAGCACACTGTACCATTTCCAGCAACAGCGTGAGATGGCTTTGACAGTTATTTCTTGGATACAAATTACACAAGTATAAAAACAATCCCCATAATGATTAAATGCAGTTATGTACATAGGAGAATACCAGTGCAAATGGTAACATATTTAAATGGTTTTTCCTTCATTAAAAAAATTATATATGATATTAAACCATCAATCACTGCTGAGGCACAGGAGTTTAAATGTATTGTCACTGGTTGAAATAAATGACTTGGAGACTGAATTCTGGCTCACTCAATATGGTGTCTTTGCTGTTGCTTAGTCACCCAACTCTCTGCTGGTTTGGGCTACATCTGGTGGATTCCATCCCTTTCAATTAATAAGGCAAGTTATGCTATCAATGGATTACATCTTTAAACTGTGCTTAGAGGTAAAAAAAACACATGTCCTAGTGAAAAAAAAAAAAAAAGCAAACCCAACCCTTCTCTGTTCCGTTAGCTGTTCGGAACAATATGTGAAATGCTTATTCCTTTCTTCACCCATGTGTAGAATGAAATTTTCTTGTGGCATTCCAGCAGGATTATTATACAGTATATAATGGTATACTCTTATCTCAGCCCTACCATTTTGTTTGATTATGTAGTGACCTATGACTATGCTGGATTTGAAACATAAAGTCACCGCCTGCAGATTTTAATTCTGAAAATTAACTTTTGGGGGTTGGTTTTGCAGACGTTCATTGACTGTCACAAGGGTCAGGCTCTGCTAGATGCTGAGACATGCATCAAGCTGGATGTGATCTCTGGGGAAGAAAAGGTACTCTGTTAAAGACAGGTATGACAGTTCTGAACATAATTTGATGATTCATAAATCAAGAATAGGTTTTTATATGAACTGATTTTTCGGTCTTAAAATACTATTTGCGGGGTTATAGTTGAAATTGTCATTTGACAAATATTTCCATAACAAAAATTATACCAAAATGGCAAAGATAGGGTATATGGCAAAAAATGTGGACTAGAATCATCCTTCTAAAGATGGATACATAATTTTATATCATAGATGCCATTTAAAAAAACTAATGTTTTTCCATTTTTAAAATTATGTACTTTAAATTTCTTTTTTTAAATGTTTTTTTGTTTATTTCTGAGACAGAGAGAGACACAGCATGAATGGGGGAGGGGCAGAGAGAGAGGGAGACATAGAATGAGAAGCCAGCTCCAGGCTCTGAGCTGTCAGCACAGAGCCCGACACGGGGCTCGAACTCATGAGCTGTGAGATCATGACCTGAGCCGAAGTCGGATGCTCAACCGACTGAGCCACCCAGGCACCCCTGTACTTTAATTTTCTAAACTGATCTTTAGGAGTTGTGGTCACAAATTCATCACTCTTAAGAGTTTTACTCCCTTGTGGGCTTTTATTTTATTTTATTTTATTTTTTTCCTTGTGGACTTTTATTATATGGCTGTTATCTAGACACTTTTGTCCAGTCCTGGTCCTCTCAGATATTTCTATTTGATCCTTAGTAATTAGACTGCGTGTGTACACACAAGCGTGCGTGCATGCGCGTGCACACACACACACACACACACACGCATATACTTGACCAAACTGAACTTTAATTTTTGCCTCAGACAAATATGGTTATTATGAAAATAAAAAAAATGTTTGGGAGATGTTAACTGAGTTTCATTGGCTGTTTATTGCATCCGTTCTGTATGCAAAGACACAACCTAAAAGTAAATAAATGCCCTCTTTAAGTCTGAGTAGAGACTTACGTACAGAATCAAATATATGAGCAAAATAACAGCATCCTTTTTAAACAACTACTCAAAAAAGTGTGCTCCAAAAATTATCAAAACATCAGCAGTGCCACATGGGATGACCGTGAGAAAGACCGGGAATCATGCTTTGCATGATCTCTGTTCCGAAATTCTCTAGGATTACATAATACATTGGTGGAAAACCGGTAACCAGACATCCACTGCTGGCCTGCAGAGTGTTTTTATTTTCTTGTTTTTTTAAAAATTTTCAATCAGTGGCCAACATGAAAAAAACCCTGGATTTCTGGTTCTCTTTGGGTGGGGGTGGGTAATCTCTATATAGCTGGCAACACTGGGTCCTACTTTCTTACAGGGCAAGAATAAGCTGGGACTATGTGGAGGCTGCCCCCGTTAGACAGGGATGTGTACAGAACTTTGGTTTCTTTCCTGTCTACCTCATTCAAGTTCTCTGTGTGGCTCTGTAGGACCTTAGTTTGTGAAACTCTGTAGAATGGAAACGATAGGGGGAGGGATGCTCAAAGGTATTGGTTTGAGACTCACCAATGTAA
Organism: Panthera onca; assembly: GCF_046562875.1. Taxonomy (NCBI): domain Eukaryota; kingdom Metazoa; phylum Chordata; class Mammalia; order Carnivora; family Felidae; genus Panthera; species Panthera onca. Next base: position 61,389,171 of record NC_138339.1, on the reverse strand, counting down.
GCAGCCCTTAAGAACAGCCTTCAATAGAGCTAACGGTGCCCAGTCATAGTAGTAGAAGCTTCCTTTGGAAAAGAGAAGCTGTTTGTAACCAGAAAGGGATGAAAACTGGCACTCTATGCTGATGCGTCAGTAGTGAGAGTCAGGATGAAGCCTAGAGATGCATCGGGTATGGGGGACGGATATAAAGCACTTGTTGCTTCCCCACCTTCGTTTCACAGCTGCCATATTGAGTCTGTCCTAGAAAAATCAGGTTAGAATAAACCTCAAGAGCTACCTCCAAGACATTAGAGAAAAGACACAGAGGAACATCATGAGACAGTTGTACTGTTAGACTCTGACCTTCTCAAGGATACCTGTCCTACTCCATTTTATACTCTTGGGATCTGGCTATAGAATTAACGATAGGGTACAGGTACAGAGTAAGTTAGAGGAAGGTCTGTTCACTCTGCCGTGATGCTGGGAAGCAAAAGGCTCTTCTGTACCAGCTGGCAAAGCCACCTCCCTCTCCCTTGCCCACTGCCTCTTTGGGTCACTGCCCATCTGTTTCATCCCGGCTGCAGCACAAAGTTGGGGTATAGGATGACTGCTCTAAATCACTCTACCTTAGGGATGGCCCCGGTGGGACTTACTGGAAGCTCAACTTGCCGGAGTGTAAGTGCTGAAAAAATATGTGCTACCTCTGATTAGTCGCTGCCAACAAACTATAGCTTTGCGGTTTAGCATGTCAACTCTGGAGTTCAATAGCCCCAAGTTTTAGCTTTTCCACTTACTATGTGTCAACTTGGGAAAAGTACCTAATCTTTTTGTGCCTCAGTTTCTATATTTACAAAGTGGTGATCGTAATACTAGCACTTCACAGAGAAACGTGATGATTAAATCAGATTACGTGTGTATGTAAGCAGCTTGAGCTATTTCCTGCACACGGTAAGCACTTATATCTTGCCAGTAGTATTTTTTCCTAAAAATAAATACACAGGCCATGCACAGAACGCTGTGAAGAAGACCAAGATCATGGCAGCATGTGCAAAAAACAATTCTGTCCTGAAATGTGAGTTCCTGTTTTATACTTTTGGTGTCTGACCTATGTCTGGCTTCCTTTAAGTGCTTTATAGCCACGTTGTCCTCTGGTCCAGTGGTGAATGTCCCTTCAGCATGGGGTTTTAGTTTCAATCTACTGCCATATTTTTGATAATAAAGTTGCAAATCAACCAGACTGAGTTAATGGGTCATGTGGAGGGCACCCTTTCTATTTAGGGTTCACTAGAAATGTCTCTGATAACATTAGAAAACCGGGCTAATTGTTTTTTAAGAGGCTGAGAGACATGAACGTACTTCATCTACTTAGGCGTTTCCCACTGTGAGGGTGTTGCTCAGGTTCCACAGGCCAAAATCTCATGAGTTAAATATGTGGCTACACTTTCTCCTCCTTAGTCTTAGGGAATGGAACCTTAAGTATGAAAGATGTCTTGTACAGTATGTCAAAATGTTGAGCAGAGTAGCATTTCAATCTAAACACAAAAATGAAAAAAGAGCAGATGATTTCCCTTTTGCTGTAATTCACTTTGGGATGCATGTCATGAAGAGCACTATACAAAAGCAATTTTCATTGATTGACTGACTGATTGAGGAAAAGGGTGAATGTTCTTTCAGCATACATCCCTACTGAAGTATGATTCTTATAGCTCCTGACAGCTCTTCACAATTTGTAGTTAAATGCCAGGTTGCGGTCGGGGTGTGTGTGTGTGCGGAGGAGAGGGGGGGTGTGTGCAGGAGAAGAAGAGAGATAAAATCATAATTAGAACTCTTTTTGGGCTTTTATTATAGCTGACTTGTGCCAAATAGTTACATAGATAAGGGTGAAATAAATTCAAATCTAAATGTTCTAATTGTTCCTTTCAATGTATTTAGATTTTACAGAATATAATTGTTAAAAATACCCTGTTAATGAGTTAGCTGGATGATCTAATCAGCGATGCTGACAACCACATAGCCACATAGTTCTTGTTCTACTTCTGTGGAAGGTGCTACTCTTTCTAGAACAATTAGTTTTAACTGAAATTCTGATGTAGAGAAGCACTCATCATCAGTGTCCTAGTCTTATAATTTGAAAAAGAATCAGTCACATTTCTGAACTGCCCTCTAATTCTACAAAACACGCTCCTGCATTTGGTGATCTGGGCAAATCTTTCACTCTGTGATATAACTGAACGAGTGCTGATCTTCGGCTTACGTATGCAAACACTTAACACGCCCAGAGATAACACTAAAAACATTTCACACACAAATTTAATCTTCCAAATATTGTAGCAGATCTGTGCCTAATCACTGTTACTATTGACTTGTCCTTAAAATTTTCTTTCTTTTTTATTTTTATTTTTTTATTTGAAAGAGAGAGAGTGCGTATATGCACACTGGGGAGAGGCAGAAGGAGAGAGAAAGAATCCCATGCAGGCTCCATGCTTAGAGCAGAGCCCAACGTGGGTGGTGGGGCTTAATCCCTCCAACCTGGGATCATGACCTGGGCCAAAATCAAGTGTTGGACGTTCAACCAACTGAACCACCCAGGTGCCCGTAGTTTATTGTGTTAATGGCATAAAAATACATGGGGAGTTTTTTCCTTAATAATGTGAACTGGGGTTCCCTCAGTTGTTAAGTCCAAGGAATGCTGGTAAGACAGTAATCTTATTTGAAATAGATTTACTTAATTACAGTGGATCCTCAAGTGGACTAAATTTAATGCTAGCAAATTTAGATTTGTTTACAGATTATGGACAATAGCTTATTTGGAGAATATTTTTAAAAACATTGAGAGGGTGCCTGGGTGACTCAGTTAAGTGTCAGGCTTTTTATTTCAGCTCAAGTCATGATCTCATGATGGTGAAATCGAGCCCTGCATCGGGGCTCTGCTCTCAGTGTGGAGCCTGCCTAAGATTCTCTCTCTCCCTCTCTCTCTGCTCCTCTCTCACTCTCTCTCACTCTAAGATAAAAAACTAAAATTTTTTGGGGCGCCTGGGTGGCTCAGTCAGTTAAACGTCCAACTTCGGCTCAGGTCATGATCTCACGATTCGTGGGTTTGACCCCTGTGTTGGGTTCTGTGCTGACAGTGCAGAGCCTGGAGCCTGCTTCTGATTCTGTGTCTACCTCTCTCTCTCTCTCTGCCCCTCCCCCACTCAAGGTCTGTCTTTGTCTCTCTCTCAAAAATTAATAAAACATTAAAAAATTTTTTTCAAATAATAGATACTAAAACTATCAGCTCCTGAACCATGTACCATCTCACAAGAGGCATAACAACTTCCCTATTCCTCAGATTCCATATGTAAAATGAGAACTCTTTTAAAATAATCTTCAAATTCTAACTTTCTGTGAATCAGTTAACAATCATAGAAAAATTCTTCATATGAAAATAGTATTCCTCTTATACACTAGAAATGTCATTGGTTCATATATCCTTGTTGTTTTATAAAGAAACCAAGGCAGGCTGCATGTAGTGATATTATAGTAATATAATAGTATATAATAGTAATACACCTGGATGGCTCAGTCGGTTAAGCATCTGACTTCCACTCTGGTCATGAGCTCGCAGTTTGTGATTTCGAGCCCCGCTTCAAGCTCTAGTGCGGACAGCTCAGAGCCTGGAGCCTGCTTCAGATTCTGTGTCTCCCTTACTCTGCCCCTTCCCCACTCATGCTCTGTGTGTCTCTCTCAGAAAATGTAAATAAACATTAAATTTTTTTTTAAATTAAAAAATAAGACACTGAGGCTCTACAGTCACATAACAGATCATGATAAGCACATTTCCAGGTGCAAGGCATTTACAATGTGCTTCCTAGGCTGGTAGGCACAAATCGAAAGGTCTCTGAGGATATTGGAAAACCATTTATGTGGGTTCCTGCTTCATTTGCTATGGAAGCTTGAGGAGATAACTTTTACAATTTGGAATGGACACTCATCATGCAGTTATGCTTCCAGCAATATACATCCAGGTTGGGGGGAAAACAGTTCAAACTGGTAAATAATTGCAGTATCATTGCATCAGTTTAGTTTAAAGAGCTGACAAGCCCTCTCTAAACTCCAAGCACAATTAGTCATTAGGGTCTAGTTTTTCAGCACTGTTAAGCAATTTGTAACCCATTCCTTTTAATAGGGTTAGGCATTACTTAACCGACACAGATGCCTTGAAAACTGAAACCTCGAGTTATAAAGCAGCCACCTTGTTCATTACCTTCAGTGATAGGCAAATCATCTATAAAAACAGCATTTAATGGGCAACCAATGAATAATCAATGGCTCACTTTTCATCTGAGTGTGAAAATGAGAATAATCTAATACAAAGTCCCTCTGGTAAGATGCTGAAATCTCGAGTTCTGCTGCTCTTCAGGGCTGATTTATAAGGTCTTGGAAAGCTGATGTAAACAGATGATCAATGGGACCCATCCTTGCTCATAATAACCCCCAACTGGCCCACTCCCTCTTTTCCAAGTCCATCCCTTCAGGCTATTAGCTCTGTCCGGCTAATTCTTCCCACTACTCCTGCCTGCTGCTTTTACTCCGGCCATCCGTTCAGTCCAGCCGACTCAGAAGTAATTTTATACGCAGCAGAGAGCGGGTAGAATTGATTTTTCACTCAGTGCTCAGTTCCCATCTGAATAATTATCAATTTTACTGCCTCATAAAGGGCAGAGTCAAAATTTCAAATCAATTCAAAAGAGCTTTTGAGACGACAGAAATTGTGCATAAGAATAGAGGTCAAAGTTGTCAGTGACCTAAGGAGGTGATGTCAGATATTACTATACCCAATAGTTGACATCAGAGGCACTCAAGATGATATAACCTAGTGCTAATGCAAATCATATTTATGCTGACTACCAGAGACCAGTCATTAATATTTAAAATGCTATCTGAAAGCCTGCATTCCAAATAAATAGAATGTATTCTGCTGTTAATAAAGATATATCACTACTTAGTCATATGCTATAAAATAAAGGATTACCAAGTATTATTAACACACAGAAATTACTTAAACCAACAAATGCATGGTAATTCTGAGTAAAGACAAACTTGATGGTGTCCTGTACAACCACATCACTTGCTCTGCACAGTCTGATGGTATTTGTCTGGAATCACAGCCTATTGATTTTGGTAAAATTTTCTGCCAACTTAAAAGTTTCTGCCAAAGTTTATGAGACAATATTGTGATCAGGCTCAGTGCTGGCAGGAGGGATTTGGTGGTGGACTTGTCATTTGCCACGGTGGGGTGGGGGGCTGGGTCTGATTCCTGGCCAATTCATGGGTATTTATTTTCTCCACTGGCGGCATGCTCTCAGTCTGTGGTTCTCAACCTTCTCCTTGCAAAACACTGGAGGGCCAGGACACCCCCAACAGTACCACAGGTTACTGCAGCTGGGGAGGTGGGGAAGGGGGTAGGAGAGGTACATTCTTGATGGAAAGTATATTTTGAGGGGCACCTCGTGTGTATATATATATATGTGTGTGTGTGTGTGTGTGTGTGTGTGTGTGTGTGTGTGTGTGTGTGTGTGTGTATAGCTCAGTTGGTTAAGTGTCTGACTCCTGGTTTCGGCTCCGGTCATGATCGCGTGGTGGGTGATTGGAGCCCCACACTGGGCTCTGCACTGATGGTGTGGAGCCTGCTGAGGATTCTCTCTCTCCCCCTCTCTTTCTGCCCCTCCCTTGGTTGCATGTGCACGAGGACACTCTCTCTCTCAAAATAAATAAGTTAATTTAAAAAAATGTATATCTTGTAATGGCATTCCTGATGAACATGAGATCTTATCCCCACCACTAGGCCCTTGAGAATCAATGGTATAAGTGATAAGGCTTTCGACCCAGACGAACCTTGTTTCAATTCCACTTTCCAGTTGATCTCTCTGCATCTCAATTTGTTCATCTGTAAAATGGGGATGACGATATCTACATTTCAGGGTTGTTGTGGGGGTGTAAATGAGAAGAGTTCTCTGAAAGTCCTCTCCTCGTGTGTCAATCTCTGTCACCACTCTATTAATCAAATTATTCATATAATTTGATTATTCATATAATTTGTTACCTAGTAACTAACCCATCATCTCTGTCCCACGTGACAGAAACTTTTTAAGGAAAGAAATTATGTCTTATGAATCTCAGTGGCTCTTGCATCTTGTACACAGAAAGTCCTCACTACGTGTGCTACCTTCCTCTTCTCTTTACTATATCACCAACATGTTGTAACAATTCCAGGATCATAACCAAATATTTACAGGCATACAGCACTTTGTTTAGTTACACAAAATCTTAATTACACACCTCCCCACAAGGAAAATAACAGGTTACTGAGACATCACCAAAAGTAAGTTTATATAACTTAATTTGCATATTAGTAAAAAAAATGACAGTCAGGAAGAAAACCTCTTCCATGGCCAGCCCATTCTATGTTCATCATTTCTTCACTCAGAGTGACGCTTTCCATTGGTGGCACGTGCCTTGTTTAACAAGGCTAGTAACCTTGCTAAAGTGTTTACATTTGCAAACCACAAACTATTATGAAGATAATTTGGCAAAATGAAACAAGTGGAAGCGGTATACAGCATCATTTCCAAAGTCAGTAGAACGGGAGAACATCAGAGTGATGGTATCTCCATAGAAAAATGGCATCATTCTCTTTGAAGTATTTCTGGCATGTGTCATTTATTTTTATGCATGCTGTTACTGTGATTTGCAGAAGTGAGTTTTCAAAAAACAGTATTAAACTTGGACCTAACTCATAGTAGCCAGTCAGAAAACACATCTGAAAATAAAGAACTTGTGGCTTTATTCCTTTTACTTAAATGCTCTTGGGAATATGAACTACCTGAACTTTTCTTATCTTAAATAAGAAGGATACCAACTGTAGTATGATGAACCGAAAGTTCTCACCAAGTTGCCTGGCACAGATTAGGAGCCCAGCAAGTGGCCGTTTCCTGACATACAGAGCACTCACAGGCAAACTTTAGAAGACTTAGAGGCTCCAGGAAAGAAAGCAGAGGTTGACTGTTTCTAGTTCTGGCTTCGCTTTTTATTGCTCTCAGGCCTCTGAAAGAGCTATCCTTTTTTTGCATTCTAGCTTCGCTGGGGTAAAAGACGTAGAGAGATTTCTTGAGGGTGAGCTAGTGTGCTACCCTACCTTGCGGGAAAATACTCCTAGAGAGTAACTGGTAAAGGGTCTTGGCAAGGACCATTTGTTCTAAGAGATATTCAGGGTCTAGGCTTCTGGGAAACTGTTTCTTAAGTCAGGTGACCGACCACCAGTTACCTGCTGTAGGACATCTGGATTTTGCTGCATAAAATGTAAGAGTCTCTGACCGGCCTGGGTGGCCTCTCTGCATCGAAGTGGCTTCTTGCCCTCTTTTGCTATGTGCTTGAAGAGGTAGGTGACGATGTAGTCTAAACTGGTACAGCAGCTGGAGGAGACAACTGTATCTGTACGAACAATAAATGAGAATTCCTTCGCATTACTAAGTGAGTTTTCATCTGATTAATTATAATGCCTCCGATTAAAAAAACCACTTTCTGGTTTCAAAGCACTTTTATCAAATTGTAAAACTCCTTGAGGGCAGGGATTTTACCTTGCTTATCTCTTTGAGCCCAGTGTCTACTACAAGACCTGGTATAGAGACGTGTTAGTTAAGTAACTGACTCCTGGATTGAATTGGACAGAATTTTCCATTTGTGACCTCAACGATCGTCTGTTCAACTCAAGTGACTTTATTAAACATCTGTTGGTGCAAAGTGCTCTGCTGCAGAGGAAACAGGGTGTGGACTTGGTGCAAAATGCTCTCTTTCAGGGGAAACCTCTACCCTGGTCAAAGAGCTTGTGATTCAGTACATAAGTCACTGCTGCTCAGTGCTAGCCAAGAATGAGCGACACACTGCTGGGCGGATTTTGAGGAAGACATCACATTTGGATGGGGATCAAAAAGACTTTACGAAGGAGACAGAACCTAAGACGGGCTTGGGAAAGTTATTTCAGTTAGATATAAGGAAGGACATTTTTCAGGTAGAGAGATTCACACAATGTGCACAGTGTGGTGGGAAGTTAGGGATTTTGGAGTCAGACAGCTCTGGTTTCAAATCTCATCTTTTCTAATGACTTGGTATGTTGTTACTCTGAAAGAACCAGTTAACCTTTCTCAGCATTTGTAAAATAACTTGCAGAGTTGAATGAGAAGAAAACAACTAGAAAGTCTCAGAATAAAAACAGCTGATATTTACTGACAGTTTACTGTGTTAGTTACACAAATTATTGTGCATCCTCACAATAGCTCTGTGATGGTAACTGTTATTATCTCCATTTACAGGCAAGAATAGTGAGGGATTAAATGACATGTCCAATGCCACACGGCTGGATGACTGTGGAGCCACTGTCTGAAAATAAACAAGGAGCTGAGGTTCTAGATTTATACTTGTAACCATGAAAATTAATACACATTAAACAAAATCAGGTTTTAAGCAAAAATACATGTAACCATCAAACACTTCGTTAAAACACAATGGATTCAAAAGATGACAATTACTACCAGTTTGCCCTCGTGTTGAAAAGAGGAGGGTGTATTCAGGGAGTAGGACTTTTGGGATGAGTGAAAGAATATATAGGGAGTCATAAGAGAGAAGGCTGACAAAGTAGGTTGGTGTCTTCCTTGAGGGCATCCAATAGTGAGCTGGGACAGTACATTTAATTTGAAAGACAACAGAGGTGTTATTAAAGGCTTCTTTTTTAAAGCAAGCAAGTGACATGATGTAGCAACCATTTATTGACTATCTACTTTGTACATTAGAGTTATTATTCACTTACTTCTAACAATTACTTTGTATATAGTAGGTGTTGTTATTTGCATTTTTCAGTAAAAAAAATGGATTTCGGAGATAAAGAGCTTATCCAACAAAGTTCATGGTTCTGATTCATAGAATGACACTGCCCAGATTTTTTGGCCAAAGGTAATAATGTACAGACACGATCCTGGGGGAGTTTATGATCAGTAACAGAAGTGACAAGAGGAACAATTAAAAACATTCAAAAATGGCAAAAATGGTAAATGCAGATGAGGAAAGTAGACAGGGAGAGTAGGGCTGGGAACCAGCAGATTATAAACTTCCTAAGGCAGTCATTAATTTCTTATTCATTTTATGAATCTCTGAGGTTTTGAGACACACGTGCCTTTCCTAGATTAGAGGTGCAATGTTAGTAGGCAAAGCAAGTCTGAGGAAGGTTTTATAGGTCTTGAGTTGTATTTAGTAATAATACCTAGAACGACAGAACACCACAGTTCACAAACTCTTTCATATAAATTGTTTTGGAGAGAAATGGCATAAGAAATAGAAAGAGGTAGGCTTGGTGGAAAGTTCTGACATACAGATAGATAAATGCATTTAAAACAGAGGATAACAGGGGCGCCTGGGTGGCTCAGTCAGTTAAGTGTCCAACTCTTGATTTTGGCTCAGGTCATGATCTCACAGGTTTATGAGATTTAGTCCTGTGTCAGGCTCTGTGCTGTCAGCATAGAGCCTGCTTGGGATTCTCTCTCTCCCTCTCTTTCTGCCCCTCCCTCCCTGTCTCTTTCTCAAAGTAAATTAATAAACCTTAAAAGTAAATAAAAAAATAAAATAGAGGATAATAGTAGTTGGTGCAGGATCAGTAGGGGTTGAATGAAGGTCTACAAGATGGGAACGGACAATAGCTTAGGGAAACCATAGCGCTATGGAAGCTATATATACAAGCAAATTGTGGTGCTATATTTTCCTCTTAAGAAAGGGGCTCTTTTTCTCCCAAAATCAGGGCATTTGATTGATGGATTAATCGTTTATCTCTCCCCACTATCTGGGTTGCTGTGCAGAAAAGGAAGATTAGATTTTATAATTCCAGGAGGTAGTATAATGTAGTGGAAAAGATCTAGGCCTAAGAATCAGGTACAGACTGGTTGAGCTTGGTTGCTTTTCTCTTTTCCTTCACATTTCTACTTTTGAAGTCCCAATCATGAAAGTAAATGGATTAAGTAACTTAATATCTACAAAAGGAAGCGAGCAGGAAATAGATATGGTTTCCCTCACCAGTAAAGAGCAATATGCTATCAATCATACAAAAATTATAAAGACTTCACATAGATTTGGTGACCGCATGCCATGCAGGTTGCATTAAAAGGTTCCAATCTACTGAGTCAGCTATGAAAAAGCCAGGTAAACACTTTAGACATGAAGGTTGGAACATATATCCTTGCAATAAAAGCAAGAAGAAGAGATTCCATTATGGCTGATTTATGGTTGGGGACTTTGAAACGGATAAATGTTATTTTAGGGTAGATTGAAAGGTGTAGAATCATAAGGATCAAGGGCCGTTTGATCAAAAACAGAATGAATAGTGCTGAGGACTATGTATTATTATTGGTTTTCTTTATTTGCAGCTCAAGCTATTATGTGAGATTCAAATAATGAAACTCTCCTGACATAAAAGGATGGGGAGAAGTCATGAATTTTCATATTTTGTCCTGGTTCTTGGTATTCAGAATTGTTAAATTTTTTAAAACGTTTTATTTATTTTTTTGAGAGAGCACAAGTTGGGGCGTGAGAGAGAGGGGGGCAGAGGATCCGAAGTAGGCTCTGCCCTGACAGCAGCAAGCCTGATGGAGGGCTTGAACTCACAAGATCAGGACCTGAGCCGAAGTCTGACACTTAACCGAATTAGCCACCCGGGAGTCCCAGTATTCAGACTCTTTTAAAAAAAGGATTCATTCGGGGCACCTGAATGGCTCAGCCTGTTGAACATCTGACTTCGGCTCAGGTCATGATCTCATGGTTCATGGGTTCGAGCGCCACATCAGGCTCTGTGCTGACAGCTCAGAGCCTGGAGCCTGCTTCGGATTGTGTCTCCATCTCTCTCTGCCCCTCCCCCGCTTGCTCTCTCTCTCTCTCTCTCTCTCTCTCTCAAAAATAAGTAAACATTAAAAAAAATGACCAAAAAAAAAAAAAAGGATTTATCTGCAATGTAGACAATTAAAAAAATTTTTTTTAATGTTTATTTTTGAGAGACAGAGAGAGACAGCATGAGCAGGAGAGGGGCAGAGAGAGAGAGAGAGGGAGGGAGACCCAGAATACGAAGCAGGCTCCAGGCTCTGAGCTGTCAGCACAGAGCCTGATGTGGGGCTTGAACTCATGAGCCCAGAGATCATGACCTGAGCTGAAGTCGGACTGCAATGTAGACAATTTTAGACACAATGTTTAAGTCGAATGGTCACTTTGTTCTCTCTAGCAACTTGTTGTTTGGCATTAAAACCAAATGCTCCTTTTCTCCTGCAACAGGTCTCCACAGGAAGCACATGCATCATTAATAAGCCTCCTGTTCACTAGGACCCATCATGGAAAACTGTTCTGAAAAGTTAACTGTATAGGAAAGAGTTGCTTGACTGAGTCAGGAGAATAATAATGGGGCTGAGCTAAAATTTGGCTTTGGCTCAAAATTTCTCACCATGGCAGAAGAGAGGAAGGAGGTCTTAGAAAAATACAGTGTGAAAGGCAATTTCAGAAACGAAAGGCCTGTCTGGGTGGTGCACAGTTTTGGAAATAGGTGGCTCTGGATTTGAATCTGTCTGTATTTTCTAGATGTTTAACTTCATGGAGCTTTAATTTGCAACTCTGTAAAATGTGCTTAATACCACCTACTTTGCAAGGTCTTGTGAGAAATTAGTAAAGTGTGTAAAGACTGTTAACATAGTGCTCAACACAGAGCAGGCTTCCCCCTTTTCACTTTCCATCTGTTTTCCTGGCGGTTTCAGTCCCTTAAATACAAAGCCCATCATTTTGTTTGGCAAACTCATAGCTAGCTGTCTTCTACTTTTAGCATGTTTTTGGTGGGAGAAACTAGTGTACAAGGTCTCTAAGTTTCTAAATATTTCCTGAATGTCTTGTTTCCATGTTATATTCATACCACTTAATCTAATTCAAGAATGTGTTCAAAATAACAACATATTCTATTCATAATGAACATTTTATTAATAGTGGCCTTGATGAGGAAAGGTCTGGTGGCTTCCAGTTGGTTCAAATTTTCACTTGCCCTCACAATTTCTTGTTTCTGCCTTTTGTGCTATCTTTTACTTCTTGGAATGACCCTCACTGCTGCCCCAGCTAATCTTCAGAGGCCTTCCCTGATCACTTCTAAAGAAGCCACATTTGATCATTCTCCAGTCATTATCCCATTTTAAGTCTTTGTTTAGCACTTGCAATGACCTGACTTTTTCTTGTGTGTGTGTGTGCGTGTGCATGTTTGTGTGTGTGTGTGTGGGGTCATGTATTTATTGTTTATCTTTTCCCTCTAGAGTAAAAGCTTCACATCAGCAGGGACCTTCTCTGTTTTGTTCCCTTTAGTACTGCCAAGTACATAGTATGTGCATAATTGGTACTTACTGAATGAATGACTTGAGTGTCACTATTATTAAGAGCAGCTTTTTGTAAGTTCTGCACTTGGTCTCTATATGTAAGAGAATGGTTTCTATATGTAAGAGTGTGGTGGGGGGTGATGGTGGCTGGGTAATAAAAAGATAGAAAATAGGGGCACCTGGGTGGCTCATTTGGTTAAGCATCTGACTCTTGGTTTCAGCTCAGGTCATGATCTCACAGTTTTGTGAGTGCGAGCCCTGGGTCAGGCTTCTTCTCTCTCTCCCTCTCCCCTACTCACACCGTCTCTGTCTCTCTTAAACTTTAAAAAAATAAAAAGAAAATATAGTCACTTTTCTCATTCACCTTTCTCTTTCCCCACATTACAGCTTGCCTGAAACTAAAAATGCTGATGAATGAGGATAACCAAAAATTGTTAATATCATGTTAAGCATATTAGGTGAGTTACTACCCTATCACTGATTCAATTTTTTTTTTGTGCTTCCGTCTCAGTTTTTCCAGAGGCTAAAGTAGAACTGAAGCCTGCTTGTAACCCAAACGATAACTATAAATGCCTCTTTGCAGATCTATTATTGTTGGAAAAGGAGAAACCCAAGTGGGTACTTTTGATAGTCCTTTTTCTTGAAGATTAGATACATCTAGGGCAGGGTGGTGAGGCGAAGAGGAATGGGTTTTCGAGTCAGAAAGACTCCTAGATCAGGCACTTATTGGTTGCGTAACCTTCTGCAAGTTGTTTGACCTCCCTGAGCCACAGCTTACTCATCTGTATAATGAAATATAATGAAAATAACATTACTCAATTAACTTAATCAATAAATATTTACTGAGCACTTACTATATGCTAGGCACTGGGAATAAAGTGGTGCCTCAAGACACTGTTTCTGTCCTTCAGAAAACTGCAATCAAGTAGGAAATAAGGACACACAGAGTATGTAACCCAGTTTTGGTAGGCACAGTGGTTCTGAGAATGACAAGGCTGAAGTACCCACCTGAAAACACCTATGACAGCATCAGGCACAGAGTACATGTCCATAAACATACACTTAGTAAGTGGTAGCACCAGGACTTACATCCACGCTCAGTACTCCCTCCCTAATGCCACTTCATCAAGACTCCCTTGAGAGCCTTGTTGAAATGCAGATTCCAGGCCTGAGACCACACTTTGAGAGCAATATAGCCGCCTGCAACTAATTCAAAATCTTCAAGTATTACTATGATGTGAGTTAAAAGAATGTCAAGCCAAACTGTAATAAGAAAAGACAAGGCTTCAGTTTCTGTCCTTGAAGGATTAACTGCTATGAGAATTTTTCCTTCTGCCATAAACAACTAGAAAACAGGACAAAAATATGAAACAACATTTTTCAATTATTGCACAACAAGCAGTACAGGGCTATTAAACCAGAGAGGAGGGAAACAAATGATGTGATTGCTCAAGCTTATTGCCCCAAGTAGTTTCCAGGCTACAGACCAGGAAGGGGGAACCCAAACTGAGCTAAGCAGTCTCACTGAGTTGAAGAGAAACAGTTTGAATTTGGGGAGACTGAGGCAGCTAGAACTCATGGGACAGAGTTTCAGAGAGTGGGAGCTATACAAAGAGACAGTTCTGGAGATCTGTAAAGGAGTCCTTCCCATCCAGTCTTCGAATAATAACAGAGATATACAACACATGTGTAGTTCCAGAAGGAATGGAGATAGCGGGAAAGAGGTAGACTGTGGTTATTTGAAGGCAAACTGTGCTGATATTATTTGAAGGTGTAGATTATAAACCCTAGAGTACCACTAAAAATAAAAAAGTCTGGCTAATAAACTCATAGGGGGTATAAAATGGATTCATAAGAAAGATGTAATTAATCCTAACCAAAAGAAGGCAGGAAAAAAAAGAAAAAAGAAACAAAGTTCAGACCAAATAAAAAGAAAACAAGTAGCAATATTATAGATTTAAACTCAAATACACTGGTAGTTACATTAAATATAAATGGTTGAAACACTAATTAGAAGGCAGAGACAGTGAGATTTGATATAAAAATATGACCCACCTATAAGCTGTGTGTTTGGCAAATACGTTCATGTGCTAACTCCCAGAACCTGTGAATGTGTTAGATTATACAGCAAAGAATAAATAAGACTGCAGGTGGACTAAGATTGCTAATTAGTTGAGCGAAACATAGGGAGATTATTTTGGATTATCTGGGTAGGCCCAATGTAATCCCAAAGGTCCTTAAAAGTAAAAGAGAGAAGCAGGAGAGGTCAGATTTAGAGGGAGATGTATTTATAGAAGAATGGTTACAGATGCAATCTTGCTGGTGTTGAAGATGAAGGGGGGCCATGAGCCAAGGAATTTAGGTGGTCTCCAGAAACTGGAACAGGCAAGGAAATGGATTTGGTCCTAGAAAGGAACACAGCTCTGCTGACACTTTCATTTTATAGCCCAGTGAGACCCATGTCACATTTATGATCTAAAGAACCATAAGATAATAAATGTGCATTAGTTTAAGCCACCAAGCTTGTACAAATTTGTTATAATAGCAATAGAAAATACCTGCTGTCTACAAGACACAGAAAGATTAAAAGGGAAATGATAGAAAAAGAGGCAACCTAATCAAAAGAAAGCTGGAGAGGCTAGTAATATCAGACAAAGTAGATTTCAGAAGAAAGAGTATTAAAAAAAAAAAAGAAGAGTATTGCAAGAGATAAAGAAGGTCATTTCATAATGATAAAGGGGAAAATTGACCAAAGGAACATAACAATCCTAAATATTTATGTATCTAGTAACAAAGCTTTGAAATACTTTATATAAAAACTGATAGAACTGAAAGGAGAAATGGAAAAATCTATATAGTCAGACTTCAGCACTTCTCTCTTGGTGGTTCATAGAATAAGTAGAAAACAAACAACCAGTAATAATACAGAAAATCTGAACAATTAGACCACCATAGAACATTCTTCCCAACAACAGTGGAATGCACAGTTATTTCAAGTGCCCATGGCACATTCATCGTATTTTGAACATAAAAAGGATGCAATAAATATAAAGATTATAAAAATTACTGAGTATTTCCTATGACCACAATGGAATTAAACTAGAATCAGTAACAGATATCAGGAACACCTGTGAATATACAGAAATTAAAAACCCTGTGCCTCTAAGTAACAATCCACTGATAAAAGAAGAATTCAGCAGGACAATTAGAAAATATTTTTGAACGGAATAGAAAAAAAAATCTCAAAATATATAAAATTTTTGTGAGGAATAGCTATAGCAGTGCTTAGATGAAAGCATTAAATGTGTATATTAGCAAAGAGGAAAGGTCTAAAATCAGTTATCTACGTATCTACTTGACAAAATTAAGAAAAGAAAAAGCAAAGTAAACTAAAGGAAGGAAATAATAAAGGCCATATATGAAATTAATGAAATAAAAGATGGAAAAATAAAAGAGAATTCAATGAAAACTGAAAGCTGGTTCTATGCAATAAAACCGATCAATCTAGAGCCAGAATGAGAAAAAAAAAGAGAGAGAAGACACAAATTGTCAATTTCAGGGATGGAAGAGGGGAATCACTACAGACCTTGCTCAAATCATATTGTATAACAATGGGATATTATGAACAATTTTATGTCAATGTCAGATGAACTTCAGATGAAATGGAGAAATTCTTTTGAAGATACAAACTACCAAATGCTACGCCAGATCTAATAAATAAGTGGAATAGTCCTGTATCCATGAAAAAATTTAATTTGTAGTTAAAAAAACTTACTAACAACAATAAAAAATCTAGGCTTAAAGGCCTCACTAAGGAGATCTGATAACCATTTAAGTAAGAACTAATAACAGTTCTCCACAAACTTTTTAAGAAAATAGGAGAGGTGGAAACAATCCTCAAGTCATTTTATGATGGCATTAGACTGACACTAAAACAAGGCAAAGATACAGAAGAACAAAGAGTACAAGATACGGAAGAAGAACTATAGAAAAACTACTGAGAACACATCAATATCTGTCATGAACATAGATGTAAAAAATCTGTATCAAAATTTTAGAAAGTCGATTTCAATAACATATAAGAAGGATGTGTTACAACCTAGTGTGGAATGCAAGGCTGGTTTTACATTCAAATACCCATCAATGTGATGATTAACATTATGTAATGTATTAAAAAAGCAAAGCCATATAATCATCTCAGTAGATGTAGATAAATAATTTGATAAAATTCAATATTCATTCATGATAATACTCTCAGAAAACCACAAATAAGGGAATTTTTTCAACAAGATAAAAGAGCATCTATATAAAAACCTATGGCTAACATTAGACTGAATGGTGAAAGAATGAATGGAGACATTTCCTTGGAGACAAGGAAAAAAATGTTTGCTATCATTACTTCTACTCAACATTGTATTGTAGACCCTAGCCAGTGTGATAAGGCAAGGAAAAAAAAGCCATACAGACTGGAAAGGAAGAGATGAAACTGTCTTTATTTGTAGGTACATCTATGCAGAAAATCTTAAGACATCTACAAAAACTACCAGAATTAATAGGTGGGTTTAGTAAGGTTGAAGGATATATGGTGAACATACAAAAAAAATCAACTGCAATTCTGCACAGTAGCCAAAAACAATGGGAAATTAAAATTCAATACCATGTACAATAGCATAAAAACATAAAATACGTATAAAATACTTATAACAAAATAAGTACAAGAGTCATACGTTTAAAGCTACAAAAATGCTGTTGAGAAAAATTAAGGAAGACCTAAATAAATGGACAGATATGCCATTTTCAGGAATTGAAAGTTCAATATTGCTAATATGTTAACTGCCCCCAAATTGGGCTAGAGATTCAACGCAATCCCCACGAAAATTCCCCTATTCATTTATTTTTTCTAACGAGAAACTGACAAATTGACACTAAGGTGTATATAAAAAGACAAAGGACCCAGAATAGCCAAGACCACTTTAAAAGAGAAAAACAGGGGCACCTGGGTGGCTCAGTCAGTTAAGTGTCTGACTCTTTATTTCAGTTCAGGTCATGATCTCACAATTTGTGGGATTTAGTCCCATGTCAGGCTCTGCACTGACAGCCGAGTGCCTACTTGTGATTTTCTCTTTGGCTCTCTCTCTCCCGTGCTTGCTCTCTCTCTCTCTCTCTCTCTCTCTCTCTCAATATAAATAAACATTAAAAAAAATAGAGAAAAACAAAATTAGAGGGCTATACTCTCTGATTTCAAGATGTACCAGAAAGTTAGGACAAAAGTTAAGAATCAGAACAGTATAGAATTGGCACAAAGTAATTCAATAAGGAAAGAACATTCTTCAACAAAAGGTGCTAGAACAATTGAATAACTGTATGCTAAAAAACAGCTTTTGTCTCATACATAATATTATATACAAAAAGTTTAGTTGAAATGGTTCACAGACCTAAACATAAGATCAAAAACTATAAAACTTCTGAAGAAAACATAAAAACCACCTGTCTGGCCTTGGGTTAAGCAAAGATTTCTTAGGATAGGACCCAAAAGACATGAACCATAAGAGAAAAAATAAGTAAATTGGACTGCCTCCAAATTAAAAAAACTTTGCTCTTATAATAAGATGAGACTGTTAGAAAATAAAAATACAAGCCAAGCCTGAAAAAATATTTTCAAAACACATATCTGATAAAGGATCTGTATCCAGAATATTTAATATATGTTTACAAGATAAATAACCCAGTTTAAAAAAATGGGTAAAGGATTCAAACAAATACTTCACTAAAGAAGATACATGAATGGCCCATAAGCATGAAAAGATGTTCAAATCACTATTCAGTAGTGAAAGAAATATTAAAAACATCATGAGATTCCTCTTAACTCCCACTAGGATGGCTAAGATTAAAAAGACTGACAATACCAAGTGTTAGGGAGGTTACTGGGAAACTGGAACCCTCAAACGTTGCTGGGAGAGCAAAATAGTGCAGTCATTTTGGGAAACAGTGTCACAATTTTTTTATAATGTTAAAAATACACTTAGCATACAACTCAAAAATCCCACTCCTAGCTATCTCCCCAAGAGAAATACTACCTGTCCACGGAAAGACTTGTACATTCACAGTAGCATTGTACAAAACAACCAAGTAATGGAAACAACTCAAAAGTCCATCAGCTGGTGAATATATAAACAGATAAGTTGTAGTATTCCACACAATGGGATAATACTCAGCAACAGAAAGGAATAAACTGACTTTCAAAACAGCATGGAAGAATCTCAAAGGCGTTATGCTAAATGAAAGAGAAAGGTATATACATCATAGGATTCCACTTAGATGAAATTCTGGAAAAGGTAAACTATAGTGAAAGAAAGTAGACAGTGGTTCCTTGGGGCTGGGGTGAGGGGGAAGGGACTGATTAGAAGGGGGCACTAGAGCGCTTTCTGTGGTGAAGAAAATGTTCCATATCTCAGTTGTGATGGTTCATGACTGTGTATATATATTTGTTATAGTCACTGAACGACTAACTGTTCACTTAAAATCAATGTGTATAAATTATACCTTTAAGCGGATTAAAAATTAAGCTGTACATCAAAATACAAAAAGGCATTTTCTCACTTGCAAGCAATAATTATGAAATAATCTCTTAGTTTGGGTACATAATTTTTTCCTGTCTGTAAGATGATCATCTTAGTAAGCACATACATTAAGAGACCACAATCAAGTTTTTCCTCTGGAAATCATGTTCTCCACAATACTTACCAAGAGTAGTGAGTCCCTCGGAGATAGATGTGAGAACATACAGCAGTACAGGAGGCTCTAAGTTGGTGATGAAGCTCATGTGGTCCTGGGTGAGACACTCCAGGAGTGGATAGTAAGACTGGCTCAGTTTCCGATATTGCTAAAACACAGAGATACCAAGTGTCAAGCCACTGGGAAGCAAAAGACATGTTAAGGTCTAGTGGAAACTGCCATTTATAATATTAGAAAATATAAACCTACCTAAATATAAATATATAAAATAAATACATGGAACAAATGACAAACACATGATTCTCAATTCGGTATTTAAGGGGGTTCTAATAGGAATCTCTTGATCTCTAGAAATCCTAATTTGAAGATACAGCACAGAAAGTATCCTCAATTTTACCTTACATGGATAACACTTAAATGCAAATAAAAATCTGTAGTGTGGAATTTAGAAGACTGAATTCTTCCTCAAAAAAAAAAAAAGTTAGAGATGGAGGGAGCCTAACCATTAGAGACTCTTAAAAATTGAGAATAAACTGAGGGTTGATGGGGGGTGGGAGGGAGGGGAAAGTGGGTGATGGGCACTGAGGAGGGCACCCGTTGGGATGAACACTAGGTGTTGTATGGAAACTAATTTAACAATAAATTTCATATTAAAAAAAACAACTAAAAATAGAGTTACCCTACGATCCAGCAATTGCACTATAAGGTATTTACCCAAAGGATACAAAGATACAGATTGGAAGGGGTACATGTACTTCAATGTTTATAGAAGCATTATCAACAATAGCAAAACTATGGAGAGAGCCCAAATGTCCACTGACTGATGAATGGATAAAGATGTGGTACGTACACACACACACACACACACACACACACACACACACACACAGGAATATTATTCAGTCATCAAAAAGAATAAGAGCTTGCCAATTGCAACGGCGGCGTAGATGGAGCTAGAATGTATCATGCTAAGTGAAATAAGTCCATCAGAGAAAGACAAATACCATAGGATTTGACTCATATGTGGAATTTAAGAAACAAAGCAGATAAATCTATGGGAAGTGGAGGAAAAAGACAAGGGAGGGAAACAAACCACAAGAGAGACAGAAAAAACTGAGGGTTGATAGAGGGAGGTGGGTGGAGGGGATGGGTTAAATGGGTTATGGGTATTAAGGAGGGCACTTGTTGTGATGAGCACTGGCTGTTGTATGTAAGTGATGAATCACTGAATTCTACTCCTGAAACCAATACTGCACTTCATGTTAACTGAAATTTAAATTGAAAAAAAAAAAGACAATTATTTTCTGGTTGGAAATATTGTAACTCTGAACAGTTATTACTAGTGGTAAGGCAGCCTTTTTTTTTTTTTTTTAACACAAAGCTTTTGCTGTTATAATAGGATTTGGCATCATGGTCTGTTGTACTTACAGAGTGCCTGCCCATCTAATTAAATCATAATTTGGTCAATGGCTTAATATTTGCTATATACTATGAGCAAAAGATAAGTGCATGAGAAAGATCCCTGGAAAACTTCAAATGAAACTCAAGCCAATACAAAAGAAGCACAACACTCATAAGAGAAATAAACCAGAGTAGTATTTATTAAAGTGAGATTAAGGCCACCCCCATGAGGTCACATGGGGTGCTTGCTAAAAATGCAGTTTCCTGATCCCCACTCCGGACTCACTAAATGAAAAGCTCTGGAATGAGGTCCTAAAACATGCATTTTACATACATAAAGGGAATCCTATGCATCCTCAATTTTGAGAATTAGTGAATTAGAGATTTGATTGCCTGTTAGAAAAAAGATGAGAGAAATTCCTGGAGCTACAATCAGTTTTTTTGGTGGACCTCAACTATAGTGAAGTGTCTTCTCAGTGAGGTGTCTGTTAATGCATGGTTGATCTGAGTCAAGTTTCTAGTCTGTAATTTCTGTCACACAGGCAGCCTTCAATGAGCATTCTGTTCTACTACTGAGGCTTAACCACTTTAGCTGGAGATGTGGTTCCATAAAGACTTAGAACGGTGGAAGAGGGTGCCACTAGTCCATTCTTGTCCAGGATGACTCAGGCTGACCAAAGTCCCCTAGATCTTAGCTGCAACTTTGGCAGGGAGCAGGTGGTAAAGCTTGAACTACACCTGAGCATGAATTTGGCAGTTATTGAAGTAATTACTGCAGCCACATTGGGCATATATTAGCTTTTGTGCAATCATGCAGAGGTGTTTAAAAAAAAAGTGTGATAACGACACAGCTCAGTGGAGGAGCCTGGAAATTTAAATTTCCAACAAGCACCCTAGGTGATTCTGATGGGCCTCAAAGTTTGAAAACCACTGACATAGATCATAGAAACTAGACGGTAGAGTTGAAAAGGGACCTGGAGATCACTTTGTTTAATTTACTCATTTTAAAGGTGAGGAAATTAAAGCCTGGAGAAATAGAGAAGGTGATTTATTCAAGGTAAATGACTAGTGAGTGGCAGAGTTGAGACTATGCACCCGCACGCTCAACTTTGATTTCAGCACTCCTTCCGCCACACCAGAATTTTCATGCAAAGGAAAGCCAAACAGTAGGGGAAGTAGAGGGCATAGGAGGAGGAAGGAAGAAGGAAGGAGAAGATCCTGCAGCCGATCCTGAATTTCTGCTCCAAGAGACAGACCTGTTTTGAATTATGAGTATAGTTGTAAGCAATCAGTTGAAATTGCTGATGACATTTTCTCTAGATGCAGAACCTGGAGCACTCTGGAGGACCGATCCATCAGACGGTGGCAGCTGCAGTTTTCAAAACTGCACATTTAATTATAGAAACACAGCCACTATAGTTGTTCAAATTCTGCAAGTTAAATCAAGATGCTGTCCTAAAACATAACAATGTTCTGGTGCTATTCTAACTCCCTGGGCTTCACTGTAACCACTCCAAGCCTGTGGTGGTGTTACTTCACATTTCACACAAAGACTCCCGTGATGCACGATTGCTTACTAGCAAGTCACTGTGGGACACTGACAGCAGCATTTTGACAAAGGCCTGGAGTACATTGTCAAAATGGTTGTCCCCATACAACTTGAAGACGCCAAAGCTGACATAATTTCCACACAAGGCAGATTTCAGAGCTGAATAGCAGATGGAGATGCCCTTGAGTTTCATTGGATAAATCTGATCTTTTGAGAGGCTCCCAAGGGACAGGATCTGATTACCTGTTTTAGGGTAAAAGCAGACAGAGAAAGTGATATAAGTAGATGTAATTCAAGGCACATTATTTAACATTTTCACTTCACCGCTAATGTTCACCTCCTCTTAGCACTGTTCCAAGAATTACACCATCCGTGTAACGAAAAATGCAAATATTTAAGGCAGTTTACCTGGGAAGCACAAACGGCCCAAGGAAAACCAATCAAGGGTACTGGCAAAGTTTTATGTTTTTATCTAGGTGGTGATTATACGAATATGCAGGTAGATATGGAAAAATTCATTGAGTTGCACTCTTAAGATTAGTTCACTTTACATATTTTAATATATGTGTTATCTCCTCTTCAACAAGACATTAGAAACGTAGGAGTAAACAACCAACTAAGTCAAGAGAAAAAGCCTAGACTGAGATATAAGTTATGCTAAATTCTGGGATGAAGTTCCAACAGTTTTACATGAATTTGATCTTGAGTTACTTCACTTTTAGGAGCCTCGCAGGTTTGGTATATGAATTAAATGAAATAAGACGCACAAGAAATCCTCGGCACAGAGCATAACAAATGTTACTTCCTTTTTCCTTCCGTCATTTTGCAGAAGACCTCAAGAGATGATTTTCAAAACTGTACTTAAATTCTATGTTGTCCATCAAAAGATAAAGAAATGTTTATATAATCACCTTAAAAATTTTAATACCGGTTAGCATTTATAACCAACAATTTGTTTCTGAAATGTGTGCTAGCAAGGCATGTTTTTAGGCAATACCCAAGAATGCCTTTTAAAAAACTATAAAGTCCTACATGTTTCTTAGCTCTGTGTTTTCTTATTTAAGTGAGTACTGCTAAAATTGAAACTAAATTCAACTTACAAAATTTAGAGGTACATTGTTGTGGCTTTGTACTGTGCCAATTTGGCTACACAAGAATTAACTTTCCCAGAATGCATTTCCCTTTATGGTTATGGGCTAGAATTGGGCAAAAGAGAAATTTGTGTGAGATTTGTAAGGTGGAAGTGAAGTAGCAGCCACGCTTTTGTGAAGGTCACTGTGACCAGAGAGAGAAAAAACAGTAGAAATGCCGCTGGGTTTCAGTTTGTCCGTGTTCTTTCCTCCTCTGTGTCTAGAACCACCAGTCCTGCTGACGAATGACTCCAAGCCCATCACCAACTACTCTGCAGCAGACTTCCAGGCTGGCAGCTATGCAAAGGCAGCCGTTTTCCATTGACTTCTACCCTACACCAGTTCCCTCTAACCCCACATCCTTTCATGGTTCCATTCTAGCAGCTGGAAGTGACACTTCCAGCTGCTAGAATTCCCTGCAAGCTCCAACTTGTCCACCCAGGCCGTTGTTTCAGGAGGGCTGATTAGTGGTTTTCCTTCTGAATTTTCAATTCCCCCCTTTGACCTATTTTCCCATCTTTGCCCAAGACTGTACAAAGTCTGATTCATAAAACAAGTTCCCTGTTCTGTCAGTGTCATAGTGCTTGTTTTTGCCTGTTTGAATCCTGACTGATATGTATATTACAGTAACCACGTGTGTAGTACTAAGAGGGGTGAGACAGACCCTGGAATTTACTCCACACCAAATCCCGTACCCTCTCTCATGACTTCATCCTAATTTAGAGAGTAAGTTCCATAAAGATTCAACTCAATATGACAGCATTTACTTAACAGCTATTATGTGTGAGGTGCTGGGATAAACAAAGGAAATAAAATCTCTGTTCTGAAGAAGTTCAGTCTGGTGGGAGAAATAGATTTATAAATCAATGATTTCATACAATGTGACAAACACAGAGAGATTGGGTTAAAATGTTAGGGGAACAGACGAAGAGACTGACTCTGCTTGGGCAGGAGGGCAGTGGGGAAAAGCTTCACAGAACAGGCTATTTCTCAAGGATCAAGCCCGGTTTTCCAGGAAGACTTGGAGGGGGAGGAGTGTGTGCTAGGTAGATCATGTGCACAGGTATGGAGGTCCGCGAAAGCAAGATGCTGCAGGAGAAGACAGTTCTCAACCACTGCCTTACTACCTTTGCCTCAAATTCAGTATAAACCAAGGTAGACATTCCCCTGTCCTCTCTGTCCTCGGAAAAGGAAAGCACTGCTTACATGTGATGAAAGGAGCTAGGATAATCTGGGGGTTATGTGTGGACTACACATTTTGGGTTTGTTGGAAAGGCCCAGGTCAAAGGGAGAAAACTGGATCATCTTTTGGGGCCTTTTTACACTCACGTCCTTATGGGAGAAGTAAAGGTCTTATATTCTACAGCAAAGACGGAATGGGCAGACCAAGAACGGTGATGGTACAAAAATTTTGATTTAAAGATTGGATAACCTATCATCAAGAAGGATTACTTATTTAGAATCACAACTTTCATCTCTGTGTTGAAGTTGCAACCTAAAATACATGTCTTTTGGCCTGTGTCAGACACATCTGTGTTAATTTATTTTAATTAAACAAGTTAATTAGTGTAGCCTTGTGACCTTTGAAAAGGAGAACGAGTAATACTTTTGAAATAGAGAGTTGTACCTCACTGTGCTCAGGTACCTCAGCATTCCGTGGTGGCTATGAAAGACTCTGGAAGAGAAGGCTTGGCCAAGTCATTTACTCACTCTGACTCAGCTTTATTCAGTATGTGTCACTGAACAATACTTACTGAAATTGGATTGCAACCCCCCTCCCCCAAAAAAAGCTTAAAATGCCATAATTGGGGGCAGGGGAATGAGATACCGTACATTCTTATCGTTAGGCCTGGGAGAGAGGGGTGTGGAGGCTCCTCTGGGGCTCCGGACAAGAATGCTGGGAATTGATGGATAACCTGGCCGAGGGCAATAGTGGGGGGAACTTCCAGTGGGAGGCACAGGTGCCACAGCACTGCCATTCTTACTCTTGTGCATGCTGCAGCAGGAAATCTCACTAAATGATAAGGGGAAAAAAACCTGAAAAATAAGCACAGAGGACTCCAGAGACTGGTAATTCAGCTTATCATTTGCTTATATTAATTGCTTGGGTTCTCTTTTCTTAACTTCTATTCTCTGTCCCTTTTGGAGAAACCTTTTTGTTTTTGTTTTGGGGTTAGCTTCCAGCACTCAGAAGTACCCTTCTGGACAATCCTCAAGATCTAGATTCAGAGAAGGATATACATTAAAAAATGCAAAATCTCCACTTCTGTTTACCTGAGATCTACTTTCAGGTCTTTTTTTTTTTTTTTTTTTTTTTTTTAACTCTTCTTCCTTCTGAGACCCCACCTCTTCCCTGAGTGACTGACTCTATAATGTCTCCTTCAAAAGAGGCTTCCTACACCCAAAGAAGAGTGATCTTCTTTCAAAAGTCTCCGGTGGAGAACTATATAAAAGGCAGTATTCTAACAGAAGACAGAAATACAGTGCATAAGGGAGTAATGAACCGGGTGGGCTTCTGAGTCATACTGATTGGGGTTGAAGCCTACCTCTTTCCTTACTACCTCGGTGTCTGAGCAGATTGTTAATCTCTGTAAGTCAGTTTCCTCATTTATAAAATAAGGATAATTTAAGTACGTAAAACACACAAGGCTCTTATGTGGAGTAAAGGAGACAGCATATGTAAAGCGCTTACCATAGTAACTGGCACAGCGCTCACTCAGTAAATGTAAATATGACAATGCATACTCCTAGGGGTTCATTTCTTTCTCAAGTCTAGTAGCCTGTAAGTTCACACATGGGGGGCTATGGCCGGGAAAAGAGGGGGAGCTGAAGCTGGCTGTGTAGCATAATATACTTCCTTCTAATATGTGATTCAAAGTAAGGTCAATGCTATGTCTTGGAACATCTTCCCTCTGTTCCTTCAATAGAGAATTGGCTGTATGGGGTCACAGTGTGGTTCTTTCCTCTACAGTCTACCAGTTCTCTGTGTCCTCAGAAGAATACTTAAAAAAAGAACGCTGAAGGGATAAAATACCATAGTAGTATCTTGTACCAGGAAGAACCGTTAGTACGAACAATGTTATTTCCTGGCTTATAAAGCAATCCCTTACATTGATTTATGTTTTCTTTTTCCCTCTTAATCTCTAAAATTTTAAGGTGATATTTAGCTGACAGCTCTATAGGTTGAATGTCTTCATTCATCATCAGAACAGTTATGGGAAGAGAACCACAAGCTTGCCGACATTCCTTTACTTTAGGTCACTCAACCCACTCTGTCTTTCGAGGCCCCTGGACATAAATGGTTTGGGACAGAATTGAAGCTATGAAGAGTGGAAAGGAATATAGTATTTCCATTTCAGATTGAAAGAGATTAAACAATGCAGTGTTGATGAGGGGGCAGGAAAATAAGCAAATTGTTGGGAACATAAATTAGTGTAATCATTCTAGATGGCAATTTGGTCATATTTATTAAAAATATAAAAAATGTGTAAATCCACTTCTGGACACATATTCTAATTCTAAAAGTTCATTACAATATCTACCTATCTACCAGCATCTGCAGTTACACTGTCTCCTGTAAAAGCCAACCCTCCAATATGTTCAACATATGCCATCTCCTCTTATGTGCTTAAGGACAAAGCACCAATAAATTTCTCCTTTTTCTCCTATGCAATCTTGTTTTCCTATTAGATCAACTCATTGAAATACAGGCTATGCTATTATATCTTCCATTTAAAAACAAAAACAAAAACAAAAAACACTTTCTCTTGGCCCTACCTCTCTGCTAGATAGTACTCCCCTTTGTAATAAAACTCTTCCAAAGAACTGTTTTCATTGTCTTATTCTCCTTTCATTCTTTCTCTTTTTTTAAAAAAAAATGTTTATTTTGAGAGAGAGAAAGGGAGAGAGCGAGAGTGAGCGGGTGAGAAGCAGAGAGAGGGAGACAGAGAATCCCAAGAAGGCTCTGTGTGAGCCCAATGTGGGGCTTGAACCCACGAACCATGAGATCATGATCTGAACTGAAATCAAGAGTAGGACGCGTAACTGACTGAGCCACGCAGGCACCCCTCCTCTCATTCTCTTTTATGTCCACTCCACTGAGAACGCTCTTTTCAAGGTTCCCAATGACCGCCTTGTTGCTAAATGTAATGGTTAACTCTTAGTCCTTATCTTACTTGATTCACTGCCAGCTTTTTTTTTTTTTTTTTTTTTTTTAAATGAACAACTATTTTTTTTTAAATTTTTTTTTTTTAACGTTTTATTTATTTTTGAGACAGAGAGAGACAGAGCATGAACGGGGCAGGGGCAGAGAGAGAGGGAGACACAGAATCGGAAGCAGGCTCCAGGCTCTGAGCCATCAGCCCAGAGCCCGACGCGGGGCTCGAACTCACGGACCGCGAGATCGTGACCTGAGCTGAAGTCGGACGCTTAACCGACTGAGCCACCCAGGCGCCCCTACTGCCAGCTTTTGACACAGTTAGCTACCTCTTCTTCCTTGTCTTCCAAGGCACATACCCCGATCTTCTCTTCAGTTCTTGCTCCTTCTCATTTTCCTTTGCTGGTTGCTCCTCTTCTCCTTTACCTCTGACACTGAAGTGCCCCAGGACTCAAACCTAAGTCTTCTAGATGCATATTCACCCACCACCTAGGGGATCTTACCTTGTTTTTACAGCTTTAAATACCATCTGAGAGTCAATGACTTCCACATTTTTTCTCTAGATCAGACCTAACTTCCAAACCTCAGACTCAGATAGCCAAGTCTATATTCAATATTCCTACTGGGATATCTAATTAACATCTCAAACTGAACAGGACCAAAATGGAACTTTTGATCCCTGTCACATGCATCTCAGTTAATGGTGACTTCATCCTTCCATATTTCCAATCCATCAAGAAATCTGATTTGCTTTACCTTCAAAGTATATCCAGAATCGAACTATTTCTCACCACTCCCACTATCACCTTTGTCAAAGCCAGTAGCAAATGTTATTCATCTGCTCAAAACATTCTAAAGTCCCTCTATTTCACTTGAGCTAAAGTCCTGATTACTGTCTACAAGAATGACACTACATGACATTGCTCTTGTTATAACTTTCCCTTTTGTTTATTTTGCTCCAGCTACTAATCTCTTTGCTGCTCTGCAGACATGCCAGATACACTGGTGCCTCACGACCCTAAAACTCGGTATTCTCTCAGCCTGGAATACTCTGCCCAGAGATATTCACATGACTAACTCCCTCATTTACTGCAAGTCTTTGCTCAAATGTCACCTTTACTTAAGTTACTACAACACCTTTCCCAATCCCTAGTACTTCTATTGTTCCTTCTCCTGAATTTCTCTTTCTTTTTTTAAAATTCCAGTTATTAACATGCTAAATAATGCCTTTTTCAGTTTTGCTCACTGATGTATCCAAAGAGTCAATAACAGTGTCTGCTGTTCCCAGGGTACATTTGTTGAACAAATGAAGCTCATGAAACTGCATGTCAAAGTTGCTTACTGAGACAAAGTATGTAACGGTGAAAAATTGTATGTGTATAAAAAAATTACATTTATCAAAAGGTGAATGATTAAATAAATTATAATATGACCACAAAATGTAATACTTTGCAGCTATTTAAAAAGATATGGTAAGGGCACCTGGCTGGCTCATTCGAGAGAGCATATGACTCTTGATCTTGAGGTTTTGAGTTCGAGCCTTACGTTGGGTGTAGAGATTACTTAAATAAATAAACTTAAAATCATTTAAAGCACACACTAAACTGATAATGACAGTTATCTTTGAATGATGAGATAATCAGGATTTTCACTTTCTATTCTCTATAGCAATTCTGAAATTCTGCAGTTTGCTAACAGACCATGCTACTTTTTATATTTATATAATTTTGTAAAAGCAGCTACTGTCTGCTTGAAATGCCCTCTTCAAACTTCTGGGCCCTATTCTATTCCTGTAAAAAATTGTCCCTTGGGATGCCTGGGTGGCTCAGTTGGTAAAGCAACTGACTCTTGGTTTCGGCTCAGGTCATGATCTCATGGTTGGTGAGTTTGAGCTCTGCATCAGGCTCCATGCTGACAGTGAGGAGCCTGCATTGGACTCACTCTCTTTCTCTGCCCCTCCCCTGCCCATGCTCTCTCTCTCTCTCTCTCTTAAAATAAATAAACTTAAAAAAAAGTTCTTCCTTGTTTGACTCCTCAGTTTGAGTTAGAAACTCCTGGGCTACCATAGCACTCTGTATGCTTCTCAAGTATAAAAGTGAGCGCAGTGCGTCATAAGTCTTCATTTACTTGACTGAATCCCGTGAAGAACTCAAGTTCCTCAAGAGAAGAATCAGTAAGATTCTTTTTTGTGTGTCTTATTTCTTATCCTATCCATTGTAACTCTCACAATATCGGACACATAGTAAATGCTCAGTAACTGTTAGCTGCATGGATGAAAGAATCCACTGAACCCTAAGCACCTGGTTGGACATCACTCTTCCTTATTTAATAGCTTATGTAGTATTATTTGCTTGTTTGCAAAAGGGGGCACGTCTGGTATGTGTGGATCTACTGTGGAACATGTTCCTCAAGGTCTTGCTTTTGTAAGCCACCTGATCCTGGTGCTGGTATCCTCAAGGTGTCGGTCATTCTATCATGAGCTTTACTTTAATACTACTTTGACACTCTATGTCCCCATCCAAGTTTCCAGTAAGATCTAAGGCCACGTACATGGTTCCTGGATAGTTTGTTTTCCAGAACTGTTATTTCCTGGAGACATTTATTAAGACTTTAGTTATCTCAGGACCAATGCGTTCTTCAGCTTTTCTTTGGTAATCAAACATAAATATATGATCATAATCCTTCATTCTCACAATGCTTCTAATAGCACATGCCAGTAATTTTCAAGCTCTTTTACAAAAAACCCCACAAGTGGTCAAAAAGGTGATTCGCTTTTACAAACAAATCTGGTGCAACTCTACAGCAGGGTGGTTCTGGTCAAAGTGGCAGTAGGGTGTCCTCCCTGCTATCTGGAGGCCCACTATGGTCCTTTTCAGATCTCCAGGGCTCTGCAAAAGCCAGTTAGAAAACTATGGTCTGTTTTCTAGGTCACGATAAATAACAGTGGCTTGTACATTGCTTTACCAATCCAATTTAAGCATGTGATTAAGTCACACCTTAAATGCACCTGGAGCATATACTGCTTTAAAGAGCCCTGATGTAAATTCTTACATATAGTGAATACTCATGGCTGTTCCATCCATTTTTAAAGTTTAGATTTTCACACACTGAACTTTCTTAAATCAGGTATCCAAGGAGGGAATAAAAGCAGTTCCGTTTTGCCTAGTCTTATGAAAATTATCACGATTTCTCCCTTCTGTGCACTCTTCAACCAATAGATGTCACTAAAGATACCAGGACCCAGGGGCTAAAGGAAGAAAAGATTAGACAAATGGAAATTGAGCATAAAAAACGTCCAGTTCTTAAAACAGAGAAGTAGGTTTCCAAAGTAATAACATTTATTACACTGCATGCAACATTTTAACCAAAAATTCAAGAAAAAAATTTCCTTTATTAAGTTGCTCAGGCTGAATGGATCACAGCACTAAGTTTTGAAATACACGTTCTTGAAGCAATTTAAAACTCATTAGAAATAATAGGCTTGGGCTAGTAGAAAATGTGGTAAAATTTAATCCTCATCCAAATGTTACCTGGGCTGTACAAACAGGAAATTGTTTTGTGCTACTGTGGCTAACCTCATTGCTGACCCTGAGCTGTAACGGCGAGAGCAGCTGAGAGCTGAAGCAAAATTAAAAACTTACATCAAAGTATATCATGACAGAATGTAGATAAATAAAACAGCATATCAAAAGTATTATTTTTCTGCCAGTCTCACTGAGCAGCGAGGTAGAGGTGTTCCACAAAATATGCAACAAATCAGTGCATGTGGGAAAGAGTCCTCCCCACTCTACACCGCCCCGATCACTGACTACCCAAATACTGCCCATGAGAGGTGAGCAGAGAAGAAACCCAGCGAGGGATGGGGACAGAAGGGATCGCAGAATGTTCTGGCCTCTTTCTTCCAGGGGCTTCCCTTCCCTTCTGCTTGGCTTACCAAAAAAATAAACACTGCTGCTCTTCTGTGCCCTCCCACTCTTTCCCTCACCTTCCAACCTCCTGGATGGCAGACCACATGATCACCCTCCATGAGCATATTAAAGACTCCAGAGGTAAAAGAAGGGGTAACAAGGCATTACAGAGGGTCAAGATAGATCAAATCAGTTTGGCTGATGGGGGGGGGGACAGCACGGGAATCAGGGAAGGGTGATAAACATGTTTCTATTATTCTATGTAAAGTGCACGTGTCCAAGTCACTGCTGACAAAGTTGAAGGACATTTTGCCACTGACCCTTTGATTTCCCTTAAGTTTTAGGACAGAAATCACCATACGTTAAAGAACAGTGCTTCATCATAAATATTCAAGGACAATCTTCCCGTGGCAGCTCCCAAGTGGCAATAAGGAATATGGAGAGACTATCGTTTGAAGTTATATAGACTTTGAATGAAATTCCAATTCAGCGACTTGCTAGCTATGCAATATTTGGCAAGTTTCTTAATCTCTATGAACTTCAATTTCTTCATAATAGTGATCACAGAAGCTAACTGGTCTAAGAGCTTTCTATGCACTACTGAACTGAATCCTCATAACCACCTTATGAAGTAGGTGTTCTTTTCTCTGTTTAACAAGAAACTGAAGCAAGAAAGGCTAAGCAACTTAGCCAAGGCCAAATGAGTAGTGAGTGGCCGATAACACTACTACCTTGAGGATCTGATAGGCTAATGTATGATAAATGGTCTAGTATAGGAATAGGCACATAATAGCTGATTAAAAAATAAAAGCTACCTTATTATTATTTCAAGCCAAGGTGCAATGCCTTACTTTAATCCCTTAGTTTCTCTTTAGAGTAAGAAAGCTTACTAGCTTTCCTTCTCAAGAATGCTTTGAAGGGTTTTTTTTCCCTCTTTACTCCTTTTCTTCTTTTTTCTTCATCTTGTTTGTCTTCCTTCCCTTCCTCTCTCTACCTCTGTCTCCTCCTCTTCTTCTTCCTCCAATGTGATCCTCACTTAGTTAACTTCCTCAGCTTTTGTTACAATGCTTTTCTTTGCTTATGTCAAACAACTGGACAGAGGACTAGGTAGCTTTTGAAGCCTACAGATTTGGCATTGTTCTGAGATTCTTTTTGGTGTCACTTGGCTGGCCATACATTCTGCTCTAGGGGTCCAGTAACACTGGCAGAGAAATCACTGCTCTGATCGGTCCTACCGCAATAGTGAGTAAGTCCCAAAGGAAAAATTACACACAGTGAAAGAAACTGGAGTGAGAAAAAGCAGAAGGAAAATACAACTGTGATTGGTAACAGAAATCTAACATGCATAGAGTTAAAGCTCTATCAACTACTAAGAAATTCTTACATATATATACATTGTTTCATATGAGAAATATTATTTTCTTTTAAAAAGTGAGGAAATCGGGGGCGCCTGGGTAGCTCAGTCAGTTGAGTGTCCGACTTTGGCTCAGGTCATGATCTTGTGGTTTGTGAGTTCGAGCCCCACGTTGGGCTCTGTGCTGACAGCTCGGAGCCTGGAATCCGCTTTGGATTCTCTGTATCCCTCTCTCTCTCTGCCCCTCCCCTGCTCATGCTCTGGCTCTCTCTCAAAAATAAGTAAACATTAAAAAAATTTTAAAAAATAAAGTGAGTAAATGGAAGCTAAGCACTTATTACAGGCAGAAGGAAGCAGGACAGCGTGGTCCAAGCAGGAGCTGAACAAAAAAGTGATGTGGTCAGTGAACCCCTGTCCAAAGAAGGCTGGTTCTATGAGTATAAGAGAATGGCTCTGGATCAAGGAGACACATGTTGGTTAAATGTCTATTCCATGTCACACTCAGTGCCAAGCCCTTTACCTGGAGTAGCTCACCTAACCATCTCGAATTCTAAGTAGGTCAGTAGGGAGTCATTATTCCTAATTTTGTGTGTGAGAAAACTAGGCACAAAGAAACACAGTGTCTTGGCTGAGGGTCATGGAGTTGATAAGGGCTGGTACTACGATTGGTACTCAGATCTTTTAATCTCCAAAAACTATGCTTTCTCTAAGATACCATTTTAGAAAATGGTCTAGACATGTTATTTTTGTATGCTAAGACAATGGAAGGAACTAGATATACACTGGAAGTAAAGCAAACTGCATTGAGAATATTTGAAAAGGGGTTCATTTTTACCTTTAAGAGGCAAAACATTTCTACTTTGTATGATTCTAATGTGTCTACTTTCAACAGATCAAAAATGGTGACGATGTAGTTGTTGGTACAGATGAACATAGGAGAGTGCAAGTTTACGGACTCAAATAGGTGCTTCCTGTAGTTTTCACACACTTAGAATCTGAAACTCTAAAAATCAAACGCACAATTAAAACTATGCATTTTTAACAGAGGCCTACAAGGCACACAGCTTCCTGTCCCAGAACAGGTTTTGAAAGTGAAAACAATTTAAACAATTGTTTTTCTCCTTTTTTTTTTTTTTTAAATAGGCTTTTACTTTTAAAGAAGTAATACATTTCCAGTGGTTGTTCCTACAGATATGCACAAATACACACGGTCTTAAAGAGGCTTTGCAAAATTTTGTAAAGTCTGTTGGAAGGTTCTCAAAAAGAAATACGATAATCACGGGCAATTTTTGAGACTGAATGTACTCAGAGTTGGCTACTGATTCGGAAAAGCAAGAACCGACAGGCAAAAAAGAAAACAGAGAGTAAGAGGACACAGGAAACCATCTCTCAAGAAGAGTACTGTGCAGAGGCCAGCCAGTGCACGGCAAACTGGAACAGGATTCTTACCCATCCTACCCCCATCCCCAGGATACATAAAGGTCTCAGTGAGTTGAGAATTTCATTGGTGAAGGTGTCAGAATTGGCAAGTATTAGGGTTTATGGTAGTTCTAAGGCTCGATTCTAACTGCGAAACAAATTTTGTGACAATAATCGAATAGGACTATCTTTACCATAGAACTCTGATTCTAAGAGTGCAATGCCCAAAAGTTCCCTGTAATAAAATGTTTACTGCCCTTTAGCAGGATATTTTTCAAAAATTCAGTGCTGGTGACATATTGGTCTAAGCATTCCTTGATCCATGATAGCAAATTCCCTGATGTAACTTTTCGCAATTTTGAATACGCTACAACTTTTCAATATTCTATCTAGTTGTATTCCCTTTGCCTACTGACACTGCAATTTTATCCAAAAGAAATTCATCAAGTTGGTCAGGCATGATTTGTAGTCAAAGGCACGCTGCTTACTTACTTCTCCCGATGCCAATTTGATAGCTACCTGGCTTTCTGCACTATTACCTACTTCACAAATTCATACAGATAGGAAGGTTCAAAAGAACAAAATAACTAACATCTTTCTTTCCCCCAAAGAGATAAAGTTATATTGCAGAGACAAATATGGAAAAAGATACTCACCATAAGTGCAAATCATTTTACTAGCTTCTCTGAAGAGAAGAATTCCATTAGGAGATGATACGTCAAAATTCAAACGCTGGGATCTAAGAAATACAGCAAAAAACCAGACTATACGTGTAGATAAAGAAACCAAATGTAGATTTAAAGTGCCTAGCATTTTCATTTATTAGAAGTAGCAGCAGTATAATGATCCCTTTTAAAAAATGCCACTCCATTAAACAAGTGTCGATAAAATATGTATGCTGATTTCTCACAATAAAGATACTAGGACAGTTAGGAGGAGTTAATTTCATTCACTGACTGATTCAAAGATTTCAGTTGTATCTGTCAAAAAAATATCCTGACATCCCAAATCGTAGACTTCTTACTCTCTTCTCTTTTCATGCAAAGTGGCTGATAGATACTAATAAAATACCCCAGGGTGTGTATCTGTAAGTTTATATAAATACCTGTATAGAGGTTTACGTTTGCGATCTCCTGTCGTGCCCGATAAACATTTTTAAAACAAATTCTAAAGTGACAGATAGGAGATCTAGGTATTTTTTAATACTGCTCATATGTATAATTAATCATCTGATACTTCAAGCATATTTCAAATACATGAAATTACATTCAGACTAGAGTTTCCATTGCACATGGCTCAAATAAAGAGAAACAAGTCCTAGGAGTTCTAAATAAGAATGATTCTGCTTCCCTGGTTTCTGACAGGTAGGGGAACAGTAGGAACAGGATAAAGGATTGACATATGCCATCCTGACATAATACTTGCTTTTTAACATCAGTTTGGTTTCAGTTGGCTCTGATATGCCTTGTCTCTGTGCTTTCAAGAAATAATGGCATGCTTTTTAAAGGACTAGCCAAAAATATGCAGATAGGTCATAGCAAAGCAATACCAAAAAAGCAAAGACACTTGCTGAAGTCCTTTTGCCAGGAATGATGAATTGTTGCGTCTTCATGCTTTTTTAGAATGCTTCAGAATAAGGTGCAGTTCTAACTTACTAGAAAGATTGTGAACTTTTGATTGTTGGCATACAATTATTGACTAAAGAGAAATGTACAT
This sequence comes from Panthera onca, assembly GCF_046562875.1. Classification (NCBI taxonomy): domain Eukaryota; kingdom Metazoa; phylum Chordata; class Mammalia; order Carnivora; family Felidae; genus Panthera; species Panthera onca. The sequence continues at coordinate 61,353,411 of NC_138339.1, read as the reverse complement.
ACATACTTCACATTAGATTCTAGAGAAATACACACAAGATAACATATTTTCTGAGATTACAGATTTTCACTGGGTACTCCTAAGGACAATTGTGTTAGATAGATACGAATCATTTGCTTATGGCAGGTGTAAAATACTCTACAATTACAATGCAGTAACTTTCCCCCTTAGTATTAATTGCTATATCAGTAATATATAATATCAATTATCTGGTTGAAAAACCATAATTTAATCAAACACAAACAGCCACCTTTCTTATAGTATCTAAGGTACATAGGAGAATGGTTTTAAAAAACGGCTTTTAAAAGAATAATACTCACATTTCTTCATTTGCCAGGTCTTTTTCCACCTCTTATTTAATAAATTTTAAATTATTACTGTGAAAAACCTAGCACCAGAGATAAAATTACAGCTACAGTCCATCCTCCTTCCCTGAATGGATATCTCCCTTCCAACACATAGTTTACAAGAGGAACTGAGGAAACACGATGGCTAAGTGACAGGTAATTTGGTGCTAAGCCATATTCACAATGACATATTTTAAAGAGGTAAAACCAATTACCTTCTTGCAGCTTTTCTCCTCTAGCTACATCTTTGTTAATATTTACACGCAGAGTATTTCAATCTCTGCTGGTCTGTGCAAATTATAAGGTCAACCGGGCAATCTTTAAGAAGTTGTAGTTGCTGTTTATTTTTCACTCTTAAAATTTTTTTAATGAATGTGGAGAAAAAGGAGCCCCAACACACTGTTGGTGGGAATGCAAATCGGTGCAGCCACCGTAGAAAGCAGTATGGAGGGTCCTTAAAAACTTAAAAATGGAACTACCATATGACCCCGTAGTTCCACTACTGGGTACTTCCCCTCCACCCCCAAATGAAAACACTAATTTGAAAAGATCTATACACCCCTGTTTACTGTAGTTGCTATTTAAATGAAAATTTTGAATGCATGAATCATCCACATACATGCATCTTGGCAAAGAGGAAAAGGATAACTTAGGAGTCAAAGCAGGGACAATCCCTGGGGCTCCTGAGACAAACTATGTGTCCATGAACTGCTCTGGGACTCAGTTCTCTTCTTGAAGAAGGAATCATCTCAACTCAGAGACCTCTAAACTTCCCTGCTCTCAAATTACATGGAATTGCAGTTAAGCAGTGAAACAGTTAAAATAGGAGCCCTTCCTCCATTTGCCTTTGAATATTTTAAATAATGGTGGCGGCACCTTCCAATTTTTTTCCAGTTCCCATAGTCCCCTTATACACCTAAATATGCTATATTCTTTTTCCAAAAGGTCTCAACCTTATGTCTCTAATTCTACTGCTTTCACCAGTTATCTTAAAAATTCTGGGTCCTGAGTTCTTGCTAAGCCTTGACTATACACATACCAAACAGGAAAATCTGACCTCTAGAGACTGCTGCCAGATAGCAGATATTTTTCTCCCCCATTGCACTTCTTACCTGTTTTGCATCAGTTCTGCCATAAGTTTCAGAATGGGAGTTGTGCATGCTGGCTCTCCATACCACCGTTCGATAGTCCTCTGAAGAATGGGAAGATACGTTGGGTACCTTTTATAAAGCCTGTTAAAGAACTTAAGGGTCAAAAGAAATATTGTTCCTGAAAATTAGCGGCACCTCAAAAGCAAAAAGATAATCCACATTTCTTCTATGTTTAATAAACAATGGAAATTTTATAAATTGCTCCCTAACCTGCACAGCTGTATGTTTGCTAGGGATTGTAAAATGATGTGCTCTGATTTGTAACATATCCCGTACATTATATTCTTTTGTTCTTGGTATACTCTATAAACAAAAGACACTTTTAAAGTATCATATAAGTAACACATTTAAAGAAATGTGCTGCATACTGTAGGAAAGGAAATAAATTTAATGAGGATAAAAACATAGTTGAATTATTAATATCAGTTTCTTGGGCATCAAACAACTAAAGAAAAAGTGTCATTTCTTGTGAAAATTTAAAAATACATAGAAGGAGAGGGAAATAGTAATAATAATCCCTATCTATCTATCTATCTATCTATCTATCTATCTATCTATCTACCTATCTTCCAGCTTAGAAATTATCTCTTTTCATTTTTTTTCATTTTTTTAAGCTGCTGATTTGCTCTGCTTGGTCCCACTGTAGCTCCAAGGAATACTGCAGATGTTAGCTTGAAGAAAAGCTTTGGGTAACTTTTAATCTATTCAGGGTCAGCTAAAAGGTAGTCTTATGTATACCCAAGGAGAAATTCTCAAACATCTTCCTCAATAGTAAGAAGTGTATGCCTCTGGTAAGTCAATGGCTGAGACCACCAGAACCTAGAAAACTCTGACTCACCTCCACTGGTCCTTTAACCTTAACTGGGGCCTCCTCCTTGCTAAATGGACACATAAATATAAAAGTGAAGCTTAAGCTGCAGCACACACACACACACACACACACACACACACACACACAAAACACCTTGCTATTCTACTCCTTCATTTCTTCTTTTCCTATTTTCTAAGTTTCTCTCTTTCTGATGTTTTCCAGTATACTTGTCTTTTTGTTTCAGATGAAAGTGCTGAAAGAACTGAATTACTTAGCAGTGTTCCTTTCCTGTGTGTATGGGTAGAGATCTCCATGGTGGAAAAGACCACAATTTTCTTCCTTGCTCTTTAGAATACATTTCAAATTCTTTAGGATGGCATACAAGGCCCTTTAAGATATGGTCCCTGTGGACCTTCAGACTCCTCTTTCAGTATTCCTGCCCCATCCACTGTTCAGCCACTCTCAATTCCCTGCAAATCCATGGTTGCCAACTCTCTTGTCTCCATTCCTCTACACGTGGCTTCTTCTGCCTAACTCATTCCTGTCTTTCAACACCTAGTTCAAGTTGCGCTTCCCCTGGGATGGTGAAACTTTCTCTGTTTTGTCAAAAGGAATCCATCTCTTCCTCATCTACGTTCAATGAGCACTCTGACCCCGTATCTCTTACAACAAACTTATATTAAGATTGATTGCTTTTGTTATCTGCCTGCCCCATTAGTGAGTTTCTAAAGGGCAAAGACTGTGCTTCCCTATCATGACCCTGCAATTGCTATCTGTCCTTCAGATTTCAATATAGATGCCAACTAGTCCAAGAAGCCTCCCTGGCCTTCCCGTCCCCCAAGACTTGGTTAGGTGTGTTTCCTTTGTCTAGCTGTGGTACTGTGTGCCAGTGCCTTCTAACTACTCGATCTCTCCTGTTAAATACTTTTTGAGGGCAGGACCTAGGCACTTGTATGCATGGACCTGGCACAAAGCAGATTTTGATAAATATTTGTTGCTGTCAACCTGTCAACCTAAAAATCAGGTAGAGCATATTTGATTAGAACTACCTACTTCTTCCTTTTTAACTGTGCATTTCACTTTGAAGCTTCAGGAAATAATTCACGTAACTTTCAACGAAAATAAGCCTTCCAATTCTTTAAGAACCACAAGCTCCCTAAAATTTCACAAAGCAATACTTTTGTCTCCCTTTGTTAAGGCTTTGCATTTGTGTGTGTGTACACACACACACACACACACACACACACACACACACAGAATTTACCTAAGAAGTATTTACTGAAGTCCTATTCTGTAACTGTCTATTCATTGTTTTAGACTCTCTGGAGCCACCAGTGAGCCAAACATTAAAAAAATTCCTGTCCTCATGGACTTTATATTCTAATAAGAAAAGACAGAAAATAAATAAAAGACATACATAATATGTTAGAGAGTACTACAAAGGGAAATGAAGCGGAGAAGGGAGATAAGAAGTTAAGTGTGTGTGTATATATAAGGTTTCAGTTGGATAAAAATGAAAAAACTGAAATCAATGAACTTAATTATTAACTCTGTTTTGGCTATTGTCAGATAACTTACTGTTTTTTCTATGTAGCAGAAAATCTGCTATTTTTGATAGATCATAGACACTATGTGGTATTTACTGTGCTAGGGGCCGGGGATCCAGAGATAAGTAAGACAAGACTTTTATTCTTAGGGAATTCATTCTCAAGTCTGCATGGCTGACACATAACAGAGATTCTCTGAGTACCAAAAGCAATGACAGAGAAGCACAGGTGAGAAAATATTCCACCAAGAGACCTCCTGAGCCCAGACTCAGTGATCTTTAGTGGGAAAGCATCTGGAAGGCTAGCCAGGAAACTGACAAGACCCAAATCTCAGAATCAAAGAGGATCAGAAGCACACACAAGCTCCTTTGCAAGGCATTCTAAAGGCATTAGAACCATCATATTTTTCAGAGCACACTGCATTCGCTACGGGAGAAAGCCGCGGGACATGAGGGGATGCTCCCTTTTCTGTGTGGAATGAGAGTAGTGCCAATTCTAATATGCTTCTGACAGAGGTGACTGCCACAGAGAAAATGAGTGATTACTGGAAAGCAGAGTAGAGGTCTACCAAGCTGAGAGGTTAAAAGGGCTTCAGAGTGAGAGTGCCAGACTCAGATTACAGGGTGAGAATCAGAACCCACTCTACGAGTTTAATTTTCTAGTGGCCTGTGAGGACTGCCTATTTATGGAAAGAAGGAAGACAGTGGGAGGGAGCCCTTAGGTAGAAGAGGCACAGACCTAACCGCTTTCACCCAACCTTCTCGATGAATTCCTAATGTCTACATCAGATGAATGGAAGATCAGAAGTGTTAATAATATGACATAGCCTTATCAGATGCCAAATATAAAAAAATGAAAAGCATGAGGTTTCCTTCTTGACGATGACCACCCATCCATCCACCCAACCAGCAGTCAGTATGACTGGACCCCAAGGAAACAGAAATGGGAAAACACATAATTCTTTCCCTCTGGGATCTCACAGTAGGGAAAGCACAGTAACATCCTAGAAGGCAACAGAAGAGTTTTTGTTAAAACCGTTCAGAGATAGGGGTATGAGGATGTGGTTCCAGAACAGAAACAGCCGGCCAGTTCAGAGATTATTTTAAAGGTACTCCATGAATGTGAAACAGGTGTACTTTTTTTCACAAAAGCAAATGCTGTTGGAAGTCTTTCTCTCCTGTCTAGCAAATGTCTATTTTTCAACACCTCGCCCAACTTTCACTTCCTTGGGAAGCCGACTTTTTTTTTTTTTTTTTTTTTTTGCCCAAAATGCCAATCTCTTCCTCTTACGTGTTCATATGGTCTTTTGCATGCTATCTTTGTGACAACCCATTGACTGTTCATTAGTTGTATGTCATATCTACGAGATGGTGACCTTCTAAAGAGTGATCCATTTTATTCGTTCTTGTGAGAAGCAATCCTTTTACTCATTCCTCAGGCCTAGCACACAGCACTGTGTGCTTGCCGAACAGTGATTTTTTTTCAGGTTTACTTTCTTCCCTATTTCAGTCTGTCCAACATAATGCCAATTACCTTCTTCTTGAGGTACAATTCTGATTTGGTTAGGCAGTCACAACAACTGCTCCATGCTATCTATGGGATAGGGTCTAAATTCCTTAGCCTGATATTCAAGGGTCCCAGACAACCTGCATTTCCAAGCACAAAATAAGTGGTATCTACAACAAAACATCTTCTCCACTACCCGCTTCCAAAACCTGTGCTTAGGCCAACCGAAAACCTCTTATTTCAGAGTTCCAATACTCTAATCCTATGCATTTGGTAAGATCCAGAGAAATATCTGTACTTTCACAGAAACCTTCCTGATTCCCCAGCTAAATGCAATCACTCTATTTGTATCTGTTGTTATGGCACTTATCACCTTCTATATTTTATTACAGTCATTTTTGTAGATATCTAACAGGTTCTATTTAATTAGAAGCTCATTTTGGGGTAAGATTTGAGTCTAAGTAATCTACATCCCTCATGAAACCTAGCACAGTCCTTAGCCAAATTTGCTGAATAAGTGAGCAAATGGGATTCCTTTGTCTCATTTCATATTAGAGAAAAGAACTAACAACAGTTAGTGGAGTATCCACTGTGTGCCAGACATTGGATTAGGCCGTTATATACGTCCATTCACTCATTTCTTATGCTATACCTGTGAGACAGGTATGATTAGCTCTGTTTTGTGGAAGAGAAAACTGTGATTCTGATACATTAAGTAACTTATCCAAGAGCCCACAGGTTTTTGTGTTTGTTTTTTGAGCCTCGGGTTAAGTGGCGAAACCAGGACTGGAATCTGAGACTGTTTTGCTTTCAAGTCTGTGCTCTTCTACACATCTACATATGGTCTTGACTTGTCTTTGTATAATGTGTTGATGCATATTCAGTATTTCAATTACCTGACTGAAAAACAGTGGATTCAGAGATCAGATTATGACAAGTGAAAGGACTGAGCAGAAAGAAATAGCATCATATGCATTCCTTTTTTTCCTGCCCCCAATTGCTGCCTGGATTTTTGATACTTCAGTCTAAGCATGATCTGGGAAGACTCTAAACAAGGTGACTAAATGCGCTACAAGGTAAGGTGCTTTTATATTGTGTTCTCACTATATGGGCAAAGAAGTGTATTAGGGATTCTTCAATTCTCCAGGAGTAGAACAATTTATCAACATGTTTGCTATGTAGTTTCAGGCAATTTAGTTTTGGAAGGACAGTGATAAGCAATGCAGTTCGTGTAGCAGTTAATGCAGTCAGTGTTTACAGAAATGTTTTTGAATTAAAGACCTAACCACTAAAATAGCACTTTATCAAATAATCACCATAAATAAAATGCATTTTGACTTTAAGATGACATGTGCTCTTGTAGGACATTTCTTCTGCATGCTAAGGACTGTATAACAAATTAAAGAACACACATTTATGTGGATAAAAGGCAAAAATAAACTTTCCCTGGCAGTAATGTAGGAATCATCACTGACGGTTTGACATATCAATATTTCAGGAAGAATAAATGACTTTCATATCCATGTTTTTTTTTTTATCATATCCTTATTCATTTTTACATTACTAGAATACTTTGAAAAGAATCTGTACTTTATCACCTGAAACTGCTTAAAGTATTTCAAAATATTTTAATAAAGCTTTTTGAATGATCAAATAATGTAACTTTTAAACAAATTTTACTATTATTATAAATATTTGCTCTTCATCCCTTGCCCAAAGGAAAACTATAAATCTTGTCTCAACTGAATGAACACCATTTATCATATTCATTTTGTTGTCAATACAATTATGAAAAGCCTTTGGCCTTTTCCCAAGGAAGCTGATTTGCTACTGAAACTCAATTATTATAAGCAAAGCCGGTACCAAGCCATCCTGTTTGGCAATCTAACACAGCTCCCTGCATAACTGACACTTCGCCCTCTGCCACTGACCCTAATAACATCAACATCTATGGTCACATGGAGGAGACAATATTCCAGTTCAAAACAAAACATGAAGTCCCAAGGCCTTCCATTTACTATTGTCTGCCATCTGCTGGACAAAAGTTTCACTTCAGACAGGTGCCAAAAAGAAGGAGCTTAGTGAGGAAATACATGGAAAACAGACTTAACCAAAGACTTAAATATGTTCTATGAATTTTAGGCGGTATCGATTATGGCGGATATTTATATTCTTTGACACTGAGGGGAGAGGTTCTGGACTTGACTCTTGGTTGGGACCGCTGAGGAGGGACACAGGAAACGTTAACTGATGGACATCCTAGAGTTGCAGCTTGCTGTCAAGATCACCATCCATTCCAGAGTGCCAAAACTAGGCTTCTACGATTTTTTTCAAATAAATGAAAGTTTTCACGTTAGAAGCTTCTGTTTGTTTTTAGATAAATAAAAAAGTAATATGCAATCTCAGTTTATTCTTCACAGTTAAAACAACTGTAGGACTTGCTGTGTTAACACCTACAGCCTCTGTACATGTACTTGGTATGCTGATATAAAGACATACATGGTTCTTCAATGACATGGAAAACACTTACCTCTAACCTTTCTATGAACACATATATCTGATGAAGTAGGTTTTAATAGTAACTAAAAATGTAAGTCGGTATTCAATTAATGTTAGAAAAGTTTTTTTTTTTAATGCATAGAGTTCTCCCTAAATCATGCCCAGATCCCCTGTTAGCTATATTTTTGGCCTAACTGGGGATCCGTGGTGAAAGATTGCTTTCAAGAAGTTTCTTTTGTAGTGTGGGTGACTGGGTGGCTCAGTTAAGTGTCCGACTCGATCTGGGCTCAGGTCATGAACTTGCAGTCATGGGATCGAGTCCTATGTCAGGCTCCATACTCATAATGCAGAGCCTGCTTGGGATCCTTTCTCTCTCTCAAATAATAAATAAAAAAAAAAAGAAGTTTCTTTTGCAACTTGGATAAGGAGGGTTTGAAAAGAGCAACTGAGAAACAGCGTAACTTAAAACATACAATTGCTTTAAGGCTACAGAATTTTTCTTAAGTGCTCTGATAGTTTTATGTATAAAGGCATGAAAACATATTACACTTACATGACTTTATAAATTGTCACTTCCTGTTAGGATCAAAGAGGATACATACAATACTACTAAAACAATATTAATAGCAACCACTTAGGACTCCCAAATATGTTCCAGACATTACACAAAGTGTGTTACCTATTTTAATGGTCCCAGTGAGCCCTGATACTGGATGTCTCTTTTTTTAGATGAGAAAACCACGACTCAGAGAAGAGAAATAACTTGCCAAGGTGGAGAGCTGGATTTCAATCCTACTCTGATACCAGAGTCCACGTTTGTCTCACTCTTACATGATGAGGCATTTCTGCCAGGGATGTTTGTTTCTTTGTTTATTTATGTTGCTATCCGTACTAAGCCTTGGCAAAGGTAAATTCAGAATTTATACTAAATGAAAACTCCTGACCATTTACTTCCCCCTTTTTCATCTCCATTAATATTTTCATGATGGTGAAAAGCTGTAGCATGATGAATTGAGCCTCAAAGAGGCACAGTAGCCTGCTCAGCCCTGCTAATTGAGATGGAACAGAAATTCAAATCTCCTCGAAAATGCCAAATGGTAAGATTCATTGATCCTGAGTTAAAGACGTTAGCCTGATTATCCCTGCAATCCCTACATAAACAATCATTTGGGAACGTGATTTTTAAGTTGTCAATATTTAATGGCACCAAAAAGTGACCTCTCTGAGCTGGGTCTCCAAATGCTGTGCTCAGTTATCTGCACTGCTGCCACTGTGCTGTAATTTTTAGCTGATTACACATTAGTTCATTTAGCTTTGTTTCCTCTTCCCTACTGTGCCATACTATTAAACGAAAGCGAGGGGCCTGGCATCCCTCTGTGCACAGAGCTGGTATTGTCACAGTGTAATAAGGATACATCCAGTCAAACAGCATGGTGTAGCTGGTCTTTGTGTTCAGTGCAAAGGCAATCCCTCGAAGATCTCTTGCCAGCCCGATCAACATACGCTGTCAGTGGGAAAGAGACACAGTAATTGATTTTCACGTTAGCACAGAGCAGATGGAGTAATAATCAGGCAATAATGACCACATATCTGATTTTGATTCATTAGCTAAAATGTCTCGCTCAGATCCCTTTCTATAGAAAACCGTAGACCCTTTTAAACAAACAGACCATCAAATCTGCTGACCAACTCTACTCTGCTTCTTATAAATTGAGCTAAGTCATAATTCCAGTAGTTTAGGAACATTTAGATTCTTAATATACTTTGTTTCCAAATCATGCCAAATTAGAAAAAAAAAACAAACAAACAAACCAAGAGATGAGGATTGATAATTCCACAGAACAGAAATGCACAGGGTCTAGACATTATTTAATAATGGCAAATCTTAACCACATCGGCTTGCATGAATCAGTCCCACTATGCAATCTGGAGTCTATCCTGAAAGCACACTGGCATTTATTTAAAGATCCCTAAAGAATATCTCTAGTAACTTAGGACAAAGTAAAACTGTCCAGGTGACCTATTGCTCCCATGACATACCGAGAATGGCACTCGCGCTCCCCAAGCAAGGAAAAGATGTAAGGAAAGAGATCTGTATTGGTTATCAGAAGACTTGAATCTGAATCCCAGCTCTGCTGCTTTACTGTAAGACTTCAGGCAAGGCAATTTACCAGTCTCAGCTTTCTCATCTATAAAAGGGGCTAATATTGCCTCTTTCACAGGGGCATTGTGAGGAATCAATTTAATAAACTTACATAAAAAATGTCTAACACGAGCCTGACATGTACTGTATGTTCCATAAATATATAGTTTCAGAGACAGGAGAAAAAAAAAAAAACACCTTGACTCTTAAATAAAAGAGATCTGACTTGTACTCTGGACTCTTAATTAAGCTGTCCTTAGGATGATGCTTGGGAAGAGAAAAAGAAAACCCACGAACAGATGCTAGAATGTCAGAACAAAGAGCACAAATAAACATAATTGCAAAACAAGGGGGTGGGATAATTGAGATATGCAACTGTGATTTCTGAAGGTACTGTTTCAGTAGAAATATTCTGCCAGGAAATGGGCTCTGAACTTTCCCTTTTACCTGATTTTTGTTTTCCTCACACTTTGGTAATAAGCAAAAATCTTGTAATAGGAAGGCATTTAAATTATCATCAAGCACTGGGAAGTGAATCCTAAGCCTCATCTTAATGGCTAAATAACACCTCAAAGTAGCAAAGAAGAGTTTATCTGTCAGACGTATCTGTAATTTCTGATCGTCTCCCGACCCCTGTACCCAAAAGGTGACTCCATATAACTGGAAGTTGTTCATAAAATATTTAGTTTCTAACTGTCTAACAGTTTATAGAATGATGGTAATCTGAATTTTCTGAATCGGTAAACCCTGTATTTGTTTCTGCTTCTTTAAATGACTCATTCTTTTCCCTCTCGTAATGTCACTAGTCCTTTTATTTTAGAATCCGCTCACACCTTATAGTTCTCTCATGTGACCTGCTATTTTTCTAAAAAAGCCATTTTGCCTTTTATGTAACCTTTTTTTTCACCACCTGGAACTTGTTCCCCTCTTTTGCAGCTTTCCACGTTTCTCACAACCTCAAGAACAAAATACGTCTTCTAAGACAGTTTCTTTGAACAGTTCTATTTTGAGTATTTATAGCTCTGCAGTCTTTCTATGACAGTGGGCTTTCGGTATGTTTTTACATATACTTAGAGGTTACGGGCTACTCTTCAAATAATATTAAGTTTCCACATGTACGTAAGGCACCCACCATTCAGCTCTAAATTAGTCGACAGGAACCATGAGTTTTACTTTCTTCATGCTTAGTGCGAGGGACTCTTAAAATATCTTAGACTATCTTCATTACACAAAAAGGTTGACATTCTATTCTATCACAGCTTTTTCTTCCTTAAAAGATGCCAAGTTAATAAAAGTGCTCTAAGTGACCTGAATCTATGAAATTATATCAAGGTTTAATTTTAGAAAATGTTACTACAGAGCAGAGGAAGCACATGACAACATAACAAGTAAATGTATCTTTTCAGTAGATGCAACTGGACAGGAAAATACAGTGTTAATGTGAGTAAGAAACAGATGCTTCGGCTCAAACAACCTCTTTTATCTTAAGGCAGCAAGAGTACTGAAACAACCTACACAGATACTCAAACAACACTAAAGGAGTACTTTCTTGGTAGCCAAAACATAGCCAGCTCTGGTATTAGACAGGACAACTGCTCCCCAGAAGTTCAACCAGACTGCTGAACGATCTCAGAGAACAAGTGGCGGTCTGACTGAAATTTAGGGAAGGAGGAGCCACAATTCACCATCTCATTTAAAAGAGTACAAAGGGGTTTATTTCAAAAGTTGCCTTTGTCCTACACGACAGCTGCCGTTGGTCAACACTTGATTGATCTGAAAAGTGAGAGCTCCCTATATTTTCAGTGAGGCTGTTTTGGGGAGCTGGGGAGGTCTGGGGTATGTAATCCCAAGGATTCCCTGCGGGTAGCTCCAGGAGAAGCCGCTCCGTGCTTCAGCGGGCTGCATGGCGAACAGTTGTCTGTGTACCAAGCGTGAGACGAATGGGCTGGGAAACGGCTGAAACGCGGCTCCTTCCACCCTGACCCCCAAAACAGGGTTTCTAATGGAAAGTCTGACAGACCCTTTACTGTAGTGGCACTACTGGGGGCAGCTATAATATTATCCTCATAATTCTACTATATAATAACAACAAAGAAAAAGAAGGTGAAGGGTCATTGTGCTTTGTCTTTAGAATTAAGATGGCTGTCTTCATCCTTACAGCATACTCTTAATTCTGGAGACACATCTTAATAACCTCTAAATAGTTCCAACAAAAGAGCCGTGTCAGAGGAATGAGCAGGCCCCAAGGTGTTTCAACTGGAGTGTTTTCATCTGCCTTTATTGCTCTATCCCTCTCCAGAATTAAGGCAATAACCTGTGATAAATTATTCAGGAACTGCTACAGGGATCAAAGCAAAATCATTCTGTTAAAGTGCTGTTTGCAACATTTGGCACTTAGTGCGAAAACTTTTAATGTGCGCATGCTGAAAATCAAGGATTTTAAATAATTTAACATTGTGGAGTTTTTACGAAGGGACTAAAGATAGCAGGTTCCTATTTAACTGCTCCTCTTCCTCTGAGAAGTTTTCATTCATTTTCCTTAAAATCGATGACGTCATGGCCAAATCAAAAATGATGCATGAGTCAAGGGAGTACTGGACTATATTTTACTATGGATACAATTATGGGGGGGGGGGGACATATATTTCGAACTAATGCTTCGGAGCCAGGATTTGTCACAGCATTTTCTTTCTTTTCTCCCTTTGCTGTGAAGAGAAAAACCCAAGACAAAAAATTCAATGTTCTCTTCAATTTTATTAGGACTAAGTAAGAACACAAAGCTATAAATTTAAGAGTTTTGCAGCATTTCTACCCCTTGCAACCATTTTTCAATTTGGCAACACAGGTCCTCACTGTTTACATTCATCCTGAAATCCGCATATGAAAAATATCTATAAATAGGGAGTTAGAAAATCCTGGTAAGGGTTGCAAATTAAATGAATTTGGCAGTCCTGCGGCATTTTCATAGAGATATTTTAACAGCATCACCTCCTGTGGATTGGAATACTAAATACTTTATTGAAGAACAAAACAGAACTGTTTTTATCTCTAGTACTTGCAAAATGAAGTACCTGAAAGCACTTTTGCATGTATTATTTATTCATCGTGATAGAAAAATAGCCTTAACCTAATAAATTACATTTAAAAGCATTTAGTGCAAAAGTTTTGTTTATGATAAAGCAACAGATTTAGTTCTTTATCGGTAGCTTACAGCACCAAGTTTTCTTTATACAAATTAGACAGATGGTGCTTACAGTAGAATTTACTAAAGGTCTGTCACAACAAATGCAGCCAAGCTGCATATTTAATCACTGCAGAATCTTGTCTACCTGCAGCTGCCAACTGCTAATCCAATTTCCCTGATAAATGTGGCAAGAGACACGATCAGCAATAAAGAGCATCTAACTCCATTTTCCTGCAGGGCGTCTTTTGATGAACATTTAGGACGGAAGCACGGAGTGCACTGTGTGGCCCTGGTTCGTGGCAGCTGCATGCATTCTGAGGCACAGTTCTCAGGTTACTCACTTAATTCTGCCACTATCATTACGTTGCTATTGATCTCAGTAGCTGTTGCCTACACAGCATTACTCTAGATGAAGCTGAATCAGGCAGTTATCATGCATCAAACTTGCTCAAAAGCCTGGAGATTTCCCCTTAATTACTTGTGATTTTATTTGCAAATACCGTTAAAGTGTAATCAAGCAGTCACTTTCCAGGGTCGTTAAGAACTTGCTGGTTTAGGGATATATCACTGGAACTCCATTAAAAATGACTCCAGGAAGATGGTTTCTATCAAACTAGATGGGATTACATCAAAATGGGCTTGGAGTATAATGAAATCTTCAAATGAGACAAATGTAATTTTTAGAAAGATGGTGTTTTTCAACCTCACTGCTTCTGTCTGATATAAAGGGCACCCAGAGCCACCTCAAAGCTGCAAAGATTTTGTTGGCCCTTAAACACATTTGGAAGACATCTCAAAAACATAGCTAACCTGAATAGAAAGTCTGGTGAAGAATTTTAGCAAGATTATGAACACAAAGAAAATCTCTAGGATCCTTTTTGGTTTTAAAATTCTGTGACTATTGCATGTTGATAAACATTCATTTCAAAAAAGTCTATTTCAAATTAAGAGGTATAGCATTTGGCTAATTATTTTTTTGGTAGAAGGATTACAGTAAAATAACCATCAAAGGCTATTGTTTTACTATCTGGCTTCTCAGAGCTAAGTTTTTTTTTTTTTTTTTTTTTTTTGTAGAGAGAAGAGAAACCAAGCAAAATGATGGTTAATGTTTTCAACTTATTTCAAATAACAATAAAATAGGACTCAAGCATCACTAACAGAGGTGCCCACCTTCTCTGGAGTACATTTATTAGTCTTTTAAAAATAATAATCAGTGTCAATCTGTTTAATAGAGCCCAGATGCATTATGGTTTTAGACGATGCTATTCCTGTTTTGCAGATCTTGTGTTTCCCACCCCCCACATTAAAATCTGGGGCTGTTTTGTCACAAATCGCTTGCTACACTTAAGGATTTTACTAATAAAACATAATGTTGTCTTGGATAGTGTGACTGCTGCCACAGCTGAACAGACTTGTCAAATCAATCCTAATACGGCTCCCACAGGCGCATAAAAACCTTATTTAGCTATCAGTTATCCTAATCACTTTGCTCAGTTTAAGAACGCAATACTTCAAGACCAGCTCCTATTTATACATATATGCCTAGCCATTTAATAAAGTCTTGATTTATATAAATTCTTGTTTAAAAACATATTTAGAGATGTAGTGTTTTAGCATGTGCATGTTTGCGCATTCCTCCATATAAATATGCTGAAACATATAGTGCAGGGTGGGTGCCGGAATAGGGGCGTTTAAAGTGGGGTACCCACAAGAAGGGTTCTTTTAAAGATACTAACTGCCACGAGGGAGAAATCATCCAATCATCAAGTGTCCAAAATCACTCACTGGCCTCAAAGTCAGTTTGTGGAAGAAAATAAAAAAGTACTGGTAGGAAAAGTACAACTCAAAGACACATGGCGACTGAGAAAGCAAGACCAATGAGGCACAGAGCACATACAGATAACGCAGAACCTTTTTGTGGATCTGGATATCTTAAAATGAGCAAAATCATCTCTCACCATGTTTGGGAACAAACCCACCTTTACATCTTCTTGTTTAAAGTTGTTGTTGAATATTTGTAATATCGTTTCAAAAGAGACTGTAAGAGGCAGCATGAAATTCTCAAATTCGTCTTCATCTTCGCCTATCAGAAAAACAAAAGGGTCACCGTGGTTTAAAATGCATGCTATTGTACATTAGCCTCAGCGGTGAGTGAGTGCTTCATTCGGGCTTAGAAATGTTCCCTGGGAAGGGGGCAGCCTGCATTCATACTCATGGCACATTTGTACTTTGTTTGGCTCATTGAATATTCTGGTGTTTTTGCCTTCTCTTTTGCAGCAAAATGAAATAGCAAAATTACTTACCAGCCATTTTTTTTTTCCTGGCTCTTTATTGGATCAAACAGACTCATGCCCCAGGCACTCAGCCCTTCAGTTCTTAGTGCCCCCAGAGCTTCCCCAATGCCTCAAGGAAAGGCACTTCCAAAGCCTCAGAGACAAGGATCTTTTTTTCCCCTCCTCTTTAGGTGCCAAGGCCCTAAAGGGCTCATAGACTCAGGTGCCCAGATAGCTCTAAGTTATTATTCCCTTTTATTTATGTTCTTTTTTTTATTAATTTGTTAAATAGATAGCAGGGAAACTTTTATCTGCCAGATAAGATGGGGTCCCTCATGGGTCATTTGGATTTTAAGTACATTCTCCATGGGCACACTTCCTCTTGCACTAAGGTTCCTTTTCTTCATGGAAAGGAGACATTTTCTGTTGTTTCTTTCACTTGGAAGGTAGACCCAGTTTCCTCAAATATTCTATCAGAGCAGAATCTTTACCTTAAACATGGGATACGCACAAATGACTATTTTTTATTGAAAACATCTATATGTGAGTGTAGTTGACACAATGTTACATTAGTTTCAGGTATACAACATAGTGATTCAACCTCTAGTTATGCTCTGCTCACCACAAGTGTAGCTACAATCTGTCACCATACAGCCCTATTCCAATATCATTGACTATATTCTCTATGCTGTGCCTTTTATTCCCACGACTTATTCCAGAATTGGAAGCCTGTATCTCCCTCTCCCCTTCACCTGTTTTGCCATTCCCTCACCTCCCTTCCTTCTGGTAACCATTAGTTTGTTGCTCTGTATTTACAGTCTGATTCTGCTTTTTGCTTGTGTATTCATTTTTTTTTTTTTACATTCTACCTATGAATAAAATCATATGGTGTTTGTCTTTCTCTGTCTGACTTATTTCACTTGGCTTAACACCTTCTAGGTCCATCTATGTTGTTGCAAATGGCAAGATCTCATCCTCTTTTGTGGCTACATAATATTTCAGTGTGTGTGTGTGTGTGTGTGTGTGTGTGTGTGTGTACGTGCACCACATCTTCCTTATCCATTTGGGTATCGATGGACACTTAGGTTGCTTCCGTATCTTGGCTACATAACTGACAATTTATAGAGTATTCTTTTCATAACGGGTTGCTCTTAAATGAGAGAGTTGATTCTCTCCTCTCTCCTATGCCACTGAGAATTGCGAGTCTCCCACTTTACTGATACAGACACAGGCAGAGAAAGGTTAAGTGCCTTGCTCAAAGTAGTTTACCTAGTCGGAGGTGGAACTCTATGGTCCAGACCTGCTGACTTTGATGCTATCACTTTTTAAACAGAGGCTCACAGAGGCAATGAGAGCTCAGAGATCAGTGGTTCTCAAGTTTGGTCCCTGGCATAGCAGCATCAGAACCACTTGGGAATTTATCAGTTATAAATTCCTGGGTCCCACCCCAGATCTACTGAATCAGGGACTCTGGGGGTGGGGGGTCTAGCAATTGGTTTTAAGAAGCCTTCCAGGTGATTCAGATGCATGCAGATATTTGAGAAACACTGGCCTATATACATCATTCTACAGATAAGGAAACTGAGGTCCAAGGCCACATAACACAGAAGGTCCATGGCACAACCAGGATCTTTTGACTCTCAAGGAGTGGCCAATCTGGCTGACCCTGATCTTTTGTTACTTCTTTTCCCCATGAACCTTATGCACTTTGTCTCCAGAACCCAAAAGAATCACAGACTTAACTTTGTTCACAAAGGGATACTGAAAGGCCAATGAGACTTTCCTGGTATGCTATTCTAATTTTTTTTTTTTTAACGTTTATTTATTTTTGAGACAGAGAGAGACAGAACATGAGCAGGGGAGGGGCAAGGAGAGAGGGAGACACAGAATCTGAAACAGGCTCTGGGCTCTGAGCTGTCAGCACAGAGCCCGACGCGGGGCTCGAACTCACGGACCGCGAGATCATGACCTGAGCCGAAGTCGGCCGCTTAACCGACTGAGCCACCCAGGCGCCCCCCTGGTATGCTATTCTAAACAAGGGTTAGGTTTCGAGCTGAAGGGTCAGGCTGACCAAATGATGATCCCTGCTCTGTCAACTGGCTATGTGACCAAGCTATTTCCCTTAACTACATCCTCTGGTAACTGGTGATCACATTAGAGACCTTTCCAGGCAGTCTTACTTTTCAGAGCCCAGCTCAAAAACAAGCTTTCCCAATCTGAGTGAAGCTCACCTCCAAGTACTCTCTCAGGCCCCACCTCAAGCATTCCCACATCGCCCACTGGGTTCCCACAGCATTTTGGCTGACTCCTGACAACAAGTAGCCGTGATCAGTCTGCCTCTGACTGCAGGTATTCTGGCATCTAGCTAGTAACACTACCACCTGACATCATGCCACCACTACCGCCATTTGATGAGGGGTACTGTGGGGATGAAAGGAAATACAACTTATAACGTGTGTATGTGAATTACTAGATCTGTCAGCCTACACTGATAGCATCTTTGGCTTTGCTTCTGGAGAGCTGAGACTGCGCACCTTTGCATTTCTCGGTGAAGGAGAACAATGCAGGCATTAAGGCTCAGCAATAAACAGACCCAGCATCTGCCTCCACCACTTACTGTTGAACTTTGGATATTCACTAATCACTCTGAATCTCAGGTTTCCCATCTACAAAACACGGCTGAAATACATATCGTTGTGAATATGAAGATGCTCAATAAATAGTAGTGGTAGCGCTAGGATTATAGTATTAGCACCTAGAACAGTGCCTGGCATATATGAGGGAAATGCTGTATCTGAATGAAAAGTAGTTGCTCAATAAAGGTGAATTTAAATATACATTATATTTAATAATGTTATTATTTATGTATAGTGTAATATATATTGATGTCTATTTAAATACACCTTATATTTGAACTATGTAATCTTACTCTTCTAAGATAAAGTATTTTCTAAATGTGGCATTACTAATAACAACAGTGATGATGATCACTGCAGGCAGAGAAGGGTACAGGAAAGAGTGGGTGTTTGAAGGTTCTAAGCTCGAATCTTGGCTCTGCTACTTGTTAGCACTCTGGTTTTGGATAAATGACAGCCATTAACATTTTTGCTGTTCTGAGTTTTATATGGACTTAGGCAATTGCAGTAATCAAATAAAGTGTGATCGCCAGGTTGTCCCCCCAATACCCTTCTTTAGGGAGCAAAGCTTTCCCAAGGTATAGATATTTAATCAGCACAAAGACAAATTCAGGACTTTACCATTCAGCCCTTCACTTAATACATGGAGCCACAGATCAAAAACCTTCCTGACTCCTCTCTTTTCTCAATCCAAGTTTGAGGCTATAGGGAAATCAAGAGCATAGAAGACAAGCCACCAAAATGTGCAGGGAGAAGTCAAAGAGCAAATACTGAAGACAGGGATGGGAACAGAAATTCTAGTTAAATGTCATGTCCTCAGAGAGACCCTCCCTGACCACTCTGCCTAAAACGTTACCGCAAAACTTGCCCCAGACCCCCAACCACTTTCCACTCCCATAACCTACTTTATTGTTCTTATGGGACTTCCTGTGACTGGGCCGTATATTCACATATGTTAATTCATGGTCTTCCCTATGACGATGTAAGCTCCTTGGTGAAGGAACTTCATCTGTTTTGATCATGACTATATCCCAGTGCCTAGAATAGGGTCTGGCATTCAAGAAATAGTCGTGTAGTGACTAACAATAGTTATTTCCTGAGTGCTTACTATGTGAAGGCAATGAGTTTGATACTTGATTTACTGAACACCCATGGAGCTGTCCCTAGGTTCAAAGCACTGCTGCAAGTCACGAATGGTCCCAACAATCCTACGGAGTTGTAAGATGATTTCCTTCATTTTGCAAGTGAACAGAGAGGCTCAAAGGAGTTAAGTGGCTTGCCCAACATCGTCGGGCTGCTAAATGTCAGTGGGCTACAAGCCACAATTAGGTCAGCTTTACTTCCAATCTCATGTTCTTCCCCCCTGTCTCTAGCGGGGTGGAAGGTACCAGAGGTGGGCAGTGAAGTCAGGGGCACAGAATCTTGAGTTTAGAGCTGCAAGAAGGTTAGAAGAGGGTGAAGAACAATCAGCTGGGTTCTGGCGGGGAGAAAGGAATTCGTCAGCAATCCTTTGAGCTTAAGGTGGGCAACTAGAACACACTGGTGCGTGACTTCTACAGAAATATTTGTTTCAGTTATAGCACTGTTGCTCTCTTACCACAAGGTGATATACTGTATCATCGAAGCTGGAATTTTTATGTTGTGCAAACAACTCCATACAACATTAGAGGTTTTTTCCCTCACTTGTATTACCCTTAGAGGTATCAGTTGCTGCTTCTGATATGAAAGGAAAAAACAGGAGTTCACTCTCATACACAACTTCATGTTCAAGTATGCAGTCATATATTTAGCATGCCCAATGTATAGGTGATTGTTTTATGAGTAATAATTGAAGTTGCTCCTCTTTCTTTCTGACCGGGGCCCAGAAATCAGTATGATTTGAAGGTGAAGTGCCAATTTGCAGACTAATATTTTCACTGGCATCAGGAAAAGTCAATAGTAACAGAACACTGTTTAAGTTCTCAGTCATGCATAGATAAAAATGATAAGTTGTTCAGCTTTCTGGTAAAACCCAAAGCTAATCCCCTCTACTGGATTTCTGGGGATCTGATTCCTCAGAAAGTTATGCATTTTATGAGTTTCAAGTTTTTTTTTTCTTTCAGAGAAGTCACATTAAAATACAAATAGTAACCTTTTTCAGTATGTTGGCTCTCAGATAGTTTATTTATAAGACACTTCATTTGTTATTTTATATAACTTAAGACCTTGCTTGATGGGAATGTAAAATGGTACAGCCAATATAAGATGATGCAGCCACTGCAGTTACTAAAAAAGTTAAACACAGAATTGCCATTTGACTCCGCAATTTTACTCCTGGGTATACACTCAAGCAAATTCCAAGCATACGCTCACACAAAAACTTATACACAAATGTTCACACTAGCATTACTGTAATAGTCAAAAGGTGAAAATCCAACTAACTGTTAATCAACTGATAAATGGATAAACAAATTGTGGCCTAGCCATATAATGGAATATCAGTCAGTCATAAAAAGGAATGGAGTATGGAAACATGTTAAACTATGAATGAGCCTTGAAAACATTATGCTCCATGGAAGAAGACACACAGAAGGCTACATATTATGTGATTCCATTTATATTAAATTTTTAGAATGGGCAAATCCATAGAGGCAGAAAGTAGATTAGTGGTTACCAGGGGCTGGGGCCAAGGGCAGTAACTGATGACTACTTTAAGATATAGGACTTCTTTCTGGGGTGATGAAAATATTCTAAAATTAGCTAACGGTGATGGTTATACAACCTTGTGACTATTATGAATATACTAAATACCACTGAACTGTATGTATACTTTAACAGGGTGCATCTTATGGTAGGCGAGTCTCAGAAAAAAGAAAAAATCCCAAAACAACAAAAAAACCACCACCAACAAAATTTCCCCCACCGTTAAATGTATGCAGAACAGTGAATCTTCTCATTTCCTCAAATTCAAATGCAAATAGCAGCTGCATTACTGGGGACTTGGGAGAGTAGCCACGGAGAAGCAAATAGTACAAATAAAATAATTATGGTAATAATAAATGGTGGTTACTAAGTTACTAAGGATTTATCATATGATAACTATTGTGTGAAATGCTTTCGTATTAGTGATAGTTTAGTTATGGTAAGTGGAATAATGGACTCCAAAGATGCCCATGTCCTAATCCTTGGAATCTGTGAATATGTTAGGTTATAAACAAAGGGGAATTAAGGTTGCTCATCAATTGCCTTTAAAATAGAAGATCATCCAGGAGTCCAAGGTAATCACAAAGGTCCTTGAAAGTGTTAGAGAAAAGCAGACGAGGAAAACCAGAGAGATGCAGCATGAGAAGGACTTGACCTGATGTTGCTGGGGAAAGGGGGTCATGAGCCAAGGAAAGCAGGTGGCTTCTAAGCTGCAAAAGGCAAGGAAACAGATTCTTCCCCAGAGCCCCAGAAAAGAACACTGCCCTGCTGACACCTTGATGTTAGCCCACTGAGACCCATTTTGGACTTCTGACTTCCAGAGTTGTAAAATGATAAATCTGTAATATTTATGCTGTTAAATTTGCAGTAACTTGTTACAGGAGTAACCGGAAACTAATATAGCTAGTAAAGGTCAGATCTAATGTTATGAAGCTCTATTCCAAACTACAGAGAATTAAGAGGGGAGACAAACAAGGAGATGCAGAGGCAGTCGGGTGAAGAAAACAATATATTTGAAACCAAGTACTGACAGGTCGCATATAAAGAGCCAGTGACTTCTGCAGGCCTAGGCCTGCATCATGTGCTGTTCCCCAGTGCTTCATTAGGACAGTACCTCTCAAGTTCTATTAGAATAAGCCTTGAGAATTGTGCTTAGCTAGATCTAACTTGGGCCAGAATTTAGTTTTCATTTCAGTTTCCCCCTACACAGCCTAGGAGTTGTACCTGTCTCTGTTGGGACTATGGCTTCAGGGAGGGCGGGCTGTTAGACTATCTGTCAGCAAGTGTCATCAGCTCTTGCTTCCGTCGAAAGATAACAGCCCAAGTGCCGAAGGCGGAGTAGGCAGCTGTATTAGAGGGACTGAACTTACCTCATTTTGAGGCTCCAGTGTCAGTCAGTGACCCCAATTGTACATTCAATAAATATTTCTATTTAATTAATATATACTGAGTGCTTGTTTTGTGACAGGAATTGTTCCAGGCCTTTTCACACATCTTCGTCTTATTTAAAGCACATTACAATTCTTTAAGATAGATACCTCCATTTCATAGATGAGAAAACTGAGGCTCCCTTTGATTCCTCTCCCTAGGGAACCAGAATGTTTATTTTAGTTCTCAGAAGAAAAATACACTGCCCAATGCAGACCCTTGTACTCCTTTTTCTAGGAAACCTAACCTAAAAGTTGCATCCCTGAAGCATCTCATTCCCTGGGGGGCTCTGGACTCTCTACCCTCAAAACCAGGTAAGTTATTAAAACTGGATCTGGACTTAATGGGCTGCTTTCTGCCTACAGGGCCGGCTAATTAGTCTTAATTATCTCATTATAGATTCTAAGTATTTCCAGCTGCTTCTTTACCCCTTATTGCCCAGTCCCACCCCCCCCCCCCCCCCCCCCCCCCGTCTGTTTTCCAGATAGTCTCTGCCAAGTCCTGGACACAGGTGATATATTGATGTATTCTTCCTATCTATCAGAACATTAGTTATTTCTGATCAAGCTTCTCACTTGCTAAACCCTTCTGGGACATCTACCTCTATGTTCTCTTATCCATGAGAATAAACATGCTTTGGCCAAATATTAGACATGAGAACAAATCTTAAAAACTACATTTGACTTTCACCGACCAGAGAACTGTAATATACTTATACAGGGCAAATAATAAACGTGAATTTATCTATTTATTTGATTGAAGCTCGGAAAGTAATCCCTTCTCCCTTCTCACTGCCCTCAAGCCTCAAATCAATCATTCAGTCCAAACAGTTCAAATAAAAAGGAAAGAGAAAAAGTTACCTTTCCTAATTGATTGAGAATATGAAAGGTGAAGTAATAGCGAATTGAATGAGAATGTGTGGTCACAGGGCTAGAAGTTATAGGACTGTGACTGACCTTGGGCAAGCCATTTAATCTTTCTGAACCTCCACTTTCTAACAGATAAACAGTGCAATAATACCTATTTCACGTGGGCTCTTGAGGATCAAGTAGGATAATGTATGTGAGAGTGGTCTGCAGACTATAAATTTGTAAACAAATGTTAGTTATTAATAAGGAAAAGGAAAGTTTCCTTCCTCCGTGTATTTTTACTTTTATCATTAGTAGTTATTTCTAGAGTACTCTTCCCTTTTTATTCAAGTCATTTACTTTTTAAGATTTCTCAAATTTAAGCTAGAAATATCTTCAGGTGCTGATTATCTATTAAAGGTCACAAAGGTAGATGAATAGTATGGCATGCTCCTCCCTAAAGGGAGAATATCTTGTAATGTCTATAAATAACATTTTAATATTAGCATTCCTTGATCATTACAAAATATGACCGCTTCTTAGAGTTTGAGTGTCTGAGGAAAGCATTTCTCACTCGGATCCTATTAACATGCTTCTCATCTGGGTAGTTCAAGATAAGGTGCAATCACAAAACGTCCGAGGAAAAGAAACTGTAAGTGACACCAAGGAAACACGATTCTAGTGGCACTGAGTAATTCTAAGTTTGTGGTTGGTAAAAACTTAATTTGCAATGAATACTATTTAGTTCTCCACAGAACAAAGAGCCTTGTTGTAGTTCTTTTCCACACTTCCCCTCGCCAATATTTGTCAACTGAATTCACCTCTATTCAAATTAAACAAAATAGAAGGTTTTATTTATTCAAGTATTTTATACTGAACAGCTCCCTGGAGGTTCTCCATTTACTGGCTTGGGTAATATTATCTTTCCTTTAGTTTATTAGATTGACAAAGTTAATTTAAAAATAACCTAGGGAACTTTAAGTGATTCTTGGAAGGGCTAACATGTGTGCACATATGGCCGGTCACCCATTTTCTTCTGTATGTATGCTATCTTGTGAAGGGAGGTTTTGCATTAATTTTTATAATTTCTTAGAATACAGAAATACATTGCCAACATGAAAGATCATCGTTCTGATGATGAAATGCTTTCAGTTCTGTTCTTTATACAAGTGAACGTTTCGTCTAGTGTAGCCAAGGAGCAATTTGATAAAATGATACAACTGTTTATTGCCAAAAAACCCCCCCATTTTCATCTGAAATACAACCTGGGGCACATAGCATCTAATTAAATTCATACAAAGTGCAAATTATTGAAGAGAAACCAAAATGCATTTCAAAGTAAACACCAATTAATGTGACACCCAATTTCTTTCCCCTTTCCTAATCACTCCAATGTGCATGGCTCGTACACAACATACTCAGCTTAGTTTGTAAGATTCAATTAGAAAGAATATGCTTTACATTGCAGTCTGAGAATTACATCCCTTGCTTTGCAAGCAGGCTGGTTAGGTGTGGGTTTTTTTTTGTTTTTTTTATTTTTTTTATTTTTGTTAATTTCTTACCAAAAAAAAAAAAAAAAAAAGTCAGTGGTATAAAAAGTCCTTCCCTACTTTTTCTTTAATTTGAGAAGAATTCTCATTACCTAATATTTTCACTTACTTCATTTAATACATGGATCTGTGCTTCTTTTGACAAATGCACCATCTCTGTTTTCTTTGTTTCCGTGACATTGAATACAACAGAAAACTAGGAAGCCACATATATAGGAAGTCTGGGAGCAACGTTCCAGTCAACCTAGTTTGTGAGACACGGCTTCAAATAATAAATTATAAAATAAAATAAAAAAATAAAAAATAACAAAACTGTGCTCAGCAATACTCATCAAAAGATCATCTATAAAGTAGTAACACTTAAAAAAAGGAGAGCAACAAGTGACTAATCAAGCACAAGAGTGGTCAAGTGTAGTTGATCACTTGTGAAAGTAATCAGCCACTTGAATTGTTTTGTTGTGGAGAGGCCAATGATCAAAGCTACTCCCAGACAGAACCTGGCAGGAATTGCTGATTCCAGGAACTATGATGATGGCATCTTGGTTATGGTACACTTTTGTGTCATTCATTCACTAAATATTTACTGAACACCTACAATGTAGCAATAGGAGACTGGTACTAGAAAACGTGAAAACGGCAAAGTCCATGCCCTGAAGGAGCTCAATATGTATTTTGGGAAGAAGAGCAACTCTGATTCCTAACAAGGAACAGAAGCTCTGGGTAATATATACCACAAATCATCCCTTGATGCTTATAATATACCTTCAATTATTTTAAAAAGTGAAAACCACTAATAAAGACTTTCTTTTCAAACAATGTAAAAGTTCCATGACTGTAGCTGCCATTGTTTTTAACTTTGTCTATAGCCAGATTCAGTTTACTTGTACGCAACACCTACCACGTACCAGGCCCTTCCACATAGTCTGTCTCTATTTCCTCTGAGGTCTAAAAAGTGCTTGCAATCTAAAAGGATATTTACTTTTAAAAAACACTTCGAGCTAAGAAAATATCAATTTATACTTTATATTGTTATGAGTTAGATAATGCAAAGGAATCTAATCCTGAGAAACCTAATAAAATCCTCTTTTAGTTATTCAAGTTTAGATATTTTACTTCAGCTTCTCATACCTCACAGTTTACACTGAGCGATACTAAATAAAAGTAGGCTTCAAGATGGCAGCCTGCAACACTGGGTCTTTCTGGGCATCATCATGACTCTCAATTATCAATGCAGTGGTAAGTGGGGGGAGGGGCGGTGAATGTCGGCAGTGCCACCCTGCTGTTTAAGCTACTGTGGATTTATGGAAGGTTCTTTTGTCTACATTGACTATGTGAGAAAGGATCTTGACCTACTCCATTTCTAGGTCTTGAAAATGTGCGTGACATGAACCTATTTCCAGGAAATCTCCTCTACCTCGTTCTCTTTAGCTTTTGTCTCCCCACCTCTTTCACTGTCGGACAGGGTCAGTAAAGGAGCATTTTTAAGTCTTTAGGAAATAGATTAAGTCTAGACAAGGGTTTTAAAGTCTTCTTTAATGCTGGGACAACTGGGAGGAAAGCAAGGGGGCAAGCTCCTTGAGGGCAGGGGCCTGTACACCTGGCTGGTCTCTGTTTTGCCCTGAGAGCTCAGCACAGTGTGCTCTCTAAAGGATCATTGAGAACAATGACAGAGTTGGGCTGCTCCTCTTTGCTCCAATGCAGCAGCCAAGAGGTAACCCAGGCCAGTGTGCAGTATGCAAAGCTGTCACTCAGCTCTCCCACTTGCCTAAGGTAGCAGATGATTGGGTTTTGCATGCCTGGTTTACACTCTTCAAATATTTATAGACAGTTCTCTTTGCCTCAAGCCCTAGTTGTCACTTAGCCAAGTTATACATACATGGTTCTTTTAATCTTTCTTTAGAAATCAATCGCATCAAGCTCCTTAATCATTCTAGATGCATTTCTCTCAACTTTTGGCTGTTTGTCTCTCTGGTAATTTATTCTGTTGAAATGCATGGAAATAATGCAGATGTGGAACAGAGAAGGATTTAGTCACCTTTATACGACAAGGTGCAATGTCTTTTATGTGCAAAATAAAATTATTTATCCTTTCACCTTTTGTAAGATCATATTTAAAAAAATTCATATTTAAGTTGATGGATCAATCAATATACTGCAAGAGAAAGAATGAAAAAAATATCATCAGTAATATCTTAAGGATGATCTTAAGGATCAGCAATCATCTTAAGGATGATATTGTCATTGACTGAACTCTTTCATGTATCTATAAACTGATTAATTTAACCTGCAGTATTCAAACACGGCTGGGGGGCGATGGGGATGGGAATCCAGAATAACATGGTCACCATAGAGGCTTAAGTGCCCATCCTAAGGTACTATCTACCTGTGGATACATTTAGCTAACTTCAGCTTTTCAATGAAAAAAATTTTTAAGTAAGTTATATTTTTTCCCATTACAAAAGTGATACCTTAAAGAAAATGTCAAATAATCTGGAATGAGAAAAAGCTACCTATAGTTAGCCCAAAACAATATTTAACATTTTAAAATAATTTAAGTCTTTTTTGGATGCATTCCCCACCCACCCTAGGCATGCTCATATCATTTACACAGTTTAACACCTAGTTTTTTCACTTAATGTTACAAAATTTCATGTATTGCATTATCTTCAAATCCCAATTTTAAGACTACAGACTATTCCATCAAGTAAGTAGATGTGCAATAATTGTACAATTCCCTACTATTGGATATTTGCATTGTTTCCATTTTTTTTCTAGATTAAGTGTCATTACAAAGAAAATCACTGGTGTAAAGCTCTTCCATATTTAAGACTATTACCTAGATTCACAGTAGTACAAGTAATGGATCAAAGGATACCCAGAAAATACATTGTGAAGTAAAGAATTAATGCAGGTCCTATTTGAAGTGAAAAATACCACTTGAAATACAAAGATTTGTCTTTTGATGCTCAAATCATGGAGAGTTGTAGAAAACTGTCAAAGATGATAAATTCTAGTAACTTAAATGTGGTGCTCACTAGTATTCTCCTTTGTTCGCCCAAGTATGTCATCGAGCCCTTATTAATCAGGCTTAAATTCTTGACCTTACCTAGGTCTACCATCAGAAGGCGAGTGAGGGCCGTGTAGAAGGTTGTTCGGCACCTGAAGTCACTGAGACTGTAACTGTCACTGATGCCAAGGAAGGGGAAGTGTTCACTCTAATGAAAGCAAAAGAGTATCCAAAGTTATTAATGCTTTACCTAAACTACCCAGAAATTTCTAGTCATTAATTAAAGGAAGTAAGACTCACCGTGTGGTTTTTTAGCATGAATTTCACAGCATCTATCTTCACAAGTTTTTTTAAAAGGATATAGGTAATAGGAGTTAAGGAATCTGGGGAAATATAATTGTTTTATCAATAGATAATCAATCACAAAATAAGACTATAATGGCATCAATTTCTATTTATGAAGAATCAATATTATTTCTAAAGAGCATTCCTACAGAAATGTCTTTCATTCTGTTAAGAATGATAATCCATTATTAACCAGTGCAATTACTTTTCCTATCTTATACATATTCTAGTTATGGAAAGGAAAAATGAATTTTATAATTAAGAC
This sequence comes from Panthera onca, assembly GCF_046562875.1. Classification (NCBI taxonomy): domain Eukaryota; kingdom Metazoa; phylum Chordata; class Mammalia; order Carnivora; family Felidae; genus Panthera; species Panthera onca. Next base: position 61,325,189 of record NC_138339.1, on the reverse strand, counting down.
AAAAACTTCTTTACTATTAAAGCCTTGATAGTAGAAAATTAAAACTGACCCTTTCTACATTTTGGATATAACTTGAGAACTTCTCTTCACTTAATATTATTTCATAAAAAATAATTATAAAAGACCTATAATAGACTACCCAGAAAGAGAAAATTATTCAATTCTAAGAAACAATGAGCCCAGTTAGTAGAAATCTAAGGAAATTCTGCTTTAGATGAAGATGAGAATGCTTAGAAAGATGTAGCTGATGCATGTCACCAAGTATTGAAGGACAAGCCCGACATTTCTAGTAGGTGTAAGACACCTTATATTTGTTATTTCACCTAGCTTCACAATTACACTGTCCAATATTATTTATTTCTAACTCATAGATAAGAAAACAGAAGTTCAGAGAAATCAAGTTACTTGCCCAAGATTACACAGCTATAGATTGACAGTGCTGAGATTTGAACTGAGGTTTGACTACAGAGGCCACGTTCCTTCTACTGTACCACATTTTCACCTGAACAGTTCAGCTCAGAACGAGAAGAAAGTGGAAAAACCATAAACATTATCACAAGGTCTAAATAATTCTGGTTAATGCTGCCATCAAAGAAGGGCTGATGTGGTTCTAAGAAGGTCTATTTAGTATACAAACACCCTCTTCTCTTACTTAGTCCCTCAGGTGTGGGTGTAAGAGTAGGGAAGACATTGAACATGAGTCAGGAAGGCTGGGCTTCTAGCTTGACTACCCCATCCAAGCAGCTGGTTCTGAGTCTGAGTACTGTACTCGGCCACTCTGAGCCCTAGTTTCCCTCTCCAACAAGCAAGGGTGAAACCTATCACCCAAGCTATCCCACAGGCCTGTTGTGAGGATCATATGATGCAAATGTCTTTGGCAATTATAAATCAGGGAGGAAGACACAAAGATGCAGAGAACGAACGTGTACAGAATGTTTGCTACCTGCAGGGCTGACTCTCACAATCCCATGAGGTAGGTAGCATCACTTCTATTTTTCTGATGAGGAAACAGATTCGAAAAGATTAAACAGAACTTTCCAAAAGACAAACAGTATAATTTAGATTCAAGTCCCTCTGACTCTACAGCAACCATCCCAGCTGCATAGTAAGCATGTATATTTGGTTCACCTTCATGTCAGACGGTAAACTTTCTAAGGGCAGGGGCTGCGCCTATGCATTTTCCTCAGCGCACTGCTGTCAAGTGGGTGCTCAATGCACTGTTTTTCTGGCAGGCTGAAGGGGAACAAGATCAGGACTGACCCATAAGAGACTAACCAGGAAGAGAAAATTATTGAATTCTATGAAACGATGAGACCAGTTAGTAGAAATCTAAGGAAATTCTGCTTTAGATGAAGAAGATCAGAATACAACTAGAAAGATTTTTCTCTGCATATAAAAATGAAATTTGAGGGGTGCCTGGGTGGCTCAGTTGGTTAAATGTTCGACTCTGCAGTTTCGGCTCAGGTCATGATCTGACAGTTTCATGAGTTCGAGCCCCAGGTTGGACTTTGTGCTGATGGTGCACAGCCTGCTTGGGATTCTCTCTCTTCTCCCTCTCTCTCTGCCCCTCCCCCACTCATGCTGGCTTTCTCTCTAAATAAACTTAAAAAAAAAAAAAAAGGTGAGATTTGATGATTTTTCCTGTGTGAATCTGTGAGCAGAAGAACTGCCATTCAAACTTTACTCAGTTAAACAGGGGTGGGGATCAATAAACTAGGAAATATCTTAAGTAATTACCAAATACAATTCTCTTGGAATTGCAAAGTTAAAAGTGACAGGGTCTATGGGTAATAAGAATGCTGCCATTAATAGGAATCTTCCTGTCAGTGCTACTAATAAACAGCAAGTCGTGTTTTGACAATGGAATATTTATGGTAGCAATAAACAGAACACTCACAGGAAGTATCTCATCTGCCAAAGACACATTTTCTACAGAATTGCATCTGTGCACTTTGCATCAAGGCCAGCCTCACTGCCTCTTAATTACATTCAAAAGCAAAAAAAAAAAAAAATGATTAAGAATAAATTTTTACTTTTTTTCAATTAAGAAAAAAATGAGAATTCATCTGAATATTTATATTCCTCTATAGGAATTCAACTCAAAGCTAGTTATACCCCTTAAGAGAGTCTATAATGTTTTTTTTTCTTTTAAAGGGCAAATGGATACATCATCTTTACGATCTTTTTACTTTCATCTTGTTCTTCTCTACGAGACTAGGGTTCTTATAAGTTGTACCTCTTTAGCCGGGTGGGAGCATTTTAGTGCCGTGGCAGTACTAGGTTAGATTTCTGAGGCTTGCTCGACACAGCTCGTAACCGTGAACATAGTAATGGTGGCTGACAGTAACAGGACCAATAGTAGGAGTCTACAGTAGTGGGTCAGAGAATTTCGTGAAGGTCACACATGGAACACGTGTGACTCTAACTGTAAGAGCGTGACTCTAAACCATAAGCTTTCATCAGGTTACATCATATCCACTTGATTTTAAAGAGGCCAGTGATTTGAGAGAGATCACTAGCTTCTTGAGATACAAAGGAAACTGGAAGTAGGTCCCAGAAGAAACAGGGGAACTGTTCTTTTAGGAGGGACCAATTTATTAAAGAACCTTCATCACATCCAGGACTGAGCAGACTCCACAGCCTGGCTGATATCAACTCACTAAACACAATTCCTAGAAAATTTCCGTTTGTTTCCATATAGACTTATGAAAACACTGAGGAAGGGGAACAAGGTCTTACTGACAGCTAGGATGACAAAGAAAGGAAGGAAAAAGTCAAAAGAAACGGTATATCCTACAGATGGTTGGAAATTTTGAAAATCTGTACCTCTGAAGAAGAGGAAAACCAAGCTGAGAATGAACTGGTTTTTTCAGTTCCTGGAGTACTACACACTATAGTAGCTGATGGGCACGGCAACACCAAGTAGGACTTCAATTCATGGTAGCCAGACTTCACTGAGTATCTACATTTCATCACACCTAAAATGCCACTGGTTAGAAAAAACATCATCATTTTATGTGCTGAGAAAGAAAGGGTGTTTTAAAATGTCACCAATTGTGGTGTTTATATATCTTATTACAGAAGTGTTAATGTGTGAAGCAATTTCTGTTTTAAAATCAAAGAAGCAGTTGGTGTATTAGGTGTAAGACATTCGCTGAGCACTAGAGGGTAGATGATACATTGATCTAGGCAATTATTTAAAAGCCATACATGTTTACAAATAGGTTTTGCAGACAGAATTAAAAACACATTATCCTAATGATAGAAGAAAGTTCACAGATAAGAAAAAGACATGTTGGAAATTGCTATCGGTAGATGACAGGTACAAAGTGTAATTACTGAAATATCAGTTTCGTTATTTCAAAAGTGAGATTATGTTCATAAACTACTAAACTAAAAAAAAATCCAAATATGTATAACCAAAATGAAGCATCTTAAGGAATACTATTAATTACTTATAAGGAACAGGAGTTAAGGCTTTGTCAATTAACTAAAGGGTAACATTAGGTTCACATGCCCACTACGTGAAATTGTGAACTATAGAAGAGGAGAAAGAAAAAAAAAGACTCCTAATCTCTAATAACTTCCAGCCTGATAGCTGAGAGGACTAGCCAATACAAAGCTATGTGATACTCATCTTCGGACATACAGATAAGAACTAGGTGTTCAGGAACATCAAGAAAAATAAAGACGATAGGAATGGAAATGAAAGGAATTAATATTCAGTGAGCACCTACTGTGTGACAGGATCAGTAGTATTAGGTGTCATATTTTCTTAGATAACATAGATATATTGTTACAGTGCTTGCTTCTGGCAGCACATGTACTAAAACCGGTAGGAAGATCAGCATGGCTCCTTGAGCAAAGATACATTGTTACATATTTATTACTTTATTTAATCCTTACAAAATCCCAAGAGATAGATAATATTCCCTTTCTACAGATGAAGTAACTGAGCCTCAGAGAAATTAAATGACTCATGTTCTTTCAGTTAATACAATGACAAAGGTTCATAACTGTTTCAATACAGCTTCAACAAGTCTTCAGCAAGACTTGAAAATTTAAGAGAGACCTAATTGAGTTGCAATGGGTCAAATGAAAAGAACAGCATATGTGGTGATTCAGTAAAGATAATCAAGGGTGTCAAGGGGAAGGTAAAATAAATTTCCTTGGCCCGAGCATAAAGTACAGATAGTGGTTGAGACGTGGATCAGAAAATTAGTTATGAGAACTCAGTAAGTCAAGTACTGTTAAAGGACTCATGTTCTAATCAATAATTTCACTTTGACCCGAGAAGCAAGGGGAAGTGATTCTGGGCTTTTGGGAAGAGAAATGATCAGATCACAATAATACTCGAGGAAGGTAATCTTGTGAAGCAGGAATCTAAAGAATTGTGTGAAGGTCTGAATAAGTGGGTTACAGAAAAGGAGTAGAGAGGATTCTCACACTTGATTCTAGTATAAAAACAAATGGAGCAGATAAATTATGGGATGACTTTTCCATGGATAATAGAGACAGAAAACAAAGAAATAAATCAACATTTCTTTTGATGAGAAATGTTAATAGAAATACGCCTGAGGGATATATGCTGAAACTAGTTTTATTTAACATTCTCAAAACCATCTGGAGATGGTGGTATTCACTGAAATAAAGCAATACATTTTAACACTGTTTCACAAAAGCAGAATTACTACTGTTTGTTACTAAATATTTCCTGTAACAGACATACCCAATTGTACTTCCATCCTTCACCCTTATTTCGTTCTACACCTTTGTTTCATCTCTCACCCTCTACTCTTTCCTGACCCCCACCTCATTCAGGATTCATACCCCGGTGGAGGGAAGATCAGTGACAGGGTAAGGATGTATGGTTTGCACATTAGTTGTATATTTAATGGCTTGTATATAAGCTATATCTAAATGACCTTGAATAAAAAGCACTCCCTCAAAGCCACCATATCAAAATGTCACATGCCCATATTATTTTTGATGAATAAATTTTCAGAAAATTAGTATGTAATTTATTTGAGTTAAATTTTAAAAGGAAAAAGAAACTATGTTAATAAAACAATGGACTTTGAGCTCTTAGGAAAAATATGTGAAAGGCAGTCTGGAATCAGGATCAATTCTATTAGAATTTAAAATCTGGGAGGGCAGGATCTGTGTCTCATTTGTCCTTTTGCCCTGTACTTAGCAAATGCTTAATTAATATTTGCTAAACTGAGAGAGGCCAGTAAGGGGCTCCTGGGTGGCTCGGCGGCGGGGGGAGGGGGGGGGGGAAGGGACCAATTCTTGATTTCATCTCAAGTCATGTCCTCATGGTTTGTGAGTTCAAGCCCTGCCTCAGGCTCTGCAGCATTAGCGTAGAGCCTGCTTGGGATTCCCCCTCTCTCTGCCCTTCCCCTACTTGGGCTCTTTCTTTCTCTCTCTCCCCACCCCCCCCCCCCAAAAAAAAAAGAGGCCAGTAATATAAAATAAATCATTAGGATGAGTATAGAATTAAGTTTAAAAATCATTATTTTATTCTTACTCAGCATTAAATCTAAATTAAGGATGCAGTTCTGGGTATTACACTAGAACTACCACCACCACCACCACCATGAAAAACAAGCAAGAAAAGACAAAGGAAGCTAGAAGAGGTGAGGGGCTGAAAAAGAAAATCATCACAGGGATCAAGTAGCCTGAACAGGAAAGAGATTCTTTGGCTTGTAAACATGAAAACAATTGAGATAAGCTACCAATAGATAAACTAAGCTACCGATAGATAAACACATGTAGGATGCATGTAGATAGGAATTATGTTCACCAAATCCTGGTGTACAGGAACTAAGGAGATAGTCTCAAAGTGTTAGAGGGTTAGTCTGAAGCCAAATGGAGGGAATTACTTCTTTACCAAATAATGCAGGCCAGCTTCACGGATGTCCATGCTATGCATTTATACAGTGTTCTATGCTTAGAAGGGCCAGTGTTTGCTTCAATGCTGTGTTGGTGAGGTCTTGAAAAAAAAGTTTTTTTAAGATTTTATTTTTAAAAAATCTCTACACCTAACACGGGGCTCGAATTTACAACCCTAAGATCAAGAGTCACGTGCTCCACGCACCGAGGCAGCCAGGTGCCCTGAAATTCTTAACAGCTTAGGAACAAGGCACCCCACATTTTCATTTTGTGTGGGGCCCTGTGAATTATGAAGATGGTTTTGCAATAGCACAGAGAAGTTATTCATCCTAAGAATTGTAGTTAACAGTATCAACAGGGTAAAATGAATTTGGATAAATTCATGAATTAATGTAGGACCCTGTTATGGTGCCTGTTTTTCAAAAGCTAAAGATATTTTGGGTTTTCTTTGAAGATGATGTAGTAAGGGCAACTACCAATAGAGGGCCTAACAGAAAATGAAATTTCCTTTCTCATTATTATCTACCTGAAACCCAAAGTGAGACATGTCACCGCTATAAATTTGAGTGAACAATGAATTGAAGTAGAAATATTGATCAATTATTCTTCAAGGGAAGAAAAACTTGAAATACTGATTAATAAACAGAATTTTAGATGAAATTTAACACTTTCCTCCGTCTTTCTCAGCATTTAAAATAAGTTTATTTCATGGCTTTGTATGACCCTTCTCTCCCCAGTCTTCCCAGCCACTTCCTTGTCCTAATCACTTGAAAAATCTTATCCCTTCCCCAGTTGGAAACTAGAATTTATGACTGGAAGGTATTTTATTTTATTTTTTTATTTTTATTTTTTTCATGTTTATTTATTTTTGAGGGAGAGAGACAGAGCACGAGCACAGGAGGGGCAGGGAGAGGGAGACACAGAATTCAAAGCAGGCTCCAGGCTCTGAGCTGTCATCACAGAGCCCTACACGGGGCTCGAACTCATGAACCACAAGATCATGAACTGTGAGATCATGACCTGAACTGAAGCCGGATGCTTAACCTACTGAGCCACCCAGGTGCCCCATGACTGGAAAGTATTTTAAAGAGGAAAAAGGATCCGTAAGTATGAGACCCGGATGTGGAAGACTGCCCTAGGACAGAGCCATTTCAACTCTGTGCATGTTAAATAAAGCTATTTAGAATCTGGAATTTCTTGAAATTTAGTCTTGGAAAGTTAAAGAATATATTAAAAAGTTACTCAGATATATTTGCTGAGTGTAATATATATGCCTCATGTAACGAATCTGATAGGAAAACATAAACTTTCCCTCAAAAGGGCCACTGGATTTTAAAATTACAGTAGTCTTACCAATTTGGAAAGCTTCAAATTTGGCAAACAGAAACTTTGGAGTAAAATGCAACAGACTCTCCAGTTAAAATCTGGGGACTTAATGAAACTGTCTCCTCATATACATTATTATTTAAGGCACTAGCCTATCTCTAAAAATGTCAAGTCTGACTTTCCCTAGTGAAGACAGAGTCCTGTAGAGAAATACCTGACTTTCTTATTTGGGACATCCACTTCAAGTTTCCAATTATCTTAAAGCACAAGTTCTCATAGCATGATCCCTAAGCCACCAGCATCACTGGAAACTTGCTGAAAATGCAAATTCTCAGGCCTGTCTAACACCTCCTAAAACATACACTCCAGGGGTGGGGTCCAGCAATTTGTATTCTAACAAGAACTCTAGCGATTCTGATCATCCCTAAAGTTTGAGACTACTGCCTTGAGGCAAGTAAACATGAGCCTGTTTACACTTCCTAAAAATGAGGATCTTTTGTGACTTCAATTTCCAAGCAAGCAGTCAGATACAAGAACACTAAAGTTCATAGACTGGCCTTGTGAACCATAAACAAACACTGAGTAGCATTCACTCTGAAGATGATAAAAACAGAAAAAACAAAACAAAAAATATCTAAAGACATGCATTAGAAAGTAATCAGGAACATTTAAAAACTTCATAGTAAGATGCTTTTCAGTTATTCCGTACTAGTATTTTAAACACAGATATTTTGAATATTAATATATAAATAGGTTTCCATTAATAGAGGCCAGTTGGTGATGATTTTTATCTTGCATGTGTTTCTAGTGCCGAAGAGTGCCAGCTGATTTTTAACACAAATATAATGTACTGCTTTAAAATCAGGACTTAAAAACATATTATAATAAAGAAACAGATTGGAAACAACAAAACATGCATTAGGTAACCAGCAACTGCACTGAAATAGATATAGCACTCACATATTCCATTATGTAAATGAATTCAAAGATATTTCATGACTGATCAGCTAGAAGGGACATAATGATTTATAATTCAAATAACTGAGCACTGAAATCAAATTGAACTAATATATATTTCTAAATATGGAAACCTGAAATAATTGTTAAAATATATAAATCAATGTACCCAAGTTGAAATCATTTGCATCCCTTGGTTTAAATGTTATAGCTTTTAAGTTTTATCTAATAAGTTTTCTGAAAATATGATTTTTTATTAACTTCGAGAAGTGTTCAAAAGCAATAAACATCTTATGAAACAAAAGGTTATAATTTTAGAATTAAAGAATATATAAGAGATATAAGGTCATAGGAAAAGCATCTTACTTAAATATTGGATAGAAATAAATTAGGCATTATGCACATTATACCAAAAAGAATACAAATCAAATTAATTTTATATTAGATTTCAATTCCAACCTAAAAAACAGGGTAAATCTAAACAATAGATACGTGCTGTAAAATAACACAGGCTTCTTTTCAGATAACGTGCTCTCAAAGTAATTCATTGTGAAAAGGCCAGAGTTTGCAAGACTAGGAAGTACTTATAAACCACTTCATATGTTAGAAATAAAGAGTATTTCAGCATTATTATTAAAAAAAAAAATACAGGTTGAGTTTTTTTTTTTTTTAATAAGAAAAAATACATATCTTAAAAAGCCAAAATGACCACTGGAATTGGGTTGTACATCACTTTCCAGTAAAAAGGAAAAACAGCCTGGACAGGTGTAATTTATCATTTTTCTGATTTAATATCAAAGAAATATATTAAAATAATAAAAAGAATCCTGAAATCCTCAAAATTTGTAGTGATAAATAGCCCTCCCTGTCTTTATTGCATTATACCTACTAACAGAAATATTGCATGGTGGATTTTGCCAGACAAGGACGATTATTTTCCAATAAAAAGTTGCATATTAAATTCCAGCACAAAAGTGGGTGTCTAATACTTTGGAAATCTTTTATGGTTTCCCAAGGAACACAATTTTAAACTTAACTAATACAAACATATTCCTGCAGTGAGCCTACATTAAAGATTTCTATCCAATGCCACTGATTTTCAGAATGCTGTCCTCATATTTAAATTTCAGCTAATCTCGGTGGTTAACTAAACCAACACTTATTTTTCACAAGTCCTGTATGTTTGATAGCTAACATATAAAAGACAATCTACATGCTTCTCTCTCATTGGTAGAAACAGGACAATAGTATCAACTATAATCTAATGAGAAAGGATGATTCTAGTTAGATTTAAGAAATCTGCTAAAGATAGAAACCCAAACATTTAATGCATAATGGGAAATCTTATTTTGGAGTAAATAAGATGTTGATTTGTTGGCGGCAATAATCCAAGAAGTGGTAAAAACACTTATATAATTTTCTTCCTATTCCTCCTTTGTGCCTCTTACCTAATCAAAATAATATTCTTTTCAATTGAAGAATACTGAAGCTATAGTATTTACTCTCAGGAATTCAATTTTTATAAGGTAATATTTTTAGAACATTTCGACCTTCTTAAAATTAGTTACATGCTTTCTTTTAAAATAAGAACTCCCTGAAAATTATGAAAAATCACAGACTAAGACACATGAGGTTGTATACTTTCTTATGTATCCACTTATTAACCTGGATGGGTATAAACATAACTTTAACTAGTTAGGAATCTATATATCCATATAAATTCAATTGTGACTGAATAAATACTTGGCAGTAGGTAGCTAATATAAATCTTTCAAAAACACACATTTAAATAAATATAAGGCTAAATGAAAGGTTTTTTCTTAAAAAAAAAAAAAAAACAAACCTGCAACATTATAAGCAAGGAAAACACCTGGCCAATAGAATGTACCTGTTGGGGTGTTTCTATACATTACTAGATATACAGTAAAAAGGATATCCAACAGAAAGATCATTTAGGAACTGAAGAGTCCTTGAAATCACAGGCTCACATCTTCCCCAGTATTTAAGATTTGTAACGCTAAATATGAAAACAAGTTTTTAATTGTAAGTAAGGTATTTGGTTGTACAGGGAGAACATGAAAATACACATATATGTACGTTAAGTTACATGACCTAAACCCGAAATATCTCACGAAGTTGAAAAACAGGTTTAAATACCACTAGAACATTTTCTATTCTACTTTTTTTAATGGCATAATCAAAATTATATCCTATCAATATACAATGAACACTGCTCCCCAAATGGCACATAATTCCACACAGTTAGTTTTGTACATTGAAAAAACTGTCTAAGTGTTTCACAGAAGAAGTATCAAGTTTGTATGTAAAACAAGCATATTAGCGAATGACAGCAGGAGTTACAAAGGAAGTCAAATAGGGGCTCACAGTTACTGCCAAGAAATGAACCATCAAACTTGTGGCTCCAAAGCTCACTTCTTATGATCATGATTGTTTGTGTAGCTTTGTTCTCTGCAAGCAACACAGTGCTGTCTATCTGTTACACAGATGTAGTGGGTTGCCAACTGGAGGCATACAAGTTGAGACTAAATGTACAAAATTCTGTCTATGACTAGAAACTCGTTAATTCTGCTAACAAATTATAAGGATGATTTAAGGGAATTTTCCATGAGTAGGTTTTTGATAGCCATTAAGTTCCTGCTGGAATCAATGAATGCCCTGTCTTAAGGCAATCAAACCCCTCCCAATGATTCCAGTTTGCAATAATCTCTTCAGATGCTCTTTGAAATTGGGTATTTTCTTTCTAATTAAAAGCAAAAGTGCTGCCCAATTGTCTTGAAGAGTCAAAGTCTATAAACATCTTAAAACCACGTTTTGATGGGGCATACTGCAGTGGTATGGATTCCTTGACAAATAAGAAGAATGTCTTTAGGGTGGTGAATTTTAAATATGTGAAATTAAGTTTCAATTAAGAACAATGCTACCATTCTAAGAATTAACGCATAATTTTCAAGTCTTTTATTAAAGATTAATACTTATTAAGAGATTTAAACACAGTAAAAGTATCCATTACATTCAAAGCAACCACAACAAAAGAAAAATCCAAGAACTCACATTTTCGTCATGAATGTTTCTAGAACATGGTTGTCATCTGTTATTCCTAAAACTTCTGACATACGGGCATATACCTGGATGAAAACATTTCATTGTTAAAAGCTTTATCATTAACATAGATTTTCAAAAGACTATTCAAACTGAACAAATGGAAGATTTAAAGCATTGCTGCATCCACAGTGAAGTAGGGTGTCGGTAGGGAGAGCAAATGAAGGATTTAGAGAAAAAATTATACTTTAAAAATTTACTCTCTTTTTCTTCCAGGAAGTACCTCTCTCATTTTGAAATACATACCCACCCACACACACCCACACTCACAGACTCATTTTATTCCCAGCACACCACATAATTTTCTTTCTCAAACTGGTAAACCAACCCTTTCTCAAAGATGGGCGTTATGTATACAAAGGGCTGAAAAGTGGAGTGTCTCAATAAATAAAACATTTAAAAAATTTTCATCTATGCCAGGTATCAGCAAACCATCAAACAATTCAGGATTATGTCAGGCAGTTATAAAAATAAGGATTTCAAAAATAAGAGGAAGTTAAAGAATTTATAAACATTCTCCTCAAAAATCTTTCAATTAAGCTCCCCCCAATATAGAGATAGGTCTTACTTTCCATGCTGAAACGGAAATCCCAGGCTCAGAGATTCTCTGTTGAATACATCAGGGCCTGGGGAATCCATTAAGCTCCCAATTAGGGAGTGTTGGTGGCAGAGTTTGGGGTGCAACATTTCAGTCCCAACCTAAGCCACATTGAGCTTATAAACATATCCTACTTCAAGTGGGAAAATGCCACCAGCAGCCAATGGAATATTCCCTAATAGCCTGGCAAAGCTGAGAGGTGGGTTGACACCTCCATACTCCCTGATGCTCTGGTGTGATTCCAGGTTATCCCTGCCAGACACCAGCTGTATGGGATTTCTCTTCTGTGATTTGATCCCCTGTGATTGTGTTCTCTCACTTTCTCCCGCTCCGCCTATTTCTTATGGTATGGCATGGCAACTTAGCTTTCACTCCCTATGCCTTTTGCTTTTCACATGTGAACACCAGCTTCATACACTACCACAGGTCATGAAGGTGAATTACAGGATTATACAAGGGAGGAAGGCTGTTCACTGCAGAGATCTCGTATCTGGATTTTAAACACCATTCAAAGCAGAAGCTTGTGTTCTGGGCTTTCATCCTAAGTCCTATAACCAGAAGCTGCTCAGGCCAGTGGGAGAGAGAGGAAAAGGTGGGGGGCAAGTGGAGAGGGCAAGAGAAGGAAAGAAGGGTAGAGGGGAAAAGGTGGGGGAGAGAAAAAGGAAAACTGAGATTCACATTCCTGTTGCCCCTTCTGCTAATTTCTGAGCCCTACAGAAAAGCATTTCAATTACTGTATCTATGATTTTGCTCATGAGAGGAGGCCTTCATCTCTTATAGGATTGAAGCTATCACTGTGTTTGTAAGATGTTTAGGGGGAAGAGGGAGCTAGGGAGAAAAACTCCCAGGGAAGTTAGTCGCCACCAGTCCTCAAAGATCAGAAATGTTTACGCACAGAGAAGGCTCAAAGGAAGAATGGTATGTAGAAAGGGAAGTTTCCCTTATCTCAGCATGATCCTAACCCTCTTTTATGGATGGAAGTAAACTGGGTCCCTTAGAAAACCTGTATTGACATGGTTAATGGCACACAAGGCCCTTCACAACTTGGCCCCAACATACCTCATCTTCTACCATTTCCCTCCATCTGAAGCCACAATGAAATACTGATGGATCACTGAGGCTTCTCGCGCAATTTCAGATTTCTAGTTGTTCGTGTGTTGCTCATTCTGCCTGAATTAGCTTTCTTTTTCCTCTCCCCTTGATTCCCATTCAAAAGTCATCTCCTCTGCATTCTTCTCTGCTGTCCCAGGGAGATCACTCTCCTTTATGCTCCCACAGTGTCTGGTCCATTCCTCTCTCATGGTGTTTTTCACACCTGTAATTGTTCGGGTGTCCATTTCCCCCACTACATTGTATTGTATTTTTGTAAAATCAAGGTTTTACATTTTCAAGACTTTATAAGTGCTATATTTTTTATGGCGTAGCTCAAAATTAATCTAATTTTGATTTTATCCATGCAACATTGAATAATAAAAACATAATAACTAAAATGTGATTTTAAACCTTTAAGACTGTTTAAAAATTTTTTTTTTTTTTTTTTTTTTTTCCAATTGGTCCTTCTTACAGGGAAGTTTTCTGTGGTGTCCCTGGCATTCAAGGAAGGGGGAAGCTGGGCAGGCAGGTCTGTTGTGTTCTGCTGTCAAAACAGCTTCTCCGAGTATCAGATTTGACCCAATAAGATACTAGAAAAAACAGTCAACATTGACACATGGCAGTGCTTTAATCCACAATTATCCTTGTAACTTGCACCATTCCTTTTATCATCCATTAGCTTTGATTCCCATTATCCCATCTAGAACTGTGTCAACGCTTCTGTCCCTAGGGATTTTTCTCCACTCCTAGGATCTGACAGTCAAGCTTGAGTACTAAACAGGATCATTACCTCTTAAATCCACTTATCTGATCTACTGAATAGTAAATTGAAAAGCTCATTAAGAGCAACAATCTGATTTGTTTTCACGTGTGACAGGGTCATTTAAAATCAATGTATGATTACTGAATTTCTTTTAAAAGACTGTCTCACATTTTCCAAGGCACCTTACCATTCAGAGAGCATGCAGATAATATGAAAATGTCTTTAAACATTTGAATTCAATTATACCACAGACATATACAATTTGGGAGTGGGAAACAGTCTGTCCAGTGAGGAAACCTCTTTGAGAATGTTCATCACAAAGCACAAATCAATGAAGGCTTTCTACAGAAAACATTCTAACACAATATTTAGGGATTTTCAACATTTTCTAAAACTTCTATCACTTAGCCAAAAAAACTTTCATTCACAGCAAGAAGAACCTACGTCACAATACTCATTTTAAGGAAGGATACTGAAGCTGGCATAGGAGTGCAGGAAGGGAAAAAGTCCTCCCTTGAAGTTCACAGATTCCCAATTTTTTAAAATTTCAGGATCAATTAAGGTAATTAGATCATAATGAAAAATAAGCAGAAATCTAAGAAACAAGAGATGAAGCCCATGTGTGTTGTCCATCCTTCTCTGAGGGTTACAATGAAGTTGAAAATGGCTATGCTTTTGGTTATGCTGGTTTCACATACCCAGACATGCACACATTATAACCTTGTTTTTGCCTGGCCACCTGTGCCTTCCTTCTGCTCCTTCTTTTTTAATATGCCTGTATTTCTCTATTAGACGATAAGCTCCCTGAGGACAGAAATGATGTTCTTTTATCTCCCATGCTTAATGTTTGACAAAGGTTTGTTAAATGAATAAAAAGAGCATAATGATAAAGTGCACATATTGGCGGACTCCATTTCATTCACAATTTTTTTTTTTTAACAAAAACAAAACAACCCATAAGAGGCATGGCTTTGCACAGAACTTTTTCTCTTTAAAAATAATATACCCCAAATTCCACTCACCAGAAGTAACCCTGGTTAAATATCGTTATTTAAAAAGGCGTGGTGTTAATGCTTAAATAATGTTTCTGGAAGAAGCTCTCCCTGCAGTGAGAAGAGCTCTCCTCCTGTGATACTGTGAGCAACCACCATTGCCAGCCTGTTAGTGGCACTTCTCAGATGACACAATAGAATATGATCTTGGTGTAGTATTAATTTTCCGTGTGCATATGTGTTTCCTCCACTATTTCAAGCACGTGCTGCCTGAGGGCAGGGAAGATACCCTCCAGAAGTAATTAGGATACTGCCTTGGCAAACTTAGCAATGTAGAAAAAATATGGGCTTTGGTCCCAAACATATCTGGATTTGAATTCTGGATTTGCCACTAACTAGGTGTAACTTAAAGTCTCTGGATCTTGATTTTCTATCTGTAAAACGGGAATAATAATAATAATAATAATAATAACAAAACCTACTTTATGGCTTTTGGGAAGATTAAAGATGATCCCTAATACAGAGCTTGGTATTTAGTAGTTACTCATCAAATGCTGCTTTTCTTTCTACCCCTTCTTATGGACCTTTTCTCATAGTAGGTGCTAAAAACTGTCAGCTAATATCTGTTCAAGAAAAGGCTCGTTACATAAAAAACAACAGGAAAGTAAGAAGGTGTTTATCTTGAAGATTTTCACACTGCACAGATAAAGTTAAAGCAAACAAAACCTTAAATTTATATCAACGTTGAAATCTTTATATTCAATTAACACACTCTCATCATGGTCAGAAATGGCATTCATTAAAGGCATAAAGCTTCAAAATTTCATGCTACAAAACGGATTTTTTTCCCTACTTCTACATAGTTGTCATCTTACAAGCCAGAAAAATTACCTATTTTAACCACTCATCCATCTCTCTAGCTCTTGAAATACAGGAGGTTGTTAGAAATGTAAGGAATTATCACTATTATGGATTTGAGAAGACATGCTCCTAAAAAACTGTTTTGATATGTTTGTTTTCTCATCTCTGTTTATTTTACTATGAAGGTTCTTTTCAACTTCACAAAAGAGCATTTAGGTATGTACACAACGCTTCGACAATCCATACATTCTCTAACTCCTCAACTAACCAAATGACAAATACTGCCTGTGCACATGCAGGTAGCTTAAGTGATCTTATATCTGGCTTTTTAAAAGGGAAGCCAGACAGGATAAGAAAACCAGACAAGGAATAAGCATACAAATAACAGTAAGATTTTGAGTTGTAAATTTAATTTAATAAAGAATAAAAGCATGGGCTGTGATAATTTTTTAAATTGCTTTCTTTTTCCAATCCTAATTCTTAGTCTTGGGTATGTGCAGTGTTGTCTCTTAACATTCTGGTTATAACTTTGAAGAAACTAATTATGTCAATCCTTAAATTTGAAGTAGATTACAGAACTGGGAAACCCAGAATATTAGTTCCTAAAGGTTGTATGGATATATAATGACAGTCACAGAAATTCAATAACAGCCCTCTATGAAATGTACTCAAAAGCACCACATGAAACAAATTAAAAAGAACAATGAATCTCTCATTCTGTGCAAATAAGAAAATAAGAGAAAACACTGGTTCTATAGGTTTTCATAACAGTTGTTATAATGAATTAAGATTTTGGATAATGAATCTTCAGAAAATTACAGTAAGTTAATACCCCTAGGCCTTCCATAAATGTTTAAGATGTTATAACTTCTCAAAGAGCTTTTGTAAGCAGGCTCAATGCAGAAAATTAGCAGTGCTGTGGAAATCAACAATAAAGTATTCTGCCATCAGATAATATACTTTCCTGAACCAATTTATTCCCCCCAAATTCATTTACTAATACAAAATTGATACCATGAAATTTTTAAAAACCCTGATAATTGTTGTAAATTCTAAAGTATTGTTTCAATGTGCTGAAATGATTCATCAAGATTTTTAACCAGTTGTCATTTAGTAAGACAAAATCTGTCACCAGAAAGGATCCAATATAGTGAAAACATTAACACCCCTTAGGAAAAGAGTTCTGGAACTTAATGTGAACTCACTTATTGTGCATGAGAAACCGATTTTCGTATTTTTGTCTTAGTCTTCAAGTGTCCCTGACATCAATGCAGTACTTTCTACAAAACAGACCCGTTGGAGTGCAAGGTGGGAGAGGGAGGAGAAGGCGAGGTGTAAGAGGGAATAGAGGATTTAATGACTTGGATCTAAACCGTTTGGAACTAAAGATACTGAGGTCTTTCATGAATGCTTAAGGCAGAAAAAAAAAAAAAAAAAAAAACAACCATGATCATCACAATTAACATGACACATGAAGAGATTTAATGGTACAAATATCACTGCTTCATGTTAAACATACAAACTTAGTGCTACTGAATAGATCCACGCTAATCTTGGTGGACTAATTTTTCCCTCATATCATTTAAAATTGCACCACAAAATAAGGACCAAAATTAGGTGAAAAAAATCTTTTGCCAGAATTTAATTTTAAAATCATAACTTATGTTGGAAACCAAGTGGTAAAAGGTTAGAATTCTGCTTGCCTCATTCAGTGGAATACAGAATGGCAACTGATAAAAGCTGGCTATGGAAGTACAAAATAAATATGAAATGTTAAGTGTTTATTTCAATTAGAATATCTGAACCCACCATCTGTGGTGGCCATCTTGCTAAGGGGACACGTACCTAACAAATCTCTTAAGAGGCATTCCCAATCTGCTTGAATAAGCTATTGTATAAGAAAACTTGGAGCGACCACTTTGGCCTCACATTTCCTTCGCTCCACATCCTGTGGCACAAAGCATGAACTCAGCAGGCTGGGGTGCTGGGCTGCCTGCTGCCTTGTGATAATCCCCTCTCCCAGTAGGGGCCTCCACTGATGCATGGCTAAGAACATGCTTCCTCTTTTGCTTGCACCCCAGTGGGGTATCCATTCCTAACTTGGGCCCAAATCCAGACTGCTAAGGAAGGGCTCCAGATGCTGCCAGAGATATTTTTGGATTGGTTTCTAAACAATCATTTATTTGAAAGAGGAGTACAGGTACAGTGTGAAAACCAGCAATACTGGTTAATTTTGGAGAGATTCTCTCCCTCCCCCTCCCCGACCAGATCTAAGGTCTAACTACCACCTGTTCAACAGAAGCTGGCTGTTTGCCTCACTTTCCTTCAGGGAGCCACTGACTAAGGATCTCCACCAGCATGAACCTAATGTCTCCCGACAGGCCTTCACTAGCCAAGAGGGACCCGGGTCGAGTGCACCAGTTATTGGTCACAGGATACACAGCCCATAGAAAGACTCCTGCGGTGCAACCAGCTGAAAGCCAACTAGAGAAGATGGGGAGTGTACATTTGTCCTGACACAGCTTTGCTCCTGCTGGCTGCCAACTCACTCCATGTCTGCGGCCAAGCTTCTGTTAGACTAGTCTTCTGTGGCTAAAACCATGGTAAAGCACGGGGGTAAATATATTATCTTCCCAAGCTCATACAATAAGAAGCTAACCATGGCTAGGGCACAAGGCTACTAGAAGGCAGCTTGATTGATTCTGGTGGAAGGTTTTGAGACCATGTATTTCAGGCATTTTGTTTATAATTCTGTGCAATAGCAAATTTGTACCATGATTAGACCTTGGAGCAAAGAAGTTGATGCTGGATGTAGTCTGTGCAAGGGTGATGGTGGAAGTGGGGAACTGGGAAATAAAAGATTTTTTTTTTTTTTTACCATAATCCCCTATATCTCTCAAAGATGTCCACCAGAAACATATTCTGGCATAAGGGATACATGTACTATAGATACCGTTCAGTAACAGATGCTATTCAAGGGAGCCCTAAGAAAACTTTCTCCTTCCAGGTATGAATGATTGGTTAGAATTGGCCACTTCAGAAATGTTGTAATCAAGAAACCTAGGCTGCTTCCACACTGTGCAATCACACTAAACTGAGTCTTTGCAGTTGATCCTGCTTACTGGCTGACTACTGAACATTTGGTTAGAGACCATGCATACTACAGGGTTACACAGTGCATAAACAGGGAGCCAAGAAGGCACCTCTACACTTATCACTGTGAGCATGTACCTGTTTTAGGAATAAGAGCCTGAGGCTGTGGTGAGACAAGCATAAAGACTGGTGATCCACCACAACAACCAGCAACTCAACTCACCTTCACTAATTTCCAAGCCTTCTCTGGAACTCGGGACACATCACTCCTCAGGCATACAACCTAAAAAGCACAGAGTTTAGGGACCTGGCACCTGACGTTAGGGATTAGGGAAGAGCAGGAGGCCCTCCCAACTTCAGATAGAGAGAGAAAATGTGGTTCAGGATCTTTGTGGCTGTCACTTAAAATATTCCTGGGACTTTGATTTTATCCTGGAAGCCTTGAGCAAAGACAATGGTGAAGTGCTGTTCAGAGTCTGGATGTGGTTGTATGGATTACACCATGGGTTTGCTTCCATGGAATAATTCAAAAAACCAATTATTAAAGGATAGCCCTAGAAAAGAACAAATTATAAATAATACTTGACTGAACTATTTTTAAGAATCTCTTAGTAGTGTTGTTTCTCATGAGGCACTCTCATTATGCAAGTGTGGCAACTGGGGCTAATGATTTAAGTAGGCCAAGTCACCTTTTCATGGGTAAAAGTATATTTTTAATAAATGGAACTCATTTCTATGGTCATTCAAAGGGTACGTAAATCATACAGTCTTCTACCACTTAATCTAGTTCTTGCACACACTCTCCCCCAAATCCTCTAAAAACACAACTTATTATAGTTATAGTAGGTATTAAGTAAGACTTTACCAGGTCCTCATCTCCACTTCTAACATCTTTATTTTCATTCACACGTGTTACCTATTCATATTTCATTTCTGCCTCCACACTGCCTCTCTGAAACCTGTCCCACTTTCTGCATCCAAAACAACTTCTGTACCTTCCTCCTAAGAGATACTCAACTCTCTGGGAAGAGTGACCTGACATAAAGAGTGGAGGAATAATGGCCCATGGAATGAAAAAGGGGGTGTCATATGTATATTTTTATTGCTCTGTCAAATCAGCTATTTTCACTTTTCATTATATTCTCAAATTTTACTCAAAAACGTTCCTACAATCTTTTTTGCCTTTCAATTTCTGTCCCTCATACTAGCCTCGTTAGTGAAAACTTGAACCTACCCCAAATGCAAGCAATCAGAGTTCACCTTCTGGTGGCCTGTTAATGCCTTCAAACTCTAATTTCTGGTTTCTCTGGGCAGGCAATGCCCGGGGCAATAGCATAAGTCCTGCTCCCATTTTAGTTTTCCTATTGAACACTTCTCCATGTTGACCATCAGCTAAAACATATGCAACACCTCAACCGGTGGACCAAGACAATTGGCAGTTGCCCAGGAAGTATATCTTTTTCTCAGTAAGACGACAGAAAATGGGCAAGTTAACTGTGTACGTATTTTCAGTGACGTCACCTTGGAGGAAACAGAATATTTGTGCAGTGTAATACACACAGGGTTCTGGGTGAGGTTCTGCTACTTGCTAGCCTAGCACAGTACCTGGGAGATAACAGGTATTCAATAAATATTTTCATTTAATGAATTAACCCAATAATCCTAGTTAAATTATTTAGCCTCTCAGAGTCTCAGCTTCTTCAGCTGTAAAGTGGAAAAAATAATAACACAACGAATAATATGAATTAAGAGGCAGTCTAGTGAAATGATTAGGACCTAGTCTGAAGCCCAAGGTTAGCCATTGGGCTGGCCATTTACTAGGTGATTTTGATCAAATTCCTTACCCTCCAAATTTCCATTTTCTCAAATATAAAATGAGGATGATAGTAGGTCTAATTTATGAAAATTTTTAGAGGATTTGAGTAGTTAATTCATGCAAAGTACTTTGAACAGTCCTGGCACAGAATAAAATTTCCATGAGTGTTAACTGTTATTATTATTGTCATATCATGCTATATGATATATATATAGCACTGCCAGCACAATGTCAGAAACACTTGGAAAGTTTTTAGCATATAGTAAGCACCAAATAAACACTAGCTATTAGCCCTTAGAACAGGTGGTCAGGAGGGGTCCCTGGGTGGCTCATAAGTGTCCAACTTTGGCTCGAGTCATGATCTTCCTGCTCTGCTTGTGGGTTTGAGCCCCGCTTTGGGCTCTGTGCTGACAGCTCAGAGCCTGGAGCCTGCTTCGGATTCTGTGTCTCCCTCTCACTGCCAGTCCCCTGCTCAAGCTTTGTCTCTCTCTCTCTCTCTCTCTCTCTCTCTCTCTCTCTCTCAAATAAAGAAACATTGAAAAAATTTTTTAAAAAGAACAGGTGGTCAGTAAATGCTCACTATTATTAAATAATATATAGACAAATATTAGTCTGACATTAAGACTATGAGGCATGCAACAAGAGGACAGTCCCTTTTCTTTGTGCTTTATCTGGATTAGATGCTGCAAAGTAGATACACGTTCCAAGTTGGTATGTGTGTAGCCTTAGTAACGGTTACAGAGTGATCAGAGGGGAGAGAGCCCTAATGGAAGGCAGCTTAACTCCTACACTTCTATCTTCTATCTTCTGGGAGGAGGAACAGGAAAAGCAGAGGGAAAGGAGACAGGAGGAAAACAGAATGCTCTGTGGCAACAGAGTTCACCTCAGTTCTGGATTTCAAATCCCTCATCTTCCTTTTCTGAGTCATCCCAAGTTCTTGTTTCCTATTTCTGGGCTAAATTCTCAACTCACTGGATAAGTAGAGATGATTTACACCCCTGGGGCCAATAAATTATCAGAGTTTTCCCAATTCAGATCAGTGAGTCCATCCAATTCTCCAAGTTTTGCTTGATAAATTGATGCACAGAGAGAAAAGGTTCCAGAACACCATCGTTAGAGTTTTAAATTATCAAGAGTCTTTGTGTGGCAGGCTCAGTAAGAACTGAAAGGGGCTGCTTTCATATATGAATATCATATTGGTCTCTGACACTAGACTATGGGGTGAAATGCTTCTTATATAATAGGATGGATTATATCAAGTATCTAGGATCTAGAACTTGCTTAGTTCTCTTGTGACTGATGGTTATCCAGTACCAAAGGTCTAATCTGTGGTTGCAGAGATGAGTTTTTTCCCTTGGGAAATAAAACAGCAAAGATGGGGATGGAATTTGTGATGTTTGTTTTGTCAATCATCATTACACTTAAAACTGATCATGCCTGGATGCCTGCCTCTAGACACATACATAGGCAATGTGATACAGTGGAAAGCAAACTTGGGTTTAGAGTAGGATGATTTGGTCAAAGCCAGGGTATCTCACTGAACAAGTTTTTAACCTTCCTGAAGTCTCTTTCATATTCTGTAAAATGAAGATAATTATACCTACTAAATAGGACATTGCTGAGAAGACTAGATGAGAAAATGTAATGAATAACTCCACAAAGTGGTTAAGCACAGAAGTAGAAACCCAACACAGGTTAGAGAAAGGTTGAAGATAAAACACATTCTCAAATAGTATTTCCTAGGCATTTCTCATTCTACATTACCTAAAAATACAGAATTTGTAACCTATAGCATGGACAATGTTTTAATACCCAGTGCCTAGAACTTCAGCAATTTTAAGAATGGTAGGGTTGGAAAGTATTAAGGCAGCTACACCTGCTGGGGAGTGTGGTATTACAGCCCATGTCTCACACATGCAAATGGTCAGAAAAAAAAGTACAGTTGAGAACTCAGACCATCAAGCAAGAAAAGATTTCTAATGACTCAGGAAAGCGGGCCAAAAGGGAGTGTGGAAAGAAGTGGTCGGGAACACTTAGAGACAGGAAAGGACGGTAAGTGGTTGAAGGCTGAAAAGAAAGGGTTAAAATAAAAGTTGAGAATTGCAATTCTCAGCAAATGTAAAGACACTAGTGTACTAAGGTGTTCTGCACATTTCAGCATTGTCTATCGTTTTTCAATTTTCCTCATCAAATGGTGTGGGAGAGATTGTCCACAGAAACGCATTTCCAATTTTGTAACGGAAGTTGATCAGAAAATGTAATTCACACTGAAGAAAGTTGTTTCAAAGCCAACTTTGCTTAAACACATCTATTCAGTAAAGCAAAGGATACTGGCGCTGGGGAGCCATGCAGGCCTAGGGGAAAACAAAATCTCAATAAGTATGCCAAATGTGTTTTATATTTCAAGATTCCTTCAACAGAGACATTATGGGGAGATAAAAATTAGGAAAACACTGAACTTAACTAATTCAAAATGTTGAGAAAATATTTTGCATTTATGTTTTATAACCAAGTGCTTTTCCCACATTTGTCCCAAGGCAGCAGATGAAGCACTATATTCACCATTGCTAATACTAGCAATTGGAACATGCTCTTTGGCAAGGCAGAAATAAGATAATTGTTCAACATAGGCTGGCTTTTCAGAAATACTGGAAGCATTGCCTGTAATTATAGACATCTGTCACTGCTAGCCACTCAGTACTAACCCTGACATCAATATACAACCATAGCACTAAACTGCCTGCAGGCATAGCAATGGAGACCAGATACGCTAGGCAGGCAATCATCTGCTTCATCCACACTATCTGTCAAAGGTTCCCAACCACAAATAGCTCTTACATTTTGTATCCTTAGGATAATATGTTGATTTATTTTAGATTCTCTAATATTTACAGTCTGGGCCATCTACTAAAATAAAGAAACAAAACTTATGGCTAATGGAGGCAGTTACTGTTCACAGTCATCATAAAAGGTCATAGCTCAACCCTCAAATGTTAAAAATTGATGGCAGCTTTAACCATGTGCTATCATACAGATGTTTCCTTTTGTAGAGGCAATTATTTTCAATAGCAATTCAAAATGGTAAATACAATCTTTCATCAGCAAGTATGTTGCCACCCCAGTCTAATGGAAACGCTCATATTTTAAAGCTTTTTTTGAAAAAGTAAAGATAGGTTCAACGTTGGGTATTGAAGAACACAGATTGCCAGTCTGGGTTTAGCTGTACATATAGTACCGTATCTGCCAACAGTTTTTACATATACAAATGATGTGATATCTGAAAAGCAGGAAATGATACTGCAGGATAAAACACTTGGTTAATGAATGAGTCAACTGACATACAATCTTGCTAGGTGTTAAGCTTACTGAAATATACATGTGCATGTACATTCATATTTTTAAAAGCCCAAAGACACACTGTAGTTTTACATGCTACTCTCTTTTTTTCTATTAAGCAGCCAGAGAAGCAAGCTGAAAATTTTAGACATTTAGACTAATTAGGAATAAGCACTCACAATTATCATAAAGTGTTCCTAAAAACACAGATATTTCTTGGTCTGATCACAACAGCCTATGCTGAAGAAAAACTATTAATTACTGACAGACAGTTAGCTTACAAGTGAGCTGCATCTTAAAAACCTCTTTTAAAATACAATTGCTAAATGCCTTACAGTGCTGTAATGTGAGACAGGTTCAAATCTTATTACTTCACTGAAATTAAAACCTAAGTTTTAATACTGTTCAAGTCGAACAATGATTCCACACTTTATTGCTTTTGAAATCCCTTGATGATCATAGGAAAAAATGCCCCCGAGAAAAAAAGACTGTTTTCGATAAACAGAAAATACAGTTTGCACTCTTAGCCTCTTTGTCATCACAAAAAAAGGATTTAATGCCAATTCTTTAAAAAAAGACTTTTTTTCCACAAAATGTGCACCTTGTGTGCCATTTGTAAAATCAGTTCACTTTCTTTTATTTATTACTGCAGCGCGGCAAGGCAATAAAGAAGCTACCGATAGCTAATAAATTACATGCCTTTTAAAACAATTCTCTTGCTACAGAAACATGTAACTACAAAGGTTTACATTTACATGGTACACCACATGAAATGTCTATATTTGTGTCCTATTAACCATTTTGGCAAATTGCGGACTTTTACCAAATAGCTGGTAGAGAAAAAGGCAAAGTGATTCACATATGCCGACACGATATAAAATAAAAAGCCTTTCTAGTAAACTACTCTTACACTACCTGCACTTCCTAAAAATCTTCCAAAATTTACTGAAACACATGTTTTGATAAATCATTTTATGCATCAAAAAAGTATTCAAAGGTGTTCTAATCAGGGTTAATTTAAACTTTACTCAGTGAACAGTGAGACCTAAAGTACTTTCTTCCCCCTAATTTATTTTCCTAGTATCATGCAGTCTTTTAAAAATCATAGCTCCTAGCAGTTACTTAGAATAAATTATAAAAAGCAAGATCATTGTTAGAATAAATTATAAAAAGCAAGATCATAGGATGTAAGGCAAAAATGCCCCAAATCTATTCCTTGACATATTTTGTAATTTTAAGACACAAAACTTGGTTATTTATTTATTTAATAAATGTTCATATCAAAGATGTCTTCCTTAGTTATAACCTTTCTTTTAAAACAGTATTCTCTTCACATATCCACAAGCACTAACTAAAAGCCTTACTTTATCAAAGTAAGCTGTTTATTTTGTCTTTCTGTCTTATCTATGAACAAATCAATCCTGAAATATCTGTACTCCAATTCTAGGATTAAATTGTTAAATTAATCAGGGTATTTGCTTAATGCTCTCATCCTCCACTCTCATGATGAACATGTATTTATGAGGTAGTGTACTGTCTTTTATTATTAATTTCCTCCATTTCCTGTAATAGCTATCATAGCTGTGGCTTTTTTTGGTTTCATACCTACAAATTTCAACTTTGTTCAATTATGCATGATGAACAATGCTTCAATTTCCAAAGCACAAACAACTTTGTTCCTTTTCATATTTACTTTGAGATAAAGTCTACTGTACAAATGAATAAAAATTCTGTATTCTGTAGCACTCCATTCAGATCTACTTCCCCCACCTTGCTTTGGAAATTAGCTTGATTATGATGATAAACAATCAGGAATATGTGAGAGGTATACCGTTTTTGAAGAGTTCAATGAAATATTTTTTTTTCACCTTCACAGATTTTTTTTAAAGGGGAATTATTACCATCGTGATGATA
The DNA here is from genome assembly GCF_046562875.1 of Panthera onca. Lineage (NCBI taxonomy): Eukaryota > Metazoa > Chordata > Mammalia > Carnivora > Felidae > Panthera > Panthera onca. Next base: position 61,299,426 of record NC_138339.1, on the reverse strand, counting down.
TTCTGCAAACCATGTATCTATACATGCAGAGAATCCTAGTATATTTCCCAATTTATCTTTCGCTCCTTTTTCATAGTAAATACTCCTGTTTTGAAATCATTACCTTTCTCCATACCATAGCTGATTTAAAATGGTAAAATTCTCAATTAGCAACCAAGAAAAATAGGTGACAAAACAACTACTTTCTCTATGGCCCTCATCTGCTTCCCTTATCTCATTAACAGAATTTATTTTAAATATTTAATTACTTGGATTATCTTCTTTTTGGCCAAGAGAAGGCTCATTCATTGTATTGTCTCTCTTGGATCATTAAGAACGTGCATTCAAAGGACAGGTATCATGAACCCCATTTTTTTACATGGGGAAAATCAAATAGTGTCAGGAGACAGCTCAAGATTACACAGTAAAATGACCTCTTATTCACAGGTCTCACTATTTGACAACACTGCTTCCTAGCTATTGGGAAAAATATGTATTCACGGACATTTATTCTGGTAAATCCAAATTCAACTTTCTATCGAGTGCTATTTCAACGTATGTAAGATAATCCTGACTTACCTCTGGCACCGATATGACAGAGTAGAACTAGTGGGTAGTTCTTGGTGCCGATGGAGAGGGGAAGGGAATTCATTTATTTTACTATCACCTTCTTAGAAGCATGCAGCATTTACTTTGACATCAACCTCCTTGATTTGGCAAACAATCTGAAGTGTATTGATATTTACATTTCTTGGTCTTGTTTTGCAATCTTGAGTGGGAAAGTGGGAAACATGAAGCTGGACTTTTCTGGCATCTCTTTGCACCAATATGTAACCAGTTGTATTTTACTTACCTGTTTATGTCATATACAGAACTGAATGATGCTAAAAGAAGCCCTGAGTATTGCCCAGAAATCCTTCCAGGACTTGTCCAAGATGACATTAGGTGACTTCCTTTATGTTCCCACTGTTCTTGGGCATATCAGTCATGGGCCTCATCATACCGAACAATGATTGCCTGTCAGCTTTGTCTGTGTCCTCCGCCAGCCTGTGAGGGCAGGGCTATCTGTCCCTAGTCATATTGTGTTCTGATGTTTAGCACGTAGTAGGCAATTACACATATAGTTGACCCTCCAACAACAAGGGTTTGAACTGCACAGGTCCACTTACAAGCGGATTTTTTACAGTATGGTACTATAAATATATTTTCTCTAATTACGATTTTCTTAAGAATATTTTCTTTTCTCTAGATTTACTTACAATACATATAAAATTCAAAATATGTGTGAATCTACTGTTTATGTTACCGGTAAGGCTTCTGGTCAAAAGTAGGTTATTAGCAGTAAAATTATGGGGGACTTGAAAGTTAAACTTGAGTTTTTGACAGTGTAAAGGGGTTGGCACCCTTAATACCCCTGTTGTTCAAGGGTTAACTGTATTTGTAATTCCAGTGTGTTTTTTTCCAACACCAAGCAGTTCTCCAATTCTCAGTGGGAACTGATTGGATGTCTCCAAAATTTAACTCCATTCTGACACTATCTACCTTCAAATAGTATCAGATCTCACAGGTTAAGGACTCAGTCCCACAAAACTGCCCCTAACTCAGACACCAACTGAAAGTCCAGATTGTCATCTGTGCTTCTGACTGGGTAGCTACAGATTGAAGGTTCTAATGACCCCCTCTTCGGGTCTGATTAATTTGCTAGAGTAGCCCATAGAACTCAGAGAAACATTTTACTTGCTTATTGGTTTATTATAAAAGGATGTACCTCAGGAACATCCAGATGGAAGAGATGCTTGGGGCAAGGTACGTGGGAAGGGGTGCGGAGTTTCCATGTTCTCTGAGCCACTATCCTCAAATCTCTATGTTCACCAACTCAGAAGCTTTCTGAACCACATCCCTTTGGCTTTTTACGGAGGCTTCCTTACCTAGGCATGGCTGATTAAGTCACCGGCCCTTGGTGACTGAACTCAAACTCCACCCTTTCTCCTTTTCCCAGAGTCCTGGGAGTGGGACTGAAAGTACCAACGCTCTAATCACATGGTTGAGTCCCCCTGGCAAGCAGCCCCCATCCTTAGATGCTTTTCTAAAGTCACCTTTTTAACATAAACTCACATGTTGGTAAAAGGGGTTTGTTAAGAATATCGAGACACCTTTACTGGCTCTTATCACTTAGGAAATTCCAACGGTTTGAGGAGCTCTGTGCCTGAAAAGGGGACAAAGACCAAACATATATTTCTTATTATAAATCACAATATCACAGTAATTATAAATATTTGATTAATGAATGAAAGAATACAAGAGTGGCACTGATTCAGCCCCAAATAACATTGTTACAGCTACTAGAAAATCCTTTTCTGATTTACAATCCTTAAAAACTGAACATTGTCTGGTTTCAGTCCACTATCTCCTAAATAAAACACTGCTCTCATTAACAACATTTACTTCAGAAAAATAACTAGGATCAGAATAAAATTTCTCTGCTTTTGTTGCAATGAAATTTGACGATCTCACCTTATCTAATCCACAATCAATCAATAAGAAAACAGTTGATGATCTAGCACTGTCTTAATTGTATTGACAAATATAAGATATATACAGGACATTGACTCTGTCTTCAAGATTTTAAACATAAAGCACAAAACAAAGAAGCAAGATTGGGAATTACAGTTCATCATTTAATAGATTTAGAGTTAATCAGACCTAAAGGTCAAATCTTGTACATGTAACTTCCTACCACTGTATTCTTAGCCAAGTTATTTCATGGTAGAACTAGGGTTAAGAACCCTAGTTCATCATAAGATTAGTTTGAGGTTTATAAGATGTATTGCATGTAAAAGCTTATCATCACAGCGCCTGGCAGATAACAAACAATAAATGACTGTTAACATTGTCATTATCATTATTTAAGTTTTAATGAATAAGACCCAGGTATTAAGAACTGCAAGAATGATACTTGAATAGAACATTGAAGAACGGGGTGGGGGGAGGCAAGAACACTGAAGAATGGTGATGGGGTGGGGGAGGGGGAGGGGTGGGGAAGAAGGAAAAAGAGAACAAAACAATTTAAGATAAAGATGGTGAGAGTCAGCCTGATAGAGTGGAGCTATTGGAGCTAAAATTGGCTAGTAGATGGGGCTAGATGATGGAGGACCTTAGAAGCCAAGGAGTGATGGCTTGATGTGGGCAAAGAGTCTTTTGAGTGGGAGGAGGCCTCTGATGAAAGTGGTGTTTAAGATTTGTCCAACTACAGTAAGTATGATGGACCACAGCCAGACAGGTCAAGGCTTTACCCTTCTTGGGTACCCTTCTTGGACCCTTTGTTGTCTCTAATACCATGCGTTCCCTCTCTTTGATATTCCAGCTTTTATTTATACACTACTCTTTAGTTTTTCATTTTCCTAATTCTTTATTTTCAGTTAGAAATTTCTGTTCTCCACATCCTTCAACTGACTGTTCTCCCTCCATCCTCATACACCCAGTTTCTCGGGGGAGGCTTATCTGTTTATATAAGATTTTAATTAAATATGTACCAAAATATGGGGCGCCTGGGTGGCTCAGTCGATTAAGCGTCCGACTCTTGGTTTCAGCTCAGGTCATGAGCTCGCAGTTCATGAGTTCGAGCCCCATGTCGAGCCCCACATAGAGCTCTGTGCTGACAGCTCAGAGCCTGGAACTTGCTTCAGATTCTGTGTCTCTCTCCTTCTCTGCCCTTCCCCTGTTCACGCTCTCTCTCTCTCCCTATCTCTCAAAAATAAACATTAAAAAAAAATTTTTTTTTAAATATGTTCCAAAATAACTCTAAATCCATAGCTCTAAAAGTACTGAATGTGGAAAAGAAATCCCTCTCTGCCTCTACTGTGTTACTGAAGAAAAGCAGAAGGGTTGGGAATTGAAAAGAAATGCCAACATGGCCAAATTATGACAATTTGGCTCCATTTCTTTGAATAAGAGGAAGGTCTAAGGTAGGTCTCAAGAGAGATTACTCCTGCCTATGTTAATTATATAATAATACAACATATCAGCTCAAAGGCTCATTTGGGTCCAGTAACAGTAAGTTTCTGATTATAATTCCAATGACCTACCCTCCAACTATGACCATTAACCCAAAAGGTTGGAGATGTAGTCCAGATATTTCTATTTTTCCTTAGTAACTAGTTCATAATCTTTCACTCATGGATATTCAATGTATTTTCAGTTTGTGGCACTTAAAAGTAAGTTCTATAAATTTTATCATCAATCATAGAAAGTCAAACTTCCTCTTATTTTTTCTAAGGCGACTCCTGAATTTAAATACTTAAGAAATTTTCAAGTCCTACCAAGACCCTGATTTAAAAAAAAAAAAAAACCCACAACTTGACCTTCCCTCTTAAGTGTTAAGGAAGAGACCTAAGACTTTCATACTATTGAATTTATAGTGTATAAGTGAGCTGTGCTATTAAAAAAAAAAAAAAAAAAAGTGAAAATAGATTCTATCTATTAACATTGTGCTTTTAAATCATTCGAGCCACTGAATCTTTGGAGTCTGTTTTGTATAGACCACATTTTTGGGTAGTGACAAAGGTCCAAAAACATGTAACAACATAACCATTTAATTCTGACTATAATCTTGAAAGGCTACTAGAGGTCTTAATGTTGACAGACAAAAGTTTGAGGAAAAAACAAACCAGCTACTGTAAATTATTAGAAACAGGCCACAATTGTTCTTCTTTTCAAGTGAAAGCATTCTTAACTTGGAAAAAGCAGAAGCAGAGGACCAAATGCCAACAGTATTTCTCAATGACTAGAGAAGAAAATAAAATGCCTATATATGACCAAAGCCTAGAGAGAGGAACCTCACAAACCAAATGAAGTGTGCTTACCTGCAACTAAATAAAATGTGCCATCCCTGACTCCTTATCCGGAAACCTTCTATCACTAGCGAATCATCTCCTTACTGCAACATTTTGGAAAAGCAGTGGAGAAGAGCCAGAGAAACTGGAGTTCAGATCCCTAGTCTCAAGTGTGACCTGAACAATTTTCTCCACTTCTCTAAGAATCAATTTCTTCATCCATGAAATGAAGATAATACCTACCTTGTAAGGTTGTAGAGAGGATTAGCAATAATTTGGACACAATGCCTAGCACAGTACTTGGTGCACAAACGGTATTTTATAATTACTATTTTTATTGAGAACGTCAGTTGCATATCTAGAAAATAACTAAGCTTACAAAGAATTAGGAATTTTCATTAAATTGTGCAATGCTTTTCTTTCTTTTTTTTTTTCAATAAGAAGGGATAAGTAAACCATCATTTACATTCAATTACTATGCATCTGTTGTTAATGTATACACCATGGCCAGGTATCTATTTAAATTTAAATTTTGATGTCTGAGAGTGAGTGAAAGGAAGAAAGACATTTTCACTATGTAACATATAACACACGGCACCCAAATTAAAAAGTAACCATTCTCTGGAGCATTAAATGGCAATATGCTAAAAGCACAAGGTTTTTAAACAGCGGTAAGGATTCCTGGCTTACTGTGAAAAATTCCCAATCATTTTTAAAGCTTTTTTAAAAACTCCAAAATGGCTGACAGTAGGTAAAGAGGATATAAAAGCAGATGGTTCGGACAGCCTGAATACAAAAAAGCAGGTCTTAGCAAAACAGAAGCATTTGCCAGTTTGCCAACGCTGCTGGTTCCTGCTTCCACATCCCGCTTGTGTCCCCCCCACATCTGCTCACTGGTGCTCATGTGACACGTTCAACTGACGCAGAGGATGAAGAGGAACAACTTGCAAATCAAGAGCCTACTGAGATCTGTTATTTAAAAATGGAACTCCCTTTTCTTTGCAGGTTTCTCTCACAATTTTAATCTTAGGTGGAAGAATGATCTTTCTTCAAAATTAAGGCAGAGTCTTTACATTTAAGATAATTATTTTAACAATAACACAATAAAGGGATATTAATGCCTCGTTTATGGAACACATTAATAGAGATAGATGCAAACTAACTCAAATCTTAAACCATGTTTGCAGATTATACCTTCTACATCCCAAATATAATAAAAGAAGAAATTGCCATAAATAAGCATCTAGAAATAGAAAGCAGTCACAGCAGTCACAGTTAACCAAACTACACATTACTTCGCATAAAATATCACACTCTCTTTGTCTTTGAACAAACTAAGCTAGGAACTTCGAAGGAGACTATGATATAACTTAGAAGAAGGCTGAAAACACAGTAAATTAAGAGAATAAAATTAACAGTTCCATAGTGAGGCGACATGGATAGGAACAGTCTTCCCTCTCAGATTCCCTTATTGGTGTAAAAAGGGATTTTGGAAAATCTCATAATGGGACACTCATGAAAAATAAGCGTAACTCAGACAATAAATAGGAATAGTGGAAAAGGTCCAGAATATCACCAAAAGGGGTCAGGGAGGCTGAGAGTGGATGTTGGTAGATACCAAACTAGGAAAGAAAGCTCGTAGAGGAAGTTGAAATGATTTTATGAAATTGGTAAAGGTAGCATAACAAGTGAGAAGACTCATACATGCTAACTGCAGAATCCACAGTTAAGTTTACTTTGCTAACAGCCTGCTAGTTGGCCCCTCTCTGGCTTTCACCTCACCACCTGTGGGGTACTGGAGTTCCAGGAACAGGGATGATGAAACGATAATGAAGATAATATAAACAGCTATCATTTACTGAGTGTTTATTATGTGCAGGGTACTATGCTAGGTACTTTACATGCCTTATCTCATCTAATCAATATAACTCTATGAAGCAGGTGGGCCTGAATATCACAGTTTTACCATTAAAGAAACTGAGGTTCAGAGAAGTTATATGATGTGTCTATTGAGTCGCATGGTTGGTAGTGACAGAACTAGGATTTGAACCCAATTAAGAATAATTCCAAAGACCACACTCTTAACCAACTGCCTTTTATATATGATCATGAAATGCTCTAAGAAAACATAATAGTTACAACAATACCAAACAGGATTAAGCTATAAAACTTTTTATAAAGCACATATAATAGCCTCAGACATGGGTTCATAATCAGTTATACTATGAAAAAATCACATTCATTAAATGGGCTTTTCCATATGACAATGAAGTTCCATCAATTACATTAAGTAGTTTATTATCTGGTATTTAATTTTTTTACTTTGTTCAGAAAAGATAAGTGAATCATAATTTTGCTTGTTCTTCCATTTTCCTTAGACATTAACATGCAGTAATTGCCAATATTTACTGCTGTATATGCCCATCGCGGTGCTGAAGTAGGGTTTCTCAGTCTTAGCACTACTGACATTTTGAGTTGGATACTTTTTTGTTGGTGGGGGGCGGGGGGGGGGGCAGTTTAGCCCAGGATGTTTAGCAGCATCCCGGGCTTCTATCCACTAGATGCCAGTAGCACCCCTCCCCCAAATTGTGACAACCAAAAATGTCTTTAAATATTGTCAAATGTTCTCTGGGAGGTAAAAATCACCCCTGGAGAGAACCACTGTGTTAAGCACTTTATGCATATTTCCTCATTTACTGCTCACATTTACCATGAGGTAGGTGCTGTTACTATTCTAGTTTTACAATGAAGAAATTGAGATGAAGCAATTAGGTGTATTCTCTGAGGCAGGAGAACAAATACGTGGTCAAGTTTGGGTTTAAGTTGAAGCAATTTGACTTCAGAACCTATTCTCTTCCTGAGTATACTATACTACTTCTCTAATAAAATAAATTAGGTTTCCCAGCCCTAAAGGATTGTGAAAGATATTTTTTTTTTCCTGGTTTAACTTACTACTATTACCTGGAGGAAAGTTTTAAAAAGGAATATAAAACAAGGTTCACACAGCTCCAATTTCCTTGACTTGTTCCTCTTATCTTAAGGTGGCATGATATAGAAATTCTTAACTTTTCAGGGGTCATGAACTTCTTTAAAGATACTGACCATCTCTCAGAAAAATGTACATGTACAATATTTTGCATAATTGTACTTGCCCTACATGATTGTTGTGAGGCTTAAATTATTATAGGTGTCGAGTACTTCACCTAGCACTGGCACCTAGAAGCTATACAATAAATGGCAATCCTCTTTTTGATAATTCTATTTTCTTGCTCTGCTCTTTCTACAAAAGAAAGCCTCATCCACTTTCCAATATGCTCCAGATTTCTACTGCTCATCATCTATGTTTCTCTTCATCTCTTCCATGCATGTCATACAAATTTGGTCTTTAGCCTTGTTATGACTATGTGCTCATTTCACCACAATGCCCAGGATGAAAGGAGATCTCCTTGGATGTACCTCCTTACCAATATTAGAGATAAAATCGCATGAGATTGTTGCAAGGAACAGAGAAAATTTGTGCAAAATGTTTGGCATTGTACATTTTAGGTGATTAATAAGTGTTCATTCTTCCTTCTGGGGTCTATTAGACACAATATGGGATTTCTTCCGAAACGTTGTCCTTTAAGTACCTAAAATCAAACCTTAATAACTAAAGTAATGCTTTTCCCTGCCTTTTTTTGGGGGAGGGGGGAGGTCAGTTTTTAAAGGAGAAGTAAAGCATTACACAACCTCATGGAAACACTATTTTTAGGGAATAAAAGTATAGAGGCCACCATGTGACTTTCAAGAGAATCAACATGACATGTACTTTGGGCCTGTTCCCATTTGCAGCTTCATTACTGTCATGGGTAATTTTTGGTGAGATTTCCTGAAGCTATGTAATTGGTTTTTGCTTGTTATTTTACCCATTCTTTCTCTGTAACGCTGATAAAAAAAAAGGCATCTCTTTATTTTTGATAGTATCAAAACATTTAGGGGGCGCCTGGGTGTCTTCAGTTGGTTGAGTGACTGACTTCGGCTCAAGTCACGATCTCACAGTTCGTGAGTTTGAGCCCCAAGTCGGGCTCTGTGCTGACAGCTCAGATCCTGGGTCCCCCTTTGGAGTCTAAGTCTCCCTCTTGCTCTCTCCCCCTCCCCCCACTCATGCTGTGTCTCTCTCTGTCTCTGTCAAAATAAATAAACATTAAAAAATAATAATAAAAAATAAAAACAGCATTTAGAAATTCCCAAAAAGTTGCTGAGAAGTTTAAAGGGCCAGGGAACAAAGGAATCTGAGACAGAAATAGGGCAAGTCAACTCTGGGAGCTTTTAGGATATGAATTGTCCCTAGGAATTCACACCAAAGAAAAGTTTCTGCTCCACTTCTGTGTTTTATTAGAGAAAGACAAAGGACTCTGGCTTAGCACTGGGTGAAACACAGATTTTTATTTTAAAACATAGGTGGTCAAAGAGATAAATACAGGCTTGGAGACAGAGGATGGTAAGACGAAAGCTTACCTAAAATGTTGGCCGACTCCAGAGTATAATGCCAAGAAAAATGGCCCGCAAAGACAAACTGTTTGGGGCTTCTAATGATAAAAGAAAGCCTTATGTTTCTTAAGAGCCATTGCTAAGGTTACTAACTAAAATCATTCAAGCTAAAAAATCTGGGTTGACTCTTCTTCACACATAGAAACCTTGGTATTTAATGTCTAGCCTTCATAGTATATGCTAAAGCATCTCTTGATAAAACAATAGCTCTTTCAATTTAATATCATGCAAGTATCATACAAATCATTTAATACTGTATTTAGTCACAAAAAAGCCAAGTGAAACATAAAATACTCTCCCAACAGGCTGCTTCTCCATACCTCTTTACGCCCGGAGCCAAAATCTATCACAAGCAAGAACACTCAAGAGAAATAATAATATAAAAATCATGTGTCCTTCCCATTCTCAGTTCCTTAGAACCAATGCAGAGCACTCCATGGTCTGTGACATCCAAAGAAGATGATGACAAAAGAAACTACAAATTATCCTGTCTCACAGTAAGTCATAATGTCATTTCAAGTGAAGCAAAACACGAAAAGGGATTTCACATAGAGTCAAACACTCAGTTTTAACAGGTCCTCCAAATCTGATCTATGCTGTGTTGTTGCAGACAGATACTCTCAAGGACAAAACACCTTTAACACAACATGTAATAGACACTTGTTGCCTTTGGGCAAGAGGCTGGGGGCATGTATCAGGGAAGCCAGCAAGTGGAAGGGACTCAAATGGCTAAAGGGCAATGTGTAATTTGTATTTTTTTCCCTCTAAAATTAAGACACTGCCACCAGAATAACTTTTCTGAAATATGTACATTATCAATAACTCTTCTTAATTAATTAAAAGTCTTCAGTGGCACTCTATTTCCCACAGGATAAAAACGTTGCTCCTGAACTTGCTGTGCAGAGCCCCTCTTGATCTGGCCCTTTCCCAACTGCAGTGATAATCTTTCCCCTAACTCCCACTCTATTGCCCTAAATTTTATCCTGACACATGGGATGCCTGTGTCATGCTTTCACATCTCCATGGCTTGTACCCTCTGTTGCCTCTGTTGGGAACAGTTATCCTCCCTTTTACAACCTGGCAAAATCATCTCCACCTTTAAGGTTTAGTTCAAATGTAATTACTCATGGGATGCTTCTCTTGACTTCTTCATATGACACTTATAAACTTCCTTTTGTCGTACTCATCTGTCAATTATTTACTCATCCATCTGTCTCTTCCACTAGTCTGTGAGCTCTAAGCATTGTAACTGGGACACAACAGATATTATGTATGTATGTATGTGTGTATGTATGTATGTAAGTATGTATGCATTTATTTATTTATTTAAGGAATGAATAAGGACTACTGCATTGAAAATCCTAGTCCAGCAACTGAGATTACTTTAGAAAGGTAATTTGCTTCTCTGGGCCTTAAATTGCCATCTATAAAATTAGGAAATGGTGAAAAAATGTTTTAAAGATGTGAAACCATTCTTTCAAATAAGAGTTAACTTGGAAGCCTACTAAGACAGATAAAAGTCAAGTGCTGTGTTTCATGGAGGTGGAGTACGACCTGCCAAGCTCCTCCCATTGCCCCAAACCACAGGGCAAGCTGGAAAACTACGGGGCTGCATATTTCATGATCTCTTCCACTTCTAATATTCTATAATTCTATGATGTTATTCAGTGTTTCAAAGAAGCATGTACAAGGACTGTTAAGTGGAAGAATTCCATTGTTCTATTGTGTTTTAGGAACAAAACGCTCAATTTGAAACCATATTCTCCCACCGTGGATTATTCTGTAGATATATCAAATCTGGATTTACTAACTGTGCTACACAACTGAGTAATTATGGAGCCATTTATCCTACTAGCTTACCAGGCAAAATCATGTTGTTTGGGACAATCTTAATTTTAAAAACAAAATGTTGAAAATGATCAAAACATTTTTAAATAGAAAATAAACTGTTTAATAATCTTTTAAGAGATTGGGCCTTTATACACCTATAAAAAATTCAGTCTTCTTGTGCCTTTTAGTTAGTTATGAGCTCTAGGTCTGAAATACTGCTCTTTGAGTCATTAGTTATCAGTGATGATCATTTATTTTGAGCCTTAATTTCCTCATTTCTAAAACTGATACAATACTTGCTTCACATCATTGCTAGAAGAACTAAAGTGAATTAATTCTCTACAAGACTGACTGGCACATGGTAGGCCTCTGAAACAGTCTGTATTTTATTCCCTAATGAATACTAATGAACTAAAAGAGACAAGCTAAGAAAAAAGGTAATTTGTTTGGTCATAGATAACCCAACCACTCATCTTACCACTGGTAACTTATTGCTATTAAAATACTATGTTTGACTATTCCCAGTATTTACATTAACTGAAAAAGCAAATCTGGAATAATTCCATATATAAATAATAAGTATAAAATATTATCTTTATCTATAAAGCGGAGGTAGAATATTTGGTTCAGATTCCATCACCACCAATGATCACAGGTAGGGCTCCAAGGCCTCACCACACAGCAGGAGCATGTATTTAGTAGATATCCAGTTAGTGACATGGTACTGTACATCTGGGCACTAACAATTTTTTTTTTTCTCAATTACAACTTGAACTGAAACTACTTTTCAACAAAAAAATTACATGACAAGAGACCAGACTTGCTTTCAAGAATCATTCTAATACAGATACAGAGCACAGAAACCAAAAATAGAAGCTTTCTTATCATTACAAACCAGAAGCAAACAGATGAGCATAGCAGGTAATTTAACACCTGTATTTCCAATATTAATATATAGGAAGAACACTGAACTAATGATAGGATCTTGTATATTTCAAACAATTTACATCTATTGGTATATTTGACTTTCCTAGCTTTGATTTTACTCTGAAGCGATGTATATCATATATTTTTACAAGATATATACTAAATAGGCAGAAAAGCAACCAAACAGATAAAAATAGAAGTATACAAAGCCCGTAATGAATATGCCAACAATTCTATGACACAGGTAGTATTCAGCAGTAGGTAATCATTTTTTTTTTAAACTTTAAAAAAAAATTTATTTGCTAGAGAGACAGCATGAGTGGGAAAGAGGGACAGAGGGGTGAGAGAGGGAGGGGGGGACAGAGGGATGAGAGAGGGAGAGGAAGAGAGGGAGGGACAGAGAGACAGAGAGAGAGAGAGAGAGAGAGAGAGAGAGAGAGAGAGAGATTGAGAATCCCAAGCAGGCTCCATACTCAGTGTGAAGCTCAATGTGGGGCTTGATCCTAACACCCTGGGATCATGACCTGAGCCAAAATCAAGGGTGAGATGCTCAACCGACTGAGTCACTCAGGTGCCCTGCATTATTAGGCCATCATTTTAAAAATGAATTCTTCAATAAGCATACAACCTTACAAAAAAAAAAAAAAACAGTGACTGGACTCAGGGCTGGCAGTAGCAAAAGTTAGGATAGATACTCTCGTAAGTTAGTTTTGCAAAATAATCATTTTGATTTTAGTCTTCTCTAAACTAATTCTCCAATTTAGTTTTTTTTGTTAGATTAAAGTATGTATTTTGCATTTTTTGGCTTCATCCTTGATAAGTCAACATTAAACATAGCCTTCCTTAGTTGAATTCCTGTGTCAGAATATATTTTCTTTTCAATGGGAAAGATACTTCTTGTCACTTAGGGGAGCACATTATAGTGAAAGGTCTTCTTTGACACATTCATTTCCAGTAAGCAGCTATGCCAGCAGAGAAAAAGATGAGGGAAAGAAAAGAAACACTTTTGAGATCTTTGCAAATGTTTCTTAAATGAATGGTACAGGGAAGAATGAGGTGGAAATGAGTAAAGGCAGCCTATCATGAGAACAGAATGGCCCCAGAGCTGTCCTAATATGATCAAGTAGCCTACAATAATTACTGTTTTTCATTCCTTGGTTCAATTGGGCTAGAGGGCAGGGAGAAGACCTAGGTAGTTAGGAATACTCTAGACCTGAATATTTTTTCATATCTTCATGACATGAGTGCATTTCCACAGTAAGGTAAGGATAATATTCTTGGGTACAGAGCAGATGCCTACCTCAAAGTACTCAAGAGTTTAAGCTGGGTATAATTTACATAGAATAAAATTCACCCTTTTTCAAAAGTATACAGTTCTATGAATTTTGAAGAATGCACATGGTTGTGTAACCATAATCAAGATATATATCAACATATCCATATTGATTATTACTATCACTCCAAAAAGTTTCCTTGTAGTCAGCCTCACCTCTATCCCTGTACTTAGAGATCCTCGAGTCCAACAGGACTTGTATCAAACAGGGAAACAGAAGACTGACCATCAAAAGGGGTTTGGATTCACGTTTCTTAAACTAGGGCATGATATGGTATCTGCTCTTTCTAACCCACATTCTGCTCGCAGAAGACATGGCTAATCTAACAGTAGGCAAATGTACTCAGCTGCAGTTCCAGTTCCTCCACCTACCATAGTATAGCTTATTCTTTTATTCATTAATAAATGTTCAATTGAATTTGGTAAGTTTGAACTTGATAAATACTCCAAAATGTGTCATGCCATGCCAGATGCTAGTATGAACAAAATCAAACATGACTCCCATCCTCATAGAGGTTACAGTTCTAGTGAGAGAGACAGATGTTAATCAAACAATCACACAAGGCAAACATTACAAGCTGTGAGAGATGGCATAATGGAAATATAAGATGTTCTGACAGTATACAAAAAGGTAATATAACTTGGTCTGGAAGATGAAGGAGGGCTACTATGATGAAGTGATAATTAAGCTGAGAGCTGAGGGGTGAGTAGACATTAACTGGGTGAAAAGGGAGGGTTGGGAGAGATGGAAAAGAGGATTCCAGACAAAAAAACTGACATGTATGAAGGCTTAGAGTTATATGAGAGTATGGTGATTCTGAGGGTCTTAAAGAAGGCCCGGGGTCTGGCTAGGAAAGTGGGGGCTATGTGAAGTTGAAGAGTAGGTAGGTGTTAGATGAGTAAGGGCAGTGTAGCAACATCCTAAAAACAATGGGAAGCACTGGGTAGAAAGAGTTAGATTTATATTTCTGAAAAAATTACTTTGGCTACAAGGTATAAAATAAGCTGAAAGCATGGGGTGGGAGCACAAGAACAGAGTGAAGATTCAAGTTGGGAGGGTAATGTAATATCTCAAGTAAAAAAGATGGTAACTTGGACTAGGGCTGTTGAGGAATGGATAGACTGGTGAGAGACTTATGAGGTAGAAAATACTAGAATTTGGTGAGGGTGAGTGAGGAAGAAATGAAATACAAATGATTCCCAAGTTTCTGGCTTATGCCAGAATGGTACCGTTCACCAAGGGGAGTAGCAGTGGAAGAAGATTAGGTTTATTTCAAGAAATATTATTGGGTGTCTCTCGTGGACAGGGCACTGAGAATTCCCATTCAAGATAAGCATACGAGGTCTCATACAAAGGGAGGAGAACCATGACAAGAGTAAGCACAGACAGAAAGGATGCCCAAGCCAAAGGTAGGGGAGAGGGGGGAAGAGATAGCTACAGAAGACTTTCTCGAGTTGGTAACTACACAAAATTCTTTTCATAAGAATTTAACTTTTCCTGTCTTAATCTTCAAAAAGAGGTGACTATGTCTACTTCTAAGAAATGCTGCCTCTCAAAAAGGGGGAAGTGGTTGCTGTCTATTTAAAAAATTTTCTATTTCAAAATAATTTTAGAATCACAGCAAAGTTGCCAACTAAGCACATTTTTGTATACCCTTTACCCACTTTCCCCTAATATTAACACCTTATATTACCATGGCATATTTATCAGAAATAAATCTTGGTATAATATTATTAACTAAGCTACACACTTTATTTGGATTTCACCCGTGTTTCCACTAAGGTCCTTTTTTCTCTGTCCCAGGATCCACCCTAGGATTCCACATCGCATTTAGTTGTCATGTGAAAGTTCCTCAGTCTTTCCTTGACTTTCAGGACCTTGAGGTAAATCTGAAAAATACTGGGCAATTATTTCTATTTGGAATCGTCTGATGTTTCCTCATGAATAGATTGAGGTTATACATTTTTTTTTTTTGCAAGAATACCAGAGAGGAATGCATGTCAACAGATCTTATTACTTGTAATGTCAACCTTGAACTCCTGCCAGGTTTTTCCACTGTACAGTGACTACTTTTCCTCTTGTAATTAATAATTATTTTGTGGAAGATACTAATTTCCTTGTGAAAGACCAGGAAAAGAATCTGTTCATCCTTAAACTTAATGCCCACTAATTTTAGCATCCATTGGTGGCTCTTGCCTGCAACAATTACTACTGGGGTATGCTAATAGTGATTTTATATTTCCTTTATTCCTTCTGATTTACTAATTGGAAATCACCCAAAAGGAAGAATTTCCTATTTCTCTCATTTGTTCAATTATATATGCATATCAGTATTAACTCATGGATATTCATTCATCTTGTTCTGCAAATTATTTTTTAAAATTTTTTTTAACTTTTATTCATTTTTGAGAGACAGAGAGAGACAGAGCATGAGTGGGGGAGGCGCAGAGAGAGAGGGAGACACAGAATCCAAAGCAGGCTCCAGACTCCGAGCTGTCAGCACAGAGCCCAACACGGGCTAGAACTCACGAACCGTGAGATCACGACCTGAGCCAAAGTTGGATGCTCAACAAACTGAGCCACCCAGACACCCCTTGTTCTGAGAGCTATAACCCAATACTATCATTCATCTTGTTGCTCAAAATTATTTCAGTTTTGAGGATTAGGAATTCTTTCCTGGTGGCTCCTTTTGGCATGTCCACATCCTTTTTATTCCTGTACCTTTTAAAGCATCTCTTTACTACAAGGTGCTCCAGACTCATCTGGTATTTTCCCAGACTCAGTCTTGAAATCAACCTTTTCTCCAAGAAGTGATTTTTTAAAATAGAAAATGATATTTGGAAATCAAGATTTGAGATCTAAGTATATTCATTGCTATCAGGGTTTCACTGATTCTCAGCTCTTTCACTGCCAAAGGAAATATTAAATATGGTAACGTGTGTGTGTGTGTGTGTGTGTGTGTGTGCGCATTTGTGTATGTATACACTAATCTATCCACAGACATCTATCCATACATCTATATTTTTGTATCTATCTGTATGTGTAAGAAATACTGATGTCTCTAATTCTGATTCAGTACCTGAATTCATTCTAGCCTTCCCCTTTCCTTATCAGTAACTTTTTTAGTAACTTTTTTCTCAATAGTGAGAAACCTCTTATTACTTATAAGATTTGGTATTATAAGTTTTTTCAAATATAAGCTATCCTAGTGGAATTGTAGTATCTCATTATGATTTTAATTTGCATTTTACTAATGATAATGCTTTTGAGCTTTTCCTATGCTTATCTACCATTTGTATACCTTCTTCACTGAGATGTCTGACTCTTGTCCACTTACTTGATGTGGTGTTTCTTACAGCTGAGTTTCAATGAAAGACTTCTTTACATATTTTAGATATAAATTCTTTTTCAGAAATGTAATTTCCAAATATTTTTCCCAATATGTTACCTGCCTTTAAGTCCATTTTGGGACAATTTTTGCATAAGCTGTGAGAGATGGAGAGAAATTCATATTTTTGCATATGGATATTCAAATGACCTAGAACCATTTGTTCAGAAAGGCTACCCATTCTCCATGAATTTCTTTTACATCTTTGTAAAAATCAGAAAGTGTATTTGTATGAGTCTATTTTTTATTTTCTATTATGCTCCATTAATCTGTATGTCTAAATTTTTGCCAGTACCATAATCTAACCTCCTGGTTACTGTAGCTCTATGGTAAGTCTTGAAACTGGATGTGTGCGTCTTCTACGTGTGTTTTTTCCCTTCTACTTGTTATTTTGACTGTTCTTTTTTCATGAGAAACCAATAGTTTATATTTTATTTTTTTATTGAAGTACAGTTGAAACACAATGCTACATTAGCTTCTGGTGTACAATATAGCGATTTGGCACCTCTATGTGTTACGCTATGCTCACCACAAGTGTAGCCACCATCTGTCACCATACGCTATTACAATACCATTGACTATATTCCCTGTGCTGTATGTACCTTTCATCCCCATGGCTTTCTCATTCCATAACTGGAAATCTGTATCTCCCACTCTCCCCCGCTCTGGCAACCGCCAGTTTGTTCTTCGGATTTATGGGTCTGTTTCTGCTTTTTTTGTTAATTTGGTTTTTTTAGATTCCACATATAGGTGAAATCATATGGTATTTGTCTTTCTCTGCATGACTTATTTTACTTTGCAGAATTCCTCTAGGTTCATCCCCGTTGTTGCAAATGGCAAAATGTCATTCTTTTCACAGCTGAGTAATAGCCTATTGTATACATATTTACCAAGTCTCCTTTATCCATCGTTTGTTTCTATATCTTAGGCATTGTAAATAATGCTGCAATAAACATAGGGATATATATAGCTTTTTTTAAAAAATTTTTTTAATGTTTATTTATTTTTGACAGAGAGAGAGAGAGAGAGAGGGGGACAGAGCATGAGTGGGGGAGGGGCAGAGAGAGAGGGAGACACAGATTCCCAAACAGGCTCCAGGCTCTGAGCTGTCAGCACAGAGCCCGACGCGGGGCTCGAACTCACAGACCGCGAGATCATGACCTGAGCTGAAGTCGGACGCTCAACCGACTGAGCCACTCAGGTGCCCCTGTATATAGCTTTTTGAATTAGTGTTTTTGTTTTCTTTGGGTAAATACCCAGAAGTGGAATTCCTGGATCACGTACGGTATGTCTGTTTTTAATTTTTTTGAGGAATCCCTATGCTGTTTTCCACTGTGGCTGCACCAATTTACATACACACCAACAGTGCACAACAGTTCCTTTTTTTCCATGTCCTTGCCAACACTTGTTATTTCTTTTCTTTTTGATATTAACCATTCTGACTTGTGTAAAGTGATAGCTACTTGTGATTTTGATTTGTATTTCCCTGATGATTGGCGACTGAGCATCTTTTCATGTGTCTGGAGAATTAACATCTTAACTACACTGAATCTTATGAACCCTGTAAGTCTCCCTTTACTTAGGTCTTTGACTTCTTTCATCAGTGTTTTATAGTTTTAGCATATGGATCCTACATGTATTTTGTTAATTTTGCACCAAAGTATTTGGGGGGGGGGTATTAATTTACATGGTACTTAAAACAATCAAATTGCAATTTTTCATTGCTAGTACATAGAAATGCAATGAGTTTTGTTCATAGACCTTGTATCCTAAAACCTTGCTAAATTCATTTATTAGACCCAGAATCTTTTTTGTAAATTTCTTGGCATTTTCTAAATACTCATGTCATCTGGTAATACAGTTTTACTTCTTCCTTTCTAATTCAGACATTAAAGAATTTCTGTCTCACTGAACCAGATAGGATTCTGGTATGATGCCAAATAGGAGTGGTGAGAAAGCACATCATTGCATTATTACTGATTTTAGAGGGAAAGCATTCAGTCTTTCAGTATTAAGTATGGTGTTAGGTTTTCACAGGCAGTGTTCACCAGATTAAGGAAGGTTCCTTCTATTCCTGGTTTATTGAATTTTTACTAAGTAATAGTGCTAAAAACTTTTTCTGCATCTATTAAGATGATCATAATGTTTTTTTCTTCTTTAGCTTGTTAATAAAGTGAAGTTACAATGACTGATTTTTAAATGTTGAACTAGCTATGCACTACTGGGATGATTCTATTCCATTGTGCTGTATTAACCTTTTTAGATATTGTTGGATTTGATTTACAAATATTTTGTTGAGAATTTTTGAGTCTATGATGAGGGATTTTGACCTTTAATTTTCTTTTTGTAATATCTTTGTCCAATTTTGGAATTGGGGTACTGATGGCTTCGTAAGATGAGTTGGGAAGTGTTTCCTTCTCTTATTTTCTGGAAGAGACTGGGTAGAATTAAGATTATTTCTTCTTTACATGTTTGGTAAATTCTCTGGTGAAACAATCTAGGTCTAGAGTTTCCCTTATTGGGAGGTTTTTAACTATGAATTCAGTTTCTTTAATGGATATAGGACTGTTCCGGTTATCTATTTCTTCTTGAATAAATTTCGGTAGTTTATGTCTTTCACAGAAATGATCCACTTAATCCAAGTTGTCAAATTGTATTACTTTATTATTCCTTAAATATCTGTGGGATCTGTATTGGTATCCATACTTTTCATTCTTGGTGTTAATTTGTGTTATTTTTTTCTTGGCCTGTTAAGCTAGGTATTTAATAATTTTATCTATCTTTTCTTCTAGATTTTGGTTTCAAGGATTTTCTCTACTGTTTTTGTTTTCACTTTCATTAACTTATGCCCTTATCTTTATTATTTCCTCCCTTCCTTTTGCTTTGAACTTAATTTTGCTTTTTTTAATTCACGGGTCGGCAACCTATGGTCACGGGCCAAAATCTGGCCCATGATCTTTTTTTGATGACCCGTGAACTGAGAGTGGTTCTCACATTTTTAAAAAGTTGTAAAAACAAAACAAGACCAGAAAAGAACAACATATATCAGAGGCCATATGTGACCTGCAAAGCCTAAAATATTTACTATCTGGACCTTGAAGAAAAAGTGCCAAGCCCTATTCTAGATACTGATTTGAGCCCCTTTTTCTTTTTCTAATATGATCATTTAATGCTATAAATACACTCCAATTTTTTAGAAGCATTCCACAAATTATGATATTTTAGATTATATTTTCATTTTCATTCAGCTCAAAGTATTTATTTACCTGAAGACTTCCTCTTTTATCCATGAACTACTTGGAAATGGTTGTGTCATTACTAAACATTTGGTGATTTTCCAAATATCTTCCCACTATTAATTTCAAGTTTAATTTTTTTATGATATGAAAACTTACTTTATAAGATTTCTATTCTTTTAAATTTGCTAACATTTGTTCTATGGCCCCAAAGATGGTCTATCTTGGTGAATATATCATGTGCATATGTATGTTAGATGAAGTGTTCTTTAAATATCAGTTAGGTCAAGTTGTTTGATGGAGTTACTGAAGTTTTCCGTATGCATTTCCATTTCTTATGCATATATTATACTGTCCCATGGCATTTGGATGGCCTGTTCTTTTCATTTTTTTTTTTTTTTCATTCTTTTTCTATTTGTTTCAGTTTCAGTTTGGGTAATCTCTCTTGACCTACCTTAGAGTTCAGGGATTATTTCCTCAGCTGCGTCAAGCATACTAATAAGGCCTTCAAAAGCATTCATTATCTCTGTTAAAGAGTTTTCCATTTTTAGCATTTCTATTTAATTCTTATAATCTTCAACTCTGATGAAAACATCCATCTGATCTTGCATGTTGTCCATCTTCACTATTAGAATCTTTAACATATCAATCATACGTATCTTAATTTTCTTGTCATACACTTCTAACATCTTGTCATAGTTGAGTTTGGTTTTGTTAGTCTCTTGGCAGCTGGCTGCTTCTTTTGTCTCCTTATAAATTTTTTGTTGAAAGCCAGACTTTTTGTGGTTTTTGCTCCTAGTAATGGGCATGTCTTTCATATGAGGGTTTAAATGAATAGTTAGGAGTTGGGTCAAGTCTGAGATTTTCTGTTGTATGGTTACCCACAGTATACCATAGGCTTCAAATTATTCTAGTGATATCTTTTATTTAGAGTGGGGGTTGATTCTCAAGAGGGATTGTCTCAGTATCGATCTACCCTTAGCATGAAGTCTTCCCTTTGTGCTGTGCCTTAGACAGGATCTGTCCTAATGTTCCTTCAATTCTCCAGCAGTAATCCATTATTACTTGTCACTTGATATTGGTTAGTCTGGTGATAGGAAATGAGCGAGAATGTTCTCTGTAGTTTTGAGTAGGTCTCAGCCTTAGGCAGGCACTGTGTCTTTGGTCTTGAGGGTATGGCCTTCTCAGTGTTCCTGCCTCTTCAGTAGTTGTTGTTCCGGGCACAGCATAAATTCCTGCCCCTGTTCCCCCTGTTCCACCTCCAACCCCCACCTTGTTCCCTTACCTGGGCTGCAATAGGTTGTTTTTTTTTTTTTAATATGTAAATTAATACCTATTTTTCAGTAGGGGAGACAGGAGAGAGGGGTTTAGGTGGAGTTTTGTGTCCCTTTCACTGCTGTTCTCCTCATCCAGGCCTGAACCTTGAAGGATGCTTTCTCTGGACTCCTTCCAATATTTTTTTGGGGTAGAAGGGACAGTACAGTGGGGTATGTGGAGAAGAGTCTGCAAGGACGTACAAAATCTTCATGTATATGAGGCCAACAGGAGCTCCACTTTCTCTGGCCAGCCCACCCTCAGCCTCCATCAACTCAACTATTGTAGACCCATCATTCTTTTTTTTTTTCTTCAGGTTTATGCCTACTTTGTTGTTTTTCAAGTTTTTATTAAAATTCTAGTTAACGTATATGGTAAAATTGGTTTCAGATGTAGAATTTCATGATTCATCACTTACATTTAACACCCAGTGCTCATCACAATAAGTGCCCTCCTTAATACTCACCACCCATTTAAGCCCACCCTCCTCCCTCCATCAACCCTCAGTTTATTTTCTACAGTTAACAGTCTCTTGTGATTTGCTTCCTTATCTTTTTTGTTTCCTTCCCATATATGCATCTGTTTTGTTTCTTAAATTCCACATATGTGTGAAATCATATTGGTACTTGTCTTTCTCTGACTTATTTCGCTTAGCATAATACACTCTAGCTTCATGCACGTTGTTGCACATGGGAAGATTTCATTCTTTTTGATGGCCGAGAAATATTCCATTGTATATACACCGCTTCTCCTTTATCCATTCAGCAGTCAATAGACATTTGGGCTCTCTCTATAGCTTGGCTATTGTTGATAATGTTGCTAAAAAAATTGGGGTGCATGTGCCCCTTTGAATCTATATTCTTGTGTCTTTTGGGTAAATACCTAGTAGTGCAATTGCTGGGCTGTCGGGTGGTTCTATTTTTAACTTTTTGAGGAACATCCAAACTGTTTTCTAGAGTTGAAAAAACTGGCTGCAAATTATGGAAAGAGCCTAAATGTCCATCAACTGATGAATGGATAAAGAAATTGTGGTTTATATACACAATGGAATACTACGTGGCAATGAGAAAAAATGAAATATGGCCTTTTGTAGCAACATGGATGGAACTGGAGAGTGTGATGCTAAGTGAAATAAGCCATACAGAGAAAGACAGATACCATATGGTTTCACTCTTATGTGGATCCTGAGAAACATAACAGAAACCCATGAGGGAGGGGAAGGAAAAAAAAAAAAAAAAAAAAAAAAAAAAAGAGGTTAGAGTGGGAGAGAGCCAAAGCATTAGAGACTGTTAAAAACTGAGAACAAACTGAGGGTTGATGGGGGGGTGGGAGGGAGGGCAGGGTGGGAGGGAGGGCAGGGTGGGTGATGGGTATTGAGGAGGGCACCTTTTGGGATGAGCACTGGGTGTTGTATGGAAACCAATTTGACAGTAAATTTCATATATTAAAAAATAAAATAAAAAAAAAAAAAAAAAAAAAAAAAGAAAAAACTGGCTGCACCAGTTTCCATTCCCACTGACACTGTAAAAGCGTTCCCCTCTGTGTCCTCGCCAACATCTGTTGTTTCCTGTGTTGTTAATTTTAGCCATTCTGAATGAAAGGTGTGAGGTAGTATCTCATTGTGGTTTTTATTTGTATTTCCCTGATGATGAGTGATGTTGAAGCATCTTTTCATGTGTCTACTGGCCATCTGTATATCTTCTTTGGAAAAAAATGTCTGTTCATGTCTTCTGCCCATTTTTTAACTGGATTATTTATTTTTTTGGTGTTGAGCTTGATAAGTTCTTTATAGATTTTGGACACTGACCCTTTATTTGATATGTCATTTGCAAATATCTTCTCCCATTCCATAGACTGCCTTTTAGTTTTGTTGATTGTTTCCTTCTCTGTGCAGAAGCTTTTTATATTGATGAAAGTCCCAATAGTTCATTTTTGCTTGTTTCCCTTGCTTCCAGAGACGTGTCTAGTAAGAAGTTGCCATGGCAGAAGTCAAAGAGGTTGTTGCCTATTTTCTTCTCTAGGACTGTGATGGTTTCCTGTCTCACGTTTAGATCTTTCATCCATTTTGAGATGATTAACTAATTTTCAACAAAACAGAAAAGAATACCAAATGGGAAAAAGTCTCTTCAACAAAGGGTGTTGGGAAAACTGGACAGCAACATGAAGAAGAATGAAACTGGACCCCTTTCCTACACCATACAGCCCCATCATTCTTAATGGTGTTTGCTGTGTCTGCCTCAGGTAAAAAAGTGCTTGTGTTCCTTCTCTCCTGGTAGGTACCTCCCTCTTCTTAAATTTCAGATTATATGGTTACTTTGCAATCTCAGCTTTTTAATTTTTTTTTTAATGTTTATTTATTTTTGAGAGAGACAGAGTGGAACCTGGGGAGGGGCAGAGAGAGAGGGAGACACAGAATCCTAAGCAGGCTCCAGGCTCTGCGCTGTCAGCACAGAGCCTGATGTGGGGCTTGAACTCATGAACCTCAAGACCATGACCTGAGCTGAAGTCAGACATTTAACCGTCTGAGCCACCCAGGCGCCCCTGCAATCGCAGCTTTTTGACAGGCTCATGAAATGTCATAAACTTGAAGTTTGTCCAGCTTTTTTGTTGTTTTAAAAATGCAAGTGTAGCTCCTTCTAGCTTTCTATAGTTCCAAACAGAAACTGGAAGGCTTCTGTTGTTTTTCAGTCCTAGAATTTGAGTTGAAAAGGTCTCCGAAGCAACCTAGTTCATTAATTTATTTTACAAATGAGAATACCAAAATTCTAAAAGAAAAGAAAGGACTTCTTTGGATACTTAGTGACAGAGCCTGGGCAATTTTACATATTTACACAGTGACTCCTTATATATAGTAGTTGGAGTGACATATAGGAAATCCAGACATTAAAAAACTAAAAGAGTAATTAAAATGGATCATGAGGACCAGGTAAAATATAAAGTTGAATAAGAGTGTAGATAAGAAAGGAAAAGGGGAGAATTACCAAAATTTGTAAAAGAAGATTATAAGGTTTCACACAATGGAACAGGTGAGCCATAAGTTGATGCCAAATTTTCAGATGTCCAAAGTGAAAAAGAAAAGGCTATTTTATAGTTTTTGCTATCTAATTAGAGGAATATATATGCATTTCTTGAGCAAACAAAAGCATATCCTAGCGCTAAATTTTAAAAGTATTCTCTCCTTTTAGGTTTCATCTAGGGACCACTAAGAAATATGATGGGATCATACTCTCCCAACAGCACTCCTGAAGCAAATACAATTATCATATACAAATATTGGAATTACAGCATGGATACATGTGTTCAGTCTTCATATTTAAAACTATTTTTACTCCACTATGCAGTTTATAGTATAGCAAACTACTAATGATCACTAGTGACTCAGTTAATGTCAAAACAGGTATAGCCTAGGTTACAATTCTTTCAAATTGGAAAGATTCTCATCAGTTTGTCCTATCATCTAATTTTAGATATAAAATTGATCATCATAGATAATTTGTGAAAAATGTTAAGTACAGGCAAGTTAAACTTCTACTCAGTTCAAAAGGAAGTCTTTGAAAATCCAGTTGAGCTGACAAGATATTTTGTCTTTAGGATGATAGTGATGTCAATAATAGAACTTTATAAATATTTTTAAATAATTCATGGCAATCAGAAACATATGAAAAGGAAAACAAAAGGCGGCCATAAGCCCTCTGTACTGCCAACAATTTGCTGGAGTGAAAAGGGTCCAAATCTAGACAGAAAACCAGGAGAAAACATGACGCAAAAGGAAACAAAGAGTCGCTCACTCTACAACTGCTCAAACTATACATCTTAACGGCTCCGAGTTTCAAGTCTATGCTGACTTTTTCTTTAATTTATACATCAAATGGAAAATTAATAATTTCCAAATTTGTAATTAACCACTGAAGGAGAATGACCTAGAAAAGACCTACATAGGAAGTCATACATATCTATATGTAAGAAAAAAATTGAAAGAAACTCCATTTGAACGTGACTATGACTAGAAATAAAAAGACACTCCTAGTCTCACTTTAAGAAGAGTCCTGACAGTCTGAAAAAATACAAGATTGGTTTTGGATACTGTTCAAAGTGTGTCTGCTGAAAGTGCTGGAAAGACCACCTCTTTATAATACAATCTTACCTCAAATGGATCCTGCATTATGGACCCAGGGGACAGAATTAGAGAGAGACTCCAGCTTATGTGCTCTCTCTCTCTCTCTTTAAAAAATGAAAAAGAAAAAAAAAAAACAACCAGGTGGGGAGACTTGAGTAAAATGAAAATTTTATATAAATATGTAAGTCTATTATACACAGAGAGCTACGTGCAAGTATGAACACCCGGTTAATATTCTTGGGCATCTTGACAGGGAGAAAAGAATTTCATTTCCCATTAGCTAACTCATGTTTGAAAAAGTAAACATTTACTAATAATGCTCATATGAGAAAACACTTATATAAGTTAAAGGGAAAGAATGTTACTTTGGATCCATAATCCTGCAGCCTTTCAGTTGAAATGCTAGTTGATCTTAATGAGAGAAATTATTTGATTCAAGAATCAGCCAAATAGAAATTAAGATAAACATAAATGCATAAAAACAAAATTAACTCTATATGGCAAACACATGCCTCATAGCACCTGTCCTCACATGTAGAAAAGAACATCAGCCTTTGACTGATTATTTCTTTTTGACATGATTTATCACCCGGTATTCTTTAAACTTGATAAAGCAAATTAATCTTTGATTGCAGGCGGCACTGGAGGTTGCCATTAGTCATGTAGTTTGGTGAGGTTCCTTGTGTTTCATTTACCAGGCACACAGAAAGAGAGCCCAGAAGCGATTGCCTCAGCTTTGACTTCTTTCCCAATCCACCCAGGAGAAATGATCAAAGAATTCAATATACGGTATTTTAAATTACTTCTATAGAACTGACCAACGAGGGGAAAAAAGAATTTTCTCCTTACCCTATTTTTATAATTATTTTTTAACCAAGGACAAAGGAACAGTTACAACTTGTAGTTTCAACATTAACAACTCAAATAAACTTGCTTCTTTGTTTTTAGGACAAGTGGTGGAGGTGGGGGGAAATTAAAAACTAGTTTTTGAAACCAGAATCTTAAGAAAGAAAGGACATTGAGGAATCAACTATGCAGGAATACAGAAACAGGAAATAGATACTCAAAATTGAAGAGATTCTTCCACAAAACCATTGTTCCTTTCTTTTACTGGAAATATCTTCTAGATTAGTAAACATTCCATCCTAAAATATTACCCAATTTTTTCTTTTCCTTTTTTTTTTTTTTTTTTAAACAGTACACAATGATAGGAAAATTGCCATGACTGTTAAAATCTATTCCTTTCTGGGTTTCCTATTTTAGAATTTAACATTAAAAGAGCATTAAATTGGCTTAATGCTCACCATTACTCATTCTAATACCTTAGTGTGCCGAAGAAAGAGAAAGATTATCTAATGAAATAACTACTATGGAAGAATATCCAAGTTAGAACTTAGGGTTTTCAAAAGCTTCTGGTCCCTTACTTAGCTGATAATTGCCTATCAGAGACATTTTCCACAATTTCAAAAACCCAGATTCTTCTGTTATGCTACCGTTAACAAACCATCACTTCACATATAATCTGATCAACTCAACAACACATTTCTTCAATCTAGCCTTAAGTATAGGACTGAAAAAGTTGATCGCTAAGAAAAGTGACCACCTCTATTAGGCTAAATACTAAATTTTCTAAAATTACAGCAAAAACCATTTGAAGAGAATGCCAGAGAACTTGATAACCCCCCAATATTTATGAGAGCCTCAATTTCCAATTAGTCTGCATGGAAGACATCGTGTACTTAAAGGGGAGGAAGAGTTCTCTGCGTAGCCTAAACCCACCCTTTTAAAAATCATTTATTCTTTTAGAAAGGAATCCAAAGAAAATGAATAATCATTTAAAATATCAAATCCCATTTAAAATTTATGCAAGATCTTCATTTTCAAAAAACAATATTCCCTTAAAATTAATGGACTGATGTAGGCCTAACATCAGTGTTTCCAGCATTTAATTTTAGGCGATACCACCTGTTTAGAGAACAAAATTCTCCAAATGGTCTAAATGTGCAAATAAAGGCATTACATGTGTAGATGCTTAAAAGATCCTTTTCTTAAATGAAACAGAAGAGCAATTCTTAAAGGACTGAAATGCACAGAAAACAGCTAAAAGCTCAAGTGCAACAATGCTTTTTTTTTTTTTTTTTTTTAAAACAAAGTAACCGTTAATGTTCTTATTCCAATGTTTGATGAGCCACACTAACCAGGCTCCTGGTCATACACTGAAGCACAAACTATTAATGCAATAACTGGGTTTCTGTCCATTTTCCTACCATCTGTATGTGAACTGAAAACCTGGAGTAGCCTATATACACAGATATTCACAGACTGAGCAATATTGTGATCTTTTGAAGCATTTATTAAAATAGCATCACAAAATGTAAATTCCTAAAAACAGTCCTTTATTTTCTCTTAGTGCATTTGAAAGTTTGTTGGAACTATCATTCTCTAAATATACTGTAAAGAGTTAGACATAAATCTTTACAAAATGACTACACTGAAATGCTTGAATTTGTGGACTGTCTGTCTCTAATTGAAAATAAAATGTATCAATTGGTTTGGCTAACTTAAAAAAGCTGGCAGGAATAATTAACTATAATATTGACAGCAATCAGAGCTATGAAAACTGTGTATCTTTTTATAGCAAATATTGCCAGTTTTAAAGAAAATACATGTGTAATTCTATATTCTCTTTCAATACATGTATTATTATATATATATTAGTTCCACATTTTAACATAGGTTATTAATAGGCAAAAACTAATTAATTCCATGAGTTATTTAATAAAAAATTTTGTTGAAACATTTTCTTCTAGAATCATTATGAATTACTACAGTTTAGAAAATCAGAAAAGCTATCAGAATCAAGTGATCAAAAGAACATCAAATATACATACAATAACAAATTTTAATCTTGTCCCTGCACAGAACTCAAAGAAAGGTACACTGAGAGAAACTGCTCTGTAACAAGGTTTTAAGCCTTGTTTCTTTTTTGGTATAAAGGACATTTCAAGAAGGAGTAAATTCATTAGGACAAAAGTCTCTTTCACTTTTTATTAACACCGGTAGTAACTTGCATGCTTATTTAAAGCAAGTTCACAGATAACAACTTACTATATATATGTGTATATATATATATGTATGTGTATATGTGTGTATATATATATATATATGTGTGTGTGTGTGTATATATACATATATATATGTATATATACACACACACACACACACACATATATATGAATATACATTTACTGCTTGGCTCCATTGAGGAACTATAAATTTAATCGATTGAACATTAGCAAAAAATTACATGTGTTTATCATCTGGATTATTCTCAGATTAATAGAGATAAATGACAAAACATAATCAGTAGCAGCTCTGCAACTTAATCATTGCATCTGAGCTATAGGAAGCACTTAATTACTCTCATTTACTAGGTTCAATCTAATGAGAAAGCATTAGCCAAATGAAAAGAATGCAGTACAAACAAACAAAATAGTTATACCATCATTAAAAAGAAACTCTGACAGTGCAGGTGACAGCATAGGCAGGATAAATTACCATAATGTTCTAAATGCTGAGCTGTCAGCATGCTAATGCCATGATCAGATACCCTGGGAATCTCAGCACTATAGCTGTCAGAAACAGGTATCATAAATCACCTCTCTCTACTGTACTGCTCATTATCACAGCTATAGTATACATGTTTTTCAGCATACTCCAGTACAAATTTGAAGGCAACACTTATTCTTATGAGTGGGTCTGTTTACTCTCACAGACACTGTAGACAATCCTTGCCTAATAAATGGATACTTTATTTTGCAATAATGAACTACAGGATCTTAGAACATGATAGGGCTCTGCTTTTAATTCATAAACCATTTGAACCAACAGACTGCAAAAACAGCACATTTTCCCAAGCTATAATATAGTAGCAGTGAGCTAGATAAATTAGCATCATTTCATTGAAAGAAGTATCATTATTTGGAAGCTATTCCTGGATCTGGAAAACAATAGTAGCAGATACAAATTATAACTACTCGCAATGCCTAGGAACATTTAAGAAAACCACCAACAAAAAGAAAAAGCACCCTACGGAATGGGAGAAAATACATGCAAATCATATATCTGATAAGACATTAATATCCAAAATATATAAAGAACCCATACAACTCAACAGAAACAACAACAACAACAACAAACAATCTGACTTAAAAATGGGCAGAGGATCTGATTAGACATTTTTCTAAAGACGACACACAAATGTCCAACAGGTTCATAAAAAAGGTGCTCGATATCACTAATCATTGGGGAAATGCAAGTGAAAACCACAATGAGATATCACCTCACATCTCTTAGAATGGCTACTGTCAAAAAGATAAGAAAATAAAAAGTGTTAGCAAGGATGTGGAAAAAAGGTCCATTGTTGTGCACTGTTAGTGTAAAAGTAAACCGGTGCAGCCACTACGGAAAATAATATGGAGGCTCCTCAAAAAATTAAAAATAGCACTACCACATAATCCAAGAATTCAATCTCTATGTATTTATCTGAAGAAAACAAAATCATTATCTTGAAAAGATATCTGCACCCCTGTGTTCATAGCAGTATTATTTACAATAGCTAAAACATGGAAACAACCTGATTTTGTCCATTGACAAACGAATGGCCAAGAAAATGTAGTGTGTGTGCATGTATAATGTGGTGTACATACATATACATTTATATGTAAAAATAAAATGTGGTATGTACATAATGTGATATAGATAGATAGATAGATAGATAATGGAATATTATTCAGCCACAAAAAAGAAGGAAATCCTGACATTTTCTACAACATGATGGATGGACCTTGAAGGCATTATGCTAAGCGAATAAGTCAGACAGAAAAAAGACAAATACTGTATGATTTCACATATGTGGAATCTAAAATTTAAAAAAACCACTTTAACTCCTAGATACAGAGAATAAATAGGAGCTTGTAGGGTGGGGAGAAGTGGAGGGTGGGCAAAGTGCACGAAGATGGTCAAGATAAAAAAAAGACCTAATCTTAACATGTTTTAGGGACATTTTTTATTTTATAGGGACAAAGATCTTATATTTTGAGAGTTTATTATATATAATCTCTTTTAATCCTTACAATAGTCTTGTGAGTTAATTATTGTTATTCCAGCTTTAGAGACAAGAAACCTGAGGATCGATCTCTGAGTTTGAGAAACTTGCCCAAAGGCCACCTGGTGGTACAACCATATCTGAACCCAAGTCCAAACCATGTCTGAACCCAAGTTTCTTGCAACCTGCATGCCCTTTATCACTGGTACAGTCAGCAAAACGACTTTGGATATTAAAGTCTAGGAACATATAAAACATGACAGATTTCTCAAAAAAACTATATGAATAAAAACATGTATACTGTAAGTCCAGTGTAAATAAAATGGAATCAAACTGCCAATTTCCATTCACCAAAAGAAACAGCTAGAAGAGAAACTAGCTTTTCATTGTCACAACACACTTTGTAATACAATTGTGCCAAGGTAACAGATGCGTATGATGTATCTATTATTCCCAAACTGGCTCTTACTAAAAAGCATAAGATATATTTAAGAAGTAAAACAGTGTTTTTACATAAAGACAAAAAGTATTTTTAAAGTATTTTGATTGAGTATAAAAAATTCAAGGACAAGAAAAAGTACTGTGGTATATTCAGTAAGAAAAGCACAATTTCCAAAGAAAATGAAAATGATGAATGATATTTTCTTATAATCTGTTTAAAGGTTCTCCTGTGCTTATTCCAGGAAAGGAATCATATTTCTCACTGGCTTCTTGTGTCTTGGTGGGAGGTAAGTGATGGAGGAGGAAAACATTACAAGAACTGTTTTAATGCTCTTGTGCAAAGTACAACTTAATTACATGTTTAAACCTCAGTCAGTTTTACTTTGATGATTACATAGTTCTATCTACTAGGTTGTGACCTGAATAACTTATAAATGTGAATTTAAGCCCTTTCCTGATTTAGGTATACAACCTAGCCTATGATTCCTCTTTTAAAAAGCAGAGTCCTATCCCAAATAGATCTGCTTAGTATTCATTTTCTTATGCTGCATAAAACAGTTTCATTATTTTTGTAGAATTTGATCTTTTTTCTGGTTCCATCTAATTTTACCCATATGATTCTGAAACAGAATAATATAACTCATTTCTAGTGTGTCCTAAGCACTTTACATATTATAATAGGAAAAAAACCTACAAGCCCAAAAGGGTGGCTTTGAACCCAGGTCGGTCTGGGACAAAGCTTGTGTGATACTATTCATTGTATAATACCATTTTCTGTTGTGTGTATGCACTTGCTTTCTTAGATCGCCATGGGAAGAAAACTCTCTATCACACTCATTTGTTTCTCTGATATAATTTTACAGAACTGTTACCTGAAAAAAAGCAGCTCTGGTGGTTACTGGCTAACTCACCACTGTAAGACATTTTTGGAAGTGGGAAGAAGAGGTCTGGAGACACTGAAGCAGTGAGCTCTGGGGAGTGCTCTCTCACTTCTCCTGACTCCGAGATAGAGATAGCGCTATGGGCTAGACTCCAGCACCGGACTGCAGTAACTCAGAGGTTGAGGGAAGGTATGGGGCACAGGGAGGAGGAGTTGAAGGAAGAAAAAACTCTCTTCTAAAGTTAAAGCCCACATAGCTTTCCTTAACTTTGAGCCGGCTACCTGAAACACCATCTGATCCAGGCACAGGCAGAGCTTTGTTTATTTTTTTGTAGCAAAATGTGTGGCAATAGAATGCTGTAATTGATTCCTATGGACATACATTATAATTTCAAAGGTGAGATGGATAAAATTTCATTCTTGTTTTGACTGATTTTCAGAAACAAGGAGTGCTAGGCTTGTAGCTTTACATTTTACTACCTAATACCCCCTCTTCCCACTTTTCCATTATCATGTGGTCAATGACTTAAAAAAACAAACAAACAATCCACAAACCTCTAGGACACAGGACAGACAGGCTGTGCTGGAGAAAAGGGATAGAGACAGACAGACAGAGACACCTGTTCTTGAGGACTTCATCCACTAGTGTAGGAATCTAATCTCTTCAAACTAGGTTATAAAATCTCTTAAGGGAGGGCCAAATTAATTAATTAAAGACTATAACATTATCTGTTGAAATAATAAATTAGCAAATATGATATTCATTGTGTTTTACGAATTTAGAGGGCAGAATTTTCAACACTGAAATTCACGTTCAAACTTTTCTTCTTGAAATTCACAAGCTACTTAGTGATAGTGTTCATGACTGAAATGTACTCTGTGTAGATTCCAATGTTATCAACATTATCATTCTCATGCTTGTCACACTCCTCCCTCTCCTTCTACCCTCCAACACCATTTTGATAAACATAAAGTTCTCTAGTCACCCCAGACACTCACTAAATCTGTCTTCATAGGAATAAGAGGGAGGGTCTTGCTCTTCCTATAGAGGGGGAAAAAAAGTCACAGTATCTTCATTAGCCAGTATTGTATGGAGCTTTCTTTCAGTAGTAAGTGGTGTTATGGAAAACAATTTTTTTTTTAAATTAGCAATATGATATAGAATACTTTTCTAACTATGTATCTCCTTCCTCCCTTAACAGTATGGGAGCCAAATTAGCAATATGATATTGAATACTTTTCTAACTATATATCTCCTTCCTCCCTTAACAGTAACACAAAGCCATGAATATTAACTTTATTTGTCCTTAATTCTCTCTATAAGAAGTTAGTAAAACTATCAATCCACATGGCATTTAAAAATTCATATTAAAGTCATGATTTCATCAAAATATACCTCTTTTGTTCATGTCCATTTTTACTGTGCCCCCAAACTCTATATAACCTGAATGATAACACTAGGGTTCAAATGCTGTCCTAGTTGTTAGCTTCATACTATGCACCCCAAAAGATGTTAGTTAGTCTTAGGTCCTACAAGCTCTTATTTCATTAGAATAAAATTTATAGCAGTAACAACTAGAAGGTCTTAAAAGATTTTAAGTTTTGTTCCTGGGCAGTCACCTATGTCGAGGCTAATGGTATTCACCATACAGGAGTCCCAAAGCCCTTCGACCATGAAATGCTAGTGATGCTTGTTGGAACAGTATTAGGTTGAGCACAAGTATATAAGTAAGGTAGACCTATAAAACACTCTTAGCTGCAAAAATTAAAACTAAAACCTCTTCTCCCAGCATAAATGGGGTAAGTCACTGTAATATATGGATATGTAAAATCTACACCTGTATGTTCTTCAACCTTCTGATAAATTTAGAACATTGTTCTCTTTTGATGATCAAATGTACAAGTCAACTTGGAAATCAATTTTGTCTTACAATGAACATTTTCCTGGGTCTATTATTTACATAAAGCAGACAATATCATCTCATTTTATGTTGAGGGAGATTAGATAAAGAACATGTAGTCATTATTTTAAAAAATACTTTAGCATTAATTAGATCTCACTAAACTCTATTTCATAGTGGAAATAAGACGTTATTACTAATTAAATTATACTCATAAAATAGGCTATGACATTTTATTCACATAAAATCAATGGCAAAATCATTCATAAAAAATTAAAAAAAGATGTTATTTCTGAGAAATTTTATACTAGTTTGGCAAAAACACCTTCCATTTTATTATATAAAAAATTTATTTAATGTTTGTTTGTTTTTGAGAGAGAGGGAGAGACAGAGCATGAGCCAGGGAGGGGTAGAGAGAAAGGGAGACACAGAATCCGAAACAGGCTCTAGGCTCCAAGCTGTCAGCACAGAGCCCAATGTAGGGCTCAAACTCAGGCACTATGAGATCATGACCAGAGCCAAAGTCAAATGCTCAACCAAGTGAGATACCCAGGCACCCCCACTTTCTTTTCTATCTCCCTCATCTAATGTAACCAAGACTAGTTGATTAGTACTAGTTAGTACTGGTTACTAGTTAGTACTTAAACACAGAATCTGGTATATGCTTAATAACTGTTAAATGAAAGAAATACACAGTTCCTTTTGAAACCATTAGTGTGTCCGTATTATACTATGCTTCTGAAATGCTGAAAAACATACAATAGATAAATCCTATTTAGAACATTCAGCCATTCATTTCATTATATAAGAAGGAAAACAGAATATTCTCTTCTTGTGACTGGATAAACTTTTGGAGGTGGTGATATACTTCTCACAGTATCAGTCATTTACTAAAATATAATGTTTAAACACAATCTGCCTTAATTATGATATAATTCTTTTCATGTATTTCATAAAATTAACTTTGTAAATTAATTTTGTAAATGTGACTCAAGTACACTAGAATCATGACATCCTGATGTTTTGTACCATGAGCAATTTGAAAAGACAAATTGGATCAAAGAATATATGAGTCTCAAGTATTTAAAAAATTTTTTTAATTTGAATATAGCTGATACATAGTCTTACATTAGTTTCAGGTGTACAATGTAGTGCTTTAACATCTCTTTATGTTATGCTCTGCTCACCACAAGTATAGCTACAATCTGTCACCACATAAGGCTATTACAATATCATTGACTATATTCCCTATGCTGTACCTTTTATTCCCATGACTTATTCATTCTGTAACTGGGAGCCTGTATCTCCCTCTCCTAGTCACCCATTTGGCCCATCTCCCCTGCTTCCTTCCCTCCGGTAATCATCAGTCCATTCTCTGTATTTATAGTCTGATTCTGTTTCTTACTTTATGTTTTATTTTTCTCATGTATCACTGCTGACAATTTTGCCAACTTGTATTTTTTTAAATATTTTTTTAAATGTTTGTTTATATTGGAGAAATAGAGACAGAGTGTGAACGGGGGAGGGGCAGAGAGAGGAGACAGAATCTGAAGCAGGCTCCAGGCTCTGAGCTGTCAGCAGGGCTCGAACCCACGAACTGCAAGATCATGACCTGAGCTGAAGTCGGACACTTAACCGACTGGGCCACCCAGGCACCCCAAGAAAGCATTGTTCTTGAACAGAATTGTAGGATTCTTTGAAATTGAGAAGGCAACTTAAAAGACTCAATTGTGGGGCGCCTGGGTGGCGCAGTCGGTTAAGCGTCCGACTTCAGCCAGGTCACGATCTCGCGGTCCGTGAGTTCGAGCCCCGCGTCAGGCTCTGGGCAGATGGCTCGGAGCCTGGAGCCTGTTTCCGATTCTGTGTCTCCCTCTCTCTCTGCCCCTCCCCCGTTCATGCTCTGTCTCTCTCTGTCCCAAAAATAAAATAAAAAAAACGTTGAAAAAAAGACTCAATTGTACTACAAAGAAGGTTCTGAAATATGGGATAACAGTTTTGAGCAGTGGTTCTCAAACTTTTTGGTTTCTGGACCCTTTTACACTTTTAAAAACTATTAAGGAAGAAACTCAAAAACTTTTTGTTTATGTGGGCTAGATCTATTGACATTTACCATATTAGAAATAAAACATAATTTAAGAAACATAATTTAAAATATTAATTTATTAAAATATAGATCTATTACATGAAGATCTATTGATATTTACCATATTAGAAATAAAACATAATTTAAAATATTAATATATTAGAAAAATAGATCTATTACATGCCTGTATAATTAACAAATTTTATGAAAAAGCTGTATTTTGTAAAACAAAAAATATACTAAGAAAAGTGGTACTGTTTTATATTTTTATAAACCTCTTTAATATATGGCTTAATAGAAACAGAAGCAGCTGAATTTTTATATCTGCTTGTGCATTCAATCTGTTGTAACTTCACATGGCATATACCCTCTAGAAAATTCTACTGTACATTATTAGAGTATGAAAATAAAAAGGTTAATATTTTCCCAGGATGATTTTGAAAACAGTTTTGACCTCAGTGACTTCCTGAAAAGTCTTAGGATCTCCAGGAGTCCCTGAACCATACTTTGAGATCTGTTAGCATGGAGGTTAAAACCACAGGTTCTAGATTCAGTGTTGCTGGGTCTGAATACCAGATCCTATTCTTATTAGGTATGCAAATTTGGTGATATCACTTAACTTCCCTGGGTATGAGAGGTATGAGGATCTTGTCATTTAAAATTTGCTGAGGCCAGTCATTTTACTAACATAATGCTAATGTCTAGCACAATCTGAAACATGTCTGGAGCATATGAGGTGCTCAAGTATTAGTGAATAAATTAATGAGTAACTATCCATATATATACAATGAGTGTATTCAGATTTCAACAGTCACACAATCCCTCTCTACTTTGAAATAGCACCAGGATGCGTAATGACTGCCAAGAACATCCAAATCTAAACAATTAACCATTGGTAGTTTAGTAGCCTAGGAAAAATATGTGATCACATGAAGGGGAGACAGTGTGGTAGTGATAGCTTAAGTGAAGACAGGATTGTTTAGTGATAATGTCTACAGATCTATTTGCAACCTGCAGTTTGGTTGGGCCTCTTTACTACATATGCCATATGGGGAAGTGGGAAGGAAGAAAGGAAAACCACTTTTATTAAGTGTCTACTTTATACTAGCCACTATTTTGAGAAGTAGGGATTTTTATTCCCAAGACACAAAGGGGAAACTAAGATTCAAGTAAGTTATATAACTTTACTTGTGGTTATACAGCTAACATGTTTTTCCTACTATTTCTTGCAATGTCTCCAAACATCTCTCCAGAGTTCTAATTCCTTGCACACTATGTATCTTCAATGAATGTCTACAGAATGAAGATGGAAGATTGGATCTAATCCAAAGGAAATGGCTTATTAAAAAAAAGCAAAACCACATCACGGAAACATAGGAAGTCATGCAGCACAGCAGGTCATCATCACCAATGAGAGCCAATAGTTTTTCAGAATTCTTTAGAAGGCGGTTTATGTAGTGCCACAAGACTAATGAAAAAACACAGAATGACAGATTTGGTGAAGGAACAGAAAGAAGTATAAGACATGATTTTGCCTTTAACTTTGTTTTAGAGAAGAGGGATTCTTTGAGGACCACCGTTATTCCTGCTCAGCAAGTATTACATTAGTAACCTTTCTGACTCAGTGTATCCACCATGGCTCACAATTATGAACAAAGAGGCAAGAATGATTTGTTTAATTAAAATTTGTTTAATGTTTTTATTTTAGTTTTGAGAGAGAGAGAGAGAGAGAGAGAGAGAGAGAGAGACGGAGTGCTAATGGTGGAGGGCCAGAAAAGACAGAGACAGAATCTGAAGCAGGCTCCAGGCTCTGAGCTGTCAGCACAGAGCCTGACACAGGGCTTGAACTCACAAACCATGAGATCATGACCTGAGCCGAAGCTGGATGCTTAACTGACTGAGCTGACCCAAGAGCCCCAAGAATGATTATTTTTTAAAGACAAGTTATTAGGAGAATAATGATGGTTGTGATGGAAGGGACAATGGCTCAATTATATATAGTAAAAAACAGGAGAACAGACAGTCATAGGTATTATTTTATAAGAAACATTATCCGTCACCTATATAACCTGTTACGTTTCCATCAAGTTCACTCTTTCATTCAGTGTTTGCTGGGTGCCTGTCATTTTTCTAGGGACTAGATGTACAGAGATGAATAAGGCATGGTCCCTAAATATAAGGGGCTCACATCCTAAAGAAGGCCACAGATAAGGACAATTACCACAACATATGATAAATGCTTTTATGGCTTTGTGCCTTGAGCTAAGCCAATCTGGAGGAATATCTAATGCACACAGTTGTCACAGAAGGTGACAGCATTCCAGAGAAAGGAGAACAGTACAAGGGCCTAGAAGTACTGAAGGAACACAGCATGCTCAAAGAATGGCAAATAACTCAGTGAAGCCAGTGTCAGGTAGAATGAGGAGAGTACAGGACAGAAGGGGCTAGGTCCCTAAGGGTCTGGATTTCACCTTGAAAGCATGGGGAGTTCCTGGAGACTGATACTGCCCTAGCAGCTTTGTCTAAAAGGCAGAGACATTCCAGAGAAAGTAGGAAGATAGAAAAGTCATCCAAATGACTTCTACATGATTCACATTGTGATGAAAGTGATAATGACAGCAGGAATAGGAGATGTTTGGGGAGAAGGTAAACGTTTACATTTCAGAAATGATGCATCTGAAAGAACCCACGAGATGTACAAGCGGCGATCCACAGATGGAAGACAGATATGAAGTTAAAGGGCTAGCGTATGGCCAATAATACAGCAGCAGGCTGTGTGCTGTGCCAGAGCACTACGGGGTCTGTGCCCTGAGGTGGGAGGACAAGATTACAGCACTCATGGCATTACATAATTACGTGTTCACTTATTTCAGCTTCAAATATATATTAACTAATTTAAGCTTCCTACCAACACCACACATATATACCTTATTATGTATCTATATATACATAATTACCCCCATTTTACAGATGAGGAAATTGAAGTAAAAAGACAATAAACATCTGTCTGTGCAAAGTCACACAGCTGGGAAGTAACAAAACTGGAATTT
This sequence comes from Panthera onca, assembly GCF_046562875.1. Lineage (NCBI taxonomy): Eukaryota > Metazoa > Chordata > Mammalia > Carnivora > Felidae > Panthera > Panthera onca. The sequence continues at coordinate 61,260,477 of NC_138339.1, read as the reverse complement.
GAACCAGGCAGTCATTAGGCCTTATAGACCATGTTGTGCTACTGATAAACAGATAGGAAAAACATGATTTTTAGAGACATGTAATTAGTTTTTAAACTAATTTTTCTGATAATAAGAGTAATAATATTCAGAAACAATTCTGTTTATAAAAACATAATTTACTTCTAAATATTATATAAATGCTATAACATTTTGTGTAATAAAATGTAAATAAGAAAAGGCATATAATATCTTAAGGCAACTACTGTTCATATCTTAGTATATTTTCTTCCATTTTTTTCAATGACCTTCCTCTTACCCTTGAATAGGAAAGGTTTTAGCCTAGTTTTTGAAATTTAAGATAACATAACTATTTCCTCAGGGTATTAAAATTTCTATCCCATCATTACTTTAATGGCTATAGTATTTCTTCAAACCATTAATATACCTAACGAATGCCTTGGTGTCAGACATTCCTGTTGTTCTCCATTTCTCACTATTGTAAAAATATTGCAAAAAACATCTCTGATGATCTCAAAATAATATGCATAGTCAGATAGCAGTGGATAAAAATTATAAATAACACATAAGTGCAACTTTTTTGTAGAAACAACTTCTAACATAGATTCACATTTAACTTTAATAGAAAATTATTTTAAAATCTAATACAATGAAAAACAAAAAATACAGCAAAAAAGCAAATAGCTTCTTAATTTGAGCCATTATCTTTAAATTGTAATAGATAATTTGAAATGCATTAAAATCATACTGTTCCTTTGATTTGGACTGATAATATTTTCGTTTTTATTTCATTAACATACATACCGTTATTTTTTTCCAAAGTAAGTGAAATTCTGCCAGCCATTTTTCTGATATTATTTGAGTAAAATATTAGAGAAAGAAGTATAAGATACAAGACATTTAACAGCTACGTCAATACACCTGAACTTCCATCTTTTAACCTTATGTATAAAGTATGTTGATATGCTGTGTATGACTCTTTTCTATTACAATTTGACATATTATGTAATTCTCAAAGCACCCTTGGTAGTTGCACTACTTCATACTTAAGAAATTGAAAATAATACTGAAAATTGGGACCACCCCCCAAATCAGACAACTCCCTTTCACCCCCCCCCCCCCCCCCCGCCAGTTACTTTGGCAAGTAATCTGGCTTACAAAAATTTCTCTCTCCAAAAATAAAAAATAGAATACTTTGCCACATCAACTTTATTTTTAATCACATAATGGAAAGATGAGTAAATTGTAATATCCATCACCAATAAGCCTTCTTTGAGTAAAGTATCAATTGACTCTGACCATAATTGATAACCTAAGCCAATAGTACATTCTGTTACAATTCCAGGTTCAAAAGGTTAATTATGGTCTGGCCACAGGCTCATCCGGAAACCTGAAACTGATTGCAGTAAGCCTTCCTGATGAAGATGTACTGCACATATTATAGGGGCATACTGACAAGTGATTGGAACCTCCAACATCAATGTAACAAGCAAGCATTAACCTTCACCGCGTCAATTTCACTGTCATTCTCACAGTTTATATCCTGCCAGGTCCTTTTATTTTATGAGAAAGAAAGTGTCTTATAACTGTATTGCCCTTGCAAAGGCAAGATTTCCCTCTTCATTCTAATGAATACAAAAATCAATAATGGTAAGTCAATTCAAACTATGTTATGAATTAACAATACCCAGGAAAGTTAAGAGGAGATTGGACTGATGATGAGAGTTATCATTTGTCACCAAAATCTTTAATTTGCATGTAGATTTACTGCCCAGTGCACAGGGCATTAGAAAAATATCAGCATCTTTTCCTTCCAAGCAGCACTTACACTGCTCCCTTACTTATAGGCCAAGAAAAGGAAATGGCAAGCTGAATTATAAGCATCTACTCACAAATAAAACCAATTTAGCGACTTGCATGGCTTGCACCCAAACTCACTGCCTGTCAGAGCAAGAAGAGGAACAGGTGTGTTCTCAAACAGAATTGTAGGACTAAGATATCTTCAATACAGCATAATTTCTGAACAGATCATGTGATAGTAACTAGCAAGAAAATTGTTCCTTTGATTTGGGCAAGAGAGAAGCAGAGTGATGTAACAAAATGAGCACTGGAATAGGAGGCTGACAAAATAATGGCTGTGTTCTTTACTACCTGGGTGGCCTTTTAACAAAACATTTAGCCTTTCTGGTCTCAGCTCTCTACCTGTGAAATAAGAACAATGATTCCTGCTTGGTTTGTCTCATGAAGCACAGGTTTTCAACCATGGCTGTACACCAGCACCACACTGAACTTAAACAACACAAAACAAAACAACAGAAGATACCTGGACCCTGCCCCAAGAAATTCTGATATAACAGGTTTAGGATGGGAGACCCAGGCATGGATATTTGTGGGGCACTGTCATTCAGAAAAACTTCTAACGTTACATTTTAAACTGTTTACTATGGAAATGTTCAAAAACATACAAACATAATAGGAATACTTTAATGAACCCCAGATACCCATTACCAAGCTTCAATGATTATCAATATTTTGTCAGTCTTGTATCATCTGTTCCCCAATCTGCCAACATTTAACAATTTCTGTTGGAGTATTTTACAGCATATCCACACTGGCATTAGAAAAAAAATTCCCTATGTGAGTATATTATACAGCCAGTATTGAGAACCACATGAGAATTTTGAAAATATTACAAATTACAAATTACAAAAGAGTAACAACATAAAAAAACCCATGCCCAAATGGATTATTAGGCTTAAGTATTTTTACTGAAATGGACTGATAAAGCTAGTAGAATAAAATAGTTCATGAATACCATTTCAATCATTTTTCTCCTTTGAACCGACTCATTCTCTCATCAGACATCCGAGGCCACAATAAAAAAAGCTCATTTCTTCCTTCATGCCCAGTATTTTTATCTTCACTCTCCTATCTTAATAGTTTCCTAAATGTCGCTCCTTCAACCTGGAAGAATTTACCCCCTCTTGACCCTCACCCCATACCTACCCAGCCATCTCCCATTTGGCCTCAAAACCCAGAACACATACCACCATGGTGAAGCCCACTGTCTCTCAGTGTCATCTATCCTGCTCCCCTCAAGCCCAAAGGAGGTGCCTCTCCTACAGGCTGTTGCAGCCTGTGTTTACCTCAGTCACAGCTTTATCCTGTCGGTCTCATCATGAAAACCAGGATTGTTAAAGGGTAATGATTTCACAACACGTCTGGTCCATGAGAGGCATTCAAAATGCGAATGCTTGAGTTTCCAAAAATGAGGGTCCGTCACTTACTTCATCTAGGAATCCAACGAAATATGCTCAAGGGTTTGGTCACTCAACTTCCTAAACAATTTGCCTCTGGCGGCTGCACCTCAATTGACTGCCTAAAGGCCAAGGAGAAGGGGTGATTGTTCAATAGAGAAAATACAGAGAAATGTAAGAGTGTATACATTTTTTCCCCAACAACACTCCCAACCTCAGAATAGCCTGCTGCTGAGAACCTTGGTTTCTGTATCAGACTAATACCTAGACTGAATGATCCTAAAATATACAGGTTTTTGCTACTCAAAGATCTAAAACAGAGGAACATTTTCAAGTAGAGAACACCTTTCTTTCCTTTCTGAAAGTTTTAAAGATACTCACAACATGCTAAGAAGCAAAGCTTATTAACCTATAATATATAATACATGCCCACCACTTATATGAACACATCCCCTGGGATTATTCCCCAATGATTTTTCTTTGATTTAATGGACCACTGGGAAAAAGAAATGACTGTATTCAAAGATGATAATAAGAACAGTTGTAATAATAATTGCAATAACAACATCAACAATAATAGAAGCAACTAACTCTTAAGGAGCACTTTCTGTGTGTCAGTTATCATGCTAAGCATATTATCTCAATCCTCATAGCAGCACTATAAACTAGGTATTATCTACACTCTGTGATGAAACTGAAGTTTAGAGAGCCAAGGAACTTGCCTAAAGAAAAAGAACTAGTAACTAGCAGTAAAGGGACTTGGTTTGTCTAACACAGTTCGGGAGGAAAGCAGTAGAGAGAGAGAAACAAAAAAAGGAACTAACATGATTCAGATTTCTTTCCACTGGTTACTACACTGGTTACTGGCTATACCAATTTCAACACTGGATGCAGAAAATCTCTAAAACAAACTTCTTCAGAAGCTCCTTGAAGCACAAGGTAATAAAGTCTTTGATATAACATCAGTTTGCAAAATGAGATATGAAGTCAAGAATCACAAACTTTAATTGAATGGCCACAATTTATGTAATATAATCTATTGCATAATGTAATCTAAAACCATCATAACTGCTTTTGTACTAGGATATGACTCTCTAGAAGTTCTAAAACATACTGAGAATTTTCACTAGTGTCTCAGAAATAAGTTATCACAACCGCTCTTCTTCTACCCACCATTCTTTTGTTGATAAGCTAGCCTTTAAGGAAGACAGTGAAGAATTTAGCCCCACCTTTCAGATGCAAAATTTAGGCCCTATCCTGGTGTCATTATTATTTACCTAAAATTACTCTTTCTTTATAAATTGCAACATTTCCTCCAAGTACTCAGAGTGAAATTTGTAATTTCTTATCCTATCAAACCTGTACCTGTTCTTTTTAAGATTTTACCTTTTTATAGAAAATCTCTCTCCTCATCTGTGGTGTATTACTTCTCTTTAGGGGCGCCTGGGTGACTCAGTCAATTAAGCGTCTAGCTCTTGATTTCGTTCAGCTCAAGTTATGATCTCACGGTTCATGAGATCCAGCCCCACACTGAGCTCTGTGATGAAAGTGCGGAGCCTGCTTGGGATTCTCTCTCCCTGTCTCTCTGTCCTTCCCCTGCTTGGGTGCATGCCTCACTCTCTCCCAAAATAAATAAATAGTAAAAAAAAAATACTCCTATCTGCCAACAACAATCTAATTTGCACATTTTATTCTACCTGTAAGTTTGGGCCTCCTAAATACTTATTGACTATACAACAAAATAATTCAGCATCCTTACAAGATATTTTCCTCCTCAGGTTTCTTCTTACTTCACACCCCTTGCCAAAAAGAACACCTTCAGTTCAATGACTTCATTAGTGACCTCTGCTTCAAATCAGTTTTGGTAGAAGACAGGCAAAAACAAGTTAATAAATATGATATATCAACACTTAAGTCTCTTTCCTCAAAGGATAAAAGGCCACTAATACTGTATAATCATAAAGAACATAACACTTTTCATTCATGATCGGCAAATTCCTTTTACATGCATTTCACATGATTTTATCTGATCTTCATTCAGTCCACTGAAATAGAAAAGGCAGTTAACATGCCTATTTTAGACTGGAGAAAACTAAGGCTCAGAAAGCTTATGACCTACAAAGGATAATTGGACTACCAAAACCCTTTTTGAATTTCCATGCATTTCTTTATCAGCATCAACAATGGATTTCCTTGGGTAGGGGCTATAAACCTAATACCACATGGAAAGGATACTGGACTTTCTTTTTATTTATAGCCAGTAATGTCTCAGAGAAGTTCAACTTTAAGATGATAAAAACAGAAAGACTCACACAACCATATAAATAAAGTCTATATGGTCCATGTCAGCTCCAACCATAACCTTCTTTTCTCCATGAACCATTCTAAACATGATTAAACTCATCATAACAAGTACATCAAGGGGATAGAGAGTTAAGAAAACAAAATGGAGTAAAATAACAAACCTCCATGGCATTATGAACTATTCAGTAAGAACGGACTTGGAATTCACAAAGCTGAGGGGTTAACAGATTCTGAAAAAATAAAGGAAAGTAAAATGAAATGGTCACTAGGAAAAGAAAAGTAGGGACAGAATACAGAAAATTTGTCAATGTGAGTAAAGTAGAATCAACAATCTGATAGTGTACGAAGTGACTATACTCCTCTTGGGTATATTGAAGATAGCAACATATACCAAGATCAGCAAGATAGCAAACATCCACAAATTCTTCTATGTAAAGAGGGCATAGTTCTGAAAGATCAGAAGAATTAGTGTTGGATGTCAGGCTTAGATGAGATCAATATAAAGTTAACAGCCTAGAGAATCTGATGAAGCATTTTGCTTTCAGATGCCTAGAGAAGTTCTATGGTTATTCATTCAAAGGATCTGTTTCTAAGGAAGAGAGAAACATTGGGAGGATCCACAAAGGTACAAACCCACCTTAAACTCAGAGATCATTATATAAACATGACAATGACGACGATGATGATAATAATGAGAACATTAAAAACAAAAGATTCAATTTATAGAACAATTACAGAGTGCTAGCCACTTGGACAGTTATTTTTCAGGCATAATCACCAGTCCTCATGATAACTTTGCAACACAGGCATTACTGGCCTGATTTTCACTAGACAAAATGTAACACAGTTGAGTTCATCTAGTTCATTCAGTGACTTGCCTGAGGCCAAAATCTCTCATCACCTAACATACAATTAAAAACCATATGAGTGCTGGCTGCCACCATCTAGATTGGGATCTGAGGACTATTATCTTCCATTAAATAAAAAAGAACAAGGCCTTGCAATAGAGTTAGCTGGTTCTTTCATTCCTTGGTCTGTTTTGGAACCTACTGCATAGCTAACACATGCTAAGATATCTCATATGCTGGTAAACTGCACTTTCTTTCAAGGCAATGGACTTTACACCTTTAAAACAGTTTTTCACACCTAATGACTACTTTTCACAATATACTTTTTAAACTAAAATAACATCAGCTACCATTTATGGAGCAACTTACCATGACCCAGGACTGTGTGTAGTATGTATATTACCTCTAATAGCAGAGATCCACGTCTCTATGATTATAAAACCAGGGATTTTTCCAACTTATCATCCTGGCTCAAGCTCAGCTTTGATTTAGTCTGTACTACTTTACTGCTGAAAGCACTAAATTAGACTGCTGCAGAGAGGGATTATTGCTGCAAGTGAAACAGGGCATGACACACATTTCATCTGATTAGATTGCTAGGCTGCATAAGAAGTAAAGTGAAAATAACTAATAAATTTCTATAGCCATTTAAAAAATACAGAACTGTTTTGGGTTCATGAAAATTACGCAGCCATTGTGACTATATTTGTCCTTTGACACCAAAATGATATATTAGAAAGTGACAATCAGCAGGTGCTTCTCCAGAAGTTCACCTCTTACATAAGCTATCCCACACAACTGGGTTCTTGGTGTTAATTTTTGTAGGGAGGAATCATTCCAAGGTATTACAAAGGCAGTGATTTCTTTTCCAGTAACAATTCAGCTATGACATCGTGTGTGTGATTTGGTATAATTATCAACTTAGTAAACATAAGTAGCTGTCTAATATGTGCTAAACTGTAATAAATACTGGAAGAGATAACAAATTAATAAAGTAGAGCTTATAACCTCAAGCAGCTGATAGTCCACAAGGGTCAAGGCCATATATAAACCTATCTTGACTTTCCACGATATGCAGAATAATGTATTTCTATCTGTTATGTAACCTATTTGGAGGACTAAATCACAGCTGCAAGGACTTAGAAGATGGCAGAAAAAAGGGGTGGCAGGAAGTTGACTTTACAATATACCGGTCTGGCTCTGTGCTGACAGCTCAGAGCCTGGAGCCTGTTTCAGATTCTGTGTCTCCCTCTTTCTCTGACCCTCCCCTGTTCATGCTCTCTCTCTGTCTCAAAAATAAATAAATGTTAAAAAAAATTAAAAAAAAAACAATATACCTGTCTTCCCACAAATTCAAAGACACAAGTAGAGAGATTACACACAAATGAGTACTTTCCATTACACAAAACCCAAACCAAACTAAGTATCAGCAGGTGTTCACTAAATGCCAAGCACTGAGTTTAAGGAGTAGAGGCCAAAGGTGAATAACAATTCTTCTTAGGGCATAAGAAGCTCCTGGTAGGGTACACTTCAGAATCCTCAACCACTGCCACTGTGGGGCTGGAGAACAAGCTGGGCTTCCTAGGTTTTTTAAGAAGCTGAGTGAACTTCGAAATCATCATGCTGCTATGATGTCAAAAATGTCTCTTTGCAAAAATAAATGTAGGTGGCAGCTCTAGAATTTTTCCAGCTAGACAGGAACCTTAGCAATAATCCAGTACAAACCCTCATTTTATAAATAACAGAGTATGGTCCCACAGCTAATTGGAGGTAGAGCCTTATACCTGGTTAATCCTAATGGCTGGGAGAGAAGTCTCGGCAAATCTCTTTTATCTTAGTTTATGATGATGACACTATTATAAAAGGTGACTATTTATTATGGAAGTAAATATGACATTATAGACCATCAGTCACAAATTGGGAACATTTTTGTTTTAAGAGTCACTTCAGTAGAATTTGTCTATGTAGTCATAGATCAATTTGGCTGAGTATTTTTAGATCTTCGACATAATTTGAAGATTCACTCAATATATTATTGGGGAGTTCACTAAATGCCAAATGTAGAGCTTACAGACCAGAGATCAAAGTATTTACTCTGAGAAATCTCAGAACTTAAGAAGTTCCTGATGGTGTGCAGGCCAGTCTTGTAAGTGTGTAATATAATTGCTGCAATAAAAGAATGTACAAGGAGCCATGAAAAAAGAAGAAAGCAATACCAATTTGGGGGAAAATAACTCCTGTTTTGGTAGAAATTGCTGTTATTAAATCATTTCATAAGGCATGAAAATAATTTTACATAACTTAACAATGAAATATTCAAATTTAGACTTTGCCAAGAAAAGAGTAAATTTATGTTTTCTTTAAAAGGAACAAATGTATATTGGTAAGACCAACACAGACAGAATCACAATTTACCAGTACTTAACGTTAAGTACAATTTTGCAGCAAAAAATTTGTGTGTGTGTGTGTGTGTGTGTGTGTGTGTGTGTGTGTGTTGGTTACTGTAATTTTTTGGGTACCAAGTCATATTTTCCCACTGACTTCAACAGGTTTAAAACATGTTCTTGGTCAAGATTTCTGGTCCCCAAAACAGATGTTAACAAAATGAACCATTAAAGATCACCTCACCAAAATAAAATATTTAAACATAAAAGCCTATAGTAACCAACGGAAAATATAAAAGCAAAGTAACTGGGAAATAACTTTGTATTGAACAAGAGGACTGAAAGTTCAAAGATACATAAGAAAAGGAACTGGACTAAACAACACTATGTACTGAAAAGACCTCTCTTCACTTGTTTACTCATTGATCACTGTCATGCTGGGGAGGCTAGTGTCTTTGAAAATGGACATGTTTGTTTGATAACAGGGGCAAGGATGAAAACTGTGAAACAGTGATTGAATAAATAAACTCAGCAGTACTTATTTCCCTTACAAGTTATATACCTGGGCATACCCCAAAGGTCACAGTGTAAGGATTTGAGGTTATACATCCAACTCAAGTAACAAAAACTTGTATTGGCAAGATACCTAAATAAATTACTGTCTGCCAAAGTAATTATTTAGGAGTTCAAAGACTTTCGTATGTTATCTCAAATATTTCTCACAATAATCCTGTGTGGTATGTGCTAGTATCCCCAATCTGCAGATGAGAAACATGGGGCCTCAAGAGGATATGTGACCTTCTGATTTACATGACCAGAAAATTAGGGGGAAGAATCAGACTAGAGTGAAGGAGTCCTGATTTCTTTCTTTCTTTCTTTCTTTTTTTCTTTCTTTTTTCTTTTTCTTTCTTTCTTTCTTTCTTTCTTTTTCTTTCCTTCCTTCCTTCCTTTCTTTTTCTCTTTCTTTCTTTCCTTCCTTTCTTTCTCTTTCTTTCTTTCTTTTTCTTTCTCTTTCTTTCTTTCTTTCTTTCCTTCCTTCCTTTTTCTTTCTTTCTTTTTCTTTCTTTCTTTCTTTCTTTCTTTCTTTCTTTCTTTCTTTCTCTCTCTCTTTCTTTTCCTTCCTTCCTTCCTTCCTTCCTTCCTTCCTTCCTTCCTTTCTTTTTAATGTTTATTTTTGAGAGAGTGAGTGAGGCAGAGAAAGAGGGAGACACAGAATCCAAAGCAGGCTCCAGGCTCTGAACTGTTAGCCCAGAGCCCGATGCTCATGGGGTTCAAACCCATGAAACACAAGATCATGACCTGAGGGGAAGTCGGAAGCTTAACTGACTAAGCTACCCAGGAGCCCCTCAGAGGAGTCCTGAGTTCTACTACACTCTCATTTTAGAGGTCCCAAGTCAGTGTAAATTTGAGTAAGGGGGAAAGAAGACTGCAACTTTTGATCCTCAAGTTCAGGTGTTTCTTACAATTTTCCTATACTGAGCTTGGGAACCAGCCTTGCATCATCATTCAACTCTTTCCTACCAACTCAGGAACTGGTTACCCAATCAAACTGATCGATTTACTCCTTTATCAAATACAGAATTAATCACCATGTGCCTGAAAACGTCAGGCTCAAAGAGAACACAAAAAAAATGGCTGATCAGTCATTCCTTGAGTCCCACCTCTAGAATACCTGTTGTAAAAATGTTTTATGTTTTCTCATATGAGAAACAAAGGTTACATCACTCTACTTGAGGTGAGCACAAGTCAGGTGAACAGAAAGTACCACCAATGCAGACAAGACCACTAGATACTAGAAAAAGACTTGCTTTGGAGGAAGGAACATTTAAAAATCCTACAGCAAAAATTACTTTAAAGATTGTTTTGTGAGTTAAAAGTACATGACAGAAAAAATTACCTCAAGTCCAAATTCTATGCCTAAGGAGCTGCAGACAGCTTTGGGGTTAGCAGGAACCTCAGGGCATTTAGTTTATTTCAATTTCTTTTTCTTTTCTTTCTTTCTTTCTTTCTTTCTTTCTTTCTTTCTTTCTTTCTTTCTTTCTTCTTTAGCGTTTATTCATTTTTGAGAGAGAGAGGCAGAACACGAATGGGGGAGGGACAGAGAGAGAGGGAGACACAGAATCCGAAGCAGGCTCCAGGCTGCGAGCTGTCAGCACAGAGCCCCATGCGGGGCTCAAACTCAAGGACTGTGAGACCATGACCTGGGCCAAAGTCAGACGCCCAACTGAGCAGCTCAGGCGCCCCTGTTTCAGTTTCTAAATAAGGCATGGAGGACTACAAAAGCTCAGTGAGTGTTTTCCAAAACCAGGGACCGCACCCTTTATCTGATAGTATTTGCATCCAATGTATCTAATATGTATTACAACAAGCTGATAAAGATCTGTTTTCTTTTAAAAATTCCAATTGATTAACTGAAGTAATGTGTCCTTAAATCCAAATTCATAACAAATCAGGAGGTTTTGTGTGAAAATCTTTATTTACCAGTATGTTTCATGATGACTACTGTTTTGGAAAAAACAAAAACAAAAATTGAGCTGGTATTCTTAGTTTGAATTAGGAAGAATTTTTCCAAATTATGTTACTTTCTCCAAGATAACAGCTGCACGATGATATGTATACATCAATTGCATACCTGGAAAGTCAGCTATTGCATAATGGTAACAGTTCCATGTTTTAAAGTAGTATTTAGATTAGAAGTAGTTTTTACAATAAAATCCACAATTCTATACCTTGAAACAAAGGACACGGCACGACATGCTTGGTTAATATTTGAACACTTGCATCAGATTGAGCTTATTGTGAATATACTGCTAAATGCTATATCAATCTAATATCTTATAAATCATTCATGAAAAACAAATCTGCAGAGTATATTGGGAAGCAGTTCTCAACCCATATCCCTTTATTCAATGACCATGGTGTAGCTCTTATCCTCTTATTAAATGATGTGGAAATCTGTCACTTAAGTCAGTTTTACTGACGGAGGGAAAAGAGGAAAGAAAGAAAATAAGAGATTCCGCTACTAAAGAAATAGAGTCAAAGGTGAGCACACCTATTGAGTGCCTGTCCTCCCAGATGCAGCTGGAAGAGTGGAAAAAGCATAAGCTTCAGACTCTATGGACTAGGGTTTTAAATACCAGTTATGTCATGAGTTAGATGACCTTAGGCCTCAATTTCGTCATCTATAAAATGGAGTCATATGAGCTACCTCAACATAGCAAACAGCCAACGCCCAGGAAGACTGCTATTACTGTGTTGAGGAAAAGTTTGGCATCTCAACTGCACATAAGACAAAAACAAAATGGTGAGAAATGGCCGTCTTTTTTCATACAAAAATGCCCCAAAAGGCTCTATATTACCACGGGCAGTCATAGACAATTTCTTCCTTATAATAATGATGAAGAGTGTTCTATGCAGAATGTTCTATTTGCAGCAGTGATTCATTGTGTACATGGAAAAAATTGCTGACACGTTGAGAAGATATTTTCCCGTAAAAGGTTGAAGTCCTTAAGCAGCAAAAAACACCAACGTCCATCATCTTTAAACCCTATTGATTTCTGGTGAAGATTTAAAAGGCTGTTTACTTATTTCCCATCATTTCTGTCAGAGCTGTAACAGTTCTCTTCCCACTGAATAAACCTCTCATGATCCTCCTGGTGATTAAGGTCAGACAAAATGTCAAACTCCTAATGCTAAGTGCTTTCACATTAAAAATTCATATCAAATCACCAAGTAAAATCCAAACAAGAAGTCAGACATGTAAACAGTTCACAAAAAAAGAGTTGCAGTGACCATTACAGAATATAGGTACAGTGTAGATGTAAAGAAGAAGGAAAAAAAGGCTTGGCAACAGGTCAGAAAACTACACCCTTCTTCCTGGCATCTTCACTGTCATTTCCTATTTTAGAATTGGTGGCCATGTTGGACTTAAGTGGTGTGTGTGTGTGTGTGTGTGTGTGTGTGTGTGGTCACTTCAAATCATTAGCAGCTATTTGTTTATACAAGTTCAGCATGGTCTTTTGTTTTACAGCAGGGAGCATGAGTGGAGAGAGTGTTTGCTCAGTATGTGAAATAACCATTGCTAAGATCTTCCTGTAGGCATGGTTGGATCACTGGATCGGAAGGTGAAAGAAACAGTATCAGGATCTGGTCTCTCTCCATCTCTTAGTGTTTCTCTTCACTCCTTTTATTCACTCGCAAGCTGGCTTTCTGAACACTGTAGCCCTTAACAGCTCAAGACTTTGAGTTAGCCAGCTACAAATTCGGTGGAAAGAAAGTTGCCTTAGCCAAACAGTTTCAACAGGTCTCAGAATTTAAACTTCATTTACCTGAACTTGGAGTAGTTCACATACTCATATTAAACCGGTAATTGTGGCCAGGAGAGTAGATCTGATTGGCCAGGCCCATGTCATGTCTGCATTGCTGAGGCCAGGAAATGGGGTCAGTTTCCCATGGACTGAGATAGCATGGGATTTACTTGATAACAATGATGATAACAATAACTATAAACAAGTTTATTTTCGGATGAACTAACAGGAAATTTTAGCTAGTAGTTAGTACTGACTTTGGGCAAGATATTTTACTTCTTGGATCCTCAGATTCTTTATCTTTAAAATAAGGATGATAGAACCTACATTACAGAGACTAAATGCATAGGTAAAGCACCTAGTTTTGTATCTAACTCATAGAAAGTACTCACTTTCCATGTAGAACTAGACTAAATAGAAGACGTGGTGATACTTGCAACTCAAGTGTCATATCTATTATGTAAGGAATACCCATGAAGCAGGTCCCTAGTTAAGTCTGCCACGTTTTTCATTTCCATACTCCTTCAGATAAACTCTTAGCCAGAGTCTCAGGAAATATTCAAGAGAAGAAAATGAAGCATTCACAATACTTGAGTAAGTATTCTACTTATCAATTAAGCAAAAGTCTCAACTTACATGCTTTGATGACTAAATACACATAACTTCTTAGTTCTCCTGAAATCCATGACAAGAGCCTTTCAAATGCTACGGCTCTAAGATAGTACAATTCTCTGAGGTCATTACCCATACAAAGAATAAAGTACACAGAGAGGAATGCCAGGTCCACAGAACCACGAATGACAAAATAACCAACTGCACCATTATAGGAAAAATGTATATATACTAAATTTATAATATACCATATTGTTATATATTTAGAACTAAAGTAAAGACAAATTTTGTCTTCACAGCACAAAAACTGATGGTATATCACATATCCCTTTTTTTGTAGGGACAGGAATTTGAAAGAAGAGTTCATTTTGAGAGATTAAAATCCCAGAAGATGTCTTGATATCTCTTCCGTCAACCACAACAGTTTTCCTACTCAAATGTTAGGGTGGCTTTAACTTCCCTTAAACAGTTATTCTCTTGGGTTAAACAACACTTTATTTTATAAATGTAAAAACCACTGAGGAAAAAGAGGACTTTTTTTTTTTTAAGAAACGACTGTAAACAAAGTCATTACACAAACAACTAACTAGGAAAAACTAGTGACAAATGACAAAGAGCTCTTGTAAATTGGTATAAAAGAAAGACAAAAATCAGATAGAAAAATGGACAAAGAATATAACTAGGTAGTTTACACATGACACATGGAAAATAAATACATGAAAAAATTCATTATTACAGAAATTCTCTGTAAATATCAGTGAGATAACATTTTTTACTTCTAAGATTGGCAGAGATGAACATGACCCAGTATCTGTCAAGCTGTATATGAACAAAAACTCTCAGATACTATTGGTGGTCTTCAATAATTATTAAATGATTAATTATAAATAGATGAAAAATTCCCTAATCGCATATAGGAAAACAACTCATAAATATTATAGCAGGTATAGAAAAGGCAAAGATGGTTTGATTTAGCACAATACTTTTGGAGAGCAATTGGCAATTAGTATCAAAATTTTAAATGTATATATTCTTTGACCTAGCAATTCCTCTTACATAAGAGTCATCTTACAGCATTTATGTATTGAGCAAATAGCACAAATATATAAATATATAACTATAAGGATGTTCACTGTAGAAATATTTATAAAAGAAAAAGGAAGCACCTTGATTATTCAGTAATTAAACTGGATAAATAATTTACTGTACATGTGTACAACAGAAGTATAGTACACAGATACTATTTGACAATTAAAAATATTGGTGATGTAATCCACATGTACTAATACAGAATGATGTTCAAGAAATATCATGTGGGAAAAAAATCTGTAGGATTTTATACATATGTGATTCCATTTGTATGAAAATAATAACAAAGACATACACAAATACTTGCATATACATATGAATAAAAGGAATATAATTGAGGATATTATATTGGGAGGGAATTAGTTTACTTTTCATTTTTCCCTTTGTCTTTTTCAAAATGATTTTAAAATTATTACTATTATTTGTAAAAATAAAACCAGTGAAAACAATGAAATGTCCATCAACAGAAGAATGGATATACAAATTGTGGTATATTCATACAAGAGAATACCACCTCATAATTAAAAGGAAAGAATAATCGACTGTTTGCTTGTCAATGTAAAAGAATCCAAAAACCTTATGTTGACTGAAGAAGTATGAGATTTAAAAGAGCACATATTTTGTTTCCATTTATATAAAGTCTAAAAACAGGTAACACTAGTCTATAGTAATAAAAATTAGAAAGTGTTCACCTTGTGGGCTGGGGGAGAGGGACATTGACTGGAAAGAGAAATGAGGAAATTTTCTTGGGTAGTGGTTACCCTTATGCATACATTTGTCAAAATGCATCAAATCTGTTCATTTTATTGTAAGTAACTTATACCTCAAAGTTTAAAATGGTTGCTACAACCACATCTGTAAGAAGATAACTGACAAACACAGTCTACAACTTGGAAATGACTCCAGCCACTTCTCCTGACAGAAAAGTGTGCATCAGACAGGCAATGATAGACAGTAGAGAAGAAGAAAGTGCAAGAAAAAGAAAAAAAAGGAAAAGCCATAAGGCGGGAGACTCAGCAGAGAGAACACCAAGGAGGAAAGTAAACACAGATTCAGGTAGGTAGACAAGAGCTCATATGCAGAAAGGAGATGGACCGAGGAGCTACAAAGAAAGAAGGCAGAAAGTACTATAAGGAGAAAAAAGAATTGGAAAACACAAAGGAGAAGGGTTTAAGGGATAAAGCTATCCTTGACTACTACTGATAGATACTGCTAACACCAAGATAAAATTGTTTCATGCTGATGACATGATCTTGTACCTAGAAAAAGAACCCACTAAAAACTATTAGAACTAATAAATGAGTTCAGCATAGTTACAGAATAAAGGTCAAAGTGAAAAAAAAATCAATTTTATTTTTACAGCAAAGAGTAAAACACAAATGAAATTAAGAAAAAAAAATCCATTTACTATAGCATCAAAAAGAACAAAATACTCAGAAATAAATTTAACAAAAGAAGTGTAAAACTTTTATCTGCATACTACAGAATATTATTGAAAGAAACTAAAGACCTAAATAAAGAGAAAGACATCCTATGTTCACAGACTGGAGGACAATATTGTTAAGGTGACAATACTCCCCAAATTAATCTATAGATTCAGTACGCTCCCTGTCAAAAATCCAAGCTTCTTTGCAGAAATTGACAAGCTGATTCTAAAAATCACATGAAAATCCAAGGGATCCAGAGTAGCTAAGAGAGTCTCAAAAAAGAACAATTCCTTCTCAATTTCAAAGTGTACAACAAAGTTACAGTAATCAGGACCATGTGATACTGGTATCAGGACAGACATACAGGTCCATGGAACAGAACTTAGAGTATATAAATAAATCCTCACATTCACAGTCAAATCTAAAGATACATACAGACTGAAAGTGAGGTGGTGAAAAAAGATTTTCCATGCAGATGGAAGAGAAAAAAAAGGCCAAGGTAAATACTTATATCAGACAAAATAGACTTTAAAACAAAGACTGTAGTAAGAGACAAAGAAAAGCACCACATAATGATAAAGGGATCAATCTGGGGCACCTGGGTGGCTCAGTCGGTTGAGTGTCTGACTTTGGCTCAGGTCATGATCTAGCAGGTTCTTGAGCTTGAGCCCTGCACTGGGCTCACTGCTGCCAGTGTGGAGCCCACTTCCTCTGTCCCCCCCACCCCCACCCCTCCCCTGCTTGCACGCTCTCTCTCTCTCTGCTCCTCCCCTGTTTGTGCTCTCTCTCTCCCTCTCTCTCTCTCTCTCAAAAATAAATAATAAAATATTTTTAAAAATAAAGGGTTCAATCCAACAAGAGGATATAACAATTGTATATTATCTATGCATCCAACATAGGAGTACCTAAGTACCAAAAGCAATTATTAACAGACATAAAGGAGAAAAATGACAGTAATACAATAATAGTAAGGGACTTTAACATATCACTTAAATTAATGGATAGACCACACAGAAAATCAACAAGGAAAAGGTGGCTTTGAATGACATATTAAAGCAGATGGATCTAACAGATATATATAGAACATTCCATCCCAAAACATCAGAAACCACATTCTTTTCAAGTGCACATGGAACATTTTCTAGGCTTTAGAACAAGAGTCAATAATTTCAAGAAGACTGAAATTATATCAAGCATCTTTTCCAACCACAATAGTATGAAACTAGAAATCAGTTACAAGAAGAAAACCTGAAAAAAACTGCACAAATACATGGAGGCCAAAAAAACGTGCTACTAAACAACCCATGGGGAAATCAAAAGATACATGAAGACAAATGAAAATAAAAACACAACAGTCCAAAATCCTTGGGACACAGTAAAGGCAATTCTAAGAAGTAAGGTTATAGTGACATAGGCTTATTTCTCAAGAAATATGAAAAATCTGAAATAAACAACTTAATCTTATACGTAAAGGAACTAGAAAAATTAGAACAAAGTCCAAAGCTAGAAGAAGGAAGGAAATAATCAAGATTAGAACAGAAATAAATGAAATAGAAGAAAAAAAACAATAGAAAAGATCAGTGAAATCAAGAGCTGGTTCTTTGGAAAGATAAACAAAACTGATAAAACTTTATCCATACTCACCAAGAAACAAAGAGAAAGGACTTAAATAAAATCAGAAACGAAAGAATAAAAATAAGAACCAACACCATAGAAAAAAAATTAAAAGAGAACACTACGAAAAATTATATGCTAACAAATTGGACAACCTAGAAGAAATGGATAAACTACTAGAAACCAAAAATCTTCCAAAACTAAATCAGGAAGAAACAGAAAATTTGAACAGATTGATTACTAGTAATGTAACTGAACTGGTAATCAAAAACTCCCAACAAAAAAACTGCAGGACCAGATGGCTTCATAGGTGAATTCTATAAAACATTTAAAAGAGAATTAATACCTACTGTTCTCAAACTATTCCAAAAAATACACGAGGAAGGAAAACTTCCAAATTCAATCTGCAGTCAATTGATTTTCAAGAAGAGTGACAAGGGGAAAGCACTCTTTTCAACAAATGGTTCTGGGACAACTGTGTATCCTAGCACAGAAGAAACGCAACTGAATAAAACTGAACCTTTGCTTCACACTATATACAAAAATAAATCAAAGGCCTAAATGTAAGAGCTAAAACTATAAAACTCTTAGAAGAAAACACGAGAGTATATTTTCATGACCGTACATTAAGTAGTCACTTCTTAGATATTAAAAGCTCAAGCAACAAAAGAAAAAATGAGATAAAACTGGACATCACCAAAATTAAAACCTTTTATGCTTCAAAGATACCATCAAGAAAGAAAAAAGACAATCCAAGAATGAAAAGTACCTGCAATCATGTATCTGTCTAAAGACTTGTATCTGGAATATATAAAGAACAGTTACAACCCAATAATAAAAAAATAAATAACCCAATTAAAGATGGGCAAAGATCTGAATGCATATCTATCTAAACAAGATATAAAAAATGTACAATGAGCCTATGACAAGATGTTCAATATCATCAGCCATCAAAGCCCACAGTAAGATACCACTTCACACTCAAAGGATGGATAGACTAAAAAGGACAGGTAAGAACACATTTTGGCAAGGTTTTGGACAAGTAAGAATCCTCATACACTGCTGCTCAGGTGCAGCCACTTTGGAAAACAGACTGGCAGTTTTTCAAAATTTTAAACATAGAGTTGTAATATGATGCAGCAATTTAACTCCTAGATATATTCCCCAGGGAAGTGAAAATATGTATCTACACAAAAACTTGCATGTGAATGTTCACAGCAGCATTATTCGTTTTTTCCCCACAAACCCTTCTGCCCACCCCTCAAAGCAGCAGTATTCATAATAGCCAAAGAATGGAAACAACCCTAATGACCATCAACTGATGAATGTATAAATAAAATGTGGTATATTCATAGAAAGAAATATTATTCAACGATAAAAAGGACGCACTGATACATGTTACAACACGGATGAACCTTGAAAACAATTATGCTAGATGAAATAAGTCAGTCACAAAGAATCACATATTATGTAGATTTCATTTATATGAAATATCCCAAATAGGCAAAAGTACAGAGACATAAAGTAGATTATCAGTTGTGTAGGGCTGGGGGCATGGAAGCTTAACGTGACAGCTAAGGAGAGTGGTGTTTCTTTTTAAGTGATGAAAATTATTCTACAATTGATTGTGGTGATAGATGCACAATTCTATGAATGTATTAAAAGCCAAAAGTCAATGAACTGTATACTTCAAATGGGTGAATTCTATGGTATGTGTTATCTTTTTTTTTTACATTTTTAAAATGTTTATTTATTTATTTTGAGAGAGAGAGATGGGGGACGGAAGGGTAGGGAGTGGGGAAATGAATTTACAGTCTGAAAACAAAACAGGACTTGGTCCCATTGTTTTGATTTACTTTTAGCCATATTTCACTTAAGTTGAAATTTTAAAATAATGTGGAAGGTAGCCATGAAATTTTTATACCATAGGAGGGTCATGGGTTTAAAAAGACTGAGAAATACTAGGTCAAAATCCTCTCCTTCCCTGGTTCTTTTGGCAAACTGGTCCTTGAAGATGCAAATTAAGTGTAATTTCTTAAAGCTTTCCCCATCTCCTCCAAGTTGTCCAGCAGCACTTCATGAATTCTTTGGTATTCCAGCGCTAGAAATTCAAGGCCTTGAGTGGTAGTTTTTATACTTTATCCACAGGAAGATATTTAAGTGGTAAGACCGTTAGTTTTTGCAGGTGCCAAAGTAAGAAAAGACTACTGAACTAATAACCTCTGTATTAGATAATCTGATGTTAATTTCTTTAACTTAAAAGAAATGTGACCAATATTTAGTTGATAATAATGTATGAGCATATTCTTATGAAGCTCCTCTCTTAGACTATGGCTCTTCAGTGGTAAACATTGTATTTTATTAGATGGAAATAGAATTTAGGTACGAAGAAGAGATTCTTAAGAGATTATTTCACTATGTTACAACCTGCTGAGATTGAAAGTCTTTTTACCTTGGAGTCCCAGACAAGGAACCATAAGAGGATTTATGTTATATTTTCAATAAGGTAGCTTATGCAAATATACTATTATAACTTACAAGGATGAGATAGTTGTATTTTATACACATGGAGATTAAAGTAACAAAAATGAATAAGAAGCAGAGCTGGGACTCAAACCAACAGCTGGTTCTGAAAACTACATAAACTGCCATTTTGCAAAGGAAACGTCTTAAAAAAGTGCCTTTACTTAAAGTGATTAAGTATGATTACAGTCACAAAATCTAAGTCCAAACTTAGAGGCATTATGTACTGTCTTTCCTAAAATTCAACAAACTGCAACTAATGATCATACCGTTATTAAATTCAAATTCCTCAAAACCCAGTGGTATATATTTTATTACTTTGCTTCCCAATGAGAAGTTAAAAACTACAGTGGATTTTCAGAGAAGATAAATAATCTGTTCATTTGACGAATCTAGTTTTTAGTTTTTCCTAATATAAGTTCTTTAACCAAACAGCCAGATTTACAAGTAGAAAAAAAGATATGGGTTTTGGTTTTACATTTTGTAAATACATGTCATTTGATTTTAAACAGTCAAAAATAATTTTTTCTGAGGTTTTCCTACCATACTGCAGAAAAGGCAACTTACTACATTGGAAAGAAAGAAACTAGAGCAAGCCATAAATTTAAAATTTTTACCTATTTATTTACTTACTTTTTAATGTTTTTATTTTATTTTTGAGAGAGTGTGCGAGCAGGGGAGGGGCAGAGAGGGAGACAGAATCCAAAGTGGGCTCTGAGCTGAAGTAAGAGTTCCTGTCGCTCCAGACCCTTGCCAATATTTAATTGTCAAATTTTTTGTTTGTGTTTAACAATTCTAACAAGTGTGTAGTGGTACCTCATTATGGCCTTAATTTGCATTCTCAAATAATAAATGATTTTGATTTTTTTCATATCACTATTTGCCATCTATAGATCTTCTTTGGTGAATTACCTTTTCAGATTTGTTGCCCTTGCTTTTTTAATTGTTTGCCTATTTTTTTTTAACATATTAGTTTTCTACTGTTGCTGTAATAAGTTGTCACAAGCTTAATGACTTAAAACACAAATTTACCATCTTACAGTTCTGTAAATTCGAAGCACAACACAGGACATGCTAGGCTAAAATCAAGGAGTCAGCAAAGCTACATTCCTTTCTGGATGTTCTAGGGAAAAATTTGTTTCTTTGCCTTTTCTAGATTACAAGAACCATTTGTGATCCTTGGCTCATAATCCTTCCTCCCCTTCCCCATTTTCCCCTACCCCCCCATCCCTGCCATTTACAAAACCAGCAACACTGGATTCAGACGTTCCCATACAAGTTTGGTCTAATTTCTTATGCATCATCATTCCATCTTTATTTTATTTTATTTTTTTAACGTTTATTCATTTTTGAGAGACAGAGAGAGAGAGAGTGCAAGTGGGGGTGTGGCAGAGAGAGAGGGAGACAAAGAATCCAAAGCAGGCTTCAGGCTCTGAGCTGTCAGCACAGAGCCTGATGCGGGGCTCTAGCTCAGGAACCGTGAGATCATGACCTGAGCCAAAGTCAGATGCTTAACTGACCAAACCACCCAGGCACCCCACACATATTTTCTCCTATGGTTTCTTCTAGAAGTTTTACATTTTAATTTTTTAAGTTTTTTGATTTTAGAGAGAGAGAGCATGAACAAGCAGGTGAAAGGGACAGAGCAGTGAGAGAGAGAGAGAGAGAGAGAGAGAGAGAGAGAGAATCCCAAGCAGCTCCATACTCTGCACAAAGCCCAACACAGGGCTCAATCCCACTACCCTGGGATCATGACCTGAACTGAGATCAAGAGTAGGACGCTCAACCCACTGAGTCTTCCAGGCACCCTTGTATTTTACATTTTATATCTATGATCCATTCTGAATTTATTTTTGTATAAGGTATGAGGTACATGTCAAAGTTCTTTTTGCATATGAATGTCCAATTGTTCTAGCAGAATTTACTGAAAAGACTAACCTTTCTCTATTAAATTTCTTTTTTTTAACTTCTGCCAAAAATCAGTTGATGATATTTATGTGGGTTAGTTTCTGGGTTCTCTATGTTGTCTCATTAAACTGTGCATTTACCCTTGGCTAGTACCACACTGGCTTGACATCAGTTGCTTCATAGTTAGTCTTGAAATTGGGCAGCATTATTCTCAACTTTGTTTTTTGCTTTCATAATTTCATTTTTTTTTGAAATTTAACTCTCCTGGTCCATCTGCATTTCCTCATAAATTTTAGAATCAGCTTATCAATAACTACAAAAAACCCTGTTGGGGTTTTGAACACGATTGCATTGAGTCTAAATGTCACATTGGGGTGAAGTGACACCTTAACAA
Source organism: Panthera onca (assembly GCF_046562875.1). Classification (NCBI taxonomy): domain Eukaryota; kingdom Metazoa; phylum Chordata; class Mammalia; order Carnivora; family Felidae; genus Panthera; species Panthera onca. Next base: position 61,237,810 of record NC_138339.1, on the reverse strand, counting down.
TATTTGGATCAAATGTACTAGTAATTAATAAAATATAAATTAAAAGTAAGATATCTTCAATTATTAGACTTGCAAAGATTGCAAAGAAGTATAAACATGGAAAAATCATAGAGAAACACTAACGTTTTTGTATACGGTACTGGTGAGGTATAAACTGGTTCAATCTTTACGGAAAGAAAATGACAATCCATACAAACATTTTTTTGCATTTATTCTTTCATTCAGTAATTTTATTTCTAGGAATTATTGGGGATATACTTATAGAACATATATGTATAAGAATGTTTAACACAGAATGTAATATTTTTAAAAAATCTAAGCATGTATACTAAAGACAGATTAACCTGTATGATGCATCCATAAAATGGAATACAACCATTAAAAAGACAGGACTGTATATGTCAATAAAAGTAAAAATCAAGTTCTAATTATGATAGGGACATTCTGAAAAAGAAACTGAATCTCCATATAGGAGAAAGCCACGATATTAGCGTTGCTATGTTTAACTCTGGAGGTAGGGGAAGAAAGGAAGTAACAGAAAACTGTTTTATTAATTTATTATAATTTGAAGAATTTAACTATCAGGGTAACACATAAATAAACCATTCTAATTTCTTCTACTATTGTTGTTCACTTTTGGATCTTGAAAAATCACCCTCTCTCTGTTTCTAGGCCTTGGCTTTCTCCATCTGTATGAGGAATTATTTACTCACCTGGGTCAGGGTCTATGGAAGGGGCACTGGGAATGGATTTTACCCAACTTTCAAAGTGATCTCTGATCCTAAAACATTTAAGAACGGCTGATCTCTATGACTTTTTCAGGATTTAACACTGTATTTATTAGGCTACCAATAGAAACAAGCAGCAGAGGTAATTTCAAGCAAGAGAATATATTTTGCCTTAAAAGTTTCATGAGAAATACTCAAGAGAAAGGGCTGCTGAATATACTAAAAAAAAAGAAAAAAAGGCAATCAGGAGATTTGTTTTCTTTCTGGTTAATTAATCTTGTTGGATCTTCACCTGTAAAATAAGGAGAATGAACTAATCTGATTTCATTTAAAGTCCCCTACAAAAAACAATCTAAGATAGTTTGTCCTATTCAAATCTGGGTTTCAAATAAATAGAATTTGCTTGCTTTGACCTACAGAAGGGTTAAAATTTTTGGTAAAGACACAAAGGAGTAATACCACTTTCAAAGTCAACTTTTAAAAATTTTACCTATCTTAAGTTGCAAGATTTTCCCTTTCTTTTATATTCTTTTTTTTTTTTAAGTTTGTTTATTTGAGAGAGACAGAGACAGTTCAAGTGGGAGAGAGACAAAAAGAGAAGAAGAAAGAGAGAATCCTAAGCAAGCTGTGCGCTGCCCCAATGTGGGGCTCAAACTCACGAAACTGTGAGATCATGATCTGAGCCGCAACCAAGAGTGGAATGCTTAACCAACTGAGCCACCTAGGCATCCCTCTTTTATTTTATATTCCTTACATAATTATCTTTCACATCTTTTTTTTTAATGTTTATTTTTGAGAGAGAGAGAGAGAAGGAGGAGGGGCAGAGAGAGAGGGGGACACAGAATCCAAGGCAGGCTCCAGTCTCCGAGCTGTCAGCAGAGCCCAACACGGGGCTCACACTCATGAACTGTGAGATCATAACCTGGGCTGAAGTCAGACGCTTAACTGACTGAGCCACCCAGGTGCACCTCTTTCACATCTTTTATAAGGAGATCCAGATCCAGTCTAGTAGACGCTTTTTACTTTTATTAAAAAAAATTTTTTTAATGTTTCTTCATTTTTGAGATACAGAGAGAGACAGAGGGGGAGCAGGGGAGGGGTAGAGAGAGGAGGACACAATCCAAAGCAGGTTCCAGGCTCTGAGCTGTCAGCACAGAGCCAGACGCGGGGCTTGAACTCATGAACAGCGAGATCACGACCTGAGTTGAAGTCGGACGCTTAACCGACTGAGCCACTCAGGCGTTCCTACTTTTATTTTTAAATGTTTATTTATTTTTGGGAGAGAGCGAGCACAAGATGGGGAGGAGTGGAGAGACAGAGACAGAGACACAGAATCCAAAACAGGCTCCAGACTCTGAGCTGTCAGCACAGAGCCCCATATAGGGCTCAAACCCACAAACTGTGAGATCATGACCTGAGCTGAGGTCGACCGCCTGACTGAACGAGCCACCCAGGTGCCCCATGGTAGACCCTTTTAGATGTATAAGCTTCAGCAGCATCATAGAAAATTTACCTATTCTTATCTCTTTTTTCGATCTTATGACTCTATCACTATACTTTTATCAAAATTACTTTGTGCTTGGTTTTATTTCCATTTTCTTCGGTGGCTTTTCATAATTTAACTTACAAGCCCATTCCCCATCCCTGACCCAGACAGAATAAATCATCTCTTCTGTACAACATCTGGTCTTAATGGCACTGTATGTGTTGTATGGTATATTTATAACTATTTGAGTGTTTGTCTCATATATTAACCAGAGTTTTCAGAATCTGGTCTGAAATTTTATTCCCTATTTCACTGGTATCTGGAACATGGGACTTGGCAAAATATAGAATGAGTTCAACCAAACTGACCAATGGAACCAAGTAGCTTGAACTGTACCTTTAATGATGTGCTAAGAAACTGAAACATTTCAATAGTAATTCAGAAGCCAGAGAAGATAACAAGGCTAAATAAGTCTGTTTTATAAATAACCAGAAGTTGACTTATTAAAGCTTAGAAAGCTTAGATTCCAGGAAAATATGCTGAATTACAAAGAGCCATCTGGAGAAGCTGAAGAAACATCATCACTTAGAACACTGAAATACTAAATTCAAACATTAATAGAACTTCAGTCTAAGGGAAGACCCCTGGTTCGGTACTGGATCCTAGGAGAGTTTCAAGGAAGATTCCATCTCAAGTTTCTCTGACTATATGAATCATTTCAGCATGATTACACATACAAACTGATTGAACTAATTTTAAGATTGGAGATAATCTTGAAATTTATAAAACTTTTTAGAATATTGAACTGTATAAAAATTTGTCTCATTTTTAAGCAAACACTAGAGAATTTCTTTCTGATTCCAAAGCTTCTACTTTTTTCTAAGTTTTTCCTTGTGGCCATTAATAACTAAATTTGTAATTTAATGAACTTTTAGTATCAATTTATAAGTTGTACTTATATTCCTATTGGATAAACACTTCTATGATTCACACAAAAAATCACCTTGTCCTTTATAGTCACAAGATATTTTTATTATTTTCTGTCCCAATATGTATGCATAATTTCTTAAAAAAATTTTTTTTTAATGTCTATTTATTTTTGAGAGCGAGAGAGACTGAGTGAGTGGGGGAGGGACAGAGAGGGAGACACAGAATCCAAAGCAGGCTGCACTGAACTATCAGTACAGAGACCAATGCAGGGCTTGAACTCATGAACCAAACCGCAAGACCATGACCTGAGCCGAAGCTGGATGCTTAACCGACTGAGCCACCCAGGTGCCCTGTATACATACTTTCCTTAACAGAATGAGCACTCAAATAGAACTTTTAAAGTGTTTATTCAAATGATATATGAAATTTATTGTCAAATTGGTTTCCATACAACACCCAGTGCTCATCCCAACAGGTGTCCTCCTCAATACCCCTCACCCACCCTCCTCTCCCTCCCACCCCCCATCAACCCTCAGTTTGTTCTCAGTTTTTAAGAGTCTCTTATGTTTTGGCTCCCTTCCTCTCTAACCTTTTTTTTTTTTCTTCCCCTCCCCATGGTCTTCTGTTAAGTTTCTCAGGATCCACATAAGAGTGAAAACATATGGTATCTGTCTTTCTTTGTATGACTTATTTCACGTAGCATAACACTCTCCAGTTCCATCCACATTGCTACAAAAGGCCATATTTCATTCTTTCTCATTGCCACATAGCATTCCATTGTGTATATAAACCACAATTTCTTTATCCATTCATCAGTTAATGGACATTTAGGCTCTTTCCATAATTTGACTATTGTTGAGAGTGCTGCTATAAACATTGGGGTACAAATGCCCCTACGTATCAGCACTCCTCTATCCCTTGGGTAAATTCCTAGCAGTGCTATTGCTGGGTTATAGGGTAGATCTATTTTTAATTTTTTGAGGAACCTCCACAGTTTTCCAGAGCGGCTGCACCAGTTTGCATTCCCAACAACAGTGCAAGAGGGTTCCTGTTTCTCCACATCCTCGCCAGCATCTATAGTCTCCTGATTTGTTCATTTTAACCACTCTGACTCAATGGGGAAAGCTCTCAGGAACACGACAGGGATGTCCACTCTACTGCTGCTGTTTAACATGGTGTTGGAAGTGCTAGCATCAGCAATCAGACAACAAAAGGAAATCAAACGCATCAAAATTGGCAAAGATGAAGTCAAGCTTTCACTTTTTGCAGATGACATGATATTATACATGGAAAACCCGATAGACTCCACCCAAAGTCTGCTAGAGCTCATACATGAATTCAGCAAAGTCACAGGATACAAAATCAATGTACAGAAATCAGTTTCATTCTTATACACTAACAATGAAGCAACAGAAAGACAAATAAAGAAACTGATCCCATTCACAACTGCACCAAGAACCATAAAATACCTAGGAATAAACCTAACCAAAGATGTAAAAGATCTGTATGCTGAAAACTGTAGAAAGCTTATGAAGGAAATTGAAGGAGATATAAAGAAATGGAAAAACATTCCATGCTCATGGGTTGGAAGAATAAATGTTGTTAAAATGTCAATGCTACCCAAAGCTATCTACACATTCATTGCAATCCCAATCAAAATTGCACCAGCATTCTTCTCGAAGCTAAAACAAGCAATCCTAAAATTTGTATGGAACCACAAAAGACCCCAAATAGCCAAAGTAATTTTTAATTTAAATTTTAGTTAACACACAGTGCAATATCGGTTTCAGGAGTAGAATTTAGTGATTCCTCACTTACATACAACATCCAGTGTTCATCACAACAAGTGTCCTCCCTAATATGCCCCCTGTAGTTCTTTTAGTCATTCTCTCTGCCTCTGTACCCAGAAAATCCCATGGTGGTGCAGCAGCATGGAGGCTGGGTGGAAACCTAGAAGTCCTCTCTGACTCGAAGAGCTGCTGTCTTAAGAGGGCAGGGCAAATTCCCATTACTTTTTTCTCCCTTGTTCTCCTGAGCTTGGCTCTGGATTCAGACACAGCTACAGGAATGTGGCAGAGCAGAAAAACGAAAGCCCTTTCAGGCCAGAGAACTATTAAAAAGAAGCCCCAAAGAAGGCTAAAGTACCTAGCATATTGCAAAAAAGGAGGGAGTTCAAAAAGCTATCCCATAAAGTGATATGTGAACACCTGCTCAATGATCACTTGTACATGTGTAGAGGCACCCGGGTGGTTCAGTTGGTTGAACATCTGACTCTTGATTTTGGCTTAGGTCATGATCCCAGGGTCACGGGATCGAAGCCCATGTTGGGCTCTGCACTGAGCGTCGAGCCTGCTTATGATACTCTGTCTTTCTCCTGCTGCCCCTCTCCAGGGCTCATACTCTCTCTCTCAATAAAAAAGAAGAAAGGAAGGGGAAGGGAAAGGGAAAGGGAAAGGGGAAGGGGAAGGGGAAGGGGAAGGGGAAGGGGAAGGGGAAGGGGAAGGGGAAGGGGAAGGGAAGGGAAGGGAAGGGAAGGGAAGGAAAGGAAAGGAAAGGAAAGGAAAGGAAAAGAAAGGAAAGGGGGAAGGAAGGAAGGAAGGAAAGAGAGGAAGGAAGAAAGAGAGGGGAAGGAAGACAGAGAGGGGGGAAGGAAGAGAAAGGAAGAAAGAGAGAGAGAGAAACAAAGAAAGAAAAAAAACATTTTAAATCTGCACATGTTTAAATCTAATACTGCATAGCATACCAAAAGCTTTGAGAACTCTACTGGGCTTGACCACTGACCAAAAGGATAAATATACCATTGGGTAGCATAGACACAGGACAGATCTTTTTTTTTTTTTTTTTTAAAGTATATTTATTTTGAGAGAGAGTGAGTGAGTGGGGGAGGGGCAGAGAGGGAGAGAGAGAGAATTCCAAGCAGGCTCTGCACTGTCAGCACAGAGCCTGCTGTGGGGCTCTAACTCAAGAACCGTGATATCATGACTTGAGCTGAAACCGAGAGTTGGATGCTTAACCAACTGAACCACCCAGGTGCCCCAACACAGGACAGATCTTAATGGCACTGCAAAGCCTTTGAAAATTAAACTGGCATTGGAACCACAGCCCACAAAAGAAGTGTTAGAAGTCTGTTCTCAATCTAACAAGGTCAAATGTCTTGTTAAAGTAAATGTCTGTTAAAATAAAAAAAAGTAACACTCTCCTGAGGTTTTAAACAAGACCCAGAATTTTATCACATAATATTCAAAATGTCCAGGATCTAATCTGGAATTGCCTCTCATATAAAGAGACAGGAACATCTCAAATCTCAAGTGAAAAGAAAATCAGTGACAACAACCCTAAGACGACACAGATGTTGCATTATCCTGACTTTAAGGTAGCTATTACAACGAAACCCCTATCAAGATACAATCCTCAAAGTTTCCCTTTTGCCCCTTTCCTCAGTCCCTACACCAACATCCATAGTGGCAACTACACTGTAATGATCTTTTTCATTGTACGTTAATTCTACCTGTTCTAGAACTCCATATGGAATACTTCAGTGGGTATTCTTTGTAAGGCTTCTTTCACTCAGAATATTGCTTTGGGGACCCATTAATACTGTTGTGTTTATAAAAAGTTTTTAGTTTTTGAGTATTTCATTGTATATATATATAAAAGTTTGTTTATCCATTCTCTATTGATGGATACCTGGACTGTGTCAAGTTTTTGGCTATTACGAGTGAAGCTGTTAAGAGTATTCTTTTATAAGTCTTTTTGTACATATGTGCTTTCATATTGCTTGGGTAAATACCTAAGGGTAGAACTGTCGGGTCATGGGATAGGTATATGTTAGTTGTATGAGAAGCTACTAGATCTTTTTCCAAAATGGTTGTACCATTTTAAATTCACACCAATATGGTATGAAAGTTTCAACTGTTCCACATTTTAACATTTGGTGTTAACAGTCTTTTCATTTTTGAATTTTGGTAGGTATGGTGGTAACATACTTTGGTTTTAGTTTTCATTTCCCTAGTGACTACTGATGTTGAGCTCTTTTACATGCACTGGTGGATATTTACAGATTTCTGTTTTTACTGTTACGTTGGAAGTGATCTTTATATGTTCTGCATACTGGTTCTTTGTGAAATATATGTTTATGAGTATTTTATCTCCATCTGGTTTGTGTATTCATTTTTTATCAGTGTACTTTAATGAATAAAAGTTTTAGTTAAAAAAATAAATTAGGTATTACAACCATGCTCTAAAAAGTAAGGGAGAATATTCTTAAAATAAAGTGAAAGACAGAGATGCCTGGGTGGCTCAGTAGGTTAAGTGTCTGACTCTTGGTTTTGGCTCAGGTCATGATCTCACAGTTTGCGAGTTCAACCCCATGTTGAACTCTGCACTGACAATGCAGAGTCTGCTTGGGATTCTTTCTTTCTCTACCTCTCTTTCTGCCCCTCCCCTGCTCATGCGTGCATGCTCTCTCTCTGTCTCGCTCTTTCCCTCTCTCTCTCTCTTTCTCACTCTCAAAGTAAATAAACTTAAACAAATTTTTTTAATAAATACAAAAATAAACTGAAAGAGATTCTCATTGAAACAACAGAAGACACAAAATATCAAATGGAAAAATTAGAAGTGGAAATTTCCAAGAAATTAAAAATTCATTGATGGGTTCAATAGCAGAATTGAAGTGACTTGCAGAAAGGTTCAGTGAAATGTGAAGACAGATTAAATACAAATTATCCAACTTGAACAGAACAGGAAAAAAATACAATAAGCAGAACCTCAAGGACCTATGGGAAAATAACAAAAGGTCACATAGGCCCCTGTGGCTCACTGGAGTTTAGGAAGAGAAAACAAAGAGTGTGATGTAGAAAAGATACTTTAAGAAACATGGTTGAGTGATGTCACAGAAAATGGTAGGAGTAGACAGCTCCAGGAATTGGTCCCTCCACTGAAACAACTATTGAGCTGTCAAGAACTATCAGATTCAACTATTACAGAAGTCTGGAGTCTAGGTGAATACTTTTAGCATTCAGGGAAGTTTCTGACAAAAGAGAAGCTGGTAACTTTTAGCATTTTGCTCTTTTGACCACATCTACCACATCACATCCCCAGACCTATGGCAGGCAGTCAGGGGACAGAGGTCACATTCCTAGTGCAACTTGCTGTTTTGCTGGTAGGCAATAAGGACCCTGTCTACTAGAAATTGGGATTGTATGTTTGCAATCTGAGGGGCCAGCACAAGTCTAGCCACTATTTCAACCTCTTTAGTTAGAAGCAAATTCTTGGATGGTCTCTGTTGAATGAATTTAGAGGAATGAAACACCTACTTCCCACTTTTTATTTTACTAGATCCAAGTATTCAAGCAAATCTGTCAGGTCACTGGCTGGCCGTGGAGATAACAGAACAGAGACTTCAGTGGCCACACACAAGAAATAGTCTTTGCAAAAATAATTTGAAAAAGTCACTAAACAATTGAAGAACTGCAGCCTTCAACAAGCAACAACAGCAACCTCTGGTGGAGGAAAGAGAATCTGATTTCCAGAGTTAGCACATTACAATATTCACAACGTTCAGTTCTTAATAAAAAAAATTACAAAGCATAAAAGAAACAGGAAATGGCCTACTTACAGAAAAACATTAGTTGACAGACACAATCTTGGAGAGAAGTCAATTCATTGGACTTACTAGATAAAGATTTAAAGTAGGTGTCTCAAATACGCTCAAAGAGCTAAAGGAAAGAATGAATAATAATAATAAAAAACCTGAAAGAATCAGAAGAATGCTATGTAAAAAGCAGAACTACTAGTTTAAAAATTATAAATTATAAAAAGAGCCAAATAAAAATTCTGGAGCTGAGAAGTACAATGCTGAAATAAAAAATTCACTAGAGGGGTTGGCTTAACAGCAGATCTAAGAAGAAAAAAAAAAAGATGTGGTAAAGTTGACGACAAGGCACTGAAAGTACTCAGTATGAGAAGCACAAAGAAAAAGAAGAGAAATCAATAGCACCTAAGGGACATATAAGAAACTGTCACATATATCAACATACATTATAGGAGTCTGAGAAGGAAAAAAAAAAAGCAGAAAAAATATTGGCCAAAACAATGGCCAAAAACTTCTAACATTGGATGAAAGACATGAATTCAAATATCCAAAAAGTTCAATGAACTTAAAGCAGGATAAACTAACAGAGAACTACACTAAGACACTTTATAACGAACCTGTCAAAAGACAAAAGGAAACTTGAAAGCAGTAAGACAAAATGACTCCTCACATACAAGGGAGCTTCAATAAGATCAACATATGATTTCTCATCAGGAACCATAGAAGCCAGAGGCAGTGGAAATCATATTTTAAATGCTCAAAAGAAAAAAGGTGCCAACCAAAAATTCTATATCCAGCAAAACTGTCCTTATAAAATGAAGGAGAAGTTAAGACACTCCAGTTTAAAAAAAAATAAAAAGCGGGGCGCCTGGGTGGCGCAGTCGGTTAAGCCTCTGACTTCAGCCAGGTCACGATCTCGCGGTCCGTGAGTTCGAGCCCCGCGTCAGGCTCTGGGCTGATGGCTCGGAGCCTGGAGCCTGTTTCCGATTCTGTGTCTCCCTCTCTCTCTGCCCCTCCCCCGTTCATGCTCTGTGTCTCTCTGTCCCAAAAATAAAAAAAAAAAAAAAAAAAAAAAAAACGTTGAAAAAAAAAAATAAAAAGCTAAAGAAGTCATAACTACCCTACAAAAAATACTGAAGGAATTCTTTCAGGCTGAAATGAGAAGATATTAAACCGCAACTAAGAGCTCTATGAAGAAATAGAGATGTCTGGTAAAGGTAATTACATAGGCATATAAAAGCTAGTATTATTGTATTTTCAGTTTGTAACTCTTCATTTCCTATACGACTTAAAAAACAATGCCTACAAAAATAATTATAAATCCACAGGAATGGGCACACAGTCTACTGATTTCATATAATCTGTAAAAATAATAACATAGAGTGCAGGAGTCAGAAACAGAGTTCGTGCATGCTATTGAAGTTAACTTGGTATCACTGCAAACTATTATAAATTCAGGAGGCTAACTGTAATCCTCAGGGTAATCACTAAGAAAATAACTAAAAAATTGGCAATAGAAAAAAAATCAAACACACAAGAAGGCAGTATGGGAGGAACTGAGAAACAAAAAAGATAAAAGATATGTAAAAAACAGCAAAATAGCAGAACTAAATCTTTCAGTGTTAGTAATAAATTTAAATGTAAATAGATGAAGCTCATCAATTAAAAAAATTTAGCAGAATAGATTAAAAATGATTCAATTACACACTGCTTATGGAAAATTTGCTTTATACCAAAGACACAAATAGGTTGAAAGTGAAAGGATGGAAAAAGATTATCCATACAAACAATAACTAAAATACAGCTGCAGTGGCTATATTAATATCATACAAAACAGCTTTTAAATAAAAAGTTGTTACAAGAGACAGGGGCAATTGGGTGGCTCAGTCGGTTAAGCGTTGGACTCTTGATTTCAGCTCAGGTCATGACTTCATGTTTCGTTAGATGGAGCCTTGCATCAGGCTCTATGCTGAGCATGTAACCCGCTTGGGATTCACTCCCGCTTCTCTCTCTTTGCTCCTCCCCTGCTTGTGTTCTCTCTCTTTCTCACTCTCTCAAAAATAAATAAATATTTTTTTTAAAAGTTGTTACCAGAGACAAAGAAAAACATTATATATTGATTAAAGGGTAAAATCAACAAGAAGTTCACAAACATATATACATAAATGACAACTCTAACATATATGAAGCAAACACTAACAGAATCAAAGCAGAAAATAGTTAATATGCTCAATGGTGAAAGACTGAAAGCATTCTCCCTAAGATCAGGAACAAAACAAGGATGCCCATTTCACCACTGCCATTCAACATGGTACTAGACGTCCTACCTAGAGCAATTAGGTAAGAAAAAGAAATAAAAAGCCATCTAAATTGCAAAGGAAAAAATAAAACTGTATCTATTTACAGATGACATAATTCTATATACAAAAAATCTTCCAAAATCCACAGAACATCTACTAAAGCTAATGAAGGAATTCAGCAAAGTTGCAGGCTACACAATCAACAACAAAAATCAGTTAAGTTTCTATAAATTAGCAATGAACAATGAAAGAAAATAAAGAAAACAATTCTATTTACAACACCATCCCACGGAATAAAACATCTAGGAATCAGTTTAATCAAAGAGGTGAAATATATGTACACTAAAGACAATGATGAAAGAAATTAAAAACCTAATTAAATGGAAAGACATTCCATGCTAATGGATTAGGAGATTTTATATTGTTAAGATGGCAATACTCCCAAAAATTATCTACAGATTCAAATCTCTATCAAAATCATGGGTCATCTGGATGGCTCAGTCAGTTAAGCGTCCGACTTCGGCTCAGGTCGTGATCTCACGGTTTGTGGGTCTGAGTCCCACATCAGGCTCTGTGCTGACAGTGCAGAGCCTGGAGTCAGTTTCAGATTCTGTTCTCTCTCTCCCTCTCTCTCTCTCTCTCTCTCTCTCTCTGCTCTCCCTCCATTGCTTGTGCTCTGTCTCTCTCTCTCAAAAATAAATAAACATTAAAAAAAATCTTCATTGAAATCCAATTACCTTTATTTTTTTTCAGAAATGGAAAAGATGATCTGTAAAATCATATGGGATCGCAAAGGGCTCTGAATAGCCAGAATAATACTGAAAAAAGCTGGAGGAGTCACACTTTCTGATTTCAAAATTTACTACAAAGCTATAGTAATCAAAATAGCATAGTACTGGCATAAGAGTAGATATATAGACTGTCTTAGTCCATTAGGCTTCTATTAAAAAATACTATAGACTGGGTAATTTACAAACAATGGAAAGTCATTTCTCACAGTTCTGGAGGTTGGGAGTCCAGGATTAGAGTGCCAACATGGTTGGTTGAGGGCTCTTTTCCAGACTGCTGTATCTTCATATGGCAGAAGGGGTTAAGGATCTCTCTGCAACCTCTCTGCAGCACTAACCTCATTCATGATGGCTCTACCAACATAACTCAAGTATTTTCCAAAGGCTCCACTTACTAATATCGTCACCTTTGGGAATTAGGATTTCAACATATGAATTCTGGAAGACACAAAATTCACATGATAGCACAGACCAGACTCAGAAATAAACCCCAAATCTACAGAGAGCTGACTTTTGATAAGGGTGCTAAAACCATTCAAGGTAGAAAGAATAGTATCTGCAACAAACGGTACTGAGATCAGTTCCAACCAATGCAAAGGTATGAAAGTGGACCCCTTATCTCACACCATATAAAAACTAAGTCAAATGGATCTGCAGGCTAAATATAAGAGCTAAAACTATTAAATTATTAGAAGAAAACATAGGAGTAAATACTTATGACCTCAGATTTGGCAATGTGTTACTAGATTTCACACAAAAGCATGAGCAACAAAAGAACAAATAGAAAAATTGTAAACAACAATATTAAGTTTGTGCTTCAAGGACATCATCAAGAAAGTGAAAAGACAACCCCCAAAAAGGAGAAGATATCTGCAAATCATATATCTGATAAGGGTTTAGTATCAAGACTATATATAAAGAATTCTTACAACTCAGTAAGAAAAGGACAAACAATCCAATTTTTAAAAATGGGCATAAGATTTGAATAGATACTTCCCAAAAGAAATGAAAATACATTCAACATCATTTACCATTAAGGAAATGCAAATCAGAACCACAATGAGATATCACTTCACACACACTATATATATATAGTTACATATTTATATGTAACTACACACACACACACACACACACACACACACACACACAAACAACCAGAGAATAAAAAGTGTTGATGAGAATGTGGAGAAATAGAAAGCCATGTACACTGTTGGTGACAATGTACAATGGTGTAGCCATTGTGGAAAAAAGTTAAACATAGAATTACCATATGACTTGGCAACTCGACTCCTATATACGTACCAAAGAGAAATAAATATGTATGTGCACACAAAAACTTGTAGAAGAATGTTTATAGCAATGTTATTCATAATAGGCAAAAGTGGGAAACCACCCAAATGCCCATCAACTGATGAAGAGATAAACAAAATATGGTATATCCATAAAATGAAATATTATTCAGCCATAAAAAAGAATTAAGTACTGATACATCCTATAACTTGGATGAACTTTGAAAACATTATGCTAAGTGAAAGAGGCCAACCACAAAAGGTCACATCCTGCATGATTCTTTTTTTTTTTTTTTTAACATTTATTTATTTTTGAGACAGAGACAGACAGAGCATGAACAGGGGAGGGTCACAGAGAGAGGGAGACACAGAATCTGAAACAGGCTCCAGGCTCCGAGATGTCAGCACAGAGCCCGACGCCGGGCTCGAACTCACAGACCGTGAGATCGTGACCTGAGCCGAAGTTGGACACTTAACTGACTGAGCCACCCAGGCGCCCCTGCATGATTCTTTTTATACAAGTCCAGAGACAGAAAGCAAATGAGTGTTATCCCCCAGGGGATGGGAGAGGAGAGAATGGAGATGATTAATTAATGAGTACATTCTTCTGAGGTGATCAAAAATATCTGAAACTACAGAGGTGGTGTTTGAACAACATTGCGATGGCACTAAATGCCACTGAATGGTACACTTAAAAATAGCTAATTGTGTGTCATGCGATTTTTATCTCAAGGAAGGAAGGAAGGAAGGGAATTAAAAAAGAAGGAAGAAAGGGAATAATTACTGATAATTTGTGGAATTTGGCAAAAAACATGAACTACGGATTCCTGAAGAATAAACATAAAGTAATCCATGCCCTACAATTATAACCAAACTGATGAAAACTAAAGGCAAAAAAAAAAAAAAAAAAAAAAAAATCTTGAAAGCAGCCAGAGAAAGCCCATAACATAGTGGGGGATAATAATTCAAATGACTGTGGAAACCATGCAGTCAGATGAAAGTAGGATGTTTTTAAAGTGCTGAAAAAACTGTCAGAACTTTCAACCCAGGATTCTATATCCATACAAAAGAATTCCTTCATGAATAAAGGTAAAATAATGACATTCCCACATGATAGAAAACTAAGAATTCGTTGTCAATAGATCCGCTCTGTCAGAAATGTTAAGGGAAGTCTTCAGACAGAAGGGAAATGATATGAGAGAAAACCTTGGAACATTAGGAATGAGAAAAGAAAAACAGAAAGAATACATATCTGGCTAGAGTTATCATTTCTCTCTTAATTTCTACAAAATATGTATGACTCAGAGCAAAAGTTTTAACATTATCTGAGGGGTTTTCAATGTAAATTGATGTAATACATAATGCAACTACAACATAAGGAGTGAAGGATAAAAGGACCTATGTTCCACTTTAAGTGATAAAATATGAATGCTAAATAGATTGTGTTAAGTTAAATATGTATATTATAATTCCTACAGCAACCATGAGAAAAAATTGAAGAGATATGGTCAAAAACTCAATAAGCAAATAAAATGGAGTACTACAAATACTTAAGTAACTAAAAGAAGGCAGGAAAGAAGAAACAAATTAAAAGAGGGCACAAACAGAAACAAGAAAAGGACAGATGTAAGTCCAAATATCAGTAATGATTAAATGCAAATGGCTTAAATATACCTATTAAGAAACAGAGATTGTGAAAATGGATAAAAACACGTGACCAAATGATGCGTTGTGTACCAAAAAACCACATTAAATGTAAAGACACATTTATATTTAAAGCAAAAGGATAAAAGAAATCCCAAAGAAATATACACAACTATACAATTTGAAAGACTACCTTTATGTCCTGCAATTAAGCAAAAAAGAGTTCTCATATATTACCCATTCAAAGCATGATCCATTAACAAAAAAGTGGCAAATTAGATTTCATCACAATTAAAAACTTTTGCTCTTTACTGGACACTCTTTTAAAACAATTTTTTTTCTAATATTTATTTTTGAGAGAGAGAGAGACAGAGTACAAGTGGGGGAGGGCAGAGAGAGAGGGAGACACAGAATCTGAAACAGGCTCCAGGCTCTGAGCTGTCAGCACAGAGCCCAACGGGGGGCTCAAACTCACGAATTGTGAGATCATGGCCTGAGCCAAAGTCCAATGCTTAACTGACTGAGCCACCCAGGAGCATCTCTTTATTGGACACTCTTAAGAAAAATAAAAGACAAGCTATATAATGAAAGAAAATCTTTGTTAATCATAGATCTAACAAAGGACCTGTATCTAAATCTATAAAGTATATAGATCAAATTGGTGACAACTGACACCTTAATACTGTATTCAATTGCATTAATATTTAATGAATACAACTTAAAAGTAAGAAATTTTCAGTTACTAGACTTGCAAAGAATACAGAGAATAATGGTGGCAAAGTAAGAATATATACAACAAATTGGTTCAACATTTTGGAAGGCAAATTTCAATCCATGTAAGTTTCTGTATTTTTTAACCCAACAATTTCATTTCTAGGAGTTACTGAAAAATATATGTGCAGCAAAGATACGCACAAGAATATATACGGCAGCATTAAATGCAATATTTTTTAAAAAAATCTAAGCATCCATGTTGAAGATGGGTTAAACAAAGTACGGAGCAGCCATAAAATTACAAAGCAGACATTAAAAAGGCAGAACTATATATGTGAGTAAGAGCAAAAATCAAGTTCTAGTTACGATGGGGATACGCTGAAGGAGAAAGTAAGTTTCCCTATGGGAAGATCATTTATATTAACTGGGCAAACCAATACTGGTGTTATACTCAGTTTGGGGAAGGGTAGACAGGAAACAAACTACTGACATTATAAAAACATGGATTAATTTCAAAGGCACTATGCTAAGTGAAAGAAGACAATTTCAGAAGGTCAAGTACAATATGACTCCATTTATATAATATTCCGGAAAAAAAGCAAAACTATAGACAGTGAGAACAGATCAGTGGTTGCTAGGGGTAAGGGATGGGAGAAGGTGAGGGAAGTTTGTTTTGTTTTGTTTTTTGATGAAGGAACTATTCCGTGTCCTGATTGTAGTAGTGGTTACACGAATCTATACTTGGCTTAAAATTCATAGGACTGTATACCCTCAAAAATTAATAAATGAATTTTACTGTGTGTTAATTTTAAACAGAAGAATATTTTAGATTGCATATACTTGTGGAGGTTATTTTGCTATTTTCCCAGAAAGACTCTATTAGAATGCTACATTTCTATTTAGTATCAAAGTCGTTGTTCTCATTCATTTCTGCTTCAAAAACAATTAGAATTAATCTACTATGTGAAAGTGATAAAAAAGCATTGTTGTTTCTGCAATCGACAATGAGTTATTAATATAAATCTTTCTGTTTGAGAATGTAGACAGAGTTCTTCTCTCAGTATATACTAAGGGCGTAAAGAAAATGCTTCTAGCTCATAAAATAAGAACTAATCAAATCTGCTATGTTACACCCTATCTTCAAATGCCAACTAAATACCATCTAAAGATAAACTAATGAGTCACTGGTTTCATCTTCTCCTGAATAAAATTTGTTCATTTTCCTCATACATATAATGATGGTGGTCACTACATTGGATTTTGAGGGTTTTTCATTCTCCATTTACACACAAATTGCCATTCTTTTGATCTAAATTTGTGTTAAACTTTTATCTTCATGTAAACTAGAAATAAGGTTTTTCCCTTGCAGGAGAGAACATTATAAGCATTACAAAACTGTTCAAATTGTTTGTTAAGTTATACATTATAATTAGTTTGGCAGAGCTAATACAAATCACATTTACAGACTAACAATAATAAAATTGAAGTACCAGTTAAATATCCAAAATAATTAAAGGAATCATTTTTAGCCTGGCATAATTAGCTAATTCACTTTACAAGCATTTATTAAAATGAATTCACATGTTATTATTCCATAGGTAGTTACACAATAGTGTTTATACAGGAAAAAATAATGAACCAAACTCTTTGTATCCAGCCCTCCACAATTAAAACGAAGACTCCCCAAGTAATATCAATCTAGGATAGACTAATTAAGTTTGGTTTGATAACCATTCATTTCTTCTATTGCCTCTGAGCAAATTGTTTATTAGAGAAAGTTATTTTACACAAATCAAATCAAACTGGGTAAACCATTATATTTGAGGGAAACTTTAGCCATCAGTCAATTAATCCATCATTTTCTCCAGACACTATTGTTTAACGAGCAGATCATATTATCAACAATTTAGATATCATATGATTCAATTATAACAGTAAATTTATTGACAGTTTCTCTAATACTTTTATTATGAGCAAATTTGGATTTCTCCTTACCTTTGTGAGCAAAGCAAAACCAATTCAGGTATTATAGTCAAATATCAAATAAATATAAAATTCTCTTCAAATTTTTATAAGGGTTTGGTTTATTATTACAAAAGGAAAATAAGCCTTAATGAATTAGCATCGCTAAGATATAATTTTAACATAAAAATAATTACTATTTCTCTAATATGCTAAAATATACTATGTACATGACCATAAAGTTACATTAAAAATTCATTTGAAAAATGGACCTAAGAAAATATTAATTTGTACTCATAAAAAATTAGGAAAAGTTTGTCACTTTAACCTTAATGTTCAAGCCAAGTGAATTTATTTGAGTTGTTAAAACCATAGTGTGGCTCATTAAATTTCTAAAAATACAGATTTCATAGGAGGCATTAAAATAAAAATGTCATATTATTAATATTTATTTACAGACAGCATGAGAAGAAAAATAACTAACACCTCCCAACACCTGCTTGGAAGACCATATTTAAGATCATAATAGAGCAAAAGGACTGCTTTCTAGTTTTTAGTAGAAAATGCATATAAAACTTTGTTAGTTGACCTAAATTAGAAGAAGTCTCAAACAGGGACTTTTTTAATCTAAGGGTTTTAAAATAGATCCTTTCTATATATATTTGTTTCTTTATGATTTTGGCTGTCCAAGTCCAAAACAACTTGTGAATTCTTTAATAGGTTGTCTCTAATTGTTTTACGTTGACCAATTTTACCTGGCCAATCTGAGTTTAAATCCTTCAGAGTTATGGACTATGGCTAAGACTTGTTTTCTACCTCATAAAAGGAAAGTTCTGGTTCTCCCTTGAATGACAAAATGGTAGGTGCTTGGGAGGAGCTCCTGATTTGACCTAATCCAATTCTCTCTCATTGTATACATAAAAAGAACGTGTCTAAGCCCATAACATAGCTAATTATCAGTACTGATTAGACAAATATGCTAACAATAGCCTGTACATTCAATAAACATATTTCTGTTGAGCAACTCTAGCTGCTGCTGGTAGCCTATGTGATCCAACAGACACCAAGGCAGAGTCATCCAACAGTCCAAAGAATAGCATCTGGCCTATAAATTACAAATTCCTACATATGTACAGTTCTCAAAACGTACTCCTCAGAGGTTTAGGATGCCACAGAGACACGTCAGGGCACCAGAAAGAGAGAGTAAGAAGAGAGCCATGGGAACATCTGGCGCCCTGAAACTCCTGCATCTTCATTTCAGTCCGAGCCATTTGCTTCTGAACAGTTTTTCATTTAAAAAACAGTTGATTGCAAGCAGGTCTGAAACCACTATCCTATGTACATTCCTGGAATCTTCAGAGTACAACATTTTAAGTAAGAAAAAGGTGATTTTAGGGTTTTTATGTAAAGAAGAATACTTCATTTTAACATATTTGCCTTGAAAAGGTTTACTCTTTACAAAGTAATTACAGGAACATCTGCATGAAGATACTGTAGTCAGTTGTTTGATAGAGGGTCGATATATTTGCATGGTACAAACTGTTTAAGTACAGGAAAGCAATCCATGGTCAATATGTAACATCAGCTATATCTCTTCTTCTGAAGTCCCATATTCATCTACTTTTGTGCCCATTAAGTACATTCTTATTATTAATTTATTTTAAGCAAATTACTATATCCTCTTGAAATACTGCAGAAAGGACTTTTTGCTACCGTTTTCCCAAACATCTGTAAATATACACTCCCTTCATACAAAGCACAAATTTCAGAGCAGGGGCCTTTCTGTGATTTTGGTTTCCCTGACAAAAAGATGATGTCCCCCTCTAGAGTGGGTTATGACAATCATTAAATGGTTCTTAGAAAACATTTAGCTCTCTGTAATTTTACCTGTTTTTGATTTAGAGTTATAATTAAGAAAAGCAATGCAAAAAGGACAGTAGTTTGAATCTTCTAATCCAAAGATGATTCCAATGCGAGTGCTACTGTAGTAAATAAAATCATTTATGATGTTCCTGATCATCCTCAAGATATTAGCAAAGGGAGAGCTCCTCCTTGATCCAAACAACTCATCAGCATTAATTAATCATCTCCTTCACCACAAATATTTCATTAACACTGAAAACAATAACACTGAAGTATAGCATCTGACTATAATGACGTATTTCAAAAAAAATATTTCAATTGGCATATCCAGGACTTCCTTCAACAAATAAGAACAGATTTTCATATTTTGTCACAAGTTAGATTATGAACAGGGTGGTGGAAGTTAGTCTTCTTTATTTGCTTTGGGAGTTATGTTGCTCTGTGCTCAGTGATGGTCCAAAAAAACCTACGGAACTGTACTATATAAATGAAGCAAATGGGTGATACCAATTACTGAAATGGCTCACTGCTTACTAAATAAATACTACATACTAAAACCCCGAATTTTTAGAGTAGTTTTGTAGGGGATAGCTCAAATACCTTCAGATATTGAATATTTACCATTGTTTCAGACCATTGTAAGAAAACCTGAGGCAAGACAAAATGTAGTCAAGGAATTGATGCCATCCAGTGGGAGAATCAAGATATGAATCTAGTTAGCCAGGTCCCCAAATTAAGGATCTTCTTACAAGATCATATTGCCATCCTCAATGAACATAGATTGTGCAGTTAACTCTGCATGAACATTATTAAGTATTTATAATAGGGCTGAAAGTTATATGAGATATGTGTTAAGTCTCATTTCAGGCTTTCAATGTTCTTTTGGTATTATTACTAGGTATAGATCTCCTTACTTTCAAAAACAGTATACTAATGCTCAGAGATGTGACAAAGCTAATTATTTTCTGCTTTATCTAAAATTACTTTAGAGTTAAAGAGTAACTGGAAAAAATTGTTACAAAGAATTCCTTCACTCACATTTCCTTTGTGGTCACAAAGCTTTTAAAAGATGTGGCTAGGACCTAAGGGCACCTGGGTGGCTCAGTTGGTTAAATGGCCGACTTCAGGTTGGGTCATGATCTCACGGTACGGTCTGTGAGTTCCAGCCTGCATTGGGCTCTGTGCTGACAGCTCAGAGCCTGGAGCCTGCTTTGGATGGTCTCCTCTCTCTCTCTGCCCCTCCCCCGCTTACGCTCTTTCTCCCTCAAAAATAAATAAACATTAAAAAAAAATTTTTTTAAAGCTGTGGCTAGGACCTAAAACAGCTTTCTGACTCCAAGTGACATGGCTCTTTCAACTACACAATCGGTTCAACTACACATGAGCCATGGGAGGTACAAGAAACTATAAGATGCTATGATAGGCCACTGCAAATATGCAGACATTTTGCATAGACTATGGTAAGGGATACTAATCACATACTAGAATCCAAAATTACTTATAGTGATTTTCGATACTAAAGAGACTTTTTACAAGGACCACACTAAGAAGCAAAAGTACTGAAGAAGCATCGTTTCCCTATCTGTACTTACCTACAATTCTGGATTTTTATATGGATTTAGCACAGTGCCTGGGACAATAGTAGCCACTAAGTAACTGGTAGCTGCTATTATATAATGGATATTCTGTTCAAATATGTTTTGTGATATGCTATGTTTCAGGCCCTTTGATATACAGGAGGATGCCAGAATTGTAATCACTGCTTCCCTATCACAGGAAGCACATTATATAGACAGAAAGAGCCAGATGTTACTAGGCTTGCTAAGATGCCAGTTATTTTTTTTTATTAAAAAAATTTTTTTTAATTTTATTTATTTTTGAGAGAGAGAGAAAGACAGAGCATGAATGGGGGAGGAGCAGAGAGAATCCGAAGCAGGTTCCAGGCTCTGAGCTGTCAGCACAGAGCCTGACGCAGGGCTCAAACCCATGAACAGTGAGGTCATGACCTGAGCTGAAGTCAGACGCTTAACCAACTGAGCCACCCAGGTGCCCATTACGATGGCAGTTATTAACAGTAACTTGTATATGTTGTTCAGGTTGGAGAGGAAAAGCTATCAATTCTTTGACACTATAGGTAGGTACTCATTTGAAGAGCAATAGACAGAATTAGTATCGTTAAGAATAAAAGTTTTATTCCCCCGACATTTTGAGACTTTTCAACATACAGAAAAGTTGAAAGAACTGTACAATGAACAGCCATATATCCATCATCCAGATTTTATAACTAAAATTTGCTGTATTTTGCATTACGACATATCTTGCCATCCTTCTATCCATCCATTAAGCCAACAGTTAGATGGTGCTTTTACGCTGCTGGATTAGTAAAAGTTTTTATTTGTTAAATGGGTATGGTCCCTGTGAGATGGACTCCTGAACTTCAAAACTCTGATCAACACTGTGATTGCAAATTTCACGGGAGAAAATGCAAAGTACATAGCCAGACATTATCACCCTTTAAAGAGCTTTGGGCATAAATCTGCATTAGAGTCATAATAAAGCAGGCTAGACTATAGGTGGACTGCAAAGTCTCCTACTTAGGCCTAAGGCTCCTTTCAGTCAGACTTACCCCATGAGATTCTACCGCTCAATAGTGACAAGGCTGGGGAAATAAAAATCTAAGAAAACTCACATACAGGATTGGGGGAAGGAGAACTAAGAAGATTTAAGGAGGACTGTCTACATTTCCTCTTAATTCTAGAATACTGGTTCTAGAGCACTAGGTTACAGCCTCTATATAGACTAGTCGGGCTGATGTTGGTATGGGTAAGTGTGAGGGTTTTAAAATATGTCCATACATTCTTTGATATCCCTCTTTTCAAGAGGTGGAGTTTAATGCCACTCCCTTGAGTGTGGTCTGAACTTCATGACTCACTTCCAACCAACAGAATATAGCAGAAATGACAGTGTGTCACTTCCAAGAGGAGGCCATAAAAAGTATAGTGGTTTCCTCCCTGCTCTCTCTTCTTAGATCACTCACTTTGTGGAAGTTAGCTGCCATGTCATAAAGACAATCAAGCAGCCCTCTGGAGAGCCTCCTGTGGCAAGGAAGTAAGGCCTACCGTCAATAACCAGCAAGGAATTGATAAGGCCTCCAACCAACAGTCAAATGAGCAAGTCATTCTGCAAGCTGATCCTCCAACCCCAGGCAAGTTTGCAGAGACCGTGGCCCCAGCTGAACATCCTGACTCAACTTCATGAAGATCCTAAGCCACAACCACTCAGCTAAGCTGCTCTCAAATTCCTGTCCCTCAGGAACCATGTGAAATAAAATACGTTTGTTCCTAAATTTGAGGGTGATTTGTTACATAGCAACACAAAACTAATGTACGATGCAACTAAGAAGAACTCCCTTTTCAGCAGCTTCCTCTTCTCTGTCAAAACTTAACTTCTAAACATTTTAGCTTCTTCTCTCTCTTGGTACCTCAGACATCTCTTCAGGTCTTTTTTATACCTCAGTTTTCCCATGTTTGGTTCCTCTGTTCCTCCCTTCTGCCTTAGGAGAAGGCAACTAGTTCTGAAAACTTTTTTCAATAAGGCAACTAGTTCTGAAAACTTTTTTCAATTCAAGGACCTCTTTGACAGAATGAGAGATTCCCCCAAACTCTAGGTCTCATTTATTTGCATTTGTAACTCAAATCAATAGAATAGCAGACTTCTCAAGCTTTCATGGACCTATGGCCTGCTTTTGTAGGGGCCATCAAAGGAAAAAATGTTTGTTTTCACTGAGTACTAGAAATAAACTGAAAACCTATCTACATCAGCAGTTAAAGTAAAAACATTTTCCAATTAGAAAGTTCTAAAAATATACAGGAAAGTCCATGGCTTACACTCTGGGACTTTCTGCCATAATTTATCAAAAATAAGAATCTGGAGTCCCACAAAAAGATATACACAGTGAGTGAATATATTAAAAGTATACTTACATAGTTAAAAATTAGGTCATTTCTAGTAAATAAAGAAAGCCATCGGATCATCTGAGTTTGAATGACCTCTCTCCTAGCAAAAAACTCACCAAATAAAAAAAATATTTAATGGTATTGAACTCATTATAAATTTTAAAAATTATTAAGTCATTATTTTAAATTTCCTTTCCTCCCTCTTATTTACTTTGCTGGGCTACAGTACCCTTGCTGTTTTACAAATGCACCAAACAAGCTCCTGTGTCAGAACCTTTGTATTCAGTTTCTGGGTGGTTTTTTTTTTTTTTTTTTTTTTAACCACAGACACCATCATGGCTTGTTATGGACTTTATTCAGATTTTTGCTAAAATGTCATCTCATTAGAAAGGTCTCCTATAAATATCTTATATAAAACAATCCCACCCAGGGGGCACCTGGGTGGCTCAGTTGAACGTCGACCTCAGCTCAGGGCATGATCTCACAGTTCATGGGTTTGAGGCCCACGTCAGACTCTGTGCTGACAGCTCAGAGCCTGGTGCCTGCTTCAGAATCTGTGCCTCCCTTTCTCTCTGCCCCTCCCACACTCACTCTGTCTCTCTCAAATATAAAATAAACCTTAAAAAGAAACAATCCCACCCAGTACTCCCTATCCCCAATATCCTATTTTATTTTCTTCTTAGCACTTATTGCTTCTTTTTTTGTTATTATTTTTATTTATACTATTTCTCCAACTAGACTATTAAACACAACAACAATTTATTTTATTCTTTTTCTCTCCTGTTCCCCAAAAGATTTTGAGGCAGGTAGCAAGTTTAATACAGCTTCAAATCCTACTTGAAATTATATTAAGTGTAATATGACTCACAAATGATTTTAAACATTCAAAATAATATCTTTATAAAGTCTCTAAATGTAGCTCTATTATTCCTGGCATTTTGCTTCTGCATTGTTCCCTTTGCTTGTTTTTAGCATAGAAAGTGCTCCCAAGAAGTGATGAAATGATTTAAGAGAAAGTCACAAAAATATTCATATGGCTAAAAATGGCTGTGTACTCTGACAATTATGGAATACAGATGGTTAAGTAGGAGGTTTTACAGTTTCTTACATTTTTGAGAAGATACTAGTTGGGAGGTGGCTGGGGACTAGTTTAGGTCTATGTCCCCTTGGCCAACTATGAACTCTCCTTTTATGCAGCACCTCTCAATGTTGTCGACATACTTTGACAAGTGTTCAGGTTTCATACCACTGCAACCATCATACGTGTTATAAATTAAAAAAAAACCCACAATTTACAAGGCACCTGGGTGACCCAGTTGGTTAACGTTTCAACTTCGGCTCAGGTCATGATCTCAAGGGGTTTGCGGGTTCGAGCCCTGCGTCGGGCTCTGTGCTAACAGCTCAGAGCCTGGAGCCTCCTTCTGATTCTATGTCTCCCTCTCTCTCTGCCCCTCCCCTGCTTGTGCGCACTCGCACGCACTCTCTCTCTCTCAAAAATAAATAAACATTAAAAAAAACCCACAATTTACAAAGGGGGTGGTAATTATATCATGATAAGCCTAAGAGTAATGCCTATGTGACTTGTAAGGATATTATAGACTGAGAATAAAGTTACCACTTTTGGAGAATGCTGCCATTTCTAACTTTGCAGTTGGTTATTACTAGTTATTAGCTGCTTCAGCTAAGAATTTATATGTGAAGTGCTTTATAATCATAAATATATTTAATGCCAGCTTCTGTGTTTTAATTTTTTTTAATGTTTATTTATTTTTGACAGAGAGAGAGAGAGAGAGAGAAAGAGAGAGAGAGAGAGAAAGAGAGAGAGAGAGAGAGAGAGACACACACAGCATGAGTGGGGGAGGGGGGCAGAGAGAGAGGGAGACACAGAATTCAAAGCAGGCTCCAGACTCTGAGCTGTCAGCACAGGGCCCGGCGCGGGGCTCAAACTCACAGACTGCGAGATCATGACCTGAGCCGAAGTCGGACGCTCAACCGACTGAGCCACCCAGGTGCCCCTGTTTTTTAATTTTATATTGTTATTTGCTATTTAAATTGTCATGGTGCCAAATCACAATGAGGCTGAGATTAGAAAGTCACTCGGCATTAAGGAGAACTTCAAATCCAGACGATGATCTTAGCTCACAAGTCAGTGCACTGGGCTTTTTGCTGTTCTAAATAATGCTCTCAATGTTATAACTCATAAACAAGACTCAACAGGGATAGAATGAACATACGCACAATTTAACTAACAAGTTTTAGTGTCATGGGATTTTTTTTTCTTTAATATAGAGGCAATATATTTCTTCCATTTCCCTCTTTGAGACATCAAAAGTCTTTTACAATCAGGCCCCAGGCAACTGTTCCATATTTTACCTCTCTTCATTGCTTAGAATATTGTTGCATTCATACATTTATTATTTCGACTGAAGAGCCAGAAGACTACTGACCTATTCACACTGTTACTATACTATACAGAGTACTGAAAAACAGCCTAAAGTTTAAAGGGTATTACCTACCCACAAAAATG
Organism: Panthera onca; assembly: GCF_046562875.1. Taxonomy (NCBI): domain Eukaryota; kingdom Metazoa; phylum Chordata; class Mammalia; order Carnivora; family Felidae; genus Panthera; species Panthera onca. Next base: position 61,212,027 of record NC_138339.1, on the reverse strand, counting down.
TAAGGCTTAGCAGCAGTAAAATGTCTACTTTCTCTAGTGGCAAAATGCAGATTCCAAGGCCAGCCCCATGCATTAAACTACAGACTTTGTAGAGATGTATTTGGGGGGAAAATCTTTACAAAATATCAAGAGGCTGTGATTCATGCAATGCATAAACAATAACCTGAGCATAACAAATATGTTTGACCTTTAAAGTAATAAAAACAAATGTAGAAAGAGTCTCCAGTTTTCTATTACTGCTAAGTTTATTTTCCTCATAAGTTTCACCCCATTATGGTACAATAATCCCTCATTACTGTAGCACAATAATGCATAGTCTATACTCCACCTATAGTTGTCTTGTGTCTATTTAGTTTTATAGCAAGCAAGCAATTTGAGAATATGGTAATAAAGCCTCAATCACAGTAATGATGTATGATGGGCTGTAATTTCTCTGTGCTAATGGGTTACAAACAGTATTACAGTGATGACGGGAATCTCATTGATTCATTATATGACTGCAATAATATCAAAATGACTTAATATAGATCACTATTAAGTCATGCACATGCTACTAACAACCTCTATATTTCACTATATAGATATATAGGGAAATAAAATTAATACCAGTCTTTCTATATAAAAGTTCACACAGCACAAAACATTTTGTGTTGAGTACCCTAAATCAATGTTTAAAGTTGGAATTACTGCACTGAACTGGTTCTTTGAAAAGAAAACCATTGATTTTAATCTGCTTGAAGCAATCAATTACTCCCTGTCCTCTTTATTCCAAACTGTAATGAAAACTAAACTGCGTTGTCTTGAAAACTAAATGTGAAGATGATCATAAACAGAATTTAAACTCCATGGATTATTCATATCTACCCATTTAGATTTGCCATTTCCATTATGAGTACATTTGCCACGAGCATTTAATGGACATCTAAAAGGGAATTCATTAAAGCAGGAGCTGTTGGCAGCACTTATGGGCTTCAGACTGCTTTATGCTTGCCTTTAATAGCTCACTATTATAAAAGTGATATATTGTGTTCATCCCATTAGTAGTTTGCAGAAAGGTCTGCAAGAGATAACAAATCCTTCTGAATATTTTCAGAACTGAAAGTAAATCATTGTTTGTTTGTTTGAAGTATCATATTCTAACAATATACAATTTTAGAGTCTACTAAATTTAGTTGTTTCAAGCCAAATAAGATTTTAGCAACCACAGATACATTTGATGAAGCAGGCGCCACCTTTTTGAAACATTCTATGGTTATTACCTTGAGACATTAGTAGACATCGGGCAATCTAAGCAATTACTTGAAGGTATGGTACACATTTCTATGAGTTAATGGCAAGGTATCACGAAAAAGAAAGCTAGGTAGAGTATTCCTATACAATTGCTTGCTGCCACTATTCAGGAGGTATGCAAGGATTGTTTCTGGCATCTTGGATGCATTAAAAAGAGCTTCTTAGAAGAATGACATTCACTGGTTGCTCTGGGGTTTTGCCCTACAGAGGACACAGAAAATGGCATGAAGAGACACAAAGTGTGATTTTAAGATTGAAGCTTATTAGTGTAATGCAGCCAAATCCTAACTGGGAAGGGAGAACATGGAAAGGAAGCCCCAATTCCAGCACATAACCTCTATAACACCTAGACCTACACTGTGCTTTATTCCAAATCTAATATATTTTACTTAAAACATAACTCAAAGCTTATGCTAGGTCAGCAGCATTGCCTCTGTCTTAGAAAGGGCAGATCAACACTATCAATGCACGGAAGAGTCCCAAAGTCACAAATGAGCTAGCATGTCCCTTATTACACATACCAGGCATCTCTGAAATGCATTAACTGCTATAGAATGGAAATGTTATCACGGGCAATCTAAATTTAGATATTTAAAGCCTAGAAATCTCTGTGCAGATATTAAGAGCTGATCCCATTATGATGTTGTAAGGACTAAAAACTGATGTTTTAAGTCTCTGTGTTATAGTTCACTCACTTATTGAAATTGATGCTGCAATGACTTCACTGATGTAAATATGTAAGTGTCTAAAGTCCACACATATTTCTATACAAAAATACTACTGGTTACAAAAGTACGAGTATCAGAAGAATAAAAGGTCATTTTAAAATGTACACTCTTTAGATATACAAGTATTTCCAAAGCCAGCCAATACAATACTCAAATTTCATTCAGAGTTTGCTAATTGCTTCAAAATTACAATTCTTCAATAATGGTGCTGATTAGCCTAGTCCAAGAACAATGTGAAAAAGGCTTCCTAAGCCTTTGAAACATGGCCACTGAATTCATCACAATGAAGATTCTAATATTTAACATTTTAATGTATACAATGTTCCTGGTTAAGTAATGTAATTCATATTTCTAAATATTTATGTTACTTTATGTATTTATATGATTGGGTTAGAATATCTTCACATACTCATATAATATACATATAGGAATCTAATTATATTAAAATAGTTATGATCTAGTGGGAAATAACTTTCTATTAGAATCAGAAGCAGAGTTAAATAAATATCTCTCCTGTTTGAGAAATCATGAAGTATTTTTAATACCCAATGAATATTTTCTGTTCTTTTCCACATATTATGCCAAACATAAGAGCATAAAAATGGGATTTGTATCCAACAAATTGTATCTAAGTCCATACTGCCTTAATTGCACTGATACAGAATCAAGTAAATAACTATTTTATTTAGGTCCCAATGGTAAAATATTAGGCAGTTCTGAATAATGAACGCTTGTTGTTTTTTTAGCCAAATTTTTTTTCTTACTCATAACTTGTACTGACATTTTTGAATAATAAACACGAAACAGAGGCACCTAGGTGGCTCAGTCAGTTAAGCGTCTGACTTGGGCTCAGGTCATGATCTCACGGTTCATGAGTTCAAGCCCCGAATTGGGCTCTGTGCTGACAGCTCAGAGCCTGAAGCCTGCTTCGGATTCTTTGTCTCCCTCTCTCTCTCTCTGCCCTTCCCCCACTCATGCGTGCTCTCTCTCATGCTCTCAAAAATAAACAAACATTAAATAAAAAAAATAGAACTTCTTAAACACAAAACAATGCATCTCAAAAAGCCAATAATAAAGGGTAAAACAACTATCTAGCTTCATGGCTGGCAAAATTTCACAGAGGAAGACAATCTCTTCTTCCCAGTGAGCAGGAGTCACTCTTTACTACAGCAAACTCATTTTAGTGTATTAACTTCAGTTCATAACTTAGAAGTCATTTGGAGAATTAGCTAATAGAGGGAAATAAAAGTCCAATTTATTCCTATCTACATATCAGCAAAAGAGACAAGGTGTATCAGGGTAGAACTACTTTTGTTTTCCTCATAATTAAAAGCATACAATGTTATTATCATGATGAAATAAATTAATATTTTATAAGATTGACAACCAATTTATTACTGTATATAACGGTCACCTATAAAGCAAATTACATATAATGTACAAGTACATTTTTAAGGATAGACTATCAGTATCAGAATGCAAGGCAGATTTTTTTTTCCTCTAAAAGAAAAAAGTTTTTGAAAAATAAGTTCTCTTAAAAATAGCCTCACAGTCACCAAGCTAATTCACCTCACAACTTAAAAGACAGCATCAAGGTGCAAAGCCAAACTTCAATTAGCTAAGATCACTTTCCTGAGGAGCAAATTATAAATTTCTTCTTATAGCTAGCATATGGAAGCATACAGAACAGGGAAATTCTTGTCTCTGCCCTTAATCATTCTGATATTAAATGAAAGAATCCATGGCAAACCAACAAAGACCTTCATGATGACCATGTTTGTCGATGTTATTAGCTCTAGTATTCTGAATCTACCTCTGGTTTCAAGACATCAACACACATAGTTAACAGCTGTTACAACGGCGCCAGGCTTACAATGGTGCCAGGCTTTGTCTTAGAAGTCTAACGTCTTACAAACTCAGTCAAACTGGAGACAAGGATCAGCACTAAAACTGCAACTAGGAAACCCTATTTGTTTCAGTTTATGCCTTTCTTTCTTGCTACGTACACATAATCCTTTTACGATTTCTGGAATTAAAAATGAGTAGGTATCCCAAAAGTGATTGTATTACACAGGAAAGAGAATTTGTAAAGATGTGGTTTATCATTAATCTTTTAGGTGAGTTGGAGAATTAATGGACAGATGAGTTGTGTCTCTCTCTGGGGACCAGGAAGCTTTACAAAACTAAGGCTGGCTGATGCTGAGTGAGATCATGCCTGAGTGTAACTTACCTGACCAGAAAAGAAATTGGCTTAACGTATAGACTGACTTGCCCTCACCTGGACCCTTAGAGTGTGATCCCTGGTTCAGATGATGATGGATCAGATCGTTCTCAAGGAGGAAGAGACCCGAGTTGGATAGGTTTGCCACAAGCCCTTCACAGGAAGATGTCAGTCTTCTGTGCAAGACAAAAAAGAAAAGAAAAAAAGGTACAGTGGCAGTGGATGAATTCTCCTTTCTTAGGAGAGGAAAAAAGTCAGGTATGCATATTCTCCATTAGCTACCTCTTTTCTGTACACAAGGCAAAGAAAGTCTCTGGAAAAGTTGAGAGAGACAAAGGTATCAAAAGTCTAAATCACTCTGGAATGGAGATCACAGGAATAAAGATGCTAATTATAACTGA